>NC_137699.1:56725268-57925268 GCF_964034855.1 Anser brachyrhynchus
AATAACAAGAACTAATTTCATGGAAACTAGGGAGGTGTAGAAATGTTATCTCCTTGTCTGTGTTTATTCAGTGATAGCATTGTTTAAAGCCCATGATCCTGTCTGCATCTGCTACTGCAGCTGGCCCAGCCAGCTCACCAGTCTTTATTTAGCTGGATATTACAGCAGTAACATTTCATTATAGTTGTGCTTGGAAGAAGTCATAGTCCATTGGTTTTATTGAGGCTCACTTCTAGTTTACTTCCATTTCAAGGAAAAGGACAGCTGTTTTAATATGTACTTGGTGGAACACCTAAAGGGTTTTAGTGTTAATTAAGTTGGGAGGAACTGTTTTTAACAAGCACCTTTTTGTAAATGTCAAGAAGCTCCATCATGTTTCATTGTTATTATTCAAGTCAGAAATTAGCCAGTGCAAGCATCAGCAGGCTCAGAGTGCTGTGAAGTACTTTGGTGTGTGACTTCTTTGGATGTAGATGCTGAAGAGTTGGTTAAAACTGTGGTGCTTCAGGGCAGGGGGAGCATGCTTGGCTGAGAGCACATCCCATTCTCCCTGGTATGGGGACCGAGCCTATGAAACGGATGTGATGTAAAAACAAACAAACAAAAAAAGATAATTATTTACCATTTCTAATATTAGTAGATAGAATCCATTCAACCTGAAGTTTAGCATGAAACAGAATATAATGGGCTAACCCCTTGTTCTGTTATTCGTGCAAAACCTATTCCAGAGTTGGTGGGCAGGCAAAAGAAACCACTTAATACATTCTAACACCTTCTTGGCTGCTTTGCTGAATCCTCATGGATTTGGAGTGCAAAAGGGAGCAGTTACAGTTTTTAGGGATTCAAATGACTGCCTGAATCATTACCTTTTTTTCTCCCCTTCTAAGCCACCTGATGGTGCTATTTAAGAACAGACTAAGTGCATGAAAGAAGGCTGGCTGCCCATGTTCAATAAAAACTACAGATGTCGATGGGAGTTTTGCCTGAGTAGTATTTTGACCCTACAATTTGGTGCGTGACCATGCGTTTTTATTGCTTCTGCATAAATGCAGAAAAATGGCCACCTTGTCTACTTAATCACATAAAGCACTTAAATATGTCATTTCCTCTTGCATGTTCGGGGAAAAAAATCACATTCACCCATGACTGCATGAAATTACTCTGCAAAGCAGCTGTATAGACTTGCTTTGGTGCAGGTCAAATTGGAATATTTTAACCACAAATTCCTGGTATACGACTGAGACATTCAAATCTGTTCTTGTCCTACTGGAAGAGACAAAATACAGTATCCATGTTACATCTAATCAGCTAAACACAACTTTGCCTCTAATTGCTGATTCCTACTGTACTTCCACAGCACTAGGGGTCAAACTTTGCTGTTGTAAAGTGATGTAGTAACAGAGTTTCACCTTTTCCAGCTGTTCAGAATCTGGCCATAGTGACAATGATAAGAGAGAGAATGCGCTTCCTTGTTGACTGTGCTTATGATACTGTATCTTCTACTTGTAGTTGTTTAGTGAGTAAAATACTCATTATTTTAGGAAAGTCTCAACCTGGCATTACCAAACTGAGATAACTCAATACCTTAAAAATTATAAAGAAAAAAATACCTGTTGGTAGAATTGGAGATAATTAATTTCCTACTGTAATTTCATCATTTCATCCTCTTTGCATTTCTAAGCTACATCTCCAAACCCAGTTAGCTACTTTGAGCGAATCACACACATGTGCAAACATCTGTTTATGTTCATGGTCCAATGGCTTCTACTTACTGGGCCAGGAAACCTCTGTTCAGGTCTCAGCTGTATAATATTCATTTGCCATGGTAGAATTAAGTAGATGGGTGACTACGTGAAAGTGTAAGTGACTCTTTTTGCTTGAGTGCTCCATGGGCAAGCAGGAATAGGGGAACTGCTAAACAATGCTCTTTGGATGCCTCAGAGCCACTGTTGGACATGCTACTCCTTCAGCTCATTCCAGACAAGCCTGTATTACTGCCTTTCAGGCACCAATAGATACTAGCTAGAACTATTTTATTTAAGACATATTTTCCTGCTCTGAACATAAAAAAAAAAAGTGATATATTCATTTCCAATACTGAGCAGAACAGCTTTCCAATATGATTACTCTTTCCCATTGACAGAGGATTTCTGAACATAACAAACCATGCTGTTCTCTTTTCCCTGCAGAATCTACTTTACTTCTGGAGCTTTCAAGGGATTTCAAAGGATTGAGCAAAGCAGATAAATAAGAATATAAATGATAATATATACAAGTAACCACATCTTCCCTTTAGTTGAACATAGATCTAGGACAGGCCCATACTTTTGAAAACCCCAAATTCATACAGTCACGTAAGACATACTTTTCCTGAGTTAAATGGAACTAAATGTAACCATCTATTCCTAACATATTTTCTATTTTCAG
Source organism: Anser brachyrhynchus (assembly GCF_964034855.1). Taxonomy (NCBI): domain Eukaryota; kingdom Metazoa; phylum Chordata; class Aves; order Anseriformes; family Anatidae; genus Anser; species Anser brachyrhynchus. The sequence goes on from NC_137699.1 coordinate 56,727,696, forward strand.
CTAGGTAGCTGAACCACAAATGTCTTAGGAGTGTGTAAGAAGCAGAGAAAGGTTACAGTATGAGTTATAAAGCTGAACAAGCATACTTTGTCAGTGTATCATGAGCGCACAGTGCTATTGCTCATGTGTTATGATATGACCTTGGTCTTATGCCGTAATTTTTTATTATCATATAGAGTGATATAAAGCTTACCCAGCTTTTTGAACACAGTCCATCAAATAGCTGCCTCTGTCTTCTCTTTGCATTAAAATCTACAGTGATTAATTTCACTTGTAATGAAGTTTTATAAGAAACTTGCAAGCAGAACCGGTTTATCACCTGGGTTATCAAATCTTTGTTAGTGACACTGGAGGAGTTTCAGAATATAAATCTCTGAGACATAGATAAAACAAACAAATCATAATAATCTAAGATCAAGCAGGGATCCACAGCCTAGGACAAATAAAGTCATCTTACAGATAAATGGAGAAGACTATCATAAATATCACTTAATTTGTTTGAAACGTTAATAATCGGAATTGACAACTCTATTTTAGTTTGAAGTAGGTGGTGATCTAAAACTTCAAGCAAAGCAATAGTAGTCCTCATTAATGGCCTAATGAACACATGAAAAAGAAGTTAGCCGGCATCCTGTCCTGCCAGCTTCTGAGAAAAAAATGTAAGAAAGATAACACTCCAGTGAAAGAATTAACCAGTGTCTTGGAGTATTGAGCGGGAAATAGCTTTTCTGTCATCTAGAATCCTTTATTTTCACTTCTTAATCTTGTCACAAGAACTGTTCATATCTGGGTCAGCCTATTGCCTTGGAGCAAAAGGACTCCATAACTTTCACAGAGACTCAGGCCTCAGAATAGCTAGGGGTTAAAATCTGGAATATTCACTCTGACATCTTGCAGAATGTCTGTGTTGGACTTCGTGGAAGTATGAGCATCTTGCTTTCCACTGTGTTGCATCATGTCCTCCCTCCCTCTTTGCTGGGTTGGTGTCATGCAAACCATATAATCTTCAGACTGATGAGTGAAGGTGGAATAGAAAACTTACTTTGTTCTCTTTGAAGAGAAGATGCTTACTTCTCATTACCTCTTCCTGTAGCATTGGCATTGCCACCAGCAGAGATAAGATAATGGTCTAGATGAGCATTTCTATGACCCATCAACATCCTTTTTGACATGCTGGTCTGCATTCAGTTTGTTTCCTTTGCAGTAAGGAAAAAGTCAGCATGCTGACAGTGAATCTGCAGGTTGTTTCCTGACAGCTCTTTGCCAGAACTATGTGTTGAGTTTGCAACTACATCCTAAACCTCAACAGAGTGCATTGAGGTAAAAATTATGGAACCTCTGCAACAGGCGAAGGAGACGGGAGGTTCATAAAGCCAGCATCAAAGGGATCTCTCTTCTGTAATTTTGTGATCACATCGTCTTCTTTGGATTGGGTGGGTTATATGGGAGACAAAGGGATATGTTTTACTGGAATTTTAGAATCTGGCTGCCTGGATTTGGATGCTGAGGTCTTAGGGAAGTTTCTACACATATCCTGGATGGCCATGGGGGAACAACCACATCATGAAGAGGCCATGGCAGAATCTAAAACGACCCTGTAGAGTCCATCCATATTCTTCAGGTCCTCCCTGTATCCCCAGTAGAAATAGATTTATTATACAGTAGAAAGAGACTGGGAAAATCTCCACTGAAACAATTACTGGGCAAAATTTTTCCTTCAGTGTTTTCCATATTGAAATAATTACATTCTCTGCAACATGTCTTTAGCATCAGATTTGGGGCTCAAACAAAATCTCCTAAACAGAATTTGTATTACCAACATTAAAACCAACATTAAAAAAGATTACCAACTACCAACATTAAAAAGACATTTAAACTGCGGGTATTTCAGCTCCAATCTTTATTTAAAACAAAAAAAACAAACAAAACAACTTAAAAAAAATATATATATATAAAAGTGCATTTAGTTTTCAGCTAGGTTTACATGAGACAATGGAGCAGGAAGAAAAACATCTTGTGCAGGACCATGAAGGATGTCAATATAGACCCAGAAACTAATAAAATGACACCTAAATTATAAGAGTTAATTATGGCTTTGTTAGAGACTCCTCTCTCAGGTTTATGGCTAGTGATTCATAAGAGCAGCTGTCTACTGAAAACGATAAAAAATGGGGAAAGTTTCTAATTCATCATTAGACAATAGTCAGTGGGAAGTAAATAAACATGTACTTTCCATATTAACAGTAAATAAGCTCCATGTATTTGTTTTCATCTTTGACTTTGCCTTTAGCTGGTACATTTTTCAGAATGGGAGGTTTTCTGCATCCTCATGCATCTCAACTCCCAGCCCGGCTCATTCTGTGTGCATGGCACAGAGAAGGATGGAGAGCATCTGAATACCTCAGCCACCTCCAGCTGTCTGGGGAATTCGAGGTAAGCCGAATGTAATTTGCACACTGGAAGTTGGCCAGCACACCAGGACTATTATCTCCACTTTTGCAAAAAGGACTATGGGAATGTTAATTAACACAAGTGCCCAAGACCTTGGTTTTATGTGTCTTCTGAAGGAAGGACACAGGGCTGGAGAGAGGCAGTGAATGTCTAATGAACACAGAGGGTAGTTAAGTTGTTGGCTTTCGGCTGGTGTGGTCATGTTGTGCTCAGAGGCATATGGAACATTTGACTGAGGGGAAGAGAAGGGAGAAATTACTTAGAGTCATGACCGCCTCGTTTTATAGCTGGGTATTTAGGTAATGACTTACCTGCAACTCTGACAACAGGAAACTGAAATAGGACTGAGATTTAGACAAGTGTTTGACATGGGACCAGAAGCCACCTTTGAAAAATATGGCAACTACGTATGTGGTACATGCAGCACAGAAGCAGTTTGGCTGTAGCACTGTGAAACCTTCCAGCAAGTGTTCCCCCACCTCTACCCCCCCCCCCCCCCCCAAAAAAAAAACCAAACCAAACCAACAACAAAAAAAAACACCACAAAACAACACTAAACTAAACAAAGCACATTTTGTTTTTTGAGCTGCATCCACCCTTAAAGAAAAATATAAATATACTATATAAAGATGCCTGACATACTTGAATTCTGACCTGCCTTGTTGTTTCTGTTAGTTTAGTACCAAGCTAATTTTAGACTGGAAATCCACTCTTTCCTCCTTAAGTATATCATGTTTTTCTGTATACAAAAGCCAGACTTTGGATGTATTGCAGTAGAGAATTTAGACACACTTTAAACATTGTCAGGAACTAAAGAAATAGAAGATATCTCAAAAGAAATATATACTCAGAAATGAGCTATCTCCCACATGAGTGAGCTACATTCCTGTCCATGACAAGGAAGCGGAGTTAATACCAATGTATAGGCTTATTGTTGAAGACCAGACATGTAGATTAAGCCACTAGAGGGAGATACAATATGCATTTGACTGGAGTTAGAAGAGAGTGCTTTGTATCATAAATTCCTTTACAGCAGTTACAGATAGCATATTATCAATAGTTATTAAGTGAAATGGACAGTGCTTTTAAGTTTTTTTTCCCTAAATCTCAAAAATACATACAAACATATATATATATCAAATGGAAATGTGTAAGATGTAATATATAAATATGTAATCGACTTTAGCAATGTGTTCCAGTCCACATGCATATGGATGACATGCCAGAATATGTTTACATTTACACCTGACTGTTGTTATGTGCTTTTTGTGCTACAGGCAGATCATGGGCACAGCTCACAGCTCCCACTTTGGGTCTTCGTGGGACGACTAGCAGCAAGGCTGTACTGATATTGTAGCTCCTGGTAACACAAATTTCTTAATTCTACATGAAAAGCTGACAGTCATGGGCTTAGGCTATGCTGTCACTTCTCTCTATGTCCAAAACCATCTTAATAATGAGATATTGTACTTCTTGAGAATCTGTGTGAGCCATGTCTGAAGCTGACCTTTCTCTAAGCTTTCCATGGTATGTGACAGGTGTCTTATAGTTCTTGGACACATAATTTTTTAAATGGTTTATGGTTTAGTAAGATTACCCCCCCAGGTGTGATGGCAGATCTTCAATGGGCAAATATCAAGCAAAGAGGAACTGCAATCATTTTCAGGCACAGGATTAGAATTTTAAATCTGCTTGACAAATGGGTGAAATGAGCTGAGAAAATCTGGATGTAATTCAATGAAAACAGAGAAAAGTGAACGCTACTAAGTGGAGATAATGAACTGTACAAACACCGGATGCAAAACGTCTGCTGGGCATCAGCCCTGTGAAACAGGATCTGGAGGTTACCAAGGTTCACAGACTGAACTTGAGTCAACATTGTCACACGACTGAAAAAAAAATACAATTATTGTGGGCTGTATAAACAGGAGGGTTGCATATAAATGTCACATGAAACAATCCTTCCATGCAGCTCTGGCCAAAGCAGTGCTTCTCACCTGATATCCTTGGCACTGTACTTAAAAGAGGTGGGACAATGAAAGGGTACCAAACAGTCTAGAAAATGGGTCCCTTTTAAGAAGAACTGTGTAGCTTCAGCTCAAAAAGAGGCACTAACATACTAAGGATGTGAACTGTTCTCTTTTTGTGTTCCGTGGCTTGAACAAAAGTTAATGGGTTACTGACTAACTTGCAGGAAAGGTGATGTAAGGTAAACATTAGGTGATAAATAGCTTGGCAACAGAAGAAATTTCCAGAAAATATTGTGAAATTTCCATCATTTGAAATTTTTAAGAACAAGTGAAACAAAACAAAAAAAAAAAAAAGTGAATTGATCCTGCTTTGGGGTTAGATGAACAAATAAAACAATCTCACATAGGATCTTCCAGCCCTACATTTTGACAGTTTGATAGTTTGATATATCTTCTTGGAAAAAAAAAAAAAATGACCTCAGCAAATATTTGTTTGAATTACAGCTAACACTAAATAGAGTAGCATAAAATCAGGATTATTTTTGCTGTACATGATCAAATTCTACTGATTATCAGGCACTTAAAGATAGCAAAAATATCCCAGGGGAAAAAAAATGGAACCAGGAATTATTCAGATTAATCCATAGAGTAAAGTATTGCAGGTGTACAGGGATCAACCTTGTACTGGCAGGCAGTTGAACCACACAAATTAATAAATCATTTCTTATCTAACTTCTATAACAAGATGATCCCAGCATGTTTTTTTCTCAAGTAAAATAATGGTATTTTTTAATTATTACTATTTTTTGGTGTCTGATTTGAATTTAAAGCACAAACATCCTGGCACTGCTGCACCCTAAATCTGCCATATATTCTCTTAGAATAAAAGCTCCACGCCTCCCTTGTTCACATCCCTCCCTGGCAAACTCCCAAATGCCTTGAGTCCAATCCAAAAGCACTTCAAACAGAAACCATAAGACTGTGGGGGGAATATTTTTCTTTAACCAAACATTTCTACAGTATAATTAAATAAATATTTTTTAAGGTTTGCTATTAAATTTTATTAGCATCCCACCATGTAATACAGTCAATTGGACTGCTCTAAGTGGCAAACAAACAAACGTTGCATTGGAACAAAGAGCAAACCCAACAGGACATATACCAGGAAAGACTGTTCCGAGTGGGGCAGGCATCACTGTTAAGGCTGCAATACTCCCAGCTGCTATGTCCCACCATGTATGCTCCATGCTCTGAAGCCTTCTGTGCTTTCTCTTTTAAAAATTATTATACATTGTGTTTGTGATTAATGAATTTCTTCATCTGGGGATGTCAGTTTTTGTGGTTCCTTTATATCCTGCACAGAGAGATTTGTTCAATGAATGACAAATACATGTTATTCCATTGTCTCAAGGAATGAAAGGCAGAGAAACATCGTTTAGATTCTTTTTTTGTCTTTAAGATTAGTCACAGAATACAGAAATGTAGATCCAGACAACTTTACTCATGTGGAAACCAGTTTAACGCTGTTATTATTTCCATTCAGCCCCCTGGAAGGATGAAAAGGTCAGTTGTTTTCAGTTACAAATCTCTCCCCAGTTTATGTATGTCTGACACACTGGCCACCTTGTGGGCAGGCAGCGAAGGATGGAGGAGGTGTGAGCCCCACACTGTCTGTGTGATGGCCCACTGGGTCAGCAGAGCCTGGGGAGCCCCTGCTCAGCCAGTGCTTGTGTCCACCTGCCCAACCTCTTCCCCCTCAGTGGAGCCTGGAAGCCAGTTTTGAGGCAGTGGCACGGCTTTGGATGAGCCCAAAGTTCTTCACCACAAGGGATGGAGATGAACCCCCCCACTTCAGCTCAGTGACAAGGAGGGGACATGCCCTGGGAGGCTCAGCTGTGCCCTTCTGGCAGCCACAGTTTCAAATTCGACTCCAGAAATGGGCAGCTCCTGGACTGGAGTGTGACCTCCAGCAAGCACATAGGCAGGCATGGAGTGCCAGGATTGCTGTTGCCTTCATGGTGTTTCTTCTGGCCCTTTATGTTTGGGCCTTACTTCAGCAAGACTGGAACTTTACACGTATGTGGAGCTTTGGCTACCTCAGGTAGATCTGTGATTCTGTGATTCTGTGATACCATCCACTTAAAAAGAGGAAAACCAAAGAAGAAATCAAGTGTTGTTTTTTTTTTTTCCTGAAAGCATCTTTAGTTCCTTCAGTCAGAATAGTGATTGACTGGCAATAGAAATTAAAACAAAACAAAACAAAACATCTACAACTCGTATTTTAATTAAAAAAAAAATACATTTAAAGAAGTTTCCTCCTCCTCCCTCCTAACCACCCCACCCCCTCATTTTTTGTTAGAAACACTGCCAGACAGCTGCCAGCCCCAGAACTACACCAAGACAAGCCAACTGTTCTTCAGATCTTTGGAAATGAATGCTGGAGGTACTTTGTTATGCTTAGCTGATTTATCCGGGCACAAAAGGAGCCCAGCAACTCTCATGTAGATTAAACAGAGATTTTGGTGGTTGAGATAATTTCAATAGTGCAGTCCTGGGATTCATTACTTAGAGTTATCCATCAATTTGACAAGCCCAGAACTACGAAAAACAAACAATCCAGAGTCTGAATGAATTTATAAAATAAAATACAAGAAAAAGAAAATCAAAGAAAACAAAGCAAGGAAGAAAAGGCGAGGGAAGGACGCAAGCACCCACATCACATTGTGCTTTAAATTCAGCCAAAGGATCCTACTTAAGGTAATGGTTTGAAGCCCGGCATCTCACAAAGTAATTTTCTCAGGCACTGTACTGACTGCGTCGTGGCAGAACAATCTCACCGCGGTATGAGCACAGTGAAAATATTCAGCGCTGGGCTTTCCTGAATTACAATGAGGTGCAGAGCAGGAGCCCTGCTGGAAATCACTCTGCCACCTCAGAGAAGAGAGCGGGTCGCTCTCCTGGCCGGGGCACGGCCACGGCGTCCCACACGGAGCCAAGCCTTTGTATCTGCAACAGTTACCTGCTTCCCGGAGGCCACCTAATTGCTGCTGCCTTCAATCCCCTTGTCACCTGCAATTTCAATCAGCCTCCTGAAGGTTTCCCTACCTGGGTTTTCCCTTCAGTGCTCCTTTCCCCTTGCAAAACGAGCCCTGGGTATCTGTCATGCCAAATGTTTAAGCGATCGTTCCGGGCCGGACACGGAGCAACAAACTCTTTGATTATAGATGGCCTGTTGTATGTTAGATTAGGTATCTGCTCCGCTGTGAAGCTAAACGACACAATGCAGGGGATGAATAACTCCTTTCAGTCACGGTCTGGGGTTGCTGTTATCCTTTTTATTTTTCTCAAACTGTGACTAGCCATGTGTTTTCAGTTACAAGTAAATGCAAATCAAGCTGCATTCCGATCCCTGATTCTGTTAGGGAGTCATGCAATTTTATTTAATTCGTATTATATTAGCTTTCACCCACAAGATAATGTCTGCATGAGGCTTGGGCCGAGGAGAAAGGCGAGGGGGAGAGGAAGGCAGCAATTATGAGTGTGGTAATTGCTCCCACCCCGTATTATGGCATGCAATGCATTTGATATGACCATAACTCCACAGTAGCATGACATTTCAGCAACGTCAGCATGTGCTTTGCAACTGGCAGCCTCCACGTCCCTCCCCATCCTGCTGTTGCTTGCACAGAGAGCATCCACCTTGCAGGTGGCATTTCTTACTAGCTGCTGTAACTGCTGCATCTAGGGGATGGGATGACGAGCTCTCAGTCTAAACTTCGTTTGACAGCTCCAACATGAGGAGATTCGCAATTAGCTACCAAACACTCATTCATCAAGGGCTGTGCTGTCTCCAGGAATGCTCCACAGGAAGACCACAGGCACAAAAACTACAGTCCTCAGCAGTGCTAAGTGAGAAAACGTTTGAACACACCCTTCTTAAAGGAATGACTTTTGAATAATTTCATGGAACATCCGTTGTTTCGACATTTAGACCACTACTTCGATTTTTCTGAACTTTACAATGAAAGGATGCAAATACAGGCTTAGACACTGACGGGTAAATTGCTGTAGCTCCAGTGGTCTCCACAGAGCTGGGCAGATTTATTCTATTCAAGAACATGGTCTTAGGAAAGTTTGACTTTAAGCTCCTCTTTTGTAAAGCCTGGCACCACAACCAACATGCAATACAGCGTTTTAAGGCAGTAGCGGATCCATAGTTGGCTTTCAATTCATCCTTCCTCTTAGGAGGTGTGGTGTTTATTTTCAAGTTATTTCAAAGAGCAGAGTAAAAACTGTAGCAGTTTCACACAGATTTAAAGTATCAAGGTTTCGTTGTTTTAAACGCAAGTCTCAAAATGTAATTCTTTTTTTTTTTTTTTTTTTTTTTTTATGATGTCTGAGATAACAGGCACCCAGTCACGGGGTGTGTAGGTCACAGAGTTGCCTGGGACATACACAATTACTGCTTGTCAGCTGAAGGGTTATCTGACTTCACTCTCACAGGTCAGTGCAGGCATGGGCAACATCTGGGCCAGGGCTCACTGTGCTTTGCAAGGGGAAGCGCTCACACAAGTTGCTGCAATTAAGTCAACGGGCGGTGTCATGCTGAGGTGTGATAACCCACGGTCCTGTGAATGACCCAGGAGGTCTCCTCCCAGCCAGTGTTTCTGTGTTTATTCTATGAACTTCAAAGCACAGAAATATTTTGTCCCACTAATACCCTCTATTAGTGAATTTTATGCATAAAAATCGAACACCAGAAATCTATCTCATTTTCTGCTGTCTTTTAAGTTATCTGTGATTCAGAAATTCCCTCCCTAATGCTGTCCTGACTGTAAGTCTCTACACATTGGGATAAGGATGATTAGTGCAGTTTACAAAGACTTAGTAGTATTTTCTTCATCTTGCAGTCACCACTGAATTTGGTCCAAACATACTGCAGTTTTGCACTGTAAGCAAAAGAAATCACCAAATGAAAGTAATCAAAATATTGAGCTCATCTTTATTTAATATAGGGATAGGTCTCAAGAGAGGATTTTATTTCAAAGAAAAGAGTTATAGGAAGATACTAGCAGTTTTAATGTAGCAATCGCATGGGTGGGGGGTGTCTTTGGGCTGACAGGGTTATAAAAAGAAAGTAGAGACTTAAAGATTTAAAGATAAAGGGAGAAGAACTAGAGCATAACGTGATGGGAAGATGATCTATTAAACAGCGCAGTGGACTTGTGTAAAACTGTCACTTCTATAGGAGAAGGATCGTGCACATGGCTGAACAAAACCTGTGACCCTCTGAACGGTGTCTATATCCAATAGGGTCAGCATTAATGAACAAATAGTGTTCCAGTGATGCAGGAAATAAATATCTCATGCTTTCACCCAAGGAGGAAGGCCTCACCTCCTCACTATTAACCATGTCCCTGGCAGGCTATACTTGTTTACTTAGTGTTTTCCTGTGAATCCAAAGAACCAAACGGTTCAATATTGCCCTATCCAGTGAGTAATCCGATGTAAAGTACATACAAACAGGCTGATTTTTCAGATGGAGCAACACAATAGTTCCTTTTTAATTGCATTTGATGTTACTGGTAATGTTCTGTGCAGCTCCATGCATAACACACATTTAATTGTACCTGTGTGGTAGTGATAACACCGCAGCATGGTAATTTTCTGTATTTGTAGCATGTGGGAGCCAATTCATTCTGGGTATTTCAATGCAGTTTATTAACTGGGAAGATTGGGTAACTGGAACCTCCTTTATTAAAGTTATTGGCTGCCCTGTAGCAACGGAAATAAATTGTGATAATAGCCAGAACAAATTAGCTTGCGTATGAATTAGCCCTTAAACGAAAAGAGGAGGAGGAAAACAACCATCTCATGGTATATAAAATGCCTTTATTTGGGAAGCACAAGTATATTGACAAATAAAAGTAAGCTCTTCTACGAGAAGAAATCCTCTTTTTCCAGGCACCTTGTAACATCTTACCCAAACTTCAGGGCTGAGCTTGGACTTACGCCTTGTGGACAGGGATCGTGGGAGAGCAGGAGGCTTTCCACCTCAGCCAACCTGTACACCAAGTGCTGTGCAAGACAGGGTGGTGGCTTGGAAAGCTGACCTGGGAGTGGAATAGGTGATGAAAGTCATGCAAAGGCAGTTCAGGTCTGGAAACAGTGCAACTACACCAGCTAGCTACTCTAGCTGAGCGAAATTACCTGCCCTGCTCCTAGCCCTAAGCTGGTCCTGCCCCTGAGTGATGTAAATAGAAGTACCATTCACTATTAAGCAGAGGATCTCTGTGCTTTGTTATTTACTGTGAAAAATCTCCTGAACACATGGGAAGTCCATTCTTGTCTAGGTCCAGGTAAGCCAGAGCTGGCTTCAGTTTCATGCCACCACTGCCACCTGTTTTCACTCAGTAGTTTGTGAGAGATGCCATAATTCTTCAGAGATCTGGGGCTTGTTCTCAACTCCCTTGAGGCTATTGAAAAAACATAGGGAGAATAATTAATGGAGCTCAACCTAAGTGCTTAGTGCCACCCTGGGCTATTCTGCCTGGCCCCAGCTGCAACTCCAAGGAGACAGGGGTAACCTGCATATTCTACCTGCTGAACTTTAGGGACTTCTCAAACACCATTCCATCTCTAAAACGACACTAGATTAAACCCTTGGACTGATCCTCTCTTGACTGTAGGATGTTGCGGATACACACACATCCAAGGTGCTCTGAACTCCCTTCCTGGTTGCACAGGAAAATATCAAAGGATCAATGCAGGAAAGACATAATCTGGGCAGAATAGGTGACTTTTTGATTTTGCACATAGCTGAGACGCAGAATCACTCCTGACATTGCTGTTAGTCCATATTTTCACTAAATAGGAGTTCAGTGAGTATCAGGTTGATATTAAGTAATTGAAAGCTCAGGTAAGTGCTGCGTGAGCTCAACATAATTTATACATCTCCTAGCAGTTCTTGGGTGTACAAGAAAATAAAACTTTCCTGTACTGATATGGTCCTTGAGGCCATGTTTCTGCAAGCACTGAGCAGATTGCTTACTTCACTAAAAATGCTGCCTGCCCAAACCACTACGCAGTCCCCAGTGCCCTCTTATGAACAGAAGACCAAGACCCACAGGAAAAAAAAAAAAAAAAAAGGAAAAAAAAAAACACCCCATGAGAACAGGGCAAGCAAGACCCTCACTATTGCCTTTGCTTGTGCTTGAGCCAGCAGGAAATCTACTCAGCGACAGAGAAGCTCAAGAAATGGATGTACTTGAAGAGAAGGGAGAAAAAGAGAAAACACCCCAGACAATTGTACCTGCCAATCTCACTGGAAGGTAGAGTACTTTCTTAACCTAAATTTTAACCCTGAATACATGGACACCACACATCTATCAGACTTCAATTTTTTCACTACCTCTAGGTGTACACACACCCTATACAGCACTGGTTCTCTCTTTGGTGGAAGATGAAACCATCCAGGAATAAATGCAAGGGGAACCAGCAACAGTTTTGCACTTGAAGCTACGTAAGGTATAATTAAATGGGGGGGGAAAAAAAAAAAGAGGTAGATAAAGACATAATGTTAATAACCAACCCCTCTTATGGGTCTTTTGCCAGGAAAGGGAAGAATGGAGTTTTTAGTGGAGAAAATAAGTTGATGTAAAGAGGGCCAACCGAAAGGTATCATTAGGCTCTAGCAGGACATTAATGACCGTCTTATTGGCACAATAGAGCATATTCAGAATACCTAATTTTAGGTTACGAGCTGAGATATCTGAGTTTAATTCTGGTCTCGAGCTCCCTCGGTAAGTTGCAGACCCACAGGCAATACAAGAGCTTGGTGCCACTGAGAGGAGGGCTGCCTTGCTTCTGCCAGTGCTCCTTGGTTTCCCCTTCTGGACACTGAGTTAACTCAGGAAACAGTCCATCCTTCCTAGTCCTGGCTTAGTTTTCTCTTGACTGCAGTAGCTCAGAGTGTGAGAGACTGAATGCTGGTAGTGTCAGTGCCTGGCTGGGAGCAGGGAGGAAGGGATGTGCACTGCTACTACAGCATCAGGCATGCTTGATCCCACGAAGCCATGCACTGGGGTGCTCTGAACTACATTTGGAGGAATCTGTCTTTCCACTGACTATATAAGGGAATTCAGGGTGTCTAACCTCCTAATTCAGACTGTGGGGGATAGTGTGAATACCTTCCCTGCCTCTCTCCCAGCATGGTAATTCTGACAATAGCAGACAATGGAGCAATGCTAAGAAATATCATGGGTGTTTGTTTTTGCTTGTTTCAGAGAAATTGGTTGGGATGATTTGCAGTACAGATTCTACCATCTCTGCCACAATTTTTTTTTTCTTTTAAAATTACATTATGAAGCAAATGTCATTGACAGGCCTGAAACTAATTTTCGATGAACAGAGACTATGAAATGTGTTTGTAATACAAAGGCAGATTCACAAGGAATGAGATGTCAAATCTAAACTGGTGTCGCCTGTTTTCTCTTACATTATGATTTGGGAGTCTGTATGAGTGTTGGTTTTCTTAGATCATTTTCTCTGCAAGGCTCCCTTTTACCTATAAAGCCCCTCAGCACTGCTCACTTGCCTAAGACAACCCTGTAATCAATGCCATCAGACGACCTTTGGATTGGCAATGACTCTTGTTCCATTGCCTTAAGTGGGACAGACCCTTACCTTCCCACAAGGTGCATTTTAGACTTGCCATCAGACATTTTTTTAGCACAGCTTTTATAAGAAAGACATCTGCATGGGCACAGTGTCTTGCCAGTTGTGCTCCCTAGTAACATTTGGTCGTATTCAACTAAATTTGTCAGATGGACAGACCATCCTACAAGGATTGTGAAAGTTGGCTCTAGGTTAGAGATCAGCAACTCAGATTAGTGCTATATGGAAAGAAAGGCAGTTACCACTCAGTACTTCATTCACCCATGCCAAGAGGTGGCAGCCAATTTGCCAGCCAGGGGTGTGTCAGATGGCCAATTAACATAAATGTTGTCATTTGCCAGCTCAACAAATAAGGGGATGTGGAAAGAGGATGAGGATTTGGAAAGAGGGAAGAAAAATTAGCACCACTGCTCTGTCCTTGGAGGAAGCAGTGTGAATTGTATGAATCCAACTTAAAATTATTCTTTAGTAAATAGTAAATAAAGTGAACAAAAGTGAAAAGGATCTGTAAATAAAACTTATTTATTCAAGCACTCCAAGCACTCTAAATGAAGTTTTTATATTGAATAGTCTGTTCCTGTTGTATGGTAGTCTGGAATGCTGAATTTTCAGGTTTAAGTGAGATTTGCTATCATTTGCTATATTTGCTATTTGCATTATTCCTACTGTATTTGCAGAAAAATAGCTATTTAAATCAACAGTTTCTTTTCACCCAGAATGTGGGTGATATATGAAAGGGGAAAGTAGTAGAGTGAGGTTAAAGAGCAGTGGATTCTGTCCTTGTCTCTGGCAGTAACCTGCTTTACAATCTCAAGAAAGTTGTTTTTCCTTCACATTTTGCCTACTAGCTACTTGCCTTCACACTTTACCAATTTGGTCTGTCTTGCCTTATTAATCTGTGAAGTATTAAATTTAGGGAGTGATTACGACTATGACTGAGCCATGTTTAAGAAGAAAGAGATCTTTAATTTCAGCTAGATCCACTAGCACAGGTAAATAGTAAATGAAATGATAGAGATTTTTCAAAATTTTAGGTATAAATCTCTTCAGAGGAAATTGTGAATTTGGAAAGATAAGGTGAGGGGAGAGTCAATAATGTTAGCTATGTCTGTGGGTGCACAACAGTGTTCTAGAGCAAATAACTTCCTCCTAAAACCCAAAAGTCTGGCGTGGCACGAGTGACCCGGCAAGGTGAAAACCAGAGCACAGGTTAGACCCCTGCCTTGAGAACCTCATGCCAGTGCACAATCAACAAAATAAGACTTTGCTGCTTCCCAGTGACCTGGGGAAGACTGCAAATACAGTCTCAGACCGAAACAAACAAACAAACAAACAAAACAAACAAAAAAAAGAAAAAAAAAAAACTCCATGCAGAAAAAGACAATAATTGGCAGGGCATTCTTATTAGCAGTCTCAAGAGACCAAAGGGTCAGTCTTACTGATCTGCTTGCTGCTCCCCTCAGAAGACAAAGGAGTGCTTCATCTTTACTCATCACCTCACCCAGCAAAGCTAGTTTCAATTTCATGCACCACCCATTTTTCTTAAAGCAAAGATAAAATCTTTTTTTTTTTTCCCTCTCCCTTCAAGAAGATTTGGGAATAATGCTTAACTGGGACTTCTATAATTTCAGAAATTGGTTACTTGGAATGAATTTCAGTTTGCTCAGTGTAGGGGAAAATCCACAAGCAGGAGAAATTAGTTTTCTGAATGGCAAGAACAAAAATGAACTCCTTTATAAAATACTGCAAATGATGTCGTCAGATTTTAATCAGCAGAACAAAATCAAGAGGGAAGTTGGTGTCAGAGTGCCTTTATATCACTCAGGTGGGTCAGAGGGACCCTGAGGATGTTCTGAAGGTATATACAATTGCATGCAATTCCTTTTCAAGGCACAAGTTTTCCTCTGACTTAACATAGTGCTGCTTTCTTTCAGCTGCTCACTTTTTTCTTCCACTTGCAATGGAGATCCTGGGATATTTTATGGTAGGACATGGACTTCTGCCACCTGTTTGATATAAAAGTGATGGAGAAAAGGCATTTGTTGGTGAGAAAATTATAAAATGGTTTGAATCATAGCTCCAAGATCAAAAAGTTAACCTTGTCTCTGAATTCTTGTTGAGGAAGCTGAGATACTGGCCTTCAGCCTTGCCACAGAGATCGTAACTTTTTGAGCTTCATTTCAACAAATAGATACAAAAAAGGGGATAGACCAGAATATCAAAAGTGGGTTGCTACATTGTAGAAGGAAAATAAGGAGCTGTAGGAATTGCTAAACTTCCAGTGTTCCAATTCAGCAAAAACTATAGTGACTTTAATGATCAGCTTTAAAAACAAACATGTTTGTTACAGAGAGAGAGAGAAGGTAAAGGAAGTCACCCAAAACCAAGAGCTTACCCACAAAAAAGCAAGCCAAACAATATTGTTAGCATAAGAATATATAAAGCTCTATAGCTTATAGCTAAAATAGGCAGTTAAACATAACAATGTCACCATTGTATGCATTTCTGCCATAAGTCATTTCAACATCAATAAGTGAGAACGCAGCTGACAAAAGACACATTATTTTTAAAACAGAAATTGCTGCCCAGCAGTGGAGGCTGGAAAATGTTAGTGTAGAAAGTCAGTTTTTGCATCAGTATATGCTGAACACTTGGTAATTTTCTTGGATAAATAATTGGGAGATTTTATTAAAAATATGTTAATTCTTTAAATGGGATATTAAAAATTAATAGCTTGACACAGACAGCAGTATTTATTTGTAGTAAAAGGAAAGGAAGGGAAGACATGCAAAGAAACTGGCTTTGGGAGACACAGTAACGCAAAGAGGAATGAATGTGCTGTTTTAGCTGGCTCTGTAATAGCCTCTCATGAGGAAAGTTTATTTCTCATTGTCTTCCTAGTCCTCACACCTTTTTCTACCACATCTGCCTCTTCTGCTTGGACTATGATGACAACTAGAAAGTGAGCTTTAAAAAGAAACCTGCAGATTTCAGGAATAGATACAACATGAGAGAATGAAGATTTTCTACCTTCCCGGGCTGTGCAGTGTTGTGCTATGCATGGGCTCAGCAGCAGAGCAAACCTTTCTCTGTTAGGCTTAAAATTTTCAGTGAATTAATTTAACAGCAGAATAAATAGATAAATAAATAATAATTTTGAGAAACTGAAAAGATGCCCGTTAGGATCTTTCTCCGTCAATTCTATTAGGCTCCAGTCTGCTGGAGGGTAGGAGATCCAGTTCAATTTGTTCCTTTATCGAGTCTTGGTATTTTCTGAGTTAGAGGAACTAGTCTGAAGGTGATATTACACTCTAACAGGAGGAGATTCACAAGATGACTTGTGACACTGAGCCAGCCAGGATGGCGTTACAAACTGTGGTCAAAGGTGGCCAGTGTTTGATGGTTCTCCACGTCTGTGCTTTCCAGAAAATGGGACAAACAGACTTAACTGCAGGAAGAAGAAATGAAGAAAGGGTGAAGGTAAAGGTAGCTGACATGGTAAGAAGAAAATGGGGAGGGTGCGAGACAGTGTGAGAGCTGTTGGGTCTGGAAGAAGTGTGGCATGTCTCATCCACTTGGCATCCTCCCTGCACTCAGCTATCTCCCTGGTGGCCAGCTTTCCTGTTGCCACTTGGACACGTGCCCTTTCATAAATACCAGCACGGGGGGGTCTGGCTCCCTTTGGCTGCAAAGCAGCAGCGGATCTGACTGCTGCTGAGATGGTGGAGATGAGACATGACATTTGAAGGTCAGTCTGAGGAGAACAACAACTTTCATGCTTTTCTTTCATGAGCCTCTGTGCTTGCCTTGCAGTCATTTCATTACCCTTCTGTCACATTTCTCCACTCTTTGAGTCCAAACCTGTCTTCACCGACATCAGCCCCTGGGTTTTCAAGGTCTGAGCCCTTTGAAATTACTTTGCTTTCCCTCACACCACCCTCTTCTCTCCGGCACCAACCCCTCACCTCTCTCTGATTTCTGCTGGAGCAGCTTCCCCGCTCCCTCTCAGCAAGGCCCCCTCCTCTTTATTGCCCTCTGAAACTCCATCTGTTCAGAGATCGACTCCAAAAGCAACAGTGATTGCTTCAGGGAAAGGAGAAGTCGTAAAAGCACCAGTGCCTGATAAGCGAAAACATCAGTGTGTGTAAGGAGGCGGTCTGGACCCCGTCCCACTGCATGTGGTGGAGGCATGTCTAGCACCTCACAGCAGCTTTCCGTACCTCTGCTGGGCACACAAGCCTGCGGGACGTTACCTTGGGGAAATATGGCGAATGTAAAGAAATAATGGTGTGTTAGGGAAAGGAGACTTGTCAGCAGAGTTAGGAATGGCTTAGTGTTTTCACCATATCTGTACACTGAGAGAAGTTTAACAAATCAGATAATCAGCAAAAAGAAAACTGTTTAAAAAAATAGAATCATAATCAATAGAATCAAATCCTGAGTTGGAAGGGACCCATAAGGATCATCGAGTTCAACTCCTCGCACCACAAAGGTTTACACAAAAATTCAGACCATGACTAAGAGCACAGTCCAAATGCTTCTTGAACTCCAAAAGGCTTGGTGCCTTGACTACGCCCCTGGGGAGCCTGTTCCAGTGCACAACAAGCCTCTCGGTGAAGAGGGTTCTAGGTGGAACCTCTTCCTGATATCCAGCCTGAACATCCCGTCGCAGCTTGACACCACTCCCACAGGTCCTATCACTTGCCACTAAAGAGACTAGATCGGCTCCTGCCTCTCCACTCCACCTCATAAGGAAACTGTATTTTTTTCTGTATTTTTTTATTATTTTTTTTCAAATTTCCCCAACAGAATTATATACAGATATTGATAACTAACAAGATTCAGTACAGACAAGATGGGGAACTTCTGCACAAAGGAAAAACAATGACAGACAATCAAGTGAAAGATTAAGACTTGACTCTTTCTTCACTATATTCTGGGAGATTACATTTAGGCTTTTATTCCTATTGCACTGCTTCAAGTCTGAGTGCTAGGACCTCTTCCGAAAACCAAAATTTTTCAATGCTTCACCAAATGGCAATCCCATCCCACCAAAGCAACCGGCCTTCAAGACATGTCCAGCAGGTAGTCTCTGCAGAATGGCTATTGTAATGTCTGAAAGCCACGCTGGTTTACTACTGCAGGTCACTCTGGCAAAACTTGCTGTTTTCCCACTTTGATCATCTGCCTAGCAGAGTGTCAGTCAGCCATGGATATGATAGTGTGAACTGCTCAGAGATGCTCAGGCCACAACAGAATGGTAGGGGAAGTTCCATACTTCAGGAGGAGGTCCTTCAAGAAATGGCTGCCATAGGTCTGCCCTACCAGAGCAAAGATGTGTGTGAACCCTAGTGAACATTTTCTTTCTCGGGAAGATCACTGCTGGGCTGGGCTGAACCTGCACTCACAGGGGAGCCCATCCCAGAGTCACTGCTGGAGGCCAAATGCCTGAAGCAATGTGGGAAGATCATAGGCACTGGCTGCCCTGAACAAGTCAATCTGCCCCAGCATGGAGAGGGCCATGCGAAGGGTGCTTCACATGTTGTCAGACATAGCACCTTGCTGCCCCCGTGGACCTTGGCTCTTCTGCTGCATGTGCAAAGCCTCTAAGAAGTGCTCTACAGCCTCACGGTGGGCACCTATGTTGATGTAGCCAATGCCCAAGTTGTATTGAGAGCAGGTATGTCCTGGCCGGAGCTCCAGTGCATGCTGATCTGCAGTCACAGCTTCCTCACTCTGATTCCCATCAGCCAGGGTGGCACCAAGCTTGTTGCATAGAAGATGGTCATTGGGACACACACTAAGTGTGGCACTGAAGCAATCCACAGCCTTCTTGTATTCGCCAGTAAGGTTGAAAAGGACACCCAGGCTGCACTGAACATCAGGATCAACAGTTGAGAGGTTGCTGCGCACAGCTGCTAAGAACAGCTCTTTGACCTCCACAAAAAGGGAGTCAGACAGCAGAGAACCAAGCACACACTTGGAATGCCCAAGATTTGTCCCCAAGGTACTCTCTTCTGGCTCCTTCTCCAGCAGGTGAGCATATGCTGGTTTGTGGTGTAGCCAGTCCCACAGAGTCTCACACGCCTGCTTCTGCAAGGACTCACTGGTGAAGCTGACTGCTAAAGCCCTAAGTGCTGTGCGGTTCCCAGGCTGCAGTTCCAAGCACTGTCTGATAACACTGATTGCCAGGAGTTCTTGTTCATTCTCTGCTTTGGTGGTTCCCAGATATTGCCAGGCCTCCATATGATCTGGCTTCTGTTGTACTGCAGCCTCAGAGAGCAAGACAGCACCGGGGAGGTCACTTTCCACCAAGCGCTTCCGCCCCTCTTCAAAAGCATCAGGGTGATCTCTCATGGGATTATCTTCTTCAAACTGATAACCCTTGTCATATGAAGAGGAGTTGAGGTCTTCATAATCAGTGAGCCAAGGGTGAGCCTCTGCATCTTTCTTGGCCATCTCTTCCCATTCTGCCCAGAGTTTGTCCCAGAAGTCCACTTCTGACTCCACAACAGTCTTTACCTGCTCAAATTCTGTATCAAGAGCTGACATGTTCCCAGATTGCATAAATTGATCCACCCAGGCTTCGGATGCCCCCTGCTGCTGTATAAACTCAGCTGCCCATTGCTCTGCCTGATCTTGGTCTCTGTGGGTCACCTTATTAGCTTTGATCGATACCCTCCCATCTCCGATCTGGTGGACAAACTTTAGGAACTCAGAACTGTTGAGTTTTGGATCATCCACTTTAGAAAGAAAATCACTAGCAGTTTTCTTAAGATCATCTTCAGGTTGATATTCCTCATACCATTTATCTGCCAATGACTGGTCTTCCAATTCCCCAAGCCACAATTTTTCTTCTGACTGCTCTAGGTATTCTTCTGCCCACTTGGCAGTGAACACAGACAGCAGATCTGTCACTTCAGCAATGAATTCCTGCGACCAGTCAGTCTCGTTGTAATCTGAAGAGACATCACCGGCATTATCTGCTGCAGCCAAGAATTCCTGGGTCCAGTTTTCAGACAGTGCCAAGGCTGCCACACCTGGAGCTCGCTGAGGGGCCTGTTGGAAGCTTGACTCTTCAATCTCCTGCATCTCAGCTAATAGAGCATCCATCTTAAAGGTCTGCGGTGCACGGGGCAGTAAAGGGGCATTCTGCTCTTGCAGGAACTCTCCAACCAGCTCATCTTCAGAGGCTACTCCCAGGGGTTTGGATACGGCTGCTGCTCCGGGAGCCCCCGGAGGGCCAGGCCAGGGAGCCCTGAAGCCCTTCTTGCCACAAGGCCTTGTCCTGCGTGAAGTGGCCAGCCAGCTTCAGGAGGGGCTGGAGCCCCTGCACTCCGTTTCCACCAGCTCCCTCATGGCCGCAGGGACGGCGCCGAACCCCTGCGGGCTGCGCCTGGCCCGGGGACGACACCGACACGAGGCGGAGCCGCCCCCGCGGGCCTGGCAGCCTGCGAGGCGGGCCCGGCGGCCCCCTTCGCCGCCGGGAACCGGGCCCCGAGCCCGGGCTGAGGGGCACGGCGACACGGGGCTGGGGGCGCCGCGGGGCTCCCCGCTTCAGGAGAGGGCACCGGCCGCCAGCAGGGCAGGGCAAGGCCGCGGCCTCCCCGCCAGGCGCTCCCCTGCCGCCCGCCCCTTCGGCTCCTGGCACCGCGGCCCCGGGGCACCGGAACAGGCCGCCGACAGAGGGAGTTGTTTCGACCCCTATGCTTAAACCTGACACCTCGAGTCGGCCAGGCTTCTGGAGCACTTCCACCCCGTCTAAAAGGAATTCTCTGCCTGGCGTGGTGTTTCTGTTGTCCATCCAATCCAAAGGGCTCCTTTCCTCCTAGAGAGCTGGGACTGACCAAGGGGCAGGCACGCACAATGAGTTGTTGCTGTTTTAAGGGCCAGGCAGAGAAAACCCTCATAATGTCTTCATAACAACTTAGGAACACCGCTTTTACTATACTTTTAGTGTTACTTGTTAGTAGCGTCTACAGTCCCAAAGCACCGAGAGTACCCTGCTGCACTGGTGCTGTGCATGAACCTAAAGTCAGGGCTCTTCTCGCTGAGGGACTTGGACTCCAGAGGCCTAACAGAAACACTGGATCTCAACGGCTAGACGTGTCTGTGCTGCATTTAGCAGCCAGGGGCTCAGTTCCTTGACTGCTTCTTAGATGCCATACAACTCCTGAAAATAATACAGCTACTACTGCTCTGGCTGTAGAGAACTGGAGAGGATTAAGAGGTGCTGTGGAGGAAGACTCGCTTCTGTGGGATATGGATTTGATATCCCATTCTGCTCATCTCCCTTGACAGGACAAAGGGAAGATTAAAAATACATCTTGTGGCATTTTTCTTTTTTGAAACAAGGATGGAATAACCTAAGTCATGGTTGGGATTTACTTCTTCAGAAGTCCTAGGTTTGGTAGGCTGCAGGGGGAAATAATGAAATCTAGGTCATCTGCCAGAGTCCAGCTGAGATCAGTAAATCATTATTACCTAATGGCTGCCTGTTAGCCTTTATGAAGCGAGTTGGTTGCCTTCAGGCTCCCACTGGGCAAATGTTCACCCCACAAAACTGCCAGCATAACTGGTGTTAATTGTCAGTGTCAGCAGAGGCTGTGAGGTGCTCACTGCATGTCAGGGCTGAAGAACATGGGCAAAGAAACATCAAAAGCTCAGCACCCAACAGCAGATAGCCAGTAGAGAGACCTCAACTACCACTTCACAGGCTGTCAATTCTACAATAAATGAGTAACAACAACAAAAAAAAAATATATTAAAAAGCGAAAAGTCCCAGGCTGCATGTGAGCTGTAGGCAGGCCTGTAATGGTTGATGTGTTTCACCAGAGCTATTACCTTTTAAGTGTCACTGGAGATGCTGTTGAGTAAAAAGGTACCATGGAAAATCTAAGTCTTTCTGACTAAGGTGAGAGCTTCTTCCAAGATCTTGGAAAAGGTGCACATTGAAAAAACAAGATCAGAATGGCTTCCCATGAGCAGAAGTATTTTTTCCCCATTACTTCTTCCCATCAGTTTTGAAATGAGGGGAAATGTTACAAGAAGCTCTCACCTGCTGAGGCTGGATGGATATGTATTATGTGTGACATGAACCAAGTGGAAAACAAATAGAAAACTCACTTGGGGCATAACATTAAGCAAGGACCACTGAACATAGGGTGAGCTAGCCTGCCACCTACAAAACTCCCTCCTTCTCTCCTGCTGAATGGAAGAAGAGGATCATATCTATGGCAGTCCCACATGGTTATAGCGTGTGGTATTCACCTCTCTTTTTCCCTGATCAAACATCAGCTGCTGTACCAGTATGGCCCCGCGTTACCAGTATGGTCCCAAACCCACCATAAGCATCATCCTAGGGATATTAGTGATTCCCCTTGCTCACAAAGCCAAGCCTGTCCCACAGAGGGGATACCACATTTGGTTTGCTGAGCTCCAGTCCCACTCAGTCCCTGCATGAACACCACGGTCTGTCAGGGGGTTCAGTATGTCAAAAAGGGGTTCCTTTGAAACTGGTTCATAAAGCTGTTACATTACCATCATTTTAGAAAGATATTGAAGTCATTATCAGATTGCAGGTAACTATTATCAGCACACAACAGAGGTGCATAATGACTTCCTGGAGAAAGATAGAACTGAGCTGTCTCAAATAAATAAAGCATTTTAATTTTTTAGGTTCCCCCCACCCACATTTTGTCATGTGCTTTGCTACCCTGGGCATTTTGGAGATGGTTTACACAACTGTGTGGAAACGGTTCTCAATATGGCTTTTCCACAGTGGGCACTGCATGGTGACATTGTACTGCAGGGTTAGGGAAAGAGCATCCCAGCTTGTTTGTGCTGTAATCTAGGCTTGTTACTTGCCACAACATTTCAAATCCAAGAGAGCAGTAGTCAAGTTAGTCCTAAAAGGTTACAGGGTGCCATCTGGAGTCATGAAACTGCTCCTTACCAGCCTGACAGCAAAACCATCTGGCTTTCCTTCACATTGACTGGGACCTTTTTTACTAATAGCAACAAGACTTCATACTAAGTGTGATCCTAATGGCGCACAAACTCTCTCTGTTTGTCACTTCCACAGCTTATGTGCTCTGTGTCCTGGTCAGAAAGCAAAGCAAGGGCAGACACAGGTTTATACCTCCTCCTCCTGCTCTCAGCTCTGTGTCCTTCACACATAAGGGTTTGTCTTTGTAGACTAAGCCATAAGAAGCAGAACTGATAAAATATTCAGAAGGATTTTCAGTGACCTCTGCTGTAAGTCTCACCTCCATCAAAGTACAGCAGGCTCAGAAGGGAAGCGGGAGAGAAAAATTAGAACTAATGATCAGCTTTCCTGATCAGCCAAATAAACTTATTTAGTGCTTCCCCAACCCCTTTCTACTTAATTTAGAGAAATGTTCCCACCTGTAGAAATACAGCTGTCAGATGCCCTGGCCTCTCTATGCACAGTCCTGAAGGAAAGTGCATAGGGCTTTATCACCTCTTCTGCTGCAAATGCCAAGGAGCAATTGGAAATATATTTAAGGACCCCAATATATTTGGGCTTGTCCTGGTTCCAGTTAGGACAGAGTTAAGTAGCTCATAGTAGCTGGTAGGGTGCTATGTTTTGGATTAGGATGAGAAGAGCGCTGATAACATGCTGATGTTTTAATTGTTGCAGAGCAGTGTTTACACCAGGCCAAGGACTTTTCGGCTTCTTGCTCTGTCCTGCCAGCGAGCAGGCTGGGGGTGCAGCAGGAGCTGGGAGGGGACAGACCCAGGACAGCTGACCCAAACTGGCCAAAGGGGTATTCCATACCATCTGACGTCATGCTAAACAATATATAGGGGTGGCTGGCCGGGGTGGGGGGGCCGGCTGCTCGGGAATAGGCTGGGCATCGGTCAGCGGGTGGTGAGCAATTGCATTGTGCATCACTTGTTTTCTTACACATTATTATTGTTAATACTATTACCATTATCACTATTATTATTATTATTGTTATTATTATTTTCCTGTCTTAATAAACTGTCTTTATCTCAACTCACAGGCTTCACTTTCCCGTTTCTCTCCCCCCATCCCAGAGAGGGAGGGGGGAGGGTGAGCGAACGGCTGTGTGGTGTTTAGCTGCCAGCCGGGTTAAACCACAACAGGGCTTTAAGAAGCAGCAGGACACTGATGAAAAAACAAATTGCTGAAAAAAAAAAGAAAAAAAAAAGCAGGTCTTCCAGTTTGCTGGAATAAACCATTATAACAATTAGAAAGGATGCTGCTTTTATTTGCTTATTTATATTTGGTGGGCTTAAATACTTTTTCTTCCTGTTTCTGCAGAAAGACGAGCTTTGCCTCACAATGTCTAGCTGCATAACACACAAAACTTTAGTTATAGATGGCTACAGCTTGCTACCTTCTGGGAAGTCTTCTTTGCCAGAAAAGTAGATTTGGGGCTTTTTTTTTTTTCTTTTTTTCCTACCAATGGCTGCTACAAGACACAAAACAGCTTGTACCTGTCAGCAAAACCAGTCCTTTTTCTTAACTGCCCTGCTGCTCAACACTCTTATTTCACAGTGTCAGGCACCGTGAGCACTTTAATCTGTTAAAAGGGCTCTTTTTTCCTTTTAACACTGAACCCATGTTTTATTTATCAGTCTTTGATTTAGAAACGCTTAGAAGGCATAACACGTTTTCTAAGATGGATGACTTCTCCGTGGCTTTTGTGCGTGTCCATGTGTATGCACATAGGTGTTGTCATTGCTGGGAGTCCAAAGGGAAGCATCTTTATAAAGAAACACTCTCTGGCATGTAGTCCGGGAGAACTGTTACTCTCTAAGAAAAGCTCTCTGAGCACATAGGCCTATAGAGCTGTCATGTGAAGGGCCAGACCCAGCTCTCACCGGTGGGAGTCTTTGCCTTGATTTCTGTGGGCTTTTTTCCAGGTTCCACCAAAGGACAGAGAAACGCTGCTGAATAAAGGGAGATGTAACAACTGTATGCTGTTTCTGGGACTTTCTGAAGTCATCTGAAAAGAGTTAGATTTATCATCTCCAGCTGATAATATAAATCTCAGTCATAGGTTACAGAAACTTAATTTCTTAGCTAGGGAAATAAGCCTCCATCCCAACTCCACTGTGTTCAGTGTTTCTTTGGGGCAACCATACTCCAGCCCCCACAAGCTGCCTACATCCTCTAGCCTGTTCCCAGAGATGTGAATTGCCCCCACCCCTGCCACTGCCCCATGCCAGCAGAGTGGGTGCATTGAGGGAAACCTGGGAAACCCCATTTACCAAGAAGCAAACCAGAGAGCTCCCTGCCATGCATCACAACAAAAGGCATCGCTGGCCACGCAGATTATTCAGTATATGTGTTGAGGACAGCCAAAAGCACTGTTTTACCTGCCAAGAGGCTGGGCGTGCAGCTTGCAGCTCGTGCACGTTGCTGTTACAGAGGAAGATCGTCTTTAGCAGAGCTCAGCCATGCACCTGTGCCCAGAGCAGATGCACCTGTACGCGTGTTCATGCCTGCGCTCTGGACTGCATGGCTCCATGACTCGTACTCCGCAATGGAGCCTTCCCTAGCTCTGCAATAGACTGATGATTAATCTAGTGTATAATTAGGGGTCACAGAGGACAATGGCTTCTCCAGAGAGAAGCTGGGAGCAGGAGGGGAGTTATGCTGATGTCTGGTGGCACCTGAGATGTGCCAGGGGTAACAGCAATTGGATGGCATGACCACCCTCTAACACTGTCTGCTTTTGGGGCAACCAGCCATCTGGGGTCCTGCTTCAGAGGACTGAAGGGCTATTATGTTGCTCTGTGTTTTTCCAGGTACGAGTGAGATCCTGGCTGCCTGCTCTTAAGCATGGTTGGTTGGAAGTCCAGCACCACTTTCTGGGTGTCCATTATGGTCTGATTTACACCACTGGGTGCTGAACACAGGATGAAAGTCACTTTGGGATCAAAAGGAGGTTAGAGAGCATCTCCTGTCAGAAAGGGAATGATCAGGAGCGCTCCAACCATATTGTCCATGGGATCAGTCCCTGAGTTTGTTTCTTCCAATCTAACAAAGCTCCCCCACTGTCCATGTGAATCTCACTGATGTGTGAGCAAATCCTGGGATTATCTGATCAGGGACAACAAGACCCCATTCTCAAAAGTCAAGGGATATTGTGTAAGCCCTAGGTACAAAACAGCAAGAAGTGAAATCCCTGTTACTTATGTGCTAAATGCAGGGAAAATGGCAAAAGACTTCACTTTTCTTTTCACTTTTTTTTTTTTCACTTCCCTCCAAAGAAAACAGGGCTGGGTTGTGCCTAACACTGTGCCCCAGTTAATAAAACCAGACTCCTTTAAATATCCAAGAGAAAAATCATCAGCTCCTTGTATTGCATTTTATTACCACTACCCATATTTATATTTTTTTCTTCTGAGACATATCTGAAAGCAACACTTTTAGGTCTGCATTTAAAGTGGCAATGCCTCAGGGTGCCACCTTGATAACTCAATAGGCGCTCTGTGCTGCCAGCCTGGCAGCTGCCTCAGGGTCCGTCAGATGGCCATGAGGATGATGAGATGTCTAGACAGCTTTGCGGTCCTGATGGCTGTTTGTCTTTCACTTGCATATCACTGGGAAGGAGTTGCTAATATCTGGTTGCTTAAATAGAAAATTCTGTTCAAAACCCTCCCTTGATCTGAGCATACTGCATATTGCCCCATCTCCAGTAACAAAGTCATGTTTTCTCCCTGAAAATATGCCTCTTGCTCTACAGAGATAGCTCCATTACGTAATCCTGTCAATCAGCTGTCAATCACTATGGTAACGGGGTGCCAAACACAATATTAAGATGAACATTAAAAAGCTGTCAAATATGGCCCTGTCTGTTCTCTTCATCTTAAATTTTCATTTTCGTTTTCTTCTCTCCTCTCCTCTCTGCTACTGGTGTGCAGTTTTTACTTTCCTAGGAAGGTCTCTGCAACGAGTCCTTGCTCTGTGTCCAGCAGCTATTGAGATGTTACTGAGGCTGGAAAATGGGTATGACTGAAATACATAAATACTTTCAAAAGAAATACAAACCAAATAAATGATTTTTTCTTTTGTTTTGTTTCCTTTGGAGTCTTTTATTTTACTCTCCAAATGTATTAGCATGCAACAGTTGCTGTCCGTGTTCTCTGACCAGCTGATGACACGAGGACAAAGTCCGACCAAAGATTCTCTAAACTCATACTCTTCTTCCAACATCAGCAGGCAAAGGGAAAAACTATAGGAAGCAAGGGAAATACAGGAACTCCTCCAGCAATCTGTAGCTTACGGACTTCCTAGGCTGGAGGTAGTATCTGGAATATTGTATTTAATTGCCCCAACAGACCTCTTCCATCAAGTTTGTTGATCCCAATTTGAACCCATTTGTATTTTTGGCCTCCACAAACTCCTGTATCAAACGGTTCCCCAATGTAATTAGTGCTGGGTGTGAAAAAGTGCTTCTTCATGTTTGTGCTAACTCTGCTTTTTGGGCAATTTCAACTGACTGCCTCCTTAAGTGTTATATGATGAAATGTAGTTTAATTCCCCATTTTCCTTTCATAATTCACGGGTCTGGGATCTCTGGCACCTGTTTTTTCAGTTAGCAAAAAACATGGAAATGTTTTGTTTCCCTGTTTGTTTCCACACACTGCAGCCTGAAAACATGGAAATGTTTCCATATTCAATAGGTTATAAAAAACATTCTTGGAAAATTTTCCCCATGTTTTGAATGCAGCCAAAGCAAGCAGGAATGAGCTTCCCACCTCATGTGAAATATTGTGATTTTGACTTCTTTTCCAGTTTGAAACAGAACAGGTATACATTTTGCAAAAATTCAATACAGTTTGGAGAGCTCAGTAGATTGCATTCCAAGTAAGCAAATGTGTCCAATTACCTAAAAATTGAAAAACAAAACCTGCCTTTCAAACACCATCTCATAGTGAAAACAAAGCAAAAGAAAAAAAAGCAAACCAAACCAACCCTCAAAAACCTTTATGCCAAAAACTACACTGTAAAATTTTTGATGTTTTGACATCAAGCACTTTGAGTTTTTTGCCTCTGAACTGAAATTCCATTCCCTCAAAACAAACAAACAAACAAAAAACAAATGAAAAAGAAAAAAACAACAACAACAAAAAGAAAGCAATCAAGCAATTCTCTCGAGGTATTTCTATTTTGAAGGAAGCCGTGCTGGCTTCTCATGACGTCTTCCACATTGCATAGGTTGATCTTGGGAAAGAGAAAAAGAACTGTGATTTTATCCATGGGTCTGCCCTGATGACAGGGGTTGGTTTCAGCTTTGTGGCAACCTCTCCAAGCCACAGCAGATCTTGCTACGGGGCTGATGCCATGGGCTGTTGTGCCAGGGCTTCTCCCTTGCTCAGTGCCAGGGCTGCGGGAATGGCCAAATCACAACTGTCATCGTGTCCTGTCAGACACCCCAGCCAGCTGTCTGGGGCTTGTGTCATCTGGAAATCAGGTGGCTGGTTGCTCCCCAAACCCTGCCACCCATGGCAAATTTGGCAGCGCTGGCTCTAGGGTTTCCTCTCCATTTCTGATTTCAGTGCAGAAATGGTCAGGTGTTGGGACAGGACCCAGGAGCCATGTGCACCACACATTCTGCAGTGAAATGGCATTTACCGGGCCACAGAGACTGTTTTCTTCTATGCCCTAGTAGTTGGACCAAATTCATGAGCAGGCACAACGCCATCTGGACAGGTGGACTTAAGTGTAGGTAGCCAAGAGGTCACATACGTGCGTAAAAGACATTTGTTGAAAGCAGATGCTCTGAGCGAGTAATAAGAAAGTCCAGCGCTCCCACACCTCATTAATCCAGCGTCATCCCCACCACTGGGCCAGGGTGGATCAACTGAAATAAACATGGGAGCTATGGGCTGCGGTAGGTGAGATACGGCTTTCTTGATTCTGGTCAGTGTTTTATTTTTTGTCTCTTTTGCCTTTCCTCTATGAAATGGCCTAACAAGGGCTTTCTAGACTTGGTATCACATTTTGAGAATTGTATGTGTCACTAGGGTAAGGAAAAAAAAAAAAACGACTACCACCACTACCAACAACAAAAAGCACACACACAAAAATAAAAGCCCAAATGTGCTTCACAGCACTGTATGTGGATACGAATGCAGATTAATATGATATTAATGTAATGCAATTAAGAAAAAGCTGATGTTATTGTTTGAGACAGACATTATTTCCCCACAGAAGAGTAAATCAATTGCAATTATTGCACTTTCTGTAAGAATTTGCACATTTTAATCTAGGTCAGGTCTATTACTGAAATGAGGCACTACTATATTTTAGTTAGACTGAACAAAGGGCAGAGGCAGTGACAGGTACAACATGTAACGAATCATGCTGCATGTGTAACTCTTCAAGAGTTAATGAGGGACAAACTAAACCTAAACGCTCTCCTGAGTCTTTGCATTCTTTACAAATAAAATAAAATACAAACAAAATAGAAAAAAAAGTGAAAAAAAAAAAAAGGCTGGCCTCTGTCTGCTTTTCCACTGAAGCAGCAGTAAAACAAATCCTCTTCTGGAGCTATTTATTGCCACCACTCGAATGTGGTTGACACGTTCGCACAATGACCCCTGCACCTGCAATTTGATACACAGGCAAAACAAACGCATGAAGGGAAAGGGCTCAGCTTCCTCTCCTTAATTACTTCATCCAAAACAAAAGCCACCCAACGGGTTGTT
The DNA here is from genome assembly GCF_964034855.1 of Anser brachyrhynchus. Classification (NCBI taxonomy): domain Eukaryota; kingdom Metazoa; phylum Chordata; class Aves; order Anseriformes; family Anatidae; genus Anser; species Anser brachyrhynchus. Next base: position 56,757,506 of record NC_137699.1, read on the forward strand.
TGGAAGAGAAAACAATATTGAGCACCCTTGCAGTTGCTTTGGACAAATGTAAGTAAAATTACATCCTGAGGTGGTGCCAGGGGGGACCTGGAACATAGGTGCCACCAGCACCCTCCTCCTGTCCCTGCAGGAAGACCACTTTTCAGAAACGGACAAAAGTTTTCATTGCATTTGGGCACTAAAGGTCTTCACTGCATGGCTGTTTGCCCCATGAGAGGGAGTTCGAGCGGAACTTTGGTGTGAGGGGAGAGTTGGACACAGCTAAAGGCAGCAAAGGTCAGGATGGTGACTTGGAGGAGAGGCAGAGGAGGTGATGCAAATCCGATGTCTCTGAGCTAGACAGGGCCAAAACACAGCTGGAGCCTTCTAGGAACCAGGCTGGCCAAGAGCTGCTGTATCTCAGTTGTGCTATCTTGATGGATTTCACAAAAAGGGGTTTTAAGGAGTTATGGCACATTTGCTTATTGTGTGTCAACAAGCCTGGGCCCCGGCTGGTGGCCCAGGAACCCCTTGGTGTCCCACCAGGCACAGCAGACACCCTGCAGGCACTTGGAGCAGGCCTCGGCTGGGAGGCAGCAGGCCCCATGGGGACAGCTGTGGCTGCTGCCACCTCCCAGCTCTGACCAGCACCAGGAGGGTCTTTTTCTGACCTAGTGTGAACCATGGGAGGGTTGAAGCTGGCCTCGGTGGCTTAATGCTGTATAAGGGTGGAGGAGAGCTGCTCCCTGAGCGCCGGGCTCTGCCGAGGAGCAATTTCATTGCTGCCTCCCAGCTGTGCGCTCTGGCACTTCTGTGGCAGCCCATGGGAAACCAGCTTCCCACACGGCTGCCAAACACAACCCAGAGGTGGTGCTGAGTGCTTCACAGCTAGAGCTCATACTCTGGCCTGGAAATAGGCCTAACACCATTTATATGCCCTATAAAAATTAACATGTGATTGTGTGTATGCGAGATTAAAATAAATACCTGATATTAGGAAGTTAATTTCCAAAAAAAATGTAAAAGGCATTATTTCATTGTATCTCATGCTTGAAAACTTGGTGGTGTACCACTTTACTGCTACAATATCTTCAGCACTAGTGTGTGTTTTCTTTTCTTTTTTTTTCTTTTTTCTTTTTTTTTTTGTACAAGCATCAAGCAGTTCAAAGATCGTGTTTTAAAGCTCTTTCATTCAGTCAGAGAAGGGAAAGCCCTAAATCATCCCTGTTGTATTTTTCCACATTAAAGAGCAATAACTAAGAACAACAAGAGCTAATCTATTCCATGTTTTCATGTCCCTCTAGCGACATGTTATAGGAATGGCTTTAATTGACGTTTTGTCCTACAGAAAAAGCAGGCTTTCAAAAGGCACAAAGCCATGCAGACACCTAGCTCCAGAGAATGTTGGCTCTGAGACTTAATTTTTTTTTTCTAAGGGATTCCCAGAAATCGCCACAAATATATTAGCAATAGCAAACCTCTTGTTTGTTTGGACAGGGAAGTCTCCCTAGATTATGTCCTTTTAACTCAAATGGATTAAAATAAGCAGCTAAAGGGAAATCCCTCTAGCATACCTCGCCAGAGCCCGTTGCCTTCAGAGCACAGAGAGGCACACCTTTACCTCCCGTCAGGATTTCACTCCTGTCTCCAGGCAATAAAATAAGACACAACTACTGTCTTTTCCCCTTTTTCCACACAAGGCCAGTGTGAAGGCATCGGGCAGGTGCAGCGAGGACAACCACTGGCCCATCCCAGGTCTGTGCCACGTGAAAAGCTCAGTCATGCCACCACCACCTCCTGAATACTGAAAGCACTGCAGGAGACCCACAGCCTGCATGAATCATTCCCTTTGTCTCTGTGCTGCCCAGGAGGATCTGTCAGAAATATGTGGCTAACTGTTTGGGTTCGAACCACGTGATTCAGTGGAGGAGCTGGGCTTGAGACATCTGTTTTTTGTGCAAACAAGCTAATTCTCCTGGCCCCTATCTGGAGAACCAAATGCCTTTGTCCTGGTGAACAGCTGAGGTTCTTGCTGTCCCTGAGAGTCTTACAGGGAGCAAGATATGCTGTATTAACTCTCCTGGCCAGAGCAGGATACTGGGTGGCTCAATCCTCCTGCATCCCACTTAAACCAGATGCTAGCAGAGACAGCAGTCAGAGGGACACACAAGTTCTTGCACAGCTCTCATGAGATTTTCAACATCTAAATACATACATATTAGCTTTCTGCTTAAGAGGCTTATTTTATGGCTGTTGCATATCACACATATCTGTCCATATCCATAGTCTCTGACGTATCCTTGGCCATGTCCATACCTGTGGTCTCCGCCATACCACACTAAGGACAGACATTTTTGGAAAGTAGCTGCTTCTCCTAAACAACAATACATAGATATACAAAGCAAGAGATAGAACAAAAAGGGAGGGATCCTCCCTTATTCTGCTGATTGTGCTTCTGCCAGGATAGGGAGAGAGGAAAATGAAGGCATATCCACATAGACTGTCCCAGATGAGAATCCAGACTTGAATACCTTGTAAGACAAGCTCTTAGCTTAACATGCCCTATCTATTGACTATATCGTATTGACCTTTATGAATATTTCATGCATTCTCCCTTCTCCCCACTGCACTTATTTGTTAAACAGAACTTATTAAAAATGAAAAAAAAAAAAAAAAGAAAAAAAAGCATTTGAGGAGCATTTATTTTACAGACTTACTGGATGATGTAGTCAAAAACATATTTTAAAGATTTAGCAGAATCAAACACCAAACATTAAAGCAGGGAGAGAGCCAATTAAGGATGTTACATAGTAACAGGGCGGTCAATAAGCCATAAATCCATCAAGTTGTCTTGGCGGTGAAATGGTTTTAATCAGAACTAGATAAAAGGTATTCAGAAGACATTCACTGCATATTGAAAGTATCCTTAGTGCACACATTTTTTAACTCTTCTCTTGAAGGTACAGAACATACGGTGAATTTGCTATAGCAGAAAACCATCTTCACAAGAAGTCCATATGTATATATATGTATGTATTTCAATTATATCTCAACAAAATGGCAAAAGGACTCAGCAGTGCAGAAACTGTATATATAGGATAGACAGAAATCACTATATTTTTTTTTTATTCTAGCTGCACAAACTGATCTTGTCTAAAATTTATACTGCAGGCTTCTTTATTAAATATGCATTTGAACATAGCACTTTATTTTAAGGATGAGATTTTATAGTGAACATAATCTGTATCATCAGTAAGATTAGGATTTTTTTGCAGTTCTATATGCACACAGCTGGGGCAGGTGACAGAATCTCCTGATGATGAGCGTAGTTTTTGCTCTCATAGCAACCTGTGGGTCCCATTCTCTTTTTATTTACACCTTTCATATATTCTTCTCTAAGCACTGGTGAAAACAATCCTGAGCAAAACCTCGACCCGGAACTGAGGAAGCAACTGTGGTTGCAGCACAGATGGTGAAAGGGCCCCTAACCTATGTTCTTCTTGCAGAAGGCACTCCTGCAATGGAGTGGAAGGGCTGTAAAATGGTGTGTTCCGCTCATCTCATTGTGAGAGGAGCTTTTGAACAATGCACTTCGTTTTTCCTTCCACTGCACTAAAATGAAATCCAGCTTCTCCAAAAACATCTGTGGAATTAAAGCAGCACAACATTGATGGTATGGAGTAGAGAATTAGATTTACTATACTTAAAGGAATCAATTGAGGAAGATTACAAAAGGAAGGGCAAACTCAAAGTCTTCAGCTATCATTAAAACTATTCATTTCCTTAGCAAGGCAGAAAATTGGATAGCTCTCCTTCTGTTCATAATTTAACGGCTTGTGTTCAGTCACAGCCCTACCTACCTGCTTAAAAGCAAATCGTATGTAGCAGTGGTACACACTCATTACCATCCTCTCTCAAGATAATTTGACAGTTCCGTGGCATGGTGCCACAGTTGGTCGTTATCTCTATCCCCAGTATCACACTCTCCAGCATGCTGCAGTGACAAAGAAATTTCTGGTAGCTCCATTTGGCTTTCTTCTTCTGGTCAGTATCCCCTCCAAAGGGAAGTGCTCAGGCGGTATTACAGAGGAATGCAGGCATAAAACAGGCATACTGCTTTTGTGTATTTATTTATTATTTTCATTATTTATTCCTATTATTATTATTATTTAAATATTCACAAAAGGAGCAGTTAACTGGAAATGAGGAAGTTGGAAAAGAATCTCTCACCCTTAAATGCTGGAAACTTTCACCCCGTCCTCCCAGCAACTGTCTGCTTCTTCTCCAGCTGTGACTTTCTCATAGAGCTCAGGGAAGTCAGTAAAAGGTGGCTAGAGGAAGCTTATTCAGTCCTCTCTCTTACAACTACGTATTTACTGTTATGCCAGTTATGCTCCAACACCACTACCCTTTGTGTCCCAAGAGGTTAATAGCTTATCAGTCCAACAATAAGTTTATTACAAAATTAATGTTAAAAAAACTGAAACAACCTCCAACTCCATCATTTTCTGCCTTATTGTCAAATGTCCCACCATTTAGATGTGATTTGCATGATTTACTGTGCATATGCTTTTTCTCTGTCTCCAAGCCCAGAATTATCTTCTATTGAGGCCATATCAGCTGCTGGTGCTTGCAGATTGCTTTTGTCCTTTCCAACCTGCAAAATATCATCTGCAGAATCCAAATCACTGTCTGCTTATTCTCTTATCTTCCACTTCTTTTACCCATCAATAGCCAAGCTGTGCTGTTCGGTAACTACAACATATTGTAGGAAGGAACTGATAAGTACATCAAACAGCATTCACAGACTACACACAAACATGCACCACTGACATTTTTTATTGCCTGTGACAAGTTACCCATCCTCATTCGGTCCTTCCGGATGCATAATGCAGATTTCAAGTCTGGGTCACTGTAGGTACTCTTTATTATAAAGAACTTGTCCATATATAATCAGAGCTAGAATTTGAAAACCATATGCTGACAAATAGCACATTTCTTTATAGTATTAATAAAAGATGACTATATAACTATAAGAATGGGAGAGCTAAGTTAATGTGTAAATATGGAGTCATCAGACAATGTCCAGTGATTTAATGGAAGCAATTTAAGATTTCCTCTTAGCAAAGGTGTTGTATGACTTCCAAGTCAATTGCTTTGCTAAGTAATATCCTCTTTATATAAAATTCACACCACAGATCTGGGTTGTGCTACAAATGATGGGAAATTCATACACAGTTGGGTACTGAAGATTACTTGAAGAGGGGTATCTCTTTAAATTGATTGCTTCTTTGTGATCTGCTCAGAATCACCTGAAATTATCTCTGCATTTTCTGAACAGCTGCAGAATTCTCAGTGATGCAATTCAGTCATTTAGAAGTTCATAAAGTATAAAAGAAAATTTCATATTTTTGGGTAAAGGCTACTGCAGAAAAAGTGATCAGTGGGCCTCTTCTTTAGACTGGGGCTGGATTGGTAACATAAACTTTCCATATTATTCAGTGCAAGCAAAGAAATACAATCTTAGGGTAACGTGGACTGCTCAGGAAAAAAAAAAAAAAAAAAGGTTAATTTTGTTATTCTGTCATGGGGTCCCCATGAGATTTGGGTAAAACAACTGCTTGTTCCACTCTGATTGTGAGTTTCCTTCTGTCGAATGGCATTCATTCTTCCCTGGGTGCTGTTTTTTTTTATTTTTATTTTTGGAAATGGCTACAGAAACAAAATGAAGACTAAACAAAGGATCTCTGCTCTAATGAGTCCTGCACCTAAATCTGATCCAGTCAAATTTGGGTTCTACTGAAATATATCACCTAGATTATCAATTCTACTGCAATGTATATTACATGTGTGCATTCAGTATTCCCACAGTGGCAGGGCTGGAAAAACATGATACAGGCTTTAATATTAAGTCAAGATTGTTGCAGATTAAGTTTCACATATGTTTTGGCTATAGTTGTATTTTTTCACTATTATTTTAGTTTGTCATATTCCACGTGCATTTAAAATGTTAACTAATCTCTTGCAACTGTTAAACTGTAATCAGTTCCTCACTACCAAACTCTAAAATATGCAATCTGCAAAACATGGAATTAATTATGAAAAGAAGGTATAGGTGTCTGTTTTTGAGGTTTGAGCTGTGATTGACAAGTGGTTCTGTTGTTCTTAAAGGGAAAACATCTGTAAAGATGTAAGCCATCAGGAATGATAACCTCTGAACTCTCACCCCATGCTGAGCTCCAGTAAATGAGTGCACCTATCTCTCCTGCCAAGTGTAACGTGATACAGATGTGAAGTTTGCACCACAGGCTGTTTTTATGGCTTTGAATCTTGAAGTTAGGTTGGGAGGATTCTTAAAACAGCAAATATGGGATCACAACAAATTAAAAGTAATAAAGTGAGAGGAGTGATGTTGTGGTTTAACCCGGCTGGCAGCTAAACACCACACAGCCGTTCGCTCACCCTCCCCCCTCCCTCTCTGGGATGGGGGGAGAGAAACGGGAAAGTGAAGCCTGTGAGTTGAGATAAAGACAGTTTATTAAGACAGGAAAATAATAATAACAATAATAATAATAATAGTGATAATGGTAATAGTATTAACAATAATAATGTGTAAGAAAACAAGTGATGCACAATGCAATTGCTCACCACCCGCTGACCGATGCCCAGCCTATTCCCGAGCAGCCGGCCCCCCCACCCCGGCCAGCCACCCCTATATATTGTTTAGCATGACGTCAGATGGTATGGAATACCCCTTTGGCCAGTTTGGGTCAGCTGTCCTGGGTCTGTCCCCTCCCAGCTCCTGCTGCACCCCCAGCCTGCTCGCTGGCAGGACAGAGCAAGAAGCCGAAAAGTCCTTGGCCTGGTGTAAACACTGCTCTGCAACAATTAAAACATCAGCATGTTATCAGCGCTCTTCTCATCCTAATCCAAAACATAGCACCCTACCAGCTACTATGAGCTACTTAACTCTGTCCTAACTGGAACCAGGACAGATATCCACCCCTTATTCCATACCATTTATGTCATGCTCAGGTTACACTCTGTCCAATACATTCTAATTAATCACCATTTTCATCTATGATATATAGCAATCATGGTAGTGATGACATACATTATTATATAATAATTAACATACTACAATTCAACTCATGGGCTATTCTCACCCAGTATCAAATCCCCTTGAGGTACACACCGGACCTCCCCATTCTTTTGCATTACCCACCAAGTGCATCCAGGTCCCTGAGCAAAAGCAATTCCACGAATGGGTTTGCCTTTTCCTGAGGCAGGAGTAGCCCAGACTGTTTTACCCAGCATGTTTCTTACGTGCACTACAGGAACTTTATCCCCTTCTACAGTGCGTAACAGGTTTGATTGGGCAGGTCCAGCTCGGTTGGCAGATCCCCTGGTATTGACTAACCAGGTGGCCTTTGCCAAATGTGTATCCCAATTTTTGAATGTCCCAGCACCCATTGCTTTCAGTGTAGTCTTCAACAGTCCATTGTATCGTTCAACTTTTCCAGAGGCTGGTGCATGATAGGGGATGTGATACACCCACTCAATACCATGTTCTTTGGCCCAAGTGTCTATAAGGTTGTTTCGGAAATGAGTCCCGTTGTCTGACTCAATTCTCTCTGGGGTGCCATGTCGCCATAAGACTTGCTTTTCAAGGCCCAGGATAGTGTTCCGGGCGGTGGCATGGGGCACAGGATATGTTTCCAGCCATCCGGTGGTTGCTTCCACCATTGTAAGTACGTGGCGCTTGCCGTTGCGGGTTTGAGGGAGTGTGATGTAATCAATCTGCCAGGCCTCTCCATATTTATATTTCAGCCATCGTCCTCCATACCAAAGAGGTTTTGACCGTTTGGCTTGCTTGATTGCAGCACATGTTTCACAGTCATGAATAACCTGTGCTATAGTGTCCATGGTCAGGTCCACCCCTCGATCACGAGCCCATCTGTAGGTTGCATCTCTACCTTGATGGCCTGAGGTGTCATGGGCCCATCGGGCTATAAATAATTCACCTTTATGTTGCCAGTCCAGGTCCACCTGAGCCACTTCAATCTTAGCAGCCTGATCCACCTGCTGGTTGTTTTGGTGTTCTTCAGTAGCCCGATTCTTGGGCACATGAGCATCTACATGGCGTACCTTTACAACCAGGTTCTCTACCCGGGCAGCAATATCTTGCCACAATGCCGCAGCCCAGATGGGCTTGCCCCTGCGCTGCCAGTTGTTCTGCTTCCATTGCTGTAACCACCCCCACAGGGCATTTGCTACCATCCATGAATCAGTATAGAGATAGAGAACTGGCCACTTTTCTCGTTCAGCAATATCTAAAGCCAGCTGAATGGCTTTTACTTCTGCAAACTGACTCGATTCACCTTCTCCCTCAGCAGCTTCTGCAACTCGTCGTGTAGGACTCCATACAGCAGCTTTCCATCTCCGATGCTTTCCCACAATACGACAGGACCCGTCAGTGAACAAGGCATATTTCTTCTCATTTTCCGGTAGCTTGTTGTACAGGGGGGCTTCTTCAGCACGAACCACCTCCTCCTCTGGTGATATCCCAAAGTATTTGCCTTCTGGCCAGTCCATAATCACCTCCAAGATTCCTGGGCGACTGGGGTTTCCTATTCGAGCCCGCTGAGTAATCAGTGCAACCCACTTGCTCCATGTAGCATCAGTTGCATGATGCGTAGAGGGGACCCTTCCTTTGAACATCCAGCCTAGTACCGGCAGTCGGGGTGCCAGGAGGAGCTGCGCTTCAGTACCGACCACTTCCGAAGCAGATCGAACTCCTTCATATGCTGCCAATATCTCCTTTTCAGTTGGAGTATAGCGGGCTTCAGATCCTCTGTATCCCCGACTCCAAAACCCCAGGGGTCGACCTCGAGTTTCCCCGGGTTCTTTCTGCCAGAGGCTCCAGGTGGGACCATTCTCTCCGGCTGCGGTGTAGAGCACATTCTTTACATCTGGTCCTGTTCGGACTGGCCCGAGGGCTACTGCATGAACTATTTCCTGCTTAATTTGTTCAAAGGCTTGTCGTTGCTCAGGGCCCCATTCAAAAGCATTCTTCTTACGGGTTACTTGGTAGAGCGGGTTTACAATCAGACTGTAATTTGGAATATGCATTCTCCAAAACCCCACGACACCTAGGAAAGTTTGTGTTTCTTTTTTGCTAGTTGGTGGAGACATAGCTGTTATTTTGTTGATCACATCCATTGGGATTTGACGGCGTCCATCTTGCCATTTTATTCCTAAAAACTGGATCTCTCGTGCAGGTCCTTTAACTTTATTCTGTTTTATGGCAAAACCGGCCTTCAGAAGGATTTGGACTATTTTCTTCCCTTTCTCGAAAACTTCTTCTGCAGTGTCACCCCACACAATGATGTCATCGATGTACTGCAGGTGTTCAGGAGCTTCCCCCTGCTCCAGCGCAGACTGGATCAGTCCATGGCAAATGGTAGGGCTGTGTTTCCACCCCTGGGGCAGCCGATTCCAAGTATATTGGACTCCCCTCCAAGTGAAAGCAAACTGTGGCCTGCACTGTGCTGCTAGAGGGATGGAGAAAAATGCATTAGCGATATCAATTGTGGCATACCACTTGGCTGCCTTTGATTCCAGTTCATACTGGAGTTCTAGCATGTCCGGCACTGCAGCACTCAGTGGTGGCGTGACTTCGTTCAGGCCACGATAGTCCACTGTTAGTCTCCACTCACCATTAGACTTTCGCACTGGCCATATGGGACTATTAAAAGGTGAATGAGTCTTGCTGATCACTCCTTGGCTCTCCAGTTGACGAATTAGCTTATGGATGGGACTCAGGGAGTCTCGGTTGGTGCGATATTGCCGCCGGTGCACAGTTGTGGTAGCGATCGGCACTTGCTGTTCTTCAACCCTCAGCAACCCCACAACAGAAGGGTCCTCTGAGAGACCAGGCAAGGTAGACAACTGTTTAATGTCCTCTGTCTCCAAAGCAGCTATGCCAAAAGCCCAGCGGAACCCTTTTGGGTCCTTGAAATATCCTCTTCTAAGATAGTCTATGCCAAGGATGCACGGAGCATCTGGGCCAGTCACAATACGGTGCTTTTGCCACTCGTTACCGGTTAGACTCACTTCAGCCTCCAATACAGTTAACTGCTGGGATCCCCCCGTCACACCATAAATACAGATGGGCTCTGGCCCTTTATAGCTTGATGGCATTAGAGTACATTGTGCACCGGTGTCTACCAAAGCCTTATACTTCTGTGCGTCTGACGTGCCAGGCCATCGAATCCACACAGTCCAATAAACTCGATTGTCCCTTTCCTCCCCCTGGCTGGAGGCAGGGCCCCTCTAGTCCTGGTCAGAATCTTCATTTCTGTGTTTAAAGGACTGCCTGCTGGAAGTTGGAGCAGCAAACCTTTCAGAGAACTCCTTTTTCCCAATTGTTTTCCTTTGCAATTCACGTACCCGTGCCTCTAGGGTCGCAGTAGATTTTCCATCCCATTTTCTCATGTCCTCTCCATGGTCACGTAAGTAAAACCACAGGGTGGCGCGGTGTGTGTGCCCACCATATTGTCTTCCTTGCATAGATGAACGTTTACCCCTAATAGCTGAGACACTGGTTTGTACAGGTGGGGAGGAAAATAAACTCTCTTTAAGTTGGTGGATCTCTTCAGAAAGTTTCTCCAAGGTATTCTCTTTTAGCTGGTGAACACTAGTTCGTTCAGGTGAAGGGGAAGATAATCTTTCTTCAAGTTGGTGGATCTTTTCAGAAAGTTTCTCCAAAGCATTCTCTTTTAGCTGGTGGACACTGGTTCGTTCAGGTGAAGGGGAAGATAATCTTTCTTCAAGTTGGTGGATCTTTTCAGAAAGTTTCTCCAAAGCATTCTCTTTTAGCTGGTGGACACTGGTTCGTTCAGGTGAAGGGGAAGATAATCTTTCTTCAAGTTGGTGGATCTTTTCAGAAAGTTTCTCTAAAGCATTCTCTTTTAGCTGGTGGACACTGGTTCGTTCAGGTGGAGGGGAAGATAAATTCTCTTTAAGTTGGTGGACCTCTTCAGAGAGTTTCTCCACAGCTGAGACACAGGCCTTTAGGGAAGAGGAGAGATTTCCTTCGTACTGCCGGAGTATTTTAGTCACTTCATTCACTGTGGGATTCTCCTCCGTTTTCCAGGTTAGTATTGCCAATGAGTTGGCATATGATGATGGGGCACTCCGTACAAACTTCCGCCACATGGGTGGTGTACACTGGACTGCATCTGGATCTGTGGATGTTTGTGCGTCATCTAGGTCCTTATAAATTACTTCCCGTACGGCCAATTCCCTCAGGTACTGAATTCCCTTCTCCATGGTGGTCCATTTGCTTGGTAAACATACAAGTTCTTCCTTGAAGAGATACCTTTCCTTCACAGCTGACAGGAGACGCCTCCAGAGGCTGCGAGATTGTGCTCCATCTCCAATTGCTTTGTCAATGCATGCGTCCCTAGCAAGGGATCCCAGCCGCCTGGCTTCCTTGCCCTCCAATTCCACATAATTGGCTCCCGTGTCCCAGCACCGGAGCAGCCAGGTGACAAGCTGCTCGCCTATACAGCGACCAAAATCTTTTCGCACATCTCGTAGCTCACGCTGGTATAGAGTCCGGGTAGTTACTGTTGATTTTCCGACATCCTCATCCTCATCTTCAGTCTCCTGCACCTTTGATGGCTGGTATGGAGTCCGGGTAGTTACTGTTGATTTTTCGCCATCCTCATCCTCATCTTCAGTCTCCTGCACCTTTGATGGCCCAGCCTCGTCTTCACTTCGCCCAGACTTAGCAGAAGACTGTCTGCGTTTTAAACGACCTGAGCCTCTATACCATTTTTTCACCTTGTCTACAGGGGCAACTTGCACTGCTACAGCTCGTTTCTCTGACCCAGCCACAGGGTCTGCCACAGGGGTTGGAATACCCTCTGCGGGGTCAACTTGCACTGCTACAGCTCGTTTCTCTGACCCAGACACAGGGTCTGCCACAGGGCTTGGAATACACTCTGCGGGGTCAACTTGCACTGCTACAGCTCGTTTCTCTGACCCAGACACAGGGTCTGCCACAGGGGTTGGGATACCCTCTGCGGGGTCAACTTGCACTGCTACAGCTCGTTTCTCTGACCCAGCCACAGGAGTGGGAGCAGCTGCACGAGCTGGGGCAGCTGCAGGAGCTGGGGCAGCTGCAGGAGCTGGAGCGGCTGCAGGGGCTGGAGCTGGAGCGGCTGCAGGAGCCGGAACGGCTGCAGGAGCTGGAGCTGGAGCAGCTGCAGGAGCTGGAACTGGAGCGGCTGCAGGAGCTGCAGCTGGAGTAGCTGCAGGAGCTGGAACTGGAGCGGCTGCAGGAGCTGCAGCTGGAGCGGCTGCAGGAGCTGGAGCTAGGTTGCTAATAACATCAATTGCAGCTCGATAGGCACAAGCCAGACCCCAGCACGCTACAGTGATTTGTGTCACTTTGGAACTGCCAGAGTCATGACACCTTTTTTTCAAGCATTCTGCCAGCTTTTTAGGATTTTGCAGTTGTTCAGGGGTGAATGTCCAAAACACTGGAGGTGACCACTGCTCTAGAAACCTGCCCATATCCTCCCACACTCCCTGCCACTCGCAACTATCCCGCCTCAAGACAGATCTCCGGATGAGATTCCTAAGTAGTTGTTTAACCCTCCACAAAATCTGAAGCGCATTCAGGAGACATAACAACAAGAGCAGGCTGGTCTGAGTATCCCAAGGATATTCAACATCTCGGAGAACCACCGTAACTAACTCGGGGGATAAGAGGGTGGTGGTGAAGGAGAAAGGGAGAGTGAACAGGTAGGGAAACATGTCTTCCCCTGTCCCCTTCACAGATTGGCTCCCTAACGAAAACAGGCAATAGGTGTAATTGCTAATAGTTTCCGAGATATGGGTTCCAAAGTATAGAGTCGATGTCAGTGCTGAGTACAAATACCAGGTTAAAGTCGTGACCAGATATTTCATCATTTCATAAGCCATTGTTACACCGCACAGTACCATAACAATCTTAAACCAGGGCCCGGAAAGGATAAACAGTGCAACAGGGAGCACATACAGAAAGTAACGCACCATAAAACTCAATTTGGAATACAGGTACAGCAGACTGGAGATTAAGGCAATCAACATCGTGACTAGCAACTATTAAGCAGGTCCAATACTTATACCAATTTTAGTTTAACACACTCTGGTCAGATTTGTCGATATCTCAACCCTTCGGGCCCCACGTTGGGCGCCAAAAAGACTGTTGTGGTTTAACCCGGCTGGCAGCTAAACACCACACAGCCGTTCGCTCACCCTCCCCCCTCCCTCTCTGGGATGGGGGGAGAGAAACGGGAAAGTGAAGCCTGTGAGTTGAGATAAAGACAGTTTATTAAGACAGGAAAATAATAATAACAATAATAATAATAATAGTGATAATGGTAATAGTATTAACAATAATAATGTGTAAGAAAACAAGTGATGCACAATGCAATTGCTCACCACCCGCTGACCGATGCCCAGCCTATTCCCGAGCAGCCGGCCCCCCCACCCCGGCCAGCCACCCCTATATATTGTTTAGCATGACGTCAGATGGTATGGAATACCCCTTTGGCCAGTTTGGGTCAGCTGTCCTGGGTCTGTCCCCTCCCAGCTCCTGCTGCACCCCCAGCCTGCTCGCTGGCAGGACAGAGCAAGAAGCCGAAAAGTCCTTGGCCTGGTGTAAACACTGCTCTGCAACAATTAAAACATCAGCATGTTATCAGCGCTCTTCTCATCCTAATCCAAAACATAGCACCCTACCAGCTACTATGAGCTACTTAACTCTGTCCTAACTGGAACCAGGACAAGTGACTATGTATTTTATATCAGTTAAAAAAGAGTAAAGATTTTTAGATAGCGAAACAAAATACTTAAGAAATTTTACCAGGACCTTCAGGAAAGATTCCAGCTGGGTCTTGCAGAATATTATTAAGTCACCAGCTTCTACATGAATTAAAAAAATAAGACAAAGAAAGCATAAACTAGTTTTACCTCAATAAGCAATTAGTATCTGCTGTAGCTGAACTAAATGACACTGTAATGCAGGTATTAACAGCATGCAATATTACAGGGTAATGAAGTAAGTTAGCCCCCAGTTTCACAAGTTGTAGAAAGCCCTGTAGTTGTGCTCAGACAGCCACGTAACTAAACTCCGGCCACAAATCCTCCTTCAGCACTTTTCCCCCCAGGCCTGAGGTTTGACAGGAAACACATTCCACAAACCTTTTAATTTAGCTTGGCCTTTTTTAACGAGAAAGGATGTTTTTATACAGACATGTGCTCTGGTTTTCCTTTCCCTTCCAGCACATGCATCAGCCAAATAAATATTATCAAAGGATTAAATATCTTGTGCTTCTCTAGGATATTTCATCCAAGTATATATCCAAAGTGCTTCACAAACTTTAATTAATCCCCCGCTGAGAGCAGCGCTGATAGACACACGTTGCAGATGAGCACGTGAAGAGGGACGGCTGGTACAAGAGCCTCTTGCAACCGCACAATGAGCGAGCCGCGGGGCCAGCAGGGGAGTCCAGCCGTCCCTTCATCTCATGCTTTTTCTGCTCAGTTTTCTCAGATATTTACAATTTTTCTCAGGCAGTAAGGACAGCTATTTCAAGCTCATGTGGGCAAAAGCATCTCCAGCTCTCTCTCACCCACAGTGTCCTGCCTCCACCAGTGTGACCCTGATGGAAACCGTGGTGTGGGTCAGCTGTGCAGGTTAAATCTCCCCATCCACCTTCCCAGGGCATTGACCTTGGGTCCCAGGTAGGACGGAGCAGGACAGGGGCCTTAAATGTACCCCAGACCAGCACGGGGGATCATAAGGTGTCTGAAGTCTGCCTTCTGATGCCTCATTTAAGACACCTGAATTATATTATTTCTCTGGATGTCAAAAACCATCAGCAGAACGCATGTGATCTCTCTGTACCTGAGACTACAAGGGTTTGGGCAGGCTTTTTCTTTTTTCCTTCTTTGCAAAAATGTGTCAAAGACATAATGTATTACAATGAAACCGTGAACATACAAAACAAAACTGTCATCTCCTCGCTTCAAATGCCTTTGTGCCTAGAAGACAGGAGATAAAAAGGCAATTGATATGGGCAAACAAAACCATATTTTACCTCTTTCTCCTGTCTCCCAGACTGTAATGGGCTGTGGTCTGAAGCTCAGAGGACTTCTGCTTGATATATATGCATTTTTTAAGCAAGCCTTACTGAGATTTGGAGCAGGACCAGCAACAGGAGGACCTGTGTTAGGGGAAGCAGGCTGTTAGAGCACATGCCTTTTCTCCCTGGGAGCTATCAGGTGAACAGAGGCTGCAGTAGGGTTTTTGGAGCATCTCAGTATGGCTCCCTGGGAATTTTTTTGTGATTCATTGGCAAGCTGATCACTGTGGAAAATGATGCTGTTCCCAGCATATTTCTTTGGTTTGATCTATCTATTAGTAGACGTAGCTTTTTTTTTTTTTTTCTTTTCTGTTTTAATGACCATAAGGACGTTTCTGCTGAGCCAGCAATGCTGGCTTCTGTATGAAGTATAAGCAGGATAGGAACTTGCACATATAGCATCAGCCTTCAGGCCCAGGCTCTGCTCCAGCTGGGCTGTGTCTTTCTAGATGTCATGAGTAGACAGTATGCCAAACAGGAGCATCCAAGTGTCATTTCAGATTCACCAAGGGAGGAGTGTGCAATTAAATCTCATGTCTATGCAAGCTCCTGGGGCTTTTGGAGAATCACAGAACACAGGCTGGTAGGACAAGGAGCCATGTGATGATGGAATTATGCACAGCACCTGAATAATAAAGGAAATGAAAAGGGCTATTCAGTCATCAGTTTTCAATATAAAAGGTTTTAGTCCAAAATATGGGCATTAAACTCACAGGAATTTTAAAAACTAGTAGATCAAGCTGCCAGAACGCTTGGCTTTCCATTCTGAAATGCTGAATGAGACTTTGAAGAGACAGCATGTGCTTGGAAATGGTTGTGTAAATACATGTATATAGGACTGATTTGTCTTGCCAGGCTGGGGGACAATAGTCCTCTGGGCTACATAGTCCTCTGCACAGGCCTGCTAGCAGCCTCCAAGGGCAGGACTCTGTGAAATGCAGCTGTGGCGTCATCCTTGACTTGGGTGTATGAACCCTGAATAGAGCAGGCTGCAGCTGTACCCTGAAAGCTGGTCTGCAGCTGTACCCTGAAAGCTGGCCCTGAATATTGGTGATGAGTAGTATTCGAGTATTACAGTGGCATCATGACTCTAAATGTGCTCAATATCCAATGATGCTGGGATGGTTCTCCTGGTGTGTGGGTTATTGGTCATGTACCTAGATCCAGAGAGGCACAGTCAGCTTTCCTGGGATCTAAATCAATTGCCCTCACTTTCAGTGGCACTTTTATGGCAATGGAAGGGTGCAAGATCTCATATTCTGTCTCAGTCACATACACAACATGTCAGCTGAACCTGTGCGTCTTTTTGTGGATATCAACAATAACAACATAGTACTGAATACTTGTGAAGAAAGGAAACGTTCCCTAATATTTCTAGACTGACAAATAGACACAAAGCAAAACAAACAGCTTTCCTTTTTTTTTTTTTTTTTTTTGTCACTTGCAATATTGCAACAGGATTATCCTTGTTGTCAAGGTGACAGACATTTTGGCCTGTGTAATTATTGGCAAACATAGCAGGAAGAAGAAAGTGTTGAGCCAGAATCCACATGCAACACCGTTCTACACCTTATCAAGTTCAGCTGGCCAGCAGCCTGCTCAGGAAATAAAAGCAATTGTCCAGGAAGCAACAGAATGCGTGGTAACAATCACGTCATGCAGACAAAGTAAGACATCCAAATCAGGATATATAAATATATTTATAAAGGGCAGTTATGAATCTTTTGTGTATGTTTCGCAATTGCTTTGTTGAATGCTGTTTAATGTCACAAGGAATAAAAGTATTTGAGGATTCTTTCCTAAATTTCAAAACTCAGGTCAAATTCACTGAGGACTTCAAACTGTGTATTTGATTCTTAAGATGATTCTTGAATCCTAGATAGAAAACTATAAATCCTCTGGTCTGGACTGGATTCTGAGGACTGCAGAATTTCAGCCAGGCTGTGGTTATGGTGATGATCAAGTTTCAACGAACATTTTCCAGTTCAGTGAAATCTGGACAAGTCAAAAATTTAAATGAAACAAACTCTCCACATCAACCTGTACCAAAGAGTATGTCTGAAGAACATTTACCACTGAAGATGTAGTATGGGTCTAGTGATACCTTCTTGACCCCATTTTTTTACCATACCAAATCTCAAATCAAGAGACTTTCCTACAGTCAGAGCTGACAAAGGATAGGAAGAATCACATAAATAACCTGAAGAGAGGGAAATGTAAGAGCAGTCCCATGCCCTTGTGCTTCCAGGGAAACTTGCCCTGATCCATGTATAAGAAGGTTTGAATTCCTCTAGTTACTAACTCGGCCAATGGAGAGAAAACTACATCTGTGCCCTTGGCTTCACACTGACCCAAATTTGGGAGCTTTGGAAATAGACACTTCCTTTCATCTGAGACACAAAAATTTCAAAACTTTCACGAATGGGAGCCAAGAAGGACAGCTCTTGCTGTAATTGCATGCAGGTATGCGGACAGATCCTTCAGAGTCTCATCTGAATGGCATAGGGCATATTTGCCCTGAAATCTGCAGCAGGAACATGAGCACATTCTGGATACCAGCAGACCAATTCAAATATATGCTCTCTTTCCACAGGAAGAAAGAAACGTATTACCCACCATTTCTCAGACTTTCTAATGCAAGGACTACTTAATCTTTTAATTCAGTCTCTAAACTGCTTTGATCAGTGTTTCCACAAAGAATTTCTGCTGTGACGAAACATAGATAATAAGATAAATTTTGGAGATAAGCTCACTACTTCTATTTTCCCTTCCACTTCGCTCACATTTTATAAAATACAGTAGAGGTCCTTTGTCTGGTTTCACTGTTTAGTTCATGCAAAATTCCTGACCAGCTTCCTAAGGCAGTTTCTTTAGTATTCACGTTTTCCTAGGTCTTTACAGAGTGCTTGCTGAAAAGGAACTAGAAAACAAATAAATGGAGACTTGTCGCTGAAGTAGAATTAAGTACAAACAGTGGCTAGGCTTTACTGAGAAGATCAGTGCCTCATTACAGCATTACAGCAAGCACTACAAATGCTTTTGTTTTCTGAAAACCTAGTTTATTAAAATTGCAATAGAAAAAAACACAACAACAACAACAACAAAATATTGAAAGGGTAATGAGGTAAAATTCCTTTTTAACAGAACAAGTCATGTCCAGAAACTGGAATCCAACCCAGACAATTAGATTAACAGCACCTTACGGCCAGGTCTTTTGAGATTGCTGGTCCATCTATGCTCAGGAGAGCTGCAGTATAAAACAGACTTAAATGGCTGCAGCAATGATCACAAGTGTGCCTATTGTTTAAGCTCCTGATGGTCATGCTGTATTCCTACTACATACCTACAGTCTGTTTACTCTTGGATTGTTGTCAAAGCAGGTTACGGAATCAGGCATTTCCCTTATTTCATCTTGTTTCCATTATTTTTTCCTAGCACTTAAACAATAGTCATCTATCTTATTTCCATAATTCACTTTTGAATAGAAGAGATCAGATATGGCACCTGTTTTTCAGCAAGGTTCTGTGTTTTTTTTTAATGGCTTTTTGTGTGTGTGTTTGTTTGTTTGATTTTTGTTTTCTATTTTTCACTAGGGTTATTGGAAACATGAGGAGGTGAGATGACTTATAGAAGGTCACAAAGTAAGTTATTCAGATAATTAAAGAATGAAGGATTCTGTCGACTTAAAGCAGTCCATTTAATTACTTAATTCCTGATAATAGTTTTCTTCTGTCTCTTCAACCAAGAAAAACACTCTTCAGTATTTTCTTACAGTTCTTCCCCACCTTCTTTTTCCCTTGCTTTTAATAAAAAATAATTGCTATTAAAAAGACATAAAAATGCAAATAGGAAAAAAAAAAACTGTCCATAAATTGTTGCATAGCTTTATTTCTCATTGTTATTTATTACAGTTTTTGTGTTAGTTATACATGGAGATTCTGGATAATCCTGGAGCCCATTTCTGAATAAGGCATTGAAATTCGCTCCTTTGCCTGCCTCTATTCAATGTGTGAAGCTCCTCTACTACTTTCTTTGTGACATGGGAAAATCACTTATTTTCCCTGTACCTCAACATTATACATGTTTAACACCTGGGGAGACATTTCCTCACCATTTTGTCTTTCTAGCCTCATAGAGTTTATAAACTGCAAGACACCGTGTTTCTTCCCTGTTGCTTTTACAGAACCTAGTGCCTTGGCACGGTCTCTATGTGCTGCCATAACACAGTGATAATAAGATTAAAAAATGAAAGCAAATCAAAGAGAAAAAAATATCATGCATCATACTCTAGAGCAAAATGAGGCCTAAGAGGACTGGTCATTATCCCCTATACCATGTGAAGTTAATGGTGAGAAAGAGATGATTCTTCTCCATCAAAAGATCATCTGTGACAGCCTGTTTAATTGCATCAATTTAACCTTCTGCTCTTACCATAGCTCTCATTCTTCCTTATAACTCTCAGGCAGAGGCATTATTGGGAAATGGTAGCAGAACCTCCCCTACTGTCCCAGGGAAACAAAATGCTCTTTCGTCTGCCCTGTTATCTCCCTAGGCTTTTTAGGATGAAATTCAGTCTCAGGCCCACAAGCCATGCATGTATCTAGCAATACAGTTAACTGAACTGTATTGGGAGGTTAGAGAATAAGTTTTCATTTTACTGATAGATAAAGGTGTTTCATAGCTGAAGGTTAACTGCACAGCCCAGAAACTGTGGAGAACAATGGCAAGAAGAGGGCAGAGATTACCTTTCTTCTGTAAGGACCATTTCTGAACTGGAAGCTGTACTTTGGGAATGACATCCTTCTGTTGTGACATTCATTCAGTGGAAAGGTGACCTGGGACTGAGATGAATGTGTAGGACAGGAAAATTAAGGCATAACAGAAGAACTTAAGCCATGCTTTGGTCTGATCCGTCTTCACTGTTTCCCCAGGTCCTACACATCTCCCTGTTTTTTTGACAGCCATTCCTAGATCTTTTCATTACAGGCCCAAGATCACGAGAGGATTTGCTGCGTTCATTCTTGAACAGCATTTCCTACGGCTTCTGCTCAAGCCAAAACCAGATCTCACTTTGCTTTCTTCCTCCCAGTTAATTCTTACTCAGCATTGTTGCAATTAACCCTGCCTTCTACCTTTTGCTGTTCTACCTACCTTCTACTCTTGTTTGTGGTGACCTATCAAAATTCAGCAGCACACAGTTCTCATTATTTCCATTGCCACTTCTTGTTGAATCCTGAATTCTGAGATACAATTCATAAGAACCTGCTGCCTGTCCACTTTTAATACTTCTAATTGCCTATCTGCTATAGTACAATCATAAAGCCTTTTAACATTTCACTTTCCCCCCAGGAAATTGTATCCTAGTCTCAGAAATGTGACCTTCAGCTCTTTTTGTGAATGCTGAAGGAAAGAAATCACTCAGACTGTCAGCAACATTATCAGTCCAACTGTCTGACTTCCCAGTCATGCTCTTTAATAGCTAGATAGCCTTATTACCTTGCTGTTTACTTCAGCTTTCCTGGGACAGTGAAAAGAGGGTGTTTATCCTTTATTCTCCTGATATTTTTGTTTCATATGTTCATGTCAGCAATCATGGCAAACCTTCTTCTGGTCACCATCTTTTAAGCAGACTTTGGGCCTTAGGGTTGAACTAAAAACTTGCTCTTCCCTCAGCTTCTGCCTTTTCTCAAAGTCAAACCCTGATCAGAGTTTCTGAACCAGGAAAAATAAATATTAATAATAAATAAATAAATAACAAACTGAAAACAGCTGAATATCACAAATTAGTTGCCTTATCCACAGGAAAAAAAATAATAAAAACAACCGCTGGAACACAAATTTCAATTACTGGAAGAATCCAGAGCCAAATCCATGCTTCACCTCTGCTCTGAACTGTCTCAAAATTAAGGTACCCATTGGAGGTTGATCAAGAAATTCTAAATGAGCAAGTGAGGAACCGAAGATCCTTACTGATCATCAAGCAGCAAGAAGGGAAACCAGCTAAGGTAGTCTTTTTCCAGAGCATTAATGGCACTAATATTCAACATCCAGAACACCACATCACGTAACACAGCCGCATGTAGGTAACAGCCACTGTCACCAGTCGTCTACCTGCACTTGTGCAAAGCATTTGACACTGTCCTCCGTGATACCCTTGTCTCTAAATTGGAGAGACATGGATGTGATGGATGGACCACTCGGTGGGTAAGGAATTGTCTGGATGGTCACACTCAACGAGTCACCATCAATGACTCAATGTCCAGGTGGTATTCCTCAGGGGGTCAGTACTGGGACCAGCACTGTGTAACACCTTTGATGGTGACATGAGAGGTGATTTTCCCCCTCTGCTTTGCTCTTGTGAGACTCAACCTGGAGTGCTGCATTCAGCTCTGGGGCCCCCAAGCAAAAGAAGGACATGGAACGAGGCCAGAGGAGGGCCACAAAGATGATCAAGGGACTGGAGAACCTCTCCTGTGAAGACAGGCTGAGAGATCCTGGAAACAGCCTGTGAAAACAGCAAGAAAATCACAGTTGGAGTAATATATCAAATCAAACATAAACATATAATAGCTTAAATATTGAGAAAAAAATGAAATGAGTTGGTGGTCTTTATAAATCTGCAGTCATATGACGCATGGCTTGACAACTAGGTGCTTCTGAAGAAGCTCATTTTCAGAGAGTGGGGCTTCTTGGGATCATCTGGGAATTTAATCTAGATAGTGGCATTCATATCCTCTGGCATCTTTCCCACTCTCTTTCTATGGCACAGTGCAGTTTATGTAGCTCTTTCCATGTATTTCCTGCTTACTGAGTGCTGGAGGGTTTGGTGGCCTAGGGAATAGTACAGCATAAAATACAAGCATACTGTAAAAACTACCAGTGTATAAGTGTCTATCACATACTTAGGTCTGATGACAGAAGTTTGGACTCAGCCTCCCACATGTTCCCTTCCAGGTCCAGTATCCACAGGTAGTTCATGAAATTTATCTTATTACTGCTCTGTATCACCTTCGCTGCTGAAATGTGCAGAGAACATAATCAAGGAGAAAAGGGCAGGCATGGGAAAAGAAATATATTACTTGAAGTAAACTCTAAGCAATGAGAGGGAATCTGAAGAGCTCTTCCTAGCAGAAGACTGACTGCAAACACAAAATGGGTGGAGGGTTGACAGTGTTTATGGATTGTCACAAGAATTTGTGGACTTCTGCTTTCAGTGGTCAGTAGATCTATGAGTTTCAGACAGCACACATGAGTTTCAT
This sequence comes from Anser brachyrhynchus, assembly GCF_964034855.1. Classification (NCBI taxonomy): domain Eukaryota; kingdom Metazoa; phylum Chordata; class Aves; order Anseriformes; family Anatidae; genus Anser; species Anser brachyrhynchus. The sequence goes on from NC_137699.1 coordinate 56,779,947, forward strand.
CTTACATTTGAAGAAGGGGTTATTTGCCCAGCCTCTGACAAATGAGAATACAACCAGGTGTAAGACAAGCTGTATATCAAGTCTAGTTATCACCAAGCATTCAGTGTTCACTTTAGCCCTCTTGGTTTCTATTGTCTTTCTCTTTAGTGTTTTATTTAATTTGTATTATGCAGTATTCTAGTTTGCCATATGGAAGCTGATTTTGGGGGTCCACACTTTTGATCCTGTTTTAGCTTTGATTGTCATTTTAATTTCCTCTGTAGTGTATTTGTGACCCCATCTAGTATACTAAAGCTCAAATTGTCCTCTAACATTATTTCTTCAACCTCCTCTCCAAGTTACACTCAAACCCAATCTTGTTTCTTTGCCTGTCAGCTGATGTCCAGATTGAATTAGAAACCATTCTCATTCCAGATATAGAAATATATTTCCTCTACTTAATGCAATCTTGTCTGTGTCTGGGTAATTAAAATCATCTATTACTACCACTCAGGTTCATTTACATGTTTTATCTTTTTAAATTTATGCAATAATTACATAAAATACTGTGCTCCAATGGGCCAGCTGGATGGAGTACAAATAGTATTGCATATCTTATTACGGAAACATACCTCCAGCTATGAGCACTGACTCTACTGTTTCCAGGCTTTTCTATGATCACGATTGAATCATCTTTCAGAAATAAGTCAACATATGTTTGTTTGTATATCTGCTTTTTTCCTCGAGAACTGACAGAAATTTCTGATGGAGCGTTCCTGACGATAAGGACCTGAGAAAGTTCAAGGGGCCTCAATGTTTTATCCACTGAGCTGTTCGACCATGCAGTTAAATCAGTAATTACATCTACTTCGAGATGTAGGAGGGCATGGTAGAGAACACAGAAATCAGATAGCTATCACTGAAAACATTACTTTTAGTGGTAATATAAAACAAAACTTTCTCAGTGTGGGGGAGAAACCAGCTATTGCTCCTTCTTACTGTATGTCTTTCTCATTCCATAGGCAGCAAAGACATTCTGATACCATGTTTTTCACTCTTTTAAATTTCATTTCACTCTTCATCAATCACCTTCATTTCCTGCGTGACCTTTTTTTTTTTCTTATTTCCCCCCTCCCCTTTACAAAAGCTCCCCTCACCTCTTTTCTCTATGCTTTGCTCAGCCCTTCCTGCAACATTTTGAGCAGTTTTCAGAGCCAGCAGAGAGTTGGCAATGCACCCTCTCCTCCCCCAGTCCTAAATGAGAAGTAGAAAATAGGAGCACTGAAAAAACAAAACCAAACAAACACCCCTACATATGAAGAACGTACAAAATTAGTAGCAGAAGTTCCCAAAGACAGAAAGGGCAACCTCCACAAAAAAAAAATAAAAAATCCTTTCCCCATGACTCTTGCTTTGCCATGAGCCAGTAATGTTCCTCCTCACAATAGGAATATATTTTCATCCATTTGACACAATTAAATGCCATTAGCAGCTTCAGTGACTGTTTTTGAGACTTTCCCATTAAAATAGGTTGAGATGAAATTCTTTGTACAGTGCTAACAGTAATTTAACGTCTGCCTTTCTTTTGTGAGGAGATTTTTGTAAAACTAGACTGTTTCAGGATACTAATTTTCTAAAAGCTTCAATTTCTTGAGTATTACAGATTCATTGTGAAATGCAATAAATTATTTTAATGTTTAATTAAAACATTAAGAGTTTAAACTCTTAAGTTTAAAAAATATTTTTCCATACATGGAAAAAAAAAGTTACAGATTTGGTTTGACAAGACACAAAAGGTAGTAAAGCCATAAATGCAATATCAGTTATGAAGTTATTTGTGAGGCAGTTCATTACATCTAAAATGCAAGTTGAATACTCTCCTTTAAAACAAACCAGCTTAGAGCTTATGCCACATACATTCAGCTTCCTTTCACAGTCTACCCTACTCCTATTCATTCAGCTTCACACACTAATTAAAGAACAGGAAATATCTCTTTTGTTGAACAATTTAGCTTCTTTTTCAGAGTATTAAAATGAATGTATGAATGTCCACCCAAAGCAGAAGAAATATCTGTCTTGTGTACTTAAACCTCTTCAGGGAACAAAACCAGACTGTATTGAAAGGGGAGACTGTCAGAAACAGAGTTTGTACATAGGAGCTGAGGTCAGTGTTGGTTCTGAAGCCTGATCCAAGTCAATACAAATCCATCTGCTGGGCCTGACATGGCAACAGGAATGGCCATATCTGTTCCATTAACATGTGTTCATATTTTACTAGTTAAAATATGCATCTTTTTCTTCTTCACTTCCCCTCCTTCAAAGGCACAGCTATTCATCCTCCATTCCTTTTACAAAGGTGATGAATACAGATCCAAACCCAGCTGCTTTTCTTGAGATCTGATATTCCTGACATCAGATCTCAGGGATCAAAGTAAAACATTCATTAAGTCTGTCCAGCATTGCCATAATGATCTCCTTAAATGAATATGGTACTTTAAACATCAAAAAACACCTTTCCCATAAAGTAAGGGAACACTCACTTCTCTTATTTACCTGATGGTTAGAGACGTTTGTCAGAAGTTTTACCAGATAGAGAATGCAAATACTGTTTAGATATCTTAAAATATGAAAGGGCAGTATGCTTATTAAGTAGGAAGGCTTTTATTTCCTTACCAGAGTATCATGTTCAGGGTCCTCAGGGAGACATCTCCAAGAACCATAAAAAATGCAATTCCTAGAACTAAGGTTTTCAATCTTTCATCTCTCTAGTGTTCAAGAAAACAACCTTTATAAAAATTGTAAGCCTGGGTGTTAAGTAGCAATTGACACTTGGATACAGCTGATTTTATATCACTTTGATTAAATCTATCCAGGTCATAAATATATACCTGTATAACATGGTGGTGTGGAGCTGAGGTAAAGCCCTACAATTAATTCTTCAAATATACAAATTACATTATGATGCCAGTAATTTTTTTTTTTATTTTTTTTTTCATGGCAGAAATGATGGGAGGGATAAGAAATGTTGAGCACAGAGTTTTTGTCTTTTTTCAAGAAACATTTATGAAGAGGATGAGGACAAGACTTTGCATATGCAGTCTGCCAGGTTTGTAGACGCCAGTTATAAATATGAGCAGTGACATCTTACATCAGGGTGTGGGGGGAACATCCTGGGTAATCAATCTGAGCTGACAGTCAGTATCAGAGACACATGATATTAACTATAGTGACAACATTATCTGTGGAGAGGAGGGTCAGTTTCCATTCAGAAACCCTGTTTTCCAGAGATTTGGAACCTGGCACAATAATTTTTAAAACCTGGCATTTAAAAAGTTTTCCATTCACTAGTATAATTTACCCTTGAAGAACTGATGACCAAAACTGAGACAGCTATTTTAGGATAATTGAAGACAGAAAACACAGAGGAAAAGCCCACCCATTACAGTAATATCAGGGGTCTGATTCCTTTCTTTTAGCAAAGACAGCTGCAGACTGCTGAAGGCAACAAATACTTAGGAGCTGTAGCAGCCAGAGCCAGCTCACAGTACACACAAAATAGGTAGCAGCCCAGGTTAAGGTTCTGTGTGCTTTGCAAAGACATGAAAAATAAAGTGGAAGAGAAGAGTAAGAAGAGGGTCTGTGTCCCCTACAGTCTCACCTTGCCCCCCTGAGTTTTCCCACCTCCCAGGACCTGTTCTGCTCTGGCCACAAAATTGCTGCATGGCCATCGCATTGCTGCACACGGTGTCCAGATGCACAATGGTGTGAGCCAGGACTTCATCTTCTGTGCTCAAACCCACCGGTCTCACCTATTTCTTAAAACAGCCTTGATCAGGGCTTTGAGGGATGTAAAAGGAGGGTGTATAAAGGCACAACCAGACAGACAGTTTCTCACCCAAGGAGTAAAAAGAATGTGACAGATGTGATGAGACAGCAAGAGCAAGGAGGATTGCTATCCACAGTCGTGGACATGTTAATTGTGAATGGGGAGATGAAGCGAGCAATCAAAAGGTCATGCAGGAAGAGTCTGGTCTCCTGACGCCCTTCCCAATGCTGTATTCATGAGACCTTCCTTTCTCCTGAGATGCAGCAGAAATCAGACTGTGGAAATTGTCCTGGCTGTGCCATGCAGCCCTGCTGCTTACAAAGTCTTCTATGCTGTCACCAAATAAAATGTACCTTATGTTATTCATTTAGTTCCAAGATGCATAATTTTATTATTAATGTTATTATTATTATTTGTGATTTTAAGGATTTTTAGCACAAAAATGCTCACTTTATGTAGACAGAATATTTTCTACAACTGAAACCACTAAGCAGTTAAATTTTACTCAGGCTGCTATTGAATATTATCAGTAGAAGGATTTAAGGTGGTCTTGATTAATGGGCAAATCTTGAAAGATATAGGCTTTGTTGGGAAAAGCATCTGCAAGCTCAGACAGCGATGCTTATCCAAAGCTCTGAAGCCGTTGGAATTGGGTTGTAAAACTGACAAAAGCAGGGTCTGTTAATGAGATTTCTGGCAAATCTGCTAATCTTAACCAGAATTTAGAGCAGCTTCTCAACAGCACATCAACATTTCTGATTCTTGTCCTAAGTATATCTAGTAAAAGTAAAAGGCAGTAAGTACAGAAGTAGTTTTTCCCAGATTTTTGATGAGCTCTTTAAAGCGCTGAAGTTGCTTTGACTTACGAAAATGAACAGGAGGTACCAGGCCATCTCATTCCAAGTGGTTTGCTCAACCTTGTCCTGGACTGCTATCCTCAGCTGCTGATCTGAATCTGGCTCCAGACTGATGCAACCATACTCCATCTGGATAACCCAGGTGAAACTCACCTAGCTGGAATTTAGAAATATAATTAGGAAAAAATGTGGTGGAATTATTTTTTTTCAAACTTATGCATAAAATAGAGCTCTTTTACTTTGAAGAGAAAAAATATTCTGACCTTGAAGAGAGTGTGGGAAAAAAAAAAAAAAAACAAAAAAAAACCAAAAAAAACACACTAAATACATTCACATCTTCTGTAATGTGATTAGCTAGCTGTTTAGAAAAGAAAGAATGCATAAAGACAGTGACACATTGAAAGATTTTTGCTTAGCTTGTCAGTTGCTCTCAAAATTCTTGCCAGAGTATAGAAATTCATCACCACCTTGGCAATTACAGGGTTGTTCAGCCTCTTAAGTAGACAGGGAAAGAAGCAGGAAAAAACTGCAGCAAGACCTTGCATTTTTGAAATGTCACTGAATTGTTGAACTGCCTCACCCAAGTTTCCTTAGGATTTGCAAAGAGCAAGAAAGTTCAGCTGACAGACTGCATTCTGCCTCCAACGTGCTCTGCTCCATCTTGACTGTAGGAAGAGCTGTGCAAGAGCACTATCATGGACTATAATAGTCTTTTAATATCTGAATTTTAAACGGGCAATAGCGAGCAAGATTGCCAGGTAATGTAATGGTCTGAAACCAAGCAAACATGTCACTGGGTGGGAGAGAAGTGGTTGGAGGCAAGAACGTTTATCAATATGTTCAGTCATTTTTCACAGTGCATATTCAGTATGAAGCTAGGCTTCAGCTAAGAGATGCAAATACTGTGGATGACACTGCTTGGGAGTGGTTAGAGGAATTATAAGAGAGGGGAAAAAAACAAGACAACATGGCAGAAATTAATTATGATGTTCAGTGAATGAATCTGGACCAGTACTCAATTGGTTTAAAACAAGCATCACTACTTAGAATTAAATCAGCTGCAAACCCATCTCAAACTCCTTTTTCCTTCTCTTTGATGCATCAGTTCAGTTCCTAGTCTTCACAATTACAGTAGTTATTTATTTTGTTAAATCTATTTTAATTTATCCCTGAAATGAGTGCTCTCTCAATCTCTGTTACCATAATGGTGTCACATTAACACGGTTTTTAAACTGTAAATTGATGTTTTGATTGATTTTGTCTGACCTTTAAAAATGAATAAAAGTATTTAAATGGTGCAATAAACCACTTTTGGGAAGTCTAAACACTTTAAAATATAACAAATGTACATAGATTAGCTTAATATTAGAGTGGAGAGCTTAGTGCTCCAGCTAGTAGGACCTCTGCACTGACAAGTAAAAAGGCTTTGTAAGCTTTTAGAAGTTCAGAAAGCTGCATCAACTTCAGCAGGGAAAAGAAACTTCACAGCTAAAAGCAGGGAAATGCAGAAATAAAGGAACACTAATTTTTCATTTCTAGTGCATGTTACAAAAAACTGTTGAGGGTATCAAAGGGGCATTACTACTTTCCTGAAGCTGAAATTATGGTTTTAAGAAAAAATAAAAAATAAAAAAAAGGTATTTTTCCACTGATATCAGTATTGCCAGAATTTCACCAGAATGGCTTATATCCTGCAAAAATTGCAACAATGCACAAAGCAACTGATCCAGCTTGCAGCTTGAGGACTAGGTGATGAGTTCATGAATCCCTGTCCCACTGAGAGCCTGGCAGGGCTTTGTGCTGCACTCATACCTGCAGCCTGCCCTTGGCTTGTCCTTGCAAAGTTGTTTTGCAGGACCGTTGAGGGCCAATGATACTGTCCTTGTGCATGCATGGAGTGCATGATACATGCTCTGCTCCATAGATAAGCTGGTCCCATGCACAGTGTATGCTTGCACAAAGAGAGGCAGAATACTATGCTGGAAAACCTGGTCCTTGTTGTACAATTCCTGTTCTCTTTTGTGTCCTCTATAAAGTCAAGGCTAGAAAACAAAAACTCACAAAATTGAAGGGTAATACAGAAATCATTAAATAAATCAAAATATTTTCCATGGCCAAGAGGAAATATAATAAAGGGCTTTAATACAAATAAATACTCTGCCATATCATTTCAATCAAGTGAGAAAATAAAAGAGAAAGTAAGCAATAAAAATACACTGAGTACACAAAAGAGTAGCAGCCAGGGACAAGTGTGTAAAAGGAAATGGAGCACAGGGATTTTAGGTTATTAAGGAAAAGAAACCTGAAATTCTGTGAATGACTTAAGCCATCCATCTTAATTTTGATTTCTAGAAAACATCTGGAATGAACTGTTCCCTGCAAGATAAAAGTGGATAAGCAGCAGACACTATAGATTTGTCAAGAGCAGACTGTGTCAAATCCATCTAACTCTCTTTGACCAGATCAAGGGCTGGGTGAAAGAAGGAGAAGCACTAGGCATATTTGACCTTAATAAGGCTTTTGACACTGTCTCACATGATGTTCTCATTAGCAAGCTAGGCAAGTACGGTCTTGATGAAACTGGTACAAGAGAGGTGAAAAAGTGATTGGAAATCTATACTTACCAAGTACTTATCAAAGGTTCATTATCCAAATGGAAGGATGTATTGAGTGACGTTCTGCAGAAGCCTGTCCTAAGTCCACATTTATTCAATATTTTCATTAACGGGGATGATGGAATAGGAAGTATGTTTATTAAATTTGCAGAGGATATGGAGCAAGGAGGGACTACAAGCTCACTGCAGATTCAAAATGAGCTTATCTATTGAAGGAACATTCTGAAATTAGCAGGAAGTTGAATGCAACAAAGTTCATCAGGGAGAAGACACATCTTCTATATAATATATCTTCTATATAATAGTATTTTGGCAGAAATAATCTTTGGGGTTATAGCAGTTCAAAAGGTGGACATGAGTCAGCAATGTCATATGTAGTTCAGGCATGAGTGCTGCCAGGTAGAAGATCAGATAATTCATATGTTTGACTTAGCACAAAGAAAGATTCTTTGAGATTTTTTTCTAGGCTGGAGCACAGCATCCTGAAAAAGATGCTGGTCCAAAAGGCAGCAATACAGAGGTCAAGATCTAAAAAAAAATACACCCAGTTGTGCATGAGTGAAAGAACTGGGAGTATTTATGCTAATGAAAAGGTCCCAGAGGGGTACATAATAGCACTTAAGCAGGCTGTTACAGATAAGATATGGTCTGCTTTCCATGTCCATGGTTGGAGCAGGAACTAATGCATTTGAATTGTAGATGAGAAAAATTTGTATTATTCACAAAGGAAACTTTAATGGTAGGGATAGGAAAACTTGGGAATAAATTGCCTAGGGATGTTACTGAATCTTCAAAACAATGTTTATGTGAAGGGTTGGACAATTAAGTGTTAAGTATTATATAAGTATAGACAATTCTGCCAGGGGCATTAGGTGATGAACCTTCCCTTCCAAATTTATCGTTTTATTAAGCAAAGTATTGAGTGTCTAAGGAGAAAGTGACTGAGTTAATAGAAGCGGCAATATCTGGAGATATAATTTGGGTGGTCTAAGTTTTTTCCCATGCTGGAACTCAAAGAACTGAAATATGAAATTCTGAGAACAGCTGACAAAACTTAAAATTAGCCTGCCTTTATGATTGTAAGTCCCTATATATTGGAAAAGAGAGAGAGTGGAAGAGAGAGAGAGAGAAGGGGAAGGGGTAGTCTAGCAGCTAGAGGCCAAATATCAACTACATCTGATATTTTAGAACAAAATCTAAAGGAAAGTTAAATGAAACAAACAAACAAAAAAAAGGAAGTAGGTTATATCAAACTCTGACTTCTCTCTCAGTATGACTGTTGTTTTTCCTTTAGGTAAAAATGTTCTATCAAGTTGGCACATGAGAAATTTCTAGTTAATCTGGGTGAGTTGAAAATGAAATCAAAGACATTACAGAGGAACTGATTGAAGAAGTTACTCAAGGATAGGTCTTGGGTCCGCTTTTCACTAGGTGGTCTGGATCTAAATGTGGGAGTCTTTGCTGATGACACATGGTTGAAAGGCATGAATAAGAAACAGGAAAACAAATTGTAGTAGTATGAGAAATGCTAGAGATTGATTGTGGTTTCATAGTCTCAGTGCAAGTTGTGCGTAGGGAAACTGAGGAGAGAGCTGATCGAAGACCTCATGAGTTGGAAACAATGAAGAGGAAAACATTTGGAGTTTTCAGAAGAAAAATCACTCTTAAGTGAGTCATGAATGTGGCACAGACAGAGGAAGGACAGAGGAAGAAAAACAGGAAGCATGAGTGCCATTGTTTAAGGCACCTATGAGAACTCAGACTGAAGACTGGATTTCGGGAGTGAATGCACTGAATGGATAAGGCAAAGGAGAATGTATGTAGTGAGAGGAGATTGAAAGAGGTTGAGTTTATTTTGCAAGTCTAAATAATCTGAAACAGAATAGAGAAGGGGGGGTAAGTCCACTCTTTCCAGACATACTCAGTGCAGTTACATTGTGATGCAAATTCCAGAAAAAAAAAAAAAAGTTTTATTTTCAAGGCAATGCTAACACTAGACCAGTGGACTGTCGATTTTTGTGCAGTTACTATAAGGAAGCTTTCAATCTCTGGAACAATATGGTGATATCAACAGTTGCATGGGCCTACTCTTTAAATTATTTAGTTTGGTTTGTTTCTGAACAAGGTTTTTAAATAGCATTGTATGATGGAATGGCAAACTGGACTTTCCCTTTGCACTTCCCAGCTGTGTATTCCCACAAACCTTTCCTTACCTGGCTGGAATAAGCAAGTGGGGTGAACTTTTGGGGTCCACAGCTTTGAAAGGATGGTGTGGTGATACTGCAGTTGAGCACAATGCAATTTGATTCATTGCTATTTCAATCAGTTTGAAATCCCTTCCTGCTCTGACAGCCTGTCAAATCTGAATCCCCCAAGAGCTGAAAGGAGATGGGCTGTTCCATCTAAGAGTGTACTTTGGACCTGGAGGTCTTGTGGCAGTTGTGTTTACCAAGAGAGGAAACATCAAACATCACACCCTCACCTTCCTTCGTATCCCAGCATAAGACACTGGTCACGAGTAGCCTAGTACAAAAGTAGCTGCTCTCAAACTAGGGAGAAAGGGATAATGACTTACTTAAAAGCCGGATGCCAGCTAAAGTGCCAATCAAAGCAGGTCCTGATTTCTACTAATACACTGTTATACATTGCCATGTGCACAAGTACCAGTTTATGTTTCCTCTATAAAGCTAGCACTTTAGCTATTTCCTGTTAATTGTTTAGAGTATGTAGCAGATTACCCAAGAACAGCACTGACTGCTGCACAATTAGGCAGCTCAGACTTCTAGATACAAGAAGAGTAAACAATACAAAGTAAGCACCTAACATAATAACCAGCTTATTCTTTATTTCACTTATTAATATGTTTCCACATGAGAAGGCAAACATTGTTATTGCATAGAGAATAACTATTCCAGAGCAATAATACCGAGCAAACAGACTTGTAGCATACACATTAAGTAACAGCAAATAAGAAGGGATTTGATTGTGGTCAAACTGAGCAGTTGGCCAGAATTCCAGTGAACATTTATTTTGGAAGCTTTCTAACAGCTCTACCGCTGGGTCCACTTTATCTTAAGTGTTTCTAATATGTGGCAGTGCTGGTCAAACACCAGAAGTAATTTGCATGCTCTTTCCAAAGATTCCAGCCAGCTGGTCAGAGAATAAAGGAATTTCATAATGAGAGGCTTCATACTTTTCCCATCGTCTTCATGGAAATATTTTGTCTAGGTTTAATTATTTCTTACTTAATGCTACAACATAAGCAGGTATTTAGAGTTGAAATTTAAATTATGAATATTTTATATAGTAGTTAGGCTATATCTTGCCTATTGTGCTTACTATCTTGGTGTTAAACAGGAATAATAAATTAGAAGCCTTCAGATTAACAGAAAGCAAAATTTTCAAAGTATGTCTGTGGTTAGGAAACATGGGAATCCTCAATGTCTTGGGGGCTTTGGAAACTCCATACTACCTGTGTTGGCAATAGGACAGCACAGGAACACCCACAAGTCAAAGCCAAAATCCACCCAGCCCAATAATGTCTTCGGGAATGGACAGGAGCGGGTGCTAAGGGAAGAAATAAAAGGAACACAAAGAGTATAATATCATATAATCTCTCCACATCAACATCAAAAGGAAAAAAAATATGATAAAAAATAAAACAAAAAGCAAGCAACCAACCAAAAAATAATAATAAAAATAAACCAGTCCTTCACCTTCTCACTGTCATGGTGAGAAAACCAAAGAATGTGTCCAGCATACCTTTTTTTTGTTGTTTTTGGTTTTGTTTTGAAACTCCTTACGATATTCTAGCAAACATCCCAGTGGACTGTTAACAACCTACCCAAATTCAGTCCAAGACAAAGTCTTGAAACTGAAATCATCTGTCTCATTGTTTCTGTGCAAGCCAGCACACTTGGATTCAATCAGAATATCATTTTCTCAGAAAGCTGGGAAAATAGGTTTATTGGTTGTGAACTCTGTAGAAAGGCTGTCACATGTTTCAGATCCCCAGGCCTTAAAACCATGAGAAAAAATTGGTCTCACACTCTACACAGAACCCAGATACCCCTCACATACCTCTCCTAAACCCTACCCTCAGCAAAAGCACCCAGTTTTGACCTTATGCAGTGAAGTCACTATATTTGACATAGTAGTGCGTCATTATTGTATCCGTCATTAAGTATTTGCCCTGGTTCTACCTGTGCCCTCTCTGTTTTTGCAGTTATCTTTAAAGCTTTGATGCCATAACCAGTGCCAGAGGCAGAGGTAAAAATATCTTCTTTCTCCTACCATTCTCCTGCCGTGCAGGCAGCCATGGCTCTTGTTAGCCCTTTTTGCCACTGTGCCAGAAGCATCAACAGATTTCCCCTGTCTAGGGATTTTTAAACCCTGTCGATCACGAGATTTGGATTTATGACACAGTTCAATGCCAGTTGGCTTCAATGGTCATTGGATTGCACTCTGGAGGATTTCTGAGACACAAACAGCAGAATGAATTGAAGTACTGAATCCCTAGAGGCTGACTAAAACTGTCTTATGTCTTCCCTTGGCTGCAAAGCTGTACAGTGGACAACTAATTCGCTCTACAATGGGAATACTGTATTCTAGTAACCAGTTTTTCAGCTTAAAAAGAAAACACCATCTTGGCTTCAGAACAGAAAAAAAAATTAAATGGTGAAATGTTTTCATTCAAATAGACGTAACCTAAGTATGAAAGACTGAACTCTGATTTACACCAAAGCAAAAACCATATTGCACTCTCAGGAAAGGGAAAAAAGAGCCTGTTCTGGAATCTAATGTGTTTTCCCAACCAACAACACAGAAATAGAAAATGTATGCACAGAGCCTGTGCAACTACAAAATCATCTTTTGAGTAGTTATTGAAGGAATGGATTTTGTGAGAAAACTAGAATCTGCTCATTACAGGGTAAGTAAAAGCTTCTTCAGCTATAGCCAACTGCAGTTAAATTTAAACTGCATTCATGATGATAAAAAGCATAGTAGCTAAATTGTTTGAACTAATAATACCCTGCCCATGTATTTTGCTTACAGATGGTCATTAATATCGTAATGACTACCTATGACAGACAGGCTGCACTGTGTGCAACTATCCTATTTAGTTTAGCCAGGAAGAATTGTCCAGATATAATTCAGTGCTGAATAAGTGGGGCATTTAAAAAGAACTGTAATTTGAGCAATGCTGGATATGAGAAGGCAACAGGTAACCTGAGATGACTCTGCTAAATGCATTGCTTTCTACATGTGTGTCTTCATCTTTCATGGTGGGACAATATATACCAAATACTGGACAGAGAAAAACAGAAGAGGGAGAGCAGAACTAGTCCAACTAAACATTTTGTCCTCAAGACTATTTTTTCCCCATATTCTTTGAAGATTGTGTGAACTTCTTTGGACAGCTGTGGTTATAGAATTGCCATGTCTGGCAGGTGACAAATCCTGGCACACTTATTTCAAAATGGGAATTAAGAACAGAGCCCTTTAGAAAACTGCAGTCTTCAGAAGCTCCTCTGCCACTTTTACAATGGAGGAGAGATGTCCCCGTTCTCTTACCCTTATCCTTTGCTGGTAAATTAATCTGACATATTGCTTTGGCTGTGATTGAGATAACAGGGTCTAATCCTGTCTCACAGTTGCCTCACTTTGTTGGATAGAAGTGGCTCTTCTAAGACATTGGAGATCCACTAGGCCCAGGAGGTCTAGAAGAGAACAGAAGAACAGAGCACAACTGATTAGTGTTTCCCCTAGTAGTTCCTCCTTACCCACAGCCCTTGCAGCTCAGTCTTTCTGACTCAGAGGTAGTTTTTCTGTGTCCAGTTACTCTCAAGTAATTTGTCTTCTAGGATCTTCTGTTCAGTCTCCTTTGAACATTCAACCTGTATGACATCCCGTGGCAAGAGGTTCTTCTATTAAGCTACATGTTTCATGAAGAACTACCTCCTTTTGTTTGTACTTTGAACGTCCAACCTACTGGCTTGTTTCCATATGGAAATTTGTATTGGCCCTGTTGTACAGACTTTGCCTTGCTGTGCAGGTAGGCAGGACATGCAATTTTTTGGACACGCATAACATGGAAAGCAATCTATTCTTCTGGATTTGTTGGCATGCAGTTGTGTTACTGGCATAATATAAGAGTTCACCTTTCAACAGTTATTAGCTGTCTTACTTATGATTATATAGCAATACTATCCGTTTTTGTCCAGCCAGAGAGCCAGAGAGATATATAATTTAATTGTGCTTTCTAAATGGAGAAGAATGCTTTGCTAAATTTACATGATGTCATTTCAATGACCAAAAAACTCAATGCAAAGTTTGAGGTTAAAATTCACTCAAACATATTTAATCCAGAAATTTTATTTTTTTATCCAATTCCTCACTTCCCTCATATTTCACAAAACCAAAAATCCAGAAAATTTCAGAACACAAACCTCCTTTTTGACCATGCTTCTAGAGTGCAGGATGGCTTGAGGAGGAGCTGTACCAGAATGCACTTGTGGAATCCGTGTCTGAGAAAAGGAAACAATGGTGGTTTATCTCATCAGAATATGACAGCCCAGCCAATTTCTCTGTTCTCTACCTCTAATACCATGTCAGTTCTACTTAATCCTCCCTTATCAACTGACATCTGCAATGCCCTTTCTATTGTGACACATCACTGAAAAGATGGAAAGTCTTGAGTGGATGTCACTGTCTCTCTTATTAACCATCACACTCTCATCTGAAGCAGTAAGCGTGTTTTCTGTCTGTTCACAGGTGTTGTTGCCCCTTTATTTAACAGCAGTTCTTGGGGCTTTTAAAGAAATCCATGTGAAGGATGATAAGGAATCTTGAGTTTCCTAACAGGTTGCTGCTTGCTGTCTGTGAATGTGGTGCTGATCTGATCAGCTGGGCTCACTGAATTTTCAAGACACTCACTGTCAACCTGTTAAAGCTCTCACATGCCATGACAGTGAGTGTGGTTTCAAGTTGTAGATTAGACATCGACTGTGCATCCCCAAAAGCAAGTGAAATCCCATGCACAATTTCTGGAGGTGATGCATTTCATATAAAATTGGCTTGAGCTCTAATCTTCTTGGTTCCTCGCTGTCAGTTCACCTGCCTGTGACAGGACACAGCATCAGTGTGTGAGCTGCAGGTCCATGTGGCAAAGGCACTGTCTTCAGTTTGGGCACTGGGTGAGAATCACAGCTGGTCAAATATTGAAATGCTGGTTTGTGACTATTTTCCACTAAGTCTGGTTTGCTTTAAATCACTGTTTGCTTGTCATATTATTTATGCATACTCAGATACCTTTAGGATATGTCTAGAACTATTTGTTAATCCCCCCTCCCCCCCCCCCTCAAATTTTTACATTTTTGCATGAATTATTTTTTATTTGAAAGTATCTACTGAACTATGTTATTCATTATTCACCACAGGAAGCAAAACTGATAACAGATTGCACAGCAGACTACATACATGCAGGGGGGAATAACCAAAGCCTCTGTCTCCTCTGAAGCAGCACAGGTTCAGAACATTCCCCACCCTGTGGTGCACTGATTTCCACGTGGAACAGATGCTTCCAGTCACTCTGGATTATTCTGTGGAACAGTTTACTAATCCAAAAGAAATGCTGAATTACTAAAGAAGGTTGTCAACAGCAGAACAATTCATCAGGAACCAACATACAGTATTTCTATCCTAGCGTTTTAATTTGTATTTAGCCCAACCATGTAGGTGATATCCCTTCCACTTAATTGAGGTGATTTAAGTGATAAGTCAGGTTTAAACTGTTTGCAGAGACAGAGTCAGACAGGGCTCTTTGGATTATTTAGTGCTGCTGCAAAATGAGACGGTCAAATCTTCTCAGTGTTTTACTGGAAAACATGCAGTTCATCAAATCAAACTGGACCAAATCCCCAGCAGCTACAAACCACAGGGGTCTTCTAGAGTCCATGCAAATACCTCTATTCCAAGGTATTTTTGAATTATAAGCCTTAAATCTACTTTAAAAATTCAAAGTTAATAAGAATTAACTCTCCGGTTCACCATAGTCTCTTGCTGCCACAGTCTTGTATTGGTTGTCCATTTCACTGAAAAACTTCTGAAAAAAAATAAAAATGAAAGGAGCTGAATAACCTATTCAGCGCTAGATATGGTAGCTGTAGGGCAATGTGCAGAAAAAAACTCCTCTTCTGCGACCCACAGTGAAGCTGTTGTCAAGAGCATGGAATTTCTCACCACTGCAATCTCAGACATCACTTGTAACTGCCAGAAGAGAACAATTTTCAAACACGAGCCTGATCTTTGAATTGATAGGACCCTTTTCAGCTTCCCATAGGAATATAGGGGACATTAGATCCCTTGATAACATCATTTCCACTGGAGCTGTCTAATAAAAACTGGTATATTTGCAACAGGGCAGAGTATTCTTTTCAAGACACTTTCCATGCTGCCTTGCTCTTCCATTCACTGGGAAATCTGTGTATAGCTCTTATGTGACATCCAGTGGAAAATAACAACTCTGTGTCAGTTCCTCAGGTAGCATAAATCAATGTGGCTGTACTGACTTTGGTGTTGCCATCAAATGTAGCTGAAGGTCTGGCTCTGCTGACATTTAATTCCTGCATTTGAAACAAGAATATGTGCACAAACCCTGAAAGCCCTTAAATTAAATGTTTTTATTTGGGGGAAAATATACTTGCTTTAGTAGAAACTAACAGCCCTGCAGCTTTCAGTTCTTTCTAAATAACTCAGATGAGCAAATCTATCAACACTTTTTTTCCAAGCTTACAACAAAGTGCTGTAGATTTACTATAAGTGCTAGGTTTTTTATTTTTATTTTTTGCTGGTATATGTGTGTATCTGAAGAAAAACATAAATAACATGAAAGTTCCAGTTAATATAGCTCTGAGCAAGAATATGTTTTTTCCTTCATGTATGATTTTCATGGCTATATTCAGGCTGCGATGTTATTCATCTATTTATTCTCAGTTCAGCACAGCTGTCTGCAAGTGACGCACAGTGCAAGTGTATAATCTGGAGCCCATGATGGGAAAGCCAGGTGAATAAAGCAGCATCCATTTTCACGATAGAACATTTTAATCCCAAATTTCTCATTTTAGTTTTCCAGTTCTCTGTCCGCAGTCTCTTCACAGTGTCTGGTCTGGGAAGTAATCACAAGACGGGCAGGAGGCAGTAGGATAACCTTGGCTGGAGCCCTGCTGCTGATTCCAGTAACGGGCACATGAGGGAAAGAGCTAGGTGAGCCATTAGTCACCTACAATGAGGCAGACCAGCTACAGCCAAGAAGGTAATCCAGAGCACTAGCACTGAACCAGCTGTCCTGGTCCTTGTCACCCAAACCCATCTTGTGCCTGTGCTTTGGAGGACAGCATAATGAGGCATCAGTATCTGAGCTTTCTCCATCTGCACAAAGAGCCTGGGCTTGGGAAGCAAGGCTCTTCCTCAGCCCTGGTCCCCAGTGTCACCCATCCACAGAGGCTGGCATTCCAGCTTCACCACAGCGTCAGATCCCCTGGGCTGGGCAGGTTTCCACTTATCTCAGTCTTTCAGTGAAAAACAAGCTGCAGAGGCCAGGGTTCATTTCTCCGAGCTTGGTGCTGTCCCTCTTAGACTTCAGTCCTGACCTGAAGTGCTCACTGTCTTTTTAGGTCTGAGATCTTAGCTGTCCTGGCTGCACAAGAGAAGAAAAGGACACAAAGCAACAGAACGCTGCTGCATCTGAACCACAGGAGCGATGAAACCTTTACTGTCTGAGAAACAAATTTATTAGGAAGATAAATAGGGGCTATGATAGATTAAATGTTGCTGGGAGATGAAGTTGATATCCTTAAGAGCCTGAGTGATTTTTTCATCCCAAGAAATGGAAGACCTGTAATATCCCAGAGTCCATGTTTTCCTTCAGGGGAATAGAAATGCTAAGGTAAAAAACCTTACTGCAGTAGAGAAGATAATAGGGCAATTAAACCTCTCAGTACTATTAAAAAGTTGACAAAGCACCAGGATTAGATGAAATACATCACTGAAATCAGCATGGAAAGAGCAAATAAAATCGAAAAGCCTTTGGTGAAGAATTTTGATTGCTTACTAATGGCAATGTTAGTACCAGAGGATATGGTAATTTCAGTATGTAAGGAAGGAGCAAGGTTAAAAATGGGCACATTTCACCTGAATTTCAGGAAATTAGTCAATAATGTATCTCAAGATGAATTGATTTGAAAGGTCATGCAGTATGGTGACATTGCTGCAAGTGGGAAAATTTGTGAAACTGGTCAGAAATTGCCCTTTGGCTGGCAGCCAAAGGTTCCAATAAGGTGGTGTGAAGCCTTAAGAGAAAGTGATCTATATTGTAAAAAATCATAAATATGCCATCCTCTCTGACCACATTCTTTATGATCCAAATACTTTGTAAAACCCAAAGAGAATATCTACATTCATGTGTATTTTCTATTGTCTTACACTGCCTTACATTATGTGAGTAACCAAAGACGTCAGGACCTGGCTCATCTTGAGAGCAGGTGGCAGGAGATAAGGTTTATCAGATATCTCTCTGTTGCCTGCCTGTCACAGTCCCCAGGTTTTCCTCAGTGACAGAAAAATGAAAGGATGTTCAGCCCCACCCAGTGTTCAGCATTTTTTGTAGTATAAGAAAAAATGAGTGAATCCTATCATGTCACCTACCACACTGGAGTCTGGCACTAAGTTTCTCTTTGGGCTTTGTATTCACTGGGAGAAGGAAAGTCACAAGGAACTTCCCAGATAAACTTCTGTTTCTTTGTCCTTCAAAAACCACACTGATGGACTTGTTTTTCTGATCTGATGCCAGATCAGAAACCAATCATCAGGTTGGACATAAGATAGATAAATAAATTTACATTAACATTTGAAAGAGTCCAAAGCATATATCTGGCTAAATAAGTAAACAATAAACTAGACATTACACTGAAAATTGTTATTTTCCCAAATCTTAGCTAGAAAAAAAGAAAAAGATTTTATAAGAAAACATAGGCTTTTTTTTTCATGATAATGAGTGCTGAAAAGTAATTAACAATACCATTAAGCAAAAACTGTCTTTAAAAATTAAAAGTGATTATTTCAATTCCTGAAAATTTGAAGAAAAAAAATCACTACCAGAACACATAAAGGGAGACCAAGGTACTGAGAGATCTTGAAAAATGGATGTTAGAGGATTGTTTTCATATTTAGCACCATCTATTTGCATTTTGAACAACACTGGAAAGGTTTATGATTATTATCTGAAAATATTACTTGTCTAGAGATAGAAAGAGCAATTTAGAGATATAATTAAAATTTGTAGAATGAAGTTTCAAGAAGGAAATTCAGATTATCATAAAAATCAGTGATAGCGAACACTAAAGAGGTTAGGTGAAATATCCACAAAAAAGAAACATTTGGGGGCTGAACATAAGTTATGTTAAAAATTAAATTCTATTCTACATGGGAACCTTTTTGCATTGACAAAGGAATGAATTTGATGACTTAATGAGATTTTCCATCCCTAATGTTTATGATTCAGTATATTAAATATGACCTAATTTCTATGATATATGAAGCGTATGAGAGGCATATGAGATCCTGGAAGGAAAAAAAAATCAATTGATTGGTGGCAATACACTACTTAAGGGACAGTGTAATTTAATCGAAGGATCATGAAGGTGTCAATGGGAAGAAATGTGACTTCCTGAATTTTGACAGCCTCCTTTGCCATATGAAAACATGGTCTTTTCCTGTTCTCTAGTGTAATGATGAATAATTTCTCAGTGCACATTAACAAACTGAAGTCTTCCGCTTTCAGAAAGCCTAGCTAAATAATGTGCAAGACTGCGTAGGTGCACATGGGTCTGTAGACTGAAGAGCAGGTAGGCATGGCCTTCTCCTTTTCACTTATTGCTTTAGCTGGGAGGCAGCTCTGAATTTTTCTGAAAAACACTGGGAGACATCAAACAAAGATACTTGAGAAGAGTGCTCGCTCCAAAGTAATCCATCACTGGAACAATCCTGGACCATGAAAATGGTTCCATGATGAGGAGGAGCACAGAAGCAAGAGGAAAACTGGACTGAAGAGGTATCCCATTCCCTCACTTTCCCAGATGAAACAGACTTGACGTTTATATCTGGAGCATGGAGTGCTCTGAGGGGATGTGTGTTCCTGAAGACCTTGTAAGATAATCTCTTTTCGTCAGAGCCTGCTCAGGCCCCCTGTTAAAGTACCTGTGGAGCTCTCGGGAATGGATTGGAGGAGATGCCGTCCCATTGCTGATGGCTACTTGGGATAATTAGGCTCTCACTGTCTGGCTGATGAAGCTTGCACAGGATGGTGCAAGAACAGTGAACTGGCCCCCTTGCTCTAGGACACAATCAATACTAAATTAGCCTTTAATTACAAGTCTTTTAATTATTCAGTGTTGACTTATGGTATGAAGCCGCAGCTGTAAATCTTTCTAAAGTAAAGGCTTTGATTCCTGATATTTTCTCATTATCTCCTATAGTATCCTTGTGCAGGAAAATATAAGACCTCTATTGACATCATTTCATAATTTTTACAAGACTAATCCAGGAGCCATGCTGCTGCTCAGCAAGGGTAATAATAAATTTAAAACCTCTGGCTGTTCTTAGGTGGCATTACCAAGTAGAAAGTGATTTGCCTGAAGCTTGATAGATCTTAATCGATTTCACTGTAGCAGGGAATAATTTTTATCTCCAGTTCATGAAAAATTCTGCACCAAATTGCTCTGAAAGTGGATATTCAGAACTACAACGTTGGTCCCAACATAATTCAATCCCAAACCTAAATCTCTCTCCACGTAGACTGTATCTGAAAATCCTTGCTCTCTGAAAAAATGGTATTTGGCTTTCATTTATAATGTACGACATGTTTACTTGATAAAAGTATCTGTAATTTAACTGATATCTATATCTAGCTATACACCTATGTGTAGAGAGATGCCTCTTTTATGCTGGTTGTTAGAGTAAAATCTAACAAAAACCTGTTTACCCTGCTGTACTAAAAGTAGTAGAGACTTTTGCCCTTATTTCATACATTGTAATAAAATGTAAAACTGAAATAGTGAACCTTGTGGCACTTGTGACAAAATTTAAGAGTTTTCTGCAAGTTATAAATGACACAAAATTCAAAGAGTGGTGGTCTTCTGCTTGCAAATAATCTCTTGAATCAGTATTTCTGCATTGAAACTCCTACAGTGGATTTATGATGCTGGCTTTCCTCCCACAAAGAGGAAGGGGATTCACCCCCCTCCCCTCACAGCGCAGTCTGGTACACACATCCCACTTAACAGAGTAAAACAATGGGTTTGGAAACTTAGCTGAGAGTGGGCACTAGATGTAGTATTAAATAGTATCTCAAGTACTTGTTCTCGCATGGAGTGGTGAGATACCAGCCTGCACGTTCCTGTGACTTGGGATGAAATGATGTCCTGTATTTTCTGCTTTGGTTAATATCAGAAGGCCTACCCAGTTCTCCAGAAAAAAAAAAAAAAAAAAAAAAAAGAGAGAGAGAGGGAGAAACAGTAGTTCATGTTTCTGTGAATGGAGATTGGAGCTTGAACTTTGGTCTGAGCTACGGAGGGCTGTGGGTTCTCCATAGCTTGTTTAGCTCTCTGCCAACCTTGTCCATCTATCCTTGGGAAAATGAACCTGACAAAAGACGGAGTAGCTGAGCTGCAAGATTCAGCAATTGTATCTTCTGTGTAACAGATCTTGTTCTACAATTGCTTTGGCCTTTATCAGAATGGTTTCTCTTCTCAGTTCGTAATATCGATCTATTATTTCTCACATTCTATAAATACCATAAAGAAAAAGTTTCTTGAAAAAGAACTAAGAAATAAACCTCTGCCAAAAGTTCATAAATTGTGTGTTACTGTGCATTCTCCAGCAGCATCAGTTCAAGCATTAATGACTTAGCCTTTCTTAATCACTTTTTTAATTACAAAAACCAGACAGAGCTTATCAATAAATTACTTGCTATAATTTCATTGTTCCTCCTCAAATCAAGATCATGTTGAATGTGTAAAAATGTATAAGCAAAAAGAATGCCAAACATTTGCATAACTTAAATTTATTAGACACTTGGCTTTTGAAGATATGCTCAAAGTAGGGATTTTACGTTATTTTTCCTGTATTATCTTTTGTGCTCCAACATAGAGTTTCATCCCAGTTAAAGCGTAAAGTAGAAATCCATTGGCACATTCTCTGCTCTCATTAAGACTGACAAGAAATAATTACTTCATACCTGACCTCATTAATAGCTAAAATTGTCTTCCACTTTCTTATATTAGCAAAAATTTACATTTAGTACTAAATCCATTAACTGGAGTAAGATCCTCGGGTCAGAACTCTAATTTTCCAATTTCTCAACTCTTTTTCCCCATCTCAGGAGGGCAGCCTCTACCCATGTGGCAAGGGATGCCACCACTACACTGTGTGATCCAGGCACATGTGCTATATGGTGTCAGCACGAAAGGGAAAGCAGATAGCCATCTCTGCCTCCCAGAATAACCCGTACCTGCTGGTCTAGAAAGAAGAGATAAGCTTTGCTTTGTTGCTGCCATAAGGGTGATATATTGGTGGTGATTTCAAGCCCGAATAAATGAAACCAATTCTCTGCACTTTTTACCAGCTCAATGGAAGCAAGGAATAAAACTCAACCTAAGAAATTCAGAGTCATAGAGGAAGAGATGAGAAAAGTTGCACTGTTGGTACCATATGGCCCTGGATTGATGTCCTGGAGGAAGTGAATACGTTATCGGAGAAGACTAAAACTTTAACCCTGCCAATCCTCTCCCATTTGCAGCTTCTGACAAAGATTTTGGTGAATTGCAGAGGTGCTGCTACAATTAAAATAGTCAGACCTCAGATGCTGCAGCTGGAAGAAGGACACAGAGCAATAGAACTCTGTAAAATCCTGACAAAAACTAAACTTATGACATAGATTTAAAACAGGAACATAAGGATTTTTGAAGGACATACTTCAATGGATAAGGCTGAAGGTTTTGTGAAACTGCAAGAAACCTCTGTGAAGAAGAAAAGACAGTAATAGTCTTGTACTTATGGCCTCAATAAGGAATTCTTGGCAAACTTTCCAGTTTACATTGCTATTTTTATTAGTGGGGTTTGGCTTAGTTCCAGCCATGATCAAAGAGGGCCCAGAAATCTGTAAGATGTTAGAAGAAGACAAGTGCAATTCTAAGAGATATCTGAGATCTCTGGAATTCCTTGTCAGCAGACTTATGTCTGTTTACCAGGACTGAGAAAGGAAGAAGCATAGTTTTTTTGTGTGTGTGTGTGTTTTGTTGTTGTTGTTGTTTTGTTTGTTTGTTTCTTATTTATTTATTTATTTATTTTCTGACAGCTTAAAATTATTCAGAAAACCACCACTTGAGAATAAAAGAGAAAGAAAGGGCTCAGAAAGGAAAGTTTTAGATATTATTCTGATCCAAACTGCACAAAAGTTGCTCCAGGATTAATTGCCCATGAAGCGCTATCGGTTTTATTATCCCTTTTGCCTTTGCTGTGACAAAACAGACCAAGCCGAGAGCTACACAACACAAACACTAACAGCTCCTGCCATTTCTGCATCCCCCTGCCTGACTGTGAGGGCTGAGAGCACTACTGCACTTTGTGTGAACACCAAACCACACAAAATGCTTTCCCTTTTCTCCCTGTCCTTCCCACACTCCCCTCAAGCAAGCAGGAGGGACTGTTGTCTGTTGTTTTCTGGAGGTACTTGCCCCAGCCTTGTTTTGGGGACAGGGAAGCCTGTAGCCCAGCCCAGTAGCACCCAGCAGGTGTTAGCTGACTGTGCTGGGGGCTGGAAGGGGGGGTGATCAGTTTCTCTCCCTCTTTCTTCTGCAAGAAGGGGGGTTTTGCTCGGTTTTGGTCAGGCTCTCAGCTCCTATGAAAGTGATGTCAATGGGCTCCCTTCAGCAGCTGGGCAAAACTCCAACCAATCAGATTTTCCCCCAGACACCCTGTAACATATGCAAATTTGATAAAGAAAAAGGTTAATTCTTTCCTTTAAAAAAAAAAAATATATATATATTTTTTACTTGCATGGTGTATTTATTCTCTCCTCTCGTTCCAACTTGAAACAGAGGCTTTGTTAATTCACAGATAAGATTTAATTTTAAATGTTTTTATGAAAAGTGAAAAAAAAGAAAGGAAAGCTTTTTAGTGTAACCTCTAGGGTTGGGGAAAAAAAGAAAAAAAAAAAAAGATCAAAATGCTCTCATTGTAAAAACTTGCCAGAGATTTAACTGTGACATGAAGCATATCATTAAAATTTGCTTTACTACTTCTCCTGTTGTAATTCCATGGACTAACATGAAAGAATCTGAAAGACTCATCTTTATTTTTTCCTGAGAAATTTTACTTCCATTCCCCCCACATAAATGTATTTTGAATTGTATTTTTCTCCTCATTATGTGTGGTATTTTTTTCAGACAGTTGATGTAAACATATTTAAACCTCCAGGGCTGTTCCTAAATTAATTGGAGTGATCCAGCCCAGATCAGAAGGGCTCTGTGCAAGCATGACACGTTCAGTGGCAAAGCTGATTTGAGGTTCCTTATTCAGGGCACAGGACCGGTCATTTCGGTCCCATGGCAGTGTGTCTAATCTCAAGCCTTGCAGACAAATATTTGCATGTGAATGCAGCTGGCCACGTCACTGGCTTCTTAATTCTCCTTCAGACTTTCCTCCTGCCTTTGCTGGGAGAGGGTGAAAAAAACAGTGATTCACCCATGGCTTTTGCATCAGCAGGAGCTTGTGATGGTTTTTGGGATGGTGCTTGTGCAGCCCGGTTGCTTGTGCACGTGGGCTTTCCCCCATCATAGGAGCAATTAGGGAATGGGATATAGCACCTGCAGCAAGCTCTCAGGGAGATGCAAGGGGCAGGTGGGACAGAGAGCCACCACGAGGTCTCAGCACCGTCCCAATGAGACTACAGCAAAGTCCTTCAGCCACCTCCCCAACACCACCAGCTGTTCCCCAAGCCTCTGCAAGGAGGGAAAATTATGTTGCTTTTTTTAAGATGGTGCAAATAATTTTGAACAAAGACGATTTCATTTTGAAACAAATATGCTTTCTTAAATCTTGGCTTTGTATTGCAGAAGTCCTTTCTTTTCTGCTTTTCAGCTATAGCAAATTGCAGATAACATCAGAATATCTCTTGTTGTTTCTGAGGTAAATCTCACACAGATGAATTTCTTGGTCTATCCATAACTTAGATATTCCTCTACATTAATGTTACAGTCAGTCTGTGTTTATTGCACTATATCAGGTGCTGTGGCATAAACAAATAAAATAATACAGAACAGTCAGTTCTGCTGGCCCAGCATCATGTATCAATTTGCACTAATAAGTTAATTTCCATAGTTGTTATTCAGGAATAACAAAATTTGCGAGAAAAGAGGTCGTAATGGTCATGATGCCCTGAGAGGATTTTGCCTTGCTGAAGTCAACACATTTAAACCTCTGAAGGATTCTGGAGAGAATAAATTCCATAACCTAATCATTCAGTTAATGTTATTACTCTTTTATTTGTTTTCCATCAGTGAGACACCCGCTGACCTCCAAAACAGTACTGTGCCTTGACACATGGTTACATCATGTTGGTTCTCTCAGTGCTCATCCTGAGTCTTTAAAAGCCAACTGCAACTCTTGCAGTGGACCTTCAAAAGCATTGTATATATTTTTTGCAATGAGAGAGTGCTTTTTGTGCATCGTAAAACAAATTAGTCCCCTTCCATTCACTTTTGTCCCTCCTGTGGAGATCCCTTCAGTTTAGCTCATGTTTTGTTAAGTCAAGGAACTCAGGTGCAATACTGCTGGAATATATGGCCCTGTTGAACTAACTCAGGCAACACTGACATTTTAACAAAAAAAAAGATATATCTCATGGGGGATTGCTGGGGAAACTGCTATACATCAGATTAAGATGTCATATGCTACATTTTACTTTGTCACTTAAATTAAATGCATTTGTAATATGTACAGTAGTAAAATCAAATCAGAATTTAATCTATTTTAGAAACATGTTCTATTACAGGGAGAAATGTGTGCAGTAAACTCAGAATGTTATACTACATTTGCAGTAAATATTAATGACATTCTTTGGTGGCTTTATTTTTGCCTGTACCTTATATATGAGACACTGACCTTTCTAAATATTCTATACTGATAATCTCATACTTAGTAAAATATTTTTGTAATTCTTGTTTGTGCAACTGTGGTAGACGTTGCAGAAGATGGTTTGGCTAAGAATGAATGAATAGATTTGTAGATTGTACTACTATGTTAGAGTCTACAGTGGTGCTTTCTGTGATGACAGGTGAATAAAGAGCTCTTTTGCTTGCCATTCAAAAATAAAAAGAAGTGAGCTGAAAAATAAAACTGAAAAAAAAATCATTTCATTTAAATGTCATTTCAAGTGGAAAGAAATTTTAAAAGATTTTGAAATAAGCATTATTCACAGAAATTTCTAGGATACCTCCCCTAAGTAGAAAAATTCACTTAATATAGATGAAAAATCACAGAATATTTCAATTAAACAGAATTTACATTTTCATTGTAAGTTGAAGCTTCACTGTACATTTTCCACCCACTTTCTTTTAACTTTCTAACTTTCTTTTAATGACTGAAACTCCAGAATTACTAGAACAAGAAGATAAAAAACAAGTAGATAAAAAACAAGTAAAATCAGTGAGATCAATAAAAGTCTTATAATATTTGTCTTGCAGGTGAGTTTGGAGAGGCTAACAGAAAATATTGATGTGAATTTAAGAGCATTTGGAAAACTAATGTGATCATCCCACTGGACTAAATGAAAGCCTCAGGGCCGTCTTTCCGAGGGGGAGATCCTTGGTCCTCTCACAGCTCCTTACTCACCAGGCAAGAAAGCTCAGGATCCCCACCCATATCACTATTTATGGCAAGAACATTTCCAAGAACACCTTCCTCAACAACACTGCTGTCAAAGAAGATGGTCATATCATCTCTGCATGCCCCAGCAGGCCCATTGAGTAATGAAGTTCAATGAAGTCAAATCTTCATCCACTGTCAAGGATTTTCATCAAAAAGATGACTTACCCAAAGTGGCCCATGTCAGAGAGCACTGGTCCTGAAGCACACCTTCACCTCTTCATCAAAAAAATTTCTCATCTTGTTTTTGGATACACTTATACAGTCTTATCCGTGATCTCACTTGGATTTCTGTATACTAACTGAGAGCAGAGTTGGCATGAAAATTTGATTTCTCAGCAAATTAATCTTCCATTTTTCCGGTCAGTAAATATATTTCAAATAAAGAGGTCTAAAATAAAAAAGGACAAGGCAAGGGGTTAACTTTTAAACAGGCCTTGACCTCACCATTTTTGTAGACACAATTTGCAGCTTTATAACAGTGGCTTAATTTACTAAAAGCATTGGGGCAGCTTGGGCTCAAGGACACAGTTGTTTGTGTTTCTTGCTTTCTTGAGGTAGCGCATTGTCTAAGTCCAAACTCTCCTCAGGCTAGATTTGGCAAGGCAGACCATAGAAAAAAGGGAGCTACTGATGCTAAAAGCATTTAACTTGCCATTCAGAACCTTTTCTCTCTTTCATATACAGACAAGGTTCATGCTGGAATCTGGGAATTGCACGTCTGAATTGATAGCAAAATGGACTCAAAAAAAAAAAAAAGTGAATATGGATTTTTTTTCTGTTAGCAGTCTCGTGTCATTAAATATTTCTTTGCTTTCATCTACAACAAGCATAACGAGATAATTCTATTTACCATTCCTCACCAAGAAAAGTAATTAGAATGCAAGGTAATTTCCATAAAATGCATTATGACTTTAATATCAGTAAAAGCCACTTAAATATTAAATGCATAGAAAAAATATTAGCTAAATTATCATAGAATAATATGATCAGGTTACTTTAGGAGGAAAAAAGTGATAGATGTGTTTTAATAAACTGTGCAAAATTATATGTATCATATTCTTGCTTCCTGTCAATTTTATTTAGAGTTAAATGCCATTGTGATAATTAGTTGGGTTTTACTGTGTTCATTAAAAGCTTTCCTAATGATCACATAGAGGAATAAGTAAAATTAATTTATTTCTTTAAACTCAAAGAAATTCATCAAATGAATAAACAAAAAGCTTTTGCTGAGGCACAGACACAATATCATATGGGTTCTTCCAAGCAGATAAGCATGGAGTATGAACACAATACCGAGTCTATGGAGGCTTTCATTTTGTATCAGTGCTGGTGTTCTTGATTTACAAACAGTAGCTCTGTGTGTGAGGGAGATAGAGCATCAAATCTGTTATCCTCATTCAAACAAAAGTTCAAAGCCATTTCTATGAATCCAGGGAAGACTCCCCAGTGAAAATGAGAAGAAATCTGACTAATATTTATAAATTTTGCATTTGTTTTTGAGGATGTGCGCACCACATATTTCTTTTTTTTCTAAGCCTGGTTTGCAATTATAGTAAAAACCCTTGAGATGCACTGTGATAGGTAAATATCCTTTAATGGCTCTCTAGAACTGAAAATGTTCTCAAAGAACTTTCACATCTTACTAGCATCAGAAAAAATTTAAACTCTGAACATGTGACTTCTGACTCTGAGAAATTAGATTAGAGAAAACAATACCTGAAGAACCATGAACACCTTGAGAAGACAAACCCATACATATATATTTTTCAAAATCAAAGCTATTAAAATTGTTTTCTATATGCATGAATATGTTGTTGTAAGAAAATAATATTTTTGAATAACTGGTTTCATTAACTTGGTGAAACAGGCCACCAATGTTACTGTCATAATTATGTCAATCACCAGGGCAAGTGAGCCTGACTGAGTCCATTTCATGTTACAAGTAGCTTCTGCATTTCATATTGGGTTAGATCTTCTGTTAATAACAAGGACGACAAAGTATAAAACCAAAATGGTAATTTTGTTTGAGTAAAAATATAACCATAGGATGAACCTAAGTAGGAACTGTTAGGTTCTTAAACTTTAATACACTCATACTCTTCCATTCAAAATGCTGCCAAAGAGGGAGGAAAGACTGCTAAATCTCACAGTACTGTTTTGTTCTTTCCAACCGACCTTTGTGCTATCTTGTATTAGAATTCCAGAGGACTCAATTACAATAGCTCTATGAACAATTTCTCCCCAAGAAGATATCTAAGATGAGATGGAGGTAGGATCAGAGCAGAAACTCTAATAAGAAAGGAGTTAATCATGTCACCTTAATTGAAAAGTAGTAATAAAAATAATTGAGTTTAATACATAATTTAGATCATTGTGTGTTAAGTTAATGCATTCTGCTTAGGCTTTGAAAAAATTATTTATTTCATGTAGAGTTAAGATTTCATTTGTTTTTATAATGGAATGCTCTCCAATTGACTTTAATAACAGCAGTTTGTTAAATCAGATTTTGAATTGGTGCATAGATTTGAAGTTCATATGCTAATTTTTGACACGATATACTTAGCATTTATAGCCAGCTCATAAGGTGGTTGAATTTATTTTCATGAGATTTAATAATAATTGTTGTCTTATATTACAGAAATTAAATTAGTTTTCTCTGCTGTCCTGATGAGAGGCAATTTGCCTTATGACTATTTTATTTTATTTTACTTTTAAAACACGGTATGACTTCTTGCTTTTTTGAGAGGATTTATTCTTCAGCTATTGGTCACACTTCTATCACAAAATCTATCTTTATATTTAAGGTTCTTTCCAGGAAAGAAAACTGTTGTTTAGTTACATTTTCTCTTTGTGCCATTTCTGACGCCCTGTTCTTGCAGTGAATGAACTGATTCTGGGCAGTGGCAAAGGGTTCAGATGAATTTTCAGCAAAACCAAATGGTCAGATTGCTATCACTGTTTACTTTCGAAACCCAGTCAGATCCCAGGTCACTCATTTAGTTATGAGGGAGTCCACTTCAAATGATTTTATTTTACTTTAAATTATTGAAAAAAAAATAAATTTAAAAAAAACTATTATATATAAAATTATTGAGCTGCCTTGGTGGAATATCTTATGCCATTTTGTAATTAGACACTCCATTCTAGAAACCCACTAGAGTACCTGCTTAACTGTAAGCAAGTGGTTATGTACTACTGGTGAAGTAGTTGAAGCGCATGCATCAGAATAGAGGTTGTTCATAAATGGGGACGTATAACCAGATCTGGGCTTTGAGCAACAGCCTGGGAGTTCAGAAGCAGCATTTGTGATTTAAGATTTGATGCTGGTGCTCTGCATGGCCTCACTCAAACAATACAGCCCGGTGTGCCTTGGGCATTCCCAGCACCTGTAAAAGGAGAGACTCCTCTATTGCACCAAAGTGCTGTGGAGCTTAGCCAACAAATGCTTCAAAATATGTTTGAAACCCTTGATGGGAAATTAAGATATGGAGGAAAAATGGACATTATCATTATTACCACGGACACATGCATCTTCCTGTAATGTTTCAAAGGAAACTTAGAAAACTGCTCTCATTCTTGCAGCAGAGTTCCATCCTTTCACTTCCAGGATATGTTTTCAAGCCTTTCCCTACACCGATCCAATTTTCCAGATGCCTTTTCCCCCTTCTCTTTTCAAGCTGTTTTTTTCATGCAACTGAATTCCTCAGCAGCACCAGTTACTTCTGCATTTCACCTACTCCAGCCAGGAGCTGGGAGATGTGGAGCACATGGCTCCTGGTAAGGTGCAAGCAGCACTTTCTACCTTGCCTGTTGCAGGACAGAGGTAGTTCAGATTTCCTTCCCATTGAAGGGAATGGACCAATCTCAGTGAAAACTCTGAGCATATTCTGCAAGAAGCAGTCACGTTACAGATTACTAGGACTGAGTTGCCTTATGATATAAATACAGAGTGATTGAAAGCAGTCCCCAAAGACACCTTGCAAAGGCACACATGCCTTTATGTAGGTCTGGTAGTGCCTGCCCAAGGGTGTTAGCTGCCCTTGGCAAGCCCCTTCACCCAACCCACTATCATTCCTTGTGCAATTTAGTTATTCTCTGCATCTCCCTCCCCTGTGTGCTAGCAGCCATCTTTGGTCCTTTTGATCTGTTTGGACATGCCTTTGTGCTTCTTTCTGCAGCTGTAGCACTGTCACTTGTCTGTAAACAGACGCTGTCCTCCACTGCTGTTGTCTTTTGTTTTACTGTCATTAATGCTGTAGATTCCCAGGAAAGGGGGAGAGGGAAATGAGCCTCCAGGTCAGTAATTCCATCCCTGAATATCACAGTAATGTGCCTTAAAACACACGTTTCTGTAGTTCGTCCCAAGTCATTCACTAGGACTCAAGTGATGGGGCTCCTGCAACTTCCCTTGGGAGATGATGCCACAGGAAAACAGAAAGGCTTTTATTGATATTCAACAGACCTTTTCATTTTGTTAACTTAATACCATTACTCCATGTTCCACCATAATCATTTTCTCCCCCTCCATGGTCCTTCTTTCTTCAAAACACTTCCCCTTATGTTCCCTTTTAATCAACTCTTAGTAAAGATTTTGCTTGTTTTTAGGGCTCTTCCCCACTTGCATTCTGTCTGAATCCAGCCCCTCAGGGTCATACTCATCTTTTCATCCATAATTGAAAAGACAACCACTCCATACAGTAATGGGAGATTTTTTTTTTCTCTGTTCCTCCTCAGCTCACACAAGCTATATAGATCCTCACTCATCTCTTCAGGCTCTGAGACATATTGTACCACTGAATTTTAAGCAAAACTACCAGGCAAGATCAATGAGCTATTCTGTTTTAAAATCTAGGGCATAAATTGGCCATTTCTTTGTACGTATTTTTACCTTTCCAACTCTTCAGCAAAATACAGAACTACCCAACATCAAAAAGTAAAAATGAGCAGATGATAGATTCTTCTTTTATTTATAGCAGGGCTTCCCCCACTAAAACAAAGGATGCCATTTGCACAGCAGCATCTCAGAGCAGCATTTTAGCCCAGTGACTTTTACAACAGCGCCTTTTTCTGTTTTCACAAAAGGCAGCCCTTATTCCAAGTTGGAGAACCAGCAAGAGGCATATGCACCACTTATTCTTCATTTTTACCCTTAAATGACATACTAAGGAGCATAGCATTGGAGAAGGACTCTGTGATACACAGGAAATCTTACCTACATGGCACTGTCCTGCCGATAACGGCCTCAAGGGATGGGTTCTGTGTGGATTTCACTGGTTGAGCATTTGCATCCTTCACTAGTGATGTGACGTTAGCGAGGTTCATGGTGGCTGTCTGCAAACTTAGGTGTGCGCACACTCCTAGATAGCATTCGCACCAGTGGTATGGACAACTTCTTTCACTGGGAGTCAAACTGGGTTGGGTATTTCATGTCTGCTTTGGGCTAAGAACACGTGCATAGGTGCCATGGGTCCACTGTAGATGGTAACTGCAAGCACAACACCTACTTGTTTGTCGTGCTCTGCCCTCTGTCTTAGAAGCACTCAGATTTTGAGAATATCTTTGGTACCACGAATAGTTGGGTACAACACACATTACACTTATTTGTGTGGGCACACTTTTAAATAAGCATATGAAGGATAACAGAAAATTGGTTATTTGCAAGTATGCACATTAAATATCTAACTCCAATATTGAAAATCTATATTAGACAAGTTAAAATATATATATATTCCTTCTCCAACACTTCTTTTTCTTGCACTCATTAAGATTATTCTCCATCAAAACTCCATAAACATACAGTCATCCTTTTGAGAAGTACTTCACATTAAGAAAAAGAATGAGTACCTAATCATCTGATTACAGAACACCCACAGGTTTTAGGAAAAGGAAAAAGGAAAAAAGGAAAAGGAAAAAGGAAAAGGGAAAGGGAAAAAGGGAAAAAGGAAAAGGGAAAAAAGGAAAAGGGAAAGGGAAAAAGGGAAAGGGAGAAAAGGAAAAGGAAAAGGAAAAGGAAAAGGAAAAGGAAAAGGAAAAGGAAAAGGAAAAGGAAAAGGAAAAGGAAAAGGAAAAGGAAAAAGGAAAAAGGAAAAAGGAAAAAGGAAAAGGGGAATGGAAGGAAAGAAGGAAGAAAGGAAGGAAAGAAAGATATATAGTAAATATATTTATTTATATATTTATTTATATATTTATTATTTGTTAATATATTTATTTATATATTTATAGTAATAATATATAGGAAGTAAATATATTCAGTTTCCCAGCACATATAAGTTTGTGGTGGGAGCCACATCCTGTGCTGCACTGTCTCCAGCGTGATGCAAAGTGGCAAACAAAGCTAGCAATGAAGCATCACGTGTGTGTTAGCTTGGTGCTGTGGCGGGTGCTGGTGTTTTCCTGAGCATGTTTCAGCCCAGCTGCTGGCTACCTATTATGTAGGGAAAGAAAAACTATTCGTGTCTACAGGCAGAAAGAAGGAACTCATTAGAATGTGACAAGTTTCTGGGCTGAGTGATACAGCACATGTAATCTCATTATCTGTGCTGGGGAATGGCAGGAGTATGCATGTAAAACAAGATTTTATGTGTGCAGTTCAGTCAGTGAAGACTAATGGATTGATAATGGGCTGTTTGTTGCTGTTCAGATTTTGGCTCACATCCACAGTGGGGGTACATCAGAGCAGATCCACTGAAGCACACTGATTGATACTTGTGCTGGATACAGGCTTGTGAGTGTTTAGACTTATTTTCCATTCAGTGGGTAACTTATTACACTGTTTTCTCTAAGTTTATCCATGCACTTATTACAAATATAGCCAGATGTCCTCATGATTGTTTGCATTTCTCTGAAAAATGAATGGAAAGGCTCAGAGATTCAGAGAGGATAAAAGGTGTTTGTTTCTTTTTCTGGGGGGGGGAGGAGGGGGACAAGGGACAGCTAAGGAAAAAGGAAACTAGCTGTATGTGAGAGAGAAGGAAAGGCTTGAGGAGAAGCCAAGAATTCCTGCAGGGCATCTAGGACTTGGAAAGCACTGATTTAAGGACAATGAAGATTTAAGAGCACAACAACGAAAAGGCGGCAGTAATAGGAAGTATATTGTCTTTTACCTAAGTCACTGTATTTCTTACCATGCCAAAATAGTGATTTGCTTCTGTAATTATGTGTCCCTGCAAGGACTCCATAAACACAAAATATCCACTATGCGGGAAGTCTGAAGAAAAGATGGAATAAACCATTGGGTCCTCCTGGGATCAGTCAATCCTGAACCTGACTGCTTTTCCAGCTTGGTAATAGACTAAGTCCCTTTGCCCAGGATATGATGCTGAGCATCTACACAGAAAGACAGTGCTACGGGCTGCTAAGACCACAGAGAGTTCTAGAGTACACACATCCATAGCTGAGGAACTTGTTCACTAGAGGCAAGTAAGCATCCAGCTGGGTGGGAAGCCTTCCCGCTTGGTAACTGCTGCAGGCGGAAAAGCACCACAGGAGCCATTGATTCTCTGCTGTGTCTGAAGGAAGACGAGATAGATCTCTGGCACAAAGCTACTACTTTGAGTAGTAATAGGTACTTGGGAATCAGAGCTGTTGAGCACCGAAGATTTTTCTGCTAAATTTGACATGAGCAGCCACAGTTGTGCCTGTTGGTGAAAGAAAACCAAAACTGTGAGAGGTTGTCTCATGACTGGGAGGGAACAACCAGTGCAGAACAGGGGTGAAGAAACTTTTATTTATCTCTGTCTCAGTGCAAAGCACACTGAAGTCTGATTGGAGAAGCATCGCCCTCCCTTGAGAGATGTGCCAGCCAGCAGACAGATCAGGAGCTCAGCCTCCAAGTGCCCATTCCTGCTCAAAGACATACCTTTTCCTGCTTTGTGGGTGCCTTATATGCCTCATGGGTATGTGAGGTCTTTCCAGAATTCATGGGGCTCATGGGCCCATGGGCCCTCTCATGTCTACCCATGGGAGGAGATTTCCCCTTCAGACACAGAGGTACAGCGAAGAGAGATGGGTAGAGAAGGAGGCTCACAGAATCCACTTAGCACCACATAGCTCATCAACCTGTGTGTAGTAGCTTAAGCTGGGTAAGGGTACAGGAGGACAGTGAAACCCCTCCTCCAGATTCTTCCTTGAACACCCCTGGGAGCTCCAGGTACGCTTATTGCTTACTTAAGATGTTGCAAATAGTGATATCAGCCAGGCTGACAGAGAAGTGTTAGTCATCGCAGGCAATCTCATCAAGGCAAGGCAGAGAGGAGCTGAATCATTTCCAGACTGACACCCATAGATATGTCACGGTTTTTGTCCGTCTTCCAGATAGCCCCATTATAGTCTGGAAAACCTGCAGCACTAATGCTGCTGTCATTCTGTTCTGCTGCTCTCCCTCCTGTACCTTTTATTTTGCTTTATAGCATTACATGACATAGCATAATGCATTCACATTTTTTACAACAACAACAACAGAAATCTTCCTCTGGATCAATAGCAAGTGTAGTATCCAATTGATATTCTTGGCAGCAGAGCAATAAGCAAGTGCCTGCAGTCAAAATGTGTCGGCTGCCTTGGCAGTGGTGCAGCTCCTCCCACAGCTCCTTTACCTGCTCCTTACAAAATGCATGGGCATGAATTTTACAAACATTCCCCAAAAGCTGAGACACAGTCAAAAATGAGGATGTGCTGGGGAGGCAGGGAGGTAATGGTTATGTTTCTCTGTCACCTCTTGACCTCCCCATCAAGTCTCCTGCCTACCTGAGTCTCTCATGGTGGAGCAGAGCTCTGGACCTTGTCCCACCTCCCATGGTGTCCTACACACACCTCACAGCTGGTTGGGTGTTGTCTTGCAGTACCTGTCATTGCATTACAATGCAATACAAGAGGGAGAAGCTGAAGGAACAGCACCCAAAATCTCCACTCACCTCACTCTGACCCATTTGTCCCCACTGTCAGCCCCACTGTCACCCTTCCCTGACCCACAGCCTCATGCTTATGTTGTACTGAGACATAAAGATGCCATTTCTCCATAAACTACCTATTTTCTCACCCAGTGTGTTGCCTGGTGTTTGAAATATCCCCTGACAACCCAAATTATATCAAGCCACTGTGTAAAAATAGTGGGATGAATCACATAAAAGCTTTAAAAAATCTAATTTCAAAGCAAGACTGTGGATAAGTATTAAAGATAAGCCAACTTACAGTCTTATTTTTATCTATTTTCCATCCAGTCTTTTCCTCCGTTTTGATTCTTCTTATCCCCCATGCTTCCTCCACAGTTGGCCCTTGACTGTGCTGGTGAAGGTGAGGAAACATTAGCTTTTGCTGTTAACAAGCCCCATGGTGTGCAACCCCATAACTGTCTGCTGAAGTGTGGTGATTTTATCATGGTGTATGTATCGTGCTACCTGACCCAGCTGACTGGGAAAAAGGAAAAAAAAAAAAAAAAAAAAGAAGAAAAAAATAAAGACTGCTGAGGGCTGCTGAGCAGAGAATTTGGAGGTGTTCAGGAGCAAAGTCAGAAGATGTGGAGCAGTTAGCCAGGCATCTCCTGTGTCTGTGTGCCAATGAGTAACAGGGGCAGACAGGAGGACAGCTGGGAGAAGGTGAGCTCTGTGCCCACAGGGGGACAATTTTCCCCGAGCAATGACAGGTCACATACAGGGAGATAAACAAGTAGTGCTGTGCTGAGGGAGCCAGGAGAGATGGGTGAAGGTAACACTGCGAGGTTCTTCCAAAGTCAGTGGTGACAAGGTGAAGATGGAAAGCTTTGTATGACAGGCCTGAAGAAGCAAAAATAATCCTAGAGGCTCTTAAACACTGACTGAAACATTGTGGGAATGGTGGCAATTATACAGTTTGGCCTATAAAATGTTGAAGTTTCGAAGTGATGCTATCTTGGCTTATGATGTGAACTCAAAGCTTACTTGCCTTGGTGATTTCAGGGGTGTTTCCAAGGAAAAAGTGTTCTGCTACTGGCTGTTGAATACAGTAAATGACAGATTTGTATTTTAGCAGTTAAAAGTCACTCTGAATTACAAAATGAGTAAACAGTTCAGAGATGTTTGTTTTCCAATTAAACTTATAATGATTAAAAATTATTTTTATGTCACTGATGTGAAATTACAATTCATTATTAATCCATTAAAACAGACTGCACAGCTCAAAACACTTTACTTTCATTGTGTAACAGAGCACATGAACACCTTCTGCACTGTTCCCACCTTTTTATCCACCAAGATCTCTTTGGCTTTATGTCACTGATTATCAGAAACAAAAACTAGGTGCGCCAGGACCACTTAAAGTATGAAGCAAGTACTCAGAAAACATCTCAGATAATTCTGTCTCCTTAGCATTAGTTTGGCCTCCTTTGGCCCCTGTGTTGTGATAATCTGTGGGCAGAACAAGTCCCACGCAGCATTCAGTAAGAAAGGCTGGGCCAAACCCTGGACAGTGATAAGGGAAATGAAAGAATTAATTTATTTTCTTTCCGTGACCATGTCCTCTCTTGTGTACAGAGTGATGCAAGGAAAAAATAATATGAGGTCTTTCAATAGAGGACCTCATCATAGTAGGAACAAATTAATATTTTGTAAGCAATGTTGCTTGAAAACAGACAAAGGAAGACTTGAAACAAGAGTGCCACATACTGAGCAAGAGCTTCCAAGCATGCTTCTGAGGAAGGGGAGGAAAATGTAGAAGCTATATCTGTGTGTTTCTATAGCATGAAGTGTGCTTCTAGTGTCTGTTATATTTGGTGTCTCAAGCAAATTCAGTGGGAAAAAAATCTTTGTAGAATCACAATATTTGGAAACATGACAGAATCTGGGCATGAACCATGTGTCGAACTACCCATCAATATCAGGACTTGCACAGCTGCACATATACACAGCCAAAATAAAAAATGCAAAAAACCCTGGAGGCATCTTGAAGCCTTTATATCTCCCTGCAAATACAGACATAACTTTGAGAACTGGAAGATTATTTTTATGTTTATTTCAGCTGACTATCCTCAAACTACAGTATATTATCAATAAGCTAACTTGGACAGCTTTCTCTTTTAGGCTTTCTTTTTCTTTTCTATCCCTGTAATGTAGATGTCTGCAGAACTTTTTTGTGGAGAGACAAACAACAGCAGATTGTTCTCATGACTCCTGCAAAACTGTGATATCTTTTTAGGCATAGAGTTTGGATGAAATTGTTCATGGACTCAAAGTAAATTACATGAGATGCAAACTGCTTGGCAGACACAAAACACCTGTACAATACCTGTTTTCTTAAATCACCAGGTTCAATGAGTATGATGAAAGGATGGATAAAACATGGAAAAAGAAGAGAAGGGAATAGGAATTGGACAAGATACTAATACCTAATTAGGATGAGGAAGAAGATACTCATCTGAAAGAAAGTCTCTTGCAAACTTCATATTTCATGAATTTAGGTACATAATAAATTCAATTCTCTCCAACTCATTATGCTTGGTTCCTCAGAAACATCTTCATGACCTAGACCTCTGTCATTCTTAATAAGGAAGGCTTAACACTCTCAAGAGGGGGAAGAACAGGGAAACCTTTCTCTGCCTCATTACCTTCCTATATATAAACCTGTCATCCCAGGGAGCAAAGAACTGAGACTGTGATTCAAACCCAGACCCCACACTGTGAGAACATAACATTTATCATGTAAGTGAAACTGAGATTTTTATTGAACTAAAAAGCATACCAATGAAAAACAATTAACAGAAAAGAACAATATTGTATGAATATGATGGTCTTGCTTAAAACGGATTGAACTTGGTATGGGTAACTGTTAACTACTGTTCATTTAACTAGTTGCAAGAAATATTGGACTTTACCGGCCATCATGGGCTTGTAATTTTTAGTCTGTAAAAGCAAGTCTAAAAAAACAGTTGAAAATATTTTTGTAAAACTTTTCATACTAATTCTTGTATCGATTAAATTATATGTTTCACCTTCCATCCTTACTTTTTAAACTTTCTCCTTTGCTACCCACAAGACAGCTGCAAAAGCAGTAAAAAAGAGAATGCTTTGATGTCTCCTTAAGCAACTTCTTAAAGATGCAGGAGGAGATATTCTTTGGTCCTGCTTCCTGCAAATCAAAACATTGAACTCCAAGGAATTAGCTCAGCTCTTTAAAAAAGTATTTATGTTGATGGCGAACCTGCCATGAACCATGAACTAACCATGTTCATGGAGGAGAGAGAGCTGTGGAATTAAAAAGCAGAGTGATGACTCTGGGCCCAAAAGTTCCCAGGGCACCATTACATCTTAGGTGGACAATGAAACTCTTGCCACTGCTGGACCTGTGCAAGTAAATATCGATGCACATGCAGTGCAGTGTTTAGCATTTTTTATGGTCAATTTGGTCGAATGTTATTCTTATCGTATGCAACAGTGGTAAAGTATGTGATAAACTTTTGGTTTTGTATAAGCTTCTGCTGGTGGCACAAAGAGTGCCAGCAGAGCAGTAGTTGGGCTAAGAGATGAGTAGGATAAAAGCTGTGAAGGGAGATGCAAGTGAGCATTATGACTCATGCCAAAAGCTACACTATGGAAAAGCTGGACATGAATGTATGGTGGTAATAGCTGTTCTATTTTCTCATATTTCAAGATGTCTCGACTCTCTGCTCTCCTCCTCCAGTCCCTTTTTCTGATCCCCCAGTTTCTGATTGCCTCAGTCTTTACAAATTTTGAATCAGCTATCGAGGTACCCATGTTGTGAAGAACAGAACCCCTGGTAGGACTTTGGGAACAATAATCTTTATGTGATTTTAGCTGCACTGACAAGGCAGAATCAACAGCTCTGTGCTGGACATGAAAGAGAAGAGCACTCACCCAGTGTAGCAGACTGATTTCAATCCTGATTTCAATCCACTTACACTCCTTGGTAAATGTCCAAGGTAGAATAACAGAGATGCTACTCAGCCTTCACTCCTCTCATTCTCCCTCACAGTTCCCACCGTAACCCTTCAGGAGAACAAGACTGCATGTGATGTTTGGTTCCAGCTGCCCACTTTCAGCACGTTCAGCACCAGCAGCCTAGAAAGTAACCCGTAAAGATAAACGTTAACAGCCAAAGGAGGTGAAGAGATTATAACAGCCTGTCTTCAAGCACCCTAAAGTTACAAGCCTGTCAATAAATTTCTGTGATAGATAGCTTAAAAGGGCCATGTAACCATATGGGAGCTTAAATCTTTGGGTACGATGCTGCTGTGACCAAGTAGGCCTATATTTTTCCAGCAATCTAGTAAGCTTAGGCTATTTCGTGTAGAGATTATATCGAGGAATAGTTGCAGTAGTTTCTGTTCCCAGCTGCCCATCCTGTATGGCTCCATCCTTTGCCTGGAATAACCTGCCTAACTCTGCAGGGATTGATGAGGGGCTCATGTAGCAGCTGATGACCAGTCACAGTTAATAGCCTGCAGCGTGCTTACTAAATAATTTAAGGTTGGTGACAGTTTTCTCTCCTAGGCTGGGCTGAAAACTGCAGTGGGTCAGGACTGCTGTGTCTGAAGGGTTCCCACAACTGGGGACGGGCTCTGAAAATGCTGCTGTGGGACTCTTTCAGTCATTCTATCCAAAGCTGTTCCTTAATGAAGCCCTCAGTCTTTGGTTACCACACAATGGTTTTCAGCAGACAGCTGTTGGTGCCTCGAAAAAACAACAACACACATTTATGAACTAGATTTCCCCAGATTCCCCAGAATGAAAAATGGCAAACTCAGTAAGCCCCTTAGGAAATGTTGGCTCAAGCAGCTAAATGTACAAAACAGTTCTGACTATCATTAAACTGTAGATGTTATTGCTGAGCATATGAGTCAAGTATGCTCAGTTTGTCAAGAGTGAGCTAGAAAAGTGCTGTAGTTGTTGTTTATGCCAAAGGCTCCTTCAGCTGACAGCTTTAGATATCTTAAAGGCTTAAACATTTTAGCAGACAACAAGTTGCATTTCTGAAACTAACAGCTTTTTGAAATTATGGAAAAGAAACCCATAAAATGCTTATGTATAATTCCCCCCCCCTCCCCCCCCCAACCCCCCCGCTTACTTTAGAGCACTTTAGCAAAGTAACTCTCCCCCATTGTGGTAATAAGAAAAGAACTTGTTTACAAATTGAACATTGAAATTTAAGTTACTGGGAGTAGCAACAGGTTTGTAGTGACAGGTCACTTTAGATTGGAGTTTAATTTATGAAGATTGCTTTACCTGAGGCTATGGTAATCTATGCCTTTGGAGTAATTCACCCTCTGCCTCATTTCGAATGCAGTCAAAGACTGTCGTATTTCACTATGACAATGTAATCACAGATCCACATTAAAAAGTCATTATTGTTTAGAATCCAGCTTGGTTTGAAAAACACTTACTATAAAATTCAACAGCCTTTGTAAATTACCCAAAGGTTTACTCAAGAATACAAGGTGCAGTGATTTAAATCTGGAACTTACTACTTTATTGATTATATGGGATTTTTAGGTCACTGCATTTATGGGAAATGATTAGTGAGTAATCAAAGTAATAAACTCCTTGATGTTGGTTCATAAATAATTATGAATTGAATTTTCTTTATCAGGTATTAAATAAAAACTGAGGTAGCCATAAGATATCTCTTCTTTAACTTCTTTTTTTCCTACAATATTCTAAAAATCAGTAGTGACAAAGCTAACCTTAAGCATAATTTTCTAATTTCTCTCTTGTTTTTTTAAATCAGAACTAATGTACTCTTTCAGATGCATCTACCGCATTCTTCAGCTTAATGTTTTGGACTGAACCTAAAACTTGGCTCAACTTTCTAATTTTACACTGACTTTTCTGGCTCTGCTAAAGCATGTCACAGATAGATAGATTCAATCTACACAGTGATGTATTAAAACCCAGATTTATATTGTAACTAGCATTCAGCCCTTCACTGTATACATGGTGATAATTGAACTCCTACTTATCTTTATATTGTTTGAGACCTTTATTCTTCATAAGTTATTTTGTTTGTTTTGTTTTCCCTGTATACTGAGAGAGTTTTAGCTCTGACTATTAAGCAAGAGTTTAAAACCATAATAAAAACAAATGATGCAATGAACCAATTAAAATTGTTGTATATATATTTCTTTAATTAGACATTTATGAGCTGTGAATTGGATCAGATATTCCCAATGCACATGACATGCTGACATATAATAACTGCTTTTGGGATGTCAGGTTAGCTTTTTATGAATGCAAATAGAGGTAGGTTTTCTTTTTTAATTAACTTTAGGAATATTTTTTTCTCCCCGTTTACAATACAGGTATAAACTTCAGTGTTGCTTACTCAGAAGGTCTGACAGCATTAAACTTCGCAGCAGTTGTG
This sequence comes from Anser brachyrhynchus, assembly GCF_964034855.1. Lineage (NCBI taxonomy): Eukaryota > Metazoa > Chordata > Aves > Anseriformes > Anatidae > Anser > Anser brachyrhynchus. Next base: position 56,821,553 of record NC_137699.1, read on the forward strand.
TTTAGATTTCAATAGATGTATGTTTCTTAAAAAGAGTTCCATAAATATTTTGGACTCTAGGCAGAAGGGAATACTGAATAGCATGTTTACAGACAGGCAGGTTTGTTACCATGCTAGTATCTGAAAGCAACAAGAACAAATTCTGAGAGAATATGTGGCAATTGAGATCGTGTGGACAGTGTTGTGCCTCCTGCCTGAAGCAAACACTTTTGTGTTGAGAAACCCTTTCCTACTCCCTGCTTTTTTAATTCTGTGACTAAACTGAGCTTGGAACATTTTTTCTCTTGCAGATCTTGTTCTCAGCATTGCTCTACGCCCCAACAAACTAAGTGTTTCTTCACTTCACTTCTGCACTACGAGTTGGCACGTTCAGTGCCTTCCAGTTGTGTGGGCCTAACACGAACAAGTGAGCTCCAGTGCTTCAGGCAGTGATATTAGACATATCACTGGAGAGGTTATCAGGGGTATGGTCTTCTGAAGGGTCAGTTCCTATGCACCATGTTCATGGCATGTGGTACAAACGCTGTGCTCATATCTTACGGACCATACTGCCTTAGATGGCACTGAGGACATCATGTGTACTGGTGGACATGATGGTAGGCCTGGTTCTGCTTGTACCTTGCCTAGGTGCTTTGGATAATCCACTTTCTTTGTCTGTGTTGCCTATTTGGAATAAAGCCCAAATTGTTTAAAGTCTTATATACCTCACAGCTTGTTAAATAATTTGGAAGTTAGCATCTAAATAGGGATTAAACTGCCAATATTAATGGCGATCTGTGGCCATGTCCTTGAATGAAGTGATAGTCCCTTTCTAAATGCTTTAGTCAAAATATATCTGTAATAGCAGTAATAACCATTTGTGAGTTGGAAAAAATAAAATGCTTGTATGTTCTTAAAAGCTATCAGAGTTTATAGACCCTTAAACTAAAAATTCCAGTAAAACTCCTGTGAAGCCAGAGAATGAGCAGTGGTGCATGTTAACGATACTTAAATAATGAATTTCAATGTGCAATTATGAAGAGTTAATTAAAGAGGAATAGCTACTTTAATCAGCACCCACAAGCTATTATTGTGTCCAACAACACAACAACAATAATAATAAACAACTGTCACAACTTTCTAATGTGGACCCAGAGCAAACAAACTTAACACTCCCATGTTGAGCTTCAGCACTTGTGAAAATATTCCCTTGGAAACTAAGCAGCTGTGAGGGGCTTCAGAGGAATTGCACTGCTTCCCCCCTCTGGGGCAGGGTTGATGTTACTGTGCCATGCCATGCATGGGTGCTGTGCCTTCCAGAGGCTCTGAGCCTACACCAGGTTTGCAACATTCACCTCTGATCTTTTGCAGGGATATTGCCCCAAAAGACAAGTTCTTGTCTTCTGCAGCCAGACTCTGAAGTAGAAAAGTGCAACCAAAAAACCAAATGAACAAGCATCTGAAATGGTCATTTCTTATTTTAACTTGTAAGTAGTGATTATAATAAGGACAGGCTCAATTATATTTCCTCTTACATATTCAGTGTACCAGCATGCTACTAGAGCAGAAAGCTGCTCTAATCACACTCTGTATCAAATCTCCCTGTATAATTCTAAAAGGGTTAGTAACGAGAAATAGTTACTTAAATCAATTTTAACGTTTATTATTATTATTATTATATTATTTTTATGGAAGCCAACAGGACTATAGATTCAAAACACTTTTTTGAAGAATTTTCTTGTCTCCAACAAGAAACTAAATCCATGACTTACAGCTTTAAATTACTCTCGTAGGAATTGCATGAAAATCATGTCTTTAACATAAAGGCCAGCATTGGTTCTTCCCTCTGAACATCAAATCATTCCTTAGAACAAATGGATTGGAGGCAGTGGAGCTCCCAGTGGCTCTTATAAATCAGTTTCTGAAAAGCAGTTTTCCTTCAATTTTCTTTTAAAACAGTTTCAATTAAATAATCTCCTTAAGGTTGTGATAAACCTAGTCCTGAGTCTGAAACTTCCAAAAGCTAGTAAGATTGGTCTCTGAAAGCATATTTTGTAAGCAGTTAGGTATTGCATTCCCCTGAGAACTGCGGCAAGAAAGTAAATAATCCTCCTCAATATGGTTTGCAATAAAATAAGGTACCACTGAGAGACATGACAAGCCTGCAGTTTGTAGAGGTGTTGGCTAATATCTTATTAGCATAATTAGCCAACAGCTCTTTCTTCATGGATATCAATTTCTAATTGAGGTACAGCTGTTCAACGGAAGTCCTAGCTCAATTAAACATGCCATCTGATTGAGGAGGACTAGGGCTTTTATTCCTACAGTAATGCCATCCTGGGTAAACACCTAATTGGTGGGAGTAATTAACTAGAAGAGGGCAGACTTCTGTGTATATCTAGCCATTTCTGCATTATTACTGTGATAACAGCTTCTCCCCACAACAAACCCAATTATAGAGAGTAGGCAAGAGGACCAGGGAGGAGAAGGTAAATGTAATTTCAGACTAATACAACTGTTAACAATCATACCTGCACAGTGCTGTAAAGAACAAAAACACTAAAAGCACTGGACAAACATTCACTGGCAGCTAACACTGTTCTTGTTCTTGTTTTATTTGACACCAAGCTACTGGGGTGATTACAACCTTCCCTGTTGTCCTCACACGCTCCCACCTGCTGCTACAGGCTATTCACAGGCACTGATATGATTCACAAGCCCTCACTGCCACTTGCTTGGACAAAAAAATTAATCAATTCAAACCAACAATAATCTATTGTGATTTAAGGGCATGGATGTTCAAACTCAATGCTGTTCAGTGAGGGATTACACCTCATGCATTAGGACAGCCTTGCGCACCAAGCCAGGTACAGATTAAAACATGATGAAGGGGAGCTGGGTGAAGGTTATGCTGATTTTATGCTAATGTAACAACCTCCTTGCATGGAAGCAACTGCAGGACTGAGCCCTGAAATTCTCGAGGGGCATGTGTTGGTCTCAAAGGGCCCCAACGGATTCCATGACCAAAGGATCAGGCACATTTGTTTCACATTTGCTGTACAAATGGGTACTCATATTAGAGGGGGACTTAGAGTTCCCAAGGTATAGCAAAGCTTACTATAGCAGGTAATTATGTGCCAATCCTTCCTCTGTCACTGATTATTATTTTATTTTGTGGGTGGTTTTGTTTTGTTTTCAGTATGTGTATTTTGGTTTCCCCAGAGCTTTCTGTTTTTTGAATAATGTAATGTTTACATCAGTTTTAATAAATGTTAAAGACCTGTTGTGTACATAGGATGCAATAGTTTTGCTTGGTTTATGATTGGATTGATTGATATTCATTTCTCTTTTCTCCCTTTAAAAATAATCAGAAAAAATACATTTAAATGTCCTTTGACACATGATGTTGATAACATTTCATGAATGCCTGCCTGGGCATAAGGTTACATGAAATGGGAAGGATTAGTTCCAGCATTCGTTCATCCAAATCTCAGGAATGATAGCTTAAACAGCTAGGTCAACAGTCTGAGTGTGTGCCTTGGCATGAGTTAATGTTCATTTGGGTCTTATCTAAAAGGAGCCAGGTGTTAGTGTAAATTGGCAAAATACTGCTTAATCCTATTGATTTAGATAGCTTCTTTTCCTTCTTTTCCTATAAATGGAAAAGATGAATGAATGCAAACTATGAAGATGATGGACTCCCATTCAGAGGCTTTTGGACAAATTTAGCTAGAACACATCTGTATTCCTCAAGGTACATCTCAGTAAGAGCATGGGCTGGTTTACCCTCTGTGTTTCCTCTGCACTGGACTCATGTCATCTCACACCCATCTATATTTAACATTTATGGGAATGAAATATATATATATATATATATATATATCTCCCAGGATAAATGATTAGAGAAATCTCCCCTTCACACATGGACAACACAGTGGGAATTACATTGACATATGCAAAAGAGAAGAAAAGCCAGTGAGAGCCCTTCTCACAGCACTCTCTTGTGATGGATTGTTTTCTATGAAGCAACCTCATTTTTCTTCCAGTTCAGCACTCAGTGTCTCAAGATTTCCTAAAACAGTTTGATTCAACCACTGACAAATGCCATTGTCCCTGGAAGGGAAAACAGCAACCATTTCTGCACTGTCTGCAACATGTTTAGACAAAAAATACATCTATAGCTAGGAAAGAAAAACACCCAGTGCTATTAAAGTAGCGATGAAATTTAAAATAATCCAAAAAAAATCAGACTGAATAATAATAATAATAATAAAAAGCAAACAAAACCAACACACACAAACCAAAAAGAAAAAAAAAATTGTCAATAGATTGCAGCAGCTGGTCCTCAAGCTCTGCACCTACACAACTTCAGGAGCTTTATTTCAGGTTAGCTTTAAGCTGGTCCTTGGTTCATAAGCCCCCACCAAGCAGATGGCAGGCTGCATCTGAGTGATCACTCAGGGCTGTCCACCTACCTGGAGGGTGCATTTGGTGAGACCCTGGTGCACAGCTTCTGGATTCACCTACTCTGAAAGCAACCTGGTTCCAACACACTGGCACAGCTGGAACCCGAGAGGGTTGGCTTCAAGCAACACCAAAACCCAGAGTGGGCATGTTTTCTGCTGCTTTTGGGGCCAAGTCATCTCCTGATGGCAGCTGTGTCCTACTGACACACTAGCACTTCTGATGTGACCTCTCCAAACTGCAGTCACAACACTTCCACTTAGAAATAATCAGACTAAAAGTCTCCCCCAAGGTCTCTACCCTAGAAATACTTACAGATTTGTTTAATTTCCTAACCCTTGAGACTTCCTTGGGTAGTAAGACTGAACGTGTGCACTAAAAGTGGTAGCAGATTCAGGGGCAAAGTATTGATTAGACCCTTGTGAGAAAAGCAGCTCAGGAATCTACAGCTGGAAAGAGGTGCATCAGAAAGTAAAATACACAGCATTTCTGACTGTCTTCCAGTATCTTTTGATAACAACTCTCTGAAAAATAGAAGGAGAAAGATGACATATTTCCCCATTTGAGTATTTTCAGGCCAAAATTTATCATTTTTATTTAGAGATATAGACATGTAAAAAAGAAAAAAAAAATTAACAGGCAACATGCTTCATTGAAAAATAGCCAGGGAAAGTCCCTGAGAGCTATTAATTAAGTTTCTAAATACGTGAACACCCACACATACCTAAGGGGAGTGGAGAAAGCAGTTTCCTGCCAGCTTTAGCTTTAATTCATTTTCCCATTTTGCACCTACCATTTTGCCAGCATAAATATTTCCTGGGGTCATCCAGTCAGCAAAAAATATAAATGGTAGCAGTTGGTTGTCAGTCATATCACACCCATGTTTTCTTACTTGCCTTCACAAACATTTCTGGCATTTCCAGCAATTCATAGGCAAGTGTTTTGGATTGCTTTTCTTGTTATATGTTGAAAATTTACACAACATCTAGAGACTTCTTCAGTCAAATCTTCAACATGTCTTTTATGTACTTCCTCTTAAAATTGTTAGAAAAAGAATAAAAAACAAGATTGCCCACTGGCTTGAAACAATTGCAGCAGTTCTTATAGTTTTCCTATCATTCCTAATGAGATTAGTGCTGCTAACTCCAATGGCATTTCAGTAATTTACACAGCAATTTACCTGAGAAGGACTGGGATGAAAAGACGAAACTCTGGCTGAATGTTGCTAGTCATGCAGGACCACGTTCAGGACAAAAATGAGTGGTAACACCAAAACCTGTCTAGCGCTCTGTCTGTGCTCGGAAGGGAGAGGTTTGGGAGCACTTCTCAGCTTGAAATCTCTCTTTTCTGGCCTCAGAATTTATTGTTAAGGGGGATAATTGCAGAAGAAGTGATCACAGAAACATGTTCCATGCATGTTAGTCAATAGAGATTGCTGTGACTTTTTGTTAAGGCAAAGCTTTCATATAGGGGCAAACTCACTCTACCTAGTAAAAAAGTTTGAAATTCTTTGAAAATTTCAAAAAATTTCAAAAATTTGAAATTATAGCTCATCCCACTTTTGCATTTCATTTTCATTGTAACTACTGGTTAAGCATTAATGATCTGGGCATGAGCCATTTTCTGAGGACTAGGTTGTTGACTGACAGGCATTTATGGCCAGAAGTGTAGCCAAGGGTGCCATTAGTCCCAGCTGGTCATTAGTCCTTGAAGAAGCCTTGTGCTGAGGTCGCTATTGTTATTATTAGATGGAAAGGAAGCAAACACAAGAGTATGGATATACATAAATTAACGGGTGACGCAGATATGACTGAAATGTGCAAGGTGCTACTAGGAATTCATGAATTACACATCAGGTGGCCTGATTGCCTGAATTATCTGCTAACTGCATGAAGCAAGTTGCTATATTTAAAACATGTTTTAAACTTCTTTTACTTCTTCATTAAAAAAAGTCTGTGACAAACCAACACAGCTCTTCAAAACTGGAATTACCAACTAAACCTGCATGTAACCTGTTCTCTAATTTCACTGGTTAGAAATCACACAGGAAAAAAAATAGTTTCTGGAACTGCATGTGGGAGATGTGAATTTCATTGCAAAACTTGCCACACATGATCAGGGCTACTCTGATGATGGACCGAGCACAAGTTGAAGTTAGACCCTTGGATCAGAGAGTCCAGATGCAAAGGTTTTCTACTCACCTATTTAACTCCCTGTGCAAGGTAGGCAGTCCCAGAGAAATAGGATCCAAAACAAACAGAAGACTGCCTAGGAATCAGTCCAGAGTTAGTCAGCAGGGAACACAATATATGGGGAGCTGCTGCCTCTCTCTGGATGTAGGACACCACACAACAGCCCGTTAAGACACCTGTGGTCATTTGGCACCCTCTGCTTGGAAGGCTCTCCTGGAAACAGCTGTCTACACCCTTTCTTGTAATAGCTGGGTGAGGCTTATTCTCCTAAAACAGAGGTTGTGGTGATGCTGAAACCACATGCTCTTTATTCTGTAAATATGCACCGGTTAAAATACAGAAAAATGATCCTGGGAACTGGGAGAGAAGCCATGGGTAAAACTCCCTTGTTAAATTACACCTGGATAGTAAGAGGATATTTCTTACAATCAGGGTCTAAAGGTCTTGAACAGGAGCAGGGGCAGAGGGGCATAAAGGAGACCTAGTTTTAAGATATATCTTCATGGCCTTTTCAAAGCAAGTACATGGCATCATCATCTGCAAAAATAGAGAACTGTGCTGCAGACCACGGGACCATAGGAAGAGCTGCACTGTTCAGATGAAGGGTTCATTCAGCTACCTGTCCTTTCCCCATTGGGTCCAAAATCTGACCTCTAAGGATGACTAAGAACATGGGCAGCTATCACACTGTTAACTTTCAGCCTCAAGCTATTTTCAGCTCCCAGGCCCTTCCGAGCTTGGTATGCTTTGTTTATTTAGTAACTCTCCATTAAGAGAGTGAACTCTCTTCCAATTACTTTGTTGCATCCACAGCCACTTTAAACAGGGATTCCCATATATCTATCACTGACTTAATGAAGAGCCATGTGCTTTTGTTTGATTCTGGCTCTCACTGGCTTTTTGTGGTGGCCACTGGTCCAGCACTGGAAGGGGCAGTGACCGGTCAGTGTTTATTCATTTTTTCCAATCTACTCAGGGTTAAACAGACCTCTCATATTCTTCAAACTGTCTCCTCCAGGCTGAGAAAGCCTAGACTAACTGAGCATTTCTTGCAAAGATACCCCTGAGTAATCCTGAATGATAAGTTTATCTAACTGCTTTGAAACTCACCCAGGATCAGCCTGTGCAAAGGGAAAAACAAACAAACAAACAAAAACAGTGAGAGAGATTCTGACACTCTTACATCTGAAACTTGAAAGTGAAATCAGAGAAACCGCTGATAAATGAAGAGTGGCAGAAACTTCTGCTTACAAAGCAAGATATGTGTTAGCAATCATTTGTTCTGTTCTGGTAAAGTGAGAAGCACTGCTTCTAAGGTATACCTGAATTTTAATGATTTGGGCCTAATATAAAATCTGCTGTCTTTCACAGACATCCTTCAGGTGCATAGCAACATAGATATTGATATTTTCAATTTTAACCACCAGTTCTACAAAAACTGATCACATAAAATGACATTCCAAGAGAAATTTTGTGACTTTGTTCTGTTATTATATTTATTTTTTAAACAAATAAACAAAAAACATTTTGGTATCTTAATCTTCTGAAATTTGACAGTATTTAAAATGAATTTGTCAGACTTTGAAATCTGAAGTGCCTTTTTTCTATATTATTTCTAACATGATGAAGCAGAGTACAATAGTATTCTAGGTACAAACAAGCTGTGCTTGAAAGATAATTTGCTCTTCTTCCTAGTGCAAATCTTGGTAACGAGTCTGAACCAAAGACTCAGCATGGCTTATTTTGCATAAATATTAGTGCTCTGTAATAACATATCGAGAATCTATCCCCACCCCTTTTTGAATTTATCTTGTCTACAAGCTATTTCACCCTGCAAAAAAAATCTATTTGCATGTGTATAGGACACTTTCGTACAGGAATCTTTTTTCATCCTAATGTATGTTTTATTCTTTGGAGAATAGAGTCCTCAAGAAGCAAATATGGTTTTCCTGATCTCCCACCTGAAAACTTAATAAAGGGAAGATTGTGTCTACTACTTTACACCACAATGCAAAGAATAACAAAGATATGAACAGTGAAGGCTCTTTCATTTGCATGAGGTTTCTGGGTGCCACTGAAAACGCGCTAGGAAATCCCTTTTGTTGGGTTCCCAGTTGCTTTGATTTTTGACATGAAGCACTCTGTGAACAGCACAGGCAGGTTTGCACTAGGAAAGTGAGCACCACTGCTCATTATCAGAAGTGCAAATATTGTCGGTTCAGAGCTCTGTCTGTGGGAGTGTGTGAGTGAGAGAATTTTGCTGTGTATTTTTCTTAGGTTGCTTTTCTCATATGGAATCTTATTCTGCAATTTGATAGGTTTGGTTTTCCGTAAGTGAGTCACACTCTTGAGTCTGGTTTGTTATGCAAGTCATGCCTGATGGCAACTTCGGGAACTCTATAAGAGGAGAGCACACTTGTGGACATTTTTCATGTATCCATCGATTAATAGGATTGTTGGATCATTTAAAATGCTGATCTAATGAAATGTGTGATGATGCCCCTTCCAATACCTGACTTCCAGCCAACAAAATAAAAATTATGACCTTATGCTGGAAGTCTCTGTGGTAAAAATCAGATTGGGCAGAAGAAGCTACATGTAGCTGACTACACCTTTTTATTCCAGGCCTGTAAATGGATTTGCACACAACACAGCAACCTTGAGTCAAATATTTGCCATTACAGTCTCTCACCGATAATGTGGAGCCTCACCCAAAGCAATTGGCCTATATTGATTTACACCCAGCTGGTTGCCTGGCCCATCAAATTCTCCCCTTGTGAAATCTGTTCCACTCTCTTCTTTCAATTTATTTCTCCTCCATTACATCAGTACTTTGCAACCATATTTACTCTTACCCTGAATATGATTACTGGGGATCATGTTCTGCCATTCAAATGCTTAAAATGAAACAGTCCAGTCCTAAAAATCTCATAATCAAATAAAAGAGAGAGAAAAATGGGAGAAGAAAGAGAACAGGCAGGTGAAGTGAGAGGTGAAATTGCAGAGCTGGGCCGCTCCCAGGACCAAGTGGCACATCTCTCGTAAACCCCCTTCAGGGGAACTGGAGATCTGGTACTTCACCAAAGCTAAACACTTCCTCTCCATTTTGCCACAGCTCTGCAGTCGTAACTTGTAATTCAGAAGAATCATGGATAATGTTTAAAATAAGAACAGTAAAAGTAAATATTTCCTTTACAAAGACTGCTTTCTTTGGGTGGGTACGAATATGTGATGTAGTAGAAAGTGTAATAACAACAATACCTTTTCCATTTCTGTGTAAAAAAAAATTCCTCATTCCTGGATCTAATGAAAAAAAAAAAAAAAGTAAAACGATTTAAATGGTACAGAAAAATATGCATCTTGGATAGGGATTTGATTGAAAAGTAAAACTTCTGAGCTAGTGACATGGAGAACTGTATAAACCCTACAGGGGCACTCCTGATTTCAGGCTTAATTCACAGAGATTACTTGCCATAAGGTACCACTTGAGTAATGTAAAAGAAAAGCACATAGATATGACGGGAAACGTAAGCAGCTGACTCCTTTATGTGGCAGTAAACTGGGGTAATCTATCCCTGTCCACTAATGTTTATAAACATATTGTAAACAAGCATAAACGAACAGCTCATCTCTCTGGGGGGACCAGATGCATCCTTAACACTGATTAAGTGTTTTGTTCTGCCTGAGTGTCTGGCAGAGGTTTACGCTCCGCAGCAGAGGGAGGGAGACAGAGTAATGACAGACTCCTATTCTCCTGGCTCTTTAACAGCTTTGGGGGATTCAGCAGGCAATACGGCATGTATAATTCTACTGATGATCATTTTCTACAGCACACCGTGACACAGGGTACATTTGCATGTCAGGTTTGTACACCCGCTTCCCGAGTTTCCTTTCCTGCAGAGGAAACTGGAGATGTGCAGAAGCAGGAACAGCAGCCGCACATGGGGAGGTCGGCTCGCCCACTCCCATCTCTTTGATAACAACAAAAATGTCTGAGCGCTGAGTCAGTGTCATGATAAGAATCACAAACACAGCTTATTCTCGTGCTTGCTTTTTTTTTTTTTTTTAATGTTGGTAGCTGCTTCTCACCCTCCAGAAGTCTGGGCTCCAAAAATAGCAAAGCTTTCATTGTTGCAGCTTCCCACAGAAGCTGAGGTCAGGAATGATTTAATAAGGCACCTCATCATGTCTTGTGATGCTACAATCAACCCCTACCATTTTGTGGGGTGTAATTTTAAGAGCTGGATTTTATGAGCAGCTTTGCACTCCTCTCCCTCCCCACTAATTACAGCCACAAATGTAATTCATATGGACTCATATGAACAATTTGTTGGGTAGCAGGGTGAGGATTTGCTGCTTTCCGTGAACTGCGCAGAACAGAGATTAAACAATCTGAGCGCAATGGTTTGTTGGTGTGAAATCCTCCAAACCAGATCCTAAACCTTTCATGCCAGAACACTGTCTCTCCCTAGAAGATTGCTCTGCAGCTTCTGAGAGCTCAGCTGGGGAACCCTCCTCTGCTTTTCTGCCAAAAAATCCCTGCAAGAAGGGAAACTGGTAGGAAAGGGTGAAGGATGGACATTTTATTTTCTAGAAGCAGAGATAATAATGGGTAAGTTTTATAACAGTAAAATGGCTATTGTTTTATTCCTTTATCTTTTTGCCAGCTTTGATTTTTCACTCTTTACTGGTAAACTCTAAGCCATTTTGTACTAATTAAAACAATCATAGACTCACAGAATCATCTAGGTTGGAAAGGACCTTCGAGATCAAGTCCAGCCATGAATCTGGCCTATGGATTTCCACCACTAAATCATGCCCCTTATCCTCACATCCACATGTCTCTTAAATACCTCAAGGGACAGGGACTCCGCCACTTCCCTGGGCAGCCCGTTCCAATGCTTGACCACCCTCTCCATGAAAAAATTCCTCCTAGTGTCCAATCTAATGTTTGCAATTCTTATCTACTAGCATTATTTATGTTACCTTTGTAATAAGAGTTGCCTGAGACAGTAAATTTTGAGCTTATGCAACTCGTTCATATATTCTTATGCTTTTAACTAAGTATTTGTGCACTTTCATAGGCCATCAGAAGCTGCTTACAAATTTTTAGTGGCAGTGCGTGAATGCTGAATGAGTAAAATGAGTAAATGTGTTTATGGTTTTTATTATGTGAATTATCTCTGCTCTGCTGCTGTGTACCTAGTGTATCTTCATTACAGTGTATCATGAGCTGGTGTGTCTGTTATGGGCTGGGTAAGTAAGACATGGATTGCAAAAACCCAAGCTAAGAAAAACGAAAAAAAAATATCATCCTCATAATGCAGAAAAAGCTGCATCTTCAAGGCTGACTAAAGCTATGAGAGCACTGCTAGTGCTGCACACATCTCTGAGGGGTCCCTGCCACCTGCCTGTCCTCTACCTACATTCTTCTTTGCTGATAGGCTGCCGGTGTCTGGGTGAGCCAGGAGGAGAGAAAACTGAGTGACCAGCTCTGGGTGGGTTCATCAGGCCCCCCTTCCTCTTCTTTTCTAGGTGCAAGGAGGAATGAGGCAAACCTCAGGACATAGCTTCAGCTCCAGTTTAGGTAGAGCCCAGGTTTTCCTATGGAAGGAAAACATACACGTGCACAGGCTGGGGTATTTGGAAGAAGACATTTCTAAACCGAAACATCTTTCTTTTTTCTTAAGTGAAGTATCAAGAGAAAATTTCACAACATAAAGTAATCTGTTTAAAGATGCAAATGATGTAAACAGCAAAAAAGGTCAGGAAGATTGATAGCAAGTTTAGGAAGGGTTTCTTTTCCCTCAGTGACATGGAAGATGGATTGCAGGACAAACAACATAAACTGCTTATAATCTCCTTTTCTCTTTTAGGTTAACACATCAGTGCTAATGAATCTGGTTGTTCCTTATTTATTTACACAGAAGTTCTACTGCACATATTGAAACATCAGTTTTTTTTGTTGTTTTGTTTTGTTTCATCACTGTGGATGTTTTAGGATCTATTAGCATTAATGACCTAACCTCTTCACAGAAAGAAAAACTCCATTGGGGGAAAAATACATAATAAAACCAAGACAAACAAACAAACAACAACAACAACAAACACACCAAAAAGCAGTTCTTGGCTCAATAACATAGAGAAGTAGATTTTCAGGGCAGCTGAAATGCTAGAACAGCATTTATACAACAAACTTTCAGCCTTCTTTATTTGTGGTTTCATTGCCATATATTTTTCCCATCAGCAAAGCAAGTTTGGAAATAAACTAGGCAAACTACTAGACACAGATTTGTAAAGCATCTTTGCAGACTGTTGCTAGCAAAACTGGGGATACCAGCAGATCATGTGCAAGCTGAACCATAACATCTGGGCTCAGATCCCCCACGTGAACCAAAATTCACTGCACACTTCAGAATCTGCATTCAACAAACTCAGTAATTTCAGACAAGGACTGTGCTCCTCACCTAAAGTAGCAGGCATCCCTATCCAGACAGAACCAGGGCAGGACAGAAACAAGGACAGAAAACGAAAAGTGGATTGTAGAGTGAGAAACAGCCCATCATGGTCTGACTGCACAGAAGAGAGCTGTGAGGCCTCCCCTGATCACTCAGAGTGCCTCTGTACGCAGATAGTAGTGCCCCAGAAAATTCATAGCTGTTGGGTAACTATTATTTTTATTCCTAAATCAGGTACGACTGGAAGTAAATGAAGATCTTTGTGCTATTTAGGAGTATTAATTTTGTTACAGGGACAACATGGGTATGACTTGCCTGAAAGCAAAATCTGGGTCTCTACATGTTTACAACTGGCAAGCTGGCATCTAGGTGGAGTCCATCCTCTCCTGACAAGAAACCTTACATGAGTTTCTGGGGATACCATACTCACTCTCCTGACCACACCTCGATTCATTTCCAGGAAAAGCCTCTGATCTGCACCTTATATCTGGACTGTAGTTGTCAAAGAGGGCATTTTTCCTTCATCTGGCATGGCCCAGAACAGACATGTAATTTCATGCGTCTACTCAGCCTTGACCTGTAGGTAAGATTGTCACTTGTAATCTAGGGAGGAGGCATTTCACAGTGAAAGCAGATGAAATGGAGCCTTTAATTTCTCACAGGCTTTCATGCATCGGAGCTGAGAGCCGCTGTGAAGTGCTCGGTGAGCTCCCAGCACGCTGGTGGGCTCTGGCGGAGTGCACAGCCTGTTGCAGTGCTGGAGGAATGTGGCATGCTGCAATGCTGGAAGGGTCATTTTTCCATTATGCTTCTAATCAGCAGAGTGTGAGAAAGAGGAGGAGAGAGATAATCAGAAACCATACAAAAATGGCTCGGATTTCTATGACATACACATCTGGAAGCAATTGCTACATTAATTAGTATATTGATTTTCTCCTCTTCTGGCTATTCTCCCACATAACTATTTGTTCAGCTTGATTCCTGTTATCTATTGCCATGGAGAAGCTTGGCTTTAAAGCTGCTTTTTGGCACTGTAGAAAATGAGAAATAGATGGAAGAGGTTCTGCCATCGGGTTATTATGTGTTCATAACGAGCAACTGTCCCTAGAGAATGGACGCAACACTCATTCCTATGCAAAAGAAAAGTTATCTGTGCTTTTTATTGGCTGGGCTGACTCTTCACTTTATCTGGACAGGTGCTGTCCATGGATCAAAAGCAACTTTGATAGAGGAAGAGGGGTGTATCGTCCTGTTCAGACTGCAGTGCTAATTTCCAGCAAGATGACCGCATAGACTGGTTTGTCACACCAGCTATAGACCTGAGAAGGGTCTGAGCCCATCCTGCTTGAGAAGTTTGTCTGTTACCTCGTAATTTGACCTTTCCTGGAAAAGTCTCATGGAGACTTTAAACAACACAGCCTATATTTTCCTGCCTCACTTCTCCTGTAAGATGTTGTTGACACCCCCTGCCATTTCTTTTTGATCAGTTCTTATTCATTCCCCGCTGTGGTTTCTATGTGTAAAAGACAATTACTATAAAAGATCTCACCATGCAACTTTCCATTCAGTGTACAATACCATATGTATGACAGGTTGTAGGGTGTCTCTCTCATGTTAAAGCGTGGATTACCCACCACTGTTACTTAATGCATATGTAATGAAGAAAAAATCGGGAATGAATAATGGTTATAGCTGATTTGACCTTACTTTGTACAATGTGAGGCCATTTCTGGCAATCGTGATCTCATTGTAGCTTTAATGACCTCATCTAATTATTGCTAACTCAAAGACCTTTAGTGCTTTAATGTGAGTCAGAGTACGCACACCAGCAAACTAATGAACTCATCACATTGTGCTAGGCTTTAACCAGAAACAGGGATTCATTTGGAAAATTAGAAAAAAAATACATTAGGGAGAGGAAGCTTGAGATTATTTCACATTTATTTCCCTGACTTGAAAGAAGAAACAATAATTACATTGCTGGGGAAAAAAAAATGTAGATGAAAGTAACATTATTGATTGCTGTAAACTGTTCAGTTGAATGAAAAGGATAAAGAAGCAATGTGCTGCAATTCTGGAAAGAAGCATGGCAAAGCATGTTGGGTTTATTTATTTTTGACAAGTATGGCTCATCCAGGTTAACCTGTGAAAGCAGGAATGCAAATAATAGGAGAACAACCCAACTTAGGAACAAAAGTGTGACTGAAGAACCCACCTAAACATTATGGCAAAGTAAAAAGAACACGACTTTCTCCACATGGAAAGTGTAAAATTAGGCTATCTACCAAAACGTTTTATTTTAGTATTCTCTCTCATTAAACAAAGGTCTGTTAATGAACAAACTTTGCTTCATTCTGTTAAATAATTAAAAATCTAAGTTTCCCACCAGTAGGTAGAATAAGTTATAATAATCCATTAAACTCCCCAAATCAATGTTTTGCCCCAAAATATAAAAGCAGAACATCAATATCATAACACAGTGAACTTTAACAGCAGGGTATTCACTGCATATTAATCAGCTTTCAAAGAGGGCCTGAAAATGTCACGAGGATGAGGTACCTTATGAAATTTCAATTCCTTTCTGCATCTGGCAAGCCAAGGAATATTTAGAGGACAGGCTTTTGTATAACACAATAACACTTCTGTTCCCACTTTGAAGGGAGTTTGGAGAGCATCTGGGAGCAAAGTTTCCCTCACATGTACTGTAGGACAGTTGCATCATTTATTTTTTTTTCTTCTTCTGACCTTTAGCTAAAAGTGGCTTTGACATCTGGTTAAAAAAACTCCAGTGGAACATTTTTGCATGAAAAAAATCAAATTCATCTGCATCCAAATATCTTGCAGAGCAGTTTAGAAAATGTAAGCACATATATGTAGCTGTGCTTCCTGCCGTCTTAATCAGTGACATACTCAAATGGGTCTCCCAGCTCATGGCTTTTAATGCAGTGTTCTCACAAGATGTTGGAAATTGTCTTTTACCTGTACCAGCACCTGTTTTAATTCCTTTAATTCCTGAAATTCCACTTTCTTGTTAGGCTCTTCAGATGAGGTTTATGGGTAACAGAAAACCTGGTATATAGTGAGAAGGACAACTCCCAGATTCTAAGAATGTGTTCCCCCCATTTCCTAGGTCCATGCTAGAGTTTCGCCTGCCCAGGGACTGAGAGGCTGCAGATACTGTGGTGTAACTCGGGGCAGATGTACAGTTCCAGTCCTTTCCATGGACAATTCTAAAGCACTCAGTTGCCAGCTGAATTGGGAACAAAACCAAGTTCCAGCAGATCAAAATCCTTTTCAGAATAAGGACATGTTTTTTCCTGTAGATGCCTGTATTTTTTTTCTTAAATGCGTCAATACTTTTCATGAATACTTAACACATACACTCAGTTCTTGTAACTTTCCAGATTTATTGGGAAAGACTTAAAATCGGTCATGTTCTTAGCCTTTCATTTCCTAGAGAAGACCAAGCATTTAATAAAATGGGACAATGTAAGTTAAGTCCACCAAGTGCTACAGGCAGTTTCTTGAAGGAGGTTTTCAGATTTGATCTTAGCCATGCTCATAC
This sequence comes from Anser brachyrhynchus, assembly GCF_964034855.1. Taxonomy (NCBI): domain Eukaryota; kingdom Metazoa; phylum Chordata; class Aves; order Anseriformes; family Anatidae; genus Anser; species Anser brachyrhynchus. The sequence continues at coordinate 56,838,211 of NC_137699.1, forward strand.
CATACCGAAGCTAAAGGTCCACCTTACGGGCTTTCATCTGGAACAGAGTTACACGAGTTGGTTTGGAAAATCCTACCTAATTTCTGCCAAGCACTTGATAATGACTAATTGAGCTTCACAGCTCTCCCCCTGAGATAAGCACCCTACTTCACAGATAAACAGCTTTTCGTTACAAAAGATTGGAAAAGATATTTCCATTACCCAGAAGTTTAGTCTTAAAGTTGTGCTGCCTCCTGCACTTCGAAGAGGATGGCAGCGTGAGGCATTGCTCCCCAGCCTCAATGCAATCCTCTTCGTGCCACTGTGCTGCTCCACTGAGTGCCACAGCAGTTCCTGAGGAGCTGGACCATGGCAACGATTGCACACTTGTCAGGCAGGAAGGCAGAAATAGATTTGAAAGTGAGCAAATGACACGCTCAAATTGCCTTTCTATCTCACTCCTTTAAATTTTGACTTACTCCAGTGATGGAAGGTGATCTGGGCCATAATTTTATTCAGGGCTAAATATACTCATGCCATCGGGTAGGCAGATGAGGAATTCTTCATTTTATTAGCATACAAGTCTAACCCTGCAACTCAGGATTGCAGGACTGTTCATATACGGTTCTTGCACTTTTACTGGTATCAGAAGGTCAAAGAACAGCTTTTCAAATTCCCTTGCTTAGAGGTTCAGGGAGAACACAGCTAAGAATACCTGAAATTTGCCATCACATACTTCTTTTCCCACAGATACCTACACTGCTGGAGCCCCTCATAAGCCCCAAGCACTTTATTGATTTTTATCAATTGAAAATTTGGCCCTTACACTCAATTATAGAATGAGATATGTCTCCAGAGTATCATGGAAAGAGAACACTTATTGATCTTTCTTCGCTGGTGGAGTTTTCTCTCCATTTTTCAAAACATATAGGCTTCTGTTTATTAAATAAAGATGATATCCGGCAATACTCCTAGTTTAGACACATAATTAAACAGGAAATGAATTGGCTGTGGAATACAATCTCCAATCAATTTGCAGTTTTAATTGTGCGTAATTGGTCAAAATCAAAAGTTCAGCTTTTGAAAAATACAAAGTTATCTCCCTCCTCTACCAAAAGCAAAAGTGGTCCTAGCAACAAGAAGATCTGGTACATAATTTCGGTGATCAATTTGGGGGGAAAATAGTGAGTTTTTTTTAAAGGCAAATAGTTGCTTATTAAAAACTCAATGTTTTGTTTACGTGTTTCTTCACATGGAGTTAATGGCAATGTGGGAAAACAACAACTTCCAGGTGGAATGGGATTCAGGGTTTATTTTATTTTATTTTGCTCTTTGAAGAAGTAGTAAAACTGTGATTAAATGATCCATGCTGCTGATAGTAAATTCCTCACTGATTCACTTCTGCTTGTGTATGCAATATATCCTAGAGCCCTCTGACTGCTTGATTCAGCACTTACTGGAATCAATTTATAGGCTGCCCCTTTGACTCCATTAAGCCATCTGCACCAGTTGGAGGCACGTGGATGAAACCAAGCACAGAGTAACAGTGTGTTCGCGTGTGCATGTGATCTCTGCAAATGTACTGCTCACCTATAGATGGGATAGGATGCTTTACATCCCTTGGGATGCTGTGGGAGTTGGATGTTTAAGGTAGAATGGTCCACAGACACAGCTGTAAGAGAAAGTCCTCCAAGTACTTTCAGGTTGTTAATTTTAGTGCCTGTTTTCTCTGACCTCACCTCTCCCCTTCTCTGCATCCCATCTCAGAAAGGTTAACAAGCAAGGAAAGATTAAGCCAGAGTTACTTCCAGAGTGTTTGGTCTTTAACCAAACATCTTCAATGATGATATGAAGAAAAACTTTGAGCCCCCCCACTCCAGCATGCTTTTATTATCCTCAGTGTACAGCAATTTCTCTCCTTTTGTAGCAGTAAATACAGATGTTGCTTTAGTAACAAAATCTGCTTTAAAAGCAACATAACCACCTTTCAAAAGAAAAACAAAATAAAAAAAAAACAAACAAAAAGTGATCCAAGAGCTGACACTATGTTATAGCAGAAGAATTTTTTATTGTTCAGTTTTGCTTGGCAAATCTCTTGGTGATGAGTTATTTCCATTGGCAGCTTAGGAAAGAAAAGAGTAGGGCAGAGTGGTATTTGGCCTGTGCTGTGATAAAAAGCACTAACATATAATAACAAAATCTGCCCACTTTTTAAACATATCTCTGATGGCTGTGAGTACTCCTGCCCTCCAGTGTATGTCAGGTGTGACACTAAATAGAGAAAGCGTCTCAGCATATCGGGTCCTGAAGTGTAAATTCTCATTTGGTTGGAAAGAATGGCTGGAGATGAAGTGTGACTCTCTACTGCACGCTGTGATTTGAGCTTCCCTGCAAAGTATTAATTCCTACATGATGGCTGTGCTACCACACTACATTACACAACCTCGGATACTACTCTGAAATATGGTAAGGAATAGCTATGGGATGCTTAGAAAATTAATAAGGAGAGATTATATTTTCTAGCAGGGAAAAACTGAAAGGGAGCACAATCAGGGCAATTCTAGCAATTGCATGCTCTGCACAGATGCCAACACATTGTAGACTTCACAGTTTGAAAATCCAGTGTGCTTTCTTTTCGTTCCTAATAATATTTAGATAATACTTCCATTCCGTCCTTTACAGCTAAATGGAATTTGTGACATCCGGTCAGACAAAATATCACCAAGGCACTTTTGAAAACACCAAGATTCCCTGAATTTTTATCTCATGCTTACCATTAATGAGGTCAAGTCAGGAGAAAAAGTTCAGATCTGAAAACTGAGGAGAGAAAACAAAGAGAAAACAATTACACGAGTTTTAAAATAGATTATTTGTATCTATGATGAACAGTAAGTGCACACCAGAGTATAATATTATACAGGAGTTTTATTATGATGATTTTATGTGTGATTACTTACACTTTAAGGTAAACATCATAGTGTGTAAGACTCTGTCTTTCTCTTGCTGCACTGTTTGTATGTGGGACAGAAAGTATGACTGTACACTAGGGCAAATTATCAAGCTACCTGTACTGGCATTGCACTGTTGAAGACAGTTGGACATGGCCCATAGCACACAGGCCCTTTTTTTACTGAGACCTGCCATTCACTCTGTGAACCAAGCTATGAAGGCAGAGATATCTTCACCCGGGACTAATTCTGCCTTTGTTGCAATACCTCACAGACCAGAAGCATCATATTCTTCGTAATAAAAAAGGGCATGTGTTAGATGCATTTGTGGCAGTGCAGTAGTTAAAATTACTATCACCCTGTCTTTCAGGTTAGTAGCTCTTTAGGGCTGGGTGGAAACATCTCTACCCACCCTGCCCTCCTGCCTTTGTATTTCTATTAACTGCAGTAGATCAAAGTCTCCTTTCTTATTCCATTTTGATTGTAACAGGACTCAGGAGTGAGTTGAGACAAAGGATGAAGATTTTTATGTATACTATCAAAGTATGAAGAACAATGGAAAATGTTAATATAATTCAACAAGGATGCTTTATCTAATAAAAAAAACACAAAGGAAAACACATGAAAGCAAACAGTAAATACATACAAAATCATTAAAAAAAAAAAAAAGAAGAAATGAGGTCATTTAAGGTGGTTCGAGCTCTGATATGCAGCATGGAACATTTCACCCTGTGTTTGGGAAAACATCCTCTTCATTGGGTGTTGCAAGATGGATGACTATGAACCTTCTTCAGGTTTGAAATATGTCTCGGATCTCTGTAGGGAAAATGTTGAATCTGATTTCAACCGGATTGCCTCTGATTCACGTTGCTGTGAGCAAACGGAACAATTAGCACCAGACAACTTCGCCACCTCCTCTCACATGATTCCTGATCTTGCAGACAGTTGTGACATTACTCGTCTTAAGCATGAGCCCTCCACAAAAGCTGTTTTCATACCTACAGTTTTGCTTTGAACCAACTTCTGTCATTGTAGGCTGCTTCATTAATTCTGTAAGGCAGGCAACAGCTAAAATGCAAAAATTTCCCCATCATTGCTTAGGTCTTACCTGGATTCCTTTTAAAAAGCTTGCAGCCTTTCACTTTCCACTGCATGTTTAGGATGCTAGTCAGATAATGTGATGAAAGAGTAAAAAGATCATATTTTAAAACAGTGCAATCATAAAATTATTTTTAATAATTTCTAATTTCTAATAATAAAATATCATATCATTACAATGTAATAAAAATGTAATAAAGTTGAGTTCTTAAGAAGATTTAAAAGGTGATTGTGTCTTTTAATGTTGTAATAATTATACAATTAAAATTATAAAATCACATATAATAATTAAAACAGAATCTCTAGCCATGACAGTGTCAGAGATTCTCACTGTTTCAGGTTTGTTAATGAAGTCTCTATATGCAAAAGACTAATATAGACTCAGCTGAATCGTGGGGCTTGATTCTTGCCATACTTAGTGCAGTGTGAATCAGACTGCTGAGTCACACTGACTGACAGACTGTCCTTCTGGATTGCTAAATTTGCAATCCACCTCACAGCCTCACTCAGCTTTCTCCATATTCTATACTAGAAGCTCCCCCCCTCAGTTTTGGTTTTTTTTTTTTTTTTTTTCCTGCAACTGGATTGATGGACGGTGTCACAGGACACTCGCAGATGTCTGCAGTATGCAAATTTATATCACTTTACCCCAGTCCCACAGTGCCTGCACAAACCACCTCTGAGTACCCTGCCTCCAAAAATATCACGGAGATAAATGCACTAAAGGGCTTCAGGAAAGTGAGATATTCATCTTTGGAACCACTGAAAAAGCTGCAATCACAAAAACAGACTTTGTCATTTTCTTATTGAATCTTAGATAGTTTGGGCTTTATGTTGAAAATGAAATTTTAGACCTAAGGTGAAAAGGGGAATGTATGAAAGGGCTGCTATAGACTTTTCCTATCAACTTCACAGTTTCAGCAGCTGTCCTAGGCAAAGGCACACATGCAGGCCAGATAACACATTCAGTCCATTAAGGAATCAGTCTATAAAGAAGCAGAACTGGCAGCCCAACAAACAGAAGCTTTACCAAATATACCTTGTCTTGCTTATTTCTTGGATCATTGTGGGACTTATAGGCCAATTTTACATTGTCCATCTTCTCAACATAAGCTCCTAATCAACACATACAATCTCCAATATGTGGTTAAATCATATTTTATTTTAACTAGCATAATGCTTTATAATCCAATTTTTTTTTCCAGTTATATGTATTGGTTCCAGTCATCCCTAGATTTATGTCGACAAACCACTGCTGTTTCAAAGATGTGCTTCCAGAAATATATCAATGTTTAAAAAACCCTAAAAGGATACTTAACAACACACTTCCAGCTATATAAATCCAAAGTGACAGAGAATGCAGAGGGGAACCAGAAGTTTTGAATTTAAATAAGCAATTTTGTCAATGAATCAATTTCAGCAAGATAAGTTGAGAGACCACAGATGAAAGAAACTTTAGGGACTATTTAAGCCTGTAAAAACCTATTTGTTCACACTTTCTTTATTCAGCCTCTGCCTAGTATTTAATCTATAGTCATTTTTATACCTTTCCAAAGTGTAGGTGTTACCTATTAGAGACAGAAAAAAGAAATGTCAAAGGAAGCACAAGGAGGTGAATTATATCTACAAAAGCCAAGAACTTCAGAGGCTGAAGACCTCTGATGAAATTCTTCCAAAGAGGGCCTGGCTGTGCTTACAGAGATCAGGTTTGAAGTGGGGTCTGATGAAAAGTAAAACAGTTATGGGCTCCATAAGTGGACAAGGACAGGCTCGCAGACTGGTTCCTATAACAGCATCTCAAAAGAAAAGCGCTGTGAGCTTGAGGAAAGGATGTATGAGAATTCACTCAATTTTCTTCAACCTTTTTGACTTAGGTGAAATTTTCATTTGTAGAGTAGTATCCCATAAACTGCAGAATATGTATGGGCACAGCCAGAGGGCCAAGAGATGTTGCTGTGGGAAGACTGCCCAAGTATAACCAGCCCTTAGAAAACTTAGATGTTGAGGAAAGGTCAGTGAGAAATCCAATGTGTTCACACGCTGCTCAGAAGTTGCAGGTGTCCCAGACAACCTTAGAGCAGAGTGGTGGGATCAATGCACCCTGTGGAAGACTTCCACAGACCTGCCTGGAGATGTGCAAACATGGAGCTTTTCATTTCATTATGCTTATAGCGAGGATTGCACTGATTCTACAGACTGTTGAGACACAAGCAAACTGAAAGGGAAGTCAGATCCAGCACTATGGTCAAGTAGTTACTGCACTGAATGGGGAATTGGCAAGCCTATGCTCCATTTCCAGTTCTGCCAGGGATTTGATATGGCTTTGGGCAGGACACCACAACTCTACTTGCCTTGGTTTTCCCTTCTGGACTCCAAGCCATATCATATTCTCACTATTTGTTTTGTGCTTTGCTTCTTCCTTTGAACCTCAGTTTCAGCCATAGCTATCAGCTATTATCATCTGTAAGAGTAAATAAACTTAAATGATAACATCTCAGAATCTTGACTCAGGCTCAACATTTTATGCACATGTGGATGTTTATTAACTCCTGTTATACTGCTTGTTTCCCAGGGAAAATGTATATTCTCTGTCAAACAATGTGCTTTGGTGGGATAGGATTTTCGTGCTGTAGAAGCTGGGAGCTAAAATGGAGCTGTTTTCTCAAAGCATCTAACAAGACACACAAAACTCCAACTATGTATACAGAATATATTGATCAAAAATAGGCCAAAAAAATGGTACCCACAGTTTGTTCTATGTGTGCTGGACAAAAGAAGGGACATAGACCCATTGTGAATGTCACATAGAAATATTTCATATCGCTTACTCCACCTGCCTCCAAGCTGACATGACTTTGCTAAGCAGCTGGCAACCATTTCATTTTCTGCAGTAACTCATCATGGGGCACCAAGCTAACCAGTCACATACACGAATATGAGGTTCTTGACTCCTAAGGACGTTGGTCATAAATGGCCCAGCTGATATCAGTGGCAGCTGGGTGCTTGAATGCACAAGAGCCACGGTCATTTGTTTAAAGTTCCTCTCATAGCAGTGAAATGGTTTCCACAAGGCAAGGGGTGGCACAGGTGTCGGAGTCCTGAAGTATGGTTAAATCCAGAAGTTTGACCAAAGGAACAAACTATGAACATCGGCAGAAACCTCACATGATGGATTTGCTTTTATTCCTACTGAAATAAACTTTATTAATATGAATAGAAGGGAGAAAACAGGAGCTTTACTGCAAAAAAGCCTTGCATAGTAAAATGCATGGCTTATGATACCTTTTTTAAATCCTCCCCCGCCAAGTGCAATGAACAGCAATGGAGAAATCCGAATGGAATTGGCCAGATCTCTCTGTTCATTCACAAGAAAAAAGATATCAGCAAATGCTCATTTCTTATAAATTGTAATTTTTCCAGTCAATATCTTGCTTCAAGTCTAATCATTTTAAATATATACACAAGAGGCATTTCCAGCTCAGCCAATATGATTAAGTAATAAAGCAAGGCATAAGAAGTTGTATAGTGTTCCCCACACTAAGCATATCGGAACACAATTAATTCTCATTTTCAGGAAATACATTTTTTATATATGACCATATATGTTTCCTGAGAATGAGAAGTTACACCGTGTTATGTTCCGGTTACAAGAGTCTTTCTTCTTAATTGAGAAAAATGTTAGAAAATAAGCTGGAACCAGACTGCCCCTGTGGCTACCGTTCTATTTAGACAAGGAGTAGTTTATTTTAATTTGTAATATTTAATGCACAGTGGGAGTTTAGAAGAGACTGCTCCGTCCTTCAAAGAAATAAATGGCATACGGCAAAATAAAGTGTTTCTATGACTGCTTTAAATCTCTTGGGAAACGATGAATTGAAAAGTACTATTGTCCAAGCATTGATATAGATTACTAACAAAGAGCTGGCTCCAGTAGGTCACCAATTACATCAAAGCAACAGAAATGGCTATTTAAGTCTCAGTCTCAACTTCACAGCGTGAGCCATCTCACTGTTATTTATTTACTCGAATATAGTTCTCAATCAAATACCTTTTACTTGTTATATAGCTACTCATATGACTCTCCTGCATACTGCTCTGCTGAACGGTTTGGAAAGACCTAACAAATAACTACAGGTCAATCATGTACTTCTGCCCTGGGGATCATGATTTAAAAGATCAGTATCACGTTTTGGTCTTTTTGTTTGGACTGTAATTTTAAAAGTAGATGACATAACAATGCATGAAATGAGTTTTTAAAATGGACTGAAAAATCATTTTCCAATACTCCTTAAACAGCCTTTGTTAACTTGCACACTCAGGAACTTTAATGGCAGAGTGCTAAAGGGCATATTCCTAGCTGATGCTAATCTTTATATTTTGTATTTGCTCCAACAGTGTTTATACAAGCAGTGGATCTGGCTCAGCAATTGCAGCTACAGTGTGTTTATCTTAAATATTTCCCCTCATTTCCTCCTTCCTTATTAGCACTGAAATGTCATTTATTGAAGCAGGTTAGGGATTCCAGAAGCCCTTGTTTGATACGGGCTAATTTCATGCAAGTTGTTGTTTTCTTGGCAATATTTTTGATTTTCAGCTCACACATCAGCTTTCGTGTGAGCTGGATACCATGCACTCAGCTCCTTGTCACTTCCATCTCAGGAAATGAAATAAATTAGCTTTATTGGATTTCTTTATTATTATATTTATTTATTTATTTATGTGGCACTTTACATCTCTGCTAGACCAGTCAAAGACATGGCAAAGACAACATTCTCCTGGGTGAGATGCCGTCACTTGGGCCCTAAACCTATATGCCAATATAAAGTTGAAGGCGTGCTCTCTTGTACAAAGAAACTGCTGAGCTGGATAGTGTCTGAGTAAGAAACTTTCCAGGATCATTTAGTGGGAACATGAAGTTCAGTTGTCTTTACCATGCCAATGATTCACTCATATTTGCTGTTCCAGTGGCATTCTGCATGTTCTATTTACTGTACAGTTAGTCACTATGCAAGCTGACAGCTGCCCACCACATCAAACAGGAACCAGAGCACAAACTGCCTTTATGCCAAAAGACAGGCAAGTCTATCAGTGCAGGCCTGTATGCACCAAAAAAGAAGTATCAGCCGCACAGATGCAGAACATTCTTTTTTCAGAGCAGATCTGGTCCTAAGATTTTCCAAACATCTGCTGTAGAATTTTATCATTATGGAAAAAAAAAAAAAAAAAAAAGTTGTACAGAGGTTCATATAACAGTACCACCAGTAACTGAAGGAAACTCTATGTACCCAAAGGAAACTTATGACTCTCTGTATTTTTGCAGGGTTTTCTTTTCTCTGCTTCTCTGCTTAGTTAACTTTGGATTTAGGTGACACTTTTACACTTTTTTTTTTTTTTTTTTTTTTTTTTTTGCCTAGCATTTACTTAAAGCTATCTTTAAACATCTCATGGCCAAACCTAATGATTCCCAGCAAATCCAGTGCTCTTTGGTCCACCATCCTGGTGCAGGGACAGTTCTGTCACTGAAGACACACAATAGAGGCATATGACCCGGCAATACCCTTGTTGACCAGAAAGGCAGAGGATCAGACCCTTGATAGCTCTTGGAGGACCAAACGTACCTCCCAAGCCCCACCACATGCCACAGAGACAGAGGGCTGGTCTCTTTTATCATCTCAACATAGTTTTTAGATACTGGGCATGAGGCAATGAGTAGCCAAAGCAGCAAATGCTAGTTTTGAGAAAAAAGCGTGCAACGAAATGGGAGAGATATCACTTCATGACTGAGAGAGGCTAATTTCCCCTCTAGAAGACTTGTGTACCAGCCTAACTTTGTTTCTAAACCCACCCTGTATATGAACAAATTAGTGCTTTTTGCAGAACATCTCAAATTTAGGCAGCAGCATCCTAGTTATCCAGAAGGAAAATGCTGTGAGGTTGTCACCTGGTTTTGTTCCTTTGTTTGCAACCCTGTTGGATGAGTTGTGGATCCTTACCCAGTGCTGGTGGGGAGCAGGGTGGGAGACCACACTTCTACAAGCCACCCTCATGTAAACATTGGAGAAAGGTGGGCTAGCCATTGGTTTTGGCAAAGGTAAAACCCATGTAGAGTGTGGCCATGCAGCTCTGGATTACTTGCAGCTCTTGGGTTACTGTTTGACAGCTCCACTGTGACCAGGGATTTTGGTAGACATAATTGAATTTATTCACCATCATTACTAAACCCACAGATGAGGAAAGCTCCTGGTGTTATTATTGTTTATCTCCTGAACTCTCTTTTACTTTAGAGATGATGAGCCTCCACTTAACTTTCTGAGGTTTATAGAAACCTTTTAACTTCAAGTATTTTGTTTTAAACTCCCTGCTGGCAATTTAGACGCTCTGGCAACTTGCTGGAAATTTTTTCAACATATCATTTAACAGCTTTTCACTTAACCTGTGAGCCTCTGTCAGGGCTCTCCATTGTTCTTATTTCCATGCAGAGTTCTTCTATGCCCTGCAGCAACCTCCAGATTACTATACTAGTATACTCATACAACTAATGTTAAATGGCTCTTTTCACATGTGCACACATCAACTAATCAACATTAGGGACTTGTAGTCATCAGTCTGAAAGCCTTGTTTGCCATCATCACCACTGAGACCCATAGATCAATAAAAAGCTGATACTGTTTATATAAAACCCAATAAACAAGACCTGTCTGAGGCTTGCATATGGTTTCATTCATTCTAATAAAGCAAGTGCATCTCTGATGAGATTTAGCCCATCAGATTTTGTAAACTGCTTATTCACTTCAACAATCACTGACACAAGGATATTGTTGTATCCAAGTCTAGGTCAAGCAAGACTTACTTGATCTCATCCTATTTCCATAATAATCTCTGTCATTTCTCCAAGAATAAGAAGGTAAGGGCACTTTTATTGCCGCAATAAAAACAGCAAAGTGATCTTCTGATGGCACTTAATTAGATTCATTTTATCTTCTTTGACTGAGCATGACATACTGTAACCCTTATTTATGAAGTAAAAATGAATGTCTTATGGTTCCTAACACAATTGAAGAAGAAATTACCATGGTATTCAGCTTAATCTGTGTTTGTATCCGACATAAATGATCTTAAGATAAATTACAGGAAATTATTTTCTACTCCTGGTAACCATAACAACAGATGAGAATTGGTTCTAGTTCAACTTACTGACTGTTCCTGAACTCTTCCATAATGTGTAATAAAAATTATAAGACAAAAGCAATCCACAGGCTTTCATTTTTGTTTATATAGGAACAATTTGTGAAGCACTGAAAAGTAATTTTAGGTTTAAGTTAAGCTTCAGTCTTTCAGCTCTCCATCAGACGTAAGGTGAAATGCATTGCTGTTGCAAAGCGTGATGGCTTAGAGATCACATAATGGATCTCCCAGGAAAGGGACACATGGCAAAGTTTAAGGAAAATGACACCTCTATGAATTGTGGGAGAAAATTGAGAAGATTTTAGCTGGGCAAGATTTTAGAAAATACTGTAGATCCGAGCAATCTCTACAGGCAAGTTTCTTTGAAACAGGACAGTAAGAACAGACAGTGAATACATTACCATAAAAATTTTCTGAAAAATTTGGAGGCTTTAAAGAAATTGATTCAAGCAGTGTAGCTCAATCCTGCAATGAATGACTTTTCAAAACTGGAAAGAGTCCTTAGTGTACAAGAAAGAAAGATAAGATCACTGAAGAAAATTTGAGTTTTGTTAATTAAGTAGACCTTTAAGTATCATACAGTGCCTGGATAGTTCATGTCGGTAGGGACCTCAAAAGATCACTAAGATCCAACTATCTGCTCAAAGCAGGGTCTGCCATGAAATCAGACCATGTTGCTCAAGGTTTTATTCAGTCAAGTCTTGAAAACCTCCAAGGTGGAGGGCAACAAAACCCCTATAGGATATCCGTTCTATGTCTTGAATGTCCTCATGGTGAAAAAGTTTCTCCTTATATGCAGTCTGAACCTCTCGTGTTTCATTTAATGCCCAATTTCTCTCATTCTTCCACTTAGCTCTTAGATCTTCACCTGTTGGTACAGCCAAGGATGTTGTTGGCCATCTTTAGTGCCTGGGCACACAGCTAGTTTGTGAGTCCATGAAGACGCCCAGACCCATTTCAACAGAGCTACTCCCCAGCCAGCTGGAGATAAATGCCAAGGCTGAGTGAATGAACTTCAGGTATAAACAGAATTGGCAGACAGGAACCAGCCATTAGAAGTGCTATGGTTAAATGGCAGAATTCCTTCTTTCTGCCAGGTCTTATAAAAATCTTTATATCCATGGGCACTTTCTAAGCTGATCCAGTTAGCAGAAAGAATAAAAAAAGAGAGGTGACAAGTATGGGAGAACCAATAAGTTGAAGCAGGTGAAAGAACTCCTCAGCAGTCTTGGCTATAGTGTGGGACAGGAAAGACAAGTCACAGCAACTTGTGTCTGTAAGGGATGGTACAAAGCCTGATTTTGATTACAGATAGTAGACTACAAAATGGTGCCTACTGCATGACCTGGCAGGCAGCAGAATAGTCAGAAAGATCAGAAAGATGGCAGTGTGGTGAGCAATTTGGGGATGGGTCACCCTGGCATCACGTCATTGGAAGGTAGACCACAAAGAGCACTGTGTGTGTCATATTTTCTCATGCATTCAGATCCCATATTGGAAATGTACAGCAGTTCCCTTAAGCCAGGGCAGCCCTTTAAGGTTATTCATTTATACAAGACAGGGACTTAACTTGTGACTACTGAAAGTAAGTAGAAGTAGGTCAGTTTACATCAGTTTACATCACCATTTGCAATTATTTTTTCCTTTCTGAAAAACGTTTTACAGATAATAATAAAATTACATAGCAATTAAGTAGTGAGTGATTACACCCTGTGCAAGCAATTCAATAGATAGTGAGGCAACATCCATCCTGCAGTGGTTAATTATTTGGCTTAAGAAACAGACCTTCTTCCATGGAAGCATTTGAAGGTGAAGGTCACAGCGTTCAGTCAGAGCATGTCTAATCCCAGAAGATAACACACAGAACACAGTCTGTGTGTGCAGTCTTCCTTGCAGAAACAAATGGTAAAGCATTGCAATGAGAAGGTAAGGAGGTTCAGGATAATCAGATTCAGTCTCCCTTCTTATGCAGCTCCACTGAACAATTTGAAACCCCCCTAATGCCAGGTTATTTTATCCAGAAGGTCTGGCTTGGTCCTCCTACCTGTCAATGAACACAAGGTTGAAGGAACTTCATCTTTAAAGGTTAAAGAAACCTGTATCTGGTGGGTTCAGAGAAAAAAAAATAAATAAATACATTGGAATTTCCAACTTTCTAACATACAAGCAAGAAAAACAACAATTTCAAACATAAAAAATTAAGACAGGAAATTCTTGATGATGGCAATGCCATTTTATGATTTATAAGAACAGTTGCAATCCACCCTAATTTCCCAACTGAATAGCAGATGCTCTTTGGTAAAAAGCTGTTATCATTTTATCTGTTTTACAATATGTCATGTATATTTTGCCAATCATATTTTGGCTCTCATCACAGTGTCTGCTGTAATGCAATTGCAAGCTTGTTTAATCAGTTCAGCATAATCTTGTGCTTTCAACACTGACAGAACGCACACACATGCGGATTATATGTTGCCCACGCTATTCCCTTTTGCCTTGTGAAACAGAGATGCATCGCTCCATCCATTTGTTAGGCAGAACCAGCCTTTGAAGGTCTGTGTGAAGTTCCACTTAAAATGGATGGCACAATATGGTACATGGTTTTTTACCTGGCTGAGCAGCTATTCATTAAAAAACATGGCCTTAATTGGTGTTGCCTCACATTTGTTTTAAAGCAGATTATTAAAAGTTACACATAGCATGATGTATGCTGCTGTTTTGTAGTTCAAAACCGCGAATCAAAAAAGCTACTTAAACTTTGTACCCGTGCAAATAAAGACTTTCATCTTCACAAGCTTAACAATTTATACTCCCGAAACTCATCCATCAATCTGTAGACTTATTTCCCTTGAAAACACCTGCTATTCGCATTTTCTGTTGCTAGCTCTGGTTATTTCCAAGGCTGCTGACACCAATTTACATGAAAATTCCCATTTTGCAAATCTATTCACAAAGAGGCACATCCAGCTTGAGCTGAATTTGCTCTGCGGTATAGAAATGTTACCGAAGATGGCAGCTGGGTTTTGTGCCTTCCCAGCTCTTTATGTTTTGCTGTTACCCTGTTATTCCTGTGACGGTTGTTCCTCCTGGCCCTTAGCTGAACTGACCGCAAGAGTCCACGGTCAGTAGCTTTTACTGGGCCTTGCACATAAAAACACGAAGTCAACATTAACTGCTTTTAGCAGCCCTCAGCACTTTTTTTATACTGCCATTGCACACTGCATGCTTTTCATTAAGGGAGATCAAGAAACTTTCACTGGATATCACATCATAGCGGTTGTGTGGTGTAACAGCCCCAGCAAAACCCCTCTGATTAACAGCACCAGGGGTGATGAGTTCAGGCTTCTTCAGCTGTGGAGGAACCAGCATGCTTGCAGTGAAGTGTTCGTCTCCCTAAAAGAAAGTTTTCTGGCTGGGTCTTTTGGGGTGATAGATGGTAACGGAAGAAGAAGCTCTCGTTGCAGTAAGAGCTGCTGCCTGTGTGCACTATAGGATGATATCTCTTCTTGGACCACAGGTTTTAGAAATCTGATACAAGTACTTACACAAAATCTTGCTACTTAAACAAAAAGCTTCCACGTTGAGTGGGTGTGTTTTCAGTTCTGTAAACTGGCAGCGATTTAGAATCATAGAATATCCTGAATTTATTATCTCTAGAAATTATAATTAAAAGTTACAAACCTTTTACAAACCTTTTTTTTTATTATTATTTTTTTAATTCTTCTGTTTATTCAGGCTTCAAATCAATAGAATATCTCAGAGGCACTGGATTCACCCCCAGCGAGTTCTCACAGCTGTACAGAATGTTTTGTTTTGTTTGATACCAAGTGAGATGTGATTTTCATCTGTGGCACAGAGAAGGAAGAAGGATATTCCAAAGGCTGAGAAATTATTAGCGGTTTCTATGCAAAGGTGTCAAACAAGTAATATGTTGGGGGAAACAGATGGAGCTTCCTTTATCTCAGCTGTGTTTCACCTTTTAAAACAACAAGGAATTTGGCCCAAAGTCAAAAGTGCCTTTTCTTGCTTTATAGACTTTTGTTCCCAAACCACTAAGAAATGCTTTTATCTTCCCTGTGTAATAATTATAGTGCATCAAAAGGCCAAGAAGGCAGTGAACTACACCTGAATTGTTGCTGGGTTTTGATATTTTAATGTAATGTGTTCCATTGTTGCTTCTTTCTTTGTTTCATCTTTGCACTTCAAGATCTGTCATCTTGGGTGAAGCACTGTGAAGTAATGCTATTTATGTGTGTGCTGGAGGAACTTTACCAAATTTATCCCTCTTCCTCACCCTTCGGAAAAAGTTCTGCAGAACAAAGAAGTCAAACTGACCCTTTCAGCTATCTCCCATAGCCTTTGGAAGATCTTGGGCTTTCCTCTCTGTTCTCAGTATTTTTCATTTTTCTACAGTTCTTCCCAACTATTTATGTTTCTCAGTCCCATGCAATACCAATTTCTAATGAGTTATTGCCATTCACTCGGTTACAATCAGTACAGCTGCATACTCCCATCCACACTTTATCAGAGGGCTGCAACAGCTCCCACATTTCAGTGGGAGCTTCCTAATTTTTTTTAGTCATTCACCCATCAGTTCCAGGGTCTACTCTGCTGAAATAATTGGTGCAAGGCAGCCTATGCCTGCATAGCCCATGGAGCACAGGCTTGGCTGCTGCTCCCTGCCTGCAGGACACACACCAGTGGTAATAACATTCTGGTCCCAGTGAATACCTGTCATTGTTTTTCAGGGCTTATCAGTCCATGCCCAGCCATTTGTGGCTGTGTGATTTTAGGTCAGCAGAGAACATGGGTTGTCTGAACCGCCTTTCTCTTATGAGTTGCTGTGTGGGTCAGCTACCTTTTGCTCTGACCATTTGCAAAAGCAAAAGTTAGTGCCTGGAGGAGTATGCTGTGCCTGCCACCAGTGTGTGGAGACCTGTATGCCCACAAGACCTGACCCAAATGCTGCTGCACTCACTGCAGGTATTGCTGATCCGCCACAGACCCTGTGTGGGCATGGCTGTCTGCCTCAGCATCAGCAAGGAAAGAACAGGACCCTGTGTGTCTGAGAAGAGAGAGCAGGAGGGTATGTCAAACAGACATGGGAGCACAAGGCACAGTGACAAGATTATAGTTTGCATAACAAGCAGAGCACAACAGCTGCATGGCCACTGTCAAGGCCATTGTAGGAAATGCAGCAGAATTATATACAGAGTTTTGCTACAGTGGCTCTGAGCTGGCCTGAGCCACACAGCCTTCATATTTCCCAGCCTTGCAGCAAGAACAGTGCACAGGGCTGGTGTGTGCTCCTCTTGGATTACTTCCTGGGGAAATCTGCTGGTTATTTAATGAATTGTAAAACACTGTTAAATATGAGAATATCTTCAAAGATCTGAGAAAACAATAACAATGAACTCTTTCCCAGTTTATTGGTCTATAGGGTTATCATAATCGGAACTAGCTGGTGGGTTGCGCATATTGATTCACCAGCAGTGTGTTGAGGTGCAGATCTAGACAGCTGAACAATAAATCTAGGCACCAGGCTGACACAATATATTCTTGAGCTATACAGCAGCTAGGGCAAATGTTGTCTGCAAAAAAGTGGAACCATGATCAATAAATATCTTTTAATCAACATGTTCAAGGGACATTTTATCTCTCAGGGAGAGAAAAAAGCAAACTTGATAGAAAATGCATTGAAAATCCATTTGAAAAGATTGAGTTCCTTTACCACTATCTCCATTTTCATAAATTGCAGACACGTGCATGTCCTTGTGCATAAAGATCACAACATATTCTGATATGGTGAAGTCAAATCTGTAGAAGAAAAACTGCTCAATAACATCTTTTGCTGTGAGAATCTCCTTGTAAACTTCTCAGTTAAAGGAAATGGCATGGTAACTACATGATCCATCCACAGCACAGCTATTAATGGGAGACGGAAAGGTCCTCATTTCCACCATGCAGGTGGGAGTTGGTGTGCAGGCAGCTGAAGCCATGACAAGTGAAGGGAATATAAGTCCCACATTGGAGGAGAAACCCCTGCAGTGCACCACTGAGTGCAAGAAATCAGAGAGCAAAAATGGTCAACAGGAAAAGGAATACATGCCAGAGCTTGTGAGCGAAGGTGAGGCTTGTGCAGAGATCAGCTTGGGATGACATTTGTGTTTATTGCATTATCTGTATCAATGACCTGTATCCACAAGCCATGTTATCAGTCCTGGAGTACAGTGAGAGGGCACCTGGCCTCTCAGGTACAGCACATTTTGTAGAAGAGGGAAGAGGATAAGGACATCAAGCTCCGCTTATGCTCACGTGGGAAGAAATACTCTGGCTCTGTTAGTGAGGCAGACGGCTCCGGTTCTCACATCACTGCTCATACTGCTGGCTATTTTCTGAAGCAATCAGAAATGCCGTTGCACCATATTAGCTGCCCAAGACAGACAAAGTCAGCTGCTTTCTAATTATAAGATGCTGCTTCTCATTGGAACAGGGAGATGGGTTTTTCCCAAGCAGCAAAACAGCAGATCTGATCGTTCCTGTTTTCTGTAGAGTCCAGACATACACTTTTACATGTTTTTAAGCTTATCTTCTTTTTATATTGGATTGATATAACACAATCAAGCTCTGGTTTACTGTCATGGAATTAAAAGAAGAATTTTGCCCTGCACTGCTAATATGGTATGTATGCCCTATAAGCTCATTTTAATCTCCAGCCCACGTACCTTCTTTGCAAGTTAATGTGGCATGTTTCAAGGAGAAGTGAGCAGAATCATGATGTTCACAGAATTCTCCTGAGAGTTTCTACATCAGATAAGAAAATAAAGGCTGGTATCTTGGTCCTGAGGTCAGTGACAGGTAAATCATAGAATTTAGCATTTCTCCCTCTTGACCATGTCATTTGCCTTTTGTAGAGCAAAATGAACTTGCTGAAACATCCCTGTGGATGTCCCTGGGAGCTGGATCTGATCCATAGCTGTTTAAACTACACCTGTGAATTAAAGCTGCTTTACACACAACCTCTAAAAGACACTAAACTGCAGGAATGCAAATAGATGATGGCATATGATGACTCTAAATTACAGTAAAGTGATCCATGGAGAGGCAAAAAGACTGCTATCAAGAGAGTAAGTGAATGCAAAAGAAGACATTGGTAACCTTGATTTATGTGCTCTGCTGATGTACAGCTCCTCCCCAAGGATGAGACGGGAAGGGGGGTGCAAAATAGAGTGATGGACACATGGGATGGAGACACCTGCACTCTGATGTGTATAAAGATGTGTATAACTGTCTTGGATTAGATCAGTGGTAACTCTAGATTAGTGTCTAGCTGAACAGTCTAGCCTCTGCGGCTGGCTTTGCTGGCCTCATGTAAATCCTCAAGTTGAAGGGGATCTATAGTCTCTCCCCCTTCTATGAAAGGGAGATAATTATATATCACCCAGTGATCCTTGGAGCATTATTCAGGAACAGGTAGTGGACTTTGCAATCCTGAAGCAGCTTTGTCATTGGTTTCGAACTGCACACAGATGAGGACACACCAAGAGAATCTGTGGAGCCATAGCCAGGCGAGCACATCCTCTGAACCAGGCTGGCTTCAGAACTTAATAACTCCTTTCTGCCATGGGCATTAACTACAGCTTCTTTACAAACGTGATAATGCATGTGCAGTGTTAGTGGCTGACAAGTCAAGCAATGGTATCATTGATTAGTTGCCCCCTTTTCAGAGAAAAGTCTCCTGTGGCTTTCCATCCCACCACCACGGGCCTCAGCTTGTCTGCTGAGTGCAATAGCATGTGGACAGACTGTGCGAAGCCAACCCCCTCCCCTTCCCGAGCAGCTGAGTTAGGGCAATGACAGACTGACCTCTAAATGGAATTTATATCATTCTTTTCTCTGCATCAGGCAATGTAAATGTTCCTCCCTGCCTTGTTTTCCTTTTAGGATAAACCTTGCTGTTCCCTTCAACTCTCATGAGATGCATGTAGTAATGCATTTGGAGTCTGCTTTATGCATATCATGCCTACCTCATTTCATTCTTCCGCCAACAATCAGCCAATTTAAAAGACTTATAGCTAATGTTTGAGTCTTTTCAAAAAAGCAGCGTATGCTCCTAATTTCCTTTAATAGTCCATTTTCATTCAATTTATCTAGTTTTATCCATTCTCTTTAGACTAAAAGATTTCATTTATATTCAGTTTTCCCTTGTAAAGAGAAGTTTATTTGGGGGAGGGGGTAATAACATCCTTTAACTTCAGGCAGTTTGTTTTAAAGAATTATTTCCATTAAAAGAACAAGAACACAAACGTCTTTAAAAATTCTCCATCTTATTTGTGCATCATTTAAATGGAGAAATGTCACTCTTCTATTATGCTAATGACTTTTAAAGAGGGATAAAAAAATTTACCTGTAAAGAGCAATCAAACATCTCTTCTTGCAACAGAAAAGGCATCATTAAAAAAAAAAAAAGAAAAAAAAAGAAAAGAAGAGAAGAGACAAGTGCATATTTAAATGAATGATCCAATGTGAGGATACACGAGAATGATTTGTGTCTTGAAGCTCTGCTGTCACTTAGATTATGCCTGATGAGCATTTAATGAATGTTCACAGAAAGAAAAAAAAAATCTACTCATTTTATTTGGGGACAGGGAAGGCAACAGCCATTTTTAGGGGGCAAAACTTAATGTGCTTTCTTTCAGCTCAGTAGATACAGTGATATTCATAAATCCTTTCTAAGTGTACCACCGTAATTATAAATCTTTTAGCTATATTTTTCATTAGAGAACATTAAGGTAAATATTCTCTCCAAGAGAAGATATATTTGGCATATAGGTTTTTAAAGCTGACATTTAAGTACTCACCACAGTATTGCATCTGTTCAATAACATTATTCTTATTATTTGTTATTTAGGGTTTGTACTCCTGGATGCACTGTTCTTTTGCTGTAAAGCAACAAGACCCTTGATTTACCAATTACATGTAGCCAGCTATCACCTAACAGAGAAAGGGGAGCCTGCAGGAAACTGCAGCTAGTCATTTTCTGATCTATTCTCAGCAATCCTATATCCATTTCCCAGAAGCGCAACCCACACCCCATAACCTAAACTAGTATGAATGCTGTCCCTACACTAGGGGGCAGAGGAGAGTGCTGGGTTTGTGTCCAGCCCCGCTCAGGTGCAGGAGGACAGGTGGGTAACAACCCAGCCCTGCACCTAGTCCTTCTTGCTTCGCAGCTGCTTCTCTTGTTGGACAATGCATTGCAAAAAGTGCACCTCTTTCCTTCCAAAGCAGCCCCATGCTATCCTCCCTGCCCGAGTGACATCCGAAGACAGAAAATTGGTGAGTGGTTTGTTGCAGACACTGAGACTGTGCAGAGATGTTGCCTGGTACAAAGTCTTCTTTGGTGAGAGCTGTGTTAAGAACTACAAGATCTATGTTGGCTACCTATAGGCTGACAGTAAAACCTTCACACTTTACCATCTTACTGTGTGTTGTGTGTTTCACAGGAACCTGCCTCAGGAAACCTCCAGAATTAATTTTAGAGGTGCACTAAAATATGCTTAGCTTTAAACAAGCCCACACATATTCTGTTGGAATCTATCAGAAGTGAAACAAGTAACACATACTGAGCCCCCATGAATCATATTCAATGTCAGAAGATTATCTCCAGCATGCTCTGTGTGTTTGTAATCAAGGGTATATGTAAATCCAATAACATGAGCAGAATAGCCAAAATTCAATGAATCTTGGCGTTACACTTATCAGCTTTGATCAACTCACTTTGAGACTGACCACTGCAAGCTGAAGTGTGTGGATTCTTCAGCTCTATCCTGAAACATAGCTTTGACAAAGCCCACAAAAAAACAGCTGAGCAAAGAGGCTTCTTAATTAACTTGCTTTAATGTTCACTTGTCATTTCTTTCTAATACCATAGTTTCCACGTGCAGATATCTGAGTACTTCACAAGCAAAGTAGCCTAACATTTCCTTGACAAGTAAGTAAAACTGTGACAAAATCAATCACCAGCACAGAGAAATGAAGAGTAGTGGACTGAGAGCAGTGGGCTGAGAGCAGAACACCTCTTCCCCAGGTGCGTTAGACAAGCTGGAGAGTCTCAGTGCCCAGCCATAAGCAAGTAAGTCTTAAAAAGCAGTCAGTGAAACAAAGCTTTTTCAGGTACAACCCTCTGAAACTGTTTTTTTGTAGCACAACATAGGAATTCTTAACAATTCCCACAGAAGGAAACAGAAACAGCCATCAAATCTTCTGGGAGGAAAACCATAAAGTGGGATCCTCCTTCCCCCATCACAAAGCATTGAGCCATCTGGGAGAGCCAAGGCAGCAGAGCCTTGTTTTGGAAAATGTTTTGTTATCAACTGCTAAGAAAACATAGATTTTATTCCAAACATCAAAAACAGCTTTTAAATATAATTTGTTTCCCCGTGTTACAACTTGCAGTCCCAGAAGGTAAGCGGATATTGTCACTTTACCTAAAATGCTAACGTATTCAAACTTCTTCAGTTGTTTAACACACATGCAAGTGTGGCGTGCACCTTAAATGAGAGCATGAATAAAGAGCAAAATCATGAAGCTTGAATTGGGGTATTTTGTTAAACGCTGCCACTAAACCTGCTCCTCCTCCCTCTGCCCCTGCCCCCAGCAAGAGAGAAATGGAAGCATAGCATCACATGGTTCAAGGTTTCTCTTTAGCAAGCTATAATTTAACCTCAGGTTATCTTGACACTCACATGCTGAAGGGAACACTCTGCGCATGTCATTGTGTGTGAACAGTTAAACAAGAACAAAAAATATAAAGAAAGAGGTCAGAAAGGAAAGAGTAAAAATATAAGCAATTTACACACCTCTGTAAAGCAGGGGAGATTTTCTAACAGACTCTGCTGTGTCAATACGTTTGCTCAGGACATTTACCATTCAGAGAAATGCTAAAATTTAGCACTAGCTACAGGTAAACCTGCAAATATTCAGGGAGCTCTGAGGGTGGATGACACACAAATGTTCACACAACGTATTGATGATCTGCTCAGTAGTGGAAGAAATCTCATTCCCTCCCCCTGCAAACATAATGTTACTGAATGCTCTCCATGCCATTTCTGACCTTTGCCCACATGGAAAAATTAACTCTGTCCTAACTGGAACCAGGACAGTCTCTCACCCAAGAATCTCAACATTGCTCATCAACGCATCAGAAATGCAAGTATCACAGATACTGTGTTTGCAGGGTGATTATTCTAGCAGATTTCACATTTCTACCCCTAATGTCTCATCTTCTGGGGTAAGTGACAAAAAAAATGGAAAAATACTGAAATAATGAACAATTGCAAACATGATGGCTAATTACTGAGTACTGACAAGTAAAGCATCGTGTTGAGACAGTAGTGCCTTTGGCTGAGATGGGATAACGGAGAGCAAATGCTCCTCATCATGTGCATGGATGGTGCAAACAAGGGTCAGATTAGTATAACACAGTACTACCAGACTACGTCTACTTATGGCATAACACATGAGCTCGAGGCGCAAGACCCAAGCTGAATGCCACCTTGCACAATGTATGTTCCTACACAGACATAGTTTTCTATTGTAGTGATGCAAACACAGATATTCAGGGTTGATTTCATGCCCTTGATATGTGGGCAGCAGCATCACCCACGGAACAGCTCAGATGTGGTCCTACAGGGCCCCAGCTTCCCGGGCACATTAAAAAGCTTTCTCCTGCAGTTCTTTGGCTTCCATACAGAGCATCCTTTTTAAAAGGAGCTCAGAGTTGTGCAGGGGCATTTGCCACTCTTTGAAGGTCTTGGAGTCATTTTAAGGAGCTGGGTTACAAGTGCACCTCACGGCTCTCACAGAATTGAACAACTCTAAAGCTACCCCTGCAAGCTCTCAGTTTGAAATGCACCCCCCCCCCCCCCCAACCCCCAGTGTGTATAAGCCTTTTGGCCTGTCATTGGGCATAAAAATATTATAGCGGTTGCACTGAAGTGGTATGCAACAGGACTTCACCAGCAAACAATGCTTCTCTTCCCTGATGTCCTTTCCCCAGCACTTGATCCATGAAAATGGGTCATGTCCTTCTGCTCTGCTTGGACTCATTTGAGGGACTGAATATGCAGGGAACTATCAAGTTGTTCATCCTGATGATTTCCTCAGCTTCTGTTTGACATGGCATGGAAAACAGTATAAAAGACCAGCAGATCATGATAAATAACCCTTCAGTAAAGGATGGCTGTATTATCAAAAATACTATTAAAAAAAAGGTAATTATTTTCTGTGTGCTTTATAGCCTCCCAGGAGTAACAGACAGACACTCCCCCTCACACAACACTCCAATATTTCACCTATCAAGGACATAACCCTGGTTATTTACAGACTGTAATGAGAGTGCCCACACTTTGATGTTACCATAAATAAGCAGGTAAAACTGCTGAGTTTCAAGAAACTCAGCTTGATTGCCTGGAAGATGTTATTATTTTAATAA
The DNA here is from genome assembly GCF_964034855.1 of Anser brachyrhynchus. Taxonomy (NCBI): domain Eukaryota; kingdom Metazoa; phylum Chordata; class Aves; order Anseriformes; family Anatidae; genus Anser; species Anser brachyrhynchus. The sequence goes on from NC_137699.1 coordinate 56,861,917, forward strand.
AAAAGAATGGCATGTATAATGATTAAATTTATATCAAGCACACAAGTAGGTTTCACTGAAGGATAAACATTCAGGCCTTTCTTCACAGCTTGTGCTTTAGAAAAACTGGTCCCTGTTTTTTAGGAAAAAGTGGATCTATGTTCAAATGACACAAGAAAATTCTTCCTAGAAATTGCCTGAAAGCAAAGGTCTACCTGGTTGTGATGGATTTCAGTAAACTAGCATCTTGATACTTGTCAGATATGACAACACCTGTCAGAAAAACAGTCATACGTAAGATGTAGGAGCCATAGAAGTGATACAGCTCTATCAGCATCTATATCACCATCAGTCCTTCCTGGCGAAACCATGCCTCAGATCTCTTCTACAACATTTCCCTTTTGCCCCATGCTAAATGTCACCTGCATACACATTTCAAAATATCATTTAGGGTTACTTTATGAAACAAGATGCAACTATTTTTGTATTGGAAAGATGAATGAGGGCAGATTTGAAGAAAAAGAGACCTGAATTTAAACAGAGTATCAAACAAGCAGAACTAACCAAACAACTACAACAACTTAAACACACACACACAAAATCCACCACGCAACTGATATCTGAAACTTTTTTTTTTTTTCCAGTGGCTTTTGCAAGTTGTTCTTTTTTCTGGATGGGAGATCCTTGTATTTTCAGCAGATCCTTGTATTTTCAGCACAGCTTTTGAGCCATAGGTGGTTGAGGAAAAATTGCTGCATTTTGCTGTGCTGATGGACTTTGAGATGTTCATCCATTTTTACTATGAAAAAGTTCATCTCACTCCAGTGCTGAGCATTACAAACTTTAGGGAGTCTTTAGTGCAGGGACACTTCTACATTATCAGGTAGTTTAGCAGGAGTAGGTCTGCAGAATTAAACAGTTGGTGTTGTGCACCCAATACCCCCATTACAATGGGGTGAGGATTTCATTCTTGAGGAACTCTATTGTCATGGACTGAACTCCTATCAGCAGTTGTGTACTGGTGCACATCTGGAACATATCTTCCAGCTTAGTTTCAGCCAAGAAGAAATCCAAGTGCTTCAAGACTGTTCCTTGATGTCAGCCAAAATGTGGTAAGCAGAAAAAAAAAATCAGAATATGCGTTTCAAAGGAGCAGCCAGATCCGAAATGAAACAGCTAAAGAATATATATGCAAGGAGTCAGGAACAAAACGCTAACAATAGCCTTGATTGTGCTGCAGGAAAGGTGGTGTCCACCAAAAGTAGAAGGGAGCCTATACACAAGTGGATCGAGTGAAGAGGATCTCACTTCTTCACATCGGGGGGTGATCTTGTTAATGCTATATATGGTGCATATTACATCAAAGTCTGTGCCTATTATCTTTCTAAATTGTCAGCACAGGGACATACTCAGACACTGCAGGTTGGATTTCTGTATCTGAGTTTAAGATAAGTAAACGCTAAATGCACAAGTCTGACCCAGTAACCTTAGGAACCCTTTATAGTCAGCAAAGAGATTTCACACTTAGGGAATGCAATTCTCTGATCTCTCATTGATGTTTTGGTACAAGAGGAAAATAGAGAGAAATAGAGAGAAATATAGCCAACTCTGTTGACTATAAGGGGAGATAATCATGACATGTTCAGACTCAGATACATAATGTTTGAACATCCACATGTCAAATGTTACCTTTCCATGTATTTCTCTCTATTTCTTTCAAAAACTATTTGTTTGATGAAGTACACATATCGATTAATGAATAAGGGTTTCATAGCTTTTGCATTTGTGACACAGTGAAGTGTGAATTTCCATACAAAATCAAATTCTATGCACACATCAAATGACATGGGAAACTGAAAACTAGTTTTTGAGATGAATGTATTCACAAAGGTACCATTCAGAAACTGAACAACAGGAGGGAAGAGGATTGTTTTTCACACCAATTCATACCTGCTCAAAACATCTTCTTGCAAACAATGTCCTTTGAGACAGCAACTACTAGGAATGACTTTGTTGTGCCATGAGCGTTGATTGATTCATATTGTCATGTCATTCTTCTTAACAAGGGTTTGAACTTACTGCTCCTTCCTTCTGTGGGGAACTCTTTAATGAGGAGGGCAGAGGCTGTTGTGAGATTGAGGGGATGCCGAGAGACACAGCAAGAGAGGAACTCTCCTTCCCTCCCCTTGAGAGTGGGTCATTCTACAGAGATGAACTTGGACAGGGAGGAAGGAGCCTGTGAGCCCAGCCTAACACTTGCCTTTCCACCTGTTGAACGTTATATATAAGTTCATTCACTTTCTCTTTCTCTCTCTCTCTAATTTGTATTTTTCCCAAGGCAGCAACTAGCAGAGACAATATGGAGAGATTTCAACCCTGACTTGGGTCTCCCAGTAGCCCGACTGATTCTCCTGCACAGGATATTCCAGAGGAATAAACAGACTGAAATAAATAAATTCACTACAAAATTCCCTCTACCTCAGGTTTTCATAGTTTATCTTTGAACCGTCATCCATTATACTTAAACAAGCTCATAACTTCTTTATGTTCAAACATAAAGTTGTTTATAGCTCACACTACTTTCCTATACACTGGTGTCCTTCCTTTTTTCTCTTTCAAAGTGTTCTTAAAAGATGTTTTTTCTTCCTTTAATGAGGACTTCTGTGCACTTGTGTTCCTGTAAACACTTTTACTCACAAAAATTTTTGTAAAGAAACTCGAAATTATTTGCCTAATACTTAAGCATGGGCTGGCATCCAAAATTTAGCAGAATTCCAGTTTAAAAATTATCTTCTGAGAGATTTTACTTATCCCTAATCTTCAAGACAAGACACGATTTGGAGAAATCTTTTGATTAAAGAAGAGCTTTCTTTTCTGACTTGGCCTTCTTAAGAGGATTTGCTAACACTTACTCACCCTTTTTCTTCCTTGCAGGGTGCACTCTTTAATTTATCCCTAGCACATACAGAATGAGTTGTTAAACCTCTGTGCCTTGCTATGTCATAAACTTCAGACATCAAAACTGACGTGTGCCAGGTCTGCAGTCAGGCACTCAGGGGATAGACTACAAAAATACTCACGGAGCAGATGTGTTTGTTTTTTTTTTTTCATAACAGAAGCCATCTGTTTCTTCTTTTTTTCTTTCTTTCTTTCCTTTTTTTTTTGTTTTTAACCAATGAAAAGAAAATGTCTTCTTTCAAAATGATCTGAATAACTCATCAGAAATGCAGAATCTTCAAAAGACACTCATGGCCAGAGCAGGTTTCTTATGCCCATCCTGCTAATTATCAGCCAGCAGAATACAATCCTGAGCATCTGCTGAAGATGTAGTTTTTGAAAGTCTCAGCTTCAGTTCTGGACACCTGTTTTCCCAGCCCACCACTTCCCTCATCATAAGCCCAGATGTCCTGTGCTGTTGAGAGGTTCCCCAGCTTTCATTACCTCCATAGGTGATACATGCTGTGCTGTGAAACCTCCTTGAACATAGGGAGGCTTAGGAGACAACTTACCTCAAAACACACTATTTTCCCTAAGGAGCAGAAAGTTGTCTGTTGATCATAGACTATAGACAGATGACTTGAAGGACTGCATTTGAGCCTGATGCATGTTGTAGCCATGCATGCATGACACCAGAGACAGGCCAAAGCGGGAGGCAGGCATCATTCTCCCAGCCTCTGAATTTTAATGCATCAACTTCCACTGTTAACATAGAGAGGCAGCTCTTGCAAGCATACATTGATCTGCCTGACATGTAAGACCTATTTGGTGCCTGTCTTAGCCACATCCCAGTTTAGTTCTGAGATGTGAGGTTGCATTAGATCCCAATCTTGCTTCCATGGGAGGGAGGCACACCTGGAGGTCACTTTACCTGCAGCCTATATGTACCCTACCCTGTGCCCATGTTGTCTGGAGGCAGGTAGCACTGGCTTGTGTGCAATTACTTGAGCACAGAGCTATGGCACATCTGGCACTGTGGATGTCGCAAGTGCTCTGTCTTCATTTGGCAAATGTAAAATGTACCTCTACCCAACTCTTGAAAAATTAATCAAATAATAGTTCAATGCAACAATTCTCAAACTGAGTCCAGCAGGAGAAATGAGCAAAGGGAGCCGAACCTCTATGAGTAGCAGAGAGAACATCTTTCTTTAGTATTAATCCCACACAGCATATGACGGATAAAATTTCAAAAGAATATACTACAAACAGAGTTGCATTTGACATTGTATCTGTATGTCTAACTCCAAGTTTTAGCAAGTAAAGAGACTCAGTGGATAGATCGCTCACTAAAAGCATGTCCCAGTGGAAGTCAGCTAGCTCGGGTAGCAATGCTGAAGGTACACAGTCACAGCCCAGCTCCCAGATGCTAAGGGCTTGAGGTGAGGTGACAATGTTGGAGATGGCCTCCCATAGCATCACACATCAGGATAGCAGGAGGTGTGTTTCCCTCTAACACCTGCCTGTTCCCTTTCTTCAGGAAATGGGAAGCCTCTGTTTTCATGTAATGTTTGGACTTCTGTTGCACTTGGGATTTACAATGAAGGGTTATCTAAGGCACAAAAAAAAAATGAGACACTTAGAGACTGCTTCCCAGTGGGAGGCTGCCCCACGGTCTGCACACTTCCCCCTGCTGATAATTATGGGTGCAGAGCCATGAGCCAGATTACCCAAGAATTTAATCCTGCATCAATATCTGGTGTTGCTGACAGTCACATTGCAGTTTTGTGGTCTACTCTTCCTTGCTCAACCCAAAGGCACACACAGACTTAGTGTCAGGATTCTGAAACATTTAAAATAAGTATATAAATTTATATAGATAGATAAATAAATATGTATATTTATAAACATATATTTTATATATATATATATGTATTTTTCATTTAATGGTGCATTTTTTTTTTCAGCAGGGGCATTGACCCAAAATACTACCTTTCCTGCTGTCCCCAATTCCAGTGCGGTACTAGCCATTCAATAGGGTACAAACAGAAGAGTAGCAACATACAGATGTTGCAAACCCTGCGATGCAGAAGGCTACAAGAGCCATCACAGAGCATTTTGTAGCAAGGATAAGAATGAGACAAGGTGACTTTGTAGCTGTATGGTTTCATATATTCAGACTTCTCTGCCTTCCATGCAGAGGTTTCAGTGACTGTCACTGCTGTGATGTGATATAATGGAATTAAATGGTTTTAGAGCCACTCAATGTTAACATGTGGGATTGCAGGTAGAGATAGCTAGCTATTGCCCTTAGCCCAGTTCTGCAAAGACAGCATGTGGTCACCTGATGACTGGGTTCAGGGTTATTTCCCAGTGAGGGTTGGTCCAGATGGGTGAACAGTTTGAATGGAACCATAAATATTATCCATTTCTCATCCATTTCCAAGATTCCCTCAGCTTTGGTAATTGGAAATGGAAATTGCAGAATGAGAAATTGATTTCTTTTTTGAAACATATAAAGAAAAGAAACGACTGGCAACATTTGTGAATGGCTTCCAAGCCCACCCAGATCTAAGATAATGAGCTTCCCCAGGCACCAGGTAATTCCCTCTCTTGTGCTCTCCCTTTTTCTTTTTCCATAAATGCAGGTCTTGCTGCAAATAACAGAAGATTAAGCTCCTCAGTCTGAAACTGAACTACACATCACTCACACAGCAAATATAATAGGAAAAAAATTTCTGTTCTTCTTTTTCTTCTTTATTAAACATCATCACTTAATTTAGAATGCAAATCAATATATTAATAAGGAATGTATAATTTTTAATGTCATCTGTGCAATCACCCTCCTAGATTGAACTCATTGTATTATTGTTAATGACTGAAAGCTCACACTATACTTTATCAGCCAAAGTCTGTCTCCAAGAACTTTCTAATTAGTGCTACTAATCACTTATTCCTTCTCAGTGAGACTAATGCATTATTATAAAGACTTGTGAAATACGTCCAACAACATATATGTCTTGTTAAAATGACACTCGGGAGATACCATTACCCACATCCATCAATGACACTTAATCCATCACATGGAAATATTGCTTAAATACCACTGCTACAGTCAGCTGGGCGCAAGCATCTTCCACGAGGCCTTCTAGGCACAATGCCTTCCTGCTTATGGCTCTGGCATACCGCCAACTCCCTTACATCATATAGCAATTAATGTACCCTTACTTAGATAACAAGAAGTTAGGGAGGCATTGGAAAGTAGCAGTGAAGTGGGACAACTGATGAAATTAGCTGCAGGAAATCTATTTTGTAATAAAACTGTTCATAAAAGTGAAATGTCATTTAAAGGCACAATTTCCATGGGGAATAAGTTTTTATGTCTGTGTGCATCTTTAAGGCAAGAAGTTTTTCTTTCTTTTTCTTTTTTTTTTTTTCCTTTTAATACTTCTTTCATTTAAATGGTTTTATAGAAGCCCAGAATATACATAGACGTCTTTAAGCCCATGGGAATCTCATTATATGTTGTGCATGTCTTTTTCTCCCCCACCACCCCCTTTTTTTTTTCTTTTTTCAGAATGATTCAAGATGCTGCAGTCATTTAGCTGTGAGAAATACTTAGATCACAGGAGTAAGGATAATTAACAATATGTATAAATGAATGTGCCAATTTCTTTTTAAGTGGAAGAAAAGATCCCATTTTAAACTGATAGGTTACACTGATGGAATTTGATTATTTTCCTCTTTCGCTTGTGTTTGAATGCAAAACCAACTATAAAATCAACTTTACAGATACATTAACAAAAACATACTCCAAACTCTCTAAATTTAATAGGGTATGTTACAAAGATCCTCCTTTTTACATGACCTAAAATGAAACTCAGATTCTTATTGTATCTAAATGTCATGAAATATTCTGGTATTTGTATAAAAATGTTTTGAAATCAGAGTGATTTATGAAGAGAAATTAAAAAAAAATGTCAACAAATAAATAAACTCAAGCTTATTGCTTGGACCAGAACATGACCCTTCTTGAGTGGTTTGAGGAAGGTTTTTGCTAGCAGGAGCCAGATGTAGTTCAGTCACAAGGGAAAGAGAAAATAGTGAATCTCTCTTTTTCCCTCAAGGCAAAGAGAATTCCCAAAGACCCCTGCTGACCAGAACGCAGTGCGTCATCTCCCTGACTGCTTGCTTGGGATTTCTTTTCTTTCTTTTCTTTCTTTCTTTCTTTCTTTCTTTCTTTCTTTCTTTCTTTCTTTCTTTCTTTCTTTCTTTCTTTTTTTTTTTTTTTCTTTTTCCTGCTGCTAGAGATTCTTTTAGTGCTGGCTCTTGTATCCTTACAATGTTACAAACTACCCCGCTAATTTATGAAACATATATATTGCTGCAAAATATCTCTCCCCATTGTTTATTATTATTATTATTACTAATCTCCTTCTCTCAATGTCCTGAGTAGCTTTCCTTTCTGAGTCAAACAAAAAGTTGCTGATCTGGTCTTTGTAAGTATTAGGGACGTATATATTAAAATATCCTGATATAAACAGGACCCTGGAAATTATGGGTCATAACAGTTGATGTGACCTGTAAAAATAAAGCCCAGGGATTTTCTTCTTAATAAAACTCTTCCATTGTGTGGATTAAGGGATGGGGAAAAGTCCTATTTCTACTGATAATACCTGAAGAGACCAAAAAAAGGGTCTTAGTGTGCAATGAAGCACTCCTGAGATTACAAAACAATAACAATGAATCTACAAAGGAAGCTTAAGAATATCAAAAGGTGAATATTAAAACGAAAGGCTTTGCAGATCTACAGCTGATGCTTACCCCACTGCTGTCCCTATGGGAAGATTCATCTGCAGCTTACAGACAGTATGATGAAAACAGCCATTCACAAGCATTCCAGTTATTTTAATTATTTCCCCACCTGCGGAGTTGAATCTGCAGAAATGATGAAGACAAAGCTACAGATAAGGGCAGGTGTGAAATCAGCAGCTGTGACTGCTGAGGCCAGTCATGATCAAGTTTTGCCCTTGCAAAATCTCTGGAGGTTGCTTAAGTTTTGTGTTAACGCCTCACAATGACAGTAGTTGAATCCCACCAAAATTTCCGTGGCTTCATTCATTATGCTCTTCCTTTGTCATGTTCTGCTCCACAGACCCTCTCCTGCACAACAGGGACTTCATGAAATAAGACTGAAGATGTTTTGCTCCGTTTCAGGTATGCGCAATGGGGTGCTAGGCCTGGAATGGGGGCACATGGCCACTTTCCTTGTGTCACTACAGCAGACAGAGATTTCCCCTTTGACACCTACAGTTGTGTGCAGACTCTGTGTGTATTTAAAGCACTCAAAGGGAAACAGATTCACACACAGACAGACAGACCTGCTCAGAGCAGTCCTGCAAGATTAGAGAGGAAAGAAGTTCTCTCATCCTAATTAAAGCTGAAACTCACTTCCCATTATGAGCCTGATTACATTTCAAACAGACGCACTTTTAGTGTGTGCAACTGTTCTGGTATTGTGAGAAGCTGAATGCACTGTGGCTTCAACTACAGAAAGGTTAGACTCAAGAGTGAGGCATTTTCAGAGGCAATCTCCATGAGCATCCCCCAGCCCGAAAAGGGAAAGCATCAGTGAGCTACATTTTTGTATCACATGCATTTGCATGGGGCTGAAATTCATTTATTTTAATTATTATAGGACTTCAGATTAGTGCAGCAAAGGAAAAGATACAGATAAAAATCATTCAAGCAATTGCTCGCAAGAACAAATGGCTATACAAAAAAATCCTGTGTTGTGTTAACATTAAACTGTATGAGTTTAATAATAAGAAAGAAAATCTGTGGAAAAAATGTGAAGAGCCAAAAACTCCAGGCCCTTATGAACTACTTCTGAGTAAAGTATGGAGACAGCCTTTAAATCAGCAAATTTTTTGTCAAGAGAGACTTGAAAAAGCTGGTTGGCCTCTGGCAGAGCTTCCCCAGCAGCTGGAAACACCACATTTCCATCAGACCTGGTGCTGCCAGGCATTGCCCAGTGCCACATATGATTCTTTGCTTTCTCATACTACAGTATGCTGGGTTATCTCCACTGAAGACATGGTTTTATGCAAGGGTAAAATGAATGAGAAGAATCAGTAAAGGGTCTTGAACTCACCAGGATGCTGTAGGAAGAGCCTGTGAATTTCTCTGTCTAATCTCTTCATTTTGCTTTCTGCAAATGACAGAATTGCAACACAGCCGTGGATGCTCACAACATTGCAAACTAGAAACGAGGGGCTGTGCCTGGAGAGAAAGCAAAAAGAGCCTTACTGACTCTGAGTAGTGTAGAAAGGGAACTACCGTATCACAAATGCACAGGAATTATTCAAGGTGGTTAGAAACCCATGAAAAATTACAGAAAGAAAATGATAAAAAGATATATTTTCAAAAGATGATGCAGCAAGTGGATTTGAAAATTTGTTCCTAGATCATTTTTGCATCCTCTTTTGAAAATATGCCCTTTGCACATTCTATCATCTGTATATGTATCCTTTTATATGTCTATGTTATCTTTGTATGTTATATCATCGATATCATGAAAATGGTGGGCACATCTTCTTAGAATGTTCCCTCTTAGTACCCTTACACTTATCCCCACATTGTGCTAGTGCATTCAGGAAATACGTCTTGAGGTTTTGGATATTCAGTGAAAATAACTACTAAAGAAATAGTTTTCAAAGATTCTAACGGCCATCCTCAAGATGAATATGGTAAGATAATTCAAGGGATAATGTGCTGCTTTTAGTGTCAAATTCTTCAGACAGTACAACCCTAGCCAATACTGGTCAATAGCAACAGAGGTATGCAAACTCCCATCAGGTACAGGATCTGATGAATCAGGGCTGGGGATCTGACAGAGAAAAAGATCCATAATAGAAATTTCAGTCAATACAAATCCTTTAAGACAAGCAAAAGTTTAAGTTATATGTTCATCTAATATGGTATAGCTCCTGTTCCACCTGAGGAATAGAGCCACTTGGATTATGCCTTTAGGTAGCCCTGGAGGAAGTCTTCTGAGTGCATTTACACATGAAATTCCTTTGTCCATGCAAGTACCTGCCTAGAGTATCAATGTGCAGTGTGGAGGGTCACACTTCATTTTATCACTGATCCTATTGTGCCTTCTGAAAATGTAGCTCTTTAAATTCATTTCTTCCATTTTAGCACTTATTGGTGTGTTTTGCTCAGTGACTACAGCAATGACCATTGCTAGATAGATATAGATAGATAGATGCTGTCTAATTCTACACCTGAAGTTATATTGCAGCCAATATGAGATCTAGCCAGTTTTCTAATTCTACCCGTATGTTATAAGGGTTTGCCACATATTTTAACGTAAGTGCTACATATGTCATCAACTTTGTGGTAAATATGTCTATTTTTCCTCCTGGAATTACAGAAGGGAGAGGTTAGTGTCTGGTACATTCCATTATTTATTGTCTCAATTCAGTGCAATTCAATATATTGTGTTAATTTCCTTTTCCTTTTTTAAAAGAAATAATAATCTGTCACTGAGGTTGCAACAGCTCCAATGTTAATGGAATTGTATGAGACAATGTCATTGAAATTGGATCGGTCCAAATGGAATCATTATTGTTCGTCCATTGAGGTCTTAATGGCTCCATCAATCGATGTGTATAGGACAGAGCCCAAGGTGTTTTGAGGAAGCTCTGAGGTGCATCTAAGTGTGCTGAGCCTTTGTGCACCTTTGAAACACAATAACATGAATTAAAAGGTACAGTTCCAAAATCTCCTAGAGACCCATTATCTGCAGATCACACAGCAAATGCTCCCTTAGAATTATCACGGCCCGTCACACGAGTGTATAGTTTGCGAAGCACTGAAATAGTAGATCACAAGGCTAAAGGGGCACCAGTGTATATTTAGGGATCATTCATCCATAGATCTAGGGCTGTGTGCTTGAAATTCCTTAGGAAGTTTTTTAGTAAAGCAATAATTGATGCACCTACTTACTGGTCTCTTTCCTGTGTTTAATATTTCACCTTTTCTAATATTGCTACAAATTCCTGCAGGTGCCATATTTCATTACACAGTCACAAGCCTGGACATGTATGTATTTTTGTCTAAAAGGAACACCAAAAAGCAAGGAACACAGGGAAATTCTGGCCTTGTTTTCTGACTGCTCTAAAAGGAGCAGCTGTTGCAGGGGGGCAGGATGATTGTCCCCAACACAAGTCAGTACAGTGCTGGAAATATTTCTGTTTGATACCCCAAATTGCCCAGACCCCAGCACTAGTAAATGTTAGGCAGCATAGATCCTGCGGAATAAAGTTGCCGAGTATACCTGGTGGGTGATGCTGAGGAAATTTTGGAGTTTCTTTAATAGAGTACAACACCCTGAGACACTAGACAGGTGTAATTGCTATCAAACTCATGAGTGTCTTAGCACTGGATATGGGAATGGGATAATACAGACCCTTTGGCAGTTTCCAGGAAGTATACAATGGAAGAAGGGTAAGAATCCCAAGATCCCGATCTATGCCACGGCTTTGTTGACTCACAAAAGTGACTGATCGCTATGAAGGACCAACCGACCTGCCCTAACTCTTCACTGGAGCAATGGGGAATGTTTGAGATTCTCAGCACTGTTCCTCAGCAAGACCCTTCAGATGAAAATTTTGGTCCTAACTTCAGTACTACTTCCACAGCTAGTCACCACTTTTCTAGTTCATTGGTACTGTCCCGTCATGGAGAGTTATGAGTGATAGCATTTTGAAGGAACATATTAATTTATCGTGTAAGAATGAACATGAGCTTCCCCACAAGTCTTTGGTGACGATTTTCTCTGCTGATCATATCATTATTCTCCCAGAAATTGTTGTCGTTTTTTTTCAGTAGCAATTTAGAAAGCTGTTGAAATGACATATATTAACCTAAATCTACTCATCTTTTTATTCACTCAGAGAAAATCTCAGTTTCAAGAAAATTAAGCATTTAAAAGTTTAAACTTAGTTTGAGTTTTCTGTTGAAATTTTAAAGTACCAAGATGTGTTCTCTTGCTGTGACATGCCCCTATACCTCTATTTCTTATAAATCCAAGAAATTTCAGTTAATGCTTGTAACTCTCTTGCCTCACAGGAGTTGTACACTCCACACCTTTTGTTCCTACTTTGGCCAGAAGAAGGAAACAGAGAGGAGGTGCGTTGCAGAGAAAAATCTGAAAGGAATGAAAAACAAACGGTCCCATCACTTGATTTTTTTTCTTTATATTTTCCTCAAAAAACCTCACCCTCAATAATTTGCCATAGTGATGCTGTTTGATAATAATATGTTTGCTTTCTATTTACATAGTCTCAGAACTAGAAAGAGCTTAGTGCAGACATGAGCTAATTTCACATATTCACCTATGGCCCAGACATACTTAGCAACCAAGGACTGAACCTGCAGAGGAATTGCCTGTTAAAAAGGAAAATTATGAATAAAAAATGGAAAATACTCATGAACATAATTTATTTATTTTTTCTTTTTCAAACTTGGGTGTGATACAAGGCCATATTCTGTGCTGGGGTGTCTCATCCAGGTGCCACGTGTCCAGATCAACCAAATCCTCAGGAGCCTGCCTATCCAAGCGTGCAGAAGGGTCATGTACTACACCACGTCAAAACCTCTCTGGTTAGTTTTATGTATTCCACTACCCAGTAATCACTCTGCATTAAATCTCATGTCCTGTCTTTTTGTTATCAGATAAAGAAGAGAATGACTTGGGCTTTACATATGGCTGTACATACCTGTGATCCAAAGGAATACCACTTTACTCTCTAAAGTAGTCTTATCATGTGTACATCTTGTCAGTCAGCATTATGGTACATCAAGGATAATGCTTATTTTCTTGCACTGACATCTTAAGAAAGTATATGTAAATCTCCCAGTATGGCTGGCCCAGAGAAATGTGGAAGGCAGCCATTAAATAATCTTTTTTTTTTTTTTTTTTCCTGTTATGCATCTGCCACTGCTGTTTCCAATACTTCATTTCTGTTTCACTGCTTGATGGTATTCTCATGAGTCTTTGGCTGACCAAAAAGGACAAGACAAATAACTGGAAAATTAAAAACATATGCAGTCCTGCATCTTGGTATGTGGTCTGACACCATGATAGCATCTTCAATCCTACACAGCTAATAAAGCCAACATTATCGTTGGCAAAAATTCAGGAACCGAGTATAGACAATAAAAGGGCTTTATTCTCATTTAACTCACAAATCTAAGAGAAAATTCACCTCTTCTGTCATTTTGTTGATTAAAGAACAACATCACTTGTTGTGCTTGTGTGAGAAAGAATGAGAGAACATGTGAGAGACAATAAACGCAAAGGGTTTTTTTGGAAATTGAGTTATTTTTCTCTGGAAAACACACACAAACCAGTCTGAAATCAAACTGTTTCAGTCCAGAAAAGTAACTAACAGGACCTCATGGAGGCTGCAGTCCAAGTGCCACATTTGCCCATTTGCCTATAGAAAGGAGCTCATTTTCTCAGTGAGCTTCTGCCACCCATGAACAGTCACAGCCTTCCAGAATGATGTCTAGGTGCATCATCTGAGTTTAGCTTGTGTTGTCAGTCTTCAGCAAGTTCAGTAATTCACAATAATGTTCACAAAATATTCACAAAGACAATAATTCATTTCTCAGCAGAAATTTCTTAGTTCAGTAGAGTATTTTTTAATGTATAAAGTTCCCCCCCCCCCTCCCAAATTGAGTTGACTGTTAAGCATATAAAAAGGGAAAGGAGGACCGTAGTTGTTTCCAAGCCAAATATCCTAATTTCTCCTTCCCCATTACTTCCCAAATGAGACATAATTAAACATTTTTGTTTCTCATGATATTAAAGATAAAGACAAAGCTATTTCAGCTATTTCTGGATTTTTTTTTTCTTTTTTCTTTTTTTTCTTTTTTTTTAGGACTATCAACATTCAGTGGCAGCAATTGAGAGACAGAGAACAGATGGTATATGATTCCAGATTCTGCCACATTCCTATAAATGCATTAATTTACTGTTGAAACAAAGTAGTTTTTTTAATGTCATTCATAAAAGAAGAAGATGACATGAAAGATTTGATCAGTGATGCTAATGTGGTTTCTTTGGTAAATGCCACTTACCACAAGTTTCACATTGTTACATTCACCAAGACTGCAATATAGTTAACTACAAATTCTTTTCTATGGTAATCAAACTGCTACCTTAGTAACAGTGTATATAAAGTCAAAATATTAATCAGTAAGCCTTTCCTTATTTCAATATGTTCTCCTTCAGAAGTAATCCAACTGGAGCCTTTTCAACCGCATTGTAATTTATGAGCCAGCTGGAGCACAATACATTTTTAATAAAAATTAGGTACAAGCAGATACAGCGGATTAATAGTTGTATTATAATTTTATAGTTTTCAATATACACTGCCATAGAAAAGACAATCAAATATGGGGTCCATCTCTAGGATATAAAATGCAGTATTTATTTTTAATGGAAAGAGAATTTCATGAATTACTGAGCCATGAAGAGCTGATGAATGTATTCACTGGGCAAAACAAAGGACACCTAGAAAGAATAAGCATTCAAAACCATGGAGGACTATGGTTTATTTGGGATTTGGACACCTCTGAGTATGCTTTGGAATCTCAGCTCTACAAATTTGTACAGATTTATATACAGTTTCAAGAACAACCTCCTTTTCTCAGCAGCCTATACAGGCTGTTTTTTGTTTGTTTGTTTTTTTCATGTATTTCTGACACTCACTAATTAACAATTTATTACACAGGGGAAAATAGGAGTAAAAGCAGTGTTCGTAAATTGATTAAACCATTAGAAGAATTATATCTTTCTCAGATCTACTTTAAACTATATTGATAAGACTGAGTAGTGGAAGTGAAGCAGCTATAAATTTTAGTAGTCTTTGCAAACTTTAAAAATATGCATTCAGGGAGTTAATACCTTATTGTACATCTCTTTCTGCAAATAACAAGGAAACCAGTTTATCACTGTTCTTACAGTCCTAGCAATTGCATGTGAAAAACATTTTCCTTTGCTTCTAAAAATCCCCAAAGTTTTTGCTTTAATATTCTTACTGGAACCTTCAAATCCTTCTAGACTTGTAAGTGGGTGTCTCCTTGATCCAAACACCTTCCAGTTGCATGATGAACTTGCTGAAGAATTACTCATTGTTCAGCATTTAATCTGAAAAAATGATCTGGCAACGGAACCAAAGCACATCAAAGACAGTTCTCAGTAAGAAAAACAAATCTTGTAGAAAAGGGCAGCTCTTTTCCTCAGAGATGCTAATTACACTACAGCAAACCCCTAAATTTGGTATACTCTGTTCCTCTCCAGTGCTTAGGGCTGTGACATGAAATTGCTTTGAAAGGAACCCCAATGATATGATTTTCTCTTTTTTTTTTTTTTGAAGAAAAAAAAAGAAGAAGAAATGAACGGGTAACAGAGGGCAGGAAATCTTCAAATACAGCATGCCAACAATGAAATCTTTGAAGGAGTACATACTGGCAATGTAAAATCTCCACTGGGACCGTGCCTTCATCAATTCGAAAGGGAGACTCTCCATCTGAAAGCTTTGAAGAAGCCCCCTCCTTCTGAAGAGATGGGAAATCTTTGAAGTTATTAAGCATGCATTAATCATTTTAGATAGGTAAACTCTGGAATAAAGCTTGTTCCAACCTGCAGTTTTCTTGCTCAGTGCTTTGCCAACTAAATCATACAGAAAGTTTTGCTGTGAAAGAGACTGTAATAGCAGCCCGATGTGAGACTTTTTGCAATCCAGGAGTCCAAGTTTAGTGCAGAATGTGAGCTATTTTGATGGTAGGCTAAAAGCATTATCTAGGGTAAAAGACCTATAGGATATATGAAAATATCCCTCTCCTGAATGTTCTTTTTTTCCCCACTTTCCCTGCACCTTTCTTGGAGAGGCTGGCAACAAAACACTGCCCCACAACAACGCCTCTGCTCAGGCAGCTCACCTCTGCAGCTGTTCATGAAGGCCAAAACCAGAGACCTGGCACACCACCATAGGAAGGGGAGAGATGCTTCAGGATGTCTGCGCCGCCTCAACCTGAACTTAGTGTCACAGCTGGATGTGGGGAGTTGTGCTTGAGCCACGCACAGCTTAATGCAGGTCAGTGCAGGATTAAGCAAGTAGAAACAACCAGCCTGTGGGGCTCAGCATGTCACCGTGGGTGGTGTAAAGGCTCCTTCTGGCCATGCACACTGTGATTCGGTGAATCTCTAAGGGAGGAGAGGCTGGTGAGTGGGGAAGTTTGTTAACTTATCTCTAACATTAGTTAGACAGTGATTTTTTTACAGCAGGCATCGTAATCTCCTATGTGCTCACACTGTGGTGAGTTTCTTTTTAGTGCCAAGCAAGTGCTTGGTTACACACAGGGCACAGGTTAGGACAGGACCCTCAATCCCCTTGCCAAGACTCACCTGAAAGAGGGCAACCAGGAGCAAACACCACCAGCATGGGCCAGCTGCTCCCTGCTCGCCTGCAGCTCCCACGAGCTGGATGGAGAAAGGGGACAAAGTGGCAGGTCTAAACACAGAAGTGAGAAATCATTTAACTGCATTGTTTAGTAAAAACAATTCCATGCAGACAAAGGGGTAAGCTTGCATCAGTCATTCTCCTCTTGCCAGAGATACTGTAATTCTGAGCATGAACTGCTAATCTCCCTAGTTTAAGCAAAGCTGATGTGCTTCAGCGCAGCAGTGGACTAGCAGTGCCAATATGCTCTCTGTGCCTTCTTCCTCAGCTCTCCAGGCAGGGAGAGCAGCCAAAAAGCAGTGAACACTCATAAACGATCACCAGTCCATAACCTCTGTTTACTGCTTTTCTTTCTACCCAGTGCAGGTCTGAGGAAAAAAGGCTTTAGGGGGAGCGAAACAAGAGATATCCTTCCACATGAAGTTGTGATGGAAGTAGGCAAAACCAAAGAGCAATGATATCTCTATCTGAGATTCAATTTCAGTTTAGGATATGTAAATACAGGTGTATACTTATAAACATCTGAACATTCTTTAGCAAGATCTGGGGGAGATAAATCCCTAAATATGAATGCCTAGCACCTTTCATACATCCTAAAATACCCAAAGCATCTGCAGGGTTAGATGAGAAAAAGGAGCCACCTTTTACTCAAGCATCAACTGAAGGCCAAGCAGATATTTTAAGTCATCCCAGAGGATAACTGAAGTGAGCTTCAGCTGACTATAACAGGTGTTTAGATACATGGGTCACAAGCTGACACCTACAAGGACATACCCGTGTTAGATTATCTTACTCTGTAACTATATCCCACTCCCAGAGTTCAAAAATGTTGATGTCTCGCAAAAGCTCTCTAGTTGTCCCACAGCCTCCTTGTACTTCTTGAATCACTTCTTGGTATTTTCTAAAGCACCTGGTTCAAGACTTTTTGACAGAAAAAAAAAAAAAGAATGGGGAATACAAGCAAAAATGAAAATATCCAGCTTGGGAATGTATATAGCTAACATTTCTTGATCAGCCTATGACCATATCTTATTAAGAAATGTAACACCATGGGGATATTTTTATACCAATGTCCAGGGAGAATTAGTGGAATAATAATGATGTATCTCATTGGTATCTGTGGAATGCAGGTCTGTGGTTTGCAGCAAGATACCTGGGGAACTTTCAATGTGACAGTAATACTGACATTTTGGCAGCATCCCAAGTTAAGAACAATGGAGAAGGAGTGGGACCAAAATCTGTTTTCCTTTAAGAAAACTGCAATGTATGCCTAGATTTAAAGTTTATTGGGTCTCTTTCCCAATCATTATTAACCGAGCCTCTAATTGGAATCAGGGGCATTTCTGGATTGCCCATGTCATGGCCTGGTTTAAAGTATTTATTGACAAGCGGGCAAAGATCCTTTTATCTTCTTTCCCTCCCTTATCCACACCTTTTGGCAGACATGAAGTGGGAACAGGAGGTATTTCTTCTTGTATTCTTCCATATAGACTAAGTATGTCCTGAAGAGATGTTGCTGTGAAATACAAATCTAATTGAGAAAGCTGTCTCTAGTGTTTCCCTTAGTGAGACCAAAAGGACGAATTCCTATTGTTTATCTTCAGTTTTTGCAAGATCGCAAGAAATGACTCTTTTTGACATCATGAAGCCAAGGCAGACCATTGCTCTTAAAAAGCAGAAATTGATGTAAAAGAAACAAACTCAGTGGTCCCAGTAATAACACCATCATTGTTCTGTGACTTGCTAAGGGTAGAATATCAGCTCCTCTAAGAGAGAAGTACTTGCCACATTATGCAGCCTTTGATTATCCCCCCGTGGCCAGTCTGAAAGGCCCTATTAGCAGTCAAACTAGCCATTGGCCCAGGGAATTAGGGAAGAAATGTATTACAGTGGCTGGATGGGAAAGCCCTAGATTAGATTTTAGACATTGTATATTTGGGAGCAGTGAAGTTTTGTGGGAGGCCCAAAAGTTGCAGATTCAGTTGCACGGGTTCCCTCAGTGCTCTTGCTCAGCTCCCTTTGCCCAGATGCCCAAAGTTGTGCACCAGGCTGAGTCTGCATTAATGATGGGCTCTGAGCAAGGCTGCTGGTTTGAAACAAATCCCCTGTTTGTCTTTGCTTACTACAGGCTGTTTCAGTTCACAGAGAAGTTTTGATTCATGCAAGTTGTATTCCTTCTTGAAAAATGCTTTCTTCTGCACGTGTTACTAATGTACTCCATAATAGGGACATCTTAGGTTGTCAGTATGTGACCAGTATGTGGTCCTTTGTGTAGCCTTGAACCACAGGTCTGGGGAAGATGTTCATCTGTTGGGACCAGAAAAAATCCAGCATAAAATAAAATCCCTGAACAACATGTAGCACTGATACAGGGCCTTAGCACCTGTTGCTTTGATCTACTCATCTGCTCTTCTGCTGCCAAAGGAGTCAAGTGAGACATAGCCAAATTCCCTTCATTTTTTTGAGAATTATGCACTCAAGTACTAGTTGCATAACTAAATGTACTCCGTGAGCTGGCCTTAATGTCTCTGAGCTATATTCAGACAGATAACTGGGACATTTAAGTTCAAGAAAATGATGAAATATTCCCTTTGCCTTTGTACTGTGGGGTCCCAATATAGCCGGAGGGGAGAATCAGGTGTAACCCCGGTCAGCCTTTGCAGGCAGCTGTAATGTGGCTGCTCATCTGTCTCCACTGACTGCCTGATAAATCAGAGTGCAGCAGCCCTGACGGGTGCTTGCTTGTGATCTACTGATTTTAGATACCTGCATCCATCGTAAATCCACTGTGGATGCCACAACATCCAGGACATACCATCTGAATACACTTCTCTGGGCTTCGTTTTCGAGCTGTGAATGCAGGTTCCTACCTTCTCATTCCTCCCTCCGCCACTGGTGTTGGACACTTCAGTGCAGGATCAGCACACCCAGCACACACAGTTCGGTCTTTAATTCATACTCTTATTAACAATAAAATGCTGGACAAAGCACTAGGCAGGACATTAATATGTGACAGTTTCCAGTGAACCTCCCTGACACCCTCCCAAGCAGTCTAAATAGAAAATACATCCGTGGTAGACAGGAAAGCCCAAAACACCAGGTCCTGAGTCAGTAAGAGCTGATACAACTTCACCACAACACAGCTGTGCATGCTGAGATTTGCTCTCCCAGTACTGCCATGAGTAAACAAGACCCTGACAACTTCAGTAACTTCTGAAAATACCTTCAGTGAAGCCTTTTAAAGAGCTATTTTTTATTTTTATTTTTAGATTTGCCTTGTAAATAACTCTATTGTGTGATCAATGATCTGAGTGTGCCTGGAACACTTGCCATTTATTTTTTGATCTATATTAAATTAAAGAATAGTTGTGGTCACACATCAATGTGTATTTTAGCACTTCTGAAAAGCGTGATTTGTAATGGATCATAAGGACATTTTCTTTCCTCATAGATTTTTAGCATCCAGGCAGAAAATGTGCTCAGATAGCCTTTTAGATATAATGAAAAGCTTACAGTATATTGTATCTTGTACCTGAGACCATTAATTTTTTCATATTTGTCTTGTATGTCGCTCGTTTTACTAATAGGTCATTCTTATCTCGGGCAAACCTTTACCATTGAGATATCTAGAAAGCAACATGGTTAGTAACAATGAGCTCCTCTTGGAACATGAAAATATCCTTGGAAAGAAGGCAGTGCTACACCTGGCAGGAACATAGTTTTACTTTTAAAAATGAGACACAGCTCAGGCAGACCCAGAGCTTTGTGCAATGCTGCATCCACACCTATGTACATTTTTAAAAAGCCCCCTCCATGCCATGTCTCTTTTCCTTGTCAGAGAGGATGGACACAGCCCAACATTTAAAATCATTCATTTTGTAATGCAAACATACTCCTTCTGCTCAGCTGCAGATTTCAAACCAGTTTAACAAATTACAAAAATCCCTTTTCAGAAGACAAATTATTTGGAATTATCAGCTCTGATGCACTGTTTAATTATGCATGCTTTTGTGCTAAGCATCTTTAAATATTAACGAGATATGCTTTTGCACTTATGACCTAAAGTAGATCTATAGTAAACTCAGATGTCTGCTGGCAGTAAGTCATCACAGGACCACCGCTGTACAGAGCAACAGCTCTTTTTAGACTGTGAGCTTTTCTCTTTTTTTTTTTCTTTTTTTCTTTTTTCTTTTTTTCTTTTGTATCATTGCCAGCACTATGGGAAAGGAATCAGGAAAATCACAACCCTGAGAGTGAGCCCTTCTCAGATGAATAGGGCTGAGATAATTCTTGCAATCACTTTCTCTCCTCCTCTCTCTGTGAGAAAGGAGCTCCTGAAAGCTGCTAAAAGCTCAGCCACAGTGGTGGGCACAGGGGGCTGCACGGTGAGGAGGGACAGGGTGGTAGGAGACACAGCTGGTTGGGAACAGGCCATCCCCAAGGCAGACATTGGGGCCCTACCCCTACAGTAGTCCCTAGGTAGGATCCTAGCCAAGATTAACTGCACCCTGACAGTCTGATCCCCTCAAATCAAATGCACATTTCCAGTGCTTCAGTGAATTTCTGAATAGATGCTTGAGCCATCCAGACCAAGTATAATTTTGTTATTGATCTCCTCTTCACTTCCAGGTCAGTCTGATCATCTACCATCATAAGGCCTGAAGTTTTTTCCCAAGTCCCCATGAAACAGAGTAAAAGCCCTGGAGAACATGGAGTGATAATGGGAAAAACATGAAGAGGAATACTTAATAGAAAAACTTTCAGCAATAACTTGGAGGTTGAAGGTCCTGATAGCTCCTGTTTGAGCCCAAAGTCATGTCTGTGTAACTCCTGGACCATGGGAACGTCTTTCTGCTCTTGCTCTCATCAGACAGGACACAAACCTGAACCCCATCAGACATCACTGAGAGTACAACAAGCACCCAGGACCTGGTACAGCGTCACCTCTCTTCAACCTCAGGCTGTCTGGTCCCCTGGCCCTATGTGCAAAAACCCTCGCATCTGCTCTACCCGCCAGGGCTG
Source organism: Anser brachyrhynchus (assembly GCF_964034855.1). Classification (NCBI taxonomy): domain Eukaryota; kingdom Metazoa; phylum Chordata; class Aves; order Anseriformes; family Anatidae; genus Anser; species Anser brachyrhynchus. The sequence continues at coordinate 56,883,393 of NC_137699.1, forward strand.
TTTCTGGAGCTGAGTTCTACATGTCAGTGCACCGTGTCCAAGGTTTTCAGTGCTAACTGACCACAAGATAAGCTGTCCTTTCTTTGACAAAACCTGATGGAAACGCATGCCTCACATCTTAAAAAAAAAAAAAAAAAAAAAACAACTTTCTTTGCCAGCAGCAGGGAGCATCTTTGTTGCTCACAGACCACTCACAGCAGTTGCAAGGTGCCTTGTATGTATTGGCGCTGTTGCCTGATATATTAAGCCAATACACAAGCTCATTAACTCCACTTCTTCCACGAAGCTTACCTATATTGAAAAGCTGTCACACGGCAAAGCATTAAACAAATACATGTGCTGCCTTGTTATTATTGTCAGCAGGCAAGGCAAGCAGGAGCCTGGCTGTGCTGGTGCTGTACATGGGAACAGGACCAGAGGCAGCGTGCGCTCAGGAGCTGTCACAGCCAGATGGGTTTTACCTTGTTGCAATGACAAGATTACCCATTTCTTGCTGTCCGCCCAGCTGAGCAGGGAATCACCCCCTTTTCTTTATAGTACAGCACTGGAAAATAACCTTGCCCATGGAAAACTTCTATTAAATGACCAAGTCAGAGAAGACAGGGCAGCAAATACTCTGTTTGGGCACAAAGGTCTCCAGCGTGCCACAGGGACTGAGGCAGAGACAGGGAATAAACAATTCCTTAAGGTTCTGCAGGCAGCCTGCAGCAAAATAAAGGGAAAAACTGGAAATCCCAAGCCCTCAGGTGTATCATCTGTTCCTGAAACACAACTTCTTCCATGTTGGACTGACGCAGCTCCAGGGTGTGTTCTCTCAGGAAGGAGCCTCCAAACACTCCTTCCACTGTCAGATGTTTTCACTGAGAAATTAAAAAAGTAATGTGATGATCTGCAGATGTGTTAACCAGGTGCCTGATGATGAATAGCTTCTGCTTATTCTCTAATGCAGCAGAGGAGTGGCTGACCACCAGCACAGCAAGGAGGTAGTTCCCTGTCCACTCCTGAGGGAAGGAGGACAGCAGGGATGGGTGTTGTCAGCTGGTATGGCAGCACCGTGTTGCTTCCATCCATTCCTTGCTAGAGGTTTGCATGTACGCAGAGTTGTGTAGCATATGGCCAGGACACGGGGCATACACAGCACTCACAGACTGACCAGGGCAGGGCAGGGACAAGCACAGACCTCCTGGCTGAGAGGATGGAAAAAGGACAGAAAAATGCAGAAAGCCACAGAGAAGGAAAAACAAGAATCTGCAATTCAAATCCTTTCATCCCCGAGGGGCTGGTGAAACAACTGCTTGCAATTGCATTAGTGCATTTTAATACGTTAACCGTCCCCCAGCTGCTGGTAACTGCCCCGTCAGCTGGAGTGTGGTCTACTGACCATTTCCTTCTGCTGCTCTGCAACACAAAGTCAGACAGGATCTCTCAGGAGGCTTGGGTAAACAAAGTTTAAATCACACAGCAACACACTACGAGAATACTCAAGGCCAGTTGTGATTATCTCAGCTCCAGGGTGGTAACTGGCTTGATGCAGCAGGAGGGATTTTTCCAAGAGATGTGATGAAATTCACAGCACTGCTGCCAATGCTGCCTTCTCTTCAGAAAATTTGCTTTTATAATTTACACCAGGTGTCATTGTAGGTAGAAAATATTGGGATGTTAAGGAAGTCATAACACTGGCAGATGATATTTTACGTAGTAATATGCATGCTGAAGACAATACGAGTATCTCCCATAAGTGAGTACCACTCAACATGAATAATGGCTGCAAGGTCAGGCCCCTAATGAATAGTTGTCTAGCTGTGAATATATACACTTTTTCACACTGTTGTAGGCGATGCTCTCTGCTGCCTAATTAGGTTGATCCGTGAATATGATTATTCATTACCTGAAGTATAAGAGTGTAGAATTATGTATCTGTGTAGTGTTCCTTAAAGAAAAAGCATGTGAAATTCCAATATTAGGAAAAGTGACTGCATGATGAATGCAAAAATAATAATATATATATATATATGTATATATATATCAGAAATTTCCATGGGAATGTGTTGATTTTCACAAAAATTCAAATGGAAAATAAAATGGAAACTTTTTAAAATACGGTCAGAATCAAAGATTCAAATCCACATTTTAGAAGGGCTTTTATGTTGTAGTGTGAATTATAATGAAATACCTGATTTAAAAGAAATGTTAAAGGAAAATAAAATATTTTGATTATATAGAAATGTAACTTTTCAACTGTGTTCAAACCAAGTATCTGGAAATTCCCAAAGACCGTAATGTCTGCTGTTATGGGGGTCTGCAAGCTCAAGATGAATTCCAACCCACTAAACTCCTGCAAAGAAGGATCTGTAGCCTGTTCCCACAGTGCTCCTGCTATTCCATCTCCCAGGGATTCCCAGTGGTGTCCTTGACTCCCGAGAGGTGACTGCCAGAACTCAGGAGACTTCCACTTATGAGCTGACAGTGGGAGCAATGTGAAGGGTGCCCTGGGTGCAAGGAACCAACACTGACAGAAAGAGCAGAGTGGTTCAAAAGCCCGAGAGCATCAACAATTTACCACCAGAGGCAATAATATAAAATAAAAATATGACACGAGATTTAAAAAAAAAAAAAAAATAGAGGAAAAGAGAGTAAGGTATAGGACGAAGGGAGATGCTGTCTTGATATGAACCATGCCCTTTTTTTTGTTTGTTTTTCACATCTCCTATGCTTGATTAGGATGGGCCTTACCCAGAAGAAGACTTTAATTCTCTACTGTTCTTTCATTCCAGGTTTGCTGGTACTGACACTGGCTCTCTCCACACTCCCAGACAGCACAGCCTCTTTGGGAGTACATCCTGAGAAGAGGAAAGAAAAAGTTAACAGAAAGGCTCAATATTTGAACTGGCTTCCAGAACAAGAAAAAGTCAAAACAAAATAAAAAGCAAACCCCAAGATGAGAAAAAACAGGTGTCCCACCTTCGAAAAGCACATTAGGAGGCAGGCAGACAGGCAGACCAGGGGAAACAGAGACAGATTCCCTGCAAGAGGAAGGAGCAATTTTTTATTATTATTATCATTTTTTGTCTGAGTTTCTAATTCCTGACTAATGCTGGGATGTAGCTCTTGGATACTGACTGAAATCTCTAGATACCAATTTGGAAAGAAATCTTAGAATAAAATTGATCTAGGCTCACCCTGCTTGCTGCAGGTCAACTAGTCTGTGAGAAGAAGCTCCCTTAAACTCTCCAGACATTTCTTGTGATCCCATCTCGATGCTTCTCTCCAGCTCCTGCACCGCAGCTTTCCTTCCAAATATCTGGTGTGAGCCTTTTGGCCGTCACTGGCACATAATCCCTCCTCATCCAGGGAAGTCAATAAGCCAGAGCATGCACCACCGCCACAACCATGTGCCAGAACTGTTAATGATGAAATGCAAGAGGCGTTTCCCCATTATACCCTTTCTCCCGCGCCAAGTTTTTCCATGTTAATTAGGAGGAAAATCTCACAACTTCTCTGCTGTATAATTAAATCTTACAATTAACGTGCACTTAAGCCGTCATTTTAAAAATGGGACTTATGCGGAGAGATCTACTTACAGGAAAGCACCAGGATGGAGGGTGAGATGGAGGCACTGGGCGCTAATGATCCAGAACACCCCGGATAAATGACAGGTCTGACCGGCAGCACTCTGCCCAGGTGACACTTGCAGGAGAGGGCACATGCTTAGGGATGCTAACACAACTCAGTACCAATTAAGGGGGACTGGGAGGGGGGGTGACAAAAGCTGAGGTAAATACATTAAGTTTCAATTAGAGTAGTGACACGAGAGAAAGCCGAGGTTAATATATTTTAGGAGAAAGCCTCTCTGTGAGCTAGAGGTTGATCTCTGTGGTTTAATGTGACAGGGGTGATGACAGGGAAGAGCTTTTTGTTTCGTTGGACACTGCCTGCAAATGGCAGTGCAGTCTCAGTGCTTCACCTTTTTGGTTTCCAGGCATGGATGCTGGGCAGCTTTGGAAGAGTCAGATTTTATTGCACCACAAATGTTCAAGCATTGTATCTTCAGTGTGATTTTACAGCACAGCTGTCCGTGCATATACTAGTCACCATGTGGCAAAATTCAGAAATCAGCAGATATCTTGACTGGGGGTGCGGGTTTGTACCAGATAGCTGCACAGCAGCAGCCAAGCAGTCCTGGGTCTCAGTTGGTGACTTGACAAGTGTAACAATACAATTAAAGCAGTCTTTGAAGAGGGCATTATTGCAGACTAGTGGTATTCCACATTGTAAGCTGGAAGAGAATAAAACCCAACAGCTGACCACCTACCACTCGTGTCTGCTTTTTTTATGTACTTTGGGAAAAAGGGAGTTGTCCCTTTAACAGCAATCTATGTGATTATTTTAATTGCACTGACTGCATCTTATTTGGCCATTACAGCTTTTCTCATCCTTATGCGGTTATAAAAGATCCAGACAGCATCATGAAATAGTCACAGAAGCCCATCAGAGAAACAAAGCTTTATTTTCTTTTATACCTCCTCACACACACGCACACAACACTGCACTTATTAGAATGGCATCCGGCATTCAGGCATAAAATCTTAAATTACAGACTGATTGGGGCTGTTCAACTGATCCATAAAAGTACTCACTTAGCAAAATCTAAGGACAGGTAGAAGAGATGGATAACACCAAATGCATCGCCTTTTCAAGACATCCACTGAGGCATGCAAAAATAAACATATGCTGAGGTGAATGTGGTGTGCTATTTGTACGGTGCAACATGGCAATGACCTCAAGTAATAAAAATATCTGCAGATTTAAGCCCAGAGGACTATATTGCATATCAATAGCTATAAAAGCAGCAGAAATAGAAATGTATTATTTATAGACCTATTTATAAAACCTAAATACCTCTCTAGTGGACCTACTTCTGTAGAATGTATTGCCTTTCCCCCATTCCTCCTTTAGCGGTTTATGTGACAAGGTAGCACATGACTGTACTATCTTTACAAAGAACTGAGACAGTTCTTGGTAAAAGACACAGAATTAGCTTCAGGAAGAGATGCAACTCCCTCTTGCATAAATTTCCCAGTGACATGACCCATGTTTCATGGATCATGAAGCATGCCCCACTTTACCCCTTTGGAAATGGGACTGCAGGTGAGCTCTAGGTCTCTGACATAGTCTCACTAGGAGGTCTGATTCTGCCTGATAAAAATGAACAGTATCTTTGCCATTAATTTTGGCAGCAGGGTAACTGGATTGTGACTAAGTTCTTATTTATTTATTTATTCCTTCTAGTGCAAAGCCCTTTTAATTCACTGGGCATACTGAAATGCCAGCAGAGGAAAAGAAGGTGTTTTCACTATCTCTTGTCACTCAGATCATTCCTTAAAACACTCGTATTGTTCACATTGCTTTAATCTTGCTATCACTTATAAGACCATTACAAATAATAAATCCTTCCTGGGATGCCCCATTTTATGAACCAAAGCAATTCTGTGTTCACAGGGACAATTTTCCTTCCTTCCATATCCCCTAGAGCAAAACTGCAGGTGCTGAAGTAACTTCACCAATGAAAAAAAAAATTACCAGGCACATAAAAGATTAGGCTGGGGATGATAATGGATTATACTGATAGACTCAATCATGTACAGTTACTTGGAGAGCCAAAGTGTCTTAGGATCTGTCCCTAAGCTGCTGAGTAACATACTAAGTAATTCAGACACAGGACAAAGGACTCTAAACAGATTGACAGGAGACTAATGAAAAGCAGTCCTCATTTTATCTCCTGCTTGTTGCCTTCTTTATGGACACCAGCATGGGCCCCCTCCTGGTATTTCCCCAATGGGGCAATCTTGGACCCCCATGGCTGAATCATGCAGGTGGGAGGTGGTGCTGTGGAGCATCAGATGCCACCTTTTTTCCTTCTGTTCAGGCTGTTTGCATTGCTACTTGCCCTTCCAGTGAGAAATCAAAGCATTCAGATTACTCCAAATTACTCAGAAATATTTTTTCACCTCCTCCCAGCTGCTGAGCCTCATGCAGCCACCTCCATGTCTTCACCAGATTTGACCCACAAACTTTGAGGGAAGTTTTGTTTGTTCTTTCCAGACCATCATTTGATGTGCTGTTTTCAGAAGTCTTGGTCAGAGCTGCCAAATCCTGTCTTTATTTCCTCCTCCCTCACTCTGGCATCTTTCAGATGAATTAATTGTGACTCTGGCCCTTATTTTGCCAGTGAACAGTGAGTTAAATGAGTTAAGCTGAATTTGATCTGGCTGTGATTTACACTGGTACAAATCTAAAAGATTTACTTTAGAATTGCTAGGATTGTAGCAGTGTAAAAGAGGACTAAACTGTGGCTGGGTCAGTTCAGTACTTCCCAAATGTCTGTACTTTCAGGTCCTTCTTCTTGACAAGTGAAGGCTGAATTTTCAAAGCTGATCATCACTCCTCTGCAATTTCATTTGAAATCCTGGCAGTTTAGTTCCAAAATGTGATCGGGACTTGTGAGCAGAGAGACCAAATGCTGAATAATGTGGTTTATAACATCTGCATGAAATACAGTTTAATTCCACGTGTCTGCTACAGAGGAGACAAAAAGGATTCTATATATATTTTTCAAGATGTACACATTGCTGGCCAAAGAACTTTACCAGATGTTTCGAATATATCATTCTTGATGGAGATGTATCTTTTTACACATGAATCTCACCCAGCTCTCCCACAGACTTGAAGCTAGCCCAGCTTTTTCCTAATGGGAAAAAGATCACGTTTTTCAACGTCCTTCATAAATTTTATGCCTAATTAAATTCCCATTATGGGGTTGAAAGGGGCATCGTTATTTTCAACACACAATTTTTGGATTTGTGCTTTAAAAAACAAAAACAAAAACAAAAAACAAAACAAAACAAAAAAAAACTTTCTGTGGCTTTCTAGATTTTTAGACTTTTTTTCTCTTTCGCGATTCCCTTGTCAGGCAGAAGTGTCACAGCAAAGCCATGTGCTATTACTCCGTATCATTTGGTTTCTGGTCTATTCAAATTTGTTAGCTTTTTTATCTTGGGAGTGACAGAAATGACAAAAATCTGTCTCACTGGATGAAAATGGGGAAATGCTTTTCAGAAGCAGCCAAGCAGCTGACAACACTGCCACCCTGCGTCCCAGCTGGCTGTGGAACTGGCGGCCCCGTAAAAAAATGCATTTATTAAACCCTTATCGGACACACCAGTCTCCTCCAGCTCTTGCGCATCACACGCACTAGCAAGGCTCCTTTCCTGATGCTTTCTGGCAATTATTTACTTTCTGAAGCTCTTTTTTTTTAACTTTCTGCCCAGCGGTGAATTTATGGCTGCCTCACAGAAAGCCACCTTCAGAGCAGCACAAATAATCATTCGAATAAGGCACCTTTCCTCAAACAGTTTGGTTTTGTAGTTTGGTAGAAATGGTTTGATGGAGCTGCAAATCAATATTTCTCTGTAAATTTTTAATGTTCACACCATGTGAAATGCTGTAAATAAAATAAGCTAACCACAATAGTCTATTCTTTGTAGTTCATTTTAAAAAATGTCAGTTCAGCAGTATGGCTAACTACTTGCTGTAGATATGGCTTTAAAACTGTCTAGGCTAATACATCAAGACCATAATTTGAATAAACTCTAGTGGCAGGCAATTTTTCAGAACTCCCAAATACTACAATAAGTAACACCTTTTTTTTTTTTTTTTTTTTTAAAGTTGTAAGGTAATACAGATAGAAGAGAAAGTACATAAAATGAGTGCAAGATTCTCACTCTGGAATGTTTATTAATACAGCAAAGAGTTAATTATTAGAGATGAGCTCAGAGTGGAGAAGTCAGATCTGGATTTCAGCCCTAACCACACACAGAAGTCCTGGGAATTTGGAGGTGATATTTATTAAATGACCCTCTTATAGAAGTATGCAAATACCATTAGTGTTCCTTGGGCCCAGAGTTTAAAGTTTTTTTTTTCTGTTCCCATCCCATTAGCTGTTTCCATAGGTACATTTCACAAGAGATGTAGTAGTGTGAAAAAAGAGGGAAAAAAAGCATACATGGCTGCAAGACCCATTAAATACATAAATAAATAAATAAACAAACAAACCACAAACAGCATCTGCAGCATAAGAAAAACACCTTTTGTAACTTTGCTTCTTGCCTGTGCCTTGCCCATAAGTATCTTGGCAGGCAATGTGTCACTATGGAGACAGATTGATGACTTTTCCACCGGTGGTATGTCACTGACTGATTTGATGGTCTAGTCATAGATGCTGCCACATGGGGGATATCAGTACAGTATTTAATCTCACCCTGCTAGCAGAGTGAGCAGTGCTTGGAAGCAATATGCAAAAGCCAGGCGTAGAAGGGTGTATATGTTTATATGCCATCACTTTTGAGCACCCTCTTCTATTTCAGAAGAGGCTTCGTGTCCTGCTCTTTTGGCCTTACACAGCGTTTGGGGTGGGTAGCAGAGCAGGACGAAGAGAAGTACAAGGGCTTTCTTTGGCTTGAAAAATCAGTTAAGAAGGAAAACAGATTAGTTGGTAATATTGAGAAGCTGGTCAGCAAAGACCAAATCCTGGTTTCCTTACTTGCATCCTAGTCCCAGTGTAAAGTTGCTAAATAACACCCTATTCTCACTCTCCTATTAGGAACAACATACGTAGAGGTCCCATTTCCCATAGCGGGGTCAGCTGTGAGATGACACCAGTTGCTCAGGGCTTTATCTAGTTGTGTTGTGAAAATATCCAAGGATGGGGATAGCACAACCTCTGTGAGCAACCTGTTGCAGTATTTGACTGTCCCCAAAGGTTATCTCTATATCCAGCCTGAATTTCCTCTGTGTCAGCTTATGCCCATTGTCTCTCATCCTCCCACCAGGCACCACTGTGAAGAACCTGGATCTGCCCTGCTAACCTCATAGGTATTTTCTGCCAAAGCAGCTCAATTTCCCTCACATTGTCATTTGTCCCAAGGCCTCTTCATGGTCCCATTAACTTATTGCTGCTTAGATCCCTTTTTACTATTTCCCTGACCGCTGCTCCTGGCATCTCAGTGTCTCTGATGTTAAATTCTCAGTCAAAAGCCCCTTTAGCACAACTGCTTGGTAAAGGCTGATGCCCCCACAAAGACAATGAAAAATCAGTTGTTCAGCCAGGGCTTATTTTTAACTTCAGATTTCCATGTCCTGCAACTTCCTTTGTGACTAGAAATGCAAAGAGGACAAGGAAAAAACCTGCTGCCTTAACTTGTTCCTCCAACATGATCACACACAGTTAGGACTGCAAAAGCTCTCAGCTAGACTTGGACCTGAAGAGGGTATAGAAAAAGAGTAAAGGCTGGAGGATGTTCACAGTGAGTTCATCCCAAGTTTAAGTGCAGCTTAAAGAAGGGGGAAGTTTAGGAGATAGTAGGCTGAGGACTCACCTGCATCCATGCTGTACCCTTCACAGCCTTGCTGCCTGTGCTTCAAGATAATCCTTCCCGTTCCAGCCAACGCTCTCCTTAGGACAATGAAGGAGAGGAGATGCCAGGTTTCCAAAATCCTCAGGGTCGCAGGCAACCTCAAGTTGCTGGCAATGAACAACTAAACAAAACGCAAAACAACTAAATTAAACGGCATCGCTAGTCGGTCGAGGGAAGTGATTGTCCTGCTCTACTCTGCGCTGGTGTGGCCTCACCTCGAGTACTGCGTGCAGTTCTGGGCACCACAGTACAAGAAGGACATGAAACTGTTGGAGAGTGTCCAGAGGAGGGCGACGAAGATGGTGAAGGGCCTAGAGGGGAAGACATGATGAGCGGCTGAGGTCGCTGGGCCTGTTCAACCTGGAGAAGAGGGGGCTGAGGGGAGACCTCATCGCAGTCTACAACTTCCTCGCGAGAGGGAGTGGAGAGGCAGGTGACCTATTCTCCATAATCACCAGTGACAGGACCTACGGGAATGGTGTTAAGCTGAGGCAGGGGAAGTTTAGGCTGGACATCAGGAAGAGGTTCTTCACCGAGAGGGTGGGCGCACACTGGAACAGGCTCCCCAGTGAAGTAGTCACTGCACCAAGCCTGTCTGAATTTAAGAAGAGATTGGATTGTGCACTTAGTCACATGGTCTGAACTTTTGGGCAGACCTGTGCGGTGCCAGGAGTTGGACTTGATGATCCTTATGGGTCCCTTCCAACTCGGGATATTCTATGATTCTATGATTCTATGAAAAGAAATCAGTCTTGGGGCAGTGAGTTACGTGCTGAACCAAGAAGCAAAAGGAGACAGCATTTGAGTGAGAAGGAAAAGAGTGACTGGCACAGGCTACAGCATAACAACATTAAAACCTCTTCCTTTAGGAGAACAGGACCAGGAAGCCCCTAGGCACTAAAGTGCTACCTGCCCTTGTAAACTACCTCTAGAAAGAATGTTTCTAGACAGGGAGAACAAAAAGCACCAATGTCTGTTCTGTGGAGCTATTTATTTAGTAGTTTAGATGAAGCCTAGAAAGGATTCCCCCTTCTTAGCATTGGTGAGAACAGCAGGAAAGGGAGCAATGAGAAAAGAGGAGAAACTAGAGGATAGATATGAGTTTTGGAGAACGCAGAGCTTTTGGAGAAAAAGAAAACCTTCTACAAATTTAATCTTCTAGCACCGGACCTTCACCAATGTTATGGTCACATGCAGCTGCCACACTGTACCCTGGAATACGTGGGTGTCTCCCTGTCATTCAGCCTGCCACCATCTTCTTAGCTCTCACAAGGCTACCACTGGTCTCGTCTATCTCAAAAGGTTACCATAGATCTCATAACCCCCCTTTTTTTTTTCTTTTTTTTTTTTTTTCTTCCCAGTTCTTGCCACTGGGTGACTATGGGAGATTCTCAGGTTTCTTTTGAAGCAAATAATAAAAATTATTCTTCAGGTTCTGTTTTGAAGAAGATGTTGATAATGTGAACTGTGAAGATATGATGATGTGGAAATTGACTAAAAAATTACCCAGGATATTATTAATTTAATCTTCTGATATTTATGCACTGTCTTCTGATTTTTAAGTGAATGGACTTAGCAGTACTCCTCTCAGGGAAAGGATTCCTCAGATCTCAGATACTTTAATCTCATCTTCCCGGGGGACACTTGCACCACCAGAACACCTGGGATGGAAACAGCACAGAGACAGAGCTAAGCATTACCAGATAATCTAAGTCTGTGTTTTCCGTGATTTTAACTGTTTTTGTTAAAACCTGAAGATCAACAAAGAAACTCCTGAATTTGTGGTTTGTACAAGCCATCAGCAAAAGGTAACAAAACGAGTGACAGAAAACATCACCTTACTGTCATGATAAGAATCGTTGTTTTAGACAATTGTAGTCAAGGAGTCAAGTCAAACTTAAAAGTCATCCTGACTGTAATATTATCTCAAAGCAGAACGGAGTGTGAGTTATACAGCAGTTCTGCAAAATGAAAGAAAAACCAAATCAGAACAAATTAGAGCTACAGCACAACCCAAAACAGAACTGCACCAGAAAATAATTATTGGGTTCGTTTTTGCTTGTTAGTTATCCCCCCTCCTGACAGTACAAGAGGAATAATGGAAAGACAGCCTTCCATCACTCGTGCACACTCGTATAAACGTGTATTGTTTTCAGAGCAATTTTTTCCTGTGAGAAACACTCCTTAATAGAGTTTCCAAAAGTTTCCATTCCTTATGAGACTGTCTCTTTTTACTTGGCATTCAGGGCCATGTAGCAATTTGTTAATGTATAGATCTGTCACAACTAATAAATCTTTACAGCTTTATGGATGACATTATTATTTTTGATCAAGATTAGTACAGTGGCTGGCTGATGCAGTTGATATCGATGCTTGCAGAATATCAGCTAGTCCTTGAACATTAGTCTAAAAAAAACCAATGCGATTCAGAGCATGGTTTCATTTAAATATTAATGGCACAATGATATTGATGGTACAGTATCCCTGAAGAGGCTGAACACCAGGTCCTCTGTACATGCATTCATAGCATTAGGCAGCAGAAAGAGCACTTGCTGGGGGCTGGCTGCTGATTGTAATGCAGAAATATTTGTGTGCAGCTGCTCTTGGGAGGTGGGAGGAGGGCAAAGGAAGGAGGAAAGGTGGCTCACATGGAAGTATGCATGCAAACACACAAATTAAGTTCCTACAGCAGGAGTAAAATAAATCCTAATCCACTTGCCATGCTTAGGAGTCAGGTAAGGTTTAAAGGAAGTAACTATATACAGGGAAAAAAAAATCCACAAAAACAAATAGTGTACAACATAAATAGCATATGTGCCAAATGAATTCTATAATAAAACAGATGTAGCAAATTACATTTAATAATGTTTGACAATTCCCTATGCAGCTAATGGTTTGTTAGAAGTTAGTCCCTAATGTTTTAGGGACTGCTGGCATTTACAGTGATTTTCTTTGTCTTAATTTACATGTTTGTGTGTTGTGTGACGTTTTTCCTGCTCCTTGCAGTTTTATGATCTTTCTTGGCTTGCCAGGATTTCAGATGTTGTTTTATCTCACTAACTATTCTAATAATACAATGTCTATGGGAAGAATTTGGTAAAATTCTTTTTTAAGGGCTCATTCCCTTTTTCCTCTTTGTTATGAAATACAAGCCCATTCTGCTCTGACACCCAAACTCCCGTGAGACTTACTTTTTGCCAAACATGTAACTGCTGGTCCTGGATTTCATAACATGAGTGAAGGAAAAGAGAATGGATTGTGCCAGGCACAAAAGGCAACTGAACTTGCACTGAGCATTCTTCACTAGAAGATCCAAGTGATATAACAAATCCACTTTAGCCCCTTTAATCAAACTGTTCAAAAGCACATAAAATTATTTTGCATCATCCTGACAAAATATCTAAAAATAGGATTATATCCATTACCCAGGAGGATGAATTAAGCAGCATAAATGACTCCATAAGCTTTTCTGAGTCCAAGGTGAGAAAATTCAGGTAAGTATCTTATGTCATTAGAGGTAGAGCTCTGTCACATTTTGCATACACCTGAATCTGGCAGTGGATTTGAACTTCTCAGAGTGAGGGGAATTCAGAAAATTTCTGCAAAGAATGATTAACAAACCTCACCTGCAATCACGGCATCATGCCATGACAATACTGTGTCTGTTGTAACACAGCAGCAAAATCTGTCATTTGAAACAGACTATTCAACCTAAAAACACTTAATCACGTTCTACTTTCATTGCTCATACAAACTAAGTGTAGTCTGTGGTCATCTGTGTTTCCATCACAATGCCAAACACTCTAGAGGGAACAGAAGACCAAAAATTCATTGTTTTAAGTCTGACTTTACCAGCTGTTGTAAGTTTAAAAGACTTTCTCTCCCTACAAATTTTAGCTTGACTAAGAAATGTTGGGCCAGCTTGAGCTCATGGGAACCTCATTCCTTCAAGCCAGAGCAGAAGCAAGATAGAGGCCAAGTCAGCTCAAAACAACAGGACAGTTCCACAGTATAATATGCTTATAATAAAGCATAGGAAATACTGCACTTCTGTGACTGAAATTCCAGATTTGCTTAAAGGAGAGGAAGTATTGTTTGTTTGCAGTTGCAAAGGTGGAAGTCCATTTCTTCTTGGGAAGATCTCAGCTCTGCTCAGGTCTTGCAGCAGTCTGTCCTTGCAGACTTGAGCAGCAAACAAGGATAACTCCAGGAAGGATCTCCATAGCATGGCAAGAGAGCTGCTGGTGCCCCAGGGTAGCGACCTGTGCCCAGCATGTGTCCTTGTCTCCCAGAACTCAGAGTGGTGAACCAATTTTTTCAGGTCAAAGTTTAGAAAAGTCTAAGTATGGCACAGCAGAAACATGGCTTTCTTTCTCATCCCGAGGCTTCTTAAGAACAAGCCTGATTCCCACGCTTAATTTAGTACATAGATATTTCTCGCCAAGGGTTACTTTTCTCCTAAAAAATTTCATTTACGTATATTTTCCTAGACTAGCCCAGCAGTACTTGTAGCTGGTGCCAGCCATCCTGAAAATGGAAACAGGCTAAATCTTGAGGGTACCCCAGCTCACTGCCAGCCAACACAGACACTGCATAGTGTGGAAAAAGCATAGGCAGTCTGCTCAAGTCCTGCAGACTTCCCATAATCTCCCCACATCCTCCAGCAACAAAAATATTCATCACAAAGCTCAGATCATTGGTGAGTTGGACACAAAGCCATTAATGCCAGACTTGAATGACTGCAGCTTTTAAGAGGGCAGGGAAATGAGTGTCTCAGTGGGACCAGACAAATTTGTGATGAGTAACTGCAGTATATCACAATAATTCATTCTTCAGTGAGATGGAAACACAGACACTGTTGTTAATGAGTCCAACACTGACTAAAACAACTAACAATGATTTTACCCCCCCCCCCCCAAAAAAATAAGGCAGAAATTGGAGTTTGTTTTGTTTTTTGTTGTTTTTGTTTGGTTGGTTTTGTATGTTTGTCTGCTTTTTTCATATTTCACTAACAAACATTACACAACTAGTTTTCTGCCTGAGAAAGAAAAGAAAAAGCACACCATGGTGCACAACCTCTTCCTTTCTCTGTCTGGTGGAGACCATTACAATTTGTCAGGAAGCAGCTAAGTTCAAAGTACTTTGAGTGTGAAAGGTGAACGATCTTGATGTATACCATGAAGTTTCACAGGGGACACATTTGCAGGATATAAGTCAGACTAGCTGCCATCTCAGGCACAGTTTTGATCCACCTGCATATACATTTTAAAGGAGGTGTGAAACTCATTCACATACTGGGCTGCTTCAAGAAAATATATTTAAGCTTGGTAACAGAGTGAAAGGTGGGAAGACCTGTCATCTGGAAACGTGCTTATATCAAAAAAAGTGTCAGCTCAAAATGGCAAAACCCAGAAGGGGTAAAAGATACAAAAAAGATAAAGATGTCAATCTCTCCCTCTGGACAGCTGATGGCTGAGGGTAAGTATTGTTTGATTTTACTCCATGGCCTTTTCCTTTCCCTTCAAGAGCTGACATGGGTGCAATTAAACACCAATAAGTCCAAAAGCTTGACCATTCAAGTTAAATATTGTCCAATTACTTTCCTCCATTAACCCTGCTTGGGCTGCAGCTCACAGTCAGATGTTATTCAGCTGCCCTTCTCAACAAAGACACCCCTGTCAAGCTCTTTGTCAGGTTTGGGAAGCGATGTGTTTAATAAACAGTGGAAGAGAAAGCTGTTGCTGGCTCCAAAACCCTTCATCAGAATTGTTTGCCAAAGTCCAGATGTGGACTGGAGAACACCAGTGTCCCTTGGTCTCTTGCTAACAGTAACTAATTTGAAGCACTAAACATTTATTCTGGTAAGCCACCCTGCTAAAAGATGACAGGAAAATTCAATCCCTGCCAATGTCAACAGGGCACTACAATTATCAAGGCTGTGCCTTGACTTACACAAAGAAAGCTCAGCTGCTTTCTGAAGGATACCACTGGTGTTTAGTTTTCAATTCCCAGGGTCTATCACACCATCTTGATGCTCAAAGACTTTAATTCATCTTGCTGTCATATCTAGCCATCACCTACGAGGCACTTTTCGAATGAGGTTCATCCTGCGTGCTAGCATAACGCAGTCATCATCTGCCCTGTCATCTGAGAAATATAAATGCTTCATGCTCCACTAATAAATCTGCTACAATATTTGCTGTTGCTTGTGCAGTCCGGGGCCCTGTTTTATGGAATATTTATGAATCACTTGGCTGATGATAATGATCATTGCTAATTGTGAGCAGCTTCCCTCCCCCTGCCCCAGCAGTTGGGGCAGGCTGAGTACTCCAGTGTGGATCTGAGCCCTTTTGCTCTCTTCCCGTCACCTTTCTCACCAGCCAGCCCAGCCAGGGTGACAATTCCCCTTAACACAATGGGACAGAGGAAGAAAAACCCACCACAAGCAGATAAAGGTGACATTAAAAGCCTTTTGCCTGCTTTCCCATTTAATGAGAAGAGCTGCAGGAGGAAGTTTGCAGAAGGAAAATGAGTGTGATTATTGCTAACCATGAAAAGTTACAGTTCATCTTCTCCCACACCTTTCCTTTGCTGCCTGCTTCCTTTAGGTGGCTCTGAAAAGCCATCTGCACTGCATTGTATATTTTCCTCTATCATCTGCGTAAATCTTCCTCTCTCCAACAACTATTGTTTATAGGACCAGCAGGTATATGTAGTTTACGTGAAGTCACTGCTTGCCAGAGGGAGCTTGGGGTTCAGATAAATATCTCTGCTTTGAGAAAGTATTAAGAGCCTGAGGAGACAGGTTGGCTTCTGAGGTATACAAATTCATGTTGGCCATATATCAATGGCATCCAGAAACTTCAGTCAGGACAGGGTGCCTTGGCCTTTACACAGTAGTCTAAAAAAATGATTTTCCTTGCAGTGAACTTAGTCCCAAAATGGGTGGCATAGGTCATTAAAGGGGATTTTTCTCTCTGGATTACATGCAGGGATCTTGGAGTACAGAGAAATGAACTCTGCTGCCCAATATCACATGAATTAATTTGGGCAGAATTAAGGAATGAGCTCAAGAGTCAACCAAGGCTGTGAACAGCTGCCCATGGACAAGCACACCCTTGATCTCTGGGTGTTCTTCCAAACTCCAGTTCTCCTTTTCACAAAATTCGTCAGAGCCCAGTGTCTTTAGGATCCTGCACATTGACCAAATCTGGCTGAAAGTGGGTAACAGAGTCAAACGACCATCCAGCAGACAAGCACATACGACATCATAAATCTCATTTCCTGAAAAAGGCAAGATAAAAAAAGAGCCTGTAGCCACCAGGTCTTACTTCCTTTCAACTGAATCAATGCATCCCTTGGTAGGGCTGAGTATTGATTTATTTTATACAAACAGTGGAGTTTGGAGCTTTAGATTTATGCTCCTTGCCCAAAGCTCATCCCTGAAAGAGCATGAATTGGTGTATCCACTAATGGCCCCTGCTCCAACTGCTAATCATTCCAGTTCCTAAAGATTTTTAAGTCAGCTATTGACCTATATTATTCTGACCTGAAAGAGCTATTATAAGCTGCACAACAAATTGGGAGGGGAAAAGAAAAAAAAAAAAAAAGAAGCAACAATCAAGATTGGTCTCAGATCTCCAAATCTTCCCATTAAGAGCTGCTTCCATTTCCTATTATTCATTGTTTCAGTAAAGAATGTTTATGAGTTATTAGACATGTTATCAGTTTCTCCTTCATTTTAATTTTGACTGTTGAACATTTGAGAGATAAAAGATGTTGAACCTTTTTTTCTACAAGTTATTTATTAACAATCATTATAATGGGATTTGGGTGGAAATGAGAAACTAAATGGCCCAGGCTTTTTTCTTCCATCAAGACCTGCACTGGAATCCAATTTTCACTACCTGCAGACAATACCCAGCCAACGTTCACACAGACACAAGAAAAACTCAGGCCCAAAAGTGACAAAAGACTGCCAAATCCATCATTATTTTTCCACTTCACCTAGCTAAGTTGAAAATCACCGACTGCTCACTTCAAAGCAAACACAGCTGCAAAATGACGCAAATACTATTAGCAACAAGATGACATTTCTTTTTATTTATTTATTTATATATTTATTTATTTTTAAAGAGGAAGTTTGGCATAGCACAACATTGGGCTGCAGGTGCAAGGAGTTCATTTGCAGCTCATGGACTCAAGGCCAGGGAGACATTGGCACTGTGTTGTGAATCTCTGCACCAGGGCCACAGTTAAACTGGGTCCAGGCTAACCAGGGGTTCAGAGCAGAAGCTTGGAGAAGTAGCAGAGACCATGAAGGAAGGAACAAACCAAAAATAGTCTTGGTAAGAGAAGATTTCTCATTGATTGTTTAGCTCTATTTGGTGTTATTTCGAAGTAAGAGAGAAAATAGGTTGAAATTAGCTTGAGATTCACTTATAAAGCTGAGAAGCAAAAATGTGTATATACAAATATTTCATACTGAAGTGTTACTAACTCTTCATACTGGAAGATTTCTCTGATAAGCACGAACTTTTGTTTTGCTGTCTCCAACGAAATATTCATTACTGTACAGTATAGGGTTAAATGATTTCATCTTTTAAATAACTGTCTGTAAGGTAGCCATGCTAAAAAGCAGGTGGAAACAGAGGTAGGACAGATAATACATCCCTATCTCAGATAACTGTAAACATACTCAAAGGTTGTTTGCTGTGGATAATACAGGACCTTTTTTTTTTTTTTTTTAATATACATATATATGCAGATTTACAGCACTTAGATTGCAGATGCATTTACAACAGATTTATTTGTTTAGATCTGTCCTTCCCAAGGACATCTAACTGTGTGATTCATGGATACACACCTCTATATGCTAAATTGGTTCTCAGTTTTATTTTAACAAGAATCAAGCCTAGAATAACTGAAAATGCTGTTGTGAAGTGGCACTGTGTAATTTACAACCCACATTTGGCATACCACTACCAGATCAAGCTTTTAAAAGCAACAAAACCTTCAGACTTCTCATTTTTCTATCTTGTTAGACACCCTAACTCAACCCAGAAAAATCATGCTTGCTGAGCAGCTTTAATAATACAGGAGCCATTCAAGTTCAGTGAAACAGCTTCATATTATGAAAGGGCAGCATTCCTGAACATACATTTCTCGAAATAAAAGCAAGTGACATGAAGATTATGGAGCTGGACAGAAGTGCCAAAAGACTCTCTAAGTTTTTCTGCAGGAATTATTTAGTGCCTGGTAAATTTCTGTGATTTTGCTGCTTTAGACTTCTACTCCTTGGGGTGTAATAAATCTGTGATAATTCCCATCCAGTGCTGTGTGCACCGTCTCTGCCTGGAAGACAAGCAGTGGAGCAGCCGAAGGCCTCAAAACAGTCGCTCCCAGCTATTAATGGGCTGCATTTTTCAGGAAGCCAGCTCAAGGCAGTTTGAATCTTCCTCTACCTTCTCCCAGAAGCAACTCCTCACTTCATTACAGAGAAGAACTCGCTAGAGGCAGAAACTCAGGGGTGCAAAGGTTCCCAGGGAACCGACTGTTCAATTTCCCTAGCAATGTTCAGTCTCCTGTGTCAATGATACAGACAGAAAACAGAAAAAGCCTGGTGGAAAAGATTAAATGTATGCATTGTGTTATTTATTCCATAGCACACCATACACAGATTCCAGCAGGAGGTTTCTAACCACCTTTGTAATGACACAACTGCTAGCACACTCCTATGCTCTGCAGAAAAGGGAATTGGTGTGTGTGTGTGTGTGGCAGTATCAGCAGCTGGCACTAGCTCACCCACAGCAACTTGTAATGTCCATAGAGCACGGAACTGACCTTGGCTTCAAAAGCATCCTTCCCGATTTTCCAAGGCCACTGTCAGGTCATATTCCCACTGTTTGAGCAGCTGCATTGCGTGCCATTCTCACATGTGAAATGGCAAAATCAAGCAGTCAGATGTCACGTCTCGGCACTACAAAACTGTTCATCATTATCAGCAAATGCAAATACAGGGGCTTGAAAGGAGAAGCCAGCCTGAAGCCTTTTTCTGAAAATCAAGAATATTCATTGAGAGACCCTTCCCCCATAGCACCTTACTCGATATATTGACCTTGGATGGGTAGATGAATCTCTTAGTGCTCTCGTAAGCTTCATTTACATTTCAGTAGGCATTAAACAATTAAGCCATTTTGGGATCCAACTCTGCACATTATTTATGTGTCTCTGAGTGCCCTTCCACAGCAAAGTTCTAGGACTTTAAGCAAGCAAGCATGACATGTAAGTGGAGAAGAAAAAAGTCATACTGTTTTTTAAAAATTCCTTTTAAAGGTACACATTTTTTTTGTTTAGCCTGAGCATAGCAAGGGTTTTGAGTGCTGAAGAAAAGAGGCATAGGAATGATCTTGTTGAAATTATTTAGACTTGATGAAGGAGACAAATGCAAAAAAAAAAAAAAAAAAGGAATTTTTTAAATGCTATTCTATAATCCTATACTGGTAACTGCAACTCATGAAAAATCTTATTAACATCTTACAGGATTGCAGTGAAGCAAGTGATCAGGTTCCACAAAGATGCACATAGTTTAACACTAGTCCAGGCAGAGACATATGCATGTGACATTTGAAGAATGTTAGAAAACAGAAGCATGACCAGAAGTATGGAAGATATATGCTGCCTGAGGATTCGATGCTGAACCTGTCATATGCATAGTCTCAAACACAAAAATGTTTTGATATTCTCTCAATTCAGATGATACAAAGCACTGCTTTCCCTTGACATTCAGGGGTCAGTTTAGGCACAGTCATAAAAGAAATGGTCCTCACAATGCACTGCTTGTATCAGCAATCCTCCTTGGCATTAGGAAGTCGGCCTCGGAGATGATGTGTTGCCTGACTTTTATCCAATAACTCTATTGAATTTGTTGTCTGACCTTTTCTTTCCTTTGGATGGCATCATCCATGGAGTAGTATATCATCATCATCATCCTCACTCAAATGATGCATTTCACTAATAGATCATTAGAAAGAAAGCTCACTCTGAGGATATATGAGTGCAATACATCACAACGGAAAAGGGCGTACTGTTGATGTACTACTACAACAATGGAGGAGTCCAAAGAGGAGGAGGCTGAAGAGGAACCTTTTAGTTTTTATTTTTTTTATCATTTCTTTATTTGAGAAGGATGACTAAACCACAATAAAAAGCCTTTACTATGTTCTCACTTTGCATTATTGAAATAAGCCACAATATATGCTCAGGTTTTTGCTTCTCTGAGCATGAAAGAAATGACAAATTCTTTTCTTCTTTCTATCCTGTTTCACAGTCTGGTTCTCATGCACTAACACATGGGCAACCTGTGTTTCTTCATCACCTGAGAGCTGGACTTCAGGCCCAACCATGTTGTGTAGAAAGCAGGAAGTCACTGCTGTTGCAAGGAACACCACGTAGCACAAGTCCTTAGTGGGGAGGACAAGCAAATCTGCCGGGTTGCCAAAGGTGTCTATAATGGGTTGTTCTAGAGGACAGCTACACATATCACTGATATGCAATAAGCGATGTGACCACATAGGTTCCTGCTCATGGACCAGTCCCAACAACCCTGCTTCCTCTGAGGAACCTGGCAAAAATCTCTTGGATCTTGTCACCTGTATATTTTGGCATGTGTGCTGGAGAATAAGGAGATTTAAGATCCCTTCCTAGTACTGAGTCATTTTTACTGCAGATTCCCCCTGGAAAAACTGGTTTTTTTTTTTTTGCTTTTTTTTTTTCACATTTCCAAACAACCATTTATATCTGGAAAGCTATGATTTGGTGCAGGAAAATATCCAAAAGATGTATCTGCAAATTTGCCCTACAAAACTACTCCCCTGCATCTTGAACCCATCTGCCTCTTTCAGCATGACACATTGGTTTGAAAGCAAAAGGACTTTGGTGCCTGGCCTAAAAGCCTTCACAGTGGATGTGACAGTCTCCCCACTGTCATTAGCTCTTTGCCTACTTAATTATCTCCTCCACGCTGGAGAGGGGCACCTGCAGTGCTGCGCGGGGACGGTGCTCAGATAACGCTGTTCCTCCCACCCCTGTGCTGTTATCGGTAATTTCGTTCCGTATTGTCAACAAGCGTATCAGAAAAGTAAAACACAATTAACCATGGTGCCAAATAGTGGCTTAATGCTTAATTGCACAACCCACAATGAGGTCACAATTACTGGGCAATCAGATAAGCTTTCACAGATGTATTATATAATCCATGAGCTTAATTCCTCTGGAGGTAGCCAGAAAATTGCTGTTCATTAACAAAGTGGTCCCATTATCAGAAAACATATTTAAATAATTTTCTCCATTCTGGAAATAATGCCATTTCTTCTTCAAAGGATAAATACACTTTCAAGAGTTGCTTCAACTGGAAACTACTGTCCCAAGTAAATCTAACAACAGATGTTTAATGCATCTTCTTGCCCCTGCCCCCCATTAATAAAAAAGACAAGAAAATATTTTTCTTAACTCCTCCAGTTTACTTCCCACAAGGTGGAAGTATGAGGTACAGAGAACTACACTGATGTTCCACTTATGGACGCAAATCATCAAATTCTGCAGTTTTGTTCAGTAACATGTCCCAAAGGAGCCAAGGGAGTGACATAAGTAAGGGTCCAGGATCAAGCATAAAGTGTCAAATGCATTTTTCTTTATCTCCAAACCTTTTTTTAAAAAATGATTTACTGCCTCACCGTATAGGACATGAAAGGATAATGCTGTTGTCAACACTCAAACAAATGACACACTGGAAGTAACATTTTTTTATGTACATTTATGCATCTTGATGCAGCCGCCTCCCTTACTATGACAAAACTCCCATGGAAACAAATGGGATTTTTACCCGAAAGTGACTGCAGGATTGGCCCCTCTTTTATGACTGTTAAAATATATCGATGTTCTCTGAAAACCCAGAATTACTTTGCAGAAATAGAGGAGACATCCAAGTATTTTACTAATTTTAAGAAGTACTAAATCACAGAAATGATTTCAGAATACATCTTTAGAGTAATCCTTAATGTCTCCTCATATCTCTCTCAGACTGAAATAATATAAAAATCCATTGAAGAATAATAATAGTCACATTTGATGTATATTTTTATTAATAGCACTATAAAAATTCAATTATGTAGCAAAAGGCCAACAAAAATCTTCCTTTAAATTGTGCAGTAAACAAAGCACTCAAAAAAAATAATAATTTGCTCATGTCAAAATGTTAAAAATCTCTGCTCCGTTGGCTGAGGTATTTAAACTGAATTTCCTTTTTGTGTTTAGAATCAGATTTCCCCTTTCCTCTCCCCCTGCTCCCATTCCTCCAAATGCTTTCCTGGGAGAGGTTTATTTAGCCAACAATCTGTGCCTTCCAGACGTATTATTTCCTCTGTCCACTCTGCAAATTCCCATATCTGACATTTACCGTGCGGGGAGAACACAGCTGTACAGATGGATTAATAACAAAATCAAGATACAATAGCTCTGACAAACTGCTTCCTCACTGATAAATTGAAAAATAACTATAGGCCACAAGATAGTCTGCTAATGATAAGTAATACCATCACTTAGGGATATACCAAAGTGTACCTCTGGACTGGGTTTAGGTGGTTCTGCTTCTGTGTTACAGTGAGGCAAAGCTGTTTTACCTTGCACGGCAGGAGATGATCTAGCATAAAATGATCATTTTTTATGCTTATCATGCAGAACTAGATTGCCACTATCTTCATGGGGTTGCACAGGAGGGCACTAAGCAGTCCCCTTCCTCGTCTCATTAAACCAGGGCTCCACCACAGAGAAAAGGAGTCTGCTCATCTGAATCCCTCCACGTCCCCATAACCAAATATATGCAAAGGGAAAGGTGGAGATAAACCTAGATTTTGCCATCAAGTGGGAGCAGGAAATCTGCTATTCTGCCAAAAAGTAGGTAGATTATTATTATTTTTTAATTTTTTTTTTTTTTGTCTTCCCCAGACAGAAAGATGTGGGAGTTGGATCCCCCATCGTGGTGCAGTAGCACCCCACCTCTCCTAACAAAGGAGCTGAAAGCCGCCTGGGAACTCCAGGTCCTGACCGATGACCCTAGTGATTCTAGACACTGGGGTGAAACTGACAGCTTTTCACTTCGTGCGTCTCTATCTAACAAATAGACAGAACCAGTTTCTGCAGGTTCCACTGGGTTTTGAGTGAGGGGAATTATTTCTCCAGGAGCCCCGATAGCAGTGACAGGAACGTCAGTCTTCCTTCTGTGACTGATTTTGTCCTACTTGCTCCCTTTGGTGGTGACATCCACTTTGTGTACCCTGGCACCACTGGCCACAGCATCACACCCCTGCCCCCTGTACCAGGCAAAACCTTTGTAAGACCCGTGCACACCACAAAAAAAAAAATACTTAAAATCCGAGCTGGATCTCTGTTTCTCTTAAAGCCTTAGCCCTGTGTTCCAAACCAAAATCCTGAGTGGGGCCATCTCTTCACCGTGCAGTACTGACCAGCCTCAACAAGCCACTTCCCACCAGCTTCTGTGCTTGCATGTACATGCTTAGGGAAGACCCAGACTCCCAGCAGCTTCTCACTGCTCCAGTCCCACCTCTCAGCCTACCTGACCCTAACTTCAGATTTACCATAGCCAATTTTCTCCTCCCGTACCTATTCACTGCAGAACATGCCTGGGGTGGCTGGAGGCAGAAGTGTTTGCCCAGATCCATGCTTCGTCTGTGAGCCCTGAGTGAGCTGCATGAAAATAATTAACACACATAACAAGGAAAGAGAGGGAAGAATAAATTATATGCAAATTTAGTCAAGGAGCTCCACAGAACTAATTAAATTGGATAGGAGATCTGACAGCACAACAGCCACAGAGACTTTTTCCCCTTCTGCTCACTAGAAAAAGTATTGATTGCCCAGGATAACATAGCCTGGTGCAGAGCAGCTAGCTACGGATTTGTTCTTCAGAGTCACATGCCACTTGTGCCATGCACAAGGAGCTTATGTAGTGGTGGGGTTTAAAACGATAAAAGTAGAAAGTGCAGAAAATGCCTGCATACCTGTACTCATACGGCATCCTGGGTGACATGATACCCATCGCTTTGCTTCTCTGTGCCTCAGTTTCCCTGGCAGGAGGACAGAAGAATAATCATGAGAACTCATCCATATGACCGGTGAGTGCTTACTAAACTCAGACCTAAAACAGTGTTGTTCCTCAGCTGAGAGTCTCAGCATCTCTCCAGTGCTAAACAAAACTGCTTTTTTCCTCTTCCAACCCATAGTCTACTCACTGAGACAGGAACAGAAATTTGGTTTGAATTTTTCTGTCTTTACCTTTATTTTATTTTTACTTTTATTTTATTTCTTTTATATATATATATGTATTTAAGAAATGCTTGGCATGGGCAAAAATCAAAGAAAGAAAGATAAAGCACTTCTCAGATTTGTCTCTCTTTTTCCCTATTCCTATCATTTTCTAATCAAACCAGCATGAGATATCAAGCAATTACAATGCCATTTGCTCCCTGCTGGATGCAACAATTAGCCTAAGATATCTAATGAAAGGAATTAAATTCTACATCTTTTATACCAAATAGCTTTAATTTTAATTACAAATCCCAAATACATCATCTTCAACAACGATCAGCCATCACATCTGCTAGGGGCTGATGAGGATTTGCCTTTGCATGGTTTGGACTGAAAATGAAACCAGACTCTCCCCACATAAGTGCCCTAGTGAAGTGAATGGAAATTAGGGTACAGCAAGGATCAGAGCCCACAAAATCCCTGCAGAATTTCCCAGAGTGTGAGGCTGTTACCAGATTGCTCTTCATCTGCAGCTGTAAAAAGCATCCTTACACATCAGATCTGAAAAAGTTGCTGGGGGTTTGGGGACATAATTCATTGCTGAGTGTCTATTACATCTCCCCATTTGGACTCAATCCACATAGTCCATTATATCTCCAACTAGAGCTCATTTTAGCAATTTGCATTATTCCAGGTACCTGTCTCTGAGCACAAGCCGCCTGCTGGCATGCAAGCACTAGTCCATTAAGGGAAGGTGAGGGCTCAGGGCAGCCCATCTCCCAGCCTTCCCCCTCTGCCTAGATAGGGAATAGTGATAGGTGGGAAATAGGTGAGCCCCAAAGCAAAATGCTGCGTTATCATACCTGTCTGTGAGCCCAGCAGTCTCTGCCCATGAGCACACAGCAGGGTCCCCCAGCTGTCTGTGAACCCATGCTGACAAACCTTCCCTCAAGATCTAGGTTTGCTTCTATTCCTAAATCTCTGCATCCAGTGCCATTGCCCCATGCAGACCTGGCAGGAAGCACCAAAAAACTATATCCCTTCTGAAGTAGAAACTGTGCTTAACTAAGCCACTTTCACACTTCTGAATAATTTACCTGAGAACTGTTTGGAAAAAGGGGTAAACTCTCACTCTCCACAAAGTCATGACTTTTTGTCCTTTGGTCATAGAAGCAGGGTTTTTTAAAAAGTGTTTCTGTGATTGAAAAATGGGCTGCATTTTGTAATATCTTTGTAAGCACTCTGATGCTTTTCTAGTTTAAATATTCATATTCCAAAAAAAAAAAAAAAAATCTCTGGTGGAATAACAGTGAAAATGAGCTATATTCAATCACTGCAAGTCAGTCAATGTTTTCATTTTTGGCTAAGTCTGAATATAAGCAAATGCAGAAATATTTGGATTTTCTTGCCAAGGGAGATGCACAAGTTCCCTCTGACTCTCTCTTGGTTTTTATTAAAACCAGAGATTTACTCTACAGTGAAAGACACCCTAAGCCAACCCCTCCTGCCTGACAGCTACTGACACCCTGACACCCCTGAGGGGACCCTGGGCTCTGTCCCACCCGCAGCCATCCCTGGCTCTCACAGGTGGGGCTGAGCAGCTGGCTGATCCGTGATGGCTGCGAATGAGCGGGTAATGCTGCTGGTTCCTAAAGACCCTATAATATAGTGGGCGATCACTCTGTGTTCATGGCATTGTCACTGACCTTCATTTTCATGTTATGATATCTCTTATTCCCACGGGCCTCCTAACTGCTTGCAGGAGCTACAATTTATACCTGTCAGTTACTGGCAGCTACCCCAGAGAGTCCTGGCACCTCACAGACCTGCATTTTCAATTCCATTTTTTTGTTGAAAAGCGACAGGAAATCAGCAATAAGGAACCTGGGTGATGAATCGTGGTCTCTGCACATCCTGACACGGCCATCTACTTAATCCCTGCCTGTGGCAGAGGGGTTGGAACTAGATGATCTTTTAGGTTCCTTCCACCCTAAGCCATTCTATGATTGTATGATAATGCCACCAAATCTTCCCTGTCACTCCAGCAAACACCTTCCTGACCACACACAGGGCTCAGGCAGTGCTGCAATCCCAGAGAAGTGCAACGTTAATCCATCACCCCTAATCTTCACACCACACATCCAAGCTCCGTCCGCACCCATTTGTCTCCTCCCGCACCCCAGCACAACTAATGATGCCAGCATTTATAACAGCGGTATCGTGCTGGGTACCCCTTCTCACTCCATAATTTATACGGTGTGATTTATTTGCAGTGGACATGCCTAGAAAATATATTTTTTCCCTTCCCTTCTTGTCGAGGTGTGGCACCAGGCAGCGAGTACAGTGGGCACGGTGCAGAACTGCCCACGTCTGAAGCCCCAGGCAGGCTCAGCTCAGGGTCAGGAGCAATGCACTTTCTTGACACCACACTGCAACAACATGATCTGGCTCTGGTGGGACTTAGCATCGTCTCCCCACTTTCTGGGAAAATTCTGGGATCTGGAATTTTGTATCCCAGAGAATTACTGACTGGGAAGACAACTGTTCCCAAGAAAACATTGAGAAGTATTAAGAATGGGTCAGAAGGAGCTTTGGAAGATCTGCTAGCGAGGATCATTGCTGAAAGGATGTTTACCACTGTCTGGAACATCATTCACAATGTGCTTGCTCTGCCTGTGTTTTAAGCCCTTCCTCAAAAGAGACTGCACAGTGCCTGGCAGCCTGTTGTAGCGCTTTGCTCTCCCACTAAGACACTTCTACTACCCAACCACAACTTCCTGTAAATGAGGCTCATTTATTTTGGTTTTGTACAGTGGCTATGGGCAACAGCTGACCACTATCATGTGTATAACACATTATACACATAACATATGGCATATATATTTTATGTAAAAAGTGATAGCTGTAACTTTATCAATTTCTTCTGTTTTCTAAACTTTCTCTTCTCTTTTCTCCCATTTTCTAGTGTCTGTATAAACACCGGTACGAACACACTACGGAACATTACTCAATTCCTCGTCATAGTTATACAGGGAGAGGGACCACAACGGTCACTAATTCAGTGATTAAGAGATGTAGGCAAATGGTCTACAGAACCAAGTCCTGTCTGACTCTCATTTTCCTTAGGGATTCCTTGTTGCGGAAAGTGTCACAGTGAGGCTGGCTCCACAGCTGGAGCACAGGCTGGGATCTCCGCAAGCTCAGAACAAGGACCTGAGCCCCATCACCTACACTCCCTGCCCAGGGCTATCAGCTTTCACAATGCATGGTTGCCTCCTCTGCCCTACACTTAGACACATATATATGCAATATTTAACGTCTGGGTTTCACTTCAGCACAGAAAACATTAATTCTGAAATCTTTAACATTTGTTAAAGTGGAATTTTCCTTTCACAAACTGCCTGGTTTGCAGGAATGTCCCAGAACAGTGCGTGTGCAATGTGGTACCTTTGTGCCAGAATTTGTTCCCCAAATTGCTGTGCTTTGACCATCTCTACTAGCCCTATACAAGCATGGAGCAGGGAGAATTTTAAGGTGTAATAGCTTTACCCATCATCACTAGAAACACCTGTCTTGGGGAGCTGGGAAGTTAAGATTTCTAACAATATAACCGTCTCCAGCAAGCTCTAGAGGTTTGCCTGCTCTCAGGCCTTAAGGCTATGACAGTGATCTATGGAAAATCTATCTCTGATGATTTAAAGGTTTTTAACATTTGTTCTGTCATCCAAAACATATAGGTAGTGGCTAGGTCAAAGTGAGTTTACGGATGAGTGAAGTGGGAAAAAAAATAATCCAGTAAAAAGATTTTACAATTCTAAAGGGATAATTTTCCAAAATATTGTATTTACAAATACTCACTAGCTGTCTTTCAGCTTGGAAATGAGATGTTTTTATACTATACTTTTCTTGGTGATTTCCAAGCAATAGAAGAAAATGTGTATGATGCAACATTTTCCTACAGCCTACTATACTGCTACCTATATAACTTTTTTTTTTCAATACTGTGGATCAGAAAGTCGGGTTTTTAAAATATTGACTTTTTAAACACCCATTCTCATTTTTTTTACTAACAAAAAAAAATACTTTCTTTTTTTCTTTTCTTTTTTCTTTTTTCCTCTCTCTCTCTTTTTTTTTTTTTTTAGTTTAAACAGTTTGACAGGCTTCCTCTATAAGCAAGTTCTCCTGATATGTGTTCATGGCAAGCCATTGCCCCTGTTTCCCAGTTGTCCTCTGTTTTGTCTGATTACACTATAAATTCTTTGGGAAAAAGATTGTCTCTCAGTGCGTGAACTCACCAAGTCAGGGACTCCCTGGGTGTTTTTGTACTGCCCAGTGCAGTAATATACTACTCTGATGGAGTCCCCCTTTGTACTAAAGATTATAACAATCATGGAGAGAGAAATACAATTCTATTTTATGGACTCAGTGTTGACCATTTAAATTAGCTTGCTTTTGTTTTGAAAGATAATCCCAGAATGGTAGAACTCTCTGTGGAAGGCAATGGATAGCTCCAAATTGTTGCTCTGGACAACTGGCCTTGTGAGGTGACTAGTGGAAAAATGTCCTAAAGAGCCACCTGAGAGATCTGGCCACCAAGCAGCGAAGGCTGGAAGCTGGGCCTGGGGAGGTGCAGCCTGTGTCCTGTGGGATGTTTGTCCAAATGGAAGCTTTGCCAACCATCACTTTAACAAGGAGTGAGTACCAGCAAGCAAAGTTTATTCCAGGTGTCTCTGACAGAGTAAATATGGTACATGTGTTCCCAGTATTTCATGGTAGTATGCTAGGAGAATAGAGAGAATATTACTATATTTGTTTCTTTATCTTTACTAAAATATTCACACAAACAGAATAAGGCCCTTGAACTCCTCATGGTTCAGCCTGTGCCATTATTTTGACCCAAGTTTTGAAGTTTCTCTGGGTTTCACTTCTTTTTGTATCCCTGCCTGTATACTTGAGCAGAATAACTCATCACCTTTTCTCTCCCTCCATACAACTTGCTGTTGGCAATGCCAACGAACTGGTACATCTCTGCAAAATGGGCATGCTCTAGGCATGACACCTGCAAGTAACTCTTGGCCAGGCATAGTTCTTATACATCTCTTTTTATGTGACCTTGATAAATGTGGTCTGCTTAATATGGCTAAGATGAATGAGCCAATAATTTCTAGACAAGACATCCGACAGGCAGACTGTTTTGATTTACAAGGCTATGTTAATAAATACCGGTGGCATGTTTTGTTTTTCAGGTTGCTTTGTGTCTCTGTTACTTCTGGGCTGCTGTCGATGGAAGACTGTGAATTCACCTGCTGTTGCTGAGTTTCAAGAAGAGATGTATTGTAGGGCTGGGAGGAAAACAGGGTGAGAGAGCAGTTACCTGAACCATGCTGCAAATGTTTTTTTTGTTGGTTTTTTTTTTGGTTTTGTTTTTTTTTATGATGTAGGCGGTGCATAACCCCACAAATGGTAGTGCTCACATGTCAGAAAGGTACAGGGACTTCCCCGTGTCTCCAAGTTGGTTAGCATACAAAATAATGTCTCAGAACTGCAACCACTCTCCACTTTTTCTGCATGCTGCTTTATCTCTTTCCTAAAGGAGGCCTTATGTTGGTGTGGATAATGCCAGATTTTGGATGAGTTTTGCTCATCAGGGGTCATGTTCCCCATGAATTTTCCTCCCCTGGGTTAAGTACCAGATGCAGTGACTCCCTGACAGCTTGTTACTCCAAAAGGGTGCTGGGTCCAGCAAATGAGATGCTTACATCAGGTAGGAAGGCCTCTTAACAGAAGGGAACCAGAGAAACTCTGTACCTAAATTAGCTAAGTACATTAGGTGACAAAAGTGGAGTGACAGTGGTGTTTATTTTCTTCTGCAAATGAAAATTTAGTTTCTGAACCACTGAGGAGGTGTTTTTGTAATCCAAAATCTTAAAGTTATCTATGTTTTCTTCTTTCAGACAGCTTTTAGAGCTTGGAGGCCTCTGGTAAAGCTTTTCAATCCCCTTTGCACTCCTCTCCTTATTCAGATAATGAAGTTAATGCATTTTAACAATCCTGTACACCAGCGGATCCATAGCAATGATCTGTATGCAAACTTCTAGCAATGGTAAATGCAGCTTAGCTTAGCCCATGCTGGAAGTTCCACTGCCTGTATTTGCCTTTGGCTAATAAATCACAGGGATTAGCTGAGGCATCATAAGTTCTCAAGGCAAGTAAAGCAGTGAGCGTGAGTCCTTATCTGTGTCAGAGGACAGATGGAGGTAGGGAGATGCAGTACAGCAGGTCCAGCTCTCTGGGCCCTTCCTAGGCAGGAGCTGGAGCAAGGAGGTGCCAGAATACAAGGGCAGAAGTTTTCTACAGCGTGCTATTGGTAGCCAGCTCTCTGAGGCACTTCTGGGCAAGGAATGGTACTTTTCAACCATGGGTTTAACCATTCAGAGTCTGCAGCCTTGTAAATTTTCAACTTCCACAATATATAGTGAAGAGGAATTTCTCAGGTTAAACACTTCCTGATGAAGCACCTCTTTTTTTTCTTCTCAAACCTGCCCCCTGCACCACACTACTCCCTGGCTCCCCAGCCGGAGGAAGCAGAGAGCTGTTGCTCCCGATGTACCCCATGCATACCACTCCTCATTTTATAATTGCTAATTACATCCCATCTAGACCAAATCTTCTCCATTCTGAAGCATCCTGGTCTGTGTAACCATTTGCTCCATGGGAGCCACCACAAGTCTGGTATCAGTGCCGTGCTTTTCCAGTCCTTCTCTCCTTCAAGAGACAAGCAGAGCCAAGCTGCACACAGCATTCAGCATGTAGCCACATAACATTTTGGTTCTGCTTCCTTCCTAATAATTTCTAGTTGGTAATTTGCTTATTTGCCTCTGATGATTTGACCTCAACCTCTGTCAGGGGAAAGGGTGCAGACAAAGCACCTTGGCTTTGCTATCAGGCAAGGGAGCCCTGACGCTAAAGAAGGCAGGCATGAAACTATTCTCAGTTATACTAGGGGAGGTAAACGTTTTTTCAGTCAGCGTGTAGTTAGCAAAGGAGTTATCATGCAGGAAAAGAGACTGACCAGGGCTAGGCTGGAATATGGGATCAAGCTGCAACAAGAAATTGATAGGGAGCTGCAAACCTACCAGAAGAAAGGAAAGAATCCTTCAAAGCTAAGAACAAAGCACAATCCATCGGGAGCACAGGGATGAGCTAATTGAAGCGTCTCTCTTCGTTCTTCTCCTCTTTGGCTCCAAGAGCACCTTCTATCACTTAAAGGCAGCTATCACTGTCACTTTCTCCTTTGGTTCACATGCACTTGTTCATCCTTTGAGCTTTAATCTTTTGCTATTGATTTCCACCCTGTTAGCTGAAATATTGTCCTGCTCTTTGAGAAAGGCAATCGCCCAGACCACACTATTGCAAATAATATGTACTTTGGAAAACAGTGATTGAATTCCCATATTATCCGCTGAAGCAAAAAACTCTACCCTGCCAAAGAGAAAATACTCTGCAGAGATAAGATCATAGAAATTCATCAAACTGGCTTCAGGGGTTTTGTGTGTGCATGTGTGGATTTTTATTTATTTATTTATTTATTATTTATTTATTTTGTACCACCCCAGAGAGATGCTGAGATTAAAATGTATTATACTTGGATATGTGGGCTAACCAACCCAGTGAGTCCTGTTACTCAGAATTCAAACTATAATTCACACTCGGAAAATTGCAGATCCACCCTGATATAAATTTCAGCTAGAGTGCAAAAGAGCCAGCTATAGTTTTACATGCATATTTAGATTGTATTCTTGTATGTACAAATCCTCTGAAAAACTGCCATAAATCTGCTGCCATACGTTTCAATGATCCAAAGGAGAACTGTGTGAACATAAGGGGTTTTATTCCACCCTCAAAATGTCACATGAAAAATAAAATGTATCCATGCCTTATCTGGGTGATCTGTAGAACTTTTAAGGCCATTGATTCATTTTATTATTATTATTTCATTAAAACATGGCACATTTGATGGCAGAAGCTACTGTTAAATATGAGAGCCTCAGATTCAGTATCTAAAGCCACAGCTGTAGGTACTTCAGTAAATTCACCCCCAGCTTTTCAGATGAGTGCTCATTTTCTGGTGCCTCTATACTGTCAGATTAGGATTCTCCAGAGTTTCATGTTGGGATGATTCCTTCACCAAGGAATCCTCCACTCAGATATACACCAACAGGATTCCTTGGTGAAGATACCGTAGTCTATCCTTGGATGCTACTGTTAAAATTAATAGAAATTCATATTGAATCAGCAGATCATGCTCCAGCAACAAAGAAGATTTATCCAAAGAACTACTAAGAAGGACATATACAGTAGGACATTAGTAGAAATGAAGGTGATATAAGTAAATGACCTCAGTCCCTTCTGCAACCTCCCCCTCGGTTGGCATTCAAGATGGTCAAGGATCTAGCAACCATTGCTCTATCCCACACTACTGAATTTCATTTGAAGAATCAGAAAAAGTAAATCATGTCCAGCCCGGGCTCTGGTGGTGTCTCTCTCTCCTGCTTCATCTCTGAGATATTTTTGTTCAGTTCCAGGCTGAACAAAAGACTAGACTCTTTGGCTATTTGATCTTGCCTGTCTTATCACAAACAGATCCCATTTTGATAGCATTTTCCTCTTCCTCATGCCATTTCCTGGCTTTTGTTTTGTAATTATGTAGTAGTAATGGCTCTTAAAACTTCCTACAAGGGTGTTACATCCATTACAACAGCAATTCAATTTTAGTAGCTATTCACATATAGTGGAAAGAGATATTAAATTGGAGGTGATGTTGCAATAAAAATCATACCATTATAAAAACAATGTAATGTTAAAAACTGTATTACAACAGAAATATTTTAATAAAGGCACTAAATAAGCACAACAAAAGAAAACAAGAGATGAAAGGCACAATAAGAGCTTTTACTGCCACACTGATTTTGCTTTGTTTTTAATGTATTGATGGGGTATTTCATTGCAACAGCTCCACAATTTTATGATAAATGCATGACATAAAGCATCTTTCTTGTAGGTAGTGTAATTATTACATTTCCTTTCCAACGGTAGGAAAAGGCATGTGTGGTAAATGGAAAGGGCAGAGTGAATTACGGACTGGATGGGAATCTTGTCCTGCTTCACAGGAGGACGCATTTCCTGCTTTTCCTTTGCCAGAAGAGCCAGAGTCAGAGCAGGGAGTGCTGATCCATAAGGACCTTGCCAGGAGATTGTGTGGCATGAAGGCAAGTGGTGGCAACATCGAAAGGAGTCCCCACAGTGCCCAATCTGCACCACATAGGTCTGGGTAAAGAGATCCCTTCTGAAAAGATACAAATTCTTATTAAAAGGTCTACTCCTTTCTGTTTGTGCTCACACCCTCTGCAAACACATCACACTAGAACATGGTATTGTGTTTAAAACTGAATCTTTAGCTGTTTCTTTGGGAATGAAGGTCCTCTCCTCTTGGCACAGAAAAATATGGGGAAAACTTTGATTTGAAATTTGCAGATGTAGTACTTTCCACTCAGAATGAAGATTTGCTCAGCATAACAGATGGGAGCCAGGGGAGGGAAGAGTTTTTAAATTATTTCAAAATCGTCAAAACAGTTTATTCTGAAATTTTATAAATCAAATAGAGGCAGAAAGGTCAAGATTTCAACTTCAGTTTTGTTCCCTGTGCCTGGGAGTCCCATCTGTGGTAGGGCTTCTGGAGTTGGAGCTTGAAGAAAGCTTTTTCTGGCTCCCCAGTTACTTATACTGTTATTATCATTATCAACTTCTTTACCCTATTATTTTACACAACACCAAGGACTTCATTACCTCACTGATAAGCTGGGGTAAATGAAGATCTCTGGACTTAAAAAATCATAAAAGTCATCTATTCACATATAGTGTTTTTCAGCTATGTCATAGTAACAATTTCTTTCTTTAGTTATTTAATAAACAATGAAAATATAAGCTATCACCAATAAATTTAACTGTAGGGATGGAAGTCTTTGTGATAAGCTTTATTATTAATGATCTTCACTCAACCTCAGCTCCAAAGATTTCTCTGCAGAATATTTTATAGGAAATACTAGTCCTTTAAAAGCCTGGAAAGCCTAAGAAGCCACTGAAATCTGTAATTGAAATGCAAATGGAAAGCCCTTGGCACATCAAATCAATTTTGCTATTAATAAGAAGCGGAAATAGAATGTGACACGGAAAGTCCTGATGCCTTTCATAAAGGTAGGGTTTCCTAAGAGGTCTGGTGCAAAACAGAAATTCCTGTTTGCTGAAGTCACACTTCTAAATTGCTCCATTATCAGTGATAATGTGATGCAATTAACAGGCTCCTGCTTGGTTATAGAAGCCATTTTCTTCAAGGTACAAACCTCCCATAAGACCATAAAATAAGCCTTTCCAAGCTCATGTCCACAGTGTCTGGCCTCGCTGTATTTACCAGTGCCCCAAACAAATTTCAATGCATGAGACGTGTCAGCTCTGTGTCTCGCTGCCCTGGTCTTACCCTGGCGTGAGGATACCTGGGCCAGGAAGAACCTGGCTGTGCCCGGATTCGTTATCAACACCTGACTCTCATGATTGTGTTTCAGTGTTTGATCCAGAGATCATTGAAGTTAATGGAAAGATTCACCTTGACTTAATAATCTGTCCCATAATGAGGGTGGGGGAGAGCAGAGAGGATTGACTTTTAAGGAACTGAATGATTCATGTAGTCAATAAATAAAACAAGTTTGCATGGTCAAAGAAGGTATTATCCTGAAAAGTTTTAGAGAGAATTTTGCTTTCTTTCGAAAAGATCCCAGGATAGAAAGTCTTGAACCAGCCACAGCTTTTATATGTTTTATTTGTTTTTCAAGAACCAGTCTACCCAATCTCATTTGAACTTAAGCTGATCTACTATAATTTCATCCAGAGCAGAGACACAAAGCTAGACATCGATATGGATTTTCTGATGTTTCCAGCCAGAGTCAAGATGATTCACTTCCTAAAAAATAAGAAAACCATCATTTAACAAATCAGGATTTTATTTATTTATCTTTGCAAAGCTACCTTCTGTTGGACTGATGTAAGAGAGAGGCATGCACTGCTGTGTTGGTGAGAGTTCAGGCAGCAAGGACCACATCTGGATGGAGCAGTGGAATTATCTTGGCCTTTGAAAGTTGCCGGGGAGTCAGCCTGGAGAAGCCCTCCCAGTTTTTGTCCCTTCCCCTGATGTTGCTCAGATCAGATGCTTGATGCTTGGCTTCCCCGTGTCCTGACAGCCCCTCCGCCTGAGGTGCAGAACATCTTCCCTCAGTTGTCGGCCATAATGCACCTTGAGTGGCAGGAGGGAGGCTGTGTTGCAGTGTACTTCAGGCATGTGTATGTCTAGAAAATAATAAAATCTCTATAGAGTCTCATTTAAGATGCTGAGAGCTGGCTGGCATGTGTGACCTTAATGCACGAAATGCCAGCTTCACTTTTCCATCTTCCTCCCTTAATAGACGATAATTACATTAGTGGGAAATTTCAGTACAGGAGAAACCTGCTCCTCTGACATGAACAGAAGTGCTCTGGCGATTTCAGCAGCTTTTGAATGCCCCTCAGGAGGCCTAATTCAAAAGGATGCTGAGCACCTTCCTCTGTGGTTGACTTGGATCACGTTTTCCCTGAGGATTTGGGGTAAATCCATGACTTCTAGGGCATTGGTGTCAGAAAGGACAGCTGGGGGGTGTTGCCATGCTGGTGGCCATGTGCGTGACCACCCCGTAAAAACACCATGGCACAGAATTTCAGGTTTCACTGTATCCTGCTGGTGTGTACTCAGTCAGCCAGCATAAGCTGAAATCCTGGCTGTTACTCTGAATCCAGCGAGCTGGGGCAAAGCTGACACAGCTGCGTTTATCCATGTGCGGTCACGCCTTTCCTGGATGCACAGGCGTGTTTTAATTCTGTCATTTGCTGCTGGGGCGTTACCTGTACAGCACAGAAACAGCCTTTATTTATTGGTCCTGCTGAACTGGTGCCCAGGACTGATTACGTGATGATAAGGTTTATCTGGTATATCAAGTTTATTCGTATAAATTGCATAAAAGAAGCGTGTGGTGGAAAAGGGGAAAGAAGAGGCTGAAAATGTCATTGTTTCAATCCTGTCATATTTCCAGTATGAGCAGTATTTTACCTGGTAAATGGCTGTCTATTATGAACTGTGCTGCATGCATTTGTTCCCTCTTAGCACCAATTCAACAAACTAAATATCTTGCTGTGGGTTAAATGCAATGTTAGATCATGCTGTCTCTCAACAGAAATGTATAAATGGGTGGTTATTTCACTGGAAAAATGATGCATGCTCCCAGGCCATTAGGGAAATAACACCAGCAAAAGTTCTATGGTATAAAATATATAGGAGCTGGGTTTGCAAGCCAATGTTCAATCACTGTAGCCTTGAACAGCAGGTTAAAGTCAGAGAGGGCAGTAAATCCAGCCATGGCTCTTTAACCAGTAGAGCCAGAAGCATGGATCTTATGCCAAGAAATAATTTAGAGGTGAAGAAAATCATTCCCAAAGCTTATTCACAGATAAATAGGAAAAAAACTACTACATGTAGAGGTTCCAACCCTCGCATGCTGACAGCTACAGATGTGGCTCTGAGCAGGTTCTGGGATGTGTGTGAGGACCCGGGTGCTGTGCTGAGCATCCTGCCCTCACTCAGCACAGCATCGCAGCTTTACAAATCTTCATGATCCTGGGTGGTAAGTCCATGGGAGGAGATTTTTGGAAAAGTTAAATCTGTCCCATTCCCTAAATATCCCTGAGATGAAGTTTGTGGGAATAGGTAACATCAAGGCTTCTCCCTCTGTGAATAAAATCTCTGAAGGGAGTAAAAGAAGACCACATGGAAAAGAGACATAAAGCAAAATTTAGCCCATCGGAAGAGCTGACCCACAGGTATCCCTGGGTGTACTGTCTTTTCTGGAGACAAACTTGCAGACAGCAGCCAAGTGCCTCCTCCCTGCCTTTACATTTGACCTCTCTTGCTGCCTCCAGGCCAGGGGACTTCTGGCCTTAGAGAAGTTTAAAGTGAGCTCCAGGTCGCCCTACACATCCCAGCACACAACATCCTACCTGGGGGCTCTACAGCAAACTGCCTCGCCAGGGTCTGTGCTATCCTTGACCACAGACCTGTGGCTAAGCCCTGTGTTTTTAATTAAATCAGCATTTTTGCAAGTCTAATTTGCAATGTTTTTTACACGTGCTTTCTTTTAATGAAATATTTCCCTTTTGCTCGCAGCAAGTATAGCTGTGCTGGAACCACTTAAAACATCCCTTTGCAATCAGTCTGAATACTGGTGCTAGGTATGAATGAAGGCCTTTCGGGGAAAAAGAAAATCCATTTATTTAGCTACACCTCATCAAAAGAAGTGAGTTCAGTTCTTGCTTCATAAGCATGCACACAAGAAGTGTAATAATTTCTCTGCCAATACTGGGAAAATTCTGCAAGCCTGCACCTGAAATGCAGTGCAAACTCTGACCATAGAAACAAAGACAGGGCTGCAATATCCACCGAACACCAGCAAGGGGAGATGAGACTACTCCAAAGCACTCTCTCACTGCTTTCCGACCACTTTCTGACAAGGTCAGGCTTTTTGTTTTGTTACGTTTTGTTTTGTTTTGTTTTGCTTGGTTTCCACTACAAAAACAGAACCTGTGGGTTGCACAAAGACTCCCCTTTGCACAGGCACTTGACAGCAGTTTAATTGTAGCTAATAAGCAGTAAGAGTGATCTTTGTTTGCTGTATTTCTGGGATCCTCATCCTCTCTCTGAGTGGAAAGACAGTCTTCCAGGTCTCATGTTTGGAGGATGAGCCTCAGACAATGTTTCCCCATATATCCTCACCACCCCACGCACATCCCCCCTGCATGCTTGAAATGCTCCTAGCGCAGGGAGTGGGCCTGTGGGTCCACGGGGACTTGGAGCATGTGTGCAGCCACACGTGGCAACACACAGGTGTGCCACCATGACACATCCCTTTGCTGGGAACCACCCCGTTGGGCACCCACTGAGACAGAGCAGACACAGCCCCAGCACCTGGCCCCACACCTCCATGGACCAGGCAGGAGTCCAGAAGATGTCTAGAGGGTTCATGATGCATCACCTCTCCAGTGCAAACATCAGTATCTCACATGTCTTGTACAAGCACAATAAGGCAAAGAAACTTTTGGTAAGCCCTTTGTCACCTGTCACAGGCTGCTCTGGGTCTGAGCCAAAACTGCTGAGCCAACAGGTTGGGAGAAGACATCACCTGCTAGTGATGCATCTTTTCTTTAGGTCTAAAAGGCAATGAAGACTAGCACATAGACCAAAACCTGTTATGGGTTTAGCCTAGTCACAAAGCACTGCTTTGTCTTGTCCAACTCTGATATCATGAAACAAGCTTTAACAAACCAGTTATAGATAGTTTTGCGACCCCTCTGTAGATCTTATTCTACAACAGTTGACAAAGACCTCTGGTATTTTCATCCTCATCAATTACTTATGAAATCCTGCAGGCACAGAGAGGTCTTAATGACTTGATGACAGCACAAAGTCTTGAATGTGTACCCTGATCCTTTATGTGCTAATCAAAGAATCCAGCTTTGGATCAATCCCTCATATCAGAATTGCACTACAAGAATATCTAATTCCATGGCAGCTTCCACAGTCTTCATTATTTGATCAGCACTGATTGTGTACATTATTGCAAGACAAAGAAAGCAATCAGTCAAGCTTTTATCTTTGTTCTCTTGCTCTCTCTGGTATCACTTCATCTCTCTATCTCTGCACTTTAATGGCTGGCCCTCATAACAATAGCAATCTCACAATCTTTAATGTTCATGTCTTACAACAGTCTGGTGAGGTGTGACAATATTATTATTCCTATTAGAAGACTATCCACAGAGCAACAAAGTCTCATAATCACCAAAACTTTCTAAAGCCTTATCCCTGATAGCTAATACCCAGGGATAACAAGTAAAACACCATCACCAAGGTCACATTACTTTCTCAAACAGAAGTTAGGTGCCTGAATACACATGTGGTAGTACACAGACAAAACTTCTCTGCGTCTCAACATGAAGTCTCTGTTGGAGCTGAGAGTAAGCCCAATGCCACATTCCCGGTCAATGCCTTGTCCACCAAGCCATTCTTGAGAACAGATCAAGGTTAACAAAACGTTCCAGTGTAAGGGGAGGAGAGGGCATATAGGACTCACCTGTGGTGATGCTCAGGGCTGGAGAAGCAAGGATATGGCCAGTGACTGTCATTAAAGGCTGATGATCTCTTTTTGCCTAGCTAGCATTCCCACTTGTGTGAAATCTTTGGGAACAAAGGACATTTCAGTATTACCAGCAATTGTCACCATTATTTTAAAAGATCTTCCCAGAGCCATACAGTGCCATGCTGCATTGCTGAGGAACATGTCTGTGTGGGGCTATGCACACACAGCAAATAACTGCAAGGGTGAAAGAGGTGAATTGCAGAAGGAGGAAGACAAAGAAGAAAGATAAAATGACCAAAAAAGAGGAGCAGGAGTGTGCAGTAGAGGTCCCACATGTGCTTTTGTGAGCTCTTTGCCACAGCTCTGTCACATTCAGGGCAATTTCCCTTCCTCTGGGGGAGTTCATCACCTTCTGGAGAGGCCAATCCACCCTGCCAGACATTATGTGAAGCTCACAAGAGGCTTAGTCCTGTGATGTATTCAGTTTCCTCAAGCATTAGGCCCAGTGAAGTAACTGAGGAGCACACTTTTTTGTCCTCGTAATTTTAAAGAACTGCCTCTGGTGTCCTCCCTCACATGATTTCTTTACCTCTCTTCTCTATTAAGCAAAATCTGGGCTGTAAATTGTCAAGACAACACTAAGGAATGAAGACATCTGGAGTAAGTTCATCATACAAAAGCAATGTTTCCTTGCTGCCTCACTCTTCTGAAACCATTTGGTTTCAGCAGTGAAGCAATTACCCAGGCTAAGCATCAGGGGAGGGGGGCACCGTGGGCAGGCAGCAGGTTCACCAAGTCAGCCCTGAAACAGGAGTACAGCTCTTCATTCCTATAAATGAAAGGCATCAGGGTACCTGTCTAATGGGACACCAGAGCTACCTTAACCCCCAGTTGTTCTCAGGGTTTGCATAAAGTGGCATGGCAGAATAGCCCAGAGTCTATCTCAATTATTTGTATGGCATCCGTGGTAATAGTAACTGAGAAGCCTCATGATCTTTCATGTATTTGTCCATACAGCAGCCAGATAAATAGTTTTATCCTGTCCCTTATTATGGGAAGGAGTACAGAGGAGATTGACAGCATATCCCCAGCTATAGATTCAAGACACAGGTGAGTTTGTGTTTTCTAAACTGGACACTTATAACCATAATTTCAGGGATGCCGGTTTTACTTACTGAAAGCTTAGCCAGTGCTCCAGGTGGAAAATACATTAAGATTTATGCTTGGATGTAATGCCAGTAATGCGAGAAGCATGGAAATACCTTAGCTGGATAGATGCAAGAGTCTCCTTTCCAGAAGGCATATTATTAGTAGAGCCCATAGTGCTGCAGCCACCCAAAACATTAAATATACTTACACAACCTCTAATCTGCCTCTGGCTGAAAGGAGGCAGTACCTTGCCCAAGTTAGAAGTAAAATTTCCAGTAAATTGGAGAATTGTTCCCAAATTTTCCAAAACATCCAGACACCTACTGCATCTGAGCAAAAGCAGACAAACTGATCCATTTGCAGCTGGAGATATAACATCCAAAAACATTGCATCAAGTGTTTTGAATTCTCCTTGCTGAATAAAGCAGATTCTTAGTTATTAAATATGTATTAAATATCTAGTCCAGGTCGCACATCTGGCCTGAATGTTTCCCTTGAAGCTAACCTTGAATATCATTAAAAACATGGTCTCCTTGATTGAGCTATATTATTAAAGATGATAAAATTTGAGCAAAAGACATAATTAAAAGGCTGGTTGGTTACATGAATATTCCTCCCTGAAGAATTGTGATGACATTTCTTCTCTTAATGCCTGAGTGACTCTGTTGAAGTAGTTGACTATTGTCTTATACATTAATTTACTGCATGAGCTTGAGGGGGGAAGAGAAATGTAAAAAATGAAATCAGTTTCCCCTTTCAAGCCCCAAACGCTTTCTGCAGCAACCTTACCTACTCTCTGAGGACTCTACAATACGCTGAGGGAAAAAAAAATATGTGGGAGTCACTGGTTTAAATCCAGGCATCACCCCACTGAGTTTTTAAAAGATCTTATCAGGAACAAAACAGATTATGAATAAGGACAGAAAAGCTCTGGATAAATATTCCAGGACTATAGCTAATCAATTCTGCACACAGAAGATATAAGCAGCTCACCAAGCTGGTGTGTGTACAGAAACCAGTCCTAATTAACTGTGTGTGTGAATTTTGGAGTACTGAAAAAGCACGTGTTGTTAATTTAATAAATCTTCATTAATGTTGCAGGTAGCAGCGACCACCACAAGAACCATTACAAATTGACCCTTTTCAAATCCTCATAATCCTGCACTGGAGAGATATACCTAATTGGGCTCATTAAAAGTA
This sequence comes from Anser brachyrhynchus, assembly GCF_964034855.1. Taxonomy (NCBI): domain Eukaryota; kingdom Metazoa; phylum Chordata; class Aves; order Anseriformes; family Anatidae; genus Anser; species Anser brachyrhynchus. The sequence goes on from NC_137699.1 coordinate 56,925,805, forward strand.
AACATTGATTGACAGGACCACAGGGATCCTTAAAAGGGCTGTGCGGTCAAAGAGAATTGCTGTTTTCCCGATCTCCAGAGAAGCATCCAGTTGTTTGTTCCTTCTGCTGTGGTCCCCAAAAATAGAAAGAAACCTGCAAGTAGTACCTAAGGCAGCAAGGAAAGGTGTGGGGTTACATTTGCAGGTAAGAGCCCTCAGATATGGAACATTTTCAGAATCAGGTCACATTCACTTCCGTGTGTCTGGTGGGAAATGCATACCACAAATAAATATGGAGATAAGGGAATTAAGGACCTTTGAACTGTGATCGACTCTTGTTAAGACATTGGGACTGTTCCTCTAATGTTTTATGCTTTGTAAGTCATTAGCATCTGTGCAAAATGAGTGTAGAAAAACAAGGTCAAATCAATAGTGTATTACATAGGCATCAGTAATTACATAGCGGTGGGGAATTGGGCTTTGGGACTTTTCAATTATTTTCTGTTGCAAGTGATGTTCAGACACCATTTGGGAAATCATGTTTTGGTCAGACAGTAGGTGTTTTGCTCAGTGTGGGTCAGCATTATGGAGGTAATCAAAAAATATGGATCTTTCAGGCCTTAAAAAATCTATCAATCTCTCAACCTCCATTTCTGAATCCAAGCCAAAAAAAAAAAAAAAAAAAAAAAAAAAGGGCTTAGGCTTATTACATAACTTTAACATCTTCTGGCTGGAACACACATGACAAAGTGAATGGTCAGACATTTCTTTAGAAATCTACTTCAACACATTTTTCCTTGTGTAGTTTGTCTGTTTTGAAGTCAGCTCCAGCATTTTCTTCCACAGAACATGTAAATTTAGGTCATCTTTCTTCATTCCCTGTCTTCATTTATTTCTACACAGACACTTGAGCACTTTACTGACATCTGAAAAACTTGCAGTGCATCAAGCAAGTTCTGGTAAATGTTTATATACATGTTCCTAATATGCAAAAAATGTACAATAACCTAATGAGACCTAGTGTAGATCTCTCAGAGCATAGTCAGCTACATTGGAGCATCTCCCAGTTCCCATGATGTATGGGAGCACACAAGTGGTTATCCTGGACCTGCTGATGATCAGTGGTTTGTTCGACTGCAAGCACGGCACAGTGTGTCTGAGCCCTTTGTATCACCTGTTGCCTTAATGCTCCTGCATTAAAAATCTCCTGTGTGCCCAGGAGTCCCAGGAGTTAGTCCACAGCAGCTCTGCCTCTTCCAGGACAAACACTTCTGAATGGGCTGCCTTGGAGACATTGGAGGCACATTAATTTTTCGTTGCAACTCGAATGTGGTAAAGTGGAAGTGTCAAAAAGGATTAGCGTGTCAGTGGTTAAAATGATAGTGGCATGAAGGGACTGAGGGCTGCCAAGCCAAAATAACAAGAAATTGTCTCTGAAAGCAATCCTGACACATCATTTTGACAGTTGTGCAGCTCCACATTAACAAAAAGTTACATGGAATGGCAGACTTTTACAGCAACCTCCTTGGCCTGGGGCTGAGAGAAAATTTGGGATGGACTGAGCAGAAATTGTATTCTAAAACAGCTGTCTTGGTAAGGTCAGAGAAGTTTCTGACTGCTGCACCAGTGCAAGCTGACGGGATGGGGCTGAATATGCCAATAGCACATATGTAGAGTTTTAGGCCCTAGCAGGACCCAGGGGGGTGAACATCAGCCACCACACTGAGGTTACCTTCAGCCCGGAAATCCAGACTCACCTGCTGTCAGAGGGTCTGCACTCCCACTGGAAAGTGTCTGGATGCTCACAGATTGCAAGTTTTTCCTTGCCAGGAGCTCACAATAACCAACCACAGCCACCTGGCTGAAGAGGCCGATATTCTTTGGCTCCCTTTGGTGATGATGGAGAAGGAGAGATTTCCTAACAAGTCAGTCCAGTTCACTCTCAGAATTCAAACCTTGCATGAGAAGCACCAGGAAAAGATTCCTACCTTGATCAAGCAGAAATAGTCCTCCCGTCCTGCTTTATTCACTCTGCTGCCCTCCCAGGGATGTTGCTCCCAGCCAGCACCTGCTTTGGTCCAGACTTACCTCCCTTTCCTGCCCAGTCCGAGAGCAGTGGAGCTGTGTCTGATAAGAGCACCACAGTATTTGTGCTGCACCCCTGACCTGTGCTGTGCATCCCTCTCCTGTTTTGGGTGGCTGGGCTTCAGAGCATTCGCCAAGAATACAATAGTTCTGAATACCGGCTGGAATAAACGCACTGCTCTGACAAGCACCTTGTGGGAATCTGAAAGGAAATAGCACAAAAAAAAAAAAAAAAAAGAAATCAAACATAAAAAGGTAAACACAGGATTGTAGCTTGTGTTTATGCCTGATTTCTTTGGAGTTGGTTTCCTGACAAAGTAGAGTGAAACCACTGTGTTAGATGTGCAGCACAGCCTTTGCAGTGCTCGGACTGCCTGCTGCTTCATATTTATTAATTGAGAAATCCTTGGGCAAATTGCCATTAGAACTACAACATTGTTGATAAACTCAGCAGTTTCTGGTACTCCAGCAGCATGCAAAGAAGCTGAACGAGACTGATCACGCAGCGCAGCTATATCTGCAGAAGCTTGATTATATGGTTTGCTTGCTAATTAAACATCTAAATATCCATTTACCAAGGAAAGCAAAACTGAGGAATCTTCAATTACAGCAGGCTTATGTGGAATAAGAGAGTCAATGTGAAACTTCCTGGACTATAAGGACGTTGTATGGCCAAACTCTCTCCAAAAAGCTGGTTAGAGCTCACATGTGGTTTGGCACAATGAATGTATCCTAAACCTTGTCATTCATTCGTGAGCAAGGGTGAAATGAGATCATATGCAGAAAAAGCAGTGAAATTGGCTTATAACTTAGTTTCTGTTTCACAGTAGGACTGAGCAGGAGATTCCACAGTGTGGTGTCTGCTGGTGTCAGCGCAGGGGCTGCTCAGAAAGCAGCAGTGACTTTCTGAAACAGCTCCTTGGAAAGGAAATCCCCAATCCAGTAATTACTCCAGCGGCTCCCAAGGACTGAGTGGAACATACTCACCACTTATCAGAGGCAAGGAGAGGTGGACAGAGGAAGAATTTCTTTTATAATTTCTTTTTTCTTGTTTCCTCACTACCTTGTCTCTCCCTGATGCTCAATCAGACTTTTGCAAGCACACCCAAACACAGAAATTAACATATGGGCTCAGCAGGATATCTGGGAATGATTTTCCCCATCACAGCTACACATTAGGTCTCATCCCGATCTTTGGCATTTAACAGCATTATTTCTGATGTGAATAATTAAAAATCAAAGTAAAATGGCGCTGTACTTTCTTCTGTGGAGGAGCTATGGCAGCCAAAGCATGTTGCCATGAGAATAAATGACTTTAAACTAGCCATCAATAACATTAAACATGATGATTAGAAGAAGAGAAAGTCTGGAAAAGGCTTCTGATGGATGTTGAAGGCTGGGAGTTACTATACTGTCATTTGTGTTAAGGCTGGTACATTTAGAAATGAGATTGTATGATCTGATTGCTGTAACAGGGACTGGATTTAATGTCTAGCTTATCCCCACGCTCCTAGGTCATCATTCAGCAGATCTTGAAGTTTGCTTCTTCGTTGTCAGTACTTAGGACTGTCATTTTGAGGAAAACACAAAGGTCTTAATATCCTGTTGGTCATAAGGTGCTTGGAGGAAATAGTGACAGAAAAGTTTGAAAACCGAGTAGATAACTTCATGTTGGATCAAAGAAAACATCCTGCCAGGGCAAAAACAACTTTTGATTTCATTTTCATTTTACTTGTGTGAACCCTTGCTCCCTTTCTTCTTCTTTATTATTATTATTAATTATTATTGTCATTATATTAAGATCGGCTAAGTCACCTGCACAAGCCTGATAGAGCAATGGAAATGGGATGGGTAAAGGGTTAATGGAGAGAAAGGCTGATCAGGATCAACATAACTGACGGTGATCCTAGAAGAGAGGGGAGATGTGTTATGGGAGCAGTTTGGGATCCAGGGGAGGACTGGGTGAAGAAGATAAATCCTGAAGGTGGGTGACAGGCACAGTTCAGGTGAGAAACTGCTCTCCTCTGTCTTCTGTCCCATTGGTTGCTAAATATAACAGAAAAGTCCTGAAGCACTTAAATATATATATATATATATATAAAAACTGTCCTTGGGTAATAGCTGTCTTGTTTGTTTTTCTGTATGTCTACGCAGACTGTCACCCTCCCCACCAGCCATTGGAGGTCAGCAAGTCCTGCTATTGAAGTATGCATTTTAGCTGCGTATTTAAAAGCCAATTTTGCTGTTAGTCTTTCTGAAATCATATTTAGTCCAATTTGAAGTAGAAACAGAAACTTTGCACCAGCTGCTTTAAGATTAGGTTAGTATCCTATACCAAACAATGCCTTATTTACCTGTATGAAGGAAAGCTAGTTCCTCTCTTACTGTTTTCTGTTTATGTGAGTATTTTGCTGTGTGATCTTACTCAAATTCATGTTTGGGAAAGCAGGTCTAAATTAGCACTTTTCATTGTGCTTAACAGGTCTACATCCATTTGTAGCCGAGACCAGATGAGGATCTACTGAATTGCTTCACAGAAGTCCACCTCTTACTTCTAACATATGATCTTACCTCCATTTTCCATATGGCTCTTTGTTAGCAAAAAAAGACCACTGCAGAAACACAGCCCATCATTACAGTGTCTGAGGTACAACAGATGGCATTTGCAAAAATTAAGGGGACTAGAGAAGCACCAGATGATTAGGACCAGACACAATCAATTCATGGGCATACAGTTTAGCTGTGAATTTAGAGGCGAGAAGAAGCAGTTGCGCATCAGAGATGAAAAGAAATGACAAAAATAATTAAATAAATTACATGCTACTGGACTGTTAAATATTATTAACCTGCCAGCAGCCTGAAGTATGCAATATTAAGAGCAGTCTATCTGTGGCTTTGTACAAGATGAAAAACACATGGTTTCAAGGAAACCATAGTCACTTAGAGTTATCAAGTTTATCTAAATAACAAAAACAGATATAATAGCGTCTTAAGAGCAAGTTTCTCTAAGAATAAAGCAGGCCACAAATGGTTCAGTAATTCCCAAGGAGATGGTTGGGGCTGATTGTGCTATTTAAGTGATGTGTCTCGGAGGTTACTAATGCGAGCAACAGTCTGCCTGCTGCGTTTTAAATTACCAGCCACTGCCAGCCCATTGTTTTATGCGATTCCCCCTCCGGAAAGATATATTTATTCATAAATAGCTGGCTGTTCAGTGAGTCTCCCTCAGCTTTGTGGGACTCACTGCATAGTGTATTTCTGTATCCAGCTTGCACCAAAAGTGCCCTGTACAAGCTTGTGGGAGCTTTGCTCAGATATACACAAGTGGGTCAATCTTGAAGCCTGAAAGAGGGTCAAGAAGCAGTTGCTAAATGTCGTAGTTAGTCACCAAACCTCTGGTAAGAGAAGAAAAGCTACAGGGGTGTTTGGAGGAGCAGGACATTGCAGCTTGTTCCAGGCTGCTCTCCAGGCTGAGGGCTCTGGTTAAAAACTGCCCTTGGGGATGTGGCCTGGTTTGCCACAGGCTGGAGTCACAGTCATGGCACCAGCACAGTCCAAGCCTGACTGCATGCTGTAAAACACCATTGTCTGAGGTTCTGAGATCATTTCTTGCACTACAGGCATTTAAAAAAAAAAAAAAAAAAAAGACTTTCAGCAAATGAGTGGCCCAGTGAAGGAGCAGACCTGCTGCACAGGTGACAGGTGATCTGGTGGCTCTCCACAAAAGCCATTGGAGCTGAGCGTATTGAAGCCAGCAACAAGTGATATGCACAGTGCTGCTTGTGTAGGTGGCAGTGGTGTCAGTGAAGCAGAGAGGTTGAGGTAGGAGCACTGACCATGGTGACCATCCCTGTGTGAGGACAATGAGCACTGCTCTGAGCAAATGGACTAGGAGCAATGCCAGAGTGAGAGACCACCTCTCCATCACAGAATGCAACAAGCAAGGGGATAAAGGCAGGAACGGGCATACATCCCTCTTCTGATAACAGTATTATAATTATTCTGACAACTCAGGAGTGACCAAGCCATTGCAGTACTGATGGGATGCTGCCAGCTGATATCCACCACATGACATTGTGTCCAGAGGTGAAAACTACACGGAGCAGCACCACACTTAACCATGGGATAAGTGTGCATGCCAGGAGCAAACCTTCAGGCAGAGAACCTCACATCTTGCACCAAAAAATAATAATAATAAAAAAAAAAAGGCACGGATATGATAAGACTAAGGTTAAATGCTTATTTTTTTCTCCCTCTTTTACTTGTGTCCTCAGTTTGAGCAAAAGTTGAAAGCTTTCTAAGATAAAGACTTCAGCATACAGTGAATTTCTGAGCAGAGTTATTACCTCTGGTGCCTGGAGCAAAAGCGCCCCTTGGGGTATTTGACAGGATATAATGTCTGGCTTGATGATGGAAGCAAAGAAGTCCTCTCCATGGCAGATTTAGTCTCTTGAATTTACTGATAATGCACTCTCCTCCAATAAATCACAATTCCACTTCACCCACTTAGGTGTCCATTCTGTATGGTGCTGACATGCAACAAAATGTAAACCTCCCATAAAAGTAAAAGAAAAATGTAAATTATATTCTGATAAACAAAGAGAGATTTCAGAACTGGGGAAAGGCCTTGGTTTATATTTAAAATGAGCTCTCTGAAACAAAATTGCAGACAGAGAAAGGTGTGCAGAGGTGCCCCCGCAGGGCGTGCACAGCTGACCTCAGTAGGTCTGCAGCAGGACTTCGCCGTGGGTGTTCACCCCAGTAAATCCTCCTTGTCTTTCCCCTTGCAGCCCAACAAACTCACCACAGGGAAATCAATTCAGTGCGAGGTCACCCTGGGAGACCTCCCCCGCACACACCTCCTGGCAGTACCTATTGAAATGTCATTCTGGCCTTCGGGAGAAAAAATTCTCTGCCCAAGCATAAGGTAGGTGTGATGGGGCCAGGCAGAGGTGTTGCCATCCAAACTGGTGCTTCCCATGAAGGGGAGAGGAATGGGATGGGACTCATTCGCTGCTGAAGTGGACATTTAAATTGGGGTGGGTGAATTGCCCCTAAAGGCACTCCTTTGTCTCACTTGGCTACAGTAGGAGCTTGGGGGACAGCACTGAGGTGGAGGAGACAGCAAATGTCAGAGGAGATGAGCCCCGATGTCAGGGATACCTGCTCTCCGGGAGTGCCCACATCTCTCTGCGAGGACTCCAGGAGGTAACTGGGGCTCCCCAGTGCTCAGTGCGTGGCTCCTGGAGCTGGCAGGTTGGGCAAGCAGGGCAGATTAAAGGAAACTGCTTTAATTCATCCTGAGGTCTCAGCTCTCCTTAAATCACCGATCTGTACAGTCAGCCGCAGCCTGCCTGCACGCTCATATAAATCAAGCCTGAACAAAATGTGGACAGAAGAGCCGAGTTTCGTGCACTAATTCAAGAAGCAGCCTGGATGATGGAATGCGAAATTAAAATGCATCCTTCCTCCAGCTCCCCATTTCACCCCTCTGTCCCTTTCCAGCAGAAAACTCGAGCACAGACATCATCCCATAACCGGGGGCCAGGTGTGATGGGTGGACCCAGGCAGCACAGCCAAAATGCAGAAATGCCCCCATCCCCTCCAGGTTCTTGATTTGTGTGGGTGAGGAGCTGTCGTGCAAGACAGATGAGAGCAGCAAGATGAGGGCCAGCACTGTGGTGAGGGTCAGTGCTATTTCGATGGCTGCAAGATGCTCTAATTATAGTGCTGGGGAGGCTGGAGGCTGCCAGGTGAGGTACGGGAATAAAGAGTCCTCCTGTGGCACAGGAGCCGTGCGATAACACCCCTTGTTTCTTTGTTCTTGGTTGCTTAACCGACTCAGGGACAAAACCTTGAGGAAGGAAAAGCGACTTTAAGCTTATAATTGAGCCCCAGGAATGCTGCATGTATATATAATTAGACACTTAGGAAAAAGTCAAGGAGCCTCGTGTTTATTACGCTGGCTCCGTCTCCTGTGTTTTTGGCACGGGGGTTTTTCAGCTGAGCTCCAGGCAGTTGCCTGAGCTGTTAAATATCCTTCACCAGGATAAACAGCTGAGGAAGTCCTGCGGCTCACTCGAGCTCAGTGCCATTGGTGCCTCTTCCAGAGGGCTCAGGCAAGTACATGACTTTATATATACTGAGCTATTCCTCTCTGCTACCTGCTCTGTGATCTGCTTTGCCTCACTGCAAAACCACAGCAGGGTTGCACTTTGGTGTTACGGGATCTCTAGCAGCTTTTCCCTTGGGTTTTATGCTCTGATTTCTCCTGGCATGCTCTCTCTGAACAGCCAAGAGAAGCCTTTGGCAGCAGCATCTCAGAGCTGTCCCCTGCCCTGGGTCCCTGCGGGATGTGGGGTGAGCAGTCAGACAGCCCCAGCGCTCAGCTCTGCTGCTGGCCTCAGGCAAGTGGCTTTGCAGCCTGCTGCCTCAGTTTCCCCTGCTGAAAAAAAAAAAAAAAAAGCAGCACAGAGCCAGTTGAAACAGGGTGAAACAGGCTCAGGGACTTTGATGAAAACAGCAGTCAGATATGGGAAACAGATTCCTTGCTATCGCTAATAATCCGCCTCTTGGGACTGCAGCCCCTCCCTTCCCTGCAGCAGCTTTCCCCATGCCTTGCTGCGCCGGGGTCTCCCAAATTTCTCCAGAGATCCCTGTGCCCCGTGACACACTTCCACCTCTCCTGTCCTTCAGCAGCCTCTCCTCCAACTCTCTTTTTCAGAAGCTCAGCGGGGCACAGTGCCTTCACTTTCCTACTTTTTCCCCCAAGCAACTCCCCTTAGATACCTGCTGTAGGCTTAGGCTCCCTCCCCTCCTCGCCTGCAGCAGTCAGGGCACTGCTGCTGGGAGCCCTGTGAGCACATCAAATGTCTGATAAATCAGTGATTTCCCTGGCTATTCCAACCTAGGGGAGTTGATGCTTGTTCCTCTTTTTTTTCCCTCTTTTTCTTTTTTTTTTTTTCCTGTAGTTGTCCAAACAATCACACCATGCATTGAGATGGTTTTTTTTCCTTCCTTCCTTCCTTTCTTCCTTCCTTCCTTCCTTCCTTCCTTCCTTCCTTCCTTCCTTCCTTCCTTTCTTTCTTTCTTTCTTTCTTTCTTTCTTCCTTTCTTTCTTTCTTTCTTTCTTTCTTTCTTTCTTTCTTTCTTTCTTTCTTTCTTTCTTTCTTTCTTTCTTTCTTTCTTTCTTTCTTTCTTTCTTCTTTCTTTTCTTTCTTTCTTTCTTTCTTTCTTTCTTTCTTTCTTTCTTTCTTTCTTTCTTTCTTTCTTTCTTTCTTTCTTTCTTTCTTTCTTTCTTTTCTTTCTTTCTTTCTTTCTTTCTTTCTTTCTTTCTTTCTTTCTTTCTTTCTTTCTTTCTTTCTTTCTTTCCTTTCTTTTTTCTTTCTTTCTTTCCTTCTCTTCCTTCCTTCCTTCCTTCCTTCCTTCCTTCTCTCTCTCTTTTTTTTTCTTTTTTTTTTCTTTTTTTTTTTAAATTAGAGTGATGAGAAGGAGCTGGGAATCGATATCTGGTGTAATGCCAGTGCACTGGAGAAGTACCAAGGACGCTTTGGGATCTGTTTGTTGTACCACTACTCAAGGAGGAATCAATCACCTAAAATCAGAGACACTGAAAACAATATAGTGTAAATGCAGCTAAAAACAGATACACTGACACCCTTTAATTCTAGCCAAGACTGTGTTTAATCAAAACCAGGCTAAATTTATCCCAGATGTAACTCCAGCAACTGCAGTAAACATCATGGCAGAGAGGAGCTCAGCCCCTTTTCTCTTCCTTACTGACAAACAATTTATGGAAGCTGCAAAACTGCTGATGCAAGCACAGGTCCGAGAGGGCAGAAATGCACAGCAGTCTCCTCTCAGTGGTCACCATGGCTGCTGGGCTTCATTCCAGTCTATTTACAAATTATTAAAGATATTGACCACAGCCTCATGTTTTGAAATCAGGAAGACAAAGAATCCATTTTTATTACTTTATTAACCTTTTTTATATTTAGCCGAGCAATAAAACTACTCAACTGTGTGTAGAAATCTCGATTAAAATTTGCCCTAGCTCCAAGAGGCACACAGACAAATGCTCCAGTAGTTATCTAAGTTGGTTTCCTGGTAAAAGCTTTGCTCTGCTATCAGATTCTGTTGTGCGGTACATAGATCCCTACTTTACAGCCAGCACCATTTCAGGAGGTAGTTTGAAAGCTTTTGGGCTCTCCCAATGATTGCTTTGCTTTTCTTTCACAGCAATTACAGCCCCTTCATTTAATTTCAATGGAAACTTTAGTGTTTTAGACCTTGCCCATGCAGCTGAATGATCATCTCTGGATCTTATTTCCAGTCCTCAGGAGGACCGGTTTTGATGACCTAGTCTGATTACAGCATCTTTGACAGCTTTAAAGGAATTTGCTCGGGGGAAGACGACAGCTGCTGCTCTGATGAAGGATTTTTCTGAGCAGGCCTTCCAAGCAAGACATGTCAGCATGAGATGCTGCCTACACTTTTCATCATGACCAACAGGTATGTCTAAAAAAGGTTTTGTGTTCTTGCCAGCTTAGGCCGGTGTGGAGAAAGCCTCTATTGTAAAAACTGCTTTGCCTGCTTGTGTCCAAACACTGCGGCTTCTTGGCTTGCTTTTCCTTACATTTTATGTTCAGCCTCTCTGGAAGCTGAGGTCCAGACCTTTAGTCTTCTGTAAACTGGCATTGCTCCTTTGGTTTATAAAGTCTCTGGTGCAGGTACAGCCTGTTCACAAATATCTGTAACTCCTGTGTGGCCCTGGTCTTAAACAAGAGTAATGAAAATGAGCACATTATTTATGATCAATAATAACCACTATTAGGAGCAGCAATAAAGTTTATTTGCAGGCTTTTTTGAATTGAGCCAGTACAAAGGTAATATGACAAGCTGCTTCTTTAGAGCCTGTTTTTCCATTAGTGTTGAGAATAACACAGATAACAGTTCAGACCCCCAGCAACCCTCTTTGTACAGAAAGGAGGTCTGAGCCTCTCACAGTGCATGGATCAGGAAAGTTCTGTGTACCTTTCCTAGTGCTGTTCCCAAACCCTGTATCTACCCTCCATTTTGCTCATATAAAGTGCCTAGAGTGAATGCATCATTATTCAGATAGTTTTGCAATAGAATATTTTGACAAGTATCTGAAATTTATAAAGCTTTATATGTGCATCCTGGGGCAGCTGCTTTACCTTTGGGGGGAGCAAATAAATTAATGATTTCAGATACAAGAGGTTTGGTGAATCTTTTAGGTTGTGCACGCTCCTTGGGCCAGAGCTGCTACTGTATGGTCTGTTGGACAGAGCCAAGATTTGAGGAACTCATCCCCAAGGCATCACCGTCCCTTTGCAAAGAAACTCCCCTGTTAGCAGGTGGCTCAGAGGACTGAGGGCTGTTCGGCACATGGGACCACTGGCTTCTTCTCTCCAGGGCCAGTCCATCTTCTCTGCTAAACATTGCCTCACATCCAGCTCTGGGCTCACAAATTTCAGTGACATAAAACACTGGTGCCACCTGCTCTGAACTCCCCTTCTTTTCACCCTCCTATACTTCTTATTTAAGTTGCACTTCTCTAGACAAAGGGGAAGCAGTGCTGTTTCTGTGTCTTGTGTTTGATTTCCACTGGTGAATTCAAGGAGCTGAAGGCGTTCTTTCAGAGAGTGTAGTGAGGGCACAGAACAGGTCCTGTATCTCTGCTCCACAAACCCCCAGCTTTGGTCAGCCTGACACTTAGCAAGTAACTTAGTAAGGTCAGATATTCTCTTCTTGTCTCAGGGGTGCTTTTTGCGTATGCTTTAGCTGAGGGATTCTTTGTGCATCCAAGAAAAACTTGCAGGCTTCAAGAAAGCCTGTCTCTCTTAATATGCTCACCTGTCAGAAACAGGAGGGGCGCCCGGCACAGGGTTCACCCAGACTCTGCAGGAGCAGCCAGGTCTGCAGCACTTGCTGCCATTGTGACAAATGCCAGGTAAAGTCACTCAGCACATCCCAGATGAACCTAGGCCAGATGAAGAGTGGGCAGGCTTCAGGGCTTAGAAATAGAGAACCAGGTGTCTTTGTGCAGAGATTGCTGGATGTGAGGAAAACTCATTTAAAGAGAAGGAAGTGTGAAGCAGACAGATACTTTCTTCACTCATGTACTGCAAGCAGAGTGTATTATTCAGAAGATTATGCTGTGTGTCAGTGCATTGTGAATGCCAAAATGCTGGAAATTCACTAGTTGTAATAAGCTAGTGATAGCAGACAAGCCAGTGGGAATGTGACAGATGAAATTACTTGGCTGCTTGGCAGAAGCCAGTAAAGCCAGAGCTCAAGAGAGCAGAGTGCCAACCTCACAGGCAGATTGTGCCCCTTGCATTAAAGTGACTTCAATCAGAGGAAAATAAAAATTATTGCCCTAGTTGGACAAGAAACTTGATATCTGTGTTTTGGACTCAACGGTTCCTTGCCCCAGTCTTTGTGTTTCTCATCACTTCACTTAACAAAAGAGCAAATGTTATACACATGCACTAACAAGTTTCCATTCACTGTAATATTTTTGTAGGAGTGTAAGTGGAAAGGCAGCTTGACCCAAAGTGCCCTAACAGATAAGTTTTGCTTTTAATGGAGATTTATCAGTCCCATAGATGTAAGCAGCAGAGATGAAATCCTGCCTGGGTTTCACATGCAGAACTCTTCATTGGAATCAGCAGCACCTGTGGTTGTGCAGTGGGGCGGGATCAGATCTCCTCTAATGCTCTTTTAAAGCTGTTATAAAGGTTTGTAGGGCAAGTGTGCCATTCAAATAGAAGGCAACTTCTCTGTAAAGAAGTCTCATAGCACTCCTTGCTCGTAGTGTTTTGGTTTGGGAAGTCAAATATGTCCATCATGGAAGCTGACGCAATTTTCTAGCTCCAGCACTATCTATGCAGCAAGTGACAAAGCTTGCCAAATCCAGGAGCATCAGGAAAAGGTGTTTCAGTCCCATAGTCTGAAACTCAGGGCTGCTCAGCTGGAGTCAGGAGAGCAGGAGAGGTCTTTTTCTGGTAAGGAGTAGTAGTGGCATAACCTTTCCATCATATTCACTTTAGAGCTGGAATGACCCTTTTGTGGTCCAAAAGGGGGCTTTTTTTTTTCAGCTCTCCAATACACAAGGAGAAATATCAACCCTAAGAAGAGAGTGTAAGGGTACTTCAGTCTCCATACTTGTCCTAGACATGCTTGCTACACAAAGTGTAATGCATGTATGAGAAAACGCAAGGCACTGAGCAGGTTTTGCTTGCGTTAGGTAATAGCTGTGTGGCCAAAATCATGACAGAACAAGAGCTCAGTTTTAGTTCTCTTCCCTTCAGACACTATTAATTCACAATCTCTATAACTGTCCTGTGAAGCTGATTCCTTGCTTTTGCATTTGCCTAGATTTAAAAGAAAAGGCATTGTAATTTCCACTGCTTCATTGAGGTGACTGTTTGAAAGGCTCATACATTTGAGATTATGAAAAATATGCTGATAAAAATAAAATGATTCATATTAAAAATAAAATAAAATAAAACAAATATAAAATAAAACAGAGCATAAAATAGAACAGAGTTGTTCTCAGCATCACACTAATTTAAGCTCAGAGGTTTCCTGTTCCTGACCCAGGACCAAGTTTCTGATAAGAATGAAGTAGAGAGAAGGAGAAAAAAAGAGAGGGCTGTAAGTATTAACAAGGCAGCTAGTAACAGGCTGGTAAAGCTACTAGCAGGAGCATCTTCTCATGATGTCATTGAATGGCTTATGTTGGAAAGGACCTTAAAGATCACCCAGTTCCAAACCCCCCTGCCATGTGCAGGGACACGTCCTACTAGACCAGGTTGCTCAAAGCCCCTTATTTTAAGGAGCTGATGAAAAACTGTCAGGGACCAGGGCTGGATCCAGTTCCACAGTCTCCAGTCCAAGCCTGTCCTGTTCTCAGCCACCCTCGTGGGAGACACCAAATGACCTGGCATGAGCAGGTCCCCTCGATACTTCCACAGACATGCTCAAGGCTACTCTGCTTGGAACAAAACTGCAATTGAAATCTTCAGCTTACTCGTGCAAAAAACAGATGGCTTTCAACCTGACTTATCATATATCCTAATGAATACAAGTGTTCTTAGATGTACTGTCTGATTTTTTCCTTGCTTAGTTTCCTTGTCCCAGCTTAAATTGAGATCCAAGTGAATATAGGTTCCAGAAGCACTTGGCCAGATTTGGAAACTGTACCAATTATTCTTTGTTAAAACTGCTTGTTCTACTCTGAAAACACCAGCCTTCAGGGTGTGGAGAGGTGGAGGAGAGAGTCTCACACACTAATTACAAGAAATTAAATCCAGAACAAATATCGGCTTTAATAGACTTTAATATACTTAACATTAGTGTAAAGTGTCTGCCAACGACAGCAGGATTTGACACTTGCTTTTTATATTCATTATGCAGTATCACCATCCAAGCTCCTTCAAATTCATGCATATTTTACTCATTTGGGCTTTTCTCACGCTTCGATCCATTATTCTCTCAATTTTTCTGTTCTCCTTTCATGTCACTAATCTAATCTAATCCCCTTCCAAGGTGACACCAAAAATGGAGCTCAAGAGCATTTACATCAGGGCTTTCAAATCATCTTATGCAGTGATGCTTGTGTCTAGGTGCTTTACGATTCCCTTGACTCCTTCCCTTCCCCCTGATGTAAGTCCCACTCCCTGCCCTCCTCAGGACCAGTCTGGCATTAACAGCTTCCAGGTTTCTAAAATCCATTCAGAATAGACCATGGGCCTGCAGAAATCAACAGGAGACTTTTGATATCTCTGGGATTTAGACAAGGCTGCTAATCCCCATTTTAGGCTACATCCTGCAATTATCCTAGTCTGATTTCTCCACTGGCCAAAACTCACATGAGTAAATGAGGGATCATTACAGAAAGTCCCAGTCAACACAACAGAGAGCACAAAGTGATTGCTGCTGAAATAGAGCTACAGAAGATAATTCTGTTTTTGCTGTTTCTGAGGGTTTTTCTTTTCATTATATATATATATATATATATTTTCCCCCTCTCTTTTTATTTCATGCCAGCTCAGCCATCTAACTGCTTCTCACCCATCTCCTGGCTGGTGGCAGCCCCCAGTTGCTTTAAGGAGAGGTTCCAGTTCCACTCCTTTTTGTTGCTAAAATATGATGAACGTGTGATAAAAGCTGACTCAGAATGACCTCACTCGCTTCAGCCCTGTCTGTCTCCCACATTCGGCATCAACAGGGCTGACTGATACGGAAAGAGTGAGCTAACAGCAGTTATTAGCATTCGGTTACTTGGTAACTCTTATTCAATCAATACATGTTTTACATTTTAGATCCCAGTGGCAGGATGAACGGAACGAAGGGGAAAACCTCAGGTGGAATAAACCTAATGGTTTATGGGATATTTCCAAAGTAAAAATGCATGTTGAATCACAGATAATGGTTTGGCTGTAATCTCAGGAGTCTAATTATGAAATGGATGTGGAATCATTCTGTAATTATTTAGAAAGTTCGTTTCAGCAGCACAGAAAATCTCTCTCTTTACTATATATCATCACAAGAACATTGTGGTTGTTTGTAACATCTACCCAGAAAGACGCATGAATAAGAGAGGCAATTTTAAGAGACGGAGACAGATCCATGCCTTTATAAGTCAATGGATTCATGCCAGGGATGAATTAAGACCAGGTTCCTCAACAGAGTTAAATCATTTCTAGCCGGAGTAGAAATCAGTCTGCCCTGCTCTGGGGACCTTCTCACCACAATGCAAAATCTTGCTACACATTTTGCTTGGTGCTTGTGTCTTTGCCCTAGAGAAGAGCTCAGCTGAAATTCAGAGCAAGCCCCTGCATGCTGTGGATTTGGAGCTCGTGCTGCAACCCCAGGAAGATGATCAGCACCCTGAAGTACCTGCTACATCCACAAACAAAGCCAGGGCGCTGGCTTCAGAAATAAATTTTGTTGTGTTGGATCAGACAGCTGCATGTGATGTGACCATGACAAATCTGATTTTTGCAAAGAGTGACAATCCAGGCCTGCAGTTCCTGGATAAGTGGCCCCAGGTCTGCCTACCTGCATCGAAGGGGAATTCACAGCTCTAGCTCATCAGGAAAATTTCCACTGCAGGGTAGCAATATATAAATGCAGAAGAGAAGGCCTCTGTGGGAGGATAACCTTGTGGGTCCTTCATATAGCACCACAGGAACTAGAGATGTTGTGCTTTGGGCTGAACAAACTGCCCTTCCTGGGGGGCAAACACACTGGGGTACACAGGTCTCTGGGCATCACAGGAATTTGGGATTATATGAACAGATAAACTGATTGCTATCAGTGCACCTGGCTACACACATATGCCCATTCATTGCTCTGTCTCCGTTGGGCTTCATGGCTGATTTTTTTCCAGTTCCTCGGAAACATCCCATTTTGGAGTGACCATCAGAAGAGAGGCTAACCAAGACCCTTCTGTCATGGAATGCATATGGAAATGCACAGTCCGAAGGACTGATTTTTGTCTCGAGGTTGGAATTTATGCAGTGCTTTCCTTTCTGGAAGGTCTGAGGAGTAGAAACAGTGCCGTATGACACCTCATGGGTGTTCCACACATTTCAGCAGTAAATCTGCTTCTCCAGAGGCAGAAAAAAAAAAAGAAGGAACACAGCTAATGATGCTCTGTGGGGCAATTCACCTTTTTATTTCCTGATGTATTCCCTGACTGGTGGAAAATCACTCTTGGCAAACACAAAACTTACCTTGCTGCCAAAAGGTGCATCTCTAAATTATTAATCAAGAGCACACAGAACCACGAAAGGTGGAATATTGAACAAAGGCTCATTTGACACTCTGGAAGTTGAAGAAGATATGGAAGACTTCCTTCTAATTTATTTATTCCTTTTCTGTTCTGTTATCCTGATATGCTGCTTCCAGTTACCATTGCACCCCACACTGTATGGTATTACGTGATTTTGTTTTCAGATTGTTGGAGATAAAGTTACTTCATTATTAATATATATGCACTGTGCATATCCATAAATATTGAATATATATGTGTGTGTAAACCTACTAGAAGTGTTAATAGTTAAGATAAACTAAGTCCATTATCACAATGAGTGACTATTTCTATGACCCTATTTGCAATAAAACCAGATTCAATGATATGAGAAAATTGCTAGGTTTCAAAATAATTGAACCAGGCCAGACGAATCCCCACAAAGGCATCATTTACAAAGTCCTTTGCTTGTCTAAAATATTTATTCCTGCAGAAGGAAATGGAAAAAGAGTTCATATGGTTACACAGCTATCCTCTGAGCGTAAAATTGTTTTATCATGTTATGTTTATTTCCTAGACATCTTCCATTGGGGTATTGCATGAAAATACTGGCTGTGCAGTTAGTTCCTTTGTGTGGACTGTTCGTACTTATTCACTGGGAAGTCAATCATGTTTTGTTCAGGCTTGTTTTATTTTTCTGCTAAGCAAACACTTAAGCAACCTTTTTCTTGTAAAAACTTATTTGCATATACAATGCGAGCCATTCAAAGTCGGCACGACAGATATTTGACATGTCTTTGCTTTTTCTCTCATGTAACACTGGAAGTAGAGGAGTTTGTCCTCAAAAGAGGGGATTTGCTGATTAAGACTGCAGTATATTGGTCACGCTTAAGAACTCCATCAGTAGTTACAGATATTTTCAGTTTGTCTCGTATTAAAAGCCTTGATAGATTTTTACTAGTAAATGGTCACAGCAAAATGCTTCCAAGCAATCTACAGACAAATAATTTCTCCCAGCAATTATCCGCTGAATAAATCTGAATAATGAATATGTTCACAAAAGTCACTATGTATTTGTGAACAATTAGCAGAAAGAAATAGAGGTGACACTCCTCAGCTAAATAATTCATTTATGAATTCTTTGTCCAGCTTTGGTTCTGACATGTGTTGCGAGAACTGAGATCAAAGCCTAGATGAAAAATTACTTCAAAGAGGAGGGCAATGTCAAGGGAAATCCTTCCAGCTTCCAGAGCAGAAATTGTTCCAGTATTGTAACTTATTTTTTACTAGTGATTTCAGAAACTAGGAAAGTTATCTTCCTGGAATTTTTCACTTCATGTATGAAACTGTGTTTTATTCCTAATCTATATCTAATTTTAGGTGGTTAAACTGCAATCAAAAGCACTTAGCAAGAATGGATCTGTCCCTGTTATGAGATTTGAACTCCTGACATCTTTATCCACTGGAACTTGAGTGCCCAGGTAACTACAAATTATTCAAGCATTTACAACTATCGCTATCAATATAATTAACAGGTTGAGGAAAAAAAAAAAAAGTGAGAATAGTACTATTAAATGATCATTCCTAACATTTGGATAGGAATCTTTCATGAAAACATTTATAAGATGCCTAATAATTTTTCAATCAAATTAAAAGAAAAAAAATGTTTATACTTAAGGGGAATCTCTGGAATTGAAAAGAAGAGTTCTTACATTGAAAATTACAAATGAGCCATTTAGAACTAAAAACAGACAAACAAACAAACAAAAACCAACAACTTTTCTTCTGGGGGTTTTAAAGATAATCTCAAAAAATTCTGATTAATTGTTAAAAAAAAAAAAAAGGCCTTTGCTTTCAATAAGATCAGATTCACTGAAAAAAAGATAAGAACAGGGTTTCTCATTCAGGTCTAAAAGATTATGAGCTCTTTGCCTCTGTTTTCAGGAATAAGAGGCTACAAAAGACCTTTTTTATGTGACTTGATGGATGACACTAGTAAAAATGAATGAGACAATTCATGTAGGGAAAGCGAGAGAGAGATGAATATTAGGCTTTGACTTCCCTCTTCCCTCCTCCACCTGTATTTTTGGCCACAGTAGGCATATAAATTCCTTCTTATATTATTTAGTAGCAAGTGATTATCATGATGGGAGCAAGGAGGAACCAGATAAGCTGGGGGTCACCATTTGAAAGGTTTTGTCACCTCTCTGTCTAGGATCTACCATGACCAAAGTTTTGAAAAATGACTTTTCCCCACCAAAAGCTCAGCTTAGATATCCCAAAAATAACTGATGTGAAACACTTGCAGGACACACCAGAGAGGGGATTTTGAGAACATTTTACAAGCCTTGCAGCTGTGAGCCGGTTACAGCATGAGGAAAAGCCCTCCAACACCCCAATGTACAGGAAAGAGAAGGTAAGGTGTTTCTCTCCAGGTGGCTTTTAGATACGGTGCATTCAGTGAAGTGCCCCAGGCCAGTAAAAAGTGTCGTCCTCCATGCTGACACTGCTTTCACTGCTGGGAAGGGAAAGGTTTGAGGACAGCAAGTCTTCCAAACACTGAAGACCCATGCAGAGACTGGGTCTTGGTGCCAATGCCCACATCTTGCAACCCTTGCTTCACGGGGTAGGTGCAAAATGATGGCCTGGTCTGAGCATGCACAGCTGTAACAGAGAACACTGGGGTCTTCCCTTCCACTTTGCAGTGAAGCCCCTTGTGAAAGGAGCAATGCTAGGGTCCCGCCTTGAGACACTCCATCTAACTTGGAAAATTACACAAAACTGGATTTTTTTAGACATTTCACAGCAAAACAATAGCTCCAAGAAAAGAACAACAACAACAACAAAAAAAACCCTCAAGCTTGTGCTTGTAGAGACAATAAACCACCATATTTCAGCAGTCATGACAGGTATTTCTGGCTGGAAATTGTATATTTAATGATGACCAGCCTTCAGCATTTGACAAGGGGCTGTTAAAGCCTGTTGAACAGTAAATCACCTCTCTTCTCTATCAATAATCTTATTATAATATCTGTAGAAATGTCTAATGTTCAAATCTCACTTTATTACTATAATAATGGATCTAATATGTAAGACATATAAAGTGAGGCCATAACTGTACTGGAGGGAGATATATGTGAACCCACTATATCTATAACATTTCCTCATGGCTTTTGCCCACATAGTTCTGAACAAGAAAAGGATTAAAAGTTGTGCCACTTGCAAGACTTTTGAGATCGGCAATGTTTTCTGGAAAGGAGACCAATGTCATCATGGAAATGCAGTAATCATTATGGAAAGAACAGCCTCGACTTTACATTTACGCATATAAATATGTAGGTGTTTATCTGTGATTTGCTCCATTCAGCCTCTCTCCAGTTGCCAGGAAAGCCCTGCTTTCCAGCTGCACAACCAGTATTATCACTGTGTGCTATTTTTGGCTGCTGAGTACATTTCAAGTCACGTCATCCTTCCCAAGCCAACACTGGCATGAAGGGCGGAAACTCATCTTTCCACTCCTTTGTCATCTGCTGCTGCTCCCGTCTGCTCGCTGGCACTGCCTGCTCAGTCCCCACGGCAGAGGGGTCTCCAGACATTTTTCCCTGATCCTCCCCATTTCCTTGAGCGAGTGGCTTTCCAACCAAAGCTTCGTGTGGGAGGCTTCATGTTGGCATCCAGAGTACATGTCCCAAATATGTCCAGACCCACCTTCTGATCGTAGTGCACAGGAGCTCCTGGTAAGTAATCTCTTGATGGGTGATAGTGTCCTCGTGCCCAATGCCCAGAATTTTTCACAAGTGCCTTATTTTTAATGTCATATTCTTTCCAAACTAACAGTTCGGTAGGTTTCCAGCTCTTGTCATACCTGTTAACACTGGGTCGCTGTCTGAGAGGAAAATGTATCTTTTTTTTTTTTTCCTGACACTGTGCAGCTTTGATTTCCATAGTTTGTTAAAGCCTAGTAAATATTATAAATGTCACTTCCTTTTTAAGGTTTTCATTGGCTTGGTGCTATCCCACCACCTAGCTGTTTAATGTTTTTCTGTTTTGATGTGACATTGCTGTTGGGTGTTTGGAAAATCTCATATGGACAAAAGTGTATTGTGGAGTTATGAATCTCTTCAAATATAAGGTTTCGTTTCCTTGAATGTGCCACTGGAGGACTCCTCTCAGACAAAGCTGTAACCACTGTTAGTCTGAGCTGGGCATCTTGTGTTGTGCCTCCCCGAAGCTGCTTCCTTTTTCTACAAAATAATTAAATATTCATTATGCCAGAAAGTGTGTGTTTGTGTGTGTGTGTGTGTGTAAGGCTACAGCAGAGTGATTAGGGCACTCACCTGGTAGACAAGACACCCTGTTCCCAGTGACTGCTCCAATGAATATTTAAGTATTTCACATTAAGTATTCATTGGAGCAAGGATAGGAGCAGACCTCTTCCATCCCCAAGGGAGCACCCAAACACTGGGCTGCAGAGCCATTCTTTCATTCTTTCTTTCTTTCTTTGTTCCAATGAATATTTAATTATTCCAGGCCAAACAAGATGGCTTCACTGGCAGCGACTGAGATTCCCTCAGTCTCACACGTGCACCATAGGTCTGATGATGAAGGTGTGCATATAGGAGATATGGGTTCATATTCCCTCGGATTTAGAAAGAAGTTGAATCTAGATCTCCCATATGCTGGATGGGTCTTCCAGCTTTTGAACTGCTGGATAAAAAACACAGGCCTCCACCATTCTGCCTCTGATCATGAGACAGAGGAGGTATTGATGCTTGTATGACCCCAAGCTTAGAGAAAACATCCTTACCAGTGATATTATGCTAAAATTTGGCTTACAAATCCCTCAGGAGAAGGCATCAGAGCTGAAGACGTTCCCCACTCCATTGCAGTTCCTGCTGTCTGTGTTATGTGCTTTCCTGCTTAATGGGCCGGCTGCTGTGGATGCTTTTTTTAAACACATAATTGCTTTGTGAATTGTGTAGGAGGCCTAGGTATCCACCGGAAAGCCACGCCGGTAGGCTTGATCTGCCCAGCAATGTCACCCCTAAATCCCTCTCTTCATCCAGCACATAGCGGTGTCTCTTCCAAAGCCAATGTGGTCAACATGTGTTTGGTAAAGGGGACATACAGTGTATGACGCACAGAGAAAACTATGGACCCTCTCTGGGCAGTCTGTCAGCCCCAAACTGTAGGTAATGGGCTTTAACCCTGCCTCTACAACCCAGATAGTGTGTGCATGAAGTGCTGAGTGTGGGGAAAGCATGCAAAGAAACAAGGTGTAGGGCAAGGCTATCTGACTATAAAAATGGGCAAATGCAACAGACACTGAGGAGTAGAAGAGGAAAGCAGGAAGAAAAACACGGAGGAAGGGCTCTGCCGTCACTGAGTGAGGAAAAGACACATGAGGAGAAAGAGGAGGAAGAGGTGTAGAGAAGACAACTTTGATCTTAAAGTAAAAATAAAATGTATAGAATCTCTGCCACCCACTTAGGTCTTTGAAAAGTAGAAAGTTTGCCATCTGCTGCTCCACTTTCCGAGGACAACGTGCATCTCTGAACTGAGATGCTTTGGATTTGCTTTGGGGGGTTAACTTTGGGAACATTCCTACACGGAAGAGGGTTTTATTACTATTAGCAGCCCTGTTTTTTGTCATTTGGCAGAATCCACAGCAATCTGATTTCATTATCAAAGACTGAGCGTGGCTTCCGAGGAAAAAGCAGAGCAACAACATAATTGTGTTATCAAATGGCAAACAATTGCTTGAAATCATGAGATTGGTGCATAGCTTCAGTTGTTTAAATGGCAACACCACATCCAAAACAGAGCAGCTTAGCTCAGAACACTTCAAAGGTGCTTCCAATAATATGAATCTTATCTTTCATATCATATATGTGTTCTACCCCAGTCTGTTGAGCAGCTATCTTCAATAACTGTTCGCTCCAATTTAGAGAAATCCTTTCTGAAACTTTGCTGTTTCTTTAACCAAGCTTTTTTTTCCTGAAAAGACAGCTTTAGTGTACTGAAGATCTACGACAATGATATTTATATTGGCTTGGTGTACATATTACAGTGATATGACTGTAAATGTCACATCAGATGTGTTCCATATCATGTCCTTTGGGGGACATGGTAAAAATATAGCCACAAAAACTCAAAGCTTCACCTAGATTTATTACTCCAGTTTGAATGGCCATGTGTTGTGTTTTGATCAACTCTTTAGACAGTTGACGGTAGCTGTCCTCCTTCAATACTGAGGAAAAGACCACCTGTGG
This sequence comes from Anser brachyrhynchus, assembly GCF_964034855.1. Classification (NCBI taxonomy): domain Eukaryota; kingdom Metazoa; phylum Chordata; class Aves; order Anseriformes; family Anatidae; genus Anser; species Anser brachyrhynchus. The sequence continues at coordinate 56,948,926 of NC_137699.1, forward strand.
ACCAAGCTGTGGGGGAAAAAAGGAAAGCAGAGAGAAGGGTTCGATTTCGTGAGCCAGAAGAAGTCATTGAACATGGTATGTTCAAGCTATTAGGCTTTCTGGCATGACCTTTCTAGTTCTTAACCTTCACCCTGTCTGTCCTCATCAGCCTTCCCCTCTGTTAGGGTTATCTGTCTTTTCAAGCTCAGCATGGAGCAGGGGACAGACACCTTCTGTGCTGTGCTCTACAGAAGTGCACGTGGTCCATTCCCCTGCCTGTCCTGGAGGATCAGGGTATAGCAGCCTCAGGCTGTTCTCATGGTGAACTTGTGGGACCGCAGGGACCATTGCAGACCATGGGTTTGGCTGAGCACCAGGTCTACCCCAGAACACTTCATTCATAGATGAGCTCAAACAAACCAAATTTAAATGTGCTTACATCGTTCTGGGTAACTAGGATGTAATACTGGGGAGGGAGCTCACCTTCTGATGTTTCTGAGCAACCTGCATGGCAAGGGACAGAACACTAAAGGTCTGAGCCTGGCTGGCCCACTGGGATTAAAAGCAGCCAGGATGTAATATTTTCTGCAAATAAAAGTACCCAAGGAACTACACAGCTAACATGTCTTCTGGTCTTTCACTCATGAGCCAAAATAACAGCTTGTGGGTAGGTCAGCTGGGAGTGACCTGAAGCTGAGGTCTAACACAAGGATTCAGTTTGCACTTCTGCACGTGTTAAATACAGTTCATAACCAAATAATTGTTTTATTCTGACTTTCACTAACAGATCCGACTAGGAAAAATTGTGTTTATTGGTGGGAAGCTAAAATTGTATGGTTTTGATACATCTGCTAGCAAAAACACAGGTGACAGAAATTTCCATGTCAGCCACCTGTCTGGACTGCTACTCAGCTTCTATAAACAAGGCTTGGCATCCACTGCTGTGTCTGTATACAGACTTCTTGTTGGTTTTGCAGTGTGCTGCTTCTGGTGCCTACTAATGCAGGAGTGAAAAGCTGTTTCTTGATAAGGTTGTTGGCACAGCCTGGGCTTTCCTATCCGAACTGAACGCATGGGAAGAATCAATGAGTCAGCCCTAAACTCTTCAAAGCTCTTTTGACTGCTCAGGAGCAGGATTTGGACGAGACGCAATACCTCCTTCAGCTCCCTGCCAGAGTCTGTGCCCCCAGATCAATGCTTGGCACCCCACAGTCAGTCCAGCTTGGGATGGGGTTTTGGCACCACCAGCTCTGACCTCAGCACAACTGTGCTCAAGCCGCAGGAAGCTGCAGGGATGGGAAAGACTCTGACACTTCCATGAGGACAGGAGAAATGTCCCAACTCATAATTAATATTCTGTGTTACAAACAGCCTGTGATTTAGATGATTTGCTGTTTGTCCATGCAACGTTATTAAAACAGAGGCTGGTAAGATGAAAGTTGCTGGCACCAGTGAAATTTTTCCATGCTCACTTTTCATCCTGGATTGCATCTGGGCCCCAGCTGCCAAGCAGAGGCAGTTCCAGGATGCTGTTGGATGACAGTTGCATCTTACAGTCGGGTTTGTTTTCTACATTTCATTTTTATTCTCAGCCTCCTGGTCTATCTCATTTCTCTTCTAGAAATGATGCAGAGTAGGAAGAGGTGGTTTTTTTTTTTCATTTGTTTGTTTTTTGTTGAGAGCTGACTTTTGGCCATCCTGCACCAGCAGTAATCTCTGCCTATGAAATTCCCCATATAATATTTTTTTCCTCACGTCCCTGAAGTGCACCTGTGTCTGCATGTTTGCATGGGGTGGATAGATCTTTGTCTGGGCATAAATGCATTCAGTCAAAAGCAGTGTGAGAAGTTGCCCAATATCTGTAGAGTGACTGGCAGTTTCAGAGATACCGTCCAGTGCATGCTTTTTTTTTTTTAATCTTCAGCAAAGAGACACCTCCTTTCCAGGCATGTAAGAACATTTTTATTCTGTTTTCTAGTTATTTCCTGCTGTGACTACGTAGTGGGTAAGTCAAAGTTTCACATTATAACTTTGAGGCATTCATGGAACTAACCTGAGTTTGCTTTGCAGCGGTGGGGATGTGCTCTGCAAATAAACCTTCCAAATATGAAGCATTTCATACTGTTGGCAGCTGTTGCTTTTTCTGTCTTGGCACATGAAGCACAAAGAGTTGATGAGGTCTGCTGCAGTATTTTAAACAAGACATCTAGCAAGACAAATAGTGGAAACAAAAATGAAATCCCTGAAGCTATTTTTAATTTAAATATAATTAATATATTTTGTGGCAATGAAATAGGTACAGGTTTTTCACTAAGATATGCAGGGAAAGCACCCCAAGCGAAACAGTAGTTCTCCCCGCTGACTTTCTTATGTGGGGAAGAGACAATTCATTTATACACTGGCGGCAGGGTAGAAACAATAAAAATAATCTTTTTTTTTTTTTTCTTTTTGCTTGCAAGGATGTTTGAGGCCAAGCAGCCTCACAGACCCCCAAGGCAATGTGTCTATCTGTGTGTTATTATGATGGCAATCATCTCTAGAGGCCTTGGCCAAAATCCAGCCCCTTCTGTATGCAGTGCAGTAAGGGGGGAAAGGGTACATATATACACATATACATATATGTACACACACAGAGCTGTGGTTGTGGAAGGCCAAAAGGAACAAGATGCTGTGGGCAGGAAGGAGTCTGGTGGAAAAGGAAAGACCAAACATCCCTCAGATAACAGTGGAAATGTAGGGTCAAGGCAGGACCTGAACCAAAATCTCTTGTATGCCTGTCCAGTGCCTTTCTCACAGACAAGTTGCTTTTTTTCTTACGTGTGTGGGCACATGGCTAGGGCTGAACGTGCTGTTCCACCAAACAATTCAACAAATTTAAACATTGTTTTTTTCGATTTGCAACTTAGAAAAGAGCAAACACACACTCCAGCACACATTTCTAGCAGTGTGATTAAGCTGCGTGAGGATAGCTCAGAGCTATTTTTGGGTTGGGACTGTTCTTCCACATTATTTTTTTATGTCTCTGGACTAAGCATATTCCTGTGTTGAAAGGATATAATGAAAAAACAAGTTTGCATCTGAAATAACCCAAAAATTTGACATAGAAAGTAACTTCCATGAGATGAAACACAGTTTTAAGCACTTCATAGAAAAGGGCTGATTTGAAAAGCTGTTGAGTGTTACAGAATAGTTTCACTCTCACAAAATACACTCATCAGACAGGCTCCGTGCTTTGAAAGGCAGGCAGCCACCCAGTCAAGAGGTGTATCACGTGGCCCGGGAGGTCAAACAATGTAAATACCACCTTCCAAATCAAAAAAACTCTGCATAAGCAGAAAGTGGTGAGTAACTCACTGGTTAAATACCTACATATAAACCATTATATACATATTTATATACATATAAACCCACATATAAACCATATAAACCTACATATAAATATATACCTACATATAAACCATTCATAGAATAATACCAAATAATCAAATTTATAAAAATTGAAGTCTGCTCATGGATAATTTGCAAACAGAAAGAAAGGATAAATTCAAAGGAATAAATTATTTGCTGCAAATAATTCACTCAGACCTATTATGGGACATTGATTTGGTTTCTGGTTAGCTATAAAATGACTGCCTATTAACATTTTACCTTTTCCCAATACACTTTTTGATACATTATTATGGTTTCTTGCTTGGTTTTACGACTTTTTACCTTCCTCTCAGTACCTCTGTATGACAATTTAATTGACTGCTGTGTATTCCAGGGCTGGTGGTAGAAGCTAATTTAAATATGTTATAGCTAATGTTGGTCCTTTACCCATAATAATCCATGCCACATTTTTATCTTCTTATTGATTATGTGCATATGGCAGGAAAATAGCTGCACACTTTGGATTTCTATTCAGGCGTGAATTTGGTTTTATACTGCATGTTTAATACTCAAAGTGTTTTATAAAATAATACTGATGGTGCAATGAGCATGCAGCCAAACAAAGCAGACAGATCTGAACCAAACTGCATCCCAGATGTCCATGGATGGATACACACATACAAGGGCTGAGACACCTCTAAATAGCTGCATGGACATCAGAGAGCTAAACGTAGCCCATTGACTTCCACACATGAACTATGCCTGACCTATACCACTTTAAACATCCTTGAATTATATTTTAACAGGCAAGAAAAAACGTTTACAGTGTCCTCCTGAATAAGAGCAAACACTGAGGATGTTCCAGTGTAATTAGCACATCTAGCACTTAGAGAGAGGTTAAGCCAGCCAGAGTTTTCTAAATGTGCCTGTGCCTTGTCTCAGATCTTTCAGTAATTAGCAGAGGCCCCAAACAGGCTGAGTTACCAGGGAAAAGGACAGAAATCTAGATCTTCTCTCTTTATGGAACATTTGTAGGCATTAAATAATTAGGTGAGGTGGCTTAATATTCTCCTAGTAACCTAACATTTAGCTTCAAGGTATAAAAAATAATTGCTGGAAGGAAATTTGAGATTATGTATTAGCTATGGTAATCCTATTCATATTGTATATAATTAAACTCTTTAAATGCACCATTAGATGAGGGCTTTTATACTCACTGCCCTGCATCAGGAGGTGTGACCTGCTATCACTTAACTGATGCCTGGAGAAGTATTCACAACCAGAGCCCCGTGTACCCCGCTGTTCCCAGAAAAGTAGGACAAAAGCATCAGCGGGGGGTCAGATTTGGGAAGCGTTTAAGATGACACTAAAATAATGCTGCTTTCTTTTTCCTCCCCACCCTCTCTCAGTGCATGACAGGTCATCATCTGGATTGCCTGTGCTCCTGGGGCTCTCCTTTTGCGCTGTGCTGATCCTGGCTGCGAGTCTCTACTACACCAGCATGAAGCAAGACACCAAAGTCCTGGAGGAGTTTCAATCCCGACTTGTTATCTTCTTTCTTCAGATAAGACACGTTGCTCATAAATGCTGGACTTGGTTTATGAGGCAGTAGCGATGTCCTCCACCTGCAGAAAGCCTGACAGACATCTCAGAGCACTGGTAATCATCATACGACAGAGCAACGCTCCCTGTCAACTCAGTCCCCATGCAAGGAACACATGAGCATCCAACTTAAAGAACAAGAAAACCACCCCTCTTGTGCACCTTCTAGCAGCTGCTTGTTCTCCTTTCCTTTCTTCTTTTTCCTTAACGTTACTGAATGATAATAGTAGCACCAAGAGGTCCCACCAAACTGATGCTCCATCATCCTTAACAGCAAACAAGTGCCTGAGTTTTGTCCCCCAAAGAGCTTATAAACTGCTGTTATGAGGAGCAGAGGCAGAGAGAGAAATTCATTGATCTGTGCAGGCAGCAGCACAGCATGAATAAAAGTCTCCCGAGTCTCAGGTCAAAGCATTAAATACCAAACCATCTTTCTCCTCAAGTATCCTAAGAGCTGTTCTACAAAAGTTAAAATAAAGCTGAACTATTGCACAAACACTACTCTGGTGGCCAAAGGCTTGTCAAGCTGCTATATTTATATACCTGAAATGATTGTTAGTAAAATCACGGCAAATAGCTTTCTTCTTTCCCTTCATGCATTTTTTCCTCCATGGGCAAGAGTTGACTCTTAATGTTTCACTTGACTCCCAGGTGTGAAAAAGAACATGGAAAGTCATTTAAATAACAAACAGAGCATTTGCCTAACATAATACATAGCAGCATCGAATCCCAGGTTAATTATCAAATCAGTAGCTCAATCCTCTGGGCTTGATTCAGTCCATAAACCCCATGAGCTGAGCTTACAAGATTTATGGTAGTGCTTGTCTTCAGTCAGAGGTTTTGCTTTTATGTCTGTGTGTTCAAAACCTTATGTAAGGGTATTACGGGCTGTGTATGAAGGTGTGGGGGGTCAAAGCCCTGTTATCTCTCCGTTGTAGCACCATACAGTGCAACCTCTCTGGAGGCAATCATTTTAATGGAGATCAGGCAATAAATGTGGAATGATGCTCTGAGTGTCTGAGAGGACGTCCAGCAAGTGCAAGCTTATGAGCTTGAGCTATGTTTTCTTCCTAAACAAAAACAGCATGATACACTTTTCAGGCCTTAGATTCTTGTCAAGTAACACGATGTATGCTTGGGTTTATTCAGTATAAGGATGACAGCAGAAGCCATAAGAGCTGAAGAAAAGGAAAAGAAAGAGAAAGGAAACAGGGCAGAGAATATGGATTTGATGCCTACACGACCTTGACTAAACTCCTCTGCCTTTGCAACCCACTAAAAAAAAGAAAAACTGGTGTTTTATTCTTAATTGACTTTAAAAAAAAAGAGAGGACAATACTTCTCTGCCCCACCAATCTTGTCCAAGCAACCCAAGGACTTAAACCAGGCAGAGGATAAAAAGAAACAAATTATGCAGCCTTCTCTCAGGTGCAGAGTGGGCAGCAACTCGACTGAGAATGAGTACAAACAAAAATTGCAGTTAGAGACAGAAATAATTGGCTTCAGCAGCTATTTTCATGCTCTTCCTAAGACGTCAAAGGCCACAGCAATTGTACCTGACAAGCTGCTGGTCTGGGACCCAGAGGATGCTGTGGGAGAATTTGGCTCTGTGGCTCTTTGCTCAAACCACTTCTGTATCCCAGCTCACAGGGTAAGTCCCCCGGTGCTTCCCTTCCCTTTCCCCACCTCAGCCTTGCTGTTTGGATAATAAATCAGAAAAGTTTTAAACTTGTGTGCTGGTGAATCCGTGGTGGGAAGGTTTGGATTGCGACACGCATAGGGCAAGGGGGTGATTGCAAGTCCTGTTTTCACTTCTGTTTATGACCTTTTTAATGTTGGTGTTGGAACTCTGTGGCAAATCAGTGGTGTACCTTTAGGGGTCTGGAATGCTGTGTCCTCCTAGTACCTAATACATACAAAATGGGGACCTTTTTCGGGGGGTCTCTTCCCACACTGCAAGTGGTGGCATATTGCAATAGGAAGGCAAAGTCTGGGGCTGACAAAAGCTGGGTCATCTTGAGAAGGAGAGCAGTACAGGGAATCCTTCCTGTGTGCTGCCAGCCTGCTTTGCTAACTTGAAAACAAGCCAAAGAGTTAAGATAAAGAGGGATCTCCTCTTTAGGACTGGGAGGGACAACGTGAAAACAGTGTGCATGTTCACGTCTCTGTGCTGCTCCCCAGGAGATGGGCATGGGACCTCCTTTCCCTCAGCCCTGCTTGGGATGGAAAATGGCCACGTTCACCTTTTTATCAGGTGATAAATCAGGGCCCAGGCTTATCAGTGTGAGTGAGGCACACTCTGAGAATGGCTATCACAACCAGGCTGTCAGGGAAAATAAGCAGAGGAGCAGCTATTCCTGGCTCTGGGTGAGACAGTTTCGGGCACAGGCAAAAGCAGCACTTGAGCTGCCTGCAGAAGCTTCCCCGTGGCCTTGCTGGCCTCCTGGGTCAGGATTGTTGTGCTGTGGTCTGTCAGCTCTGTCACAGACTGCAGAGAGCCAAAACAACTCATTGCAGAGCACCTCCAGATAGTCTGAAATAAATAAATGTTAAACCCAATCCCTGGGCCAGCAGTGTCCTTCTGCAGCTGAAGAAACTGAAGCTGAGAAAACCTATGTATCTGTGCGAATGAAGGAAGCAGGTCAAAACTAGCCTGGGAACAGGAGCAAAACTTCTGACCTCTAGGCCTGCATTTAATTTCTGGTGCACAGCTTCACTGTGGACTTACCTGCTTTATTTCCTCCTCACACTGAAGCTCTTCTCCCCTTCCTTCGCCCACGCTGCTTACACACACACAGATGCACACACGCCCCCTTTTCCCACTCTGCCTTCCTTCTGCTCTTTATCCATCACAATTCTATCCTCAGTGCTGTAAGCTGGGCGGGATTTCTCCTTACTCTTGCTCGACGCTCTTTTTTTCTAGGTGTGACCCCTTGGTGAGTCCGTGAGTTTGGAGGAGTTGAAAGGAGCTCTGAAATTATATCAAATCAGTTATGTTGGTTACTATTTCCCCTGACAGCTGTACTGGGTAATATTTCCCTTCAGTACAACTCCTGAGGATTGCCCATAAAAAGGAAAACAAAAGGAGAAGGACCATATAATTTACTACAAATGGACAGAATGCTCACATGAATTCACTCTGGTGCCAGTGTGGAGACCAGCTATAAAAGTCAGGAGTCCTGAAGTCAACTAGCTCTGAGCAATTATTTAGTCTGGCTTGGAAATGGTCATGTTTTCGCCTCAAAGAGCAGAGGAAGGAATATGGAGGACACGACTCCTGCAGCAGGTTTTGAAGCAGACAGTGAGGTTGTGGGCTTGCCATGAGCAGTGTCTGCGCTGGTGAGAGTCAAAGGGCCAGAAGGGAGCAGAAAGAGGTCTATGCAGGAAAATGGGCTAGTGAGAGGGCCTAAGGGCAGAAGTGCTGCCTAATATCCCTTATGTAATGGGTGTTAAATTCCCCGTAGCAGGAATCAGCAGACCGTAGCAGTGTTGTTTTGACAGTGTGCAGTACATTCCTGCAGCAGGAATGGAGGGCAGCTGCCAACACCCTCTTCAGGCAGTTATACCCCATCAGCAGCACCTGATTGCATGAGCAGGTGAATCCATACTCATACAATCGCAGGAGATAGAAAGGGACACAGTGAGATGACACTAGATTTTTTTACATTAACCTTTTAATGCACTCAGCATTAATGCTGGTAAAAGGGAGTTCCAGAGACTGCTTATAGTCCTGCTCCTTTGCTTCTTCTCTCCAGTCCTGCTAGTCCGGAAATAATCCATAGCAGCAACTTCATTTGACATTTCTGCCTTTTGCCACCTTGCAGCAAGCAGAAAGTTTGGCAGCATGTGACTAGAAAAAGGGTATTAGCAGCTGCCCTCAAGAAATAACTCAGAAACCTCCAAGATATAGGAGTGGAGTTGTTCCTTATTAATTCCTTGCTCCAGGAGGGCTGTTGGGAACCTTTAGACCCACCCCTGAAGAGAAAGTCTGGGGCTACCAGAAGAAAATTAACTAGTTGGCATTTAGAAAATGAACCTGCCCATGCAGCCTGTGATACCCCACTACACTAGGTAACAAATTGGCTTTCATCTGCATCTCATGCAGGTGAACTACCTTCTCTTTGCCTGCTGTAGCTTTAGGGCTCACTGCTGGAAGATGGTACCAAGAGGGCTCAGCTTAGGGAGGCTGGTCACGTCCATGACCATGCAAGCTGCAGCTGGAGATACCAGGGAATGAGGGAACAAACTGAGGTGTCACCACTGGCTTTGGTAATCACTTTTTAACTTGTACATAGTAAATTCAACTCACCATCAAAAAACCAAGCACAGAAATATTAACTTTTCAAGTAGTTTATTCGTATATATCACCAAATCATAAAAAGCCAATGCACTGTCCAGCAAAAAAGCATCAATATATAAAACATTAAATCATTATCATTAACACTAGAGTATACCACTTACAATGAACCCAGTCCAGCTCCTACTAAAGCCAAGGGAAATTTTGTCAATGACTCCACTAGCAGAAGGATTGGACTCACAATTTTTATTTGCCAGGTGTTTACAAATGGCTTTATTAAAACGCTAGTAAAAAGCTTTCCTTTTGAAACTGTATCAAAACAATAAACCTAACTCTCATTCGGTTCTGTCAAATGCATGCAATTAATGCTCCAAATCAGCACTTGTTACACTGCAAAAGAGCATACAAAGCATGAGAAATAAGATTTCAAACAGACCAGGCACTGCCCGCAGCTTGTGTGGACTGGCATGGCTCCAGCGAGGCTCACAATGCTAAGCTGCATACACCAGCTAAGGATCTGCCCCAATCCTGCTTTCAACAGTTAAACAAGTTATGGAAACCTGGAGACTTCCAAAACAAATTGTGAAAATCTGAGTGGTCCAAGCTAAGGCTGAAATCAATGTCAGCATTGCCAGCCCAGGCTCTGCCACACTGGATCCCTCATATCACAGCCTGAATGCTGACGTCCCTCATGGGAAGAGCACTAACAGTTCTCCTCACTATCTATTTTTATTCTGAAGCGTGGCACTCTCCTGTCCCTCTTGACTGTGCTTGTCCCTGATAGGAAGAGATGTGAGAAATAACGCCTGATTAACCTGATGGCAATAAAACCCTGTGAAATTCTTCCAGAAATGTTTTTAAAGAAGAAAGGATCCAGGAGAAGGAGATATCAGTGGAACAGACTTATTTTTCTGTATATAAAAAGCTGCAAAAGCCTGCAAAACTCATATAACAGTATATTTTAGATCATAATATATTGATTTCTCAATTGGGCTGAAAAACTGCAGTAGTTTTACCCAGAGAGTATTTGTCTAAAATATCTCTGATGCCACCTGTCTGCACTGGCTGTGGAACCCCTGTATTGGTTCTCCCCCCGAAGGATGCTCTTCAGCACTGAGCTTCCTGCAGTCATTTGGCAAAAGGACTGCTTTCATCTCTTAAAAACTTTGGTTTAAGGAGGCTGTTAGCACCTTTAGAAGCCAAATGGTGACCACAGTTTCAGCAAAGAGGATGAAAATCGTTGCAGCAGCCTAGGAAGTGTGGCAAGGGTTAATTAACTACGTCAAGATCCAGTGTGCTGCAGGAGGATGTGCTGTATTTCAGGCACAAATTATTGCACCTCACAGTGTTAACAGGGAAAAATAATTCCTTCTGCTGCAGGAGCAAGTGGGAGAAAAGCTCTGGAGTGTGTTATGTGGGATACCATGACAGATGATTTTAAAACATTTCCCTTCCTTAAAATCTGTGGATTAATATCCCACTTTTCTGACTCCACCAGGTTCCTCAAGGGAGTGCTGGCACCAGCCTTGGGAACCTTTCAGAGCAACATGTCAGGCAAGTCAGGCCTGGCTTGTGTAAAGGGAAGAGTTTGGCGTCAAACCCCGGAGAGCCCAATGAGAAAAGAGAAAAGCTGAAATGCTTTTTCTTACTTTCTTTTACACAAAAAGTAAAGTTTGCTATAGAGCTGCAATTTCTCTTGCATTTGTAAATATTATGCAGAACCCGTATACAAACTGAAGTCAAACTTGCCCAGATTTGGAGGGAAATGAAGGGAAAATAAGGAGGTTTGCCACAGGGCCATTTATCTGCTTGCGTGAGAAATCACCCAAGAAGTCAACTGTAATGATGGATCTTCGTTCCCACCTCCTGTCAGGGCATCTCCACCCTCACTTTGCAACATAGGTGGGAAGAAAGGGGGATCAAAACCTTCTCATATTGTGTTTCCACTACAAACAAATAATTCAAGCTATTTCAGTGAGCTGCTCTTGCTGCCAGGTACTTTATCTCCTTGATAAACACCATAACCACCAAGCTAAAATGTCAGGTTTTAGGAATTTCAAGCCAAGTAGAAAAGTTCTAACAGGAAGATTTGAGGGAGATCCAGAATAACAGCACGGTGAGAGCATTTGCTGTGCAGATGGAGGCTCATGCCTCCCCAGGAAGCAGGGAGGTTAAAAGCCTGTGCCTTGCAGCTCCCTCCCTGTGGGGAAAGTTGGGAAAGGAGGGCCACAGCCCTTTTAACAAGTAGCTCCATGCTTTCTGCCACCCCCGTGAAATCCTACTTGTCAGGTAACATAACTTTCCATGTCTAACAAGTCACAGTTGCTGACATAGATTTAAAAAAATAAAAATAAAAAACATTATTTGACCAATCAAAATGGCTATTCTCAGAGCATTTCTTGGGTGCCTATGCCCGTTTTATAGGAAAAGGATCTGACAGGAAGTTAATGAGATAAATCCTAAATCCTTAAGCTCTAAATGAAAATAGGATTTAGGCTCTTACATGCATTCTGTTCTTTTGAGTGTTTTATGCAAGAACACTTCAATCAGTTATAGCAGCTAGGAGAGGTAGAAAGGTTTAAGCACTCGGGTGAATACATTCACATTAATCTATGTTTGCAATATCAGTTCGATTACATTCTTTGGCATGGACAAAAGAAACTAAAGAGAAAGCATTGCTATATAAATACTCCTCCCAACAACAGCATGGAAAGATGCTATCAATTACATGCCTGCCTTGAAATAAACAGTACTTGCTATATATTAAGTAAATCATTGTCTAACCTCCCAGAAACAAATGTTAAATTTTTTTGAGAGAGTGCAGTTGTGTTTTTCTCTTCTATGCCAGGAGTACATCAGAGTGCCGCCTTCTATGCAGTTGTTAGATTCAGAAATTGCATGGAATGTTATCGCTTAAAGCAAGCAAACAAACAACAAAAAAACTAGAAATACTCTTAGGTTTGTACCTGTGAATGCTAAAATAGAGTTCAGGTTAGGTTTACTCTTTCTTGTGGGGGACAAAAATAAAAATATACACTTCAGGAGGGTAGACCATGAACAGAAATAACTCTAAAACAATTTCAGTGCTCATGAAGCTATATGAGCATTTTCTCACTGCATGCAGGTATGGAAACTAGCCAGGCAAAGCCTAATTCCCCTCCCAGATTGCCTAAGCATAAGGAAAGGACATTTGTGGCCTCCAAAGCAAACATTCCAATGAGATAAAAATGGGCTATTTCCATCAGCAAAGGAAGTGGTCTGAGATGCAAATTTAGGGTCTGCATACAGAAACAATTCCCATTAGTTCAAGGACATTCACATCCAGGCCATTGATTTAGGAGAAAAGACAAAAGTTTGTCAAAATCCAGATAAGTTTGTCATGGAAAACTGTAAATCTGACAAGTCTGAATGATTATCTGGATATCTGTTAAATTTATAATTTAAACAAAGAAAAGTGATGCAATATATTTGAGGTGTTTGGAGAATGGGGACAATAAAAGCCTCATTCACCCAAACACACAGTTTGTGTGGACTTTCTTGCACTGAACATTTTGCAGGTGACATCATCTCTGAATTTACACTTTTTCTTTTTCTAATACCCATTACACAGACTGATGTGTGATTTGAGGTTGTGCAGAAACCCTGCTTCCAGCATAAAGCCTACCCAATGGCCTGTGGCTCACGCTTCCTTAGCAAGGGGACCACAAATCCCGAGTCTGCATCAGCCTGAAGAGACTTGTGGGCAGCAAATAATGTTGCCATTCTAACACACATCGGTCATTTGGGAGCCTGTAGCGAAAAATTTCTGGATCTTGGGTAAAAGGACTCTTTGCTAATGCATTAATACTGTAAAATGTGTGCTCCTCTTCGCTGAGGCTCTGCTTCCATCCTGAGTACTACACAGGTTAAATCAGCAGTGTGTTGTGTAGGTGAGGGAAGGCCTCGAAGGGAATCTGACTCTCTGTTCCTAGCAGGACTAATACAGGATAACATCAGGATATTACCAAGAGACTGGGGAGGATTTAAAACCTCTGCAAATCCCCATTAGAAACCCATCTCAGCCCTTCGGAGGTTGTGCCCTGGCCAGTGCTTTCCCACTCTGCACACATCACACCGCATCCACCTCTGGATATCATCACCTGTGTGTTGCACTGCACAGACCCTAATAACAGTAAGAAAAAGGCAGTGCTGAAAGTTAAGGCAACATAATGATTACTCCAAACCATGCTGTCTGTACCCACACCGCAGTATAGCAGTTATAGGGTTATTTCTGACATTTATCTGTGTACATTGCACTTACACACATACACCATCGCTGAATCCTGACACTGAATGCTTTCATCAGCAAAGCCTTCTATTTAAGCATCTATCACCAGTTATTACAATAACCATTTTTCTAAGGGACCATAGAAACATTGCCATAGCATGCATATATCCTTCAGTTCTTAAAGTAAATCATCAGGCTCTTATTTTTGTGGTTCCTACTGGAAGTTCACAGCTGAAAAATGCCTCCTGAATTAGTGGGATAGGATGTGATGACCATTTGTGCCCTCATGAGGAAATTATGTTCCAAAAATAATTGGCTTCAATTGTTTCTCCATTACAAAAATAAATAAATAAAAAATAACCAATATTGATCTAAAATCTCAGCCAAGATGTTTTAGCTTGGCTGAGATTTTTCTAGCTCCATGTGCACTGCTGGCAGGGAATTGGTGGGGAAATTAACCACAGATGGTAGCCAGGACACAGGGAACATATTCAATATAACAGAATACTGGCAACACCCCAGTGTCTCAGAAGGCAGCATCCATTTCCTTTTGACTATCTAAGATTCACCCTGTGTTACTAGCAATTTGCACAGGCCCAAACTAAGAAACTTTGACTGTGGCTTTAACATCACAAGGAACATGGCAAGAAAACCACAGCAGCCCATGCTCTTCACCAGAATAACCCACAGCTTTACTATGGGCAGCAGCAAGTGGGCTGCATGGGCAAAGACTACAAAGCTTTTTCCCCTTCCATCATGTGAAAATAAATAAATACAAACATAAATATCACATAGGGTTCTTGTTCTTTGAATATACCTCTTGCCAGAGGAGGCATAAGGGAGAGACACTCACTGCCTTCTGCCCCCCAGTTCTTAAGACCCCCCAGGCAAGACCAGTAACTCACATGCTATTGCAGCCTAAGTATGATTTGGTACATACAGACATCAAATACAAAGCAGCAGCATGGTCCCATGCAAGGAGTTAGGCATGCACTGAAGGTATTTGTGGAAGGAGACATCACTGGTGAGTTGTAAATTCAAGGTGAGGTTGGAAAGGGAAGTAGTGTCTTTTACAGTCAGAGAAATAACTGGGGAAACAGAGGAAACAAGGTAACCTTCACATCCTAAGCACTTCTTCATGTTTAGAAGGGGAAGGTCATGCCCTGGCAAAGGTCTTGGGTAACTGAAAGAATGTCTTTCCTATTAGACAAACTGAATAAAAGAAAAACTCTATTAGTCCTGGTCTCTGAATTTTCAATTGGTATTAACTAGTGTTAATACCAATTAACTAATCTCTGATTCCCCCTTTAGGAACTTTTCCTTTTATTTCAATTCACAACTACCAAAAAAAAAAAAAAAGCCACTGTTGTAAAGCTTTCAGAGGAATTGCATTCCCTTGTGGGTTGAAATCACAGTGAAAAACAAAATCTCCCTACAGACAGCCATGGCCAGCTGGGGCTACGAGAGACGTTCACAGGGCCAGCTCACGGCTTACACCACGTGGCCATTTTTTTTTCCTAAACCTGAGGGAACAATTTAGTTGTTAAATGTGATGCTAGATTTTACACCCTAAAATCCTTACAAATTAAGGGATTTGTTATGACTTCAAATCCTGTTTCAGCTACTTAAGCAGGTACTTAACTTTATGCACCAAATAGTCCTCAGAAGACAACAGTAAAACTGCATGGTTGTGCTTTCCCCAGGCTTGTGCTCTGATGGGAGAGAAGCCTGATGTCTTCTCCCCGTTTCCTATTTACCAGGCAGTATAGATGTACATGGTTTGCACTTGTTTTGCAATAAATTCAGTGTCAGCTCAAGCTCAGCTAACACAGGCAGTGTTAGGGTGCTCCCCAAAATTCTTCTGCTACTTAAACTTAACTTCTTTCTTAACTTTCCTGCTGAAAAAGGTCTACTGTGCATCATGCACTTGGGTATAACTGCCTTGTTCTAGCACAACTTTATTTCTCTGCTATGCAATCCCACACTCGCCTAAGTAATTCCTAATTATCAGACCTACTTCTCATGCACCTTATTCATTGAAGTGCTGGCCAAGCAAAACTGAAAGCAACAACAAGGTCACGAGTGAGCTTTGTGAAAGTAACAGTTCTCTCTTTTCACAGCAAAATTCATCAGCCCTGGATCTCTTGCCCAGGAGTGGGGAGAATGGGTCCATTCAGCACTGAGTACCTATAAAATAGCTCAGCTGTTCATGCTGTTTGCTATGTTGATAGATATACAGAGATACCTACAATGCAAATGTTTACAAAAAAAATTGCATATTCTGTATGAAATAAATATCACAAGTAAACTCTAATACTCAGAACTAAATAGTATACTATATTAGGGACCAAGTTATGCTTATAAATGCACAAGCATTGATACTGTGAACTCAGCTTAACTTCTTAGTATGCAAGCTTCAGAAATTGCTAGCTAAACTACACTTCAGGAAGCCATAATAAATGATGGCCATGCCAAAATCTAAGAATAAATAAAAACACAAACATTCTCCTCCATCCCTTCAAATGGCACACAGCTTTTTACAGATAACATAATGGTTTCATGAAATTCATTAAAATTGTCTCATAGTAAGTATCATCTGGAACACAGGTCTGTATGTTCTAAGCAAATTCAACATCAGAGTGGGAACAATAGGTTTGTCAGCACAGTGTCCACACATAGCAAAAGCAGAGACAGCAAGAGTCTGTACTTGGACCAGAGCTACAACCGCACAGAATAAAGTGAGAATGAGAGCAGCTTTATTAGCAAAAGGGAGGAGAGAGGGACAAGAGCGACTGGACGCAGCTCCAGTTATTACTGTTGTTGCAGAACAATATGGAGGAATAGCCTAGATTCTGTAGCCTGGTCTTGCCAGCACAGTCCTCAAAAACAATCACTGCCCCAAAAGCCAGTGATAACACGCAGGAATTCTGCTAGCAACAGCAGGTTACAGATTGTGCTGCTCCCTTCCTGTGCAAGACAGAAAGTTTGCTATGTCAATGGCACATGGGCTAGTTCATTCTCTGTATCCTCATATAAATACTCCTGCTGACAATTTTTCATTGAGAAAGTGGGTGATTCACAAGTACAGCTTTTTTTCAGGAAAAAATACATCTCTCACACTCAATATGCTGACTCAACATCAGCTTGCACTACTGAATAAT
Source organism: Anser brachyrhynchus (assembly GCF_964034855.1). Classification (NCBI taxonomy): domain Eukaryota; kingdom Metazoa; phylum Chordata; class Aves; order Anseriformes; family Anatidae; genus Anser; species Anser brachyrhynchus. Next base: position 56,965,601 of record NC_137699.1, read on the forward strand.
AGAACCTAGATTCTGCCCTGGAAATTTGCTTATGCTTTAGATCATGGCACTTTTCTCATCTTGCAAAGAGGTTCGTGAAGAGGATCTTCCTAGCAACAGCTCCTTCTCATGGATCAGGCTATCTAGCAGGTCCTCCTGTCTGTAGTTGTGATAAACCTTCAGGAAAGCCAGAATGGTAATTCCCAGCCAAGTCAGCCAGGCAGCCCAGAGACCAAACTAGAGAAGCAAAGAAATGACAGATATCAGTATTGTTTCATAAAGACAAAACCACCTGTCCAGGTGAAGATCAAAATCTCACCTAGACCAAAGCCCATGGAGTCACGACAAGTTATGCTTTGTGAGTTTCTGGCCCCACTTCTCAATACTTTCAAGATATTCTGAGCTTAAAAGGAAAAAAACTTTAAGTAGTAGGAAAATTGATACAAAAATACTAAGTATGATCACGAAGAATTCTGTATAATGCAGCTGCTGAACTTCCCCAGCATCTGACGTACTGGCCGTCCCAAAATTCTTGGGATTATTTTTCTTCCATTACCTTAGAGTTGCCATATGTTTTAATACTTTTTCCAAAACTTTCTTCCTGAATCCTGTGGGCCTCCCACTGCCCCCTGGAGAAATATAAATTTTAAGGTGTTTCCATCCAGAATATTGTTGAGAAAATCCTACCAATTGAACTGTTACTTTCTGGGGTAATTGGTTCACATTAGCAGGAGCTCAAACTGCAAGAGAAACCCAATCCGACACATCCTAGTTCCTGGTGACTCATATATATTTGGCATATGAGACCTGAGCTTAAAGCCTCAGATCTGCAGTAAGTCCCATCACTAACTTCGTCCCTCTTGTTTAACTTTGTAGAAATAATTACGCTTTGATTGGTCCAGGTACTTGAATGTTGGCCTCCCCTGTCTCAGAGGAATTTCATTTATAGTAATGTAAATTTCTGCTTTCTTGCAGAAATTCCATTTTAATTCCATTATACTGTTAGAAAAAAAAAATAAGTAAATGCACATATTTCAGTTTTGACATATTGCTTTTTTATTATTATGTCAAAAAAATGGAAAAAGAAAAAATCTAGCACTTCCGGGCAGTAGCACAGCTGTTTACTTTAATGGCCAATTAAGATAAACAAGGGCAACAGTTATGTAGATGGGAGTTTGTGTTCCTATATACCTCATGCACTTTAGAAAGCCTCCTAAGCATTTCTGCCCATTCTTACAATTATCTCAGTTCACTGGTAAAAAGTATTTTTGAGTTATTCTGCAGGTCTTGGGAACAAGAAGATACTCATCTGGCTTTTTATGACCAAATCTAGAGACTTGGAAGTTTTGCATTCAGTTCTTAATCAGTGCTTCATTAATGACATCTGTTCAAATATCTAACACTGTTGTGGTCTTCTTGATGTACTTGATATTAAAGAATCTACGTGGCTTTAGCCAAATTCAGTGAAATTCCCAGAGTGTTTCCAATGCGTTGGAGATATCTTAATGGAGCAAAGCACAAAGAAGCAGGCTTAGTGTGTGTGCACGAGTGTTTCTGCACACACATCATGTGTCATATATCCAAAGCTGTAATTAAGCTACCTATTTTCCCCTTCCAGATTTTATCCAAAGTCTATCTTTGTAATTCTTAAATCGTCAGCAATCTTGATTTCTCCATTCAGACCACTCCTACTGAGTGAGGCCTGCTGAAGGAAATTTCTGCACTCACAAGAAAGAGGTTTGGTTTTGCTGCTAAATCTAGTCTATTCTTGGGTTTTTCACTCTGCTGATTGAATTAAACTTATTTGCCCTCCTTAGACAAACCCATTCTTATGCCTTCATCCAACTCTGCTTACTACGCCCCGGTTATCAGAAGACAATGCTGCAGAATTTTGCTCCGTGCTTGGTTCTTTTTTCAACTAGTCTCCCTCAGGCTACCCTTTGCCACTACTACAATCAGCTTTTGAAGACAAATGGTGTTTCCCTGGAGCTGTTATGCTCCCAGGCTCCTCATACTTGGGTGTTTGCAGAGGTTAAAAGATACATCTTTCAGGCTGGCTCTACCCAGGTCTGGAGGAACGTGGATTAGAGCGGAGATCCCCATCTGGCAGGACCTATGTATAAGCTGCCCATCCTGATATCACAGTGTGAATATTTCGAATTGGCTACGTGCAGGTGTGTCTGGGATGGATGTCTAGATGCCATTGCTGGCTACAAAATCCACAAGGCTAGCTTATGTCTAAGGGTCACAGTTGCCTTCAAGGAGTGCCCCAAGAAAGGTAAGGCTTCCTCCCACGAGGGACAACCGAAGAAGCACGTGTATGGGTGCAGCCTGCATGGAAGGGGCTATCCTCCTTGAGGAACTATGCTAGTATGTGTTCACATGCTCAAGTAAGTGCTCAAGTCTCAGTGTTCACTGGCTTTGAGTGTTGACTCAGAGTTGGCATATTCAATAATAATACCTGACAGCCTCAGAGGTCTAATTTTCAAAGATCAGGAAAAAATAAAAACTATCTAAAAGACAGCACTATTTCATTATTTTCAGAGGGCTGATATTTATATGGGCTCAGGGGATCTTCTCTCTATCCCAACCTAAACCAGGACCCCAACAAATTCATGGAAGAGAAAGCTAACAGCCCCACAGTCTGCTGCAGGTCAGCCATTCTCTTCTTATTGCTAAGAGCAATAAAGAACTCCAGGACACCCAAGTGTTGCAGCCTTCACAGAGTTCATGCTTTGCAGAAACAATTAATTTTCCATGATGAGTAAGAGTCAGGTTTTGACATGTCTGCATTCAAAACTATTTGTTTTGAATGTAAAATGCAAATGTACCCGTTCACAATCATCTTGATTCAGCACATACTAAAGTCAGTGGAAACATTCCCATTGATTTCAGAGGACTGCAGTTCAGCTCCAACAATCCCAAATCGATGAACAAATGGAAAATGAACTGGAAGGGAACTGTGACCTAGTCTGACCTACCTGTGCAATAGCAAACTGGTCGTAGAAAGCAGAGTTTTCTAAGTTCAGTTCAAGATCTATATCCTGTAATTCTTCACAGCTACCCAAGGAAAGCATTTGGAGGGGAAGAAAGAAAGTTATTTCAGAAGTTCCAAATAGGCAAACCAAGCACAAAATGAAGCAATATCTAAGTGTTTAACAATCACAATGGCACATTCTATGATTCTATATTTAAGTTATTTCACTAATTAGGTTGCTTGCAAATCTTCTCTAAAGCTTGGGTAAAAGAAGCATGTAAATACTTTATTTAAAAAATGATGTGTAATTATCTAAGTGATAGCACCAATCTTCCATAAAGTGGAACTGTGATAGTTATTATGAAAACAATATACCTAAGACCATCTTCTCCCACTCCCCCAGAGCCTCCCACTTGTACACATCTGGCATCAGCCCTGCTTGGTTGCTTCCCCCTCAATGAAACAAAGTGTATGAGCATCCGTTACCTTTTGACATCATCAGGGAAAGCCTCAGAAGAAGGGATTGTATGGGTGTTTTTGTTTCGGATGCTCCAGCAAGGAGACGGTACTCTGATGGTAAGATAGAGGCTGCCTACAGATTTTACAAATAACTCGGACTTTTACTGGTGTGAAAAAAATCCCAGGATTTTGAGGTTGTCTTTCTATCTCTTGGTTGATTTCTGTAGCCTCTTCTCTGTCCTTTTCAGTGCTGTCGGTCATCTTGGGTTCTTACCCGAATATTCGATTAGATGTTTTTTGTAATGGAATTTTTAACCGAATATTCGAATAATTCGATTAGCGTTGCAGCCCTAAACAGAACATTTACTATGGCATTTTACAACATATGACAATGTGAAATATAAATGTATGCTTTAAGTAGTACCTTTATTCAATATCATATGACATAAAATGTCACCTTTTTATTTCTCTTCATTGTTATTTGTTTGATAAAAAAAATCTACCTCAGCCTATCAGTTTCCTACCCAGAGCACAAGCATCGTGAGACACAGCAGAACATTTTAGTGCCTGTGCATTTTGTGCCCTCTCAGAAAGTATCAGACCTCTTTACTTTGCTCTTAAAATACTTTCTGTACTGTGGCTTTCAGGGTGTCTGCAGCACCGCTCTGAGGCCAGTTTTTGGATAATGGTGCATTGTGGCACAGGCAGAACAAGTGCCTTGGTTGCTGTCACACAGGTTGGTGGCAGAGCCAGGATTTCAAGCCAGGATTTCAAGCCAGGACCCTACCTCCCAGTCCCCTTGCCCTGCTCACAGGACACCCTCCCTCCTCCCACCCTTCTTCGAGCATTTCCAAATCCAGATCTCTTTTGGAAATGAAAACTTTGGAACTAATGGTTTTCTTTTGCACGTGTTTGTGACTCTTAAAAAGACCATGAGACATGATGGAAACCATACTTGGCTTTGTGGGGAACTAAAAGGAAAAAAGTTTGGTTTGCTGTTTTTGTTCCAGATGAAAAGAATCTGGACTTCCATATTCTCCCCTTTGATCACCTTGTGTGTAACAACTACAGTTTGTAACACCACTCTACATTTGTGCATATATGAAAGATAAAAAGAAGAAAATGTATTCTTCAATACTAACCTATTTGGCATGCTTCCTTTTTCGGTAATTGCATCACACCACATGTTAAATCCTACACTCACTATAGTGCTAGCAATAAATGTGATAAACACCACAAAGGCGCTGATCAGCAGATTCAGGAAAGCATAAAAGAAAGAGCTGCAATAAAAGAGAAGAAAAATGTAACTCATAAACAGCTGAAACACAACATCAGCAGTCTCTCTAAGCAGTTTACACCAGACAAAGATATCAGTTTCCATTTGAAACACGTCTGCTTTAATTAAGAACATCTAATATATTGAAAAACTATGGCTTATGATCTTGAGTTACGTTATCTTCATTTGTAAGCTCTTTGGATTTAGATTTATTATTTTTTTTTTACCGTAAAAGGATGTGGCTTTAAATCATAAATACTAAGTGGCGATCGTTCATACACAGCATGGCTTTCATTAGTTGTAATGATGAAAATCACCATTGTTAAAATAAATGTCATTAGCTCAAATTATATAGTAACTGGAGCTAAAATTATTTCTTGACTAAAATGATAATTGGGACCAAAATTGTCTACTAGAGGGAAACTAAAACTAAAAATAAAACAACACAGTACTGATAGCTATAATCATTTTAAGCGATGTAACACAAGGTACTGGCATCATAGGACACGAATCTCAGTTTTATGGGCAATTTGCAGAGCAGGCCAGCTTCTCCTGGGATAATCTCTGGCTTCGGTGTCAGTATGTTATTTCTGCCAGCTGAAGGCCAGTTTACATCAACCCAGTTAGTCTGCGTAACCAGGATCAGCTCTAGGCATGTGCTACAGGGGATACAGGGTGAGATGCTGACAGGGGTCCCATTAGGCCAAGGAATTGTCCACCCATCTTCCAGCCTCACAAGTCAGTCTTCTAGAAGGAGGGACAGGTGTTCACTGAAAGAACAGCCTGCTGCCTAACTGCCAATTAATGCTAGTTTGTGAAAACTTTCTCATTCATCTGGCAAAGCTCTTTGGTGCTTGAAGCTGCTCTAGATGGCACTTGGAAAGTCTCACTATCTAAAAACTGAACATCTACTCTAGGTTGGAGAAAGACTAGCTACTCCAGGAGGAAGGTCGTCCTATTCAAGTTAGATGGTAAGGACAAATACAAAATTGCCCAGCAGTGCGCCTCTCATTGTGCTGGGGATAAAAGGAAGCTACTCACCCCAGAGAAAAACAACAACCAAGCCAAACAAACAAACAAAAAAAAAAAACACAGACATTTCTTTCCACAGTTCTCTCAATATATTAAAAGTTGAGAAACTTTTTGAGTCAGTGGCTGAATCCTGGCAAAGTTCTGGGCTGGACAATCTTCATTTCTACAGGTTACACATTCCTAAGGCAAACGTGACCTCAGGAGAACTTTAAAATGAGGTGAGGCAACATTCACCAGTTGGACTAGGAAGTCTATTCCTAGGTTGATGCAGATTTGAAGGGGTTGTCTAGGTTCTCTCAAAAGCACAGCCATCCAATCTCAAAACTAATGCAAAAGGAGCAAAATCATTCACTTGCCAGATGTGCCCTTACAGCCTGCAGTTGGAGCTGGATGCCAGGACACCTGACTTGTAGAGGAATGTTGCCATTAATCCTATTCTTCTTCAGCTTCACTGGACTTGGAACAGATCAGCTCACTGCTGCAGAGCGCCAGGGTCACCCACATAGCAGATGGAGCTGGTATGAGCACAGCACAGTTATGTGTGGTCATTGTCCCTGCCCTGATTTCATATCTAGCCTAGGTTTCAAGTGTCACTAAAGCCATATCCACTATGTGCACCTTAGCACAGTATGCTGGCCTAAGAGACAGAAAAGACTTGAGCTGTCCACCGAATAAAATCAGGGGTGGCACTAGAATAACTGCTCTAGAAAATAAAAGGTTCACAGGAATATTCAGAGCATTATCCCAGGCCCCAGTCCACACTCTGCTTCCTACCCTGCAGCACAGAAGAGGTGCCAAGGTCCATACCTGGGTGTGGGACAGACCGGCCCTCTTCTGAGGAAGCTGCTATTTTAAGCAAGTTCCAGCTCACCCTGTTTTACCCTTCTGTGTTGCTCTACAGCTACTCCATCATGTAGACTTGCTCTGCTGTTGCTCCCTGCCACACAGCAGCCTCCTGCCCCCTTTCTTCCCTGGAACAACTCTGCTCAGCGTTACACAACTTGTACGGCTCAGTCCAGAGGAAGGAGCCTGAATGCAGCTCCTGAAGAGAGAGTTTTCAGAGGCCTGCCCAGCAGGACTAAATACCTGCATTTGGAAGCAGGCCAAACATCAGACCTAAATTTCACTATTTTAGGGGGTTTACTGCTAGTTTCTTCCAAAAAAAAAAAAATAATAAAAATAAATCTGATTCTGAACCAGAAAAAAAAATAATTAAAAAAAAAAAAGTATCTGGATTCAACTAATCCTCTGTAGGTATCTGATGACCTGAGGAAAGTGAATTCAAATGTAGTAAGTCCATGGGTATACTTAGCTTTTCTAAGGTAAGCTTTAATGTGGAAATAATTTTCTGTTCTATACTTGCTATAAGGTTTTTTAGTATTAGGCAGCTTGAGTGTGGTCAGAAAGGGCCAGGGGAACACGCCGGCTACCCTGTCCCCACTATTACCACACTAGGCTGTTGTACAAGCCCAGGGTTGAGTAACAGCCACTGACTCAAGAAACTTCTAGTTCAAACAGACCCGGACATGAGTGATTTACCCTCCCTGTGGTAAAGGAAAATGGCTTTCATAGTCTAGCCAGCCACCAGTGCTTGCTCCTGCCTTCCCACCTCCATGCGAGTGGGTGCTTGGAAGGCCCCAGAGCACCCAGAGGCTGGGTCACCTGTGCCAGGGCTGTACCGAAGGCTGCACGACATCCACTGGAGAGCTGAGCACCAAGCACAGCACTGCTGAGCTGCTGCCTCGACCACCAGGCCCTCATTCCAGATCTGAGGCACCTTGGTTGTCTGAGTAAAGGAACCAACTGCTGGTGCAGCCCTGCTGCTGCCGCAGGGAGATCAGCTTCTCTCTCATGTCGTAACCAAGCAATAGCTGTTCTCTGCAATAGTTGCCATGTCCACCACAAAAACAGAATAAAAACAGAGGGAGAACCGCTGACTGCTCCCACCTGCCCCTCCCAGCCCCCCCACCCCAGCTGTGTTGGCTCAAGGTTTCCCAGCTCTACAATCAGGGGAAGGCCTCCTCCTGCAGGGACGTGTAATGGGACCACAGTCACAAGGCACCTGCAATCCGCAGCCTCCAGCATCACCCCACAACCTGCAGCACCCTTCGTGCCCACCATGGTTGAGCTGGCCAGACACTGCACTCAGATCCCAAAGGGCAGCAGGAGCAGTACAATGAATTTGGCTCCCACCCCAAACCCATCCTCTGGAGGGGTACACAGGCGGGGGGTACACATGGGGTGTGTGTGCAGGCAAGACACCCCCTCACCCCAAACCCCTCTGGGCAGCAGGAGGATCCAGGTGGTTCAAAGCCCAGTGCTTCGCCCCGGAGGCCGCTCCCACCTGCCCCAGCCTGCAGGAGTGGCTGGCACCCGCTGCCCTCCCCGGGGGTACTTACTCCTCGTGCCCTTTGCAGAGGAAGAAGAGGGTCCGCCAGGCCTGCACTGTGGCCAGCAGCAGGGAGAGGAGCCCGGTGAAGATGCTGAAGCGGCAGGCGGCCTCAGGCCCCCACTCCTGCACGGTGAAGCGCTGCCTCTCCACCGTCAGGTTGGCGTTGAGCCACATGCCCTCGGTGAAGAGCAGGCACCGGCCGTGGAAGTCATTGCTATTCTCGGACAGAGGCACCACCACGATGAAGCTGAAGAGGAAGGCCAGGAAGTAGCAGATGCACTGAGCGAAGAGGAAATTGCTAAGCGCCATGTCCGCGGCTCCGCGCAGGCAGAGGGAGGGATGGAGGGAGGGATGCAGGAGGGAGGGATGGAAGAGGGAGGGATGCGGGAAGGAGAGATGCAGGAAGGAGGGTTGCCAGGGGGAGTGATGTAGGGGGGGAAAGGATGGAGGGATGCAGGGAGGAAGCCTGCAGCAGTAGGGGGTGGGGAGGGAGGATGCGCAGTGCAACGCGATGCGATGCGATGCGATGCGATGCCTCCTCTGGCACCGCCGCTGCCGGAGCTGTCCCCTCCGTCTGTATACTGATGGCTTCAGGGCTTGAGCAGGGAGAGAGAGGAAGAGCTGCTGTGAGGATTCCTCTTCTTCAGGAAAATCTGGCTGCTGATGCACCCTGGCACGCAGGGGGTTAAACCAATCGGTGTCCCCCCAGCGGGGCTGGGTACCACCAGGCTCTCAGCAGGGTGTCCCCTTAAGGACACAGGACACCTGTGTCACCCCTGCTGGTGGCTGTGAAACACAGAAAACAGCCTCATCCTGGCTGCTGGATCCCTGCAGGATTTGGCCCCTATTTCAAAAAATTTAACCAAAACACTGCACAGACACAGACATCAAGTGTCCACCCCTGCACACCTGCCCCAGAGGGTGTGTGAAACACCCAGAGCACTGCCTGCCACAGGGGCAGTTTCCTGTCACCTCTTGGGTCCTGTATCTCTGTCTCCCCAAAGCCATAACTGAAGCCATGCGGTACCTCAACCCAAACATCTGGCCAGCACCCTGAGCTGGTTGCAAGTAGGGTCAGGGTGTGCAGGTCCCCATCCCAGAACCCGCAGACCGAGTGGTTTTAGTCCCAGCCTAGCTGGTGTCCGTCCCCACCCCAAGACAGAGCGAGTGGCAGCAAGAGCTCACCAAAAGTGGAATAACTTCTGTTGAGGCTTGGTGCCAGCTAACCCTGAGCTCAAGGGGGACATCGAGCTGAGAACAGACCAGCCCTCACTCTGGGTGCAGCAACGGCACTTGCACAGCAGGGACAAGTCACTGCTCATGCCATTCCCATGGGCAGGGACCCACTCAATCCCAGTTTCATTTCCTCATCTAAGTGTAACTCCTCTTTCCAGCAGAAGACAGTGCAATTCTTCTCCAGTTCCAGGTAAAGCCATTTCCTAACCCAGTTTCCCAGCCTTATCCAGTCTGAGGTCAAACACAGCTCTCAGCCACTTCTCCTTGCCAGGGCTGCTTCTGCTCACTGTAGGCACCGTGCCACTTCCCAGGTAGCGTTTAGCAGAGCAGGAGAGGAACTGGGACACTGATTACACTTCACATGGGATTTCAGGCTTGTGCTTCCATCAGGGAGCGAATCAATTATTCTTCTATGCCGCTTAGAGGTTACAGTACTGAGGCAGAGGCTGGGGGGGATTCTCATTGAGGATGTTATTCCATCTTCATTGTGATTTATTTGCTATGCATATTATCTTGAAAGCTTACTCTATCCGTAAAGGGAAAGTATTTTTTTGTGCAGAACCTGCTTCTTGAATAAAAACTTTTGTCAGTAATACCCCTGTTTGATGAAACATGTCAGGCCATTTCTCTGATCCTTACCCAACCCTGATCATCAAAACTTGTATTTCATTTTTGCGAGGAGTTAAAGAGCACTGGCCTGACCCTGTGGGGATAGACGTGCACTCGTAACAGAAAAGATTTTGCTGATATTTCAGTCTGGATGTAAAGAGGGAAGTTTATTGCTCTTATCCTTACTTCCAGGCAGTGCTGGGTTCCCAAAGGCTTTTGTCCTTTATCTGCAAGGAAATCAGACCTAGACTGAGCTGGAAAACTCCTTCTTTGAAACCTGACACATAACATTAGCCAGGTAACATTTTCTGAAGTTAACCTGGGAGGTCAACAGCAACATAAAAGCTCAGTTATTCCTTACAACGGAGCCCACAGAAGGGGCCAGCAGATGCCAAGGGCTCTTTGCCTCTGGCAAGCCCAATGCTCAGATCTCACCACCAGCAACCACAGGGCTCTGCTGCAGGAGGGCTGCTGCAGAGGTGAATGTCAGGTCACTTGCAGAGCACATAGAGTTGTCCTTGCTGGTGAGCAAGCTCGAGCTAACATTTCTGGGAGAGTTTCAGAAAATACAGCTAGACATTTGCAAATGTTAACAGACATGTAAAACACTGCTGCTTTTCGGAGGGTGACAGCAACTGGAGCGCAGTGCTTGGTGGGGTGGAGTGGCCACACACCAGAGTGCACAAATGGGCAGAATAACCTGTCATCTGCCACTCGTCTGACAGCTGCCTGAATTCCTCACGCTCTTATCTCATGTAAATCCTAAAAGGAAAAAAAAAAAATGACACTAGGCAGGAACTTAGAATCTGAAATATGGCATTGTTTTAGTGGAATAAATATGATGGTGTTTTATAAAGAAAACTTGAAAAGATTTTGTGGCCTTAAAATGGTGCAACTGAGGAAGAAAGGTACAAGACAAGGTGAATGATCGTTCTTTCTTTTTCATAACACGGGGAATGGAGGGCAGCACATAAACTGGTCAGGCAGAAATTTTAAAACATGAAAAGACGAACATTTCTCACACAGCACATAACTAATCCGTGGCACTCATCACAATACACTGAAGAGGCCAGAAATAAGTACCGGTTCAAAAAGAGATTAGAGAAATTAATGGTAAAAAGCCCATCGGGGGCTGCTAAACACGGAGCTGGGAAGTAACCTGCAGCTCAGGAAGCCCCTGACCAGCAGGATGCTGGAGGGTGCAGTAACAAAACTATCGCTCTGCAAATCCCCCATTCCTCCCCAAACCAAGCATCTGCTGCTGGCTGTCATTGGAGAGAGAATCACAGGTGAGAGGGTCCTTTGGTCTGACCCACTGTGGCCATTTCAGGTTCTCATGACAATGCCAAAACATTGCCACCTCAGCGTCAGGCAGACAGCCAACCTGGATAAATCAAGATCAGATATATCAGATTTGCCTGCATTCCCTTCAGCCCCATATCTCCTTCTAGTCATCTAGCTAATCCTCTGTGGACCAAGTACCACTCTATGAGTTGGACTGATGTGGGATGACTGATGGGGACCGTGGTTCTGACTCTGCTGCTCCACACTCCCCCTGAAGTCATTAATTATGCCATCTGACATGAGCACTGCTCTCAAGCCGATATTTGTGATGTACTTGATGGATTTCCTCCCCTCCTGATAGCTCATTAGGACATGTTTTATTATGGGAAAATTTGCTGAGAAATTAATTATTCAGGCAAAAACATTGTTGCGAGCAACTTTATTTATTTATTTATTTATTTTGCCTTGGATATATCATTTTTGTGGTCCAAGAAAAATAATAGCTACGTGTTTAGAAGGTGGCTACCATCTTGATACCAGTAATGTGCTGTTTACTTCTGGAGAGGAGGCGCACAGTCACAGCAATATCTCTGCAGAAGGATGCCCGGGGAGCAATGTGTCTATATTCTAGGCAGAGAAAAACAGTCCAAATGGCTGCTTTTCTGACAGCCCTTCAGTCACCCAAAGGCAACTTCTCCCTGATTTACTTGAGCTCAAATGGCTGCCTCAGCCCCTTTTACCAAATAATTTAACAAGTGCAGCTTGCCCATTAAATGCAGCAAACCACCCACAGACTCTGGAGTCTGTTTTGTTCAGACTCTCTGGTCAGTTTTATTATTATATTAATCCATTATTATTATTCCACAAGCCTTGACCTACAGCATTCGTCCTCGGAGACTAATAGAAATGTTTGAGGCATCCTGAATATCCTCTTATGGTAGTCGCTGTAAATGCCGCTTTTTGGAAGAGGTTTCTCATGGTAATCACTGTCTTCAAGAAGGTGACTGCCACTAGTTCAGAGGGATTGTAGACAAAGCACCCAACTGTCAGCCACCTGTCACATCTGCATTTCTTCACAGCTACTGCAGCAGCATGAATCTCTCAGGGCATCTCATATGGGAACGTTTTGACATTGTGCTTTTTTTTGTGCAAACATTTTTTTTTTTTAAGTGCCTCCATTCTGCTAGGAAAGCTGTCTTGTCTGCTAGAAGGTTATGGGCAGAGAGGGTGCCGTGTTGACAGGCATTAATGAAGCAGTTATCAGGAAGCAACTGAATGTCATTAATGTGTCCATACACAAGAGCCTCAGAATTTTGATACCCAAAGGAAAACAAACATATCCAACCCTGTTCATGTCCTGAATTAAAAATGTTAGAATGTGGAGAAAGGGAAGGGAAGGGAAGGGAAGGGAAGGGAAGGGAAGGGAAGGGAAGGGAAGGGAAGGGAAGGGAAGGGAAGGGAAGGGAAGGGAAGGGAAGGGAAGGGAAGGGAAGGGAAGGGAAGGGAAGGGAAGGGAAGGGAAGGGAAGGGAAGGGAAGGGAAGGGAAGGGAAGGGAAGGGAAGGGAAGGGAAGGGAAGGGAAGGGAAGGGAAGGGAAGGGAAGGGAAGGGAAGGGAAGGGAAGGGAAGGGAAGGGAAGGGAAGGGAAGGGAAGGGAAGGGAAGGGAAGGGAAGGGAAGGGAAGGGAAGGGAAGGGAAGGGAAGGGAAGGGAAGGGAAGGGAAGGGAAGGGAAGGGAAGGGAAGGAAGGGAAGGGAAGGGAAGGGAAGGGAAGGGAAGGGGAGGGAGGAAGGGGAGGGGGAAGGGAAGGGAAGGGGAGGGGAGGGGAAGGGAGGGGAGGGGGGAGGGGAGGGGAAGGGGAAGGGAAGGGAAGGGAAGGGAAGGGAAGGGAAGGGAAGGGAAGGGAAGGGAAGGGGAAGGGAAGGGAAGGGAAGGGAAGGGAAGGGAAGGGAAGGGAAGGGAAGGGAAGGGAAGGGAAGGGAAGGGAAGGGAAGGGAAGGGAAGGGAAGGGAAGGGAAGGGAAGGGAAGGGAAGGGAAGGGAAGGGAAGGGAAGGGAAGGGAAGGGAAGGAAGGGAAGGGAAGGGAAGGGGAAGGGAAGGAGGAAGGGAAGGGAAGGGAAGGGAAGGGAAGGGAAGGGAAGGGAAGGGAAGGGAAGGAAGGGAAGGGAAGGGAAGGGAAGGGAAGGGAAGGGAAGGAAGGGAAGGGAAGGGAGGGGAGGGAGGGGAAGGGAGGGGAAGGGAAGGGGAGGGGAGGGGAAGGGAGGGGAAGGGAGGGGAGGGGAGGGGAGGGGAGGGAAGGGAGGGGAAGGGAGGGGAAGGGGAAGGGAAGGGAAGGGAAGGGAAGGGAAGGGAAGGGAAGGGAAGGAAGGGAAGGGAAGGGAAGGGAAGGGAAGGGAAGGGAAGGGAAGGGAAGGGAAGGGAAGGGAAGGGAAGGGAAGGAAGGGAAGGGAAGGGAAGGGAAGGGATGGAAGGGAAGGGAAGGGAAGGGAAGGGAGGGAAGGGAAGGGAAGGAGGAGGGAAGGGAAGGGAAGGGAAGGAAGGGAAGGGAAGGGAAGGGAAGGGAAGGGAAGGAAGGGAGGGGAAGGGAAGGGAAGGGAAGGGAAGGGAAGGGGAAGGGAAGGGAAGGGAAGGGGAAGGGAAGGGAAGGGAAGGGGTAGGGAAGGGAAGGGAAGGGGAAGGGGAGGAAGGGAAGGAAGGGAAGGGAAGGGAAGGGAAGGGAAGGGAAGGGAAGGGAAGGAAGGGAAGGGAGGAAGGGAAGGGAAGGGAAGGGAAGGGGAAGGGAAGGGAAGGGTAGGGGAAGGGAAGGGAGGGAAGGGAAGGGAAGGGAAGGGAGGGAAGGGAAGGGAAGGGAAGGGAAGGGAAGGGAAGGGATGGAAGGGAAGGGAAGGGAAGGCAAGGCAAGGCAAGGCAAGGCAAGGCAAGGCAAGGAAAGGAAAGGAAAGGAAAGGAAAGGAAAGGAAAGGAAAGGAAAGGAAAGGAAAGGAAAGGAAAGGAAAGGAAAGGAAAGGAAAGGAAAGGAAAGGAAAGGAAAGGAAAGGAAAGGAAAGGAAAGGAAAGGAAAGGAAAGGAAAGGAAAGGAAAGGAAAGGAAAGGAAAGGAAAGGAAAGGAAAGGAAAGGAAAGGAAAGGAAAGGAAAGGAAAGGAAAGGAAAGGAAAAGGCATGCTTGAGCTTTTTCGAGCATCATTAACCCTAAGCTCTGAACAACTGCTGCATGTCAGACTTCACAGAGCACCTGTGGGGGCTGTAGCAGCTAACAGGAGCACACTCCCTAAACAGTACTTTCTTTGCTCACCTGCCTCTCTTGCCCTTGGTGAGAGGACAGGAGTACTGACAAAGAAAGTAGGACAAGCTCTAGCAAGGCTCTGGTCCCAGGTTCTGCACAGATGCGGAGAGGACCAAAAAAAACACAAAGCAAACAAACAAAAAGAGAAAAAAAAGCTTCAAGAGCAAACGTACATTTTCTTCTGGCACCAAAAATATGTTAGAAAAGCGTGGGAAACTTCTTAAAAGAACAGGAGGAATGAAAGGGAGAAAAAACTACAAGAACAGAGACCAGCAAAGTAAGAACTCATAAAGTCCAAGCAATCAAAACCTAGCCAGAAGATGAATGTAACTCTGCCCCACTTTAGATTAAATGGAGTCATTACATATTATATCAATATTTGACATCTGCAGCTTAACCTGTGACTGCTGAAGACTGCAATATCATCAGATCCAGGGGTCAAGCAGTCACTGAGGTCTTGTGCATCTGAACAGTGCTGGGTCTGCTCTGCACTTCTGGGCCTGTGCTTTCTGCGCTTAGAGATGCTCTGTATGCAAAAGCCCCTTGCACACATGTAATGAAGTTTGTTGCAGAGCTTTGCTCTATTTCAATTGCTTTTTTTCTACCGGCATTCCCCTGGGATACACTCTTTCCCTTGATTAAATGGCTATCCTGTGCTTCTTTACAATGCCTCTGTCTGCTCTGTAGCATGGGGGCCACCAAGCAGAAGCTGAAGGCAAAGTTGTGGCCTCACCAGGAACACAGCAGCAAAGTCCCTCATGTTCCCCATGACCTATTCTGTGTTTCTACCTAGGGCAGAAAGGTACATCTAGCAGGGACAATTATTATGACACGCAGAAGTCCAGCAGTCTTTTTGCAGAAGTCAATCTAGCACCCAGAGCCTGGTGTGGTGGGTGCCAAGCACCCACAGTGCTGGTGGTCCAACTCTGAGCCTTCTGGAAATGAGGCTGAGCCTCTTTTTCTGAAGATCAGTCAGATGTTTTCCAGCCTTAATATGGCTTTGAAAAAAGAACCTCAGTCTCTGCTGGTTTTGGTTTTCTTTGTAAACCCATTTATATGTGCAGCCACTAACTAATTTTTTCTTAAGCTCAAGTCATTTCCCTGGGAAATTCTCAAGGTCAGCAATCAACAGTCCATCACAAAGACAGCTGAAAAGCAGCAAAAAAAAAATCCTTCTGTAAACTACATCATGTTTTTAAATGAGTTATCACTATGATTAAAAAGGTTTTAGGTTGCAGGGAGAGACATATCACAGAGTATCTTTGCTGTTTATTCTAATTAAATTTAAGTTGAATGACATTTTAGGAAAAAAGAAGAAGAAAAAAACAAAAACATTGCAAAGCCTTGTCCAAGTAACTCGGTGCCACATATCAGCATATCTCAATCGGCTTCAATGCTGTCACACTGATTTAGACCCCAGGACATTCTGCCCCACCTGTCTGCAGCAGTTTCTATTCTACACACATAGTCATACATACTAAGAGCAGCTAATGGATAGCGTGCCAATTAATAGCATGTACTTGCTTTATGTGTGACATATTGTACCATGCATTGATTTTTAATCTGCTCAAACTAGCATTTTTCATGCAGGGTGAAAATCTGATGTGAGAAATAGCCTCTTCATTTTCCCTGACAACTATTAACACTGAGCTTGTCTTCAGTGCTCATGCTGTAGGCAACTGCTCCTGCCAAAAGTAAATGCAAAGACTGAGGAGAAATCCAGTTCACAAAATTAACCTCTGTCTCAAAAGTGAATAAATCAGGACAGAGGGGCATACACTTCGCTCCTGGAGACAGGAGGAACTTCACTGTGACTGTTTGCCTCTGATAAGGCAGTGAGCAAAAAGAACCTCAAATGCTAAGACATTAGGGGCTTTGCAACTTCTTGTGGATGGGACAACTCTAATGGGAAAAAGTGGATTTATAATGATTCTGAAGCCATAAACTAAGGCTAAATAGAAGACCCTGTTGCCTTCTCCCACACATGATCATGTCACTGCCTGCATTCGGCATCCTAAAGACATGCTCTGTCAACCTGAGCCAAGTCCCACCACTGAAGTTCACATTGGGCAGGTAGCTGTGGGAGCTGGCAGCCCGTGCCTCTAAAACACCAGGCACAGAGATTTAGAGGGAAATGAGGTGACTGTGGCCCTTAAATCCCCCCAGAGTATATCATGGTCTCATTAGCCACATTGCTCATATGTGGGATAGAGGCAAATGTTCATCTGCTCAGCTCCTCAGCTGAAGGCATTGGTACTAACCTAATTACAGCCAACAGGTTGTCTGACCTGGTACATTGTCTCTCAAGGCCACTGAGAAAGGTGTGGAAATAAATAACAAAAAGAGTCCCAGATCATTGTATTCCTGGCTTGGTGCAGTTTTCCACTCAGCAGACGAAATCGCATAAAGCAGGTGGTTTTGCAGAGCTCCATTTACATATTTCAGTCCAAGGCCAAAATACCTGCCAGTGTGCTTTGGGGACTTTGTAGCTAATGCACACTGTCTGGCCCCAGCTTACTCCATACTTCACTGTTGCTGGATATAGGGTATGCATCTGTGGCTGAATCTGCATTTGGTTATTGATAATGATCAGAAAACTGGATGTATATTTTTGGTTTTGAAATTAGTAAACATATGGGCTTTCTTAAGGTAAGAGGACTCCCAAATGTCTCATGACATTATTGCTTTCTTATCTTGAAATGTTACAATATGCTTGCAAAATATAGCCCTGCAGAGATTTTGGAAACATTAAAGGTTCAACTATTGACTCCCCTTCTCATTAGGTTTGCAAAGTACAGAGATCAGTTATAAATGATGTGGTAGGTGTAGTATTTAAAGCTCTGTACTGAGGGGATAGTATATGGAATGTGTAAGCACCCACTGCTTGGGTAAATCCCAAAGTCCCCAGAAGTTACTGAGTAGGTGAGGTGCAGCTGTGTCATGCCACAAAATTGCTAACAGCCTCAAAGGTTCTGTAGGCTGCTATCAAAAAAGGGAAATAAAAATAGGGTAAGATAATGATTATTAAGTCAGAGATTCCCATGTGAGTTCAAAATTAACTACTTTGTAGGTTCTAACACAGAGGTCCCACCTTGTGTCAGGGACATATGCATTTTACAGTGATCAAAGCAGAGCTTTGAATACTTGACATAGGAGATGAAATACAGACTTTGCAAAGTAAAAACACAACAACAGCAATAACGAGATATCAAAACAGATCTGAATGTCACACTCCTGGGTGCAACCATAGAGATACCTTATTTGTGGCAGAGATGAAAAGACAGGGAATAGATGATCATTACTGTAACAACTACTTTAATAAGCATGGTGTAGTGTTTTGTGGTTTTTTTTTCCTGTTTCTTGTCATGTTTGGTATTCATTTTCGTCATGATTGATCAAAAACTGACACGTCTTTTATTACAATGTACTATATAAGCAAGATTTTCAGAAGTGTTTTGGGATGTTTGGACATCCCACTAGTGCTGTATCTACACAGACAGTAACAGAAAGACCCATTTGAATCTGCACATATTCTGAGATTGCCATGACTAAGACAAATTTAGCTAACATTTTCATTTGCAAGTTTGCTGCTAAGAGATACAGGACCTACTAGCTAGGATACATTTGTATATGGCTTGCAGAGCAGTGACAGACTGTGCCCAGCCTGCTTGACAAAGGGATGCATGTCTACCTGTGTTCTTTTCTGTTGGTACATCTTAATGCCTATCACTCTTCAGAGGGGGCAGACTGAGCAATATGCAGAAATAAACCCATCTGGAAACTCATACTGAGAATGAAAAAAATCAACTCTCCAAAAGCCAATAATCTTGCCCCAAAGATTTTTCTCCACTGCTTCAGTAGCTACCAGCCATCCTGCAATGCACCTTCTGTGGGACCTCCTCTCCCTACTGCTCACCAAATGCACTTCTCACAGTCAAAATAGTGCAGGAAACACAACAAACAGAACAAGCGTTAGTGACCATGCTGAAAGATGTCTAAATAGTTCACTCGACATCAATTTATTCTGCAAAGCTCTGAAATGCTCACTGGCATAGTGCTAATCTGAACAAAATCATTGTAATCCGAGGACAACCAAATGCAAGACAATCAAGTAACAGGACCATCATTCTTTGATATTGGAAGTTGACTTTTAGCCTTGAAATGGTAGCAAAACATCTGGATACAGGGCTGAGCCTCCATCACCAGGAGATCCCAGCTGCTCTGTGGGTGGGTGCAGCTGGTACATCCCTGCCCTGAGCACCATGGACACAAACCATCTGGAACCTTTTGGTCCCAGGGCCAGAGGTTGCTCCCTGACACTTTTTTTGTCGGTCCATCCACATGTGAGTGTTTCTTCCTTTTTTTCTGCCACAGATTATCTGAGTGACCACAGCCAAGTCACTTCCTTGCTGTCACCCCCTGACATCTTTTGCTGGATTCACCTGTAATGGTAATAAGTTTTTGTATGCTCACGCAACATCTGATACAATGACCCCCCCCCCATCTTCTCCTGAGGATTATAAAACGATAAAAAGACACAAAAAAAAAAGCTGTAACTTTAGTGTGCATAAGCCTTGGCTAGCCTAGTTGGTAAAACATTTATCTCACAGATTTATCTTGCACTTCAATATCAGAAGCTGTAAGGCTGTTCCCTTAATCTTCCGCTGTACACACAATCTCTGCTTGATCCTACCTAGGGCCAAGACCCCAGCCTGGCAGAGAGGGAGAAGAGCAACCCAGTAGTCAAGAAATTGCCTAGGAGCAACAAACAATGCCACTCATTTTTAAAAATTGCTTAAAAATGGTGCAGTCAGAGCCTCATTTATGTTCCACAAGGACTGTTGCAGTGTCTGGCCAATGCTTGCTGTGGGACGTCATCAAAGTGAAGAAGGCACAAAACTTTCAGGGAGAGCTCCAGATGGGACTTCCTCACGTAGCAGTTGTGGTGGAAGGGGGCTGGCAGGCAGAGGCTTCCTTTAAGGAACACCTACAGCAACTTTACCTTTTGTGAGTTGCTTTTTCCAACTGCAAGACAACTTCCAGGAGTAAGGCAGCGGTGCAGCAGATGCACATGGATTGTCACTGAAGCTAAAGTAATATTAAAAAATGCGTGGGTTTCAATCTGAAGACTGAAATTTCATTGACTTTATCTGGTCAGGTCTTCCTTTGTTTTCCCTGCCTATTTTCCCCTGGCACTGTGTGATCCATGCCCACAAGCTGGTGAAATAGCTGAAATAGCTGGCTGCACTCACTGTGCAGAGGATCCCTTTCTACATGGGGCTTTTTATCTTTTTCCGGACCAGCTTTCATGTAAATTCTTGTTTAAATAAGTGCTCTTCCCCCAAGAAGTACAAAATTTGTCTCTTAGTTAGGAAGTTTCTGTACTCTGAAAACATGCTATATAAATGTGAAATATTTTTTTATTAACATTTAATGGAGAATTAAGTGCAGTATTGACACTAGAAAATGGACTGTATTATTTTTATGCTGTGATATGCAAATATACTCATTGTTATTGCAGATTAGGAGAATGAAATTGCTAATGTTTTTTAATAATGTTTATTATATTCCTCTGACAAAAATACCCATTAAAATACCACTTAAAGAGCATGAAGACCGCAGATATCTGAAATGAATTCTGATATTTTTTTCTATTAAAAAAAAAAAGATAAGTTTTAAAAATTCAAATCTGCATTTTTCTGGTTTTACAAATAGCCTACCAAATCAATATTTCAGGAGAGTGAATCAATATTTCAGTACACTGTGATATAAAGTAAAAAAAATTGGTCTATTAACATCTTTTTATTAGCGTGTCAATTGCAGTGCACAAAATTTGCACATATGGGTAAAGAAATTGTTTCCTGAAAATGTGCAAATTGCTACTTCACTGAATGTAAATGAAGTGCTAATTGCTCTTTGCAAACAATATTTATGCAAATTATGCCCTACTGCTTACATAGCAGTGTGGATTTTACATTTACATTTCTTGCTTTTTTTTTTTTCCATCCATTTGACAGTGTCCGGACATCAGGACTTGGGCTATTACTCTCTCTTTTCAATACATTTTATGGAGATATGAATGAGTGAAGAATGGGAAAGGACCTGCAGACGGTAATATATCACGACTTAGAGGGCAGAAGATCTAAATCTGTTCTGTTATTCTGGTTCATCATTCACTAAGCAAACTATTTGCAATAAATTATTCATACCAGTATTTTCCTTTCATTCTGTTTGCCTTTTGACCCCAGATATGTAGGGAAAAATCTCTACTAGAGCCATTAGGAAAAGAAAAAATCAAAAATATCTTTCATAAGCAATCCTTTCTCTGTGGGATGTTCCTAAATAAAGAGTCTGGGAGATTTTCAAGTCAGTCCTTTATTACAGCTCATCCTCTGTAACCAAATACTTGATTTAAGTAACCAGCACCCACTACATATTGCAAATTTTATAGTCAGCGATGCTGTTGCACATTCTTTCTGATGAAAGCTAAAACATGATGATTGAAAGGTGGTGGCAGGTGATGAGAGACCACTCTAAGAAACCTCTGCTCTCCAAAATATACAGAAAATAATGAAGTAATAAACACCACCTGACCAAATATGTAATTCAAATTAATACATTTAGACTTTGGGTTGTTTTATTTTTCTGATGTTAACCTAGATTTAATAGTTTGCTTCTTCCTTTTTTTTCCCCTTTAACGTATCATTAATTCTGTCAAGTCAACATACCTTGTATAGAATTTCCCAATCACAAGTAAGAGAAACCTTTAACTACTTAAGGAATATGTTTTGAAATATTCATGAACATGGACTGCAAATTTTCATCTTGAACCCTTGAAACTTCCCTATATACTTATCAACACTGCATTTCTGGAGGTGAAAACATTCTCCACTTGATATTATTAGATTAGCCATTAACTTCAGTGAGGTTCAGATTAGCCTTTCATAGTTCAGTTTCTTAAAATTTATTCTGTGATATAAATCATGATTTTTTTTTCTTTTTACAACGTTTTTTATTGGTTACTGGAATTTCAAGACCTCAGGGTTTCAGATATCTCTGTTGTCTTGCTCCTCAAAAAAAATGGAAGGCAAAATTTATTTTTTTTTATTTCTTTCTAGGTTGAATGGATGGGACACACCTCCATAGCACTGAGGACTACATAGGACAATGCAATTTAAAAATAAATATTGCTGGAGGAAGGGAACAAATATGCCTGGGGGAGCTGGCCAGGACTCTCACAGATGATTTGGATTAGTTTTTATTGCTCTCTGGAGGCAGGCAAGCTGTCTTCCCTTGCACAGCCAAGTGGTCTGAGTTACCCTTTTTAGCTCCACTGCTATTCCTGCCTGAGATTGGCCATGTCACTCATGTCCACAGGATAAAATGTCAACTCCTTCCTCGTTTTGCTGCAGTCACACGTCATGCTGCATCCCGCAGCCAGTAGGTTCACCCCAACCCAGCCAGCCCTCCTGAGCCACTCTCCCAGCAATGGGTTTTCAGTGGGATTCCCTAAGAGTTTCCTTCCTACAGGGACGATCTGTCATGCACACCCCAAGCGTAAGCACAAGCAACAGTTTCACTAACAGCATGGTGTTTGCAGCTCCTCCAGCTCCAGCTGAGGAGCTTCTCATGAAATGTCAGTCAGGTCAGAGGATGCTTGTGTGCCATTCCTTTGCACAAGTCGGCAGTGTCATCACAGCTGTGTTGGTGTCATTGAGCAACAAGTGAGAAACAGATGGGAAAAATATATTCCAGCTGTACTTCTCTCTCTCTCTCTCATCCCCTAACAGTGGGGTCTAACAGTGTCCCCCGGTGAAAGTGTCTCCCAGCATAGACACTAAATTGGAGTTAGGTTAACATGGTATAACATAATCTCCAGGCTTGGAGCAGGGGGCGTGTGCAGCAGATCGTGGGGGCACTGCTGTGCAATGACCCCACACTGAGTACATCTAATTCTAATCCCAAGAGAAAGGAGACCTTAAAAATTAGCAAGATGTCCCCAGCGGATCAGAAGATAAACACCCATTTGAAGAGGAAGGTACACGACAAGGGAGCTACGCTATTTCACCAGAATAGATTGTGCTGTTGGGAGCTCTCACAGCTTTTCATCTTAGAGCATCTCTGAAGGTTTCTCACCCTCAAAAGCTCTTCTTCTGTGAGCGTTTTCAGACCCACTCATTTCTTTGTCTCAGGAGTGATGAGAAACAGCAATCATCTTTCTTTTTTTGCAGAGCTTTTCCATCTGGGATAACTTGAACTTCCCTAAAGAAATATTGTATGTTTTTCTGTATTGCTGGTACAGTTCATGAAATACACCTCTTCTAAGACAAGCAAGAAATCTCTGTCTCTGGCCTTAGAGTTTGTTTCTCTATCTCTGGAGCTACCCAGTGCTTAGGAACTTCTTGGAGAAATTCTCAAACATCACTCAAATTCATCTCTAGCTCAACAATCAGAATTTCTTAGGGCTCGGATATTTACCTGTGTTCCTCTGGCTCACTGAGCTGCCTCACACCAGCCACTCCTGTCCACACCATAAAATGTCTTAATGCAAACACCCTAAAATGTTGTAATTCAGCCTTTCCTGAGAGAGCTTTAAAGTGATGTGTTTTATGCTGTGTGCAGGAGCAAAACAAGTCTTTTTCCCTCTGTCTTCCTTTTGATGCTGACTGCTGCCCTTTTACCTGAAATTGGGACTAGAGATAGGCGATTGCTTCTTTAGCAATGGCTGGACTTCAATTTTCAGTAGTTGCCTCCAGCAAAATCAATCCGCACAGGCTCTTAGCAGTGACAAAGCACAAATGGACTTCCCTGCATCTCATCAAAACCTAACTCCCAGGAATATGAGAAAAGGAGTTCAATTGCTGCAGTTTACCTCAAGCTTGGAATGGGCTTGGCAACCCCCAAAGAGTTCTCTAGTTGCTGCTGCCTTAATTTTCTCCAAAGACCATACCTCTGTGGCCCTGGTGCTGGAGGTGGGTCTTCTTGTAACATATTCTACCTTCAGTGAGTCAAGTCTATGTCTATGATCACGTTTTTAATTACTCCAGAGAACATTTATTAATGCTTATTCATTCTCAGATCAAGGTGTGTAAACACGGGCGTGAGAGTCTGGAGACATAGGCTCCCATCTACAGAGAGGCAAAAGGTGTGTCTAATTTCTCAGTCCTTTAGTACCCAATAAATTTAAATTTACAAGCAAGGTTGGGGACAGCTTTGGTGCCAGCAGGACACAGCCTGGGGCCTGCAGCCTGCACAGCACACGTCCCTTCAAGCTGTAGGGCTCTCCACACACTTGCTGCCCAGGCAGATCAGAGCCACAGCCACCATGAGTCTGATCTGCAACCCCTGGTACAGCAAGCACAGCCCTGCCTGCCCCTCGGTCCTGTTTCAATAAATGCTTAAATTTGAGTGTGTCCTGTGTCAAACGCTCATCAGCCACTCGAGCACTCCGTATAATTGGGGTCAGCAATAGCCTGCTTTCTGCATGGATACGGCAGCTTCAGGACAGGAAAATGTTATGAGAAGCAGAGAAGTGGCTGCAGCCTGAGGGAGAGACACTATTAGCATCTGCCTGCCAGCGCTGGGCTCCGTCTGCATCCAAGTGGTTTGGACAGGGTGGGACAAGAGTGGGCAATAAAACGGTGGTGGGGCTGAGCAGGCTCCAGGACCAGGGTCAACCAGCAGCAGCTCCCTGCGGCCTCGCAGCCAGGTCTTGTTCCACCACCCCAAAAAGGGAGCAGGGCAGGCTGGGGACAGTCCCGACCTGGGACATCAGGCACCTCCACAAGGATGGAGGTCAGCCCACCGTGGGGTCTGGCTGGCTCTCTCCAAGCAGAGAGGCAGAGCAGGGCTGCTGGAGCCAGCCTCCTCACCCTTTTCCTCAGGTGGGTTCATACAGTGACTTGTCCTTTTCATGTATTTTGAACAAGAAATCTTGTGTTTGTACAGGAACCTTCACAGTACACAAAGTGCTCTTTCTTTATTGAAAAGTGTAAGAATATGAGAATTTACCACAGACTCCGAACTAGAAAATCCTTGGGTTTAAGGCCATTCCTAGGTTTAAAAAACAATCCTTGGACTTAATTTCTCCCCTCAGACTTAATTTCTCTCTTAATTTTACTCCTCACACCTAAAACACTCTTGTCAGAGACAGTAACAGCAACATCAGACCTTGATACTTCTCTGTCTGGTGCTCTGAAGTGCATGCCTTGTCCTCGAAGGTAAAATCAACACCTTCACAACAGATGGATGATATTGATGCAATATTATTACATGAAGTAACGTTGCTTCTTTTACTCTATTTTTTCTTTTGTTCTCAAAGAAGACACAGCACAAAGAGCAATCCAGGTCCAGCCCTTTCTCAGGTCCCCAGGCTAGAGCCACTGGCAGGACTCCTATAAAGGGCCCATCACTTGCAGATAAAGTGGTTGGAGAGGTGTCACCAAGGGCACACTTTGATCTTCAGGTTTTTATTAACCTGGGCGATGATATGTGAGGAGATAAGGATGTTGTTTGCGCTCAGACCTGAGATTGAATTTCCAGTCCTGGCAGTTAGAGAGGAAAAAACCCCAACTTATCCTTGGAAACACACAACATCTCATGTGGCAACAACTGGAACACAAAGGCATATTGCTATTTTTAAAGCAGATTTTCTGAGTACAACGGCAGTTTAAAACATAAACAAAAATAGCGGTCCCTAGAGCCTGCTAATGCCAGTCTCCTGAAGCAACAGCTTCCAAATAGCTTTAGGAGGAGTCAGATTCCCCAATATCTCTCACATGGGTGTAAATCCGTGCACACATACACTGACACACGCACCGATGTCAAAGGAACTATTTGGGATTTACATTGCAGCCGCTGCGAACACGCTCTGACCCAAGTGCCCAAGTGCAAACGAAAAATGTGTTTCCCAGCCACATGAATATTTTATTCCCCCATGACAAGGCCTCTGCACTCATCAGCCGGGAGCAGAGGGGATGCTGCCAGCTCTGCTCGCAGGGCTGGCTGTCAGACTCCCCGCATGTGCCAGCTCTCAACAACATCACTGCGCTGCTGCAAGCCTCCAGGACGGAGACAGGAAGGGTCTCAGAGATGGGGGAGCATAAAAGAGTTCCACCACAGAGGATTTTTGATAGTGCTGCACAATTAGGAGTCCCTAATTCACTCTCTTCATTCCCTGTGAAGGCTGCCTGGAGGAGTGTGCTCTCCCAGCTTCGAACTGAAGCAGCCCCATGCTCTTTCCTGCCTTGTTAAAGTGATTCAGGCTTTCAAGTTATCAATTTAAAAAAATAAAAAATAAAAAAAAATCTAAAGAAGGAATTGGTTATAAAAAAATAATGCCCTTATGACTGAGGTATTGCAAGGGAGGTGCTGGATGCCCAAACAGCAGCCAGCATCTACCACTGCCCACTCTAAAGAAGAGCCCATGCTCAGTGTTGGGAGATAATTAAGCAGGGAGGAATGGGATTCCTGAAATCGGAGTGCATTGAGGGAGAAGCTGCCTGAGTGAATGAAAAGGAAACAGCCTGGATTTGGGTGCTGTTGTGTTAATTCTTGACCACTGGGAGAAGAAATACCTGGTGTGGCAAAAACTTCCTGTCTCCCTGATCAGGTTTGTGCTCCATGGATAACATACGTGCTGCAGAGGCTGTTGGTGTTGCCTTTCTTTTCCATGTCATTGTGCTGCTTTGTTTGACTTTGCAGCAGAAGTTACCAATAAAAATGTGTTCTCAGGAGCACTGCTTCACTGATGTGGCTCAGGGTCTTCAGTCTAATGATAACTGTAGCATCTAATTTGGGGGCCAGCCCTGTCAAACCCCAGCATGTGAAATTCCAAGAGATTGTGTAACTAATATAATTTATTCAAATGATAAATTAGACTTCAGAGTTTTATTTATTCCGGTAAAGTGTATCTCTTTTCTCCATTTCCATTTCTAGTCTGCAATCATGGAGATGTTTTAAAACAAATATACAGTTTATTCTTCATGAGAACCTCATGTGTGCAAACATCTACCAAAAATCCGTGGTTTTAATCCTACAGCAAATATACAAATAACCCACTTCCAGAGGGAGTTGCTAGCTTTAATTAACCTCAACTTCTGATGTTTTATGTGATATTGCTTCCAAAAACCACTCTTTCTCTTATAACTTTTTAATTTCAAATAATTTCCAATGATCATAGGTTAAATAATTTGCTATAGAGATGCATGATATATGATTTTCTTATATTGGTCATGGATAGAAACTTTAAAAACCTAATGCTCTTCATTTTAATAGCAACCTATCTGACTGCTTTTCCTACTGCTGTACATAGCTGCACTTTACCCCATCTATGCAATATTTCAGACAATGTCAGCAATGATTTTTGTTGGCTGGAATTTAAGTTGGATAAAATTTTAGATCTCTGTTGTCAACTGCTTGTGGAAGAGAGCACATTATTCAAACCACTTTGATGTGTTCAGTTAAAAATATCTCCCTATAGGCACACCTAGTTATTTTGTTTGTTTGTTTGTTTGTTTTATAGAAGGTAACCTGGCAGATGGAAGTCAATCTATCATCTGCTTTTCAAGCTAAAGTGTCCCGGCCTATTTAATTGTCCTATTGTCTTTTTTTTTTCTTTTATGTTTATATCTATCTTCCTTCCTGTATAAGATGCAGAGCACAAATATAAAAAGCTTTCATGCAAGGACAACTTCAAAACTGCTTTCCACCCCAGATTCCCCAGCAGTGTGGCAGGAAAAGCCTCAAGGTTGAGGCTGTGAAGGGAAGAGGTATGAAAGAGATTCTTGCATTTCCAGAATCTCTCTCACCTTCCCCATTTGGGGTGAAAACTCGTAGACTCGGTTTACACAGTACTGCAGAACAGAAACATGAATGAGAGTACCCTTTCCTAACTTGCTCTAATAAGCAGCTGTGAAGTAACTACTTTTGCTAGTGGGGGACTGACTTCTTAAAATCTCTCCTTGTACTCCTAGAAAAGCAGCAATTTTACTCTGATTGTTCCTGCAGCAGAGTTCATAAAAGAAATCCTCAGTGGGCTGCCTCCGGTTGAGTTTGATTTTGTACTTTTTACGGTGCTGAGTGTCTTCATTTCAAATAAAAAAACATTTTAGCTGAAAACATGTAACTGTGCTTTGTCTAGAAAACATAATGCTACAGTGCAGTCTTTGGCTCTAAATGTGCACCTATAAATATCTTAACCAGGCACTCAGCAGCACACTATTGTTCCTGCTTCATGGCCGTACGAATCTGAACCTTGGAAGCAAAGGAAATGTGAAGTGGATACAGAGCAGGAACATATTCTATTCCAGCTGACAATTCAAGGTTACTTTTGAAGTAAATAATGTGTTGCTAAACAGATTTCTCTCTCTTTTCTGATAATAAAGTTGCTACATGCTGGATTTGACTGCTTTTCATTATATAAGAGCCACACAGGTCAGAGGGTGGGCAGGTTCAATTTGTTCTCCCGGTGTACGAGTACCAAACAGCTTTCTGTTATGCTGAGGGAATTAAGCTAACCTTCGATCTCCCCTAAGCACAGACCACACGGGCATGGCTTAACAGAAGGCAGGCATTTTCTCCAGGTTTCCCCTTCTGCAAAACCTCTCCTTATTTTCATGTGTTTTAGAAGCTGGAGGAAGGAGTGAGTATGAACATTTCAAAACGTTAACAGCCTCAGCATCTTTACAGGAGAAAAACACCGAGAGCCAAGGGCATCCCTGCTACAACAGGACAGCTTCAACAGACTGTTCGAGCGTGGCTGAGAGCAGCTGCAGAGCCCAGGTCCTGCTTCGAGCAGCTGGGCAGAATCTGACTGACAGATGTACGTAACATTTACTGATGTCAAACCCACAGAACATTTTTTCTTTTGCAGGTTTTCCTGTAAAAGGAATATATAACATTTCAGGCTGTGGTATCATAGCATCCCCTGCAAAAGAGAGAGTGCCAGGAGGGAACTAAAGGTGAATATTTTTCTACGAGATTACTCCTGTGAAGGAGTTTGTGTGGCACCTACGAGCTGGTAGAGAATAACTGCAACTAACTTTCTCTGGCATCTGTAATATTCATCTAGTGCCACTTTCTCCCACCTCTCTTGTTTTCAGCAGAATTTGTAGCTACTGATGAAAAACGAAATGAAAAATAGCCTGATAATTTGTTTTTGCCCTGGGACACGAATGGCCAAGTGTTAACTCCTTCCTATACCTCCAGCTGGCAGCAAAGTCTCTTAGCCCCTCCAGGTGGGTACTGAATTGCTCATTATGGCAACAGCTAATTCCTATGTGCCCTTCTGTTGGCACTCCCAGCTCCATGTGGTGTTTCCCTATCCTGTGCCTGATCCTTCAATGACTTTTCAAAGGCACATCTGAGCCCCTACAACAGTTCACTGACTTGGGAAGTGGTGGTCCTGCTCTCTCCACCCCATCACCATTTTTCCTCTAATACTTATTTTCTGCCATCTCTTTTTCATGCTCCTGCTGTATGCCTTAACTTGTCCTGGTCCTCAGAGGGCTTTTGTCTGAGTCACAACGCTGTCAGAAAATGAAGCTACTTAAAAAGACGGTTTTCATTATACATGTATAACATAAACCACTGTGTTCTTCCAGCGGAGTGAGTTGGCTCAGTGAAAAGTCACAGGAGCAATACATCAGGACCAGCAAGGAGACCCAAGTCTGCAGTACCAAGCCTGGGGTAGAGCAAAGAGAGTGGGACCGGCTCTGCCAGCAGCAGTGAATCTTCTTTAGACCAGCTCAGCCCTACTGACAAACCAGCGATTGCCAGAGTAACCAAGACAGACTCCGTCCTCCAGGCTTTCCTCCCTTCAAGTCCCAGCACAGGAGGGGGAGAAGGACTTTGCCTTTAATAAAAGGTCAAAACAAGAATGACTATTAAATTTATGGATAAGAGTGAAATGGGAAAAGGCGGGATCACTGAAGGTCAAAGATGCAGAATGAGCAATTCCTTATTGAATTTTTTTAAAGCGTTTCTAGGTTGCATGGAGAAAAAAAAAACAGTTAAGTTGCATATTTGTAGTATCTAATATTTTAAGTTTGCTTTAATAGTCCTTTACATCATTATGATCAGTGCTGTGAGTGCATAAATATCTCCATCTCTTCAACATTTGTTTCTTGACAGGTTACTTTTCTACCCACAGAGATATTGATGAGACACTTTTGTGCTCCAGATATGTGCATTTTTCTGCATTTTCAAATAGGAACCACCATTATCTTTTTGCAAGCTGAATATTTGTTATACATCATTTACTAGTGACTAATGTGTGCTTCAGCCATGGGCTCCAAGGACCGTCATTTATCTTCCATAATGACCACAAGTTCTTAAACAACTAGCAACATACTGGCTGAGAAAGATGATCACAAAAGACTCTTAGTTACAGTGAATGGAAACAGAGCAAAATGAATGTTGATATCTTTCCCTTTGGAAACAAACAAAAAACCTTCCTGCCTCTTGTGTGAGATGCAACATAAAGTAAAAGAAGGCTTTAAATCATGTAGAAATATGCAGTTTTATTTCTGTTTCTGAAGCCAACTCCTCACATAGAAAAAAAAACTTTATAGATTCAGAGGAAATAAAAATTAAAAAAAAAAAATCTCAACAATTAACTTAATAGTATGCCAGCTGCCTGTGATTTCTTAGTGCTGCTGATAATTTTCTGAATAAACATTATATGCAACAGTATTTGTACATACATTTAGGACAATGCCACTATGACTACAGGACACAAAATATTCATGTTAAACTCATGCTTCAAAAGCAAATCAATGCAGTTTGCCACAGCAAAATATGTATCATTTTAAGAAGTCGGATTAGCCATGCAGCTTTTCGAAACGCAGAAGCTAAATTTGTGCCAGACCATGCAGCCACGTCTCCCGGATGCGAGTTAGCAAGCAATGAAATCTCCCCTTCGGTTAAATGTGAACAAGTGCAATGGAATTATAGACAGAGCTCACCATCCAGGCCACACCAGCTGAATTTTGGGAACTCTGCCCTAGCTATGCCAGCCAGAATGTATCTCTGCAGGCTGCTCTGCTCCCCCATTGCCTGGGTGGTAGGAAGGTATTGGGTCCTGCAAGCACATTGTGTTCCCCACCATTGTCTGGGTCATTCCCAGTGAGAATATGGGCTCAACTTTTCAGGTGCTCCTAGTGATTTCAAGTGCACTATTTGACCATGATTTTCACGGGAAGGAAGCTCAGCACTTGTATGAATGTCTTCTTACAAGTATTCCTCTTCTACAGTTTTACTGGCAGCTCAACAGATAGTTTCCCCAGTGCCAAATAAGTTGCAGCTATGCAACAATTTTACCACATGCTTTCAGATGCTATAAAACAACTTTATCTCCATTCTGTGTCTTGGGGTTGAGTTATTTTTCAGTATCTTGCCTCCTATTAATAAAGAGCAATGGAGTGATAAATGTGTATTTTACGCAACACACATCACTATACATGTATATTGCTGCTTCCAACAGCTCAGCCACCTCCTGCTGTGTGCAGGCTCTGTACAGCCTCCTCCTGTAAACAGGTAAACCTACAAAAACCTTAGAAAACAAGTCTGGGGAGCCTTTTGTCAGCACCATCCGCCAGGTCTGCAGGCAGCCCACGAGGCCAAACACAGATCTAAAGAGAAATCTCATTACCTTCTTTCATTACCCTTTACTAAAGTTCACAGACGTGCAGCATGTATTTCCCAGTCAGGGGTGCCTGCAACCAGTTGTATTAAGGATAATATTGACATCAACTGATTATGCTAATGGTCTCACTTCACATGTGTAAACTTGGCCAGTGTGTAATTTCTGGTTTCAAGTAACTCACAGTTTGCTATCCTATAGGTTTCTATTTATTTCTGATGTTCCTAAATGCTTGCCCTATCCACCTTTCCATATCTGACTGCTCAGGCCTGTCCATACTAGAGAAGGGGTTCTGATAAAGGTTCCTTTTTCCCTACCTACACGGACGCCTTTCATTGGTTTTGGGTGCAGAGATCCACACCAGTAGACTAAGGTGAGCATTTCCTAAGCTTATCAGTAGTTAGGAATGTTTCATTTATGGATTATATAGACACAAATATCTTCAAGAGATCGAAGAGGTTTGATTTTCAGAGACTGAGAGTTGGGAAACCAAAGACCAGAAATTCAAAGTCCCTGAGACAAACCTTTCCCACTTTACAGTTACAAAGTGAGGAATATGATTGCAATGAAACATATTTTCATATTACAGTTTGTTTGCCCAGGTATACTTCTTTCACTCCTCCAAAACATAGTGACTGATAAAGATGGATGGGCTTTGACAAGGCACATCAGTCATTTTCAGAAAGCTGATGAGGCCCCTCTGTGCTGGGTTTTGCACAAGCACAACAAAAGCTCAGTTCAGAGAAGAATATCCTTGTCTGCATGTGTGTTTTGTAGCATCAGTAATACGCACCCTGGGAGCATTTAATCTATAGTATCAACACTATTTATGGTGTCTGGAGTTTTACGTGGCTAAAGTAATTACTGTGATAAATGCCTGCAATATTTTAAAATTAACATTGAAGTTTCCTTCGATTTAGAAGCAGAAGACACTTAATTGGCAAAGATGGGATTGCATTAAATTCCCTTGCTCTTTAGGGCCTGATTCTGCATAGCCGATGCACAGAGCGGTCTTTATTTTCATCCTGACTTATGGAGTGGCCACGAGACCATTCCTGGTGGCTGTTTTCCCCATTCACCTCCTGACTGATCTTAGCTCCGCCTTTTCCTCCACATGTAGGAGGCAACAAGTCCCCTGTGCCTCAGAGTACAACCTGCAGCTTACCTGACGGATGGACAGATAAATTCATCTCCATCTATTACTCCTCTACTGTGGTAATATCATATAACCAATATCAGAAGAGAGGCCCATAAAAGGTGCCCAGCTTTCTTCAAACCACAGCAAAAGCACATGAATGAAGACCTAGCTCTTGTGGCAAAATCTCCAGGGTTCTCAGCACCTGGAGGTCACAGAAGGGTATGACAATTACTCACACATCATGAACTGACATCTGAAGTAGCTTCGAAACTGCCACCAGTATCAATAAAGGAGCATAACTGTATGACAGTCTCTAAAGTAGCAGGTTCAGCCTCTGCCACAGACTGCTCTGACATTACAACAGCCCTGTTTGCATCCCAGGGGAATTTTGCCTCAGAAAGGAATACAGAATCAAGGTCTTAACATCTGTCTGGCACCCCATGTTCGGTATTTCAAACCAAGGATGGGCAGTGGGTGGCTGTGGAGAGTCCTTCAGCTCTTGCAGAGCCATCAACCGGCTGGAGATCTCCTGTGTCCTTCTACATGGGTTTCTTCAGCACAGGAGAGAAGGTGGGCTGCAAGCAGCAGGAGGCAGAGATGATGCCGTTCATATCCATCCTACAATGTGTTCACTGCCTCTCTCTGTGGGACAGTTCCTGAGTTCAACAAAGATTTTCAGACATCACATTGTTTAGGTTATGAACCACACTTTCTATTCAGTCTACGGATTCTGCCTCTGAGCCCTGCTCACAATCCCTGATATAGTCAATAAAGAAGTGGCTGTGCTATTTAAAAATGAGCCAAAGTTTCAGGCGTTGAACAGAGTCAGCAGATATCTGATATAATCATACATTCAGCTACAAGGTCTTCATTTAACCTGAACACAAACTGCAGAGCCTTTCCCTTTTTTTCCTCAGGAATTACTCCTGTTTTGCATTCCAGAACACTTGTCACCCTGGTGAATATTAATTAAAAGTTGTAATTAATTAAAATGTCAATTAATTCCTTTATTTTATTCTTCAGGGTAATCTTGTATTCAGTGCAAGTGAGAGCAGCAAGTGAGCTTACCAGAATGGAATAAAACAAACCTCAGCATAAGTCCTGCACTGTGGATCCTGAGAGAAGTGATCGTCTGGCCAGCATTTGATCAAGGGAGAGAGGGGGTTAGGGAGCACATGCGTGAAGGCAGGCAGACAAGCACGTTGTGACAGTTTGGGGACCACCTATGGCCAATTTACGAATTCCAGCTGTGATTTTATGAGCTCCCTGTGCGTTTATGAGTTTTGATTGTCATTTTTTGCAGGCTTCTAACTTATGTTGAAGAGAGATGGGGCTGCAGTTCGATGGCCATCTCTGAAATAGGACATTGTTCAGATCCAGATACAGTGAGCAGCCGTGCTTCAGCAGAACAATAACTGGATATGGCCTGAGCAAAACTAAATCCAAATTCTACCTGGGTAGAAATCAGCGAGGAAATCATCATTTTGGCCACAAAGGAAGAAGGGATGGAAGTTGAAACGTGTTTGTTTTGGTTTGGTTTGTGTTTTTGTTGTTGTTTTGTTTTGTTTTGTTTTGTTTTGTCTTCTTTTTCACTGGAGTTGAAAGGACTTTGAATCAATGTAAACATAAATGTGGGATAAAACTAAAAGAGACAGGGTTAAAAGTACAGCAGTTACTATGAAAAGTATGTTCAAAGCAGTTCTCTTTGGATAGCAACAGCCTTGCTCTGGTATAGACTTATCCCTGGTGTTGCTGAAACAAAAATGATATGCTGATGTATTTTCACATGGAAAATGAAAAGTGAATTTTCTGTCCAAAATGTCGCCACAGAAATCATTACTTTTCCATATATACTATGGGAATTGTTCTCAATCCCTTCCACAGACACTCCAGCTAATCTCTAACTTGTTTTGGAAAGAGAGCACTAATTGCAGCGTTAGCCATGGGAGTTTAATAATGTAAGGATGAAAATTCCCATATATGCAAAGTCAACATGTTGTTTACCTGGAACTGTTGATCTTCTGCTCTATTATTGTTTCATTTCCTTGCAAAGTTTCTCAGAAACCACAGCTATTGTATCTTGCTTCCTCCTCTTCCTCTCCAGGGGCAGTCCCTTCCAGATCAAGGCAAACAATGAATTTGTACAGCATCCTCTCTAGACATTATGAAATACAGCTGTGTAGACCTTTCCTGTCAGCTCACTCAGATGAGTCTATTGAGAGACCTGGGATGCTTTTTAGAATGTGCACTTGCCTTTAATAATAATCGGGTACAAAATGCTGCGCAATGTAAATGCAGTCTTTCCTTGTATGTTTTGTATTTTTCTAATGGTATTTTTCTAAACTCAGTTACATCACCAGTGAAGACAGGATTTATCTGACCAAAAGAAGCCAGCAACGTGACTTCTGCATCTGAGCAAGTCACCTTGACTCTCTCTGCAGGCACAGAAGCACTTCCAAGGTATCAGTCATCTCATTCTAAAACAGATGAGATGAGCCATGGCCTTAAATATTTTTCCCTCTCTATTCACTGTAGCAGGTGCCTTGCACAACCAGCTCAGAGGTAGATATAGACATTACAATCCAGGTGACATGCCACATTTTCTATACATCTTTCTTGGACAGAGAAAATCCAGGAAAGCAACTTCATTTTTGCTTCCAATTTCACATCTGTGATCTTAGTCCTTTAATGGCTGGGTTTGCCTTGATAAAGAAACATTATTTGGGGTAACAAATGCATAATTACTTTTCTTTTTGCTAGTCTTGGATTTTATCAAAAAATTCTAGAGATGAAAAATAACCTGAGATTTCTGAGGAGCTTTCCCAAACTGTACACGATCTATGACGTCTTGAAAGTCAGACTGTGCACCGATGTGGTTACAGGGGAGCATGCAGAAAGCATGTGTTGGATTTATCCGTATAAATTCACTCAAGAGTGACACTCATGTAGCAGGTAAAGAAGGGGACATGATGACTTAGTCCCAACGATCACCAGCAAGATTTCAGCCAGCGAGTTTCTCTCAGCCAGAACATCTCTGCATGTTTCCAGATCTCAGAGGGAAGACATTGTTCCAGGTGGGGACTCCAGATCTTTCAGTTTTCAAAGACTAAGGCTCACACAGTTGGGAGATCAGCTAAAATGAACGTTGCTGCTGAGAAAGAGGCACATGTGACTGGGATACATCAGGTGCCTCTTCTGGATTTAAGTTTCAGTGGCTGAGCACTAGGAAAGTTCCGGCTGGGGTATCAAAGGACAGCACAAGAGTCTGGATTTCATTAGCAGCTTGCCCTATGGATTGGCTGATCAATGCTTTCTCCTACACCAAAAGCAATGTACATCTCACATACAAAGGAAACAGTATTTGCAAGGTATGCTACAATTTACACCAACTCACCTGCAAGCTGGATCAGTCCCTTCACGTAGCTGGAGACTACTGAAGTGCAGCAGAGCCAAGGTGTTGCTCCTGACATTGGCTCCAAACAACCTCTATCCCCACAGGTTTCTTCCCTGCTCCTTTGAGACAATCCGCCCTGACAATGCACACGGAGCAGAGGGAAGGTGATGCACAGAATGATTGTCTTAACAGGATTCTTTAAATAAGGTCAATTGACTGGAAAAGTGAGTACCTGCCTACGGCTCCATAGTCTGGAAGGACCCAGACTACTTTGCTGCACTGTCTTATAACAGTATTTGTCCAATCCTCCTCCTGTGATACTAAGAAATGACTGTCTAATTGGAGAGGGCAGAGCAGCAGATTAGCACACAGTACACTGAATAACATCCCAACATCTGCTGTCACAGATTTGCTGACAGCTGTTTCTACAGAGTAGCTGGAAAATCTGATAATCCTGAACATGAAATTTCTTGTTATCTGTGCAAAGGCAAGTGCCAGTCTCCAGTGGGAACCTAAAGGACAATCTGCAGCTCTGAGTAAATGCTGCCAGCTACACCTGGGCATCAGCTTCAGCACCTCCGCTGAGAATGCACATCTGGACACAGCTGCACGAGGGCAGCCTCCCACAAGGTGACATAGCAAGGGACTTCTGGTCCCCAAGGGGTGTTTTTTATATTCCATGGTTTAATTCTATTTGCAGATTCAAAGAGGGTCAAGGCTGAGCACCTCTGCCAGAGAGAATCCAGGAAGGATGCACAGCCAGTATAAAGACTCTAGAGACCGTAAATAAGTACAAAACTTTCCCTTTACTTGGACTCAGTTATCTGGGGGGAGGGGGGAAACTGTGAGCAACTGCACTCCAGCACTCTCAGCTTAATGAACTGGTGTCCATCAGCACGGAGGAGACCGTGGTGTTTAGCACAAACCCACAGCTGGGTTTATTTTGCAATGAAGACATACTGTTTCAAGCCGCTGGGAAAAAAAGCAAGGCAGGTACTCATAGGATGAATGTGAGCTGGGATGGAAGCCAGGCACAGGACTGTGCGACTGGACTGAATTCTGCTGCCCCCAATCCAGGTTTAGCAGGGATATGCTGATGGGGTTTACTGGGGCCATAGTGCTGTCAAAAATTCACAAATCAGCCAGAAAGCTCAAAACCTGAATTCTTCTGGATTCCCTATGACAGAGAGACTCCCCAGCCGGCACAGGACCCCCTCGCATAGCCTCA
Organism: Anser brachyrhynchus; assembly: GCF_964034855.1. Classification (NCBI taxonomy): domain Eukaryota; kingdom Metazoa; phylum Chordata; class Aves; order Anseriformes; family Anatidae; genus Anser; species Anser brachyrhynchus. Next base: position 57,002,529 of record NC_137699.1, read on the forward strand.
CGGCACCACTTGCCTGGTGTGGAGGCTGCCGTCAGTCAGAGCATCCTCTGTGCTGGTGGGGCTGGGGCAGTCAGCCCCGGAGTCACCCACAAATTCGGCTCCTGCACAGCCACCAAGACTGTGCAAATACACCTTTGAGACACCCTTCCAAAAGTCTTTGATCCCAGGTGGATCACAGCTTGGCCAGTTCACAGCCCTACGTTATCACCTGTGAAAAAAAATGTTGTCAAATGGAGATTTTCTATTGAGCCCAGCCCTATGCTAAGTTGTGGGTACAGCTTTTGGTGGCTGTAACTTATAATAAGTTCAATAGTTAAGAATGAGAACAGGCTAAAACTGGGAAGCTGTTCCCTTAATTAAGTTTTAAAGCCTTCTCTCAATGTAAATGACAAACACTGATAATAACAAGAGTCAATCCTAATAACAGTTGTGCGCTTTTGCAAATTGCAGTTATCTGCATGGCAGCCCACAATCAGCAGTAATGCCAGGAACATGTGAAATCCCAAGTACATGCATTACTTAAAAGGCCCATTAAACACAATTCTCATTCTTGGTTTCACAGGTTAGTGAGTAGCTGCTGCACCCAAGTGCTATTTCATGGCCAGATAACACCGAGGGAGAAGCAGAAGTTCCTCCCGTGATGGGTGACCTGGGATAACTGGGAGGATGTTTAAACCTTTGAAACACAAAATTCCTAAAGAAAGATTTAGGATCTGAACAGAGCTAAAATATTTAGGCTTTCAGTGAAAAGCAGTATTAAAATTTACCAAGTACTCTTATAGCAGGTCTGTCAGATGAGTGGGCAACAAGAATATTTCTACTCTTCCAGAAAGTTCTGTGGTGCTTTGCTGCTTGAGCTTCTGTACTTACTGCTGGTAAGTCACGGGGATATTACTCTGAACATAACCTCAGCAAACAGGCTGATGCTTCAGACACTTCTAGATTTTATTTTTTTTTTAAGATGCAATTTGCATGTTACAGGTCTAATATATGACTCTTCATGACACAGCTCTTGGATGGAGATTTCCAATGCCCCAACAACTGGTTGCTTTGTCTCCCCAAACATCCCAGCTCCTCTCAACAAGGCAAATCTGGCCCTGCCTGCCTGTTTGGCAATGAAGGCTGCTGTCCTCATGACATTTAATATACATCAAATTGAGGCAGAAGAGACAACAAATCTCACATTTTGTTGCTCCAAGGGAGGAAAAAAAAAAAAAAAGTGTCAACTTGAGAAATCTAAACTCTGATTTTAGAGGTCAAATGCTCATATCTTAAAGCCTACATTTCACAGCCAAAAAAAAAAAAAAAAAAAATGCAAGTGAATTAGATCTTTACCTGCTTCAGGTGTCTAGGTGTCCATGCTATCACCCTGCATCCACAAGCACATTCCTCACTCCATCCTTTTGCCAGATCTACAGTTTTGGGGCAAAAAAAGCAACTCACGTGAGAGTCTCCTTCAAAAAGCAAGAAACTAAAAAATAGAAGGGAATTCCTGTCTTTCTGTACAGAAGTGATTGCTATCCCAAAACACACCTGAATATGTCCCATTTGCATTTGTGCCACTGCAATGGCAGCACAGACCAAGTCTCAAGCTGAGGGTGGGTGCTGCATCAGGTCTTTTTTGTGAGGTGACTGGTACCGTCCCATGGCCTTGTGGTGACAGTGACCAGTGCTACAAGTGCCTTGGGGAACCAGTCACGAAGGCTGACCCACGGTCACCAGCACCAGAGTGCTCAGCTCCAAATTACATGGCTTGCTTTGACAAGACAACAGAAGTGGATGAATGAACCCTTAAGGCACCGGAGTGGTGCTAAACTGGGAAGCATCCCAAAGCATTGTGGAATGGTGGGGTGCATTTCAGTTCTCACAGTGACACATAAATCTGTGCGAAGTGTTTTGCAGACACAAGGACACATTCCGCATACGACCCAGAGCTGATCAGGGAAGCAGAGAGTCCCACAGAAGTCATCATTACGCTCACAGATCGCAGACCGTAATTACTCCCTACACACAGGTTAATGTTCAGACCTTTCGGCCTGTGCAGAGAGTTTTTTAATTTCAGCAAAACATATTTTATTTCATTAGTTTATTACAGTAATTATTTTTGTCATTTCGCATTTTTAGTGCTTGGTAATTAAGCCAGGAGCAGCGGCAGTGGGTGAGTTACAGTGCAGGGAGCCACACGTGTGTGCTGTTGGACAGGAGCTGGAGGGCCATGTGCCACCAAAGGCACCGGGTATGGATTTACTGGGCCATAAATGATACCCGTGTGTGCCTTATCGAGGAGATAAACCAACTCATGAAGCAGGGAACTTCAGGGCTAAGGGTAAAAATGTGTGCTGATCCCCAGCCTGAACTCAGGAGCAGTGGACAAACAAAGTCAGAATATTTTAAAAGGCCACCATTACATCCCTGCTGCCCCAGAAACACTACTGCAAACTCCTGCTTCCTGCTTAGTTGCACTGGCATATGCAAGATACTCTGTGGGTGTAAAGGAATTAAGTTTCAAGACATCAGGTCTTATTAATTGAGTTCAGTGGCTTTCCATCAGCAGAAACCAAGAGAGGCTGTGGGCCATCCAGATGGGAGGAATATGATGACCATCTTTCCAGCTGTGAAAGTTAGCCTCATTTCCTAATCACAATCTCACAGACCTGAGAGAAGCCAAAGGAAATAATCTTCTGAGGCACATGGACACTCAAATCCCATTTTAAGCATGATTGAGGTTTAAGTGCCTAAGCCTCACTGACTTTCATGGACAGTTTGGGTTCAGGATCGTGACTGAGTGACCATCACTCTCTGCATTCCCCTTTTATTTCTGTTACTACAGACGTGTTCAGCCATGATAATAAATGGTGTATTTCATTCCATTGGCTTAGAAAAATGCATCTCCATTTAAAAATCAAATCAGTGCTCCCACTGAGCCAAGCAGAGAATTATTGTATTGTTCTAAATAAAAAGAGATATAACATTTTAAAAAGGGGTTGGGCTGGGTCTTTGGCATCTTTGGCATTTTGGCCACCTGTATAAATACAAAGCCAAATCTCACAGTGAAGTGACGATCTGTTAATTTTGCCACAGAGCACAGCATGAGAGCAGCACCCCCACACACCACGCAGGCAGTGCAGGCATCACCAGGATCCCCCCCGGACAAATAACCATGCCCATGTGCAGAGCCAGTGAGATCTTCCTCCCCATCTCTAGGTCAGCTCCGAGTTCTTGCCTTGAAAAAGTAAAAAACAAGACAAAAACCCTACAACAAACCAATGTCTTGTCCCCTCATCGTATCTCGGTAGGGGGCTGTCAACACCGCTCCCTACCACAGAGCTGTCTTTGTGGCTCTGAGAAACAAACACGTCATTTATGTTCTTATGAAGTATTCCTGTTTTATATATGATGCATTCAGACCAATCAATCTTCTATCTCGGTGGCCTGTTTAGAGACTTAGGGAGCTGGCACTGATTAAATGCCTATAATAGAGAGCATTTATTTACCCGTCAGTAGAAAAATCACTATTGTAAATTGTCCCAGTCGGTTTGTATATCACCGAATGATACGCTGCATGTTCTGGGTGCGTGTACTGAACGGCACTCGTACATAAAGCACGTTCAATTAGCAGCACCAGCACCGCTTCAGCCAGCAATAGGCAAGAGGTCTGGGTTTGATTCTGCTGCCCTCTTTAGGATTTGTGCCGGTGACTCCCTGGTATAACGAAGCGAAAGACCACTCCGTGTCTGAATTCCGATATGCAACCCACAGCAACTCGTGGGACTGGGATAAAATTGCCACATTCCTTCCTTCTGCTGATCACTCTACACTGTTTGCAACCTAGTTAAGAATTTTTTTTCCATAACGGGGAGAAAAATATTCTGTGTTTGTGGCAGTACTGAAGGCTCCCTCTGTAGAGTTCATGGTTCCAGGTGAAATATCACCCATTATTCAGTACAGCCCTTGGAGCACAAGGACGAGGATCCCAGTGCCCTAGGGGAGGCAAGAACTGGTTTCACCTGAACAGCACTGGATTTGCATTTCCCTAATAAAAAAACACTCAGACGGTAGGTAGATCTCTCAGAAGGGGGAGGCCAACTCCTTGTTGTGGCTGTAGAGGTGGGCATGAGGGCAAAAAAGGAATGAGCTGAGTTAGGAATAACTGTATTTGGCACAAGGGGAAGCAAGGAAATGCCCTGCACATGGGACCCCAGTGGCTGAGAGCAGAGATGTTCAGGAGTGGCTGCTGGGTGAAAGGGAGGGCAAGAAGAAGGTGAGGAGCCAAAAAGGAGCTCGTTATGACTGTTTAAAAGTCTCATCCCGAGTTTTGTCCAGCCATTTCTCCACTTCATGCCAGGCTCATCCCCATGGCCAGGACCCTTCTTCCCACCTCCTCAGAGACAGCACAGGCTGAACAGCCCCCTGGGCACAAAGGTGAGCTAAAAATGCCAAAACCTCCATCTCTCCAGCTGGTAAACACCTAACAAAAGAGAAGCCAAACCCAGCTTGTCATTCCTCTTATTTCAAACGTCCCCCAGAAGCAAAGGAGGTTATCCCTGGGAGCCAAACTGCTACTCCTGCCTCAGTGTTCCCTTACAAAGGCAGTGCCTTCAGATCCATCGGTGTTTCTTTTCACAGCTTGACAGCAACAAAAATGTGATTCTTTTCCAAGTGTGCAAGTTTAGCTTTGTGCCTGCTTCCCAACCTTGGGCATGCAGGAGCTGCCAGAGCTGGAGATCTGGGCGTTTAAGAAGTAACATCACCACCCCGACCGCCCAAGGACCCCCTTACTCAAAGCTCCTGCTGCAGAAGTCAAGATGTGATCTTTCTAACTGTCAGCCCTGCAAAATTAATCAAAGAGATGAAAATCCCCTCTGTCATTTATCACCGCTGATAAAGGCCCTGCCACCAGGGCTGAGCACCCAATTTTGCTGCTGATGCACAAGGCAGGAGGTGACCCGGTTCACTCTTGTAGAGCCACCGTGGCTCTGCCACACAGGTGCTACAAAAACCTGGCGCGCCTCAGAGACCTGGGCAGGCATGGCTTCGAGCTGCACGTCTGGTAATATTGCCTGATTTATGCAGAATGCACCATCCTTTCAGAGATTAAGGTCAAGGTTTTGAAAAATAAGTCATGATTTCAAGCTGGTCTCTTGCTGGATGACTGGCTGAGCTATTTTTAAAGGCTCGTGTTTTCACAAAGGACTGAAGAGTAGCATCAGAAACCAGATCTTTTCAAGGGCAGAGTAAGTTTTTAGGTGCAAATCCTGCTAAGCTCCAGCAGGCTGAGCAGGCACGTAAATGCCCCATTTGGGGCTGGAAGCTGTTGAGCATCGTTAGCTGTTGGGAGGCACTCTGGACAGTCCAAGCACTGTCCTGCAACAGCTCTCTGTGTCTGCAACAGCTTCCAGGCTGGGAATGGTCGCATCTCACCAGCTCTGACCACACAGATTTACCTCCCAGCTGTCTGGGTCTACCTGGGGAGAAGCTGAAAAGCCAAAGCTCAAAGCATGCAGTGTGAGCTGTCGGGTTTCTGCAGACCCAGCCACAAATTTCAGCGCTCTAACCTTAAGTGCCCAGCATCTACTTCACACTGGCTCTGGTCTTTGCACAAAGGGTTAATTTTATCTGCACGGCTCTGTGCTATGCACAAGTAAATCCCAGTGTATTTTTACCAGAGTGATTTATAAGCCCAGTTTAGAAAACTTCGGTGTCAGAAGTCTGTTGTCAGAGTTAATAGAGCAGGAATATAAACTGCAGCATCTTAGGGTTACGGTCATTTCGCGATAGCATCCTCCTGACAGTTTCAGATCCCAAACTCTGCTGTGTTTGCCCAGGCTGCAGGCACACCTCCAGCTGCGACATGGAAATGTCTTTTATTCTGGCCTGCCGAGCCAAGATGAGACAGAGATTTCTTCTTGAAGCCTCCATCAAAAAGCTGAATCAGTTGCAGCAGCATGAGGCCTGCAAACTGCACACGGCTACCCAGATGAAGGAATGGAAGTGATGGGCTCAGAGGGAAAAGATTGTGGTGTCTTGCATGGCTGTGTCTTGTTTGCACCCCTGGAGAGCAGCACGGGCATTGTCTGGCCTCCCAGAGAAAGGAACCTACAGAACAAGACTTAATGCCATGATGTTAGATCGAGGCACTTGTGGTGCGTCTGTGCATGTGGGAGTGTTTCGAGTCACCTCAGGGAGACCCACTTGGACAAACACCAGATTGTTCCATCAGCTGACAAATTCCCTGAGCTACTGAAGGATCCTTTGCCTGCTTGATAAAAGGTATCATACAAAAAAAAAAAAAAAAAAAAAAGAGAGAGAGATAGAGAGAGATGAAAGAAGAGCTCTCTATAGGAAGGAAAAGCAGGGAAGTAGTGAAATGTACATATTTTAATACATGTAATATAATAAATATATTATATATTACTATTAATGAAAAATGTAACAGCAGCATCAAAGAAAACCTGAGTGCAAGAATAAAAAATGTGTAAAAAGCAAAATCTTGGCTAATAGTTAAGTCATTGACAATTCATTTTCTCAGAGACAAAAGAATGAGAAATTTGCCAACTTGTACACTGTCGCCTTTGCTGGGAGGCAGGGGCAGTGCCTCCAGCATCAAATGCTAGTGTTTTCCCCCTCGTATCAAGAAGGTGACTATGTCCTGGGCTTTAAAACCCATTCAGTCCCCAGTTAGCATCAGTAGTAAAATGAGTACATAATGCCACCTTCTGGCGACAGTTGAGGACACAATAAAAACGTTGGCAGAAAGAGTATTCTGTCCCTCCTGCACTCGGGTGGATGATATATATCACTTGCATTGGGAAGTCAAATTTCTTTTGCTGACTTAATCCTAGAGCCAAAATTAATCAGACATCCTAGCTAACAAGATCAGGAAATGCCATAAATTATGCTGCCTCCAACCTAACAACAGCATTAACAGCACGAAGAAGGTGGAGGCTTTTTTTGATTAATCACTGTTTAAGTTGCCTAAAGGACCTATGAAACCTCCTGCTGGCTGACACAATGAACAACATTTTATATTAACCGATATAAGGAAATGTCTTTGAAAGTGATGGATTATGCAGATGTGAGATGGAGACTGTGTGACATGGTTACCTAAGAGCTATGAACCGCGTGGTGGTCCCACTGCTGCTGCCAGCCCAGAGCATCTCCAGCCTGCCCCAGAGAGGACACCCATCAGCCCAGCAGCTGGGCACCCTCAGGAAAAGCCACACAACATCATGAGTTGGGTTGAGTTGGCTCTGGGCAGAGCTAGAAAGTTGATGCAAACAAAACCACTTGCAACCCTTGGCACACTTTGGGCACAAGCCAGCAAGCTCAGTATCTGGGGGAGGGATAGGACACAGACACTTTATCTAGTGGGTTTCTGCGACACCCTGCAGAATAACACTCCTGTATTTTTGTGCAAGAGATGTTGGGAAATTACCTCGGCCTCCCTTAGCCCCAGTTGGTTGCTGCTGTACTGGCAGCACCCCTGCATTGGGGCATGGAAGGCAGCCAGGCTGCATGGAGGGTTGTAACAGCCCAGCCCCAAGCACAGGGATTTCCTCTTCCATTAGTTACATACACAGCATTCTTCATCAGACCTGACATCTTCTCCATTTTACAGGAGAATCTATACAGGAGAAACCTCTGGTTCCTGCTGCAGGACATATGTTGAGGTTCCCATTTTCTTTGGGTAGTTTTTGGAGCAATGAGCATCAGAGTAGCTCCGCTCCTCTGAAGCAAGCAGCCTCCCATCCACTACTCCTACTGTGTACCTTCCTGAGAAGTCTTAGCACTTAGAAAAGACTATTTTATTTTCACTCTCTTGCTCAGAGAGATCCTCATCTTGAGGTGATGCGTCTTCAGAGCATCCTCCACTGTGCATTATTGCACACCATCTTTACTCTACGTGAAATGGGTAATGAGCCCTTCTCGAGTGGAAAGGGCTGCGTTTTACACTCTTCTTGCACTTGTACAATCAAGTGTACCATAAGAAAAGCAGCTGAAAATAAAGTCCCACAATCGAGACAGCCTGTTCATTGTTGCCAAAACCCCACAGTCAGATGTGATCACAGCTGAAGAGTTCCTTCAGGGATTTGCATAATTTCAGATATGCACTGTTCAATCCAGCCAAGCAGTTTTGTCATTGCTCCTCACCGGTGAGCATTTCTACACAGGCTGAAAATTTCCTCTGACATTATCTTTTGATGGTAATTTATCTGAAGTGGCAGAGGGAGAGTTTCAGAGCAGAGGCAGAAATCACCAGCAGAACTCTGCAGAACGTTTCAGAAGGAATTCTCCCAGTTAAACTATTTGTTCCTTTGACAACCAAAGCATCTCAGTCTCACCGTAACCTCCTGGACTCACACACAACTCCCTGTCCCCACTGGGCACAAAGCATGGCTAGTAACTCATCCTATCTCACTGATTAAATTCCCTCTCTCCATGTAGTCAGAGGATCCTTAGAGCATATTCCCCTGGTACACTTCACTGGTTTGGTGCTCTGATCCTTATTTACACCTTAATGCCAGACCTCCCCATGTGCCCTCACTGCCATGCCCACGCCAGCTCTGGCTGATGGACAGTCCCTCACCCAGCCCCTGCTTTCCCCCTGCCTCCTGCACCAAGCTCCCACCTGTCCTGACGCTGGGACCATCTGCAAACGCCCATGCCGTTTTTCACTTAACAGAGAGAGGAGATAATGATATGCACCTGTTTCAGACCTGATTCATCTAAAATAAAAATAAAAATAAAAATAAATTAAAAAAAAAACACCGAAATCACCTGCCCTCATATGATGAGATATGGGGCTCTCCCATATCTCTCTGAAGGACAGAAGGCTCAGGACAAGCAGGACCAGGCAGACAAGTTGTCCGGGAATATTGCTAGCCAAGGAGTCCCTGGGGCTCCAGCATGGACATCTACCCACCCCTCCTCTCTGGGATGTTGTGGACAGGCCAAGCTGGGCTGGCACCCCTGGACCAAGTCACCAACCCACCCGCATGGGTGTGAAAGACCACGTAACACACACAGCTGGGACTTCTCTTAGGTCTTCCAGAAGGGCCGTGACCACTCACCCTGCTGTGACATCTGAGGAACCCGCTCCTTCCCTCCTTTACAGTACACAGAGGTGGCAGCAAGCAAACAGATGCTGTTGGTTTCCTGCCACAGCTGTGCCTTAACCAAGGCTCAGGCATGCACTGAACTCATCAGATGCTTTTAAGATGCCCCTGGCTGGCAGGAGGAAGTGCTGGAGGAAAGAAATAATTTTTACCACATTAGCAGCTGTCTTTGATTCGTGCAGCACAGTTATTTTGGGAATTTAATTTCTGGGGCTAATTTCTTCTTGCTGAGAAACGCTTGTGTTGAGACTGAGCATAGACACGTTTAGCAGGAGAGCAACCAGGCACTCCAAGACTTAATGCCAGAGTACATGCACACAGAAAGCAAGTGAGAAGAATTTTGATTAATTGTTGTGTATTAATTTTCTACCATAGTGGATGGAACATTTGCTTCGAGCTTTTCAGAGAGACAACATGAAAATGTTTGACGCAGCTGACTGGCTCCACAGCTAAGCCCGTTTGCTCTTGGTTAACTCTCAGCCCAGCCTTAGTGAATGAGCAAGACAAGCAAAAACATCTTTTCACTTCCCAAGGCATCCAAGCTCGCTGATCAGGCAGAAAAAGAAGTTAACTATAACATTAGCTACTTTAGATAAAATCAGAGAACACACAGTCCCCCTTTAGAAGCCTGGCTATTGCACAAATCCTCATTTCATGCTTTTTTTTGTGAGGAATATCCTCATAATTTACACCTAAACAACCTAATCGTAGCCAATGTCAGCTCTTGAGAAGGAAATGCAGGGCTGCAAGAGCCTGGAGCTCAGCACAGGCAGGTATTCTGAAAGCAAACACTTTCACCTTGCCAGGAGTGGTTTGTTTGCATCTTATCCAGAACTGCAAGGTGCCATAACCACAAATACTTCACATGGTACTTTGAATTTAATAGCTCACATGGGCCACTGTCTGAATTACTGCCTTTTATTTTATGACTAAATTAATATTATATACACAAGAGCACATTTAAAATACCCAACAGGGTAAAAGAAATGATTGCTGTGTTGAAATATATAAATTTTTATGCACAGAAGTTATTAGTAAAGCCACATTCTCCAGTCCATTAATGTGCACACATTTAAATTTTCCTTTCTTTTTTTTTTTTCTTTTGACCTTTATTTTCAGATACTACAGCATGTTATCTTAAAGCTTTAATAACACAGTAATTCACTCATGCTTTTTATGGCCTACTAATTTGTCTGTTGTGCCATATATTGGGTTTCATAACTTTTATATGCAAATCAATAAAAACTCCTTTGATATTTCATTTAAAACATTGAATAATTAACACATCCCAGCCCTCAAGTCATCAAAACTGTGAAACAGAGAGCTAGCACTCAAAAAACTTCAAATAAAGGCGAGTAAAACTTAAAACTTAGAGAAATCCATCTTATTTTTATAAAGATAATTAGAAAAACCATGCTTATGAAAAGGAAAAAAAGGGGAGAAAAATCTTGTGACTCGTAAGAAGAAAGCCTTGGATGTGATAGTAGTCACAAATAGAAGAAAAGAAAATGGAAACACATGCAAAAGGTAAATATGTTACTTGATTTTTGAAACATGGAAAATGCAATATATCAAAAATATGCAAGTTCCTGCAAATATAATGAGAAAAAAATAAATAAAGAGGCCAAGTAAAGTCAAGAGACATGAGGCATTTCCCAAGAGCCAAGGCTGAAACCTGACAGTCCTTGTGAGAGAGGCTCTCTGCTTTAGGCATGACTTGGTGCTGGGCTCACACCAGGTTTCAAGCACATCAGCTGCCAGCCTTCTACCACAGATCTGCACTAAACGAAACATCTCCTGGTTAGTAATATCCCACTAATTGTGAAGATAATCCTAAAAATGTGAAACCTGTACAAGGGGGTCCTTGAGGCATGTCAGTGTTTGTAGGCATCCTGAAGCCACAGTTGAGAACACAAATTTCTCCTTTACCTCACCGGCTGGTGGCAAACCTCATTGAATAACTCTGCTCCATCAAAAGCAGGTGCTTTAATTTTGATGAGATATACCAGTTTTAATTAAATTTCCAAATGAAAGATTCCTTCAGCCCAGAGTAAAAGTTATATGAGTATCAGGAGTAAGTATGAGCGAGGGGAGCCAGTAACCAATATTCCTATGGAGCTGATGACAAGGCAATTCTCCTAGAACAAAGAAAACACCATTTCATGCTTCTGATAGGACCTAGTAAGGATTTTAACAGCAAGGCTTTCCTCAACTCCCCCAGTGCCCACCAACTCTGCCATTAGCTAGCCAGGGCTCTGCTTCATTCATGCGCATTGTCCTTCACTAATTTAATGTAAGGCCAACGTCACATTTGGAAATCTCAGTCTTCAAGAAGCAGAACCAGTGTCATCCAGCAAGTCTGGAGCTCATCTGGTGGCAGAAAGGTCATGAGGACAATGTAAATATCACTTAGCTTCTTCACTGTTCAAGCAATAGCATCCAGCAAATACAACTCACTAGTTGTTCCAAAACTCTTAGCCATGACTTTGAACTTCAAAATAAGTAGTTGAAGGACTGACTTCTTTATTCATTTTCATACTTCATCGATCGTAAATGGTCAATTTATAAGCATTCAGAATGACTTCCTGATCACATCAGACCTCCATGACCAAATCAATGAGGGCAAGTTTTGACCACAAATTAACCTAGCAAAGATCCATCAGCAACAAAACCTCAGGAGACAGGTTTAGAAAATGTCACAATTCCCATTTTATTTCTCACAGATTCTCTCTGTAATAGGGGATCCAGCTAGAGTGACTTTTTTTGTTACGCACACTTTTCTGATAACTGTATGACAGCCCCTGCTAGGCCCAGACTCTGATGTGAAGGAAAAAACAGAGGGGTTCGGGATCTGTCCTTTGTGTCAGTACCAAGCTTAAGAGGGAAATCTCTTCACACTGTCAGGTCCGACAGCCTTTTGTTCTTCTCAAAGATATCCTGAGAGGTACAGAGCAAACATTACCACAGCAAGCCCTGAACTCACTGCACTGCCAGTTTTTCTTCCAGCCTGGATTTTGACTAAAACCCCCAGTCTTGGAGTCCTGTGACAAAACAAGCCTGGATATTTTTTCCCTTTTTTTATTTTTTTATTGAGATTAAAAAAAAAAAAAAAAAAAAAAAGAGCCAGCTCAGCAGCTATGGGACAGGATTTAGATGCATGTTTTAATAAAGAGAGAGAAGATCTGGTGGACACTAAGGCATTTTTTGAGTCACTCAGGAGTCTCAGGAATCTCCACCTGTGTGAGGGAACGTCTCTGGCACTGATCAGAGCAATGCAGTAATGTTCTCATCTTCTGCTCCCTGCACTGCTTGTGTCAGCCAGAGAGAACTGCTCCTTGCTTATGAAGAAAAGGAGAAAACAAAAGTTGGCAATGCAGTGGCTCACTAGTTTGAGTCTTGTTGGGAATCACATGATAAAGAGAGAGCCTTAATTTCAGTCTTCAGAAGCCTTGGTTCTGTGAACACTTCAGCTCATGTCTAGACTGGATGCACAAACACCAGTCTGGGTGTTAGCATTTCATTATATTAGAAAATATTCACATTACTGCATATTTAAAAGTCCTTGCCACTCCATCTAGTGTTAGACTGTGCAGGTCCAAAACTACCTGGAGAATCCAAAAACAAGCTCAAGATCACTGCACAGCTATTAAAATGCAGAAAGCTTTTAAATTTTTCACACCAGCAATAGCTTTGTCTCCTGGTTTTTACCTGCCATAGATGCAGACGAAGGAATTCACTGAAAAGAAATTAAAGACAGGCTTTAAATTGGTGTTTGTTTAAATAATGAGCATTTGCTTAATTGAGATGTGTGACATCACATTTAAAGGGGAGCACAGTTCTGAAATAATGGTTTGGATCAATGAAGGATGAATGGCAAGACCACCACATTTTCTACTTATGCATGCCAGCCACTGACAGAGAGCCATTCTCCAGAAAAGTAGTTTATTCAGGGGATGATTTAATTCTCTGTCCATGGAGATTTTTGGCCATAACATCAGGAGGAGCAGAAATAGAGCAAACCCATCAAGTGTTGACCTGCTGCTTCCTCATGTAATGGTGAGGACAAGGACAAGGAAAAAAAATAACCTAAACAGGTCTGGTCCACACACTGCCGAATGCTTATATTGCCTGCAGAGAGCTGGGACACGGGGCTGATCATTGAGGAGGTGCTTTCAAGGTTGAGGGTGTACTCTAAAAGCTGCCTGGTTTCACATTGGCATTAGAAGAGTGTTTAACGACTTTCATCTCTATCTTGAAATAATTTTATGTTAATTCTTTAAATGTCAATTATTCAGATATTTCCATGCTGCACTTCTAGCTTCCAAGTTATTTCTTTTAAATTGTTGCATACACCATTTAACAAGGTTCTGTGCTAAAGGTTTCATTTTTTATAAAATATTGATTTTCTTTTATATCTTTGCAGTTTACAGAATTAGCCAAGGCTCATGCTCAGAGTCCAGTATCTGGTTTGTCTTTATTATTTCTGGTACATTTTCAATGTTTTACATTTAAATTTGTGCAGTTCATTTTATTGTGAACCATCTTCATTTATTTTCTGTCTCTCTTCCTTCCTTCCAGTTATAATAGATACAGTCAAAGACCATCCACTCTTCTTGAACCAAAGAGCATACATCATCCAGGGGAGCTGATTGGGGAAATATCTGGGATCTTGCACAGAAGTCCATGCCATATACTTCCCTTTTTGGGCCTTACAAATTTCTTATCTCTGAACTTTGGGTGAAGCCTGGCTGATTTGAATCAAATCCTGTCTTTCTGTGCTCCAACAATCTCAAAAAGGGGAAGAAAACTGCTTGTTAAAGTACTAAACTTGTAGCGTCCCTGTAATTAAATGAGGCCCGATGTAAGTGCACTACAATAAATGTTTTATCCTGTTAAAGCTTGTTGAGAGCTTACACACACACTTCCCCATGAGCACTGGGACTCACCTGGTTGACCGCAACAGGCCATGGGGTCGGGGGATCACAGGGTGACTGTACTGGGAGGCCAGCCCTGACTGCTCCCAAGGATGAAATCCTGTGCTTTACTCAGGTTTTGTCTCACCAGCTGAAGTCCATAAGGGCTGGCTGAAAAGAAAAAAAGATGCAAAGCACAAACCCAAACCCAAACCACAGCGCAACTGGAGCTCTCTGATGGCCATGGCCTCAGGGCAAGGAGCACCACAGGCATACTGCCAATGGTTTGCATGGGATTACACAGACTGCCAGAGCTCTTTTTTTTTTTTTTTCTTCATTTCTGTCTTTTTTCATTTAAAACTCATGGATAATTGTAAACCACTCTCTCCTGAGCCCAAGGAAGCTGCAGCCCACGGGCCCAGCACGAGCCACCTGGGAACCAGGAGAGCAGCAGCAGCCTGAGTGCCACGGGGATTGCACCGCCTGCTGTAACCACGGCGTGGAGAAACCCTCACAGGAGAAGCGGAGGGCACCCAGAGAAAACATCATGAGGGGAGCAGGCTGTGAAGCAGTATGAGACAGCACAGAGACGCTGGGAGCTGGGCCCCAGCCCCGCGGGACTCGCTGCCTTTTCACCTCCAGTTTCTTTGCAGAGGAGGAAAGCTCGTCCCTAAACTCACTTCCCAAGGGGCTTTAACAACACACACTGAAACACAATACTCAGCGATGCTATGGACTTACGGACCCAAGTTGTTGATCTAAAATGACTCAGGGCAGCCTGTAAAAACTGCAATTGCAGGTGAGCTGCCAAAAGACATAGAAATGCTAAATTACCGCCACAAGTCCGACAAGCAGCCAATGTGAATGACTACAGCTCCTGCAGCAGGCAGAGCTGTGCTAACTAGCTGGGAAGCCGTCCTGCTCCTTGTATTGGAAATCAATCAAAAATACCACTGTGATGCACAGCCAGGGGTACAGCTACAGCAATGCACTGGGTTCGCCAAGGGCCCATTTTAAATTTGTTATTGTCTCCTCGTGGGAGAAAAAAAAAGATATGAATTCATCCTCTCATTGAGCAATTGCAATGAAAGCGAAAAACAAGATTTACCCAGGTTGTCTCCTGCCCTAAAATTGTATTCTTGTCACTGCTTGACCGGAGTCCTAAACAAACCCAATTCTCCAAACAAATAATGATGGCTTTAATATATACATTTAGAAAATGCAAGGGTTTTGCTTTGCTATTAAAGTTTAATTAGTAATTAATATTTATGCAGCCATTGGCTGGAATTCTGTAAGTTACATAAATAAATATTAACTTGTGGATGACTTAAAAAAAAATCCTTGCATCTGAAATTTATTTGTGTGACTCTCTATTACTTATTCATTAATTCATGTATAATTCCAGCTCCTCTTCATTCCAGATGGAGTGCGAGGGAGGGGGGCGCTCCCTTGGGAACGATGCGCACAGTTTTAATTCTCAATTTAGTCTTCATCACTACAAATTAAACGTTTAAAAATTCTAAACAGCGTGTTTAGCGGTGCTGACGTTCTAATCCATCAGCCTGCGAGAACTGGCGTTTCTTTAGGTATGCAACGGGATGAGCTGGAGAGCAGCACCCAGCACCTGGTAGAAAGGCCGTGACTTGCTTTCGGTCAGTGATGGAGCCCTTGTGTCTCCTCTCCTGGTGAGGTCGGCGAGTCCTTCGCCTGCCCAATGTGCTGCTTTAGTGGGAAAAGCAGCTAATGAGGCTGCAGCAAGCCTCTGAATTATGAGCAGTGAAAATGCCAAAGCAACACCTTTAAGGGGGTCGTTTGGTTATTAATTTTGGAAGCACCTCCCCGTCACCCTATGGTCTCTGGTTAGACACGTTTTGCCAAATGGTGCTTGACATGCTTTGCCTAGCTCTTTTTCTGCAATCGGGATGGCTGAGGGGAGGGGTGGGCACAGTGTCCCCCGCCACTGGGGCCAGAGAGAGGAGCATCAGTTAAAAAGGTTTTGGTAGGCTGGCTTTGGGTTCAGGGCACGGCTGCAGCCTGCCTCTGTGACATGAGGAAACCTCAGGGTCTGAGATCCACCAAAATCAGATGGGAAGGAGAAATCCTCTGGGCACTGAAAACCAGCAGACTTGGCTTCCCTCAGCATGGATATCTGGCCCTGGACCTGTTCAGACAACCCTATGCAGCCAGAGGAGGGGAGTGAACACATCTCAGCCCTTTTAAGACGACAGCAAGCAAAGAGGCTACTTGCATTTTCAATTTCTCCAGCCATCCCACTCTAAGGACTGACCCCTTTAAGCATCTCGCTTATTCTTTCTCAGTTAAATTTCTGAGTTAAACGCAGTAATTTCTGAGTGGTCATCTCCTGCTCAACGAGCAGCTACCTTGTGAACTCAACCAGCTAGCTTGTGCGACCTCAAGACCCCAGTAATTGAGGGCTATAAATGTTTAAGAAACAGAGATTCTTCCAGTTTAAACTATGCTGTGTAAGCTGCCTAATAATCGTAAAGCACCACAGAGTGCCTGGAATTGGACAGGAAAGATGGGGAACATTAAGGGATGGTATTGGCAGGCTTTTAGGCTGGATTTTGCAAATCTTCTGAAGTGGTTGTTCAGATCCACAGTCAGGCATTGAAACAGCCTGCAGACATCAGGCAGCTTAAATACTACCTAAACTGTGCCCCAGCTCCTCGGGGAATGGAAATAAATCAAGGTACTGCCTTACACCCACAGCAATCCCCGAGGCACTGACAGCCCTCATGTCTTTCTTAACCCAAAGAGAGAGGATTCCCTAAAATATCAGCAGACAAGCCACACTTTCCTGCCATCACTTGCCTTCTGTCTCTGTAGTTGAGGAGGATTGATGTCTCTGGACTTGGGAGGATCAGCAGAGCAGTGCTGGTGTTACAGCACACGAGGAGCACAGAGCCGGTGATTTTAATCCCGAGGCTGCTGCCGGGCACAGCCAACTTCCCTCTGTGCTGCTGTGCTTGGGAGGTGCGTGGATCCAGACACAGCTCTATTTTCTGATTTTCCATCCCATTTCACCAATGCAGTGATGTCTGGAAGCACTTGTTAGCAGCACAATTTCTGCCTCAAACTATCTGAATTCTGCTGATAAGATTAAGCTACGGTCCAAAACCTTATTGCTTTATATTTCACAGCTACCAGGCATCTCCTAGAAAGCGGTGTCGATGCTGTATGGATTCCTTCTATTACAACTGGGGTGCCAATAAAAATGCAAAGATACTTTAAAACAATGCGATCTGAGGTGACATCAAAGAAATTCCATCTAGGTCTCTAAGAGTTTATATATTACAGAGGGGGGAGATAGCAAAGCTGTAGTGTTATTGAGCCATTCAGAATAATATCCCCCATTACTGTGGAGAGCCTGGATCCATTTGGGATTTTGTGTGGGCTGACAGCAGTTCCAGCTTCCTTCCCTTATGCCAGCAGTGCTATCCAAAGACAGAGGACAGGAATGCAGCCGCCTGCAGCAGCAGCATGCATCGGCCAGCTGCAGTTTTGAGGAGCTGAAAAACTCTTTCTAGGAAAAAACATGGAAAGTGCACCAAGGCACCTCTTCCACTGTTCAGTCCCAAGCGAATTTATCCATGCTGCACTGTTCATATGCTGGGATCTCAAATTAGCTGTTGCTGGCTTCTTGCTCCTAATTTATTTATTTTTTTCTGGGGCTGGGGGGAGGGGATTGGATGCTAACTCCTGGATACAGCACGATGAAAATCTGAATTTGGGAGCCTCAGAATCTGTATCCCACCGGTCTCTGGATTTCAGCGCTGTGTGTAACACAAACGGCCCCGCTCCCCCGTCGTAGCAGCCGAGCTTCGGCCGCCCCCTGCCGCCCCCAGCCAGCTACTGCCGGCAGCTTCTGCGGGGAGCCACCTTCCAAGGGCTGGAAATCCACGGAGGTAAAGGAAATGCACGCGAAGAGTACTTGCCAGAAATTAGTCGGTGGGGTGGTGGTGTCAGCGCACAGAGCTGCAACGTCCCCGTGCTTTGCTGGGCATCTCCGTGCCTGCAGCATATCTGCAAGGGCACCCGCACGCAGAGCATCCTTCATCCCGCGCTGACCCCTCGGTGCTGGACCTCAGGGCCCTGATGCAGGATGGCACTGCCTTGTTACGTATTTCCTCCTTAAGAAGAAAATCCAGCGACTTTTCATTTTTTTTTCTACGGGTGGCAAACACAAGCTGGAGGGAAGGTAATCGGGCGAGCGGCATTTAATGCCCTCAACTTAGGAAAGGACATCCTCACCTGAAAACTAGCAGAGGCAGAAATCTGCTGCGCACAGACAATTTGCAGGGTTGTAGAGGCTTTAGTTCAGAGAGGCAGCTCTGGGCAAGGTCACTTGGTGAAATGTGAATAAAACTTCCCGGATCACTTAGAAAGCAAAGGGATGCTTCTCAAAAACCATATCACAGAGCATTTCCCTGCAGGGTGTGCAACACTTCTGGGCTGCCACAGCAGCCACTCGTGGGGCAGAGCCTGTGGAGCTGTTTGACTCCTGCACAGTAGCAATTACAAAGAGTTTGGAAATTGAATCAAACCTCCTAAAAGTATATCTATTAAAGATATTTTTGATTCTCCTTGAGTCTGAGAGTGCACTGCTGCTTTTACTCTCTGCTTTCCTGGAGGCAAAGGAAGCGCTGTTATCTCTGTGTGCTCCTCGGGGAACTGGGGGACAGAGGACGTAAGGGCAGACTTTGCAGAAGTGACTGACAATCCCGTCCCATATTCAGGATACACTACCTGAGAGAGCCTAACCTGCAAAGGTGAGGCTGGTAGCTTTGGCTTGAATCTGCTTTAGCTGCCCTAAGCTAAACAATCAAACATGAAGGTGCTTTAAAAAAAAAAAATCATCAGTCTCTGCTGAAGTGTCAAGCCAGATGACTTGCCCCAGGTTGTACAGGGCAGACTGGAATGGGGCCAAGCAAACAAAACTGCCTCCTGAATTGCCAAGTAGCAGCTGAAAAGCCCAAGTCACCATCCTTTGGGATGTGCTTTGGGAAGCATGCAGTGCCCGGAGCTCAGCTCTGGAGTCTTGCATGGCTCCCTAATGAAGCACATCGGTGTGAGGGGTGCTGCAGTTCATTAATTAACAGGTTGGCAATAGGCAAAATTGCCTCTTAAAAACAGGGATCTACTGAGAACAGAAGGAGATACCATGAACTTGAAAGCTCCTGTTTTCTTCTTTCTGTTTGTACATCCTTAACAAATGTTAGCATCCAGCCTTCAGCAACGTGCTGCCCATTACTGCCTGATGCTTACCTGCTATTACAATACCTTTACTGGGTCAGCCAGAGTTGACCTTGGGTAAGAGACCTACTGTATATTCATAACTCCATTTAATTTCATCATTAACTCTTCTGTATACCTAATTTATCACCCTAACTACGTCAAAGTGGGAAACCTGCAATTTCCTTGCTGATAGACTGTTGATGTAGTAGTAAGACATCAGCACACTGGTCACTAATCTGCTTTCCTGGCTCCCAGAGCTGCAGGTAGCTGCACAGGAGGCTGGTTTTCTTTCCCAGCCATATCAGTCTCTTTGATAGCTGTTGTTCCACCAATTAATCTCTTTATGTCTTAGACAGTAATAAGGCTGGGCTTGAAGAGGAATGCTTCACAAGAGTATCTCTATTTAAAAATTAGAAAGGTGTTAAGGCAGCAATAGTATCATAAATCACACAATTTGGACATGATGCCATGTCAGCAAGGAGCTGATGCACAAAACCACGTTTGACTCCAGGAGTGCATGGATCAGCAGCTCACTTAGGGCTAGCCCTGATAAAGGGAATGTGAAAACCTGGTCTGGAGAGCAGGGTAACAAAATGAAGGGCATTTAGCAAGGGAGTAGCAAAGCCAAGCCCAAGTCCCATCACACTGGAACACGCCTCTCATCACATCCAAGACTACGTTAGGGTCTAGTTCACACACAGCCCTGATTTATTCATCTCAGGAGCACTTCAATCATTCTCATGTTCACGGTTACCTTCCAGCACTGCAACAGCTGACCCCAACAGCCTCCTGGTGCTGTGAAGAGCTTCCTGCCCCCCTGCAGCCTGCCCTGCTCCCTGCTGAGGCCAGTGAGCAAACACCTGCTTGGAGCCACATCTGGGAGAAGGGGGAGCAGTCGCTAGCCGTGCATAGCTCCGTGCAGAGGGACATGCTGCAGCTCCTCTGCTGCACACAGCATGGCGCAGAGGTGCTCCTGGGGCCCCAGGTAAAGCACAGCCTGCAGCCAGCACATATGCAGCACTTGCTTCTTGTAGGGTCCTTCAGCTCTTCTGCTTCATGGGAGGAAAGATGTTTATATGGAGGTTGTCCTAAAAATCGTCATAAAAGCAAGCAAGATAATCAAGATGGGGCTAAAACAGTATCCAAGCTCAGCAGGGTGCCACACGATGGATGCACTCTGAGAAAGCAGCCTCTGAAGAGCCATGAATTGGGCACACTCATCTCCTACCCCTTGTCTGTCCCATCAGCAAGGAGACAAGCCTGGGTGCTACAAAGAGCACATTTCAGCCTTGTCTGTGGGCTCATAGCACGGAGAAAAGAGCCTGTCCTTGACAGGCAGCA
The DNA here is from genome assembly GCF_964034855.1 of Anser brachyrhynchus. Taxonomy (NCBI): domain Eukaryota; kingdom Metazoa; phylum Chordata; class Aves; order Anseriformes; family Anatidae; genus Anser; species Anser brachyrhynchus. Next base: position 57,023,155 of record NC_137699.1, read on the forward strand.
GGGTCAGTACTGAGAAGTGAGGGCATGGCATGGAAATGCTCAAAGAAAATCCATCTGCCACCCAGGAGTTGGAGACATGCACAGAGGCAGTTAGCAAGAGCCCCTCCAAAGGCAGGCTGTGAAACAGACACAGAAGCGGAAAAGCCCAGAAATACATGGAAAAACAGCACCAGAAGCTATTTACAAGGAAATGCAGAGGAGGACAAAGGACAAAGCAGAGGAGGAAAATCTGGTGCAGAAGAATGCACTGAGCGCTTTGCTTATGAATGGTGAAGGGCAGGGTGTGTCAGCAAATGCCACACATGGCCATCGGCAGCAGTCACTGCAGGAGAAGTCGTGATGTTAAAGCTTCAGCAAGGAGAAGAAAACACACGCTACTGACTTGAAGGATGAGAAACAGCTTCTGGGGCTCAGGCCAGCACCAAATGCCAAGCAGTGGTACAGATTAAGGAGAAAGCAGAAGGTCAACAGGCAAAGGGGCTGGTGGCAAGCAGGTTGGGTCCCCAGGTGTTCCTCCACATCACACAATAAAGAAACCAAACCTGCAATTAAACAAATCTAAACTAAAGCTGTACCCTGGCAGGATGCAAACACCCCTGAGGAGATTTTAAATTACACACAAGATGTTCAGACTCTTTAGTTCCTTCTTTGGCAGCACGTAAGACAACTGGATATGTCACCAAGGGGAAGAGGGGCCCGGAGAAGTGTCACAACACGCTGTATGGCTGGCTGAGAGGCAGCTGCCACGTGGCTCCATGTGCAAGGTGAATGACAAGTGCAAGGGCATGGCAAGCCTGGGCAGGGAGGGTGAAGCAATCAGACCTCCGTTGGTATTGGGTACAGCAGCTACAACTTTGGTTAAATTGTGTAATTTTGTAATCCAAGTGAGGCCAAGCCTGGGAGGAAGTATTCATATGGAAGGAACATAAGCAGGATGAAAATGTGCAACCAGAGCAGGCAACATCCCCAGCCTCCTCGGAGCCAAGCTGCTCAGCCTCTGCTAAAAGATTCTGGTCCTGAATCACCTGAGCAGTCAGCAGGTACCTGCCTGACTACATGGTATATTGAGAGAAAATGTAATGAGTGCAATGCGACAAATGGAGAAATGAGTCTCAAAGCAGAGCCTACAGCCATGGTGCAGTTATCAGGACAGCACACAAGCTGTGCACTTGAACAGACCCAAGCAAGCTACACGGTGAGCTGAACGCAACTCCATCCAAGTGCCCACCACCAATGTTACCTGACCTGGCAAAAGAAAAAAGATATCCCTGGTGTTGGATGCCAGTGATGGGGATTGGCATGAGCTACTCGGCAAGGAAAGCAGCTACCTTGCTGTGCTTTGAGCACCAGCATCAACATACAGATGGCTGAGGCTGTCATTTGGGACCAGAAGAAGCAACGCCGCCAGCAAGACACGCTAACAAGACTCTCAGGGATCCGTGTCAGTGCCGATGACATTTAGGGGTAGAGATGAGCAGACAGATTGCTGGAAGCTGTGACAGCTAAAGAGTACAACTGGCTTTGGCAGCCAAAAGCCAGGGAAGCAATTGGACCCGTTTGATAATACCAAGCTGAAACTGTACCTTGCTGCACTGTTCAGTCGGTCACCTTCTGAGGGCAGCCTGAGAGAGGTTCAGCCCAGAGCAAAACTTCTCAAGGAGAAAAAAAAAATACTGAAGATCATTGAGTGCCCATTGCAGGCTGCCCCAGAGCACCTCCAGCACTTGCTCCTCATCCGGGCACATGGAGCAGTAACTTGTTCAGATCGGCCTTGCAAGTCATCCCTGCTGGACTCAGCCCTGACTCATCTCATAATAAGGGTCCCTTTGCCATGCTCCCCACATCACCTGGAATACCAGGAAAAACAGACCTTTTGGCAGTATTCAGCCTGCTCATCCCCACACCTGAGAGGTGGTGGTCCTGCTGGAGGCAGCGTGGTTTCATCTCTGGCCCTCCGTGCTGCACCATGGGCCAGCCTGGCCACCAGCTGTCCTCCCCTCCTGTCACTTCAGTCCCCAGAGAAGGGTCCTTCTCCTCTCAGCTGTCTGTCACCCTCTGCCAGCACCAGTGGTGCTCAGGACCAGTGGTGCTCACACCATTATGAGCACCTGGGAGAGTTTTAATCGATGGAGAGCCACCACCAGCAGCATGGTCGAGAAATTTCCGCACGCCGCTTGTGCAAGGAGGCTCCCGCTTGTAAGGGCTGAGCCCATCAGCAGGGAGAGGCAGTTGTGGCAGCAGTGGGTGAGGCAGCTGAAGATGATGCCCTGTTCAGGGCAGCTCCCCAGGCAGGCAAGGGCAGTTTTGCTGTGGATATTCCCTGCGGACAGCACGTCTTCGAAGATGGAGGATGAGGTTGTGCGTGTGACTTTGCTCCTCCTTGGAGTTACCTGCTGTGGTTTTCCAGGCCTGTAAGTGGAAAATAAAAAATAAATAAATAAATAAAGTGAAAAAAAAAAAAAATGGGAAAAAAAAAAAAAAAGGAAAGAAAAAGAAAAGGAGCTGCAGTGCACCGCACGCAGACTTCCAAAGCATCTCTGTGCTGCTTCCCAGCCGTACCCGCAGCGGGGAGCTGCGCTGCCGGCCTTCGGGCGCCGCTCGGCTGCCGCGGCGGTGGCGGCTCCCGCTGCTGCTGCTGGGCTGTCAGAAAGCTCGGGGCAGAGCCTGGCCTGACGCTTTGCTGGCTGCGGGAGAGCTCTTGCAGCATCAGCACTGCGTGGCCCAGGATCCTGGAGGGTTGCGAGAGCCTTCAACAAATTCCGGCTTGGCCCCCGGTAAAGCAGAGATGCTCCTGGGCTCTACCAGCGCTGCAGAACTGGTGGCTGGAAGTTGGACCTTTGAAATGTTTTTTTCCATGAAAATTGTTTATTTAGAGCTGATCTCATTACTCTAAAATAAATCTTGTTTTTTGGGGAAAAAAAAAAAAGGAATCGCTGAGGGCTGTTTAATGTCAAGGGTTGGATTCTGATCCAGGCTGTACGTGTATAATTGCACCAGCCTCGGCTGAGTTGCTCCTGCTCCACACCCACGTAATGGAGGCAGTAATCTGTCCCCCCCAGCGCAGCTACCATATGCACTCTGTGCTCGTGCTTTAATGCGATTAGAAGCCCAGGCAAGCCTGCTTTCTTGGGATGCTGTAGCTGAGCTGAAATCACAGGTGGCCACAGCGAAACAAGATCTGAAATGACACTCTCATATTTTTAGCTGAAGTATGCGCTCACAAGCGATGCAGAAAGGACAGATCTGAAGGCTGAACTGCTCCCCTCGCAAAGCAGGTACAGCAGGGCAGCGCTGCCAGGCATCACCCACTGGGGTGGTTCCTCCTGGACAGGGCTTGAACAGGGACACAGTCCTGTGATCACTGAAAATAGATGCGCAGGTTGTAATGGACAGGCAAAATGCAGCCATTGATCCATAGTTCTCAGTACTCTGAAGAGCAGGCAGGATACAGATAAAATTTATTTTTCGTCTGGAAGAAGCATTTGTAAAGCTAAAATTATTAATTATTAATAATAATAATAATAATAAAAGAATGTTAAAGGCAGCACTTCAATATAATCCTGTGGGCATATTTCATCAACCAAAAGAGAAAATCTTTATTTTTACAGAAACAACACATTCAAAAGACACGTATTTTGTGCAAAATCCTGTTTCCTTTTTGCAAAATAAAAGATACTTTACTGGAAGTTTTCAGGCAGCACCAGCACTTTATCCAAAAAGGAAACAAACAGCACATGTGCAGGAAATGCTTGCTTATTTAAATAATTTCATTTCTTTCTTCTTCCTTCTATGCCCTCCAAAGAAGGATGTGCCTGTGACAGGCTCCGAAGGCCGCAGACGTGCCCTATCGTGCGATGGAAGTAGCCAGGCTTCCTGCCTGCCAGCAGCGCCTCCTCACTGCGGGGTCTTTGGGACGAGGACAGACTCTGTGCGAAGCAGCACCTCTGGATCTCGTGCCCAGAACCACGCCGGCTCTGCTCTCGCTCACGCTGCCCACCCGGTCTGTGGCTCCCGTGCACCCTGCCCACCGGGACACCCGGCTCCTGCCCCGCAGAGCTCTCCCGCACTGTGCCCGGGCTGGTGCCAGCCGGGGGCTCGCTGCGGGTCCGCTCTGCCCCATCACCCAGGTCAGCAGTGGAGATGTGCAACAGCTCCAGCAGCGGGTCCCAGGGAATGCTGCTGGTGGTCAGCTGCTGGCTGTGTGTTTCCTTGCCTCGCCCAGATTTTTGCATCATCTATTAGGTGATATCAGCGATAGTTATGATAAGTTTGCCAGGCTCAACCCAATGCCTCCACCTGCCTGCAGGACAATGCTATGCCCCAGAATTAAAAACTCACCAACAGGACCCAGCCCATGGTAATTAGCTCACCCACACCATGGGAAGATGGATACTTCTTTGGGCAATCACTAACGACGAAAATGAGCCCAGGTTGTCGTCTCTGAGCATCTTGTTTGCTGCATGGAAATGGTCAGCCTGTTAAACCACTGCTCTGGCAGCTCTGAACATCTATAATTCAGTTATCTTCCTTGGGAGCAGTGAAAAATCCTCCAGAAGGCAGGTCTTACTCTTTTGTCTTTGCCTGTCTGCATGCACATGCCATCAGCCAGGTCTGCTGTATCCTCCTGGGCCCCACTGGCCGCAGGGGCTCAGCACCACTCAGCATCGTGCTCATTTGGTTTTCTGAATATTTTCTTCAGCTAAGAAAACACTCTTTGCTGGTCTCAGATACACACTGTGTGGCATTTGGAGTAAACACCTGCAGCTGCCTTTTTTTTTTTTCTCCCTCCTCTCCTTTTCCTGGTAACATTATGTTCTCCTAGGGAGGAAAAACATTAGCTTGCTGCTTGGGATGATTCAATTACTCAGCAGTAGGTCAGAGAAAAAACAAACACTGGATGCTGCTTCTTGCATCCGCTGAGCAAAAGCCTGGCTGGAGCTCTGATGAACTGGAGTCTCAGGTAACACCTTACTGGGAAGGACCAGTAAGAGCTACTGAGCTACTGAAGTAGTTTGTACCCTTCCTTAACACCTTTTGTTGAAATACGAGATCAATAAACATCCTGTGGCTGTGCATTAATCTTCTTCAAAACCAGCTGGACTCATTAGTCTTATTACAATGCCTAACTATTTTTCCCCACTGCTTGGAAGGATGTGTGAAGTTCAGCTAACACACACAAATCCCAAGTTTCATAAACAATTGTGACTGCTTTTAAAGAATCGCATTCTCCTGTCACATTCTGGATAAACTAGAGGCGGCTATGGACATCTCCTGTGACGCCCTTCCTGGGGATTAAACTGTCTTCATGTGATTTCCTTCGAAGGAAGGCTGAGTGGCAGCATTTGCTACCCCAGCTTTACACTTTCCCTAGATGTTGGCACACACGAAGCATTGCAAAAGCTGGTGAGAAGTTGTTTTCACAGAAACTTTCACACCAGATGTATCTGTGCTGTCATCACACTATAATAGGAGAGGGAAAGCAAGGAACAGAAATAATGCTCAGGCAATTAGTCAGAGGAGATAAATAATGAAGTAAAAATAACACACTTCTAAGAAGCGTGGCACACATTAACACGTAGTAAGGACAGGGAGCTGAACCATGTCAGAGAATGTGGAATTGATACAACAAAGGATTTAAGCTGCAAAACCGAAGTGACAGCTCAAGCAAGTCCTCTCAGTTATTACCTGGCCACAGAAACGCCCAGACTGCAGCCATGCCAGACTTTCTTCTTTAGCACTTCTGAGGCACCGGCTCTCAGACTCAGTGCCTCGGCATGTCAGGATTGAGAAACCCAGCGTTTCACTCAGATCTGCGAGACAGGCTCAGAAACAACCTCCTGCTTGTGTGCACCGACAGAACGAGCAGGCTGACTGCCCACCTTCCCAACCTGCAGGTACAGCTGCCCGAGTGTGGCCGCCTTTGGGTTTTGGTACCTACAGCATGAGCCAGGAAGCTAAGGGAATCTCCTCGTGTCTTAGCAGAATGACACAGCTGTCATGCTGGGTGTTACTGGAAGCTGCTTACCCTGTCTGGTCCAGCTCCTTGCTCTGAAACCCTTGGTTTCTGCTGGAGGTGCCAAGAGGGAGGTGGACTCGGCAGCACACAGCCAGTGGAGAGGCACAAGCAGGGCACTGCTCTCCTGCTGTCGGCAAGGCATCCCACTGCCACGTTCCCCTGGCTATCTCTGTCCCCCTTGGGACAGGTCTTGGGGATGGAGGATGGATCTCAGTGTCTGCAATGCAAGCCCTTGGTCTTGACTGGGATGTAAGTACACGGCAGGATGTGGTCACCAAAAAGCCCTTTGCTGAGGCGTACATGCAAAGTGCACTTTGGGAATAGTCTGAACAAAATCACTCTCCCCTGAAGTTCCTTCAGAGAAGACGACTTAATTATTCTTGTAAACGTCTGGACTGCTAGAGATAACAACACCCAAAATACCAATCATTGCTGTAGCAGGTCTTCCCATGGTGTAAGGAGCCCAAGCAATGGTGAATCTGTCACAGCTCCCAGTTTTGGCAGTACCAAGCGTAATAATCTGTCCCCGTCCAGAGCTACTGCAAGGTTTCTGGCTGAGTTTTTAAGGTGCCCAAATCAGCATGTTTGCATTGGCATATTTCCAGTGTGGGACCAGCAGTGCAGTCCCATAACTGACCTGTGTATGAACTTTTAGGATAAAGTTAAGCTATCTGGGAGCTCCCAGATTGCAGCCACTCCCAGTTCACTATTAGAGCTGGACGTGGGCAGGGGCCAGCCCTCCCCTCCCTTTACTATCGTGCTCTGCATGCACTGGAAAAGTGCATCGATCAGTGCATTGGCCAGAACAAGCTGCAACAGGGGGCAAGTGTGAACAAGTGACCCAAGACCCCAGAGCAATAAGACAGTCCAGGCCGATGCAACCTTAGATGCCTCTTCTAAGACAGACACAAAACACTTGTGTGTGTGTGACAAGGTGACTTTTGGACTGTTTTGCCTGATTTTCTGTGTGGATCAAATTCCCTTCACGTGAACAGAAAACTTTTCAGAAATTTCCATAGGAACTGAATCAGCTTTTTTAAATTTGTCAACAGTAGAAAATACAGAGATCATCAGAAAGATGGTATATTCTATAAAGATCCTAATTTCTACTTCCTTACTTGTAATTTAAAAAAAAAAATGGAGGAAGTGTTTTCTTAGGGAGGTAAACTTCTTGTCAGGATTTCACAAGATTCACAGTACAGAAGTGATAGTTATGTTGAAATTCAACAACTGGTGGCTTATTTCACTGCTGCTACATCTTAAATCAAGTGGGATAAGAACCCAGGCAAAGATACTGCCTGAGAACTGAGATAGCTCCTCCTCTTCAGATACCTGCAGTTTCAAAGCGTGCTCAGTGGGATTTGCAGATACGGGCTATCTAATCACGTTAGTGGACTGGTGCCTATCTGCAAGAACACCGGTTTGTGTTCTTTGCTTTGGACTGAACCTGTGTGGTAGGACTGGTTCAAGGAAGGTTACTCTATGATAACCTTGGTTTTGTTCCTTACAACTTTTCAGATAGCCGTTGTTTGGGCTGGAGTTTTATCTACTGTGTACCCAGACCAAACAACTGGACATCGAGTCTGGCTTTCAGAAACACGGCAGAAAGGAATTTAGCTCTTAGCAACAGCAAGTCGAAGGTGGAGGAAATGTTGCTTTGCCCACGCAAAAACCAAAATTTTCTTTCTCACTTGGTTTAGGAACAAGATCTGGAACTAAACAGTAACTTTTGGGTCATGAACATGGATTTTCCCAGTCCCACTTGTCCAGGTTAGCCAGTTCTTAAGTTACTCTGACTTCATTGCTGCTTGCAGAGGGACAAGGGGACAACAGGAGCCGAGGGGACGTCCCAGTGCTGTCCCAATTAGTTTTTCTCTCTCCCTCAGCCATGCTGGACCACCTAAGCCAAGCTTTCAATGAGTAGTCACTAACTGCACAGATAGAGAGGGACTTGCCACCAGGACCCATGGTAAGCAGCCTGTGCTGAGGGGTCAGATGTTTGGAGGACGTGTAGGGGTAACGTGGGGAGGACTGATCCATCTCAGATTCAGTTCCTCTTTCTACATTCACAGCAGTGCAGAGCAGGTTTGATTCATACCCATTTCAAGTCACTGCCCATTGCCCCCAGTGCTTTCTGCAACCACACAGCACAGGAAAAGCATTCGATATGAAGGTATCACTTCTCTAAAACTGTACAAGAGTACAGAACTAAATATGTGATTCTCAAAAACAAACCAGAACCAAACAAAACAAAAGCCCATGCAGAACCATGGAACCAAACCCATGCAATAGGAAGGTGGTGTGCTGTCACCAGGCTGACTCACAAACAAGTTGGCCATGAGACCTGCTCACATGGGGCCCGGAGCAGGATCCTGCACAGAGCTGCAGCCTTTCACTTCACCCGTGTAAGTGGCATTTGCACTGACAATGCCCAAACATGCAAAAGTCGAAAGCCTTGAGCAGCAAGAAATGAGGACTCTTTGGGAAGACCTGGAATATTCTTGGAGGGAAAGCTGATTTTCCAAAAGCTTGTGTTTCAGTGCATGTTCTAGCATTCCTGGATATGTGCAAAATGACAAATGCAGTATTCACAGCTCCTGCCCTGGTTGTCAATAAAAAACACATCCCTTTTATCTGATAGACATTGCCTGTTCCTTAAGCCCTCCTCGAAAGGCTGGTTGTGGTGAATTCATTGGCACACCAAAGACCTGTGATGGGGCAGAATAAGGATTACAAACCTTGCTTAAAAGAGATCTTGGTCTCAGTTGGGGATGCAGACGCTGAACATTGCAGACTGACTGAAGGAATGCAACACTGGCAGGGAAAGCTCATCTAACACTAATAAATCAGCCCCTGCAAGCCAAGCTAACAAGAATTGGAGCCTCTTGACTGCATCTCCTTGGGATTCAAAGGAAGCCATGAAGACACGGTCAGAGCAGGATGATGCAGTCTCCCACAGGGACGTCTCACAGACAGGGTGATCTGGGACGGAGCTGTGCCCACATGGTTCCACTGTGCTGTTTCCGTGTAAAGAGCAAAGAACACATGGCAGCTAGGAAACACAAGTCAGATATAAACCAGAAGATCAAACAGCAATGCCATCTGGTGTGATCAGTGCTTTTCACTCCCCATACACAAACCAGGTGCAAAAGACAGAGAAAGAAAAGAACTGCTACAATATATCCTGGTTTTTGAAAGCAGCAAGTTATGATTCAAGAAGGGAAGAGGTCATCCTCACCTCACCTCCTTTCCAATGCCTTGGAAAGGGAGAGTCACACTTGGTTTCTTCTCCTGAAGTGGCTTGAGTGCTCATCCCACCCAGCCTGGGACACTACAGGATGCTAACAGAACCCGTAACTTAAGAGAGCACCTTGTTGTCTCAAATCATCACTCTCACTCCCTTACAAGAACAGCCTGGGTAACTCTCTGGACCTCCATTCATCGCTTTAACAGGGCTGATTTTAGTGGAGCAGTGCCAAATCTGAGGGGCTCCGCCCTTCCACCAAGCAAATACTTCGCAAGCAAAACCTGAATGAGCCTCCATCTATTTGACAGATCAGGCACTTACTGTTTAATTATACAGATGAGTAACGCCACTGAAAGGGTGCTTTTTCTTTGCGAGTTTGTTACAGGGGAATGAGCATGAATTAGGCTGTAAAACAAAACAACTGTGGTGTAAACAGTGTAATTGCTGTCTTCTCATCTGTGGCAATCAATGATCTGTAAGCCATTTACATGGCTGCCCCAAGCCATTTCACCATCTTGCAGTCTGGGGGCAATAAATAACATCTTTGCAAATGAGAGAGAGAGAGGAAGATGTACTCCAGTGTGGTACCCAGAGAGAGCTGCACTACATCAACGGGGATGTCAGCCATGGAGAAGACAATGTGCATGCTCTCTAGACACAGAAAAAGGGTGGGCAGGGTGAGGCACGTTTAATAGAGGCAGGCCTTCGTTCTCAAATCCACTTGATAAAGTCACTGGAGGGGATGGCAGAGGGGTTGGAACTAGGTGATCTTTGAGGTCCCTTCCAACCCAAGCCATTCTTTGATTCTGTGTTTACCAGAAATCACAATTTGTGCCAAACTTTCACTTTTTTAGAAGCAAGCCTAATTGATTTCTACTTATATTTAGCAAAACACTCCAGCTTACAAGTATGTCAATTAGGCATGAGCTTGAAGTTAAGCTGAGGCCAATGCCTTCTACTGACTCAGGAACCACAAGGGAACTTAGGCAACTTGCAGGGTCTGGATGAATATTTTGGAAGTGGGGCTGTTTCTTGATGACAGAAAAACAGCTAATGGTATGATTCGCACCGCCCCCACTGCACCGTGTCTCTCCATGGAGCACACAACCGCCTCTTGGAAGCTGAGCCCTATATACATGTCCTATACAACAAGGATTGTGGTTTAGACCCCGATTTCATGACTTCTTGAATCAAGTGGTCTTCCGACACATTGCTGAAAGTAGCATCCTCTCGCTCTGTCTGGGTGCAGGCATTGCTGGTGCTCAGGTGTCCCCACACCCACACTGCCATGTTGCACTTGTGTTGGGGAAGATGGTCAAAATGAAACTCAACATGCTGAGCAGAGCTGCCCCAGCAGGCCAGAAGCTGAGAAAATGAATGTTTGGGGTTTTTTTCAGCTGTTGCCCTAGGGTTAAGGACCTAGCTTGGTTCTTTTCAAGAGAATGCAGAAATTAAACGGGGCTCTGGCTGGTTTGTCCCATGTCACTCCAGGGCAACAACTCTGACCCTGAGAAGCACTGAGGCAGACCCAAGCTTTTCTCTTACCCAGCTGAATGTCTGAGCTTTTCCATGCAGATCAGTTGTCCTGTGTAGTGTAATGTTGCTGAGAAAGCCAATGCACATTTCTACCCAGGCCAAGGAGAAGAGCCTGTCACACCACCCACATCACAGGCAAGGGTTCAGTCATCCCTGTTCAGGTCTGAGATACCCCATCCTTCATCCTCATCTTCAGAGGAGGAAGAGCTTTAACCCCAGAGAGATGGGACTCACACCCCTTCTCACCAAAGATGTAGGCATGGCCTCCTGCAGCTCTGGCTCAAGGTGTTCTTCCTAAATGACAGCTGGAACTCAACAGAGTAGCTGTAGCCCCCAGCGAGAGGTGCCCTGCATAAGCAACCAGACCACAGGTGCAAAAATGGGAAGTAGAGAGAAAAGAAGCTCTCAGTCTGTGGTCACTGCAGTGCAGACACTTGAGGGGAAGGTATCTGGCTCCAGTACCGCAACCATGATGATGGTTGGGATGTCCCTAGAGACTGAGCTCCTGCAGCCAGAGGGCAGCTGAGGATGCCAGGCTGGACTGGGTGCTGGCAGAATGGCTCTATCCTGTAAGACTGCAAAAATAAATTCGTAAATGAGTAACAAACACAGCACATAGCAGGTTCAATTAGGGAGAGGTCTTTCACTTTCTAAGAGGACATTATTTTAAATACCTGACCTTCTGGCAGAGAGGGGGCTGATTTAGGAGTTCTGTGTACCAGAGTGCCAGAAGGAGACTGACTCCCATCATATGAAGTAGCAGAGGCTTTCATCCACCCCATGGCCCTGGTACCTTGTGAGACCTGCAGCAAAAAAAACAATGTCAACAAGTATTTGAGTTTTCTCCTGGAAAGAAATATTTTGATAAATCCCCCAGAGGCCTCTGTGTGAGTGAAGAGCCCAATCTCAGCCAGATTTTATCAGGGAAAAATAAAAGACAGGAGTCTCTAGGACACCTCCTCTTGCTATACAAACGGTTGTCCTTTCCAACCACATTTCCATGTGGTAACTGGAACATGTTCTGAGCAACAGCCAAGCTGATGGCACATACCCAGCTGCCCAGCCAGAGTGCTGGAGGGAAACTGTGGAAGGGGAGGTTTGCCTCATCAGTCCCCCAGTTTTGCTTTTTAGCCTTCCAGACTTCTGTGAGGCAACTGAGTAATTTCATCACCTTGCTTAATAAAAAAAATAAAAAAAGGAGGCAGATGAGGTGATGGGGGTGATGGGTTGGCCTGCAGTTTTATGATGTTCAGGGCTTAAGCCCATCAAGACAAAGTTCAAGAGGAGGCTTGCTCTGCAGAGCAAGCCACCAACGACCAGCCACAGTCAAATGGAAAACAGAATAGATTTCTGCTTGTGGTGCCATGGCCCAGTCATAAAACCACCTCATTCCATCTTCCCCTTGTAACGATGCCTTCTGCTCTGTGGCCACCAGTGTGGTGCCACCAAGAAGGAAGAAGCCTGGCAGGCAGTTGCATTGCTCTCCTGGCACGTCTAGCACATTTTAGCAATTTATTTGACAAATGCCAGCAACATTTTTACATCTTCCTGGAAACAATAGTCAGCCACTTGTTCAGACAAAGAGCATCACCCTCTGTGATCTTTACATCAATGCCCAGTGCCTGGTTTGGCAGGGATGCCAAACTGTCCCAGGACCAGTGATGTTTTGAGCAGAATGATCACACACCGTGAATAATCATTTTCATGTCCCATGGAGAAGCTGGCAGAAATCATAACATAACCCAGAGCTTAGCAGCCCAGCAAGTCTCAAAGCACTTAGCACAAACAAACAGGCTACTTCTGTTTGATGGAAGGGCATGGGAACAAAGAGGCAGATCTCCAAAGGCATTCAGGCATCTACTGGGCTCTGAAAAACTGTCACACCACCATCCAGGTGCAGAAATGTGGCCAGATGTTGGGTCTCCTTCTTGCCTCAGTCATTTCCACAGTGTCCACACCACATTAATGCCTTCTACTAGAGGCAGTGTGATAGCACTTCCTCCCTGTGGGGTGAAAACCTTGAAAACCTTCATACACCTCCCTGCTTGTGATCACTATCAGCATTTCCTGTACCCTCTCAGAGAGGTTGCTGGCAATGCTCTGGTTCCCACAGCATCCTGTCCCTCCCATATCACCTGGCCTCTGCTGTGGTGCACAGCTGTGTTGCTTTGCACGATTCCTTGGTCCCTCAGGCTCTGCTGTTCTCTGTTTCTGATTAGAGCCCAAATTGCCTCCCTCCATGCTGATTTGTAATTCTAAAAGTGGCCGAGATTCACAGCTTCCTCTTTGACTTTTTGGGGGTGTAATCTCATATCTGCAGCAGGGAAACCTAATAAACCTCACCAACCTCAGTGCAATGACACTGCCTTTACCCAGATGTAACTCCTAATAGCGACTGGCCGTTCACTTCATGGGTTTCGGAAACTTCAGCATACATCTCTACTTGCGCTTCCTTTTCTTCATTTGACACAAATTAATCTCTTTTCTATGTCCTGTTCTCACAAAACTGTGGATTTCAGAAAAAAAAAAAAAAAATTAACAGGAAACTTCTTCTCTGCTGGATTCTCTTGCTGCTTGTTCATTTTGGGTCTTTTTTATTTCTCGGGACTGGATAGAAGAAGGCAAAAAGGATTGAGGATCTCACAATCCCATTGCCAAGCTGAAAACAGAAGACCTCCACAGTTTCCCTGGCCCTGGGGTGGCAGCGAGCCCTCCCACGCTGCCTCCCAACCCCAGGGCAGGCCCAGCAGGCTCCATCTGCCCCCTCCCATTCCAAGAGCCTGACTCCTCCGGCATTTCTCCTCACCTCCCACACTACAGGCAACCTGGGCCTTTCCATGCTGTCCTCAGCTGCTCTCGGGAGAAAGGCAAGGCTCTACTTCACCCTCCAAAATGCATGCTCCCGAGGCTTGGTGAGCAGCTCGGCTGTGGAGCTCGAGGTAACGCCACCCAGCTGAACGCCTGTGGTCCCCACACTGGCTACGCAGGGCAGGCAGAGCACGTGGAGCCCTGCTGAGCTCAACTAATGGAAAAGCTTTTGCCTTACTGTCTCCTCTGACCATCAGAAAATCAAAAAAAAAAAAAAAAAAAAAAAACAAACACTCTGAGACCAACTGAGAGCACCATCTCGGAGCACAACCGTGTAAAACGGAGGTGAGGCCTCAACCCAGGAACCTGCCTCAGCGTTACTTCAGCTCCCTGAAGAAGCTGCTTTCCCCACAGTCCTGCCACCAGACCACACGTCATCTGGCCTATGTGGCCAGTGCCCCCCGGTGTCTTCACTGCTCTCTTGACCACTGCTAGATGATAGAAGCTGGCCAGCGTGACCTTGGTATGATGCTGTGCAGCTGGCTGGTCGCTCCCCAAGGCGCCGAGGCAGCCCCTTGCTGGGGAAGGCTCCTGCTGCCTCACTTGAGCAAGGGATCAGGGCAAAGAGCTCCTTTGCACTCAAACGCACAGAGGTTTGTACACAGAGCATCTCTGCAAACCTTCAGCATGAAAGCCAGCATAATGAGCTTTGCGTGGCTATCTCCAGCAGTGGCTATCTGGGAAAAATCAGCTATTTCCCGTCAGAAGGCCGAAGGCAGCTATCGCTGTCCTGCTTGTTATCAAGCTCCATCCATGAAAAGAGACTGGTGTATTTGTGTGTTCATAATGGTTCTAATTTTGATTAGGTAAAATAGAATTGATCTTCCTCCTCTTTCTGTCTGGCCCACAGGAAGCTCAGCTCAGAGCAGGAGCAGTTTTTGCTTCTTTACTTATGAGTAATGCAAGTTTGAACTCAGTTCTCAAAATGCGTGCCTCACCAGCTCGGAGCTGCTTCACTGTAGTTATTCTTAGCCCCCAAGTCACCATGATAAGAAGCTAAATTAAACTGATTTCCAACCAAAAACATATTGAAATGAAAATATTTATCATAACTGCTTCTGGAAATGAGAAAGTGTTCTTCATTTTCAGGGCAAACAACATGATGTTTCTATAAGAAACCACTTCAAGGCTGATGCATTAGTGGTCTGGACCTTCTGGAGTGAAAGATGAATGCAAGGTACCCTGCAAGGGACCCTGCCTCCATTCTCCCATCTGGGAGAATATTTTCATGTTTGATGGAGAATTCACAGCCCAAGTAGGGCAGCTGCACCAGGCACATGGGATCCCAGAGGGCTATCACAGTACAAGACTCCCCATGAGCACGCTGTGTATTCAGGGAGGGAATGGAAAGAAGTCAAATGATAAATCTCATGCCCTGCATGTGAGATGTGACAAATCTGCTGTTCTAACTTGATAGTGTCTCACACAGATGTAAACATATACTGCAGGGTGAGTTTGGTGGAAAAGCAGGCTCTTTCCTGGCAGAGCTCTTGGCGCAGGTTGGAGATGTGAGCTGTGTGTTCCCCATTCATTTTCAGCTCCATTCATGGTGCTGGAAAACATTGCTCAGCACCTACACATCTCCCCAGATTTTCTTACAAATCTGTCAGATAATGCCATGCCAAAGCTTTTGGGTTTGTCTTTTAAAGACCATTTTTCTAAAGCTCTTTGCAAATATTTTAATAAATAAACAAAACCTAAATTTAGTATATACAACAACAACTAAAAAAATTTTTTTTAAAAAAATCTATCTCCCTTTATATCTTATGATACTTATGTCCTTACAGCATCACTTTTGCTACATGAGTGTTCAGGGAGTTCACAGCAATTTTCAGCGTTGGCAGGCTCTGGTCTGACCTCCTATGGGATAGACTTTGGGATACAGGTGTGAAGCCAAGAGCATCCAGCACTACTGTGGTTTATAGGGTCTGTGCTGGGCAACCATGATGCACAACAAGGACTGCTCACCCTTAAGATTTGGCAGCCTGAAATGAGACATCTTTAGTGTTTTTTCCAACACCACCAAGAAGCCTTGTTGAGCCAAAACAGGTGCTGGTGCTACTAACCCACCCAAACTGTGGGTGATTTTCAGCATGTATGATTCCTCTGAAACCTGTGTGAGATCTAAATGCAGAAACGTGATGCTGGAAATGCCTTGCCAAGCTTTCCTGCTTGGGCCAGCTTCTGCTACTGGTGAGGCACAGACCAAAGCTTCCTCAGCCTCTGCAGGTGCACATCTCCCTCCTGTTTTCACCAGCTTCAGATCCCCTCTATCCTTTTCCTCTGGACATTCCGGAGAAAGGAAGCACTTGAAATTTTACTAAGAAGAGAAGAGGTGGGCCAGACCTTGACCAGGTAACGACCAGTGCTGCTTTGGCTTTCAGCTGCCAATAAAAGCCAGCTGCAATGAATTATCTTTCATTTTGGGTCTGGCTTTGTGGGGAGAGGACTGATTTGCCCAGCCCTGATGCAATTAACTGCACAAAGCCAGGGCCACAATCATGATCTTCAGTGTTTATCAAAACAGTTGGGTGAAGGGCAAAGCAATATAGTAAAATGAAAGAAGCATGTAGCAGCATAGACAGCAAATAGCAGGGAAATGAGAGCTAGATAGTGACTTGAAGGCTCACCAACAAGCTAGGTATATCCTGCCCAGCCCTAAAACAATTCTTTCAAGCTTTATGACTCAGAGTTTTACCATGAAACACTCCCTTTCTAGTTTCCTCCTGCAGTCAAGAGAAGCGCTTACTGCTGACCTGTGGCAATGTGCAATGAGAACTCTTCTCATGCTGGCTCAGCTGCCTGGGCCAACCTTGGGATTGGGAGGTACTAACTTGGGGTAGAAATGTGGCCCGTTCCCCATGCCACCCACCTGGCTGCAGGAGGGGACATGCAAGTCTCCAGGATGCCCAGAGCTCAGGCATGCGTGTGCCTTGAGCCAGGCGCCAGGGTTAAATATGCTGCGTCCTGAGGTGAATAAAAACCCCCGGGGCTACATGCAGCTGCTCCAGGGCTGGAAGGAGGAAAGGGTTTGTTATGAAAGAGGAGGCTGGCACAGCACTAAGCAGTGTGATGGTGAAAGCTGTTGGTCCCTCTTACCTCAACCTACAGCTGGGGTAACCCCAGCTCTGAGCTTCTGCCTCAGCTCCACCATTCAGAGTTTAATCAAATTCAGCTTGGAATTAGTCTTTTCTTCAAGTAGTTTTCTGATGAGTAACCAAGTTACATCAGTGGCTGAGTCATAAAAAGCAAACCTTTGTGCAGCAAGAGCAAGCTATGGAAACTCCCTGTCACATCAGCTTTATGACTGCCGTTTTCAGATGTTTCAGAAAAAACAGCTTCTCTATACCACAATTAGCTCAAAACCTGTCAGTGGAAGTGAATACATGTTTTGAAAATGTTAGCAAGTGATTAAATGGTACCTTAATTGCAAAGAACAGAAGCAGAACTGCATGTGGGAAGGGGGACTGGCTCGCCAGGTCCCATGATACTTAATCCCCTGGGGACACAGCAGATCTAAGTGCACTTGCAGACTGTTGCAATCTCCCCCTGTAACCTTGGAAAAAATGGAGTTTCAAGGTCGAGCACCAATCTGAAAGTCAGGTTTTAAGAGAAACTTGGCACCCAATTTACCGAGCTCTTTTCAGCCTGGGGGAGAAGATGAGAACACTTACCACAGGACCACGTATGTCCCATATGCAATGTGGGACTCTGTCCTACTTTATCCTACTTTGAAAGGAGTGAACACTTAGGCAATAAGGACATTACATGCTAATCCCAATACTTTTCTAATCCACTTGCATTTTATGGGCTTTCTGAGCCAGAGCTTGTATTGGATCTTCACAATTAATACCCCAATGGACTTTTCTCCCTTGAACTTGTCCAACCACTTTCTCAATCCATTTATTCATCAGTATCTACACCAGAGCAATGAGTTCTGTGGTTTAATGTGAGACTGTGTAAAGAAGTACTTTGATCTGTTTGTTTAAAAATGCATTATTGGAAAAAAATAATTTTAAGACCCCAGGTTCTCATTTGGGGAAAAAAAAAAATCTGTATAATTTTGTTCTCTATTCACCTTCTCCATTGCACTCTTGATACAGAAAGCTCTGCCACAGACCTTTTTAGTCATCCTTCCTAATCAGTACAAAGTCTTCTCATGTAGAAACAGTCCTATTCATTTTGCCATTCTTGTTGCCTTTCTCCGTACCCTTTCTACTTCAACTTAATTATTTTCAGCCAGAGAGTTAAGAACTGCATACGCTGCTCTGGGTGTGCAGCTTCCCAGGTGTGAGTGCAAAATGTTTCTAAAGTAGCTTATTATGTTTTCGCTTTTGAGCTTTCTTCCTGTTCGAACAATACCTAACATCTGATTTGCCATTTTCTCTCTTCTGAGCATTGAGTTGACATTTTCATAGGGTTATACGTGATGAGTCTAAGCTCTTCTTTCCGAGTGGCAATAGCTAATTTTAGACCTCACCACTGTGCACGGTTAGGATTGTTTTTTTCCTTAAGTACATGAATTGCATCTGCTATTTTACCATTCAGCCAATAAGCATTACAAGATCCTTCTGTTATTCTCTACTGTCAGTTTTAATTTTTATTATTCTCAGTAAACTGTGTATCATCAGGAAGTGCTGTCACTTCTTTACTCACTCCTCTTCCAGATCATTTATGAATACACTGAAAAGGAACCCAGCATATATATCTATAGCAGTTTATTAGTTCAACAACTGAGAGTTGTGAAAACTTTTTGCTTCTTGTGCTTTAACCAATCATTAATCCATGAAAGTGGTTTCCTTTTATAGATTGTGTGATTGTTCCTTTCATATTTGAACCTTTGACCACTACTTCAATCCTCTGTTATTCTTGTCTACCATTTTTTCCAGGAGAGTTTGAAGCATCCCTGCCTACACTTTCATAGCCCCATCCTGAAAGACTTGGCTGGTGAGTCCTCCAAAAAAACAGTCAATTTATAGAAGCACTACAGTGCCTCAGAGTAAGTGCTGATGGTAGTCAAGTGTTTATGTACTTAAAGGTGATGCAATGTACTGAGTCATATATGTCACCAGCTCTCCTGTTGAAACAGACCTCTGTGCTTGGCCTGAACGTTGAAATATACCAAAACTTTTAAGTTATTAGAGAACTTTTTTGTCATTATGCCATGTGATGTACATAGAAGACAAGTCATTCATGCCAAGCTCTGACAACTACCATTGCAAAAACTCTTGCTTAATGCCAATCAAAGGATTGAATATGATCAAAATGTCCAAGCAAAAAAAAAAATTCATCCAGTGAAACAACTGATGATTTGCAAGAGTCTCACTCCGGTTGTTTTGTTCTCAGTTACATCCAGTTGTTTGAGCAAAGGCTCAGATGTTTACATTACAAACACACTGTGCCTTAAGCCAGCAATTTTCTGTGTTTCCAGTATAGCAACCCAAATTTTCTTTGCATTATAAGCGTAACCACAAAACAAACTGAGCAAACATGTTTTACATCCCTACAGAGCTTTGTTGACAACTTATCAAAAACTAATCTGCAGACCACACTGCCCTATGTACTTAAGCAGATGCTGCTGTTCTGTTGGAACATCTCAGGCATCCAAGGATGGGCTTTGGAAGTTGCATCTTCCCCCTTTTACACAGGGAAAAGAAGTGTAAAAGTTAGTCTCTAAATTTACTGTAGCATAGAGTTCAAGTTACCCGTGAAGACCAAGTTCTTCTTGGACTGCTTGTTTGTTGGTTATAAACAGCACAGGAATTCTGCCAAGGAATTTCCTACAGGGATAGGAAAGACAAGTTTGGAAACAATAAAGAATTTTCCTCTAAAATTATGCCTTTTTTTGTTGTTGTTTCATTGCTGCTGGGCTTGAAATTGAAACCCTTTTGCCTCAGTGGCTAGGTGGACAGCTTGGTCAGGAGAAGGCAGACACAAAATAAAAATTTCCTTGTGATCAGGATGGTAACAGGAAACAGCCTGACTGTATCTGCACACTGGATCCAACCATAGCCCCTTTTATTTACACCCAGGCATGATGTATGCATGTACAATAGCCAAATTAACAAATATTCCAGGCTATTGTTGCGTACAGATTATGGAGTCAGCCTTTGTTCTGCTGTGTGCACAAGCTTTGAAAGAGAGCCTTTGTAAAGGAAAATGGCCTGCTGTTTGTATCAGTTTCCCTCCCCAAAATGAATTCTGTATTTCTCCCAAAAACACACACTAGGCCTAAGTCTCCTTCTCACAAAGGGGCTCTGTCTATGTGCCTTTGCTTAGAACACAGATTTTATTTATCAAAACTGAGCATGAAATTCAGTACCATGTTGATACTTAACATACAGAACATGCTGCTTCCCAGAAAGCTAGGATAGTGGGAATAGTGAGGCCAGGGTTCCTTCTCCTTTAGGAATTGCCATGCCTTCCCCTGCCATGGCGCTTCCAGCCTTCCACTAGCTCAGGCAACCCAGCTAAGTCACTGCTAGCACCAAACTGTCCCTCACAACAGCAACAAAAAAATCCCATGCCTTGCTCAAAACCAGAACAAAGACCTTTGAGGGAAGCAGTAAAACAGCCTTTTGCCAACATTACATTGAAGAATGGATAGTGAGACAGGCCCTGCAGATGGTGGAGGGCTACTTCCACCTATGCTGAGCAGGCTGGAAGAAAGCTCAGAGAAATAAGAGGAGTTGTACTGGGCCACACCAAACTTTCCATCCAACTAGCCCTGCATTTAGCCTCTGCAAGTAGGCAAACCAGATGCCTCACACTTGCTAGTCCTGTCTAAGTACAGCATATAATGATACCCACCCAAAATACCTCTCCAGCCTCCAGCATTTTGCCGCTTAGGGACTTCCAGAACCAAAGGTTGTATCTTAATAGTCCTCAGTCTGTTTTTCTTCTGTGAATTGGTCTTCAATGAGTTTTGACATCGACAACATCCTGCAGCAAGGCGTTTCACTGCTTAATGTTATGTTATGTGAAGAATCACCTCCAGTTGTCACCTGTCTTGAACGTCTCTTCTACTAGTTTTCTCTGAGATTCTGAACTCTTTTGCTTGAGAAGACACTAAATAACTGTATTGTGCTGTGCTGGATCCAGCCCAACGTGTTGAGGCCAACCCTTTGCAAAAATCTTTTCCCAGAAACATAAAACTATTTTTGCCAAATCTGCAGCTCCAGTATTCTGGGGAGTGCAATGCAAAGAGACCAGAGCTGTGTCATTAATGTGGTAACTTGGCTATAATTGGCTGCTGTAACACACATTTTAAGGTAGATGGTCTTTCTCCCTATGGCTGCAGATTGTTCCACTGAAGGACCAACCACCTTCTGTCTCAACATGTACGAAGTACACTATGAATACAGTATGCAAAGGGAGAAAGGGAGCCACCGGTGAACCACAACAAAGACATGAGATGTAGGCTGATCCCGATATGTGATTACTGAGGAACAAGGAGGGAACCATAGGACAGGAGACCTATGGAAAAGCACCCCACCCCATGTGGTAAGAGCAGCTCTCCCAAAATGAGAGGGCAAAAAATGTGTATCACGGCCTTTCTTCATTCCTTCAGGCTACAGAAAGATTTGTAAGTAAAAGGAAAGGAGAATTTAGGACCAAAACCCTTAGTGGTCGCTGAAACTGGCTTCTGCTACTGCAGGCAACCCCCTCATCAATTGCTTTTCATACAGCAATGAAACTCCCTTTTAACTCAGCCTAGGATTTTTGGCCTTTCATCTCCTGACAGAAATATCACTTTTCTGACCATTAAAGAACCTCTTCCCATCTCCAGTGTAAATGTGTTCGTTTCTCATTAACACCCATTTGTTCTCGTGCCAGTGCAGTTCACAGGCTTGAACAGCTGGGGGGATTTTGTTCCTGCGTGGCACTGACACCTCTCCTGAAACGCTTGGAGATGATCACATCCCCTCTCAGCCCTCATTTTGTTACACTCTATCAGCCAAGGTCTTTTAATCTCATGCTGTAAAACACCACCGTCATTCCCCTTCTCAGCATTTGTTCCACTTTAAATTCCCCATTCTGGGACTTATCGAGAATTATCCACAGCATTTCAAAGGACGCTCCTAGCTGAGTTATTAGCAGCGAGAACCTGCACTCCAGCCAGCCAGACACAAAAGCAGAAGGCTTTCCTAGCAGAACAGGAAACATTTCCAAGCTCTGGCAGGCTGATAAATCTTCACGCAGCCTGGCCATGAGGTAGGGGCAGGGACACATCACCTGTACCCACAGTTTGGGTACAAACTGACAAATGGGCATCCCCCCAGCAAACAAGATACGTGGGTAAGCTGTCTGTGAATGTTCTCTCCTGAGTTTGTAACCAGTCCCTTGTCCAAGGCAAGTGACAAAAAGTGGCTTTGCTGTACCTAAAGGAGCATCAGGCACCCTGCGTAAGGCAGATTTATAGGGCAGCCAGAGCGCTGAATCAGTACAAAATGGTGACCTGCTAGCCCATGCTTTGAGGAGATCAGTGTGCCTGAATACATCAGCACCAGGACTACGGTGCTTTAAAAATCCCATTAATCAGAAAACACGTTCATTAATCCCATATAATGCACTAAGCTGAGATCACGTGTGTTATGTGGAAGTCAGGTGGTGAGGAAAAGGAAGTTTTAGCCTCTTCTTTAACTGCAGTTCACCTCTGTTCTGGAAGCTTTTAGCCTCTTTGATATCACGTTTGAGATGCAATCACTGTTGCTGTGGAAATAAACATGATGGCACATAAAGAAAAAAAAATGCTATCAAGTGGGGACGAGGCAATGGGAGCAAATGAGCCCTTATGAAACAAAGGGCTCTCTCATTCTCCAAGCACCACGTCTAACAAAACAAAATATCAGGCAGAGTGACTGAAAACACCTTAGAAAAATTGACTGTGCTTAGCTGCGTTATATAATGGGACATCATCAGATCGTTATCTAAATTACACAATCTGAGGCATTTCACCCATTCTGTGTTTCTAGGCTTCCTAAATGTTCTTTTTTTTAATCTTCCTCCCATTACAACCTCTGAAAATGTGTGCCTAAATCCTCGTGTATGTATGCACCGTTATTGACTTACCAACGCTAGATTGCTCCCCAGTCTCCTTACTTAATCTCCTGTGGCTCTGGGAACACTAAAACACAAAGATTGTTGTGTGCTTGATATTGCAGATAATATCGTTATCTTTGAGGCTCGAAACTCTCCTGGGGCCCCTCCCTCAGGAAAATTCAACCACTGCTACCGCTTTGCAACTCAAAACCAGAAAGCACTTTTCTTCTGCGTTGTGACCTTCGCTGTAAGCATTGCAAAGGGCTGGAGCGAAGGAACAAAAAGATCCAAAAACCCTTCTGTGCAGCACATGCTCTTAACCTCGACTGCTGCTGGAAATGAGTTCTGCTTTCATCCAAGCAGGGACAAACACAAAAACAGCTCTTGTCATGAGACCTTGGGACGACAATTCCTGCAGCTGTGCAGTAATGACATTCTCGGCATGGCAGATCTCTATCTAAACCCCAGTTAATTGTTAGGAAGAGGAATGTCTGCACAAACATTCACGTCTCACATGCATTCCTGAGCTCTTCTGCAATCCTGCTTTCATATCAGAAGCCCCAAATGTTTCAGCACTTCTGAGGGGCAGGGTACTAAGTAAAATACCAGGAAGATGATGTGGATCCCAGAACAGTAGGAAGAAACAGATCAAGAGAAAGATAAAAAAATAAATAAATTTTAAAAAATCATCCAAATGTTAATGAAGATAATGCAAACACAGAGCAATAGAGGCTAAGAGCTATTGGGCAGTACTTTGCTCCACTGAAGAAACTAATTTTTAAGAGCTCAGTCCAGCGAGTACAACAATCCCCCTGAGCCTTCCAGCTGCAGCGGCATTTCCCTTGATCCTTTCAATCCTTTTCAATCCAGCAAAAAGCTGTGGGATGGAGAAACGAGGGGAGCCCCACAGCAGGGGCACCAAGCCAGGGCTGCCCTCCCTGCCAGGACCAGGTGCGTGCCATCAGCTCTTTCACTCAAACCAAAGGAAAAAAAAAAAAAACAGCCAGCTGGGGATTAGAAGGGAACAAGTGGCTTATGGTCATGGAGCAGCTTTGGCGTAACCAAAGGGGAACTTGGTCCATGCGGTGGATGTTGCATGTTTGGGTTATAGTTGGCAGCAATAGGACCAAATGGAAGCAGCAATACAAATAGATATACAACAGCACCTTTGCTGCTCACACCTTCTCCAAGCAGGTGATGAGGAGCCCAGGGAAAGCTCAGCTTGCTTTTCGAGGTTTCAAGGAGCAAAGCACACTGCAGGCACAGGTCCCGCATCCCCGCAGCCACGCCACATCTGCACCCCCGGACACACATGCACAGCGTGGCTTTATCCCAACAAAGGAGCATTTGTGTGCCTGCTGCTCGCCCCCGCGCTCATATCTGCTTCGGTCAAAAGGGATTGTGGTGGAAACAAGGGGCATTTCCACAGAATTTCGTTTTCTCTCCTTCTCTTGTCTTTGCTCTTCACTTCTAGGTGACGGTGAGAGGCTCCACAGCCCAGTGGTTATAATTTATCATCCATAATCAATTTTTAGTGCCATGAACATTGTCCCCCCGTGCTCAGACAAGGAAGCATGACTGCCAAGTGTCAAGCGTGAGAGCGAGGATGAGTAAAGTGGTGACGCATGGAGGAAGGGGAACAATCTCCCTTGTCTTTTACCCACCCTGGGTACAAGGCCATGGTGAGCAGCACATCTCCTGCATACAGCACAGAGGCTCCCCTGCTCCCTCCCATGCGGCCAACCCTGCTCATGTGCCAGGGCAGCCCTGGGTGGGACAGGGAACAGAGGCAAAGGAAAAGAAAAGCGGGCTTGAGCATGAAAGATTTGGCTTCCCTGTGCCTCTTCACACACCGAAGTAACAAAAACATGCAGAGAAGGGAAATCAGATGAAGCAAAAACAACAACAGCAGCAAAAGACGCCGAGTATTTCCTAAACAACAAATAGATCTTTCAAAATCAGGTTTATATCCTCAGAGAGAGATTGCAGGGGACGCATCCATTTTTCTTGCCACATAGATTTGTACAACAAATTATTTACCCATCTGGGTATTGCATAAGACACCGGTTAGAAACATTTCTTTTGAGTAAAAGAATAACTGAGGAGCCGTGCCGGTTAGCTGCCATCCCTGACAGACGCCGTCTTCTCCCATCTCTCTCCTCTCTTGCTAGAAACAAAGCAGTGTTTTACGAGCAACCGGTAAAATCTCAGGTCTCATTTTCCAATTTGAAGCCTCCGAGATGCTCATCGCTGTGTTCCTACCCTGTAACTACCCTCCAGTCTCCCGTAATTGCACTCAGCGGCGTGATGCTGGGCTCTCAGCTCGCAGCAGCCCTTGCAAAAACACTTTAGCAGGATTTCCACGTTAGCTCTCCCCCTCCCCTGATTTTTCCTGCTGGTTTTTCTCTCCGGACAGCCAAGCCCAGTGCAGAGGCTGGGCTCATGTTGTCTGAGTGTAGACCACAGATTGCACAGGAGTCACGGGAGGGGACAGCACCCCGACCCGCAACGGCAAACAAACTTTTCCACCAAACTCTCCCCACCCGGCTGCTACCAGGAGGCTTAGCTCCACAGTTTTGCCCCTCTACCCCTACAGCCGAACCCCTCTGTAACAAGTAACCCCCCCATCCCCTCTTTCCACCCAACCCTTGCAGAGCCCATCAGTGGCACGGACCGGCGACGCGCACCCCCTGCCCGAGGGGACCCCTCTCCCCCAAAAAACCCCAACCCCTCCTGAGGCTGGGCTGGGCTCGGGGGGGAGGATGCTCAGAGCTCAAAAACTTCCCCACCAGGGCCGGACCCTCCTTTTCCCTTCCCTTCCCCACCGCCCCCGCCCCGCCCCGGAACGGGGCGCGGCAGGCTCGGGCGGGCAGAGCCCGGAGGCTGTGGGCTCCGCCGGAGGCTCCGCGGCCGCGGTGAGGCCGGGGGAAGGCGGGGGGGAGGCTGCGGAGGCTGCCGGGGGAGGCGGGGGGCGGGGGGGGGGACACGCGTGGGCGCCGCTGCGGGCTGCGGGTGCGACAGGGCGGCGGGCAGGTGGGATGCGGGATGCGGGATGCGGGGTATGGGATGCGGGACACCGTGGGACGGGGTGGGGGGGGGTGGAAAGAGGGATGGGGGGGGTCCGGCTGGTGGAGGGGTGGGGGGCTGCGGGTTCGCCCTGCTGGGAGCTGCCGGCCGAGCGTGGAGGGTTTTTATTTTTGCAGCCGTCTCCCGGTTTTGGATGAGCTGTCCCGAGTCCTCCCCGGTTTTCTTGCGTGCTCCTCCCGTCCCTCATCCCCCCCCCCTTTTTTTTGCTCGGTGGCTCCGCGGTGATGGAGGGGCTTCTGGCGACATCAGTGCCGGGGGCTGAATTCCAGGGCTTGGGGCCGGGGGAGGAGGGCTCGGGTGCACCGATCCTGCCCAAGCGCCCCAAAACTGGTGGTCGTGACCCCCCCCCTCCCCGCACCAGGCGTCGCCTTCCTCAGATTCCTCAGGCTGGAGAATTTCTCCGAGTAAACACCCTGCAGGCTGCGAAACGCACCCAGGCAGCCTGCAAGGAAACTTCTGGCCTAAGTCAGCGAAAGAGACAAGTTGGAGTCAGCAGAGCTGCAGGAAGGTTGCTCTTGTCCTACTGAACTTGCTCGGGATTTAGGGCGGCTGGCCAGAAATCCCATTTCTCCCCCAGCCACTTCAGCTTGGTTTTTCCGCTCGGCGGCTGCCAAAGTTGAGGTGGCGGAGGGGAGTTGCCGGCAGCTATGAGCCCTTGTAATTTTTTGTGTGTGTGCTGTTATAAGTTAATAATCCCGCTCTAGGCTGCTGGCCAAGAATTTTTGCTTCAAAAATGCAAGCAACGTACGAGACCCATTGTGTAAAAAGATCATCTGAATGTGGGACAGGAAGGGACCTGGCAGGTCAGCAAATCTGCACTCTGAACAATATTACGCCTTATTGCACGCTGCCGTAATTCATTTGTCCCCCGTCTCCCGAGAAGGGGAAGTTTCAGAACTTGACGAACATATATTATACAATTTCTTCCAATATCCATCCTTCTCTAACTTCATATTTGCGCTCTGGTTGTTCGCTTCTTTCTCTCTTGTTCTCATTTTTCTTCATACCCATGTAGAAACAGTAGTTGCTTGCTTTGCTCTCTGCTGCGCAATGCCAAACAGGCCAGAACTTGCCGTCTGTTTTCGTAAAGCAGGCTCCAGCTCCTGCTGATCCCCAGCAGTCCTGTGCCACGCGTCTGCTCACCGGCTGCCCCATGGTTGAGCAGAGCTGTGGGGTCTGTCGGGTGCCTCTCCTGCTTCGACTTCTCACCGAGAAATAGACCCCTCACCTTGTAGGCGTTGCAATAAAACTCCTCCTCGGGCTTTTACTGTCTTGTGATGGGAGTGGGAAACTGGGTGTTTCCTCCCCAGGTGCCCACCCGACCTCTGTTTTCTGCTGTCAGAGCTGATTTTACCCTGCCCTCCCATTAATCCCACTTTTACAGCACATCCCCGTGCTCTGTGCTGGCACAGTTTCCTCCCAGCTTTCTCGTTTGCTTCTTCCTGTGGAAGTGTCACGAAAGGAGATGTGGGGTGGGACGGGGTCTCCCTCACTCCCAGTAGTGACCCCACCAAACTCGGACTGATCCCTTGATCCATGTGAGTAGTTGTCCTCTCCTTTTAGATCTGTACCCTATTTATTACAAAGTTTCATCCTCTGTGGCTTGCCTCCCATTTCACTGTGAGCTGTGCAGCAAGCGCCTGTTCTTCAGCGGTGCTGAAAGCTGAACTCTACCCCTTTTTGTGTACCAGATATGCCTGGTAGATTTCTCGAAGCGACCGAGTAGAAAATTGTCCTTATCAAAGCAAACTAAGTTGCATTTTGTCCCTCTTTCCCCACCATTTACTTCTATGTCTTCAATTATTTTTTTTCCTGCAGTGATTATTCCATTGACGAGGGGTTTTTAATCCCACCATTGTACCGTAACCAGCCACAAGTAGAAGATGGGAGTAACTGGGCAGTGGGTGGCAACACAATGCAGTGATAAGGCAGTGAACAATATTTGTAGAGCTGAAGCAGCTGGGGGAACTTCAGTCAAACTCCAGGCTCGTATCGGAGCTCAGATTTAACTCCCAGTCGAATATCCTTGCTCTTAGTGTTTGCAATAATGTCTATCAATAATGATTCAGAGAAAGCAGCACCCACTGAATCAACAAAGTCAACTTGTAGGATCATGCAGCGGCTCGGAACAAACCCAGCTCTGCTCAGTGCAAAACGCTGTAGCGGGTAGATGCAAACACATCATAAGGAGTTATCCCTGTTCATATCCCTGTGTTAACATTGTGTGTTGCTTTTTATCTAACTAGGTGAAAATGAGCCGAGTATTTAGCAGGAGCTCGGTACAGCCTTGCACCACAATGCCCCGCGTGCAGGAGGGAGGCTCCCCAGTAATGCTCAGCGCGTCCGTGTGAGAGTGACTAGGCGCTTCGGACCTAATACGTTATAATCCTTTCGGCGTTATCTACCAAGATTGTTCCAGTTTCTCAGCATTGCACGTGCAGCAGTGGGAGAGAAAGTATTGCAACAGAGCAGGCAAGCAGTTCCCTATTTCTTTACACTGAAAGCTCTTCAGCCCCAGGCTGTCAACCAAGATGCTAAGACCGAATTGGGAGAAGGAAGAAAATTAGGTCAGATTTTGAGCTTTGGCTTTGTCCAAAGCTTTGGCTTTGTTTTGTTAGCAACAGAGGGCGGTGTCTTGCAAATAGGGCTGCTGCGAGCCTAGGTGCGGGGTCATTACGTTTGTGCCACTTCTCAGTAAGGATCTTGGTCGAGGCTGCGTATCACCTGGTTCTCTTTTCCTAGGAAAAAAATCACCAGTGAGCAACAGACAAGCCTTATAATTGCTACCAGATGTCGTCAGTGGCAGACAAGGAGCTGATTTTGTGGAACTGAATGTAGAAACAAATAGGCAGAGGGTGTGTGGAATTCATGAGCCACTGAGTCATAGCCTGCGATGTGCAGGAGTTGCTGCAGTTAAAAGTAAGTGTTTGTACAGTGTGGCAGGTGAATGTTTGCTGCAGTTTTGTCAACACAACCTTTCGCATCTGCAGCAAGCTTCGAGAGAGGGTCCCTGTTAAGCAGCGTGATGATTTTTTCTATTTGATGTAACCAGCCAGTGTGATTCATGGATTCAGCTGTTTCTAGTAGTTTGATACCTGTGCTGACATTTCAAAGTGCTGGAAATACTGAAGCCACAGATCAATGAAAATCTTAAGCAAGCAATAATGTTTGCAAAAGGCTCTGAGCATTTTCAAGGTGCTCTGGAAAACCTCCTGAGCTGATAAAGGAGACCTGGCAAAGCCAGCAGGAGGACTGAGACTCAGTGGATGGAATTTTAGTCCCAGAATTGGAGTCACTCAGCTGATTCCAAAATGTTTTAAGTACCCTAAAAGTAACATCTCACTTCAGAAGGGACTTTGTTCAGGTGCTGTGTCCAATGAAAAAAATAAAGGGAGATGAATAACTGCCAAATCTTGTTGGGAGGGTGCAATGTTCAACTTGGTATGGTTATAGTAGGTGTCACAAGGTGGTGCTATTTTGCATTGACATCCCATTTCTTTTTCTTGCCATGACCATTATTTTGCCTTGGCTGAGGTGTAAGTGGTACTAATTTGGGGAAATGCTTAAAGACAGAGGGAGGATTTGCTCTTTGCAGTGCTGCTCCATTAGAGCCGGTTGTGCAGGTGTCCTTCGTCAATCCTTTGTGCTAGGAGGACTTTCCCAAAAGGGGCACAAGAGAAACTCCAATCGATACGTTGCATAACTGCTCGCAGCACCCCCACGGCTTCAGTGGCACTGATTTCTCCCCACATCCAACATCCAAAGCCTTCTGTCGCCTCTGCTGTCTTGAACTGATGCTGAATGCTGAAATCAAAGCAGGACGCTGCTGATGGCCACCTTGGTGCCACGTGGCTCGCCACGCTTCCAGCTGGGAGAGCTGAGTCACGTTTTAACGAGCAGGGACAGCAGGGGAATTTGGAGCGCGCTGGGATAGCTCCAGGAAAGTGTGGGAAAGGAGGCACCGTGAAACCATAAAACCTCTAAATTTAGTTCTTGTTTAAAATGGAAAACATTTACGATTTTAACTGTGTGTGGGTCCGACGCAGCAGGGGGTGAGGCGCCTGTCCTCCCAGCCCCGGGGCGGCTCGGAGGGTCGTGGGGTCTGTTCCCTGCCCAGCTCCGTGGCAGGGACGTGCCCTGTTTCAGGGCACACAGCAAGCAAGTCCCCAGCCGGCAGCAGGGATGCAGGCAGGGATGCTGCAGCAGCCCCGCTTCCCCTGCCCGAGGCGGTGGAAGAGGACGGCATCGTTTATCTATTTACTTTCAGCTTTGGTCACTAGGTCTGTTTGTGGTGACACAGCTATGGAATAGCTGTTACCCTCCACGATGTCAGTTAAATCGCATTATTTTTAATAAGGCAGCTATCTCTGTGCTGCTTCTGCTGTGCTGGTTTCTTCTATCTGGCAACTGTCTGCGTCTCATCATCCTGCTTTTCCGTTAAGTCATCGCGCCGCGTTTGCTGCAAGCAGCGAGCGAAGCGTTAGCGTTATCTTCTGATGGAAGCCCTGGGTGGAAACAGAAGTCCCCACAGCATGAGGTCGCTGCTTTTTGGGAACGATAGTTTTCCTCCCGCATCCCTCCCAGAACCCAAGCCATGGTGGATCAGCTCCTTTCCCACCGCCTGGCCCAGCTCAAGGTGTTTCACCCAAGTAAAAGGATGGTCCTCGCTGTGAAAGAGCTCGTGATGAGGGGCAGCAGCAGCTGCCATGCACGGGATGGGGTCACTCTGGGGTTTTGCCCGCTTTGCCCAGCACAGCTGTGAGTCCTGCCGCCGCTGCAGTGCCGGAGTGTGTAACCCTTCCTCCTGCCCCGGGAGGTGGCTGCGATCTCCTTTGTGTGCCTCTGGCTCAGGAAGGGCTGGTTCATTCCCTGAAGGAGATTAATCACTTCTGCTATTAAAAAACAAAAAAAAAATCCTTTAGAGTTGGTCAGCTTAACTTTCAAACTTCCAGCCACGTGCACGTTGCAGAAAAGCAAACATATGCCTAGCCCGAGCAAAAAAGTTTGCATGGAAAAAGCAAATGGGGGTTGCAGAATTTACCCAGCAGCGGGCTCTGCAACTTATAAAGTGTTCGTGAGTATGTCTCGTTCTTGACTTTTGTGACAAACAGTGCAAAGTTGAGCCTGCCACGAAGGTGAGCTGGGGAGCAAATATTTCTATTCCCTGCTGTGTTTTAATGACTTGTTTCCCCTCTGTTTTACATCACAGCGATGTGGCACTCAGCTCCCCGAGTAGCCTGCACCCGAAGCCTGGCCGAGCTGCTGGGCTGCTTCCTCTGCCGGCTGCTTCCCAGCCTGCTTGGCTCTGTGTGCTGTTTATGCACAGTAGTTCCAAATTTCAGAACAAGCTGTCCAATATTCATGAGTTATTTTGTGTTTATCCAGTCCTGAGGCATCTTTCAGAAGCCTGGGGATAAATTCTGATTTTTGTGGTTTTTTTTTTTATAATTTCCATTACTGGAAACGCACTGAAACTAAACAACCAATACCAGGCCCTAAATGTGGCCTCTGTTTAGCTGGGAGAAAGGTTGGAGAAAGGACTATCACAAAGCTGAACTGTTTTACAAGCCTACGATTCCCAAACCCCTGTTCTGATAATACTTGTAAGCAAGTGCTGGAGCGAGCCATATGTGTAGAGATGAATCACATATAAAATTATATCCCAATATTAGTTTTATATTTAGTTACAAGATAAATACAGTGATTTTTCTCTTGAAAGTCAGTGACAGCCCCGTTCTCAGCTGATGTGAAGCAGTGCAGCTCCTTGGACTATGCAAACTCAAGGGTGTGACTGAACCACTGATTTCTTTGCAAAGAAAAAAAAATATCAACACTTGTTTCTGAAGTGTTTCAAGTTATTGGATGAGAAAAACTGAAAGATATGAAAATGTTAACACAAGATATCCTGCATTTATGTTAAGACTGGTTATGTTATTATGTTAAAATACATGGTGGGGCCATTTTGTCCCCAGCATGAGGATATCTCATTGTAAACCTCCAGGTGGTTGGAGCATATTAAAATCCCTTCACGTTAATTATAAGACTGTGGGTTAGAATTAGGCTGAGTTTTTAGGAGTTACAGCATTAGTTCCTCAGCCGATGCTGTAGCAAAGCAAAGGGTTAAGCCACTCAGTGTGCTGGGATTACTGTATTATAAAAGAGGGACATCGAACTTTTTCACTCAGCAGTGGAGAAAATAGTCTGAAGGCATCTTTGGAGTGGATTAGTTTTGAAATACTGCTAAGCCAGTCCTCTGTTCTCTGCAAGAATTTATTTTAAATGCCTCAGACGCTTAACTTTTTGAATTAACAATCAAGCCTGTTCTCTGGTTGCTCTTAGTAACATTCAGAGTCGTACCAGCTCCCAGCCAAGTATCTGGGTCCGATCTTCCTAATGTGTGCGATAAGCACTTCGCCTGTGCCATTAGGAATCCTGGCTACCACCAGCCTTATCTGAACAACAGCGTTCAGGATGTTTGCTCTCAGGCTGTTCGCTCAGTAATGGTTCATCAGCAGTTGCAATGGAAAAGCTAATCTCGATAGGAGGGAGTTGGGTTTGCAGCCTGTTTGGGGAGCAGCTGGAAAAATGCTGCCTCCTTAAGAACCCTTCTGCTGTCCCTGTAGCTTTCTTTGTCAGGGCTGTCCTCAAACCTTGCCGTAGCTTTTTGGCTTAGCAGTACGTGCAGCCTTCTGCATCTAACCCTTTCCTCTGTGGACTTCTTGCTTTATACCAGCTCTTATGGAAGAGCTATTCCCTGCCTGAAGACCTTCTTCCTCATGCGAGTACACCTCCTGGCACTGTGCAATGCAGGTATGCAAGATAAATAAACTGAATAGAGAGCCAGTGAGAGCACATACGTCCATTAGAGAGCCATGCGTGAGGTTGTACCCTTTGCTCTGGGTAGAACTGCTGATGCAGGGCTTTTTGGTGGGGGGGGATTTTTAAGTTTTGTGTTTTTTTTCCAGAAAATGTTGTCATCTCCTGTCCAGTGAAAGCAGAGAGTTCCTAGCTGTTCATGGTGCTTCCCTAGCTGGAAGCACCCTCCCCAAAACAGGATGTTTTTTGTTATAGAAACTTCCTACCAAAAGAGCTGTGGGTTTAATGCTTTAGATGTTTAAAGCAGATCTACCCCCATTAAATACAAAGTTCCAGGAAATATGCAAGTGCTGGCAGGAGCAGCGTCTTTTATTTTCATTATCCAAAGCATCCATCAGATAGAGACTACTTCAAAAGGCCTTTGTTTTTTTCTCTCCCCTAGCATCAACTTCAGTGAATGTATATAGCAGAAAGGCAGTCAGAGGTCTGTAACAAGAGGGCTGGGGAGTGTCAGAAACTTCTATAGGTAAATCTCCTCCCAGTCTCTGATGAGAGAAATTAAACAAGCAGAAGAGCCAGCAGTCAGCTTTGCAGCTCCCCATGATTTGCTGAGGGTGCCGAGATGTCCTTGCTCCCAAAGGAGGAAGAAAAGCCCTGGATTTACCAGGGAAGAGCGTCTCTCCCACCCCATCTGCTCCCCACAGGTCTTCTGGACCTTCCTGCCTGCCCCATGGCACAGGGGCATCGCGCATAGGACAGACACTTCCTTTCCCTGTGGGCAGGGGGAAGATTGGGCTCTCCTCCTAAATTTGTATGTCCTCACATGGCCAGACCCCCTTACATGCACTTTCAGTGCTTTGACGTCAGTCGCTCTGGTTGCTTAACCCACAGTTCTGTTCTCAGATGAGTGAAGGACTGTTGAAGAAGTCTGGATAATTTAACCTGGCACCCTAGCTTTTCTCTGGAGACCCCATAACCACATGCTCACTCACCTGCCTTCACCGGCTCCACAGGGGCTGCAGTACCCAACGAGCAGTGGAGGTGAATATTGCACCGTGACTGCTGACTGTGTGGGCAGTTAGTGATTTCCTAGCGGATTATAAGCTCCAGCTGGGATCACCTAAAAGGAACCATCGCAGCAGACCTCCAGAAATGAGCTGCGCACTCAGCTTCCAAAAATCCTTGAAACAACTTCTGAGAAAAGCTGCTGGCACAGGAACTGGTTTGTCGCATGAGCATGGAGCAGTGAGAAGACACCGGTTGCTATAACGAGGAATAATCAACTTCTAAGGAGCAAATGAGTTATTTTAATTTCTATTTAATTGGATTCCTGGGTTTCATGGACCCATTGTGCGAGCAGAGGAGCCCTTGAAGATGCCCTCGTCTCCTTGTGACGCATAAGCTGGAAGCAGGAGCCACCATCCAAACCTGCTCATTTTTCTCATCTGTTCATGTGCTGGGAGGCCTGCAGAGAGACATTGCAGCCTTGGAGCTGTTTTTATGCTTTTTAGTCTGATTTCACTGCTTCTGCTCTTTTTTTTCTTTTTTTCTTTTTTTCTTTTTTTTTTTTTAATGTGGGATGATGCAGCCTTTCCAAGAACACAAACATTTCTGGTGTATCTCACAGATCTTGGGTTCAGATAAAACCTGATGAGAGCTGATAGCCCTTTAAATTCCTTCCACTTGTTGCCAGAACTGGAATTTGCAACGTCAACAATCCTTTCTTTGTAGCATTTTTTTTCTCTTGATTCTCTTATTTCTCCCCAGACGTGCTCCAAGAACCAGGTCAGCAACTGATCTTCTGAGGCCTTGGGCATTACACTTCAGGAGTGCACAGCAAAGTGAAATTCGTTTGCTGATGTAAAATCCACCATAAATGAAAGTTTACCTCAGATCGTAGTGCTTTCTACAATAGGATGGAGAACTGTGCGGTCATTTCCCTCAGCACTGAATTGTTATGGTGAAAATCATACCCCTCTCTACAAGGACATGGAGGTCCTAGGGCATGTCCAGAGAAAGGCTGCGAAGCTGGTGAAGGGCCTGGACCACAAGTCCTGTGAGGAGCAGCTGAGGGAACTGGGGGTGTTTAGCCTGGAGAAGAGGAGGCTCAGGGGAGACCTTACTGCTCTTTGCAACTACCTGAAAGGAAGCTGTGGGGAGCTGGGGGTTGGCCTCTTCTCCCAAGCACCAAGTGATAAGACAAGGGGAAATGGCCTTAAGTTGCGCCATGGGAGGTTTGGTTTGGATACTAGTAGAAATTTCTTCTCTGAAAGGGTTGTGAAGTGTTGGAACAGGCTGCCCAGGGAAATGGTTGAGTCACTGTCCCTGTAGGTCTTCAGAAAACGTGTAGATTGGTGCTTAGTGACATGGTTTGATGGTGGGCTTGGCAGTGCTAGGTTAACGGCTGGACCAGGTGATCTCAGAGGTCTGTTGCAACCTAAATGATTTTATGATTCTATCATTATAAAACTGCCTTAGTTAGAAAGCAGAGGGGTAAATCCCTCTCTTAAAAGCTAGCTGAATTTGGGCCAAAGGACAAGCGGATCAGGGTATTTCTGGTGCAGCCAGAACTGGTGGAACAGTGCTCCTGTACTCAAGTGTTGAGTTTCCCCATTAAGGCAGCAAACTTCTTACTGCAGGCTCCAGCTTGTGATTTATTCAGGTTGGAGGCCTTGTGGAGCAACAAAAAACAGCATTTGAGGTCTAACGGCTGTCACGAGCCAGGTAGGAGGCCTCTGCCAACATGGGCCATGTTGAAATATTCACAATTCGATAATAGCTGACTTTGAGTTAGCACCTCCCGAGAGGACGAATGGAGCCATTTCACAGCCGTGGCGCACAAGCTAGTCCCCTGTGAAAACCCAACCAGAAAAGCAGAAAGATGTTTTCTGTTAAAAGGAGCTTTTAAAATCCTCACAGCCTTCTTGGCCCCTAAAAAACAGGCTGGGATGAGGTGCAGGGGGACCCAGGGGTGCCCAGGATTCCCGAAATGACACCCCTGCCGTGGGGACCCCTTGTTTGCTGTGGTGCCCCTCTCTGAGCTGCTGACCTAAGCGTGCAGCCCTGTCTGGGACATCACCCTTGTTTTAAGCAATCCTGGCCCTGCCAGCATTTCAAACAGCTTAAAAACCTTGCAGTTTAAAGCCCCGGTGCTACAAGAACTTGAAGCCAAATAAAACAGTCGGGCTGAGGCAAGGTGCCGCCCCCACACTCTCCATCCCACCCTAGCCAACTTTCTTCCTCTTTTTTAGTTTTCTTGCCTTTTTTGTTCTTTTTTTTTGCTCCGTTTCCTTTGCCAGATCATTTCCCTGCTCTGAGTCACCCCACATCAGGGCTGCTTTGTTAAGAGCCCGGGGACTGCGGCCACTGACAGATAGATGCATGGGCCTCCCACCTTCCCATACGTACTGCCCTAGCAGTGGCCAGCACAGGGTGAATGAAGTGGGTGACAAATGACATGCAAATGCCTTCCCTGGTGGCTACAGAAAAATTATTTGCTTGCACCGTTCAGAAGACTGGTGTTTGCATATTATTAAACGCTGACATCCTGTTGAACTTCTTGTAGCATAAGATTTGCAGACAGTGACTCGTTCAGGGATTTGGACTTTATTGACTGAGGGCTGCTTGGCAGAGAAGGAGAAAATGAGCTGGATTGGGAAGTGAGCGCTCGCACGGCTATTTGGAGAGGATTCTTCTGTGCGAGGGAGACGGGAGAATAATTTGGCTTCAGCTCCAAGGTAGGGATTCATTTTTTCTGTCCTCTTGGCTTCCTGTGGAGGTGTTTAGGAAAAAAAAAAAAAAAAAGGCAATAAAAGAAGCTTTTTGGCTCTTGTAGTATCTGTTTGCGTGACAGCTTCCCACTGCGAGGGAACTGTGAGAATCTTAGAAAGTTACTACCGCGCTTTCCATGTTGCTGGGTAACAGTTTCTGTTTCTCACGTGACCCCCCCCCCAAATCATCCTCATAAATTGCATCTGAAAATGCCAAACGATGCTGGCACCGCGGCTGCGGGGGTGCGTGGAGGTGCTGCCCCTGCCAGGGTGCGTGCGCTGGAGCAGGCGGCCGCAGACCTGTGGTACATCCTGTTAGGGTTTCTGTGGGACCTGGACCGCAGTCAGGATGCTGTGAGGAAGCCCCATAGGAGCGGGATACAGGATTTGCAGCCCCATTAGCTAGTGGCGGTACCGTGCTGTGGTTTTTACCCAGCACAGGTGGGAGCTGACATCTTCTGTGTGTGGGATGAGTGCTGGCTAACACGTGGCAGCCCTCTGACCCTAAATCTGCGGGTCCTCCAAGGGCCTGTGATACCATGCGAGGATGCTGCAGGGCTCTCACCTGCCACGGAAATCTTTTTAAATCGGTTTGGCTGATAGAGGAGACTCGCATGTTGCTTCTGGCCATGTTTCCTCGGTGGCAGCGGTCATTTCTGATGTGAGGGTCTGACTTATGCGCCAATTTCATTTAAACCTGGCTTACCGGGTTAGGGAAAATCCTTTATCAAGTGTCTTCACACAGTGTTACCATTGTAACTAAGAGTGTTTTTAAACCCATTTAAAGCTAAGCTAGAACAACCTTTAAATATAAATAAGGCTTTAGATCACACTGAAGATCCTAACATAAACATCCTTGAGCATCTCTCTTTAGCTTGATTTGTATGTGGTTCCTGCAGCAGCCTAATGATTTATTTACTTGTTTGTTTACTGGGGAGGAAAAAGGCACAGGTGATTATTTTTACCGGTGTAGTTAATCCTTGTTTAAACCCACCACTGCCAAAACATTCTGAATGGACAGGTTTACCACTTGTACGAGATATCACACGATATCGTACCTTAAATTTGCCCAGGAGAGAGAGGCTGCACTGACACACAGCATCCTAATGTTGGTGGGTGAGAGTGAATGAGTACAACATGCTCTTTCTATGTGCAAGAATAAGCTGTGCTGGCATAAAACATACACATTTATACCAGTATGGACCCAGTCCTTTTTGTCTATGCTCTGAAATCCATCTCTGGGTGTTTGCTGATGGAAAAAGCCACTGCAGTTGTGGTGCCACCTCCAGCTGGTGTGTGGCTGGTCCCACTCCTGCCCGTTAACTTCTTCAGTAGGGCAGAGCAGGACTGGGTACTTATTCCAAACCCTCTTCATTATTTTTATCATAAATCACTCATTGTTGCCTCTGATACAGCTGCGGATAAAGAATGCATAGGTCTGAAGGCAGCTGAGGCCGCTCTGTCTTTTTCTTGCCATAAACAGCAGGGGGTGGTTGGAGTGCCCAGCCTGGGTCTCACTGAGCTTTGCTGTGCTGGGTTGGGCAAACCTTGCCTCTGTCTGTTTGCCACCACAATGCTTAACATGAGCTCCCTCGGTTCCTACCGACAGCAGTGGGCTCACACGAGGGTCAGATTGGTGTCTAAAATGGAGTTGCCCCCCAGTTTGGGTGTGTGGGAGGGTGATCTCATTAATCTGAGTGTACCGAGCTGTTCAGACACTGCACAGGAAAACACAACAGTGGAAATGAAAGCAAGAGGAGAGGAGGAACGAACCCTTCAGGTTTTCTGAAGTGTTTTTGGAAAGCGCAAAGCCCAGGATGTTGTTTCTTTTTAGTGACTGAGCAGTCTGACATGTTGCAAAATACAAAGGCTCTGCACATTCCCAGCAGCAGAGTGAAAACTGGAAGTACCAAGAAGCAAAACCTATCATTAGCAGGCAGCCAAGCAGATCAGCCTTCCCAGTGCCAGGAACAGGCACAGAAGGGAGGGAGGGGCTGAGCAGCCCTAAAAGAGCTTTTCTTAGGGGCCGAGGGTTTGCAGCAGCAGCCTCATTGAGAGAAGTGAAGGGCTGCAAGGCAACGAAGCAGTACATGGGGTCGGGGTGGCTCAACCCTCCTCGAAGAGCAGCAGGCAGCTGCTGACCCTCCTTGTGTCCCTCAGTCCAGCAGCATGGGCACTGGGTCTGCTGCCAAAAAATCGGTGGCTTTGACCGTAATTTTTGTCCCTTTCTTTTTCATCCAGTTATACAGAGCTGCCCAAAGAAATTCCCCTTTTCACGTCTCCCAGGTCCTTGCTGTGATCCACGTCACCCTGGAGGCGTGTAATAATTGAGACGGAAAGCTGTGCTGTGCAGCTCTGTGCTCTGCAACTTCAAAGGAGGGAGAAAGTATTGACGTGCCCTGATTTATCCCCTACAGATGTCATCTCCCTAAGAGCTGCTTTTACTCCGAGGAAAGAGGGGAACATGATGCTGCAGGGAAGCATCTGATTCAAAAAAGAAAGGAGGAGGAAAGTTTAAAAGTCTGGGCTGGATGGGTGCAGAGAGCATTGCAGCTTTGCAAACCCAATGATCCAGACAGCACCATGAACCACAGCGCTGCTGTGCCCGGGTGCAAGAGGACGAGCATTTCTCATGTCCTTATGTTTCACAAAGGAGTCTCTCTAAATTTGGCTGCTTGGGAGTATTTTTGCAGTCCTATTTCTCCAGGTGCCATTCCCCACCAGGCCTAACCATCCTCGGAGGATGAGGAGCAAGATCAGGAGGGTGTTGCATGTATCCCAGTGGCTGTTGTGAACAGTGGCTGTCCCCGCTGCAGGAAGCACAGGTTCAGCATCAGAACGTGTCCAAGGGAGCAGCACCCAGCACCTTTGCTCAGGGTGTAGCTGGGGAGGGCTTGGGTGCTGCAAGCACTGTCAGACGCAGGCTGGGCGCATCGCTTCCACCACTGCATCCTCCCCTGCAGCCTCGGCAGCAGAACAAAAAGTTCCTCCTGCCCTTCTGTAGACAGGAGGCAAGGTGTATTCATCGTATTCAGGTCTAGCCCTTGTCTCTTTTGTTAGGGGGCTTTCCTTTCCTCAGCCAGCACAATCTAAATTGCCTCCCCGACACAGCCAAATAGATGCTCTCCATTTTAATCTCTTATCTGGCTCACTCTGCTGTGATCACCTACCGGCTAATAAGCTCCTGTGGTCAGAGATAAAAGGTGAAACCAGCAGCCCTTTAAGGATGTAGCTGAGCAGCGTCGCAACACTGTGCTTCGTGGAAAACAAGGAAAGATGCTGCATTCATAATATATCACTCATATCTCTGTTTGTAAACAGATTTATCACACCATCTGCAGAGTTGTGCTGCGGTCTCCATATTTATTTCCTTTCCATTTATATAGTACAGCTCCTATTTATTTTATTCACTTTTTGTGGTTACATACATGAGCAGTCTTTTTTTTTTCTTCCCCACAAAAAAGAGTGTGCTCTCTGTGGGAGAGCATATTTAATCAACCAAATTTGTTCAGCTTAGTGCATACCAACACAAGCCATTACTGTTTCGACATTCACCTGCCTGGGTTTGTTTCTCATCTTTTCACATCTGTATGGAGCAGGTGGGGAGGAAAGGATAATTTAGAACAAATCCACTGGTAAACAGGATGCTCTGTCGGTATTTCCTGTCTCCTATTGCAGTGGTTTAGCTTAATTTTCAAAAATCAGCTAAGCTTAAGGTCAATAATCCTATTATAATCTCTCTGACTTCCTTTAACTGATACTATATATAAAGATGTATTTGTCCAACCGGAAGAAAAAAGCCAGCCCGCTACGTTATCTGGTTTGATAAGAAAGGTTTAGTCATATGCAAATAAAAAGGTGATTTACTGAGTGTAACAAGAAGTCACCAAAAGAGAGAGGGAGCTTGCAGTCGGCAGCCACTCCTGCAGCCCCTTGGTTCAGCAGCACCGGGCAGGAGCATGGGGCTCCTCTGTGCCCCCACGGGGGGCTTCAGGGGGCTCTTCTGTGCCCCCATGGGGTTTAGGGCAGCTGTGAAACCGGCTTCTGTGCTTGGTGCTCACTTCCACTTCAGGGAGAGCAAAGGGCCTGGGCTCCAGGAGAGCCAGGAGGACGGACAGGTCCCAGCCAGTGCATCAGGGCGGTGATGGTGCCAAAAGCGTGGGCTCAGCCCCTGGTGTCAGTGCTTGGTTTTGCACCAATTCCCTGCACAGGAATAAAAACCTCCAGGACTTCCAGTTACCTGTGTCAGCAGGAGGCCAAGGGATCTGGGGGAACCCTCTGAAGGAGGGTTGTGGGCAGGATGAGCTGTGCTGCACCCCGTGCGGATTCTCCTCAGGTCCAGCCTTGGCCAGCAGACACTGGAAGAAGACCCCTGGGCTCGATGCAAAACACAGGGCAGGGTTTGACCACAGCTCCTTAGGAGCACCTCTGCAGCATGGGACCATAACTGCTGTGGCCAGAGGTGTGGGATGCTGCCGCAAAGCCCGGGCTGTGACCATGGGGCTGGACGCTTTTGCTTCCCTCCTTCTGGGCAGGGAGGATTTCTGGTCTGTGCATTGTGCCCAGCTCAAATTCCTGAGCTCGGGTACAGAGGAGCAGCTGGGGGTGACTAACTCCAGTGAGACTTTTGCCAAGAGTAGGTTCCGAGTTGCAGGCACTGATGACAAATCTTAGAAACTCTAGCCTATACTTTGGCAGGAAGGTTTTTGTTTGTTTGTTTTTGTTTTATGGCCCTTTTTATTACTTCTTAGCTGTACAGTGTGTTCTCAGAGGGTATATTTGCAACTTCACGTTTTTCGATCATGACCATCACCAGCTGGGCACTTGGCCAAGAACTTCTTTCCCCTCTGCAAAAGGGTTTCTCCAGAGCTCTCTAGAAGTTTGTTAGGATTTTCTGTGACCATACACAGCTAACTATCACCCCTCTGACCCTTACTCAACACAGCTTTTAATGCTGTGATTTGAGTGCCCCTGCCAAAAAGTCCCACCCCTCACCTTGCCCTGGGGGAACTGTTTGAGATACCTTCAATATCCCATCCCACCACGCTTGGTATCCATCCCAAAGGCGGGTTTAGGCCCATAATATCATGCCCTCAATGCCTACTGCAAATTAGTAAGCAAACTGTTTGGCAGGAAGGCTAGAAGCCCTTGTGCTGGAGTTGGTGATGGAAGGCAAGATTTTCCTATCATCCTTTCAATCCACCAGGTGCTGGGTTTGGGAGGCCAAACAGCCACCAGGTTACTTTGATCTCTGTGCAGGCTCAGCAGCCCATCAGCAGAGATGCTGATGACATGGCAAAGGGAGGAGGTAGTGTTGATGGCTGGCTTCAGGGCACAGAGGCTAGCCCCAGGTTTGTCCTCTTTCTGTGGGTTCTTTCTGGGAGCAATTGATCCTTAAAACGATTGCACTCATTGTATAACTAACGAAAATCATTGCATATCTGAAAAATGAGGACCCTGCCTCAAACATAAAGTTGGGCATCAAGGGTTCATTTGGCTTGGCTTTGGTAGTTCTCTGTGCTGAATCAGCTCCTCACCCTCCTTGCTGCTAACGGCGTGGCTGAGACAGACCACAGGAGATGGACCTTGAAAAGATGTGCCATATCTCCTAAAAGATACGCTGCTGTTTTAATAGCCTCCTGCTGCAGTCCCTCTGCGTGCAACCTGTTGGGCTCGCACATTATCACACACAAGCACCACATTTTGCAAACATATTTGCTCTTACAACAGACAGGAAGAGATTAAGTGAGTGCTATAAAATGAACCTCTGCATCATTCAAAAGAAACAAAAGCAAAAAATAACAGGGTAATCGGATGCTGTTATGAGCAGGATATGCTCAAAATGGCTTCTACATCCCATTACAAATACTTAGAAACTGCAGTCTTTCCACTGCAGTGAGATTTTTAAGTGGTTTAATGGACATAAGGAGTTCAGAGCTGATAATGCCACTTCCAACCTTATCCTTTCACTGCATGAAAATAGGTAGTAGCTATTGACTGGTGTAAATTGGCTACTTTTAAAGCTGTATTTGCTGGCTTAGATGTGCTAAGAGTCTCTTTACAGAGTTTTCAGGGCCTGAATGTAATGTGTGTTTTTAAGGAGGGGATATATTTAGTTTCTTCAACAGAGGACTGGTTCCAGTGTGTGCCTGGCATGCTGGAGAGCTGGTCAAGGAGCAGGACCTTCTGTGGCTATGCTTAATGTCCTGAGCCCTAGGAGAAAAAACAGGGCTGCCAGAGAGTGGTGGGCAGTCTAAATAAACCTCTCACTTTGTCTTTTCTTTCCCTTTCAGGACAAGCTGTTCATGATGTCAATCAAAAAGGAAGGTGCCCACAAGAAATGGGCTGCCCTGAAGGAGAAACTCGGGCCCCAGGAGACTGACCAGTCGGAGGCCAACCTGGAAAATGCAGAGCCGGAGCTGTGCATCCGTCTCCTGCAAATGCCGTCAGTGGTGAACTACTCCGGGCTGAAGAAGCGGCTGGAGAACAGCGACGATGCTTGGATGGTCCAGTTCCTGGAGCTGTGTGGGCTGGACCTCCTCCTGGAGGCCCTGGACAGGCTGTCTGGGAGAGGGGTGGCCAGGATTTCCGACGCTTTGCTTCAGCTCACCTGCATTAACTGTGTGCGAGCGGTCATGAACTCCCACAAAGGCATTGAGTACATCGTGAGCAATGAGGGCTACGTCAGAAAACTCTTCCAAGGTGAGGAAACGTCTTCCTGCTTCACCCATCACACACAGTGTGGAGGGGCTTTGCTGGTGCTTGTCCTCCTGTCCTGCGCCAGGCTTCTTGGCAGTTGTTGATTGCATCTGATGAGTGAAAGGATCGTTTTCCTCTTTAAAATAAGACTGCTCTGAAGTGACATTACCATTGCCAATCAATGTCATTTAGCTGGGCTCGTTTCCACACCGATGTCCTCATAGTGCATTAAAAGGTGGGGATAAACTCTGCCTGGGCAGAGAAGTCCACAACCCAGCTTCTCAGCAGACATTTGCTATTTTAGTCTTTGCGAAGCCCAAGAGTAGGAGAGCCATAAAAAGGGCTTGGAGACTTGTAGCTTGTAGAGAGGAGGGAGGGTGGAATGGTTTAGACTCAGAGAGCCCATTCTCCGTGCTGCTTAGTCTTTTCCTTCTAGGAAGTGTCAGATAACACCACTTGCTTTCTGCTGCCATTCACTTGGCTCGTCGTTAGGTCAGAAATTCATCGGGGCATCTCCTAGGACTTGCTTATAGAGCACTTAATGATGGTGGGGCTGGGAAGATAACTTCTGTGCTGCTCCGCGGAGCTGAGATCACAGCTGCGTCTGGAAACCTTTATTAATAGCTCTTCCAAATGCATTTAATCTGAAAGCTGGCTTGCTCCCCTCTACAGTTTTAAAGTCCTCTTTCTTTCCCTCAGCCCTGTATTTTCTTAATCAATGTGAAATACAGAA
The DNA here is from genome assembly GCF_964034855.1 of Anser brachyrhynchus. NCBI lineage: Eukaryota > Metazoa > Chordata > Aves > Anseriformes > Anatidae > Anser > Anser brachyrhynchus. The sequence continues at coordinate 57,066,969 of NC_137699.1, forward strand.
CTGGCATTTTTGTACTGTGCAAGGCAGGGGGACACCCTGGGCTTTTCAGCAGTCTAGCATCTTTGTGCACTACAAAGGAAAATAAAATAATCTAATCCACTCCCTCCCAGCTCCCAGGACTCACAGAGAGAGAGTAAAGGAAGAAAGGGGAATACAAGAGGACTGGTGAGAACAATTGGTTTATTTGATATGCAGATTGGGCGCTTCTGCACTAAAGATAAAGACTCATTAATTGGGGAAAATGGTTCATCTACTGTTCTAGAAAACACCCATAGCTGAAAATTGGAAATAAAATGTGTGACTGCAAGTGCTGAGATCTTGGCTGCTGTTTTAGCACTTCCACTGGCACTTGGAGGAAGTGAACAGCTACAAGGAACACCAAAATGACAATAGGGTACTTGAACTAGCATTTACTGTTCCAGCTAGAGGTTACTACTACATACTGCTATTGAGATCAGACATCTGTAAATTGGGATATTTTTCTTCCTATCTTCCATCTATTGGCTGTGTTCCTTCAGTCTTTTTTCTACCACTGGCCACAAGCCACATAGCAGAAGACAGTGAGATTCAGAATACTACCGTGCTATTATAAAGCCTTTTTTGTTTTGTGTTTTTTTTTTTTTTTCCTCCAGCACTTGACACAACTAACGTCATGGTGAAAAAGCAAGTATTTGAGCTCCTGGCTGCACTGTGCATTTACTCATCAGATGGCCACACTTTGGCTTTGGATGCCCTGGACCATTACAAGGCAAGTCTTGAGCTGCAGCAGGAGGTACTCTGCTCTGCTCTGACCCATGCAGGCAGATCCATGTACCGCAGAAAAGGGCTGGGAATGAACGTCATTTTGCATCATTTTGGTAAGAGAGGCAGGGATTCATGAGGTGAAATCTGGAGGAATTTTGGCCTGATCCCCAGAAGACCACAGGGCTTCTCTGTGACTTCTCTCTGGGCAGATGACTTCCAACACAAAGCTCTTTTTCAGCACAAAAAAAGCACTACCAGATTAGCAATTAGATAGTGCCACATCCATCAGTTTCACTGGCCGCAAGTCCAGTGAGCAAAAAGCATAACAGGATGCAGGAGGAGTTTCACAGACTTCCTTCTCTGACCTTACCCTGCTCAGTGATGGGAGTGCTGCTTTTACCTATATCTTCCTGTCTTGTACTCAGCAGTGTAAGTTGAGAGAGGTTTTAAGATGCTAATTCTATTTGAGAGCCTACATTAAAGAGACGGACGTTTCTGAACTGTCTGAGCAGAAATGTTGCTTGTGTTATTAACAGAGTGTGAAGAACCAGCAGTATCGATTCAGTGTCATAATGAATGAGCTCTCCAACACGGATAATGTGCCGTACATGGTGACACTGCTGAGTGCTATCAATGCCATCATACTGGGGAAAGAAGACCTAAGAACAAGAACACAAATACGAAATGAGTTCATAGGTAAGGATATTTGTTGCGCCAAGTTTTTCCAGAAAAAAAAATAGTTGCTAAGCACAGGGCAGTTTTATGGCTTTATTTTCAGGTGATCCATAAGGTGATTAAAGAGGGCTGGGAAGGAAAACTGCAAATATTAAAGCCAGACTTTTCTTTTTTGCCTGTCTATTCTCTCTTCCCTTCAGCAACCTTTCTTTAGTCAGATTTATTTAACTTTCCTGTTCTTCCATAGCTCATAAAGTGTGCACATCTGAGCTGGTGAGCCTAAGCTCCATGTCCCTATGTGGAGAGAAAGGGACGTTGGACCACACAGTTCATCTGACTTACTTTAGACATTTGATTTAGAGTGAGATAACTGTGTCCCAGAAGTGCCTGTGTCCCTCTGTAACTCTGGCTCGCTCAGCTGCAGACGTGTGTGCTGCAGGCCTCTTCATTTGTTGAATGAACCTACCTGCTTTGACAGATCCATCTGAAGATATTTTCACTTTTTATCACTGCAGAAAGTGCTTATGAGAATAAAGTTATATAAAGTTCATAATAGATCGGCGCCAAGTAGGTCATAATGCTAATATATATGTATTTTTTGTTCTCCCAGGGCTTCAGCTGTTGGATATTTTAGACAAGCTAAGGTAAGGATCACTGCTTAAATTTTCTTTTACAAATGAGCTTTACAGTAACATAGCTATGTTAACTGTGAAGCGTACCCGGGTGGAGTGGACCACACTGGTGTGCACCCATTACATGGGAACAGAGACATTAGGCCAGTGTTAATGCTCTTCATCAACCACAGCGTCGTGGGGACTGCTGTTCCAGGTGGCATTGACAGAGGCTCTGGGTACAGATGGATCACAGCTCAGGGCTGCATTTCAGACTGAACCTGAAGTGATGCCGTGGGCTCACTGAGCAGTTGCTGTATTCAAACCCCTCTCACTGATGGTGTTTGTCGCAGAGCATCCAGCTAAAACACTTTTCTAATGTATATTTGGAAATACCTGTCTTCACAGTTTCTTAATTTTAAATTGATGTTCTGTCAGAAGCACCCAGGATAAATCCTAGAATGCTTATATATGAGTTGCAGTTATCCATGTAACTGGAATTGCTGCATCCAAATCCTTAAAAGTGAGGGAAGAGAAGACCTGTCGATACTGCCAACTAGCAAGAGTAGAGCTCCCGCACTGAGTCTCTCAGGAGTGCTGAAAAATTTGTCTTTAGGGTGTTTTGTTTGTTTGTTTGTTTTTTTAAATCAAGTTTTGAGCAGCATAGAAGGAAGTTTTTCCAACAGAAGTATCACTGGAATATTTTCAGTTTGTCTTGACTTTAAAAAATAAAAGAAGGTGGCAGCCCACTTTCAAAAAGGTGGAAATGCCACTCTGTTGTTAAAGCTCCAAGGAGAAGTCCATACAAACCATGTGCTGGGCCGGATTATGCCATGAAAAGTCCTATTCATTTCCACATGTTGTCTGGAGAAAGAGATACATCCAGTTCAAGAGAGGATACACTGGTGGCATTTGATCCTTTATCAATAAGGTAGAGTTGGGTACTTTTCAGCGTGAACTGGCTGAGTGAGAGAGCCAAAGAGATAAAAGCCATTTAAGCAAAAATAATTATCTGAAAATCAGTGAGGAGCTCTCCAGTGAAAATGAATGCTGTAATATTGCAGAGACATAGAGGAGGAGGATCTGCTTATCCAGTGTGATACGTTTGAGGAGTTCAAGGTAGAAGATGATGAGGAATTATTAAAGATATGTGATGGGATAAACATGAATGATCACCATGAGGTCTTTTCATCTCTCTTCAATAAAGTAAGTAGGCCCTCATGTGGGTTGCACAGCCATGCAATGGCAGCGTTAACAAACTTTGCTTGGAACCAGCCTGGTTCGTAGCCTTGCTGTGATGGAAAGCTGCTCTGTCTTCCAGGTGAGCCGCTCTCCAGTCTCTATCCAGCTGCTGTCCATTCTCCAGAGCTTGCTCCACTTGGAGCCGTCTCATCACTCCAGCCTCCTGCTGTGGGAGTCCTTGGATGCAGTAGTGAACAGAGCCCTTTTGCTCGCAAATGACAGTAAGAAAGACATACATCCAGCCTTGTAGTCAGTCTTTTTTTCCCTCATCCCACGCAGTGCCCACAGAAGTCTTTCCCTGCAAAGGAAGCAGGGACAAAACTACACCTGCTGCATAGGGTCAAGTCATAATGTGGCGCCCCAGCCATGCAGATGCCAGCGAGAGCTGGCCATGTTTAGCAGTGGGCTTGGGTGCCATCATCTTGCTGACAGTTAAGTCCTGGTGTTGCATTAAGTTTTGGGTCGTGGGAGTCAGTGGGAATCTGTTTTTGTTGTCATCCTGACACTGATGCTGGCAAGCCTTGCTGGCAGGCATGCTCAAAGCGGTGTGTATGGGCCAGAACCATGGGAAGGAAATTGCCTGGAAGTTAAAAGTGCAGTTGGGTAAAGTGACTCAAGGGAGTGGGCTTTGTAGCTCCAAGTCTGTTAACTGTGGGAGCTGAATATCATGAATAACCCATTGGGCCCCATCCCCTTCTCTGACCCTGACCCATTTCTCTAGTCCAAGGAAACACAGTGGAAGAAGTCATTGAGAGGCTGTTATCTATCAAGAAACATCCAAACAAGCAAAAGAGAGCTGAAAACCGTCTTTCTGGGAATGCGAATGGAGGCATCCGTACCGAAGTAGAACGAGAACCATGTGCAAGTGCAGTTCAGAGCCTGGTGGGATCAGCAAACCCCTCCAAGGCACCAGCATCTCCCTCAGGGCCACCTGCCAATGAAGAGAAGATCTCGTCCTGCCAGCTCTCAGCTTGCTCCGCTTTACCACAGACATCTAACCTACCACCCAACGTTGCTCCTGCCCCGCCACCTCCACCCCCACCACCTCCACCCCTGCCCTCTGGCATGGCAGCTGTGCCCCCCACGTCCCCCATGATGAATACGCCTCCAGCCCCTCCACTCCCTGGCATCCCTCCTCCTGCAATGTCCGGCATGGGGGGCATCCCTCCCCCTCCACCTCCATTGCCTGTCATAGGGGGCATCCCTCCCCCTCCACCCCCATTGCCTGGTTGGGGGGGCATCCCTCCACCACCACCCCCATTGCCCGGCATGGGGGGCATCCCTCCACCACCCCCATTGCCTGGTATGGGGGGCATCCCTCCTCCACCCCCATTGCCTGGTATGGGGGGCATCCCTCCTCCTCCACCACCGCTGCCTGGCATGGGGGGCATCCCTCCTCCTCCACCATTGCCTGGTATGGGGGGCATCCCTCCTCCACCCCCATTGCCCGGCATGGGGGGCGTCCCTCCTCCTCCACCACCATTGCCTGGTATGGGGGGCATCCCTCCACCACCACCCCTCCTGCCCGGCATGGCAGGAGATCACATAGAAGCCGTTGTGGCCTCCCAGTTCGGCTGCCCTCTCGGCTCGGCCAGGCCTCCCCGCAAGACGGTGAAGACACCAACGTTGAGGATGAAGAAGCTGAACTGGCAGAAGCTGCCCTCCAACGTGGTGAGAGGTGGGTGCTTCTGGCATAGAGTCACTGCTGCTTTATGGGTGACCCAGGGGAAAACCCACTATTTCTGAGGTTGTCAGATCTGGTTGACTCTATTTAGATACAGAACTTCCCTGATTTCCATTGCATCTGACCTTCAGAGCTTAAATAAATAAAATCAGGATGAAGCCACTAATATATAAAAACCATTCCAACTAAATCAGTAGTTTTGAATAGCTTATTTATAAATAAAATCATTTGAAATTAAAAGAAGGGGGGAGGATGAGAAGATTCCTCTAATACACCTTGGCATGCCTTAGGCTTGAATTCTCAACAGGCCCTGATCTGGGTATATAAAAGTCATAAGTAAGAGTGCAGGTCAAGATCAGTTCACAGTTCAAGAAGGACATTGAAACAGTTGGAGAGGCATGAGAAATATTGACTTGTTTCTTGATTTTTGGGTCACATTTCCCTCTCCTAGTGGATCCAAAACGGAGCATGAAATGTGAGAAACAGCAAGGACAGGTGAGGTCAGTTTTGGCCTAGACAAGCAAGCCATCTGCTGCATGGAAGTTGGCATAGGTGAAGTCTAAATAAGGCACGGTTTTGATCACAAGGGCACTTAATTGTTGAGATTATTTCAGTAAAGATTTCTACGGCCAAGTTCAGGTGATTTTTTTTTTGGAAAAAATAAAAGATGTTTAAGAAAGTGCAGTGGGGGTTAATTCAAGTAGGCCTATAGCCAGCATTAACGCAAGGAGATGATAAGAGAACCAAAAATATGTCTCTCTTGTTTCATTCACCTTCTGAGGAGTTTCCCATCTAGCAACTTGGATTGCCCCAAAAGCCCGAAGCTCTCAGCTGTCTCTGTAGCCAGTCTGAATACCTTGTGGGTTTTTTTTTTTCAGAAAGTCACTCGATGTGGGCTTCAGTCAGCAGCAGCAGCGAGGAAACTATAGAGCCCAATTACACAAGCATAGAGCAGCTGTTTTGCTTTCCACAGCCGACCCCCAAGGAGAAAACGGCTGCACCAGTGAAGGCAGAACCGAAGGAGGTGAGGGGGTCACTCATTCTTTCGAGTAAAGATCACTGCAGACAGCTCACCTAATACGAGATATCTTCTTTTTCTTTAATGAAGATCACATTTTTGGACTCCAAGAAAAGTCTCAATTTGAACATATTTTTGAAGCAATTTAAATGGTAAGATATGGCCAATTTTCATGACAGTTGACAAAACTTTGAGCAGGTTTTGTGTAGTATTTGTAAGGTCCTCAAGAAATCTATTTTAGCAAATGTGTTTTTGTGGCCCATGTTACCAAAATATCTGAACATTTCCCACTTTGCCATATACTCTCTTTAAAATACTGGGTTTGGGAGTTTAGTTGAGTTTTTGCATACAACATTCCTGTAAGTTGGAAATGACATTTGTGTCTCCTTGTTACAGATAAAGTTATGGCACAGATTGTTATGGTGACTTAGGCTGTGGACCTCTGGAGGTCAAACCCTTCCTCAAAGCAGGAAGAGAAAATTAAGAGAAATTACAAATTAATTTTTTAAGGTAGTCACATACCCAGAAACCAATGTCTGAGTTGCAGGATTGACCTCTGGTCTTGAGTCATTTGACTGGGGCCAGAAACAAAATTTTGGGCATAGTAAGGATTTGAACCTGGATCTTCCAGGTCCCAATTCTGAGTAAATCACTGGGAAGTACCTTTCTTTTTGGATTACTGTGGCCCTCACTAGGTAAAGCACAGACTGCTTGTACAGGTACATGCCTCGGTAGCGCGTGATTGTGGAAGAAGGGCCTTTGGGTGACTGCTGACTCTGCTCCTCCTCCCTGCAGCTCCAACGAAGAGGTGGCTGCCATGGTCCAGAACGGGGACCAGACAAAGTTTGATGTTGAGGTCCTGAAGCAGTTGCTGAAGCTGCTGCCTGAAAAGCATGAGGTCAGAAGGGAAAAGCGATACTCATAATTCACAGAGCTGAGTGTGCAGTGGAGTCCTACAGTTTTGATTCTTTATTTCTCATTAGATAGAAAACCTGAAGGCCTTCAAAGAAGAGAAATCAAAGCTAGCAAACGCAGATCAGTTTTATCTTCTCCTCCTCCAGATTCCCAGGTAAAGATGGTCATCATGAACTTCAGCCCAGTATTTTTCTGGGTTTATCTGTGGGAAGTTTCTGTATAGGAGTCTCACAGACAGATATTAATGGATATAGCTGATGGATCCCCCTTTCTACCTTAGCCATCCCTTCCCCCTTACCTTGGATGAAAGGTTGTCACTGCATCAGCACCTCTTCTCCCTCTGAAGCAGCAGAATTTGGACTAGACCCAGGGTCAGAGCTGCCCAAGGAGGCCATATAGCTTACTGAAGGGCACTTGGGAAGCCCAATACAATGCCAAGAAGGGACGACCCAGATCTCACACCATGGTCAGTCTTCCCATTGCTGATGTCAGTGTGTCAGCAGAAACTACATCCCCATGTGGTCAAGGACAGGTCCCCAGTGGAGAATGGCAGCCCTCCACCACCTTCTGCAGGCACTGGTTTGGTGTGGATGTGGTTGACAGCAGTGCTGCGGGGTCGCCAGACTTAGTGGTGATGTGGGAAGAGGGCTGCTGCATGGACCAAGACCATAGTGCCTTTAAGCTTCTAATCAATCTCCATCCCTAGCTACCAGCTGCGGATTGAATGTATGCTGATCTGTGAGGAGACCACCGTTGTGCTGGACATGATTCAGCCAAAAGCTGGAGCCATCCGGAGAGCCTGCGAAGGTAAATGACCTGGCCTCGATTCTGGCTCTTATTTAAGATGGTAAGCTGTAAAGTGAAGCTTGTCAGACCTTCTAAAGGCACTGAATTTAAACAGTGGAATTACAGCTAATTCATCGGCATTATTTGCCACATTAAGATCTCCACACAGCAGTTTTCTCTGCTTCCAGAAAAGCTTACCCCAAACTTCCCCCAGAAAGCACCGCTTCTTTATTTTTTCCCCTGACTACAAACATAACCAGAAGAGAAAGTTTATTTTGTGCTCTTAATTGCTGATGCCTAATTTTGTGAATACGTGGAGGAATTACGCAGTAGGCCTCTGCTTCCTGTGGGAGAAACCTCAGGTCCCACTCTGGGGAAAGTACTTCTCAGCGCTGTCAAGTGCCTCCTGTCCTGAAGAGCCAGTTCCTGCCAGGGTTTTCTCCAGCTGGAATTACAGCTGCCTGCTGTGATAAACTGAAGTTCCCCCTAAAAAGTTTCTTCCCTGCAGCCCACTTGTCCTTTTAAAGCTGTTCCTGCCTCAGCGCTGAGTGCTTCAGAAAGCACACCGCTGCAGCACCCTGTCACGAGGGCAAGGACAGGGACTGTACCCTTCATGCCCCGATAATCACCTCCACCATGCGAGACCAAGAACAGGGGGAGTGTGTCTGGTTTTTGCAGCTGGCAGATAGTTGCAGCCCTGTCAGAACTGGCTTCACTGCACAGCTGAATGGAGTCTGTAAGATTAAAATTACAGCCCACTTACCCTTGCCCACTCCAGGTTAAATCTGGGTACTTCCACGACAGCGAGTGAGAAGAGTCCAGCTCCACATTATTTTCCATTAGGAATAAGAGACCAGATATAAAGAAAGAAAGAAACATAAGTAAGCAAAAACTTTTATTGAGCCCAACTAGTGTGATGGGTTCTATTTAGAATCAGCTTCTCTGTGGGATGGGCCATTGGGCTGCAAACCTGAAAAATCAGATTTGGTTTGGTGGAATTTAGGATCCCGGTGGTTATCCAATTCAGAAAACATTCTGGTTTAATAGAGGTTTTTGCTTAAAAGCCCTTTATGTTTTTCAGATCTTCTGAACAGTCATCGCCTGCCGCTCTTCTGTCAACTGATTCTCAAAGTTGGAAACTTTCTGAACTACGTAAGGACTCGGTTTGGCTTGTCCTCCACCCAGGCGTTAGAATATATGGATGATCTTCATATTTAGGGCTGTAATTTGGATGGACACAAGAGTTACATCTGCCTTCTTTTTATCTTGTAGGGAAGCCACACGGGGGACGCTGATGGGTTTAAAATCAGCACTTTACTCAAACTAACAGAAACCAAAGCCAACCAAACCCGCATTACGCTGCTCCACCATATTCTGGAGGTACCACTGCCAAGTCCTGGGCAATAGGGAAAGGGGGAGACTTTTATTATGGGTGAACCAACTCTCCTACTCTAATTTGAGTTAACGTAACACGTTCTTACTCATATCCTCCTCAGCTAGCCGCAGTGTTGCAAGTTAAAAGCATTGGTTCACTTAGGCTGGTGGAAGCTGCTTGTGGGCACTGCTTGGCTCTCAGGGAACTCCTTTTGAGAACTGTTGTCCTGCTTTCCTCCAGCATCTTTCCCCACAATTGCTGGAACTTCCTTTTTTCATATTTGTGCAATCTCCATACATCATCAACTGCAAACTGCTGGTCTTGTATCCATTCATCCTTTCTGCCTTTTCATGGCCTCTCCTTTTTCCACCAGGCTATGCTTGAGCTTTTCATACTCCCAAGTCCCCATGGCTTTCTTATTTCTTGTATTTCTGTTTTTTTTGTGTTTTTTTTTTTTTCTTTTTTCTCTATGCTTTGCTCTGCCGTGAGGCAGACCTCAAAGTCTCTCACTTCCAGTTATATATAGTTAAGCCCCTCTTTAGTTCACAGTAGCTTCAGCAAGCACAGCCATGAAAGAAATTAGGCAAATAAGATTCAAGCCCTTTTAATGCCCTCCTGGGACTGTTTGAAGTATCAGACTGCATCAAACCACAGTCCTTCCTCCTCCCACGGCCAATAGTAAGCGTCTCAGAAGAGGGTAAAAGAAATTCCCTGTAAGATAAGGCTCAGCAGCAGGTCAGCTTTGCTTTGAACCATAAGTACTTCTAAACATTCAGCTCTCTATGCTTGTATAGCCTGGGAGCAATCGCTTTGCTCTCTGAACATGCAGTCATTTTTTGAATCCTTCTCTAGTTCTGCAAGGCAAAGCAAACTGCAGAAAAGGGGTCAGCAGCAGGACCTAGCGCAGTCATCCTTCTTGAGCAGTTCTGCCCATTTCTCTTTCCTTCCAGCTTCCTCTCCCAGCTTGTGCCGCACAGTAAATAACACTTATTTCTCTTTTCTGCTTCAGGAAGTAGAAAACAGCCACACGGACCTACTGGAACTGCCAGAAGATCTTGAATACGTTTCAAAAGCAGCAGGGTAAAATTGCATGTCACTTCCTTCAAATTAAAAACAAAAATAAATCCCATGCACATCAACAATGTACCAGAAATGAGGACACACACAGCTGGTGCAGCATATTAACAAGATGGCATCTTACTTAGTTTTAACCAAAAGATTTGGTTGATGAATGCTGAAACCCCTTTAATATATGATAGTTCTACTACAGCTGGCACCACTTAGGGCTGCCATTTGCAGTGCATTGAATTAATACTGCCTCACCCAAAATCTGCACTGCATTTGCAGTAACGCGAGCTTCTGAAGGCCAACTACCCAGAAGCGTTTCTGAAATGCTTTTAACCAGGGAAAGTGAGCTAATGCTGAGCACTGAGGGGTGGAAATAGTCCTTTGAATGGGTAGATTTGGGGGGCATTTATCTACTCAGTACATAAAGTTGTAGGTAGACCTGGACATCTTTACATAAGTGCCGTGGAGGAAGGATGTTTTTCGTGAGCTCAGACTGTACAGAGTTCAGGGCTCAGGTTTCAGTTCAGCAAAGTGGGAAGCAGAAGGACAACCAACCCACCAGCTCAGACTTGCCCTCTCTTTTGTCAGCACCGGATACCATAGCGTGAATTAACATGGGGCATCTATGTGATTTCAGAATTAATCTTGATATTATACGCTCTGAGTCCAGTACCAATCTAAAGAAGTTGCTGGAGCTTCAACGAAAGGTCTCATCATCAAATGACGATGTGAAACAACAGTATGAGAAGCCTATCCAGGTTGGTAATGGAGTTCACTTATATCTTCCACCTTACACACACAAAGCCAGTGTGCTGCACTGGAGACTCCCTGAGGAGGCTCACAAGACGGTGAAAAATATTGCCACAAAACATGCTCTCAGATTTGGAAATAGGCTGTGATGCCACACAACCCACTGCTGTTTGTTTGCCACTTCCACCCCAAACCTGGATACCTTTTGGTGAGAATTCTTAAAGCCCCTGCCCTGGTGGTTCTCTCTCTGCCCTGCGATGCCTCACTGTGTCTGAGCCGTGTTCCTTCTCTGGGTGGATCACCAGAGTAATCCCCTTCTCTTGGGATTAGGCTTTGCATTGAGCTTTCCATGTCTTGCTAAAGCTATCCCCATAAGCTGGCACAACACAGTCAACAGCAGCAAAGACCACGTACAGTTCCCTGTTTGTTCCCGCTCCAAAAGCTCTGCTATGGTTAAACACCAAGGCCCCAAAGCTCTGGTACAGTTCTTACGTTGACATCCTTTGGCTTTAAGTGCACTTCACTTGTTATGGTGTTTTTCTGTGAACATTAAATACATTTCAGGATAGCATTGATGCCGCCAGAAAGCTGGAAGAAGAATTTGAAACCATCGACAGGAAAAGAGAAGAGCTTGCAAATTATCTCTGTGAAGACCCAAGCAAGTTGTCCTTAGAGGACATATTTAGCACCATGAAGACCTTCAGAGATCTCTTCATTCGAGCCCTGAAGGTCAGTGACTGTGCTCACGATGCTGAGCAGCCCTCGTAGTGGTGCATGCCTCTGCTCCAACAGAGAGGGGAGGGACAGGCACAATGTCCAGGAGGGACAGTGCTGGTTATGGACCCTTTCTTTTAGCATTTGCCATGAGGTCACCTGGTGAATGCGTGCCTGATCCCTGCTCCATTTTGTCCTGATGTAGTGCCTGGTTTTCCTGGCCTTATCCAGACCTTGGTGACATGGGATTTTGGTGCAACTTTAGCTGCAGATGCACACAGATATTTTGGAGTCAAGTGCATAAATTTTAGAAGAATGGGCTTATGAAACGTAATCCTTCTCATGCTGGTAGCTGTGTTAGGCAAATCACTGATGCCACTTCTGTGGGGACTGGGTGAAGTCCTGCACAAACCAGCAGCCTCCCTTTCACTCTCTTGGCAAGGCAGTCCTTAATCCCCATACCCATTTTATTTATTGCAGAGGATTTCTCTTCCTCCTTTGCGACCATCTGCAGATCATCTTTCTCTTCATTGGCTTTCCTAGCAGATATTTAGCCAACCTTCTCATGCCCCTGTTACCTAACTGCAGGAAAACAAGGACAGAAAGGAGCAAGCTGCAAAAGCAGAGAAGAGGAAGAAACAGCTGGAAGAAGAAGAGGGGAAGAGACAGAAGGGAGAAAATGGAAAAGTCAGTGAGTATCTGAAGGGGCTTCGTAAAACAGAGGTGGGCTTGCACTCCCAAATTGACAGGAGAGCTGATAAGAGCTCTTTGCTGGTCCAGCTTTAATGACCAATAGTGGTAATTTATTTTGTGGGTTTCCAAGTGCTGGCTGACTAAAGGCTTTTAGGTGTCCTATTAGCCATAGCTAAAAATTGACTTTTCACAGTTGCAGCTGGGCAGAGAAGTTAATTTTAGGTTTGCTGACTGAACAGCAGAGGAAAGAAAAATCAAATTGAAACATTTCAGTTATTTCAAATTTTTTAGTTTCTAAACAAAATTTTTGAATCCTAAATCTAACAACAGCTATTTGACCTCCCCCACCCAAAATCCTCACATACACTTGAATAGTCTCACCCCAGTTTAGCACAGGCGGCAGACATCCCAAAAGTTTTGCAGGTAATGTAAACCTGCCTTTTTGTGGATGAAAATAACAGGCATAACTGAAAAGTACAATTGGACTGAAGCCTAAGAGGAAAGAAAAATCAAGATCATTTTCTGTCCATTCAAAAAATAAAAAGCCCCTACTAACAGGGGTAGCAAACAGGAGGTGTTTCAAGGTCTTAACAGCCATCACCAGGCACAGAGCCTGTAGCATGCAGTCTTTGGGGTAGACCCTTTGACTTCACCAGGCTGCAGCCAGTGCTGTGCCGTGCCCTGAGCTTAGGTAAGGGACAGAGCCCAAGGGTCCCCTGGGTCTTCTGAGCCCTGGAGGTTGGTCTTGGTTCTTCCTGCAGGACCCACGGCCCCATCCCAGGAGTGGAGGGTTGGGGTCAGAGAAAGGTGCAGAGCACAAGCTGCTCCCACGCCTGGCATCAGTACCTTGCTTTTGCCTGGTCGTGGTTTTCACTAGCTTCCAGCCCCAAACAACAACATCACTGTGCTTGCCTGTGTGCGTCCTTCTGCCCCCTCTCATGGCAGATTTAACACCTGTCTCTCTCTATCCCAGTTAAGAAGGGGGTGGTGAAGCAGGAGGAGGTGTGCGTCATTGATGCGTTGCTGGCCGACATAAGGAAAGGGTTCACACTGAGAAAGACGAAGAACAGACACGAGTCGGATGCACTTCCTAAAACCTTGCCTGTGGAGAGCCCAGAGGAGAACCAGGCTGGTAAGGACACAGACCTGACAGTCTCACAGTACCTGCAGCTGTTTCCATCTGCCTCTGAGCCTGAGCCAAGCACACAAGCGAGAAGCTTTCCAGCATTTGGGGCATCTTATCTAAGGAGGCTCTACAGCCAGTGCTGTGGGGAAGAGGAGGAGATGGCCCAGAGCTGTTGCCAGCCAGGTCTGTCCCTGAATCAGCAGCGATTCGGGACAGCGTGGCCTTGTGCCTGCGCTGATAAACCCTCTGAGAGTCACAGCCCATGGCTCAGCCACAGCGCCATGCTGGTGGGGCATTGGTGTCACCTCCACACGAGTCCTCCCCGTGCCACCAAGACTCACCAGCACAACTTGTCACTGCCTTAGAGACTGGTGAACCCCGTCTCAGTTGACATTTGGGAGTCTAAAGCAGCCCTTAAAATAGGACTAGAAAGACCTATCTGCAGAAGAACCCAAGTCTTTGGGGTGTTTTTTAGGAGTCAGACCATGGGTTAATGGAAGGGAGGTACTAAGGAAGCAGCTTATCCTTATCCTTGGCTGTAGGACGAACTGGTGCTTATTATGTATGGCTGCTTTAGGGGCAGTGCACCCTCTGCAGGCAGCTGTGAGCTTGTAGCCTCCCCCAGTGCCAGAAACACTTTGGCTGATCTCAGCTACAGTTCTGCATGTGTGGCTGATCTCATGCTTTTTGTTTAAAGGGAAGGGCATTAAGGATCCACAAGCAGGAGGAATGCAGATCGATGATAAGGCCAAGCAAAACAGTGATGATCATCCCTCAGAAAGCACCCCCACCTCGACCACGGCTCTCCCAGGGATGGGTAAAGATGTTACAGATGCCTCAGCTCCAAACCAGGCGTTACCTGAAAACAACACTGGAGAAAATTTGCCACCAGGGTCCCGGACAGAAGGCCACCTGGTGGAAGCTGATGGAACCAGTCAGCCTGAGCAAGGTGCTGGGATGGCAAACCTCCAGCCAAGCACAAAGAACAGCTCCATTGCCTTCTCTCCCACTAACATAGGTGCTGGGATAAAGTTTGTGAGCAGCAGTTCAGGCGCTGCTCTGAGAGAGCAGCTCAATGGGTCTATCTCAGAGGAGCAGGACAATGAACGCCCAGGGAATGGCTTGGAGAGCTGCAGGCTGGCGCAGGAGCAGGACGCCCGGCTGAGCCAGGACGGGGTCGAGCCTGGCAGTGCTCCATCCGCTCCCTGCGACAAGGCTCACCAGGCAGAGTCAAAAGAGATGGCAAAGGAGAACGAAGACCCTGGTACAGACTCGCTGTTGGACACCTCTCAAGAGAAGTCCTTCTCGGAGGAGCCAGCCACCGACTCCTCTTGTTCAGCAACACTGCCCCCAGGGCAAAGTCACACAGACAGGGAAAAACAGAGGACGTCTGGAAAACGGAGGAAGAAGAGACACAGCAAAAGCTACTCAGGTAGCCTACATGGCACTTGGGGATTAAGTTAAATAGGGGGGGAGGGGGGCTTACTAGTATATTTGTATGGGTCTGCTCCTCCCCAGTCCAAGGTCTGATGCTGTCCATAGGAGGTCCCTTGTCCCTATTTTTAACAGAGCTGTTATTTTTATTAACCTGAAAAAAGATTTAAAAAGAAAAGCATGAGCATTGTTCATTCTCTTGACATTTATAAGCACTTTATAAAGGGGTAATGATGAATCAATAATTAAAAAGCCCATTACACATATGCAGTAAAGATGGCAATAAGCACATCTGTCAAGTGTGCTAAAGACAGCTACAAGGCACGGTTATGTGCAAACAAGAGCTCCATTAGACTCCAGAGCTGTGATTAAGAGCAGTTAATACTGGGTACTTAATCAGCGATCACTCCCTCTCAACTACTTACAAATGCATAAAGCCAGCAACAACAGCACTGCTGTGGTGGCTTTTTTGTCTCCTAAGCCTCCTCACAAGAGCACTTTGCCTGCAGTAACGTGAAAACCTGCCCCAGGTGTTCTTCAGGTGGCTCCATGGATCCAAGTCCCTCAGACCTACAGAGCTGGAGCCACCTTTGGGTGAATACTCAAATCCCAAATTAGAGGTGCCTCATAGGGAAGACACTCGGGTCTGTCAGCCTTCAGAAAGATGCAATATGTTGTCCAAAGCCTGTTTTCTGCTAGATCTCGGGTCAAGCAGATGGGCAGGACAGTGGTCAAAGCTTCTCTTTATCAGCATTGAATGTTTTTGCTTTCAAGGAAAGTGGAGGCAAAAGAGAAGGAGAGTTTGAATACCCACTGCTGAGAAAGGCAGGGAGGGCTGGCCATCTACTGCAGAGGAACTTACCCTTTTAGTGGCAGCATGCCCTGGGGCTTTAATTATTTATGTTTGTAACATGCCACTTTCCCCTAGCTAAAAATAAGGCATGAAACAGAAGCGTTTTCCCAGCACAGTGGTTTCCGAACTTGCCTCCCAGGAGGCAGCAGGAGGAACTGCAGCAAAGGGAGCTCCCAGCCGTCACCATGCTTTCATAGTGCCTGTAATGAATATTTCTAACTTAAGACATTGATCCCCCACAAAAGCCATAGGCGTCTAGAGATGGCATCCTAGGAGCCTCTCTGCTACTAGACAATGTTTTCATTTGCCTTGCTATGATCAGATGTATTTAGTGTGTCTCTTTTGTTTAAAAGCAGAGGTTGAGACTGATACTGGAGATAATAAAACAAAACTAGGTTGTGTGGTACAATGAGGTATGTAAACTCGCAAAGGCATTTTTCTGTGAACTAACCCTAGCGTTGGGACTTTACAGACCTAATCAGTATTCAGCATATCAGCTAAGCTTTTTGTCTTTGTGTCTAATCACAAATACATTTAAAATAAATTTGCTACTCTGATTTTTACTCTTCAGGGTGTTGATCTTGTGTTGAGTGGAGTCAGTGCTGATCTCCCCACAACACAGGGTCACAACCCACATGTCTGTCCTCTGTGTCAACAGCAGCCAATCCACCTTTCCCTGCAGATAATTAAAAGTCAGTATTCTAACCAAATGAATCCAGCTTCATGTGATAAACAGTCCTTGCTTTGATCCCATAATTTTCTCAAAAATAGTAAAAATGCAATTTCAGTACCTACCTTCTGCAAAGAACAACATTTGATTTGCTTGTGGGTAGCCACTTGATACAGCACTGTGTACATACAGGCCTCTGGAAGAGAATAAAACACTTAACCCAGGGAAAAATACTCATTGGAACAAGATACCAGCTCCAACTCAAGCCAAGTTCAATTCCTCACGATACTGCACACGAAGTAGTGCATTGGAGCAAACAGACTGTACATACTTCTCGTGTGCATTCATGCATCTTTCTGGGAGGAGGTAATTTGGCTTTTGTCACTAAAAAAAAGTAACACAGGTAACTTTCTAACAAAAGTACATACCAAGTTCCCTGCATCCTTCACTGTACTGTCAGCATAGTTGCCCATCATAAGAAAACTTCAGACTGAGACTTTCATTTATGAAAGTTTGCCTGTTTTTATAGCAAGTGGAAAGAAATGCCGGAAAAAGAAGCAATCAAAACATGCCCTGTACTGAAATTGCATAGTTACTCATTGTCCTTTCCATGCTGATTGAGTGTCTCTTATGAACTGAATCAATGATGCCAAATCTCACTCTCTCATTTCCTGAAAGGAATGTGTTTATTCTTCAGCATCCCCTGTGCCTGGGGGGCTGGGAGCCCTGCTCCTGCCCAGCCCAAGGCCCCAGGGGCATGGAACAGAGGAAGCTCTGCAGGATTTCCACATATGGTTACTTTTGTTTCTGCACCTGAAGCATCACTGCAAGCAAGAGAAAATGAGACATATATTGGGGTAGTTACACTCCTGACTATTCCTGCCCACTCCTCTTGGCCCCTTCTGTACTGCACCACTGGATTATATCAAGGGTAAAAGGGAAGTAGCACTGTCAGTTTAAAAGTCCTAATGAAGATTTCCAGCAAGAACAAGAAATAGTAGCAGTGAGGCTTGGGTAAGAAACAGAGGAGGACCACTGGTTTTGCTGCACAGGGAGGGCAGCTGAAACCAGGAGCCATGTAACTCAGATTATGTATGTTTTAAACACAGGGATTCCAGCACACAGGCTTTAAAAAAATCATATTTGAAAAAAAAAAATAAATGGATATGCAGACAGCTTTGTAGTCTCCTTTGAAGATGTAGGAAAGCAATATAGAGGAAGGCATGGAAAACCAGAACTTTTAGGAAGTGACTGAGTCAGGCAACTGTTCAAATACTTCCTCAAAAGGCCAGCAGCTCCCGCAAGTGCTTGCTGCTGCAAAGGCAGTAGCGAGCAGCACCTTAAAACCTGTAATTTCCCTTTTCCCCTCCTCCCATTGTTACGTCATTTGGAAAGGTTATCAGAAACAAAATCCATTTGCTTCTCTTAGTCTCCAGCTGCAGTGTGTCCTCACCCAAATGCAACTCAAGTCTGTGCCTCTTGATATGACAGCCTCAGCAAACCTGAAGTGCTCCCCATCAAATGATGGGGAAACCCAGGAAAAGAAATTAAATATTTTTTCCTAGGGTGATCCACCTGATTTATAACCCTGCCCATCTTTGTTCAGATCACCGTTGATCTCTTGGCCCAAATACACAGTCTGTTCAGGTCACAGCACCCGTTCTTTTGGTACAGGATATTTCTCTGGCTGACTTGCTGGAGCTCGAATTTGCTGTGCTGAAGTGAAGCTGCAGGAATCTTCCTTCATGTGCAGCTCCAGTTGTAGTGATCAAGACTCGGTCTCCTTTTTCCCTAAATCTTCACAGCTTCTGTAACATCAGAGTAAGGGCCTACCAGGAACAGCCTGTGGCTCTATGAAGTAATACTTCAGAGCTGTAAAAGGACGGCTGTAATCAGCTATTCAGCTCTTCCTTTTCAACTATAAGTTGTTATACAGCAGTTTCTGTATTACCATCGTTATTCTTTAAATGTCAGCTTTCATACCCAAAGAGTGGTATCTCATGTTATCTCCGTATTCCTGAAAGAAATGGTTTAGCCCATTTCCCATGGAATCAAGGTACTGGTGGTCACCCTGTGTTTGCGTGTGTCCTGGTAACATCCTAAACTCATTTCCAACCACATTTGAAAAAGAATTTGAAGAAGGAACATTTTACAAAAGCTGACAGTCAGGGGACACTGTACAAAGGCCTGGACTCAGAGCTGTTTGAGTTTCCTTGCATGGAACCAAAATAGCGTAATTAAGCTAATGGTTGTTTTCCTGTGTGACATTTGCCTTCGTGTTTGTCATTAGAAATTCTTCAGTCCTTGAGTGGGACAGGTGCTTAAAAATGACAGTACACAGCTCTGTCCTTCTGACAGTCCAGACTCCCTCAAGAAACACCTCTGATCAGATGGGAGCCTGCCCACAGGTCAGGGAGCAAAGGCACAGGATACACATGTTGCTGCATCATACTCTGACAAAAAATTATGTTCGTGCCCTCTGAGTCCCCCTCCTCATGGCCAGGACCCAGCTCTGCTCCCCATTAGCACCCCTCACACAAGGTGGGAGATCCTTCATCTGCATGAAATGCCACACACAGACTTCGTTTCACAACAGTTTGACAGTGGGGCCCAGGACTAAAGTACTGGACAAAATGTCCTTTGGACAAAACCAGGTGAGTCTCCAGATTTATTATTTCAGCAATATAATGCCTAGAAGTATATCCCGTTATTCTGCTTGGAAAACACAAAACTCACGTTGTTGGACCAAACCAGTACCTAGCTTAAAAGCAGAGTTGCCCAGACCCTTGAACATCAGTGCCAGTTCTGGAAATATAGGAGATGTTTTTATCACATAACATAAAGTTTTAGCACTACCAGTTTAAGTTATCTGAGGGACATGAAACCAGTTCCCTTAGACCACTCTCATTTTCGAGTTGCAAACAGTTTTCATCTTCCCCTCCTCCTGCAGGCGTCACGGCAAGGCAGAAGAAATAACAGAGGCCCGGACACGCGCTAACTCGTCCCCAGAGCACTGCCAGCCGCTCGGAAGCCAGGCTCTGCGTCGCTGAAACACCTCCCGCAGCCACCTCTGCCCTGACCAGACGCCATGCTCCCCCGCAAGCAGCTTTCCACCCCTTGCCCGAAGGCCCGACGAGCTGCCCCAGAGACATTGGCACCCTCAGCCCGTGCCTTACACGACCTGCGCTGCGCCCTGGCACCCATGGGGACATGGGCCTGGTCGATGCACGGCGGTGGGGAAGACATGGGTCTCTCGGCCTTCATCCCCAAAGCCAAATTCCTCTGCCTGCTCTTAGGCCAAACTCCTCTTGATGTGCCAGCTGAGTGTGGCCCAAGAAAGGACTGCAGTGTTCAGCCCTCGGAGGAATTTTTAAAATAGCAGTGCCTCGACTAAATGAAGGGTATAAATTCAGCAGTGGCTGTACCCTCACAGGGAGAAGCGTGTTACTCCCCCTTCCCATTGCCTACTGTCAATTTATATTCGATGAGATCCAATACCCAGATCAGACATATGTATTTGCACTCTCAATCATTTAAAGCAAGGAAAATCAGTTATAGGAACAAAACAAAAAATGCATTTTAGTAAATGTCCATTTAAACAGTGTCTGGCTCCCAGATAGTGCTTATGTGCAATGAAATTGAAGCACGTCTGTAGCCTTGCAGTAGTCTTCTCATACAGACAGGTACGTGCATAAATTTTCGGAGAATCAGGGCCCAAGCTCCTGTTATTAAAGCAACAGAAAGAGTTTTTTCAGGGTGCTTGGTTAGATGTATTTTAAGCTTATTTAGTAAATCTCCAGGTTTTAATACCATTGTCAGCTGCTTGCACTCAGAAGCCTTTGCATTCGAGCTGCAGAACGTGTACGTTCATGTTACTTTTGCTTTGAAACTGGGAATGTGCAGTATTGTGTTTTAAAGACTCAGAGCTTTATTTCTTAAGTTTTGTAATAACATTGTATCATAGTTTTGTACATAGCTGTCGATTTAAAATTATCGATGTTTATTGAATTTATGATGTGATAGTGTGCTGAAACATGAATCAAGTGGAAGAGATTGTTACATTTAAGAACTCTGCCTTTGTATGGTAACCACTGTGTTTAGACTAATGTTCAGGCTAAAGCTTATTTTGCTTTGCTGAATAGGACTTGTAACGTCCTTGTAATACTGAACACTTTGCTGGACTAATTTAGAAGTTACGCCAAGAATTAAATCACTGGTTTATTTTAATCTAAGCATTGTTACTGAAAATCAGTTAACAAAAGCAAAGATGAATTTAGAGTAGACGCATGGGCAGACTCAGGTCAGGAAGCCCCACAGAGCAGCACAGCCCTGTTGCAGCTCAAATCTGGTTTGCGGCTGGCAGAAGCAGGCTGAGCTCCACCCTTTCCTGCAAAACTGGATAACCCACCCCAGGTTTAACTTATGTGACTGTCATATTTACAGTTTTCTCTTCCCTTCCCCCCCCTTCCAGTCTCAGAGTATGTCACCCATGTATCAATCTTTCTTGCTCTCATTAATCCAATTTATCTGCTCTCAGATAAGACCCCAGCCTACAAAAATCTGAGTATCCAAGATTTTCTCAGCACCTTTGCAACCTCCAAATTTCCAGCAGGAGCCTGCAGCCCAGGTTGGCAGTGAGCAGCCAGCCTCCTCCAGCCCCCACCTTGTTGTTTTATCAATAGTAAAAAAAAAAAAAAAAAATCACTTTGATATTCAGGATTTGGGAGCAAACAAGCTTTCTTGGTGTTACTTAGGGAACATTACCTGCTGCTACCCCTGGCAGGCTTATTTCTTCAGATGCTGCAGTATTCGTCCACTTCTCCATCTGGGTCTTTCAGCTACCCCCATTTCCACCCAGAGAGAAAAACTTACACAGTTTTTATTGCTCTGAATAGAAAGAGAGAGCATTCAAAAGAGGACCTTCAAAGAGAGGGCATTTGACATTACCCTTCCACTCTCCCTAAGATTTTACAGAGAAATTGGTTATTTTGAGCCACTGCTTGTTCTTTGTTCTGTAGTCATCTGTGAAAATTATATTAAATTATCTACACAATCAGATCCCAGTAAAAACAGGTCAAAGTGCAGCATTTATAATGTATTACTGCAGAGCAGCTCTGCTACCATTACAGTGATTATTTAACAAGAACAGGGGGATGGAGTCAGAACAGGTCAAAGAAAGATGTTCAACTGGCACATGCAGTTTTGCTCCAGTTGTGACTTTTAAATACAGTTCACGATCCTGAAGATTTTCTCAGTGTTTGCAAGGCCAAATTAAATGCTGATAAAAGCAATTACTTTTTCAGCTATTTCAACAGGTCTGTGCTCATTTAAGCCAACAGTAAGTTTGGATCTCAAAAAAATAATTCTTATGGTATATTGCAGCAACTGCACAGAGTCCATTATCTAAACCAGTCTGTGAATGTTTTACCATTCTAGAAACCACAAGTTTCTAGCTGTCAAATAACTGCAGATTCCTGAAATAGGCATTGGCTACATGATGAAAATGAAGCTATGGAAGAAATCAGCAGAAGTTTTTTCCAAGTACTTCACGTCAGAATTTGGATATGTTGAAGGGGATGGAACTTCAGGGTTTGTTTGTTTTTTAATTTCAATACTGAAAATATTTCAAAATTTAGAATAAAAGAAGTCAAAGTACTTGACAAGTCTCTTCTTTTGTGGGGGTGGGAGGAGCCTGTCATTCACCAGAATTTGTCCAACCTATAAAGTTCAATGTACAAGCTTTCTGATAAAGAAAGCCAGCACTGTAGCATTCCTAGCTTACCCTATCTATATATGTGGTAGTAGTAACAACCATGACATATGAGCGAACATGTTAATCATGGGGTTATGTTCACCTAACGCATCCAAAAATGAATACAATCGTGAATCAACTCCATCATGAACCATGTTTTGTTTACTCACCCTATATTTTGTTCACTCAAGTAAGGTATGGGCAGGATATGAAAAAGAGCTTTGCAATGTTTAGAAACTTGACTACAGAGGGTTAAAAACTGGGCAGTGATAGTGATAGGTCAACTCTAGGTCACTTCTTATTAGTGATTATTTGTAATTACGATGTAGTGACAATCTTGCAGAATATCTTATGTCATTGCAAATCCTGCAAACGATAATGTGAGTGCAAAGAAAATGGTTTCCAACTATTTAATGTAGAGCAGGTACCAGACTTTAAATGCCTGTGGAGAATTTGATCACTACCAGTTAATCAACACATTCAGCACTGTAAGTACGACTCACTCTCATCCATGCTGAACCAGCACTTAATTCACATTAAGGACTCTCTAACGCTAGCTTTGCTGTGGCATGAACAACTTCTGCAAGAATTCAGTGTGACAACTCACACAGAGCCAGGTGTCAGGAGGAATTAGCAGGACCTCTGCTCTTTTCTAATAGAGACCTTAAGCAGACTCGGCATACATTACTCAAAGTCATGAAGAATCAGTCTGTGACAGTCAGCTCCTATCAAGTCAGTTTAGATAGACTCCCAGCCTGTCAAAGCAGGTTCTTTTCTAGCATCAACAGTCTGCTGATGACACCCACATCACTGTTAGAGTTGGTTTGCCTAGCTCTCGGCACGCAGAACCTGATTTGTTTGTTCAGTACTTAAGCAGCTTCATACTACATAATCTGCAATGAGTTTAGTCATGAGTTGGCGACAAGTAATTACCAAATCCAGCAGTCAGAATAGATGGAGAATAGACAGACAGATTTTGCCCAAAGGAGAAGCTGCAAAAGCAAAAAGGGTACCAGACCTACAACATCTACTGCTGTGATCCTTTGGAACCCACAAGTCTATTTTGTAATCCAAATGAAACCTGTTATAGCACACAATTTCTAAGAGCTATTCTTTGAGGCCAAGAGACCTTTCCTACACACTTTGCCACATTTTATAACCTCTTCAAGGTTTTCATTGCTCAACTAGACAAAACCAGAGCTGATCTGATCTATAGTGGTGGTAGTGATAGCCCTTTGAATGAGAGCACTGACAAATGATGTTCAGTGTACCTCCCAAAAAAAAACATTTATAAGATCCTTGGTTTAGCAGGAAGTAGATATGAGAAACACAGTAGTTCAGAAGAAGAGAGGAGGAAGAGGAGGAGTCTAGAAACCCTTTCAGGTGGTCTATACTTTAATCCTCCTGGGTGAAACTGTGTGATAATGCTTGTAAGGATATGCCCCCAAAATATCACTACGTTCACTGTATCAGCAGTTCACAACCCACACTGAATCTCAGACGGTATGGTACCAACCATTTGTTTCTCTAGAATATCAGTGTGATTGGAGAGAGTCCAGAGAGAACAAGAGAACAGAAGGGTTTTTCTCCACCCAGTTACTGTCATTGGCTCTACTTTGCTTGCAGATGTTTAGAGGATAGAGGAGAAAGCCTGACCTCCACAAGCCAGGTTCTGTGACACATACCTGCAAAGGGCTGGGTACCTGCAGAGGTCTGGGTGCAGGCCACAATACAACAGCATCTAGATCAAATGACAGCTAACACGGTAATCTCTTCCAAACCATGACCTATCCCAAACCTAGCAAACCTCTAAAGATTAAATTTATTATACCCTGTGAATAATACCTTCTGATATTTAAGCCTTGATTAAAGCAACTGCTGAAATTCCTTTTCATTTTGAAAAGTTCATGCCTGCTCTCCACCAAGTCCTGTTAATCCTACAATACATCTTCTCACACCTTTCCCACCCCATCCCCACCATCTACATACACCACCACACGGTTCCTTGGTTGAAGTGCCCTGTCACAGAGCACAAGGAGCAGCTCAGGGGTTTAGTAACAGTCTCACTCAGCTTTAGCCATCTACAGCCACTGCTGGCCCAGGCTCCACCTGCAGCAGACCCCAAGGCTCCTGCCTTCCTGCCAGCTGCCAAAAAGTGCAGCCATTTCCCTTAAAGAACTTTTTTTGTTAACTCCATCAATAGGATCAAGCCTACAAGCATCAAGCACGTAGACTTTGCAGCCGTGGCCATGTCATTACTCGGGGCCTGAATTTCCTCTCCTGTAAAACAGTTGCAATAGCATCCCCTGAAACACTTTGAAAACAGTTGATGAAAAACACAACAAGAGAAATAATTTTAATAATAAGCAAATAGTATCAGTAACATCAAAACACGTGATGTTATTATAATAGAGTCAAAACAAAAGGAAGAGTGTAATTTTCACAGTGCTGCTGTTCCTCTAAGATCCCTCTGAATCCAGACTGCAGAAAACCTTTGAAACCCTGGGAATATAGGTGAAAGGAAGAGGATAAACATTATGACAACAAGAAATGAAATAAACATTGCTTGTTCAAGAAAGGATTTAGATCTCTGATTTCTTCAACTTCTTATTTTTATTCTTGTAAGAATTGTAAATACCAAGGATAATTTACATCTGTTGAAAAGTTAACAGTGAAGGGTACCACACAACAAACCTCTTAATGCAAGCAGGACCCTGAATCCAAACCACAGCATGAGTATCCCATTGGGAGACAGTGAACAATAACTCTGTAAGGACTTTAACTGCATGACTGAGCAATTAGCACTATCCCTATCTGGGTTATACAACCTGTGGTTCAGTTCTATTTAGCAAGAAGCACGTCTTCTTGCCCTCTAAAATATTTCACACTACAGAAATTGACTCCTGCACCATCACTCTTGGTGGTTACCTTGAATGTTTGTAAGGATACTGTTTTTAAACAACTTGAAAAAAATGTTTAAACATTTGAGAATATAACACCAAAGGGGAAATACCAGGTTTTCTGAAGCATTCAGTAGAATCCCTGCCATCAGTATAATAATGACTATTAAATATTAAATGACTTTCTACCTACATAGAGAATTGAGTCTTACTTGATAACACAGCCCTGTATCAGCCCAAAAGCAACACTAGAAGTGGGAAAAAAAAAGAGAGAGAGAGAGAGAGAGAGAATACTTACATAGCCAAAGACATAAAAATAAGTTGTCTTGGGGATCTAACTTTAAATCTATATTTTACGTCATCAAAATACAACTCATCTTTCCAGACTAATAAGAAGCATACTTACTTTCTGTGCATCAGCACACAGAGGGAAACAAAAGCCTGCACTGTGACAGGCCTCAAACATCAGTAGCTTTTCCAGTAAAACAAAAGGTAGAGTAGCAAAGTAGTAAAAACAACTTCAGAGTTAATTGCAAATTAATTGATTTCAACTGGATCATCAGAGTTGAGCTGGTGCATTAAATCAATCTCCATTCCCTGCCTTGCCTAAATGGTGCCAGCCAATTAGCTTGCTTTCATGAGCAAGCCAGTCCTTGCTTGGTTGCATTGAGATACGTGTATATATTTACTAGAGGTGGATTTTTGTATTTTTCCAGAAAAAAAATCATGCAGAGATTTTTCTTAATTATACCCACAAGCTCATTTGAGCAGCATCAGTGATGTAAGTTACAGCTATCTTGAAGTTATACCAAAGCTCTTATCTTCCTAACAGCATGGAGCTCTCTACACAGTCTCAAAAGTATAAGCTTTGGATATATATTATTATAAACCTATTTATCTTTCAAAGTATATTAGCTGTTTCTTGTGTAATATTCCTATTTTATTAGGTTTTAAGAAAACAAAACTTTCCTGTACACAAGCCCTGTAGCAATTTAGAAGAGCTATCTGATTAGCCAGGGGAAAAAAAAGAAAGGAAAAAGGAGCTTCCTAATTAATAGTGTTTTACTGACTCTCAATAGCTTAATTAACATAAATAAGCATCAGAATGTTAACTTGATTATTTCTAATAAGACTTTTTATCAGCTCATTTTATTCATAATATTTCTAGCAGAAAGTAGATTATTCCTCATTAGGTTCTTTCACAGTGCCAAATCCCTTTCTTGTCCCACTAAGGTAATTACAAGCATCTGTACAAGTTCATCACAAAGACTGGGAGGTCCTAAAGGGGATACATTAAGTCATTTACATAAATTAAAGTAAGTCTACTTTGCCTTTGGGAATGTGTTCGTGCTTATCTGTGCAAAAAAAAAAATATTTATGAAAGGCAACTAAAAATTAATTCAAGTAAATAGCATATATATTTAATATTCATTTTCTATTATATGTCTTCATCTTAGCTATTTTAACTGCTTCCATTTTATATGTAAATAAAGTTTTGATTTAAGCTTTAGCGCCTTTTAATATAAGTAATTTCTTACTAAATTATGATTAAAACATATATCAAAACATTTATGTCTTTCATTTGCATTGGATCCCCTGGCTCACAATTTTACTGAGGCTGTCATTAGATCTGGACACTGTCATCAGTACAAACAGCAAGGTTTTAAAGACAAACTATTTCAAATTAGAAGGTGCTGTAGAGGAGCACTATGGAATAATGATGCATCCGTTGTAGGTTTTAATACAGTTCCCTTAAAGAGTTTTTTTTGTGCAAGTCATTACTTAAAATTGCTGTGCCACAAGGAAAACGGTCATTCGTAAATATTAATCTGGTCCTTTGGGAACATAAACATGGTATATATACAACAAGTCTCTGATCCTGTGCTAAACACAAAAATGAAAATATTCATCCAGTTAACTCCATGAGAACTACATGTGCTACTGATATATGTTTTATTAAAGACTCGTGCAAGGGCTGGGATGATGGGAGCCTTGGTTTCTGCCTACATGCAATCCCTGACAGCTTCTGGAACATTGATAGTTCGCTCCTCATTCCCTGTTAAACATGTGGTGTCTTAAGGCAAGCTAAGAGTCACAAGCTAACTAGAGCTACTGAGTCTCAGTGTCCCAGGACACAGCTCATCCGTAAAAAATTTACCTGTTTACAAAACAAAGCTTCATTCAGTCAAGCAAATAAAACCGAGTCCTGAGCCAGCCAGGGCTGACTATCTCTGTTGACTTTGGCAGGTCCAGTTCCACGTTTAAAATTGAGCACAAATCCAAATGGGGACATCTGCATGCCGTTTTGCAAGAAAGTTTGAGAGAAATTCTACAGCCTCAGGGCAAAAATAAAGATTTGTTCTAGATTAAAATTTGGTGAAAGGGCAAAGCAAGACTATCTTACTCATGCTTTTGCTTATCAGTCAGTCATTTCCCTGGGTGGTCACAAGTCCCTGAGCAGTTCAGCTCAAGTCATCCTCAGCTGCAGCTTGTTTAATTTATTAGGCTGGAGTTTCTCCTAAAATCCCCACCCTTCTGCAGTTGATATAAGACGTGGTTTCTCAGGAATGACTGACTGTGTCCCTGCTGCTTGAGAAGCTCCCCTGCATACAGCATCTGCAGCTACTGCCATAGGAAGAATTCATCTACCTCCTCAAAAGAGAAATCCCACTGAATGGCTGAGCAACAGGGGCAAAAAAGCAACCAGGTAGAAATTTATAATGCTGATAGCATTTGCCCTTTCTTCCTTTATATGCTACAACAAGGAGGTAGAAGGATCAAGAGATTTGCATAAGTCTTATGGCCAATAGCAGTGCCTTGCTCCTCTACTCACACAGCTGAAACCACTGGGAAATGTCACTTGTGAAGCAGATAGAAATGTTTCTGCTATTAATCTAGATGGGAAGGTGGCTGTTACTTCTGTGTTTTTCTGTGGGAGCTAACAGTAGTCAGCAGCTATGGGGAACCTTGCTAACTCGTGTGCCTTCTCACTGTCTTGTAGAGCAGCAGTATGGGACCAGGGGAAACCACAGAGAACCTGCTACCAACCAAGCAGTGCCTGAATCATCGCAAATCACTGTCCAGAAGATCTGTCCAGAAGGCAAACAAATGTATTCAGGTTGACCTGGACTTAGAAGAGGAGAACCCCAGTGCAGATCTAAGACTTTATCCAACAACCTGCCGTTCTAAGAAGCCTCAGCAATGTCTAGGGAACCCATCACCATCCCAGCAAGGTATTTCCTCATCCTCCCAAGGACATCCTGCCATGCCACCTCTGCTACCATTGCTGCCGCCCCCTCCATCCCTTCCTCCTGGGCATAAGGTGCCTCCCCCACCCCTTCCCGTGCCTGGCATGTATGCCCCATCGCTCCCACCACCTCCACTGTGTGGTAATCCTGCGTGCAACCATCTCACCTGTGGATACGGAGGGCAGCCCCACCCCAAGAAGACACCGACGTTGAGGATGAAGGTGTTTCACTGGCAGAAGCTCCCCTCTGATGTGGTGAGACGTACGTGCCTGTTTATAAAGAACCAGGCTGATCGGTCCATTTCCCCCATGTCTAAACAAAAATGCTAGTGCTGGGAGCTAGGCCTTGGCTCAGTAATTCGGGTCACACAGGAGGCCCCATTTCTTACCCTCACTCTTTTAAAAAAATAAAAATCAGTAATCACTAACAAATATGGAAAGCCAGAACATTTGCTAATAAATGGAAGAAATAATAGCTTGAGAAAAGCACCGAACTGTGGCCACTAAAATTGAACTTTTTAATTTCTCAGCCTCTTAGTCATCCCTAAGTGATGTTGTAAATGTTAAACTAATTAAGGTGTACAACATCGTTTAATGTTTTACAAAACACTCTGAAGCACATTGGGTGGAAAGATGTGTGGAAAAGCAATGCCTTGTGGTTTTTTATAAATGATCTCCTGGCACACTATCCTGGAGTGTCTTCTCAGTTGAAGTATTTTTTCTTTTTTTTTCCCCTCTTGCACAGCCAGAATATGTATCAGCCAAGATCTAAGGTTGAAAACCATTGTCAATAGGGCTGGGGAACACGTATGTTCAGGGCAGGATGTAGCCTCCATCTTCGTTTTGTACTGACCATGGCCACGTGATTTCTATTTTATTTTTTTCCACAAAAAGTAACACTAAGATCTGTGGTTAACATGGTCTGCCAAAGGGGTGTGTATGGCCTGTTCAGCCTTCAGCAAGGAGAGTGTGACCTCAGTTCCCATTTACGCTGCAGGTTTAAAGCTCGTATCACACAAGACATCTTATAAAACTGCTCCATTGTTATTGTCACAAAGAAAGGGGGACATCAGGGAGGTAAGAATTTGCTGCTATGATAAAATACATAAATACGCGTGCTAAAAACTGTTTGGGCCATAGTCTGCTTTCTTGGGCAGTGCTGCAAACCCAGACTCAACCCCAATGACTTCAGCGACACTGTCACAACCTCCCCTGAAGAAAAGGAGGTGAGACCCTTTGTTAAAGATTCTAGTGTTGTAGACCTGTTTGTAGTTTGAAGTACTGTGTGTTATTCAGATGGCTCCTGATGATTCTGGCAATAATGCAGGGATTGGGAATCCTTTTTCCTGCAAGGAGGAACACTTACCTAATTGGGCACTACATCCCCTGTGTGGATACCATAATTCTGCACTGTGTAGCCAATCAGCAATAGTAACAAGAATTTAGAGCAGCCCCTTGGTTTCATCTGCTACCTCCAGTTCAGAGATTCACATGTGGAGGTAATTTTCCAGATTTAATTAGCCTTCAAAACTCAGGAAGGCTGTCTCTGGGATCAGCCACCCTTCAATAATTAACATTAGTCCAGAACTAATGAGCATCATAGAATCATCTAGGTTGGATAAGACCTTCAAGATCATCGAGTCCAACCATCAACATGACCCACCAAGTCCCATCACTGAAGTATATCCCTTAGTGCCACATTCCACACGTCTCTTAAATACCTTCAGGGTCATATTTCATTCACCTTCTGAAGTGTTTTCTTTCCACAAATCACACTGCCTTGAAAGTGCTCCTTTCTCTGTAGTCCATCTTGAAGAGTGGTTCTCTTCTAGAAAGCCATTCCATGTGGGCTGTGGTACCAAGTGGCAGCAAGGAGCTCATAGAGCCTGACTACACAAGCTTGGAGATGCTTTTCTGTGTCCCACCAACGCCACCAAAGGAGAAAAAAAGGCCAAAAAAGAATTCAAAAGAGGTACTCAGACTGCTCACTTTTTGTAGATCCTGACAAAATTCTTGGAAGTGAAAAGCTTGTTCACTCTTTATTGTTGGCAGTCTTTTATACTAAGGTATAAAGTCTGGGATATTCTGGTACCCTTTGACTAAAACTGCCTTAAAATGATACAGGAGAGGTTTAGAATTAAACGAGGTGAAGCATCTCTGCTGAGGACACTGCTTAGAAGGGGAGGACTTGGGAATTACAGTGCTAATTCTTAAAAATTGGAATATTCTAAACAAATCATTTCCATTCTGTATGTCTTTGAAAATCTTAAACATTTCTCAAATAAATCAGATCTCTCAAATAGATCTTACTACATATACTTTTGTAAATTGCTCTGAGTTTGATCAGTTAAGAGCGTTGATAATATTTATTTTTCTTTAGTAATAACATGGCCCAACAAACAAACAAAAGCTCTAAAATTTTGGTTAAAATTAAAGCAGATGACTGCATTTCTCTTTTTATCTTTTGACAGATCACATTCATAGGTCCAAAGAAAAGTCTCCTTCTGAGTGTATTTCTGAAGCGATTTAAGTGGTAAGATTTGGAGATCAGTGTATTTATTTGATGTATGTTTTTCAGATATTATATAAATTTAACAGGAATATTGTATAACCTCTATCTTTCTTTAACAAGGAGTCAACATTAAAAAAAAAAAAGAGAGAGAGAGAGAGAGGTGTGGTAGTCTCTTTCCAGACAACTAATACCATGTCTCAAACTGTTATTGAACCTAAAACAACATTGCTAATTCCTAAAGAGACAATATCCACAAATATCAACAAAATTACAAGGAAACATCTCTCTATATGGTGTTATTGACATTAATATCAATTCGTGGCAGGAACTCTTAGTGGAGGTTCCTGATTGGATGTTCCAAATTACTTAATTTTTAAGAGATATCTTGAAGAGTTCAGGTCCAAAATCATACATAGTTTTTATTCATTTTTTCTATAAATAGGAAATGGTTTCTGTAATTAAGCAAATGGGAATCTGCCAAGTCACAGTCCTCACAGAGGAATGAAATCAAGCAGAAGAAAGGAATCTGTATTAGTTTTTAGCAAAATATCTTTACTTTCAGATTCCATGAAACTACTGTAGGATGAAGATGGATTTTCTACTCTGTCCTTCCCCTTTTGTGCAATGGCCCGTGTTACAAGGGCTTCGAAAAGAAACTGAGGCTAGAAGTTCCTTTATGTTAACAATAAATCATAATCAGTCTGAGGGATTTTTAAAACTTTTTCCATCGCAAACTCTGCTTTCCAATGGAGAAGAGCTGTGAATGGCCTAAGCCAGCTGATATCTCTTTTCTCTGATTCCCTGGGCAGTGGCTAAGCTCTCCTGAGAGCAGTTAGTGGCTGTGGGATCAGTGAGGTGATGGATGGGGCTGCTCCGCAGCTGGGTGCTGCCTCTGTCAGCACTGGTGGCTGCCCAGGGCTGAGCTCTCCAGAGCCCAAAGCAGAGCAGACTGGATTCACTTCAAAGACATGTTGTCTGCCAAAGTTACAGGCAAGGATTTGGGGTAAGACTCTGAGACAGTCATAAATACCTCTCAGTGGGAGGAGAGATGTCAAGTTTAGCCTTGGCTTTGCAGAAAGCAGTGAAAGAAATTCAAGAGTAGATCTCTTCTCAGTGATGCCGGACACCCACAGTTAAAGGAGAGCCCTCTGGGTTTGCTGTGTGAGGATGAACAAAGTTCAGAAAGCACATCTAATCTGTTAGGAAAATTCCTTTAGGCTTCAAAAACTCTTTCACACGTGGCATCTCTGTTTCCTACAGCTCCAATGAAGAGATTGCTGACATGATTCATAAAGGGGATAGATCCCAGTTTGATGCTGAGATACTGAAACAGCTACTTAAACTGCTGCCTGAAGGCCATGAGGTATGTAGTGAGCATGCTACCCCGATGGTGCTGGGTGTGCTTGGCACCCAGCTTGAAACACTTCCACTGGTAGAGCAGGAAGCTGTGAGCAGGTCCCGCGCTGGACACCAGAAGTATCTATGTGGATATTTTACTGTTCTACTCCCTGACAGATAAACAGCCTGAAGTCTTGCAAAGAAGAAAGATCAGAACTAGCAAATGCAGACCAGTTTTACCTCCATCTCTTGGAAGTTCCTAGGTAAGCAAAACTTTCTTTGTTTTCAGCCCGTGAGTGTGACCCTTGCTAGAATCAAGGACTCTGTCTCCTGTACTCCAGTACAGGAAATATTTCTAACAGGGATATTTCTAACGTATTTCTACAGGGATATTTCTAACGCTCAGTGTTCAGGATAAACCATCTGACTTCTAGTTGAATGGCTGGCTGGAGAAACCTTTCCTTCCCACAGGCCAAGCAGATACCTTTGGCAAACTAATATTAAATTAACCTTGGTATTAATAAGGCTGTGAGAAAAATTCTGACTGTTGCAGTTACTGTATGGCACAAAGGTGCAGACTGAATCCGGCCACCAGGCTGCTGACTCACTCCATCCGTGTTTGAGAGACTCCATTACACAAAAAGGAGGCCACAAACCTAGGGGTGAATCACAGCAGTGCCTGTGCTTTGACCACCTCCCAGATTTTCCTGAGTTCTACCAAGTCAGATGATATACATACAAAGAAACCTTTGTGCTCCTCTTGAAAATACAGCAATATACAGCAATATAAATCATAGGAATAGCCTGCATAAATCTGAACAGTTGCCTCTCCCAGAGCCTGAGATGCTTTTTTGAAACTGTCGTGGTGAAAATGTGGCTTTTCTTTTTCTCAAATGTATAGCTAGCTTTAAATTTACTTTAGAAAATGTATTCATGACTCTTGCACAAAATTAATCCATGGTTAGGCATAAATATCATTAAAGGGCATCACGGCAAAATAGTCAGAATTTCTATTTTGGAAGTTAAAAGGAAAAACAAAAATCCTAGCTAGTGCTGCCCAGGAACCATCAAAAATTATTGCCTCATTATGCAAGGAAATCACTGCCAGATTTCAGAGCAACATTGCTTTCTGAAAGAGGAGATGATAATTGTTTCTAGGATATCTTTGGAAATGTCTAAGTGTTTGATGTATTTATAATGCAGTTCAGTGAGAACGATCTTGTGTCAGACCATTAAAGTGAACATAACAATGATGGTACTGCACTTTGCCTAAAATGGGCAATTCTCCTGCTGAATATAAATTAATTAGGCCCATGTTTTTTGCCACCTCCCACCCCCTCAATCTCTTGTAGCTACCAGTTGCGGATTGAATGTATGCTGATTTGTGAGGAAACAAAATTTCTGCTGGAGTGTCTGTGGCCAAAAGCAAAAGCCATCAGGACAGCATGTGAAAGTAAGCGCATCGGTGATGTGTCTATGCCCAGTGCTCAGTCACAGGAAGCTCCTCTTCTATTCCTACTATTGATGCTATTTCTAATAGCATATGCTATAATCTAATCAAAATTAACCTTTTAATTGCTGAATGTGTAGTGAATATCAAAAAGGTTCTGCGTTTTCCTGCTTCTGGAGTTCACCCTGCAGAACTGTAGTTTGTGCTGTTCTGCCTTGATGTGGAGCTTCTGCTGACACAAATAAAACAAACACATTGCCTCTCCTCCATCAGTGGCCCCTGTAGAGAAGGAGGAGATTTCCTATATGTCAATGCCAGATTTTGTTTGAATATAAGCCGAATTTTTGTGTGTAGCAGTGACTTTTGTCCACAACAACGAGTCCGTTCCAATTTTTCCTCCAGCCCATGCAGGTTGCATGGAGCAGGCCACAGTGACATACCACAATCTGTTCTGGCTTCCAAAACAGATGTCCGCGATGACGTTTCAGAAGCACCCTCCATACAGTATTATCCTTGGTTTTAGTTTTAACTCGGTTCTTTCTGAGTAACCCATGGATTCAAGCTTCACTGCAATAGTTTGAGAGACACTGACCTTTTGTTGAACAGTTAAACAGCAAAATTTTTGTTTATGTTTGTATAGAAAACTTGGCTGTGCCCGGCTGTTTGATGTCAGTGCTATAGGTACTCTTTACTTTTACTATCAACAGCTCCCTGCAGTCTCACTCTGCCCCATTGCGTTGGGTGGGGTCAGCATTTCTTGCTAGTTTTGCCAAAAAATTGATCCTTACCCCCCAGTTTCTGATGCCCGAGTGCACAACTTCTGGTTATCACGCTCACCAATGATGATAACGAGGCAAAAAAGCTCTTTGCTTTTCTTAACCTAGAATAAATGTACTGAAAATGGGGGCCACTGACTTTCAAAAACTTAAATACTTTTTCCATATGCAGTTCTTCCTCACGTGCAGTGATGACACATCCATACTCCAAGCTTGATGGGAAAAATAGTTTTCCATATACTTGTAGAGAAGAGACCACAATAGAAACTTACTCATTCCACTTCCATTCAGTTGAATTATTTCTGTACTGGCTGATTTCTTAATCCATAAAAGCGGCTTTATATAACCTTGGATGAGAATTTTGTTACCCCACTGTTAAACCTGGGGAGAAACTTACTTCAGATAACTACAATTAATTTATTGAAAATGTCTCTCTTTATTCTTAGCACTTCTTACTAGTCAGCGACTGCCAGTTTTCTGTCAATTGATTCTTAAAGTCGGAAACTTTCTGAACTATGTAAGTAAGATGGTATTTTAATTGCTATACTTCTAAAAACAGCATAAAATACAAATGAAGCAAGGAACTTTTTTCCCTATCTTCCAGGGACATCACACTGGAGATGCTGGAGGTTTTAAAATCAGTGCCTTGCTCAGACTAACAGAAACAAAAGCAAACAAAAGCCACGTTACTCTGCTTCACCATATTTTGGAGGTACAAGGGAACTGTCAAAATATTCCTGTGTGTGTTATTCTCAAATATTAATTCCTCAAAAGCTAAGGAGCTTTAATTTCGGTAGCATCCCACCGTAGACATCTGGAGGGTGATCCTCTGTGCCTGAAATATGATGAAAACTTTGCCACCACTCTCTGGGAAAGAAGGATAAAACCCATTCGCAGCGATGTTTAGGGAGCTAACATTAGGTTTTCTTCCTCAGGTTTGCTTAGCATGTCTGATGGCTGTTTTCTCTCTCTTCTGCCACTGCTCTCTCGTGGTGACATGCCTTCCAAATGCATCTGTCAGATGAGGTTAATTTTAGTGATACGAAGAAAAAAAATCTCAGATCAGCTTGTGCACTGTAGCAGCACATGGGATGTAAGCCTGAGCAGTTAAGAGCCTCTTTTTTATTTCTTCTTTCCTTCCCACAGTTGCCAACTATTACAGAAAAGAATAAGTGAGGCTAAACTTACCCCAGGACTTATAAGGAGGAAAACTGAAGTGTTAATTTTTCAATCCAGATATTGTTCAGCTCGAAAGACTTTCTTACTCTTTGACTAACAGTGGAAGGTAACCATCTTTCACTTCAATTTTAGGAGGTTGAAAAAAACCACGCAGACCTGCTGCAGCTTCCCAGAGATCTTGACTTTGTTTCCAAGGCTGCAGGGTAGGACATTATTGTTTGTTTTTGTCATGTACGAATTGCCAGCCTCTTTATAGCCAACAAGGATCTGAGTCATTTATGGTGGTGTAATAAGGTCACAGGACTTCTCTGCTGTGTGAGCGAGAGTTTCCCTTCTGACTCCAAACAGTTTTGAGATTTGTAAATCAATCTGCTCACAACTTTTTCTGTGGTGCTCAGTGTGATTTTTCTTTTGAATGTTCCTGTACTACCTTAGAGGTAAAACTGAGTAAATAGTGAACTTCATTTTTGAGGATCATATTAAGAATTATGGAAAAAATGTATACATTTCCTGAAATTTTTCAGTCATATTCATGTGCAAGGCCATCAGAAGCTACTTGGGTCAAGGAGGGACTGGCTAGGGCAATTTACTAGCAATCAGGAACCACAGGAGTCCCTGAGTTAAATATCAGCAAAAGTTTCCAATACATGTGGGTAGAGGGGAAAAAAAAAGTCTGGTTTTGGTGAGTCTAACACCAGCTCATTCTGTTCAGCTCAAAAGAACCATGTGGGAGATATGCCAAATTCAAAATCCAGATTTATTGCACCAGGATTAACATTTTTACTCTTGTTATAAATTCATGGGAACCTTGCAGTGTTTTAATTCCCCTTGTAACTAGAAGCAGAGGTAACCTGTAAATCTGGAGGTGGAATGACATTAAGTAGCTCCTAAATAATTAAAAGTAAAAAGTATTTTGATTCAGCAATGCAGAAAGCATTAATATAGGATTAGGGCTTTTTGTGTTAAGGTTTTTGCTAGTTATCTGTGCAGAATTTAAGTTGGATGTTGTTGTGAAGCATCAATTTCTTTTTGGTTTGGGCAATAATAGAGATACTTTTCTTATCTGAAACTAAATCTTGCTGATGAAATAAAAATAATTGCTCTCAAGTCTAGTCAAACTCTCAAACATAAAATTGATCTGCTAATTAATACCCAGATAGCTGTTTATAGTGTAAATCCTGCAAGGCATTCTTCTAATGCTGTTCACATCTGGATGCACCTTGTAACAAAACATCAGGTTTTGCCTATTCAGTTATTTTTTTCTGGCAAAAGTGTCTGTTTGAAGCATAAAATGTTTGTTGGCTCTGCAGCGTAACGTTTGGCCCTCCACGTGAGTTAAACTAACTGAGGAGAGGCATAATTTTGGATTATAAATAGATGAGGGAGAAAAACAGTGAAGAGGGAAAAGAACCACTTAAGTAATGACAGTATTGGCACAAGAGATGAGTGTGTTGTCTATGAATAAGAATTGGCTGGAAACTGTGGAGGTTTTTGGACGCTAGAACAGTGAGATTCTTCCTCAGGCTTTCTCGGTAGGTAGCACAGGCAGGAGCATGGCTACTTTCTCAGATGGGGGGGTTGAGAAAACACTCAGAAAACGCTGAGAGAAAAGGGTTTATATGGAGGAGAACTACCTGCAAAAGCAGGGTCTGAACTGGGCAGCTAATCCTATATTCATTTGGAGAGATGTGTTTACAATAACCTTTTAACTTACTGAAAACAAAAGATTCACCCCTTTAATTACTATTCCTTTTGTGGGCCTTTCAGGTTTCACTTCAATGCTATGCAGGCTGAGGCAAGTGCCAATTTGAAGAAACTGTTGGAAATAGAGAAGCGTTTATTTCTGTCGACGGAGGATTTAAAAATACAGCACGCAAAATCTGTTCAAGTATGTAAAGTGGGTACAATGCTTTTCCCATCCTTCTTTCCAAACACTTTCAATCGCTTCTCAAGAGAAAACACCAAAATTTGGGTGGCAAATTGGCGCAGAGGTCTGTGGGAAGGGGGTCCTAACGATGAGTGCTGTGGTAGACGAGGGGCACATTTTTTTCTCCAATTCTGCAACGTGATATTGTGATAAGGAAACAGCTGAGGACCAGGCAGCTCTGCATGTGGGCAAAAGAAAGGAAGATGCTAAAAATGAAATGTAGGATACAACTATAAATACGTATAGGACAGTAACATGTTTTGTCTCACTGTTCTTTGGGGGAAAAAAAAAGAAGTGAACAGATTTACAGAATGCTTTTTTCTGCACATATTTCCAAACAACCTAGCTTTAAATATTCTCAGAATGGGCTATGTAACTAAAGCTAGAAGGAACAAGTGTTGGTGCTGTGTATCACAAAGACTGGTCATCCCAGGTTGTGCCAAATTTCCACCTGGTTGTACGACGAAAGTGGAAGCATACAGTGCATTGCCTTGGTCCAAATGAAACTGAAGGTGATGCAGACAGTTCAGTTAAGACAATATTGCACAGTGTGACCCAATTTTAATGGTCAGCTTTTCAAAACCCAATTGCTCAGTGTTAATTGGCTTGGGTGTTGGGTCTTGGGTGTTGTTTCTTAATGTGCATAAACTGTGTTGCAAACTGTGTCTCAGGGCAGCATCAGTGCTTCTAAAGACCTGCAGGAGGAGTTTGCCAGCATTGAAAAGAAGAAGGAAGAACTTGCTGATTACCTTTGTGAAGACCGAAAAAAGTTGTCCTTGGAAGATGTATTTAACACAATGAAAACCTTCAGGGAGCTCTTCCTCAAGGCTTTACAGGTGGTTTTCATTTGTGACTCTTTAGAAATAGATTGAGAATTTCTTCTTCTTCTTCCTCTTCTTTCTTTATTTTTTTTAATGACAAGAATAATTTTTTTTCCTACTCCAAGCTGGGCTACCAAAACCCTGGCTCAGGAGTAAATGAAAGTAACTGCTTATTTGCTCACAGTCTACAGAAAGAAATGATCATGTGGGCAAATACAATTTTATTTTATTCTTTTATTTCTATTCTTTTGTTACAGAGAACTAAGACCTCTCAAAGATGTTAATCCCACTGTAAAATTATTAATTGGGCCTCAATGCAATAGGAGCTTGGTGGCATGTGAAAGAATGAGCAACCTCTGACATGTTTTACAGCCTTTGCCAATAGGCAGAAAGTAAATTTTCTAATAGGCAAACTCTAATTGGAAAATACTTTTACATGTAGATATTTTACTGCATTAGTTCAAAACTGCATGTTTTGTGCCCACTACAAAAGTGCAAATCTCCTTATTGGCAACTGATTTTTTTTACAAGACCTTAGTCCTTGCACTAAGGAGTAAGAAAACAGCAACTTCACCATAAAAGTTGTGCAGACCATTATCCAATTAGTAAACTTCCAGTTCACATTCCCTACTGCATACATCATGCCTGAAATAATGTACTTAAGACCTTTACTGGAGGTCTTCAAGAAACGTGTAGATTTAGAACTTGGTTGAGTGGTGGACTTTAGTTCTAGGTTAAAGGTTGAACTAGATAGTCTTAGAGGTCTTTTCCAACCTGAACGATTCTGTGATTCCCTAGGGTTTTCATCAAGCCAGGTGATAGTGTCTTCCAGTATCTGTATATACATATTACTGACTCCAACAGAGCCCAAGTGTGGATTTGACATTTACAATTATTGCCAGAATAGACACATCTGTGCTGAGCAATGTCAGGGCAAGAGAGAGTGAGGGGTGCTTTAGGGGAGATCATAGTTTCAGATAAATACAAAGGAGCTTCTGAGCAAGTGTCTGAAGACAAAGGATGAAAAAGGTATTCTCTATGTTCCTACTACCTTCTCCTCCTGTGAGACACCAGGCTTCAATTTTGCAAGCCATACCACTACCCAGGCCCAGAAGCAATGTGATAGTGCCACAGAGAGTCTGGAAAAAAATCCTACAGACCACACATCCTTCAGCAATATACTTAGCCCTTCAAGTTCTTAAAATATCTATGCAGGAAGTAAAGAATTAGGAGAGTCAAGAACATCATGGCTCAGGATCCGTGGAGAGCTACACTGGAAAGCTGCCAGGAAGGGTAACTCCAGAAAGTGCAGGGCTTTTCAGAAGCAGTCCCAAATAAGAGTTATGTAGTGACCTAGTACGGCTGCAGAAGATTTAAACTACATTTTTGGGTGCTGCTTTTTTCACAGTCCTTTTGTCTGCACACCATGCAAACTCCCTTTCACCCTACTTTTTGTTCCGTTTCTCAGCAGCTCCTCACCTCAGAGGTACCACGACTGTTAGCCACAATTTATGCACGTTACCTCCGTTACAGAGCTGTAATGTAATCTTCTCTGCCTTTTTGCCTTGCTTTCT
This sequence comes from Anser brachyrhynchus, assembly GCF_964034855.1. Classification (NCBI taxonomy): domain Eukaryota; kingdom Metazoa; phylum Chordata; class Aves; order Anseriformes; family Anatidae; genus Anser; species Anser brachyrhynchus. The sequence goes on from NC_137699.1 coordinate 57,106,803, forward strand.
GCCTGTCATTGTAGTAAAGACACTGCTTGAAACTGCAACATCCTGAAAAGTTTAAGGTTTTCATTTTTAAAGCATTTTATTGTTTTGTGATATTGATTTTTACACTGGAATCAGACAAATGCAGCATTTCTTTCTATTGCCATTTGACTTAGGAGTCTTTAAGGATAAATTGTCACTTATATTTTGATGTGAATGTTCTGTTTAGGCAGGCCTCTTAGCACTACAAAAATACTTAATGTTATCTTTCGATGTTCACATCAAATAAGAAATCATTCTGATAAATAGTGAGCTTTCACAGGGACAATTTGGTTTTGTTACCTTCTTTTTGTTTTTTTAAACAAAGTTCTTCTCCATTCCTGAGGGCTTGTTCTGGTTTCTTATCCCTCAAGGAACAAAAACATATCCACACAAATGAAATTTGATAATATGAATCCGCTTTCTTCCTCTCCATCTACTTAAAGAGGAAAAAAATTTTTCAGACACCACCCCTGACACAGAAAGGAGCTGGTTTTCACCCAGGGCTGAACGTTCCCCGACTTCTCAAAAAGTCAAGGGACCAGATGGCAGGAGGAAGGAGATGGAGCGAAAATAGCTTCCCAGCTCAAGATAAAAAACAGAATTGCAGATACACTGAGAACTGAGTTGTAAAATTGCGGGGAAAAAAAGAAACACTGTGATTATAGAGGATTGGGAGAAACATTTTATTTCCCTTAGCACTTGCAGCTGTTCAAAGAGGGGAGCTCCCCACAAAGAGGCTGTCTAATTTCAGGAAAAGGAGAAAAAATGTTAAACAAAATCTGCTCTAGGAAGCACTCAGATGATCATAGAGGTTATACAGACAGCGCTGTGCAGGGATAGAATCTCTGAGTGCTCCCCTAGGATAACCAAGCTGGAGCAGCTGCTCCTCAGTAGGGTGCATATGGTGCTGGAACAGGATGTGCTTTAGATAGTGTGGGGATAAACAGTTGTCATGGAGCGTCTTCTAATTCAAAGATCAAGTAAGTATCTAACATCCCACAAAGTGTAAATCCAAAATGACACCCCTTTTATTTAATCTCATCCATACAGCTGCCTTCAGTAATCCAGGAGATGGAGAAAGGATTGTGAACATTCATTCCTCTGCCTTGGTGGATTTTCTTGCATTGAAGAAATTCTGTTAACAGCATGTTGGTGTCAAATTGCCCTTTTCTTTTTTTTTTTTTTTTTAATTTCTCTGAACAATTCAGTTTAGGCTGGCTCAACCCATAAATTTTTTTCCTAAGGTGTTTTGGTTTGCTTTCAGTACAGTGCGTGCTGCTTAGGTAGCAGGACAACATATCCCTGAATTCACCTCTTTAATTTCTTGTGGCATGTTATAGAGAAACATTCTCCCAGGGCTCGCAGATCTGCAAGCCTCTCAGCAGCCATAATATCTCCAAGACAATATGCTAAAACACAGCAGGAATTTATCAGGCAAGCACGTGGGAGGTATACAATGATGAAAGGCTTTTAGCCTCCCCATAAAACTTCACCAACTGTACCTCTTTTTTTTCAGAAGCACTCTCCATTTAGGGAAAATGTATCTTTTTCTTTCTTTGTCAAGAATGCACCATTTTAATTCTTGTTTTCTAGGCATCCAGGAAAGGTCCCCATAACCTTGAGCCTACAATGCTCCTGTATTTCTGAGAGACTAGCTCTATTGATCTTCACAAGTTTGTTTCATTTGTTTGGAAGTTTTTGTGGAACAAAGGATCCTAGGCTTTTATCTTCTATAAAAGATTTAAGAAACTTGTGCGTGTTTCTTGGGACTTCTCATGGAAATAGCGGCAGGTGATCCATAGCAATCAACCACATCTATCAGTACTATGAGACTGAGTACTATCAGTACTATTTTGTGCTGCCAAACCCCTGCAAAGTAGTCCGGACGTCTCAACAGGAACCCTATCTGTACTAATCATCAACATCTTCCTGGACATTATTAAATTTTGTAATATGACACAGCAGCACACTCCTCTTAGCATCACAGATCCCTACGACAACAAGCCCAACAACCACTGATCTACCTACAACACATTGATTGCAACCAGTCTGCAGCTAATCTAAAGCAGGCGATCTTCCAGGTGGTGATGGCAATGTTCTGATGACGATTGCAGCTCTGGAACAAGGACTCCATAAGGTTTTAAGAAAATGGCTTTTAGTCATCTTGATGTCTTGCTGCAGCAGTTAGCATAGCAGTTCAGAGCTACTCTCTCCTACAACTGTGTTTCCTACCAAAACCCAGAAACACTCCTCCACTGAGTAAAGGTCTTCCTGTACTAGAAGTAATCATTCAGATTCTTTCTTTTCCTCCACAAACCCTATCATCCCTGTACCAAAACCTCTAAGGAAACCAGAGTCCTATCTGTCTGCATAAATCCTAACAGGACTGGGATTTATGCAGCCTGGGCATGTCTGCTGCTGAACACTAGTGTAGAAATACATCTGGCAAATTTAATGGGAGCTTGAAGAGAAACTGTGAATTATTGTTTAACAGAGTTGAAAGGTTCCTGAAATTTCTGGTAGAGATCCCTGAATGCAACAATATAAAATCAAGGTTGCTACAAGATAAATACCTAGAATGCTAATTAAGTTAAACAAATGTTGTGTTTTGTGGACAAAGGGATTCATTAAGAATCCCATTTCAGTCCACAGTTGAATCAATGAAAAAATCAGTTAAAGCAATGAACTCATTTGCTGGTAACATCATCAGATAGGGAAGGGATTGACCAGGAAGCTTTGTTGTGCTATTTGCTCTCAAACCCCAGCAGCTGAGCAATGTCATTTTTAAGTGTTTATAGGACATATTTAGCATTGCTTTTCATTGCAAACTGAGTATATTAACTGGTTTTTTGTTTGTTTGTTTCCTCTAGTAAGTCGTCTTATTTAATTTTCTGTTTGTCATTTTGCCTGAATACAGGAAAATCAACAAAGGAAGGAGCAAGCTGCAAAGTCTGAGAAAAGGAAGAAACATCTTGAAGGAGATGTGAAGAGGCTAAAAAGAGAGGATGGAAAGAGCAGTATATTTAACAAAAAATAATTCTGGTTTTATCAGCCACCCAAGTTAACTAGAAGTAAATGGTCTGTTTAGCTACAGATGATCTAATAGAATAAGTGGGATTTAGCCATGGTTGGTGTCCTTGTCAAGCAGATAGTGTAGTAAGACATCAATTTTCAAGTACATGTGAATGGTCAGAAAAAATCACAATAGGGATGTCAGAAAAATTATCACTCCCAATGAGGAAGTTACTACCATTTTACTCAGAGGCGAGTAATAGCCAGGTATTGCTCTGAAGAGTTGTTTGAAGGCTTTTAGGGAATATAGAGAGGTTGCACATTCTTGAACTTCAAGCTGTACAGTGTCACTGTGGTAGGCAAGCTCCGTCAGATATTATTGTTACCACGGCCTCTGCATTTTTCTGATTAGAGTTCTGATTCCTTGAAATGGTTATGTGTGCGCTTTAATGAGTGTCTGTGATTTGCTGAAAAATAGCAGATTGACTTAACTGCAGAAAAATATTTGCTGTGCAGAGCTGAGCTGGGTGTGAAACATTTCTGGTATTAGTATTAACATATGTATATTTTAAAACTATATTTTGGCAAATACCTGACATTCAGTTTTCTTGAAGATTTCTGCTGATAACATTTGGTTGTGATTCTTGATTCTTCAGAGTACTACTGCAAAAATGGCATTAGTAAATCTGAGTTGGGATCATGTAAATACTACCTTGGATGCTCACCCCTTGGAAAACTCTGTTTTTCATTGTATCTCTTGTCTAAATAAATGGCCTTCTTTTAGCTCCTTTTTTCAAAATTACTCATCTTTAGAAATGTATTTTAAAATACATATAAATATATTGAAAACTCACCAAAGCAATGTTTTCCATATTGTCTTGACAAGCTGTACTGCAAATATGTTTCAGCTACTTTGCATACTTGATGTAAAGCTGCAAATTCAAACAATAAACCTTTTTGCTGTAAATACAGAAAAGTAATTTAGTATATGGTAAAATAGAATTATAAAGCAACATTCAGCAGCTGTAAGGATTAAAGGTGTGCTTCAGCCCTACAAAGAGCAAGAGCACCAGACCAGAATACATACTTTCGCCACACAGTTTAGATGAAACTGATGTAATTTTGGGTCTCTTGTGAAGATGGTAGATTTATTTCTTGGGATATAAACTTAAACATGAAAAAGAGATGTTAGACTCTGATTTATTTTTTAGTATTTATTTTAGAAAGCTGTGCCTAGCACCGGTGACAATGCGAATCAGACATTTTTATAAGCTGGTTTTATTTCCCTCTTGATATGGTGACACAAACCGTAGAGGATAGGGTATAACATGGCAGGGGTCTGGAGCTCATTTTCAGATTCTTCATCCTATGTATAAAGTTTGATTTTATTTATTTATTCATTTTGGATCATATATTTAGCACATGAAGTAACCACTTTCCGAAGGAGGGAATGAAGAGACAGTAAATTTGGTGAAACAAAAGGCCTGGGTCCACAAAGAATCACACACACCTTTCACTTCACAGGTATCTCCCTGGAAGTCAGGGATATACAGCACAGAGGGGCAATCCTGTGCATAAACCTTTAAGGTCTCAATCCTACAGTCTCCAAATCTCTGACCTTAACGCCAGTCACACGCTCTGTTAGTGTCAGTATCTGGTTTATCCAGTTGTCTGAGGATCATTTCTCTGCAGTTGACAGCCCTGCCCCAGACAGCACACAGCAGCAAGGGCTCAGTGCAGGCATTAATCTCACTCCCCCCAGTCCAAATAGAAGATGTGAAAGCAGAAGCACACATCGCTGATGTATTATTAATAGATTACAAGCCAAGGTTTGCAGCTGCTGAAAACTGCCACAAACCAATCTGAGTCAGAAATTGTTACCAAAATTCATGATTGAGAGAACAGATCTCAGAACTACGTGTTTGCATGTATTAAAAACAGCTTTCCTGCAAATGAAATTTAAGGTAGCGTTGTAAAAAACAATAAAACTGTTGACACAATCCTGCTGATTCTAGGGATTTGGACATCTAGGCTTTTCTGAAGTCCTCTGAATGTGTTTACATATGTACTTACACTGAATTTTTTTTCCATAGATTTTTTTTTCCCCCATACTGGATTAAGCAACTCTACTGCTTTATTTTCTTCAGGTTCTGTCATAGCAGCCTCTGTCACTGGGCATTTCCATTCTTCAGGAGAATTGTATTTGTTACATGCAAAGACCAATACTTTATATTATTTCAACAGATCATAAATTATTTGGGGTTTTTATTAACAAAAGGGAAAAAATGAGCTGCTTCTAATGCAAAGTTGGGGACGCAGTTAATGACCACAACAAACTTCCTTAGGAGCAAAATGTAAAACCATGCAGAGAAAGTTGTGCTAAATATCTGGTGAGAACTCCTGTACATAGCTGTAATACTGTCACTGCAGCAGAAAGGGAAGTGCTATTAAAAGATGAAGAACAAGTAAATTTTGATGAACAATACTGGAGTTTTACAGCATAACCATCATCTCTACACACAGAAATCAACTGCAAAAGCAGGCCCCCTTCCCAATTTCTTAAGTTGATATATTCAGGGTCTAATACAAGAGCCATACTCTGGAAAACCTCTTATTGTCTGTATGTACACGGGACTAATCATTTGTCTGTAAGTAACAAACTGATATATGATCCAATATCATCAGCATTAATTGGTCTTGCAATAATAAAAGCAGTAAGTCTTTAAGAACAGGGGAAATAAGAAAAATGTTCTGTTGCTGAAAGGTTCCTGTTGTATTGCTTGGATTTGCTGTTTTAAAGCATGCATGCCTTAATGGCTTCAAAATTGTGTTTTAAGGACAAGTACCACTTTCAGCGCAGAATTTACTCAGAAATGCATTGTACTCTGGTATGTAGTTGCACTTCAGTATGAATTTCATTTGTGGATATGTTCATTTGGGTAAAACAGAGATAAACAAATGTGCCTGAATCTTTGAGGCTTATTAGTTGTGTTTTTAAATCACATACTAGCAAATAAGATCCTGAGTAACTGCTTCTCCTGTGTCAATTCCGAATACATTTATGTGTTGTTTTTCTGTTTATATTTTTAAGGAGATTTATTTTCAGGTACAGCTGCAAGGACAGACAATCTGGCTCTTAATCTCCTACATATCTTCTGTACAGATTCTGCAGGTGAATAAATAAGTAAAAGCCTCTCAATTGCATCTGACAATATTCCACATGAATTCAAATTGAATTCTACAAAACTGCAAAGATTAAAACCAAAAAGCTTGACCCCCACGTCCTGGAGTACAATGAGTTAGAGACAGTTCTTTTACCAGGAGCCTGGCAGACTTCAGGCCATGCTCTCACAGGCATGAAGGAGCATAACCGTAGTGCATTGTTCCTTTTATCTCTTTTATACATCCCCCTGCAGAATCTCTAATGCATTATGTTGGCTGAAGAGGTGACTTAAATTGACCTTATTCCATTAAAATGTGTTTTCAAATCTTTACACAGACTTTATATGATCTTATTTCTGTGCATATGAGTTACTCAGCTGAAATAATGTGAAGAAGCCTCAAAATTTGATATCAGCTCAAGTATTTGTTGGGCAGAGAAAGACGCTAGATAATTCAGCTCTGAGAAGGCTTATCCGTGGAAGTCAGAGAATAAAATTCCTGTTCACATCTCTAGCCAGGGGAAAAGCACAGATTTGAGCAGGTGTCTGTCACATCACAGCTGAGACTCCTAACTCCTCAGCCAGCATGCGGTCATGGCCCAAATACAGTTCTGTGGGGCATTTAGCTTATACATTCACTGTTTATTGTGGGAGGGACGTGGTAGCAAAGCAGGACACCCAAGGTGAGACTCCTCACAGTCTGACACAACAAAATTAATGGGATAAACTGCATGTGCCAACCCACAGGCATGTCAATGATTACAGCATTAGGTGGCAGCTGGGCAAATTTTAAACGTGCTACCTAGGTATTAGATCTGGGCATCTAAACAGGTGGATACATGCTTTTTGAGTGTTTTGGCAAAAGTCTTTAGAAAAGAGTTACAGCATTGGGCCTTACTGGGTTACTAAAGTTGGTCTAATTCAGAGGGATTCATACTGAATCACTTTTTCCAAATCTGTCCTTAAAGTGCCCAAGGATACAGCTACTCCACAGTCTGGGTAAAGTGTTGCTGTGCCACAGTGTGGATATCCTTAGGTGCAAGACTGCAGCAAGGCTGGCCTTACTCACTGCTTCTGTTTCAAGCTTAACGAAGCTTTATATGCCGTGAAGTTTGTACATGTTTATCAGATCAGTCAGTATAATGAAAGATACAACATTTCATCATGGCCATCACAAGCAGAGTAAACGTTACCACTCCATTTTCATTGGTAGCAGCTTTTTACATACTTGGTGTCTGTTACCGCAAAACCTCTGTTCTTTTTTTCCTAGACTAAACAACTCCATCCCTTTCAGATTTTCATCCTAGGGCCCATTTTCCAAACCTAGGTTCATGCACTTGTGGCTGTCTGCTGGATTTTCTTCAGCCAGGTCTCATTTTCCCCACAGTTCAGCTGGATCTCCAGCTGGATGGTTCAGCAGGTCTAAGGACACCTTCCTCAGTTTTACAGGCTGTTCTCCCATTTCAGCATAGTGTTTGCCTTCTTTTGCAGCCACATAACATTTCGACTCCTGTTCAGAGAAGCATCGTGGTCTCCAGTGTGATTCTTGTTGTTTCTGTCTTTGTGCCATCTGCAGATTCAGCAAGTGCACTCTCTATTGCATGCTCCAAGTCTTTCAGGAGAAGACAGAAGAAATCTTGAACCACAAGGAGAGCCTTTACAATTTGATCTGCACTTTATCCAAATAAATTCTTTACTGCTCCCAGTGTACAGTTCTTCAAGTGCATGTGCACCATTATACTATTTTTATCAGGGCGGTGAGCAAACAAATATTTGGTGAAAATGTAGTTCTGAAAAGAAACAGTATAGTTTTGATTAATTTATTCTGCAGTAAATCTTAAGTGTGTTGTTTTAGTCATTTGGGCATACATAGCTCGTATTTGTTGACCTGAAGTTAAAAGTGTTGTGTATTTAATCTAAGTAGGCAGATCTTTGAAAGTTTTTCTGTGAAACTGCAAAAATTAAGCATTTTTAGGTGGATTGGTTCTAATGGATGAGCTCCAAGGTACAGGCAGCTCCCCTGAGATCCTAATACTGATTCTTTGTCAGGACCCAGCACCAGGTAACAGGGAAACCTCGTACCTGCAGCCTTTACAAGTCCCATGTCACTCTGCACGGCCTCCCTGTTAATCTCATGCATTTCTCAATCTGCAAGTCAAACATTTGCTTTGAACTGAGCAAAACCTGCCTTGAAGATTAGATTTTTTCTCATGTCAAACACAAAAATGCATTTAAACCCATTGATTTCAGTGGATTTGAGTTTGTTTTTAAATTGGTATAAGAAGAAGAATAAATCACTTCAAGTCATCAACTGCCTCATACTTCTATGCAGAGTTAATGTTTTGAACTTTTATAAAGATTTTTTTTTCCTCCTGGTAGATTAGTTTGTGAAGTTTTCATTATTATTTTCACAAGAAACAGCTTATGGAAATGGAAGGTTTAATATTGCTAGCACTAGAAAGAAAATGTAGCTGGAGTTTCTGAACATCTCAAAAATACAGTGGATATGATTACAGAAATGCTAAAGAGAATATCAAAAATTCTTCAAACTTCCTAAATCTGAAACAATGTAAAAGAAAAACAATGAATAATTTAAAATACTTTTGGCTATGAACAGCTGAGAAGCTGCCCCTTTCTTTGCACAAAAATGTGCAGAAATTTCCTCCAAACCAGTCATGGGCTGAGAGACTCAAAGAAAAGAAAAAAAGAAAAAAAAAAAACCTGAAAACACTGTAGTCTGTTAAAAGGGCTAGATTCTGTCCTTAAGCAGGGCAATTTACATATATTCACCCCAGGATAATTTTTTGGTTAAAAAAACAAAAAACAAAACAAACAAACAAACAAACAAACAAACAAAACAGCATAACCAACTAGCCAACCAAAAGAACAGCAATACATTCGCTCTGGAAAAAGATGTGAGTTCCTACACCAATAGATAGAAGGTATGATAAAGAGAAAAAAAAGCCATGCAACAATGGCAATGCTAATGCCATAAAAATCATTACAATAAATATAGCTCTGGGATCGTATCTGTCTTTGGAGTGTAGCTCTGTGCAGGTTCTCCTGCAGAGGAACAGCGCCAGCAATATATTTCTTGCAGCAAAGAGTATTTTTACATCCTAGATATGTTGAGCTGCGACAACTGAGTGACACTGCTGATGATTTTTGCTGTTTACAAATCACAAAAAATCTATAAATGTAATGCCTGATAAATAATTATTCCACAATGAGAAAATAATTATTCCACAATGAGATGACTCTCTTTATTATTTAATGAATAACATGATTTTGCTATTAGGTAGCAAAAAACTTGGAAGATTTGATGGAACAGTAACGAAAGCTTTAGAGGAAACTTTGAAAGAAAATAAAAGCCTGGAGGTGAGTGCAACTGGGATAAAGCACAAAAGGGAAGAGCAAACGTAGAAAGAGATCACTGGCACAGGCTTCTTTTGCCAACTGTTGAGACAGAACAAACGTAGGTAGGCATGTATTTCATTAAGATACTCAGTGTGGTACTGAATATGGGGTGAGTACAATTACAAAGGGGAATAAGGTATTAGGTAAAGAAAAGTTTAACTCACTAACAAGAACTTCTGCTGCACAGCAGGAACAGGCTGCCTGCAAATGGTTGAGGAGACAGCAGACCAGTGCAGAAGCTTCTCAGTTAGGTTCATGAGCTGCCAGTGCATGGCTGTAATGAGAAATAGAGCCAGTGCTGGCTGCTCCAGAAGGAACAAGTTTGAGCTCAGCTGGTCTGGGATGCTGGGCAGCTCTAAACTGGCTGGTACTAAGGTGAGAAGCCCAAGGAGTCTGGGGTAAAGGCTATGCTTGAGTTGTGGCCAGACATTTGGTACATATTAGGCCAAAGGGATCAAATACCTTAACAGACTTTGCGGTAATCTTCCATCTGAAAGAATGGTCGAGACAAAAGTAAAGGTTAAAATTTTATAGTGCAAAATTCTGACACCCTAGCTGGAGGCTTGTATTTCGGGCCATGTTAGACTGCACATGGTATCTGAATGTGAATATATATGCGAAATGCCAAGTAGCTGTATCTCGCATGTGAAGTGCAAATGGCAGAAAGAGGTAGCAGCATTTCGATGTGTGGAGAAGTGTGGGAGAGGAGCTGACTCTCAACATGTCTGTGAAACTTGACAAGTCCAGGAACGTCTTAGGTGAGATATTTCCAGCTGAGAGGAGAAGAGATTAGTTCCTGTGTAGAGTAGGGAACTTCACGTGGACCACGGCCTGCAATTCTAGCCACCCATGCTCAAGAAACATGAACTGAGTTCAGAACAGGTGCACGGCAGGCAGATGAGAATAGGGAATTGAGAGATGAGTGAAAAACCTTACTTTTTTCAGCCTAGCAAAACAAAGCCTGAGACTGGATGTAATTCCTTCTATAAATACATATGTGGGAAAGTGAGAGGAAGTATTTAAACTAAATGACAATGTTAGCACGGAACATATGGATATAAATTGGCCAGAAGGCTAGAAATTAGCAGACGTTTCTAACTAGAACAGCTCTGGAACAGTTATTCAATAGGAACAGCGGGGTGTTGTATCATTTAGTTGACATCAGTAGTGGGGAAAACTAGACCCAAACATCAGGAGCTCGCTTCCAGTCTTCTCTTCCATATTTATCACCTCCACTGATCAATGCCAAATACTCAGCTGGAGAACACAGAGTGTTAAATCTTCCCTCCCTCCTTTTCCCAGAGGAAATACTGCAAATGCCAGAAATGAAGTAGAGCAAATGTCTGCTCTGCTTGCCACCATGAATGCTGACGAGGTGCTGGAGTCTGGAATATGTTCTCTCCATTTCTGTGCATGCACATACATAAACTCTCACATGCATGTGTATTTGTATATGCGTGCAGATACACAGAGCACACAGATGGGCATTTGAAATGGACTATGCACATTGTTATATTTTTTTCCTCAGGAGTTAATTTGAGTGTTCCAGTAGTTTCTTTCCATCCTTATACTGGTAACACAGTGTATGAGTATTTCAGTGCATTTTGACTACTGCAAATACAACATACTTGCATGATTTCATATGTATATCATAGCAACTCTTCTGAGCCACAGTGAAAAATAAGGAACATGTCACTACGCCAGGAGGCGACACTTGAAAATGCTGAATTTTTGCCACTTGTGTGCTTGTGCACATGTGCGTGCAGGCATGTACACGCATACACATGCCTCCTGCTAACACAGTTGCATGTGTCTTAGCCTGGCCTGAGATCTGCCTCTTTCCAGGTTGTTTTTGGAGGGATACAGCCCCACACGCCTGGGGTGCATGTGTTAACGCAGATGTCAAGCCCTTCATGTTGGTGTGCCACACCAGGGAAGTGTATGCACCGATCTGTCCGCGAGGCACGGCCTGGCGTGCCTCACGCTGAGCTCGTCTCTTTTCTCACGATGAAGGCCCCATACTTTTTCAGGTCAGCGTGCGAGGGCATGCGTGGATGCGTGTGCGTGTCCCACCACAAGGCTCTTGGGTGTCACGGGCCACCAGGGCAGGGCACGTGCCTGTCAGCGCGGTGCGTGCCTCTTCGGTGACAACACCCGCGTACATTTCAGGCGCGCGCGTGTGTCTGTCAGCACGCGGCCGGCCGTGTTCCTCGGGTCAGCACGTGTAGCCGTGCCTCATGGCCACAGCCTCGTGCGTGTCGGAGGGGCCTGTGTGTCTGCCCTTCTGCCGGTGACAGCTTTGTGTCCCGGGCCACTGAGTGTGTGTGCACACTACTCCACGTGTGCTGCTTGTTCTTTGCGTGCGTCCCACAGAGGCAGTCCCAGTGCCTCAAAGCTGTGTCCTGCGGGGTCACAGGCCCAGCGTCCGTCTGTCTGTCTCACAGTGACAAGTCCACACTCCTCAGGCCTGTGTGCGCCTCACAGCGCCTCAAAACCCAGTGTGTGTCAGTCCCCGTGTCCCTCAGAGCCATGTGCGCGTGTGTGCGAGTCACAGCCACAGTCCCACGCACACACCAGCCCCGCAGCGACAGCCGCGAAGCCCTGCGCGCTGCCGCGTCCCGATACCCCCACGGCACGGCCCCATGTGCCCGGGAGGTCGGCGTGTGTGGGAGGGAGGGCAGACGGCTGCGGGAGGCAGCGGAGGGCGAGAGCGCGGCGGCGGCGGCTGCTGCGGCCGTGCCCGCCGGGGCTGGCAGGCAGCGGGCCCGCACGTCAGCGGGGCGGGCGGCGGCGGCGCCGTTAAAGGCCGGCGGCGGCAGGGGCCGTGCTCGGAGCCGGCGGCGGAGCGAGGCAGAGCGAGGAGGAGGCGGCGGCGGCGGCTCCTCCGGCCACCATGTCGGGCACCCGGGCGTCCAACGACCGCACCAGCCACCCCGGCGGCGGCGGGCTCAAGCGGGCGCGCAGCGAGCCGGGCGGTAACAAAGTGACGGTGGTGCTGGGGGCGCAGTGGGGGGACGAAGGCAAAGGCAAGGTGGTTGACCTGTTGGCCACCGAGTCGGACGTGGTGTGCCGGTGCCAGGTGGGTCCCGGGCCGGCTCTCACCCCTTTGGGGTCGCCCTCGCCCCCCGTCCCTTGCTTTTTTTTTCCCCCATATCCGTCCCTCCCGTCCTGCTCCGCGTCCCCCCGCCTTCCCCTCGCTTCCTGCCTTCTGCCCTCCCTGGGCCCCGCTGCTTTTTCCTCCTCGCCCCTTCCTTCTCGCCCCGTCGCCCTGCTCCCTCCGCCGGGGGCAGGCACCGTGCTCACCCCCCCTACCCCTCACCCCTCCCCGGCTGCGCGTGGAAATGCCACAGGGGGGAAGAAAAAGCCCAGAACTATAAATAAAAACAGCTGACCCTCGGCGATAAGCGACACAAGATCCCCCGGGGGTGTCAGATGGCGGCCGCGGCTGGGGGAGGCCGGGCGGGCAGCGGGGGGTAAAAAGGCGTGTTTTGGGGGTAAAAACCTCCCTGCAGGGCCTCTTGGGGTGGGCAGGTCTCTGGTCCTTGCACAGCGCCTGGAATTTTCTTCTAAAAATAGCCGCGAGAGGAGCGCGAGTGGGTAAAATGGCAAAAAGTTGTGTGAAAGTACAAGATTTTAGCAGCTTGAAAGCAGGGAACGCTTCGGCTGCCTTTGCTTATGTGTATTTCATTGGATATAGTGCTAGGGTTCTTAAAACCTTAATGCACTTATGCAAACTAAGTTAGCCACAGGAGTGATCACAAATAATTGCAGTAATTTTTAAAAGAACTGTAGTCAAACATTCATCACGAACATATTAGGCCAATAATAGCTGGCCCTGCAATGATTTCAGTAAGCCATCTGACTACATTAAGAAGTACTCACCTTACTTCAGCTCCCTTGCTATATGCCATGAAATGCATTGCTTCTGAATGCATGGTAGGTAGTGAAAAGCTGCAGATATCCTTGGATCTGAGGTGATAAACCCAAGGACATTGGTGTAATTAAGCCTATTGTATAAATAAATATTGCTCTGCGAGTTAAATATTTAGAAAGCAGAGGAAGCTTTTTCAATTGGAACATTAAACTCCCGTAATCTTGAATCACCTTGGGGAGAAGTTGCCCTGCAAAAGTTAGCTGATGAATATGTATTAACAGGGCTATAGCAACTTTTCCATCTTTCTTTTTTTCTCCCCTTCCTCTAAGTTGTTGTTGCTGGGAATTTCCCTTACTCGTAATTGCTTTGGGGAGTTTACAAGCCCTAGCAGCGGAGAAGCACTTCACATAGGCCGCAGTCATGTGTTTGCCATTACTCCTGCAAGAAGTCGTATTGGCTCTTTTTAGGCTGTCTTCCGAGTGATGCCCTGAGGCTGCTTTTTCAAGACAGCTTTGCTGTCCCTCCAGAGAGCTGACTCACCAGCACGGCCCCAGGTGCAGCCACAGAAAACCAATGGAAGGACGCGGGGCTGTGTGTGCATGAGCGTGCTGCAAGGGTTGGTGTGTTAGCAGCAGACTGGATAGCTTAGGTGGCCTAATACGCTGCTGGGCACACCTAGATCAGCTTGCTGTTCCATGTCCGTGAGACCAGGATGGATGGAAGGCAAGTGGATCTGGAGGACCTCTGGACTCTTTTTCAGAACAGTGTTCGCTGATACAAATGCACACAGCATGTGTATGAGAATACAATTGGGTTACTGATGCGCTGATTTAACAGAAGCATATTCAGGATTAGAGTGTAGGGGAGAATGTACTTGAAACACTTGAACTTATACTTGAACGCTTGAAAGTGGAGATTCAAGGAATTAATTACTTTGGAGTAGCAAAAATTGTACAACTTAAAAACGACCTTTTAAAGTATTTACATGGTTTTTTATACATCTGGCAATACAGAGGATGCTTTTTAAAAGGTGCTTCTTTAATAATTTAATACTTCATACTTTCAAAGACAGTCCTGCAAGTAGATAACAGTATAATTTTTGTCTTTGTTAGAACTTGGATAAAGGATCTGCATGTTTGTAAGCCTGTGAGTAGTATTAACTAGAGTTCTCTCAGTGGGGTAATGGTAGGTGTTTATCTTACAGGAGCAACCAGTTTGAGGGGAATTTATTAATCATATTATTGACATCATTTAGAAAAACAAACAACAACAACAACAAAAACCTTCAACATTTGGGCCAGAACCTTGCTTATTTCCCATTCCTCCTGGAAACTAAGAAGAAGCTTTCTTCACGCAAGAATACTTATCTACTGGTATAGATTGCTTAAACAAGAAACACTGAAGGCTCCCCTTACTAGAGATTTCAGAAGAAGTTCCCTCAGGAATTGTTGATGTCTTAGAATATGGTGATTGACTAGGTTGGTTCCTGATGTCCCATTTGGTCCATTTTCTGAGACACTGATGGAAACAGTGTTCGACAGCATGTCTTAGTCCTCAGCAAAATGGAAATAGGGAAACTAGAAAACGAATAACTGAGAGGGAGATATTTATGTCTTTTAAAACATTGTCTCAAAGAGGCTAATTCTTCATCACTGTAGGGTTCTCTGTGGTCTAACATTTTAAAAAGCTTTTTTTTTTTTTTTCTTCCCCTTTTGGAATAGAATTTAAGCTCAGGGCCAAATGGGAGTTTCAAGAGCTTTCTCAAAATAGTAGTTCCCTAATATTTCTACGAGAGGAAGTATAATTTTCATTAAATATTTCTCAAGTATTTTTAGCTTGTTGATTTAATGAAGAAAATCTGTTGCAGCTGGATTGCTGCGCAGGAAATGACATGATATTTCCTGGGATACAGGAGGGAAGGCAAGCAAGCAAATGAGAACAGGGAGTCAGTCCTTCACAGGCACAAGGGAAGTTTCAAGTTGTGTTAAATAAAGAAAATTCAACATTAAACCTCTGGTATCTTTAATTTCCCTGAGTTTTTGGAATTTCATTTCAGATGAATGGAAGATTCTCAGTTTGATTGCATTGTTTCAGTTTTTCT
Organism: Anser brachyrhynchus; assembly: GCF_964034855.1. Taxonomy (NCBI): domain Eukaryota; kingdom Metazoa; phylum Chordata; class Aves; order Anseriformes; family Anatidae; genus Anser; species Anser brachyrhynchus. Next base: position 57,122,386 of record NC_137699.1, read on the forward strand.
CAGTACTTAGATTGTACACAATCCAAATGCAAAAAATTACGGTGTGTTCCATAGTTTATTTTTGATATTAGCGATACTGAAATGTTTGACTTAATCTAAATATAAAATTTTATCTCACCTGAAGAAATTGATCTCAATTCTCCTATATATTTGAAGCATCCTTTGTGTAAGGAGGATATTTCAATAACTTTAAAAGATCTGTGGATATTGTCATAGGTGATGCAGAACAGAGCTTCTTATAGGCTGGTTTCATAAAAACACCAGATATGTGGGCATGTTTTTTTTTTTTTTTTTTCCTAAACAAAGCACAGAAAAGGCATTTCCAAATAAATGAGTAACAGCAGGCAGTTTAAGGTTGTTAAAGAACTGAGTAGGTTTCAGGTTATTAATGGAGAACATCAAGAGCATTTTTCCTCTAAATTGCTCTTTCAGCAGGTGAAGGCATTCACAAACAGAACAATGACACGGTTAATATTTCTTCCTTATTTTGGCCTCCTGGGGCATAGAGCTGTCACATTATGCTATGCAATGCTTTAAATCCCAGGTGTGTTTTCAGGGAAAGGGTACAGTCAAAGTTCACCTGAAAATGTTACATTTTGCTGTTGGCTTTAGAAAGAGGTTTTGTGCACTTGTGTAAAGCTTTTAACTGTCAGAAAACAAGGCATGAAGAGAAAAAAAAATCACTTTTTTTTTCTAGTCTTCTATTGTGTCGTAAAACAAGAAGTCCTAACTGGAGTTTAAAAAATCTGCATACATACAATCATGTTAACAAGGAGAGGCTTGGCATTGCCTGAAATGTGGCTTCAGACTGCGTTTCCTTCAATGACAGCTCGCTGTCCAGACACCGTATGTCACAAGCTTCTTTGTTGTGTGGCTGCCTTCAAGATTAGAGCTTGTGGGCAGACTTTTCTGCCTGTTTTTTAATGATGTAATTTTACAGATCTGGTTGAGAGCATGACCAAGCAAACAGCTGACTGTCACAGCTGCAGAGGTGCAGCTCCAGAGGCATCACTTAAATTACATTTGTTCCAAAAAATCATACATAGGACTACTGTAATAAGGTCACAGTTACTTGAAGGCAGCTGGCTGGCCGTACAGTTCTAGCTGTTTCCTTAAAGGAAGCTGAAGCTTTGTAAGATACATTTGTAATAACAAGTTTTCACTGAACATATTTACTGCATGGGTCTGTGTGGATGTGAATGGAAGAGGAAATAGCATGTATTGTCTTAAAAAGGTATGAAACGTACTACTCATCTTTGCCAGTAATGGTAAATTACTCATAAGACGCTTTCTTTTTTTATAATAGAGGCGTGTGCCAAGAATATCTAAGGGTTCCTGCTGCAATGGACAGTAAACAACTCTGCCTTTCCTGATGAAACTTTTATGTGCAATAAATTTTTACCACATTTGGTTGAAAAACATTGGAGGAAAATGCTCCATAAACAATTCCATAAAAGAAAATGAAGGGGAGGAAAGACAAAACAGTTTTCCAAAAGGTCAGAGTGAAAGATGCAAAAAATGCTGCTAATAAATTCTTAGGAGAGACCCTGTGATAGTCACTGTTTGCAGTGGATTTGATTTCAGTTACTGAACAGATTAGCAAAATAGCTGCAGTACAAATGCATGTCTTTCCTTTGGTTCATACTGAGAGCAGTAACTGTGAATCAGCAACGGAGACCAGTCCGAGAGTTTTAAAGGGTTTTCAAGTCATCATTTGGCACTGCTGTTCCAGTGCCGCCCAAGCTAACGCTGGATGTGTCAGACCTGTGACACTTGCAGCTTCTGGACGTCTGGAAACAATCTGCCTGATATTATCGGCATTCCCTCAAGAAAGGGTATTGAATAAAAAACACCCACCAGCTTGTGAGAATGTGTTTGTAATAAGGAGGGTTGTTACTAGATTTGTTGAGCTTCTAATACCAATATGCTTTTAGTTTCACTCAACATGCAGTCATTTCTTAAAACATTGCCTCTACCCATCCCTGTTTGCTTTCAAGTTAAGAATTGCTTCAGTTTTAAAAAGGATTGTCTGATCTTTTGAGACAGAGAGACAAAAATTTTAGTTGTATTTTACACTGAAGAAAAGCTGAGGTGATTGAAATGGGTACAGAAAAACTTTGTTATGGTCACTTGTGGTTGATTAATATGCAGTTATTTAGACAGGAAAGGTTTAACCAAGTCAGTATACACCGAGGATGCTGAGTAGTTTTCTTGGTGTAGTGGATGCTAACAAATAATGCTGAGAAGGGCTAAAGATGTAAGAAAAGCATAAGGAAGTTTTGCAATGATATCTCAACCCCAAAATTAGAGAAAAATGTAGGAAGAGGATGTACCCAATGAATGATACAAATAACTGTAGCATATTCTTTTTCTAGTGAATGTAAATAACCGTATGTACTAGAAATGGCACTTTGAGGAATGCAGAGGAATATACCATGGTCAAATGATCAAATAATGAAAAACAAACAGGCAGAAATGCCAGACAGTAAGTTTTTTTTTCAGTGGTTTAGGCGTGAGACAAGAACGTTTCCTCTATTTCTCTGTTGGCTGCGTTGCCCTCTGTCAGCAGCACACATGTTGTGACTGTCCCTATTGATCCTGGGCCGCTGGGACTGTGCAGCAGGGTTTAAATTAGGTCACTTTAGTGCGATGAGTACGTGCAGTTGCAGGGGCCTGTTGTCTACTGTTTTTCCTCTGTGTTTGTGTGTATATGTCCTGTTGCTCTCCTTTAGGTGAGCTTTAACCCTGATATTTAGTATAATTTCTTCCTACAGAATAAAGCAGTGTGTAAAGACTTTAATGTCCTAATCATTCAGTGCTTAATGCTCATCAGTAAAGGGACTGACCTTGGAGCCATGAATGCACAGTGACAGTAGAACTGTTGTGTTTGATTTCAGTAATGTTTGTGAAGATTGATAATCCTGTCGACACGCATGCATGCATTTATTTAGACATAGTAAGTAGTCTTTTGTAGGTTTCCCTGCAAAAAAGCAAGTAGGATTTATTTTTCTATTCAACACAGAAGGGAGAGGGCTCATTAGGTGTGAGCATTGGTTTCCTTAACTAAAATAAAGAAGACCACCCTTTGAAAATGGAAATTCCCTGGTAAAATGCTTTATAAAATTTTGCTACCAAATTTTATTTTTCATTTTACTTATGCCTAATTACATGCTACACTATATCATTTTAGAACAACATGGTGACATTGCTATTTTAAACCAGCCGCTGCTCTGCGTATCAGCGAGATCATCTCAGGACCACCAGGATTATAAATACTGTATGAGAAGGTCAGGTTTAAAGTTTCTAAATCTCCATAAGAAAGCTAGCTTAATTTCCAATCCCTTCATAAAACCTGATAAATTTATTATCCTCTACAAGCATCGAAAGAAAACAGCTGAAAATTAAGATGAAATGACATCTGTTCTGTTTCATTCCTAACTCACTAGCTGTTGCTGACTTGTTTACAGATATAAGAAAAGTTATGTTCATATCCTTGGGTCGTATTACTTCCCACAGGGACATGACTACACTTCTTCAAAAAGAGAACTAAAGATGTGGAGACGCGTCTAGATTGTTCATGATCCTTTATTTTAGGATTCTGCTGACATTACTCAGAAAGCCTTTTCCACTAGCATGTTCAATCTGTATACCTCAGATTAGTCATTTTCTTTACAACTACTGCTGGAGTTCAGTTTGTGTTTTGTTGTAGCCGTCTGTCATATTAGATTTTTTTTTTCCTGGCTTGACAAAAGTTTAAGTTCAGTTTGAAAGAAAATAACTAGAGGTTAAGAATATCTAGTTTCCCTATGGATTTGCCTGATGATCAGCATCAGGAGGTGAATACCTGCAACTCAGGCCAGCTCCTTGTCACCACTCTAGTTTTAAAAAACCCTGCTCCCCAAGTTCTTCTTGTCTAAGTGTACTTCTGATCATCCTCTAACCTAGCTCTTATCAATGGCTTTGGTTAAAAAAGAAAAGTTATGATCCTCTTCTTGGAACTGAGTTGGGGGCTCTTGGGTGGAAGTTCTACTGGAGAAGTTAGCAAGAAGAAACTTCCAGTAAAGGAAATGGTAAGCCTTTGTAGCGACCTCCCAACCTGACTGGGCAGCACTTTCAGTCATCTGTCAGAAGCTTTCACACACCCATGGTTTTGTGACATTACCTGTAAGTATAGGAGCGTTCAAAGCACTTAAATGCATTATGGAATCATTAGGGTTGGAAAAGACCTTCAAGATGATCTGGTCCAACCATGCCACCACCTCCCTGGACAACCCATTCCAGTGCCTGACTGCTCTTCCTGAGAAGAAATGTCTCCTCATTTCCAACCTGAACCTCCCCTGGCACAACTTGAGGCCATTCCCTCTGGTCCTATCACTAGTTACCTGTGAGAAGAGGCCGACCCCCAGCTCCCCACAGCTTCCTTTCAGATAGTTGCAGAGAGCAATGAGGTCTGCCCTGAGCCTCCTCTTCCCCAGACTAAACACCCCCAACTCCCTCAGCTGCTTCTCACAGGACTTGTGGTCCAGGCCCTTATATTTGTCTCTGTGTTGGATTTTTTTTTAATCCGGTGATGTTCTAAACTCACAGTAGCATAAATCAAGAGAAATACCATGAGGGACCATGGATTTACACTATTAAAAGTTCATGTAAAAGCCAGTTACACTGGTAACACTTCACCTGCATTTATTCAAGTTAATTCCAGGCAGTTGCTACTATAAATTAGAAAAAGCCATCGTTTCATTAAATTGTAACAAGAAAGAGGAAACCATCTATATAATGGCGTTCCTTCTCTTTTATTCAAAATCATGGATGAAATGCTATAGACACGAGGAAATTGCTCAGTCCAGTTTAAAAAACTGAAGCCTTTTTGCAGTTTCATACTATAATGAGAGGTGTTTGGCCTGCAGATGCAGCAGTATGTCAGAAATATTTTAGTTCCATGCAGATGGAATTGGTAGAGCTGGGACACTTCCTACAGAAAGAGGTGGCCAGGAATTGTAGCATTTATTTTCAGATGCAGACCTCCCAGACTGTTGGTTTGTAGCTGGTATTCAAACTCATAGATTAGAAACTCATAGATTAGAAATTCATAGATGATAATGCCAGAAGGGATCATCCTGTAATCTTGTCCGACTACCAAGGACACAGTATTCCAGTAGCAGTTGCACCGCTGCCAAAAGGAGAAGTAATACAATCTCCCTACTCCTACTTGATATTCCCACTTACACTTGCAAGGATCGCGTTAGGCATATCAGCCCGTGTGCCGAAACTGTGTTCAGGCACCTCCACATGCTTCCTAGCGCAGAAATCCCATGTCCACTGTTCGGCATACCTGTTTGTTTCTTATTTATTTATCCTAAACGTGGTCATGACAAATTGTATGGTCATGACAAATTCACTGCTTGCACGGTTTGGCTAAGGAGTTCAGACCCACGTACTGTTGATACACCACTAAAGCGATTTGTGTGCCAGCTGCAAGTCGTCAACAACGAGTTTCTATTTTCCCCATGATATTGATTAACGTTGTTGACTGGCAGAGAACTGATCGCTATGGGACCCATCAGAAACATAAATATTTAGTGCTCATCCTCTAGTTGTAGTTAGAGACTATCGGTCGGGTTTTAAGGATTTTTTTACGGGCCGTGTTGATTTTTGTATCAATCCAGCTTGTTAATCAGTGTTCAGACATTGTGGGGAACACTGCGTGAAGGAAAGGTGCAGTAACTAGCAGAAACCAGAAGAGCATCTGGAAACACTCCTCCCACATATGCAGAATGCGTTCTCTTGCACATTAGCTCCATGGCAAGTGCAGGCAGAAATTAATCTGAGCATCAGGACGCGTTTCCGCCTTATTCAAATGTGTATCATGAGGCTAGGTGGGAGCAAAGAGTTTCCGCTGCAGGTACTGAACAGCCTCATTACTGCTCTGAATGGAAACTGTTTACACCTGGGGATATTTCAACTTCAGAGAATACAGGAGTTGATTTAAAAATAAAAAATAAAAATAAATCAAACCAGCCTTGAAATGGCTGAGCACTACGGAAGGTGAATTTGTTTCTTAATATTTCTCGTAGGCTCTACTAAAAATAAGGTAAACTGCATGTTCTCCTGTACCAACCTGTTCATAATAATTATCAATTTCCTTAAAGGTATTATTTATACCAATAAGTGGTTGGTAAAACTGGCAAGATACAATAGATTGAGAAGCTATTACATTCATGCAGTGGTTTTGTTCACGTAGTATAGAACAGTAATCAAAGTACATCACTTTTATACAATAATACAAAATCACAAATAGGTCAGCAATAGAAAAATTGGGAAAGCATTTTTTGAATAAACTAATGTAGTGGAAAAAATCACCATATAGGATTATTCTGCTCTGAAAGTAATGCCTAGTATGTTCCTTGTTGCTTGAAAACAATGTTACAGTTCCTTCCATTATCTTATAATCAAAGTTTATTTCCCACCTGGAATGACAGGCATTTAAGTTGCTGAATTTAAACCACTTTGCTGGTGGTCTGCTGGATTTTAGAAGAGAGGAGGTATGACTTAAAACAGCACAAGGTAGTAGAGGATCCCTTAGAGAAAATAAACTGAAATGGTACATTTTTAATGCTGTTAATAGAGCGTCAGCTTGTAGAGTTTTAAAAGTTAATAAAAACTCTGTTAAGCAATGCAGGTGCTTTCATAAAACTGAATATTAATATTCCACTGCAGGCTATGAATGACTTCAGTATAAGTTGTTTTTTCCCTAGGCACCTGATTAAATTTAAACACCCACTAAATATGGTCAGAAACGAGCATTGTTCAGCTCTGGAACTTGAATACAGCCATGGCCGTGCAGTCAACCAGTATTCATGGGTCTGGGCAGTGCTGACAAAAGGGTTTCTGTGTGCTCTCTGGAGATAAGATTTCTAAATGACACCTGTGACTGTTGTAAGATATCTATCATGTTATCTTCAGCATGCTTAATACTTTCTAGTTCTCAAATTCCATTTCATTGCTGGTGTTTGTTGCTGTAATTGATAGCCCCGATCCAATCTCATTGTTGAAGCCTCACCAATGACTACAGCCTTTACAGAGCACCTAGTAGGTTTCTTGCATCTGGTACAGTTTTAGTAGTTGCTAGACGTGCAGGTGGCTGCAAAACATGTTGGAGTTGCTGCAGGAAGGCTTCAGGTTAAAGGGGTACTGATGTTGTAGATGTCATCCCAGTTGCACTCAACCTCTTGAAGCTTCAGCAGCTCTCTTAATGGTTCCTTTGGGGCACAGAACTCCCCACACCATACTAGTTTAACGGGAATGCCCATGCTTCACAGATTTTGGAATTTAACACAAACCATTATTTCTGGTCATACCATGATTTCACAGTACAGATGATGCCAAAGTAGCACTGGTGATTAATCTGTCAGTTGTCGCCTTAACACTCCCGTCAATAGAGAAGGCTTTTCAGAATCACGACAGAAGGCAGATATGACCTAGAAAAGTGCAAATGTTCAAAGCGGTATAAAATTCAAGTGAGACCAGTGGACAGTACTGTGATTCACAAGAGAGATTCTGTGAGCTGGTCTGGGTATTAAATGGAAGCTCATCGTGCAGAGCTGGGTGCAGTGTGCTAGGTAGATCTCTGGCCCTTCGATCGTGTAATGTTCCGATTAAGCCCATGCAAGCTTTCAGGTTCCCCTTATATATACTTCATTAGAAAAAAAATGGCTCGCAGAACTTAGATAAAAGTAGAAAAGAAGTAGGTGTCTCTAACATCTGAGCTAATAGACTGGCAATATGTCATCAGAATATCTGTGGAACTTAATATGAGAAATATATCTAATTTACTAAGGTGACGAGGTAATAATTAGAAAGTAGCCCATCAGACCAGTTATGTTTTGGATGTTTGATCATGTCTGTTGGACTATTCGGTGCTCTGCTACCACTTTAATTGTATTAGTAGAAATGTGTTAAATTGAGCTGTAAAAATATACTTAGTAGACACTTCTTCAGGAAATGCAGATGAACGTGAGCAACAAACAAAAGCAGTTCCAGGGTTGTCAACTCTAGCTTTAGGTTAGAAAAGTGCTGTTTTGTAGGGTCTGTCACAGAATTCCTAATTTATATTTTCTGTCCAGACAGACGGAAAGTGGCTTCAAAGATTCTGGCAATTACAGGATGCAATATATATATATATATATCTGCTGACGTTTCTGTGCTTCAGCATTTTTTATATATGCCAGCTCTCACAGCTGATTGATTAAGAAGTTAAAATTAATGTCCCTTTTTAAGCATTTGCTAAAGAAAGAGACAGCATTTGTTTGGGCGTCAGTTGTTCCGGAAACATTTGAAAATCATAAACTGTCTTTCATAAACATTCTCATACCATTATATCCCAGCTTCTAAAATTTTAGTATTTTAGAAAGCGCTTTGATTATAATTTAGGAGTGGTTTTCTCTCAGATGGTGAATCCTCAAGCCATGATTTCATTTTTTAATCTTCCTGGTGATTAACAAAATCAGAATATAGTTATAGTATTAGTAGCAACAAATACTTTTGAAGGAACCAGGTTCCCCATTTTCTCAGGAAGCATGAAAATTGGTGTTTATAGCAGAGATTAAATCAGTGTTAAACCAGACTGAGTTCATTTCCATCTTGCTGCCTTCTATACACAAACAGGAAAGGAAAGCTCATTGTCTCAATAGTTACTAGCTTCTTTCTTCAGCCCCATACCTGTATAATAAAATAAGTTAGTTTTCTATCACTACAATCCATCCAATCTCTGACCTTTTAATTATCATGTAAAGGAGTCTCCTGCATGATTTATTAGGCTGCTAGTTAGCTCAATACCTTTGACTGGATTCAGGTTCCTACGGCTGGCCTATTACATCTGATAGGCAAACTAAATACTGTGGAAGGTTCTGCTTTCTTCAGGATTCTCTGGACAAGTTATAACTCTGCATTAGCAAGACACTTTAAAGTCCTTCCCAGCCAAAGGATGACCTACCCAGATATTTGCAAAATCAAATGAAATTTGTACACTCCCTTGGCACGGTATATTTTTAAACTTTACTGTTGACCTCACATCTTCCAGAACATGAGAATTACTTTTGTCATATCTAAAGGCACTATTTCTTTCTTAATGTTTTTCTCCATCCCTACTTCTTTAAAAGTTGTTTTTTTTATAACCCATATCTTTTTTCTTTTTTTTTTAGTATTGTGTTTCAGCATATACCCACATTTTGAAAGGAATGTTAGTTGCTATTTTCCTGTACACTACATATGAGCAAATGAGTAAATGAAACTTTGGATGAATGTTGCGTGATTAATTATTATAAATGAAAGCTCTGTGAGAAAGGACAGTCATATATCATTTCCAGTCATTCAGCCAACACTCTTTATTATTTGCAAATTATCAGGAACAGTCTCAGTTCTCCTTCGAGTAGACGCCATCATTTCAGACATTTCCACATCATTCAGACTTCACAGCAAATCTACTAAGATTTGTAATTATTTTAAAAAATAGAAGGAAGTCCTGTAGCACCAGAGCAGACAAGCAGTCGGGTTTCCCAACCTTATCAGTAGAAGAAAAAACTACATCACTGTCAAAACAGCAGCAAGCATTATGTCTACTGATAAAACAGGATGTTTAATTTGTAAAGTTCTTTGCTGTTTCAGTTTCGATCAAGGCATGACCTTTATTTATTCACTTCTTCCCAAATCTGTGGTGTCTTAGCACCGTCTTTTAAAGCCTTATTGGTAAAAAATCTGTTTCTTGAGAAAATAACAGCTCCACTCTCAGGTGTGGTAGATGATCATCCAAATTAAGAATTGCAGCAGGCTCTATAAAGGTGTGGTGATGGTGTTTAGTGGGATGACAGGGATACTCTGTGAAGCTACAAAGACTACACATTCCCTGCTTTTTCCATCTCGAGCACCTTGAGAAGTGGCAACTGTTTTTTTTTCAGTGGGCAAGAAGAGTTTCCATTCAAAAGGAAATCCTGGGAGATGTAGGCTTAACCCCAAGGAAATGACCAGGCACAGTAAAGGGTGGGTTTGTGTGGGCATGCCAGAAATCTTTTGGCTTCATAATTCTCCTGTCTGAGCCCTTTTTACAATACTCCAGTATCTCAAGAAACTATAAGGTGGAGAAAACAGTGTCCTAAGACATAAACACATAAATAAAGTGCATTTAGAGTGAAGGTATAGGATAACTAACCCTGTCTTTCTTTCTGTTGCAGGGTGGTAATAACGCAGGTCATACTGTGGTTGTTGATGGGAAAGAATATGACTTCCACCTGTTTCCTAGTGGCATCATTAATCCAAAGGCAATTTCTTTCATTGGTAAGACAAAATTGGTACTTACTTAATGAAGTAATACTTCAGGGCAGCTAGCTACAACCACAGTTTATAGTAACAAGCAAAGAAAAACATAGAATTCACTTTAGCGTCAGTTGTTTGACTTTGCATTTCACTGCTGCTTTAATATGAAGTAATTCTACATTGTCTGCTGCTAGAAAACAAGCTAAGAATCCCCCTCTTTCCATCATGTTGTCCTTTCTTATTCTTTGTTATAAGCTTGGATCCTGCCCTCTACTTCTTTTTTCCTGTCATAATTTCAGAAATGTAAATGCTACTCTTTGAGAACACAGAAAACAACTAAATAGGCTAAATAAATAATAATATGTACCCCTGGCATCCACTTGTTGACTTTCCAGAAATAGGCCCCAAGATATAGGGCTCTCCTTGGAAGGTCATCATCCAGTCTTTTTTATATATATATATATAAATATATAAAAATATTTGGTTCACATTACAAACTGTTTAAGATGATGTTACATTTCACTGTAATGATATTTGATGCAAACAGCATCATTAAAAAGTTTGTTTTGCTTACTGGGCATTTACCTCCTATTTAAGTGATAGGCAAACTGAAAGCTTAGACTTATCCAAAATTATGATCCTTTCCAAAAGAAAAAATGCGTACAAAATGTGCAAGAAATGAGTAAATGAGTGTATTTCAGTGAGCCACAGATCTGTAATTTATTTTGTTCCATTTGATAATTTCCAAATGGATGTTTGAAATAAATGAAACTTCTTTTTTTTCATACTGCTAAGTATGGCATATTATTTGGCTTTCCAATTTACTCTCTTGTCAAGTAGTAAAGAGTGTAACTAAGTTACCCTAAATTTAGGCAGAGACTGTTTGCAGATATTTCTGTTCCCGAGAAGGAAGTAGCAGCTGTTTTCAGCCCACTACATCATTAATCCTCCACATCTCATCAGTTTTGTATTGCTTGTGGATCTTAAATTGTAGCTCAATAGTAGGGAGAAGGCGTTGCTAATGCGTTACAGCACTGGTTTGAGCTGGGTTTGAGATAAATACATGAATACTGAGGAAAATTTAAATACTGTCACACAGACTTGTCACTGTTATAAGGCCACAGACTTCTTTGAGCTTTCAGCAGTGAACAATGGCGACTAAATTCCTTGTTCAGAGTCCACCACAAACAACGAAAAGAATCTGCTTAAGTCAGCTGACTTTGGATCAGGCCCTGTGTTCAAACCTGAAATAAGCAAGTTCTGTTTTTTTTCTGATCTTAGCAGACGTGCAGTTGCTTACCCAAAGTAAAGATTTATCAAAAAAACCTCTCAAGATTACATAGTGAGAAATGTGAGAAACTTAGTCCTCCTTTTTAAATAAAATTTCAGACAGCAAGTATTTGCATGCCTTGCATCATAAGAATGAGTATTTTATTGCTTGCTTTAAAATAAATCTTTTACGTTCCCAAAGGTAATGGAGTGGTTATACATTTACCAGGCCTATTTGAAGAAGCTGAAAAGAATGAGAAGAAAGGTTTGTATCAAGTAATTTAACCTTGCTTGACATTGTCAGCCAGGTTGAGGTTTTTTATTAAGCCGTGGTTTATTACCATAAATATTCAGTGTGATAACATTCTGGATTTAAAATAATGAAGAGAACGGTGTTAAAAATTGTGTTATAGTCTTCAAAGAGATTTTCAAAAGTAGTCTTTTCATGGGTTTTCATAGCGATATGTGACATTTTAAACTATATCAGATAGAAAATAAAATCCTTAAGTGTGTTGCAAAGCTCTGTTTTACCTCAAAGGGTAATGATTTAACCAAGAGTTTCTTCGTCCCTGTTTCCCCAGGTGAATACAAAATCCTGCTTTGAGCAAGGGTTTGGAGCAGATGACCTTCTGAGGTCTCTTCCATTTTAAATTGATCTATGATTCTTTATGTAAATTCTCTATTTGCTAGGCACAAATGGAGTTTAAGTGTTTTATCATATAGCAAGTTAAACGAGGATCATATTTCCTTATAAACTAGATGAATCTTTTCAAGAAATGTGTGTAAGCCATAGCATTCTGGTGTTCAAGGAGAACAAATAGCTGAGTCCATACCAACATGGGAAAGCTGAAAAAAGGAAATGCAAAGCTTGTTACCAAAAATTTGAGTCATTTATGTGTTACTCGTTTTGTCTGCAGTATTCTTCAGAAACTAAATAAACTAGGAGAAAAGATAGAGGAAAAACTCAAAGTAAATCTCCAAGTTGGACCAGTCAGAGCATCTGAAATCCTACTTCTTTTTTTTATATACTTTTTTTTTTTTTACAGGTTTAAAAGATTGGGAGAAAAGATTGATTATATCAGACAGAGCACATATAGGTAAGTGGTGATTGAAGGGTAAGGAAAGCTAAACAGCCACTTTAGAGTTATGGTGGAATCACATTATTACTCTACAAAGGAGGCATGCATTTCATCTGATACGTCTTGATTCTGTTGTGTATCTGAAATATAACAGAATTTGTACCTGTTAAAGAATGATGCTTTACATGTTTTCATAGTACTAACTTTGTTTTCACATTGTGAACATAGTCCTTGAACTATTGTTAATAACAAATTGAAAACAAAATTAGTTCTGAAATTATAGATGTCTGTGATTTAAAGAATGCTTTTCTCCTTTGATCTGTAGTTATGTGTTTGGTTTTCCATTGCAGTGTTTGACTTTCACCAGGCAGTAGATGGGCTCCAGGAAGTGCAACGTCAAGCACAAGAAGGAAAAAAGTAAGTATTTTCAGCACCTTCATATCATTAATAATAATTTGGAAAACAGAAAAGCAATATATCTATAAAGAGCCTTGCTGATTTTATTAATTCTGTGACTCTATTCTGTTCCTACATATTTTAGTGTATGAATTCTGAGGTATTACTGAGGATATAAATTCTTACTTCCATTTCCCAGTTCTCTACAACATATAAAGACATTTTCAAATTCCTAGCAAATCCTCTAATCTCATTTGCTTTAAAGTGATGCTTCCAATCCTCTTTAATACCAACTAGTGATGCTTTTTGAATTGGGTCTGAAGTGTTGGCAAGATTAGATTACACGCTAGTAATTGTTTAATGTATATTCAGTTATAGTTTGTGGAGATATTAGTTTCTATTTTAATCTTACACAGTATGTAACTATTCATACTTCATTATTCTGGTTTCTGAAAGAACAAAGGTTCATATGAACACACTATTTTTCTGCCTGTTAGTCTCCTATTAATGTTGATCCCATTGGACAATTTCAACCAATCTTAACATACAGAGGTCTCAAAATTATATATTTCTAAAATAGGCATGCAGATAGGAAAGCAGCTTCATTTTTGTCCTCATCAAGGTAAAGGCTGCAACAAGTTCACTGGGATATGCATGGTATAAATAATGATTTGGATTGAGTCTTACTCAAAAAGACTACTGGAAACAAAGCCATAGGAAACAAGTTTCATCGCTCACAAACTGGTTGTTTACAATATAGGCAGTGCTGCAGCTGTGACAATGACATTTGTTCCCTTTCCTTCTTAGGAAGGGACTTAGTAGTACTACAGGATAGCATAGTAACCATCATTGCTCTGCTAAATCTGTGTATACACACACACTCTAGACTCAGCTTGTTTCAGCCAGATCCAAGGCTTAATGGTATACTGCATACCATTAATATTAGCAATATTTATGTAAATCCACTGAAACATGAAAGTTGCTTTATACTGACTGTTATAGAATGTTAGTGACTGTTTTTTTGTTGTTGTTGTTGCTGTTTTTTTGTGTCAGAACTTCTGCCCAGTATATAGAGTACTGAAGAGCTTTAACAAATTAATTGGCATAAAAATATTTTTGCATATGTTAATACATGTTTGGTTGTGGTTTTTGGTTTTGTTTTTTTCAACCAGTATTGGCACAACAAAGAAGGGGATTGGACCAACATATTCTTCCAAAGCCGCACGAACAGGTCTTCGAATTTGTGACCTCCTTTCTGACTTTGATGAATTTTCTTCAAGGTACGACTATTTTCTTTTCTAAATATTATGTTAGTCGTATATTTTGGCTGGCAGATTTACTTTTAAGGAGATGTTTATAAAAATGTGTCTGAATTTTGTATATAAATTATCTAGAAGGAGAAGAAACTGGAAAGAATGTGTATGTGTGTATTTTCTATACTTCTCAGAGTTTTTTGTCATTTAAATTATAATTTTATATGTTGGGAAACGCACTGGTTGAGGTATCAAAGTTCTGTGTATTTTCTCAATATAACTGTCAATGTATGCAGTGTATAATATACCCTCACATCTTGCCAGAGGTTCTATGAACAGTAACTTAAAGACTGTTCTTCACAGATACAATTTTGAATATTTTACAGATTTAAAAACCTGGCACAACAATACAAGTCAATGTTTCCAACATTGGAAATAGATATAGAAGGACAACTGAAAAAGCTAAAGGTAAGGATATAGCACTTAATATTTGTTCAGTTTTGAGTGAAACTGTAGAAAAAATATTTTAAATTGAAATTAGAAAAAAACCCTATTTTTTTAGTTAATTATTATTGCTGATAAAATAATTAATTTAAATGACAAGTGTATATGTTAAGGAAATATATGTTGTCGTTATTGTAAAACCTTTTTAGTAGGAGTAACTGTTTCATAATAGAATGTTCTGTTGTGGGAATTAAAATACATTTTGTAGTTAATGTAATTATTATTCTCATACAATGTTTTACTTTTTAAACTCCAAATAACTGTGTTAAAGTAGTCAAGAGAATGCAGAGTGACACTTGCAGTTAGTGGTTTCATTCTGGCCATGACTGATCTAGGCTACCTGAAAGACTTCCATACTTACTAAAGAATTGCTTGTGGAATCTGTGTTTCAAGATCCTGGTGTTATTTATAAAAAGACATTTTTCTTATAAATTCGGAAGAGCCACTGGTAAAATGTCTTTGAATATGTAAGAAAAAGATACTGAAAGAATATCTCTTAACTTCCCCAAGTTTTGTCTGGTACTTGTTCAGAGCTAATACCATACCTTTAAAGATATTTTTTTTAATATTCATGGGAAGTGTTTTGTTTTGTACTGTTTTTCCTCTGGAGCTTGAATTATTTCTAAGTCCTAGTCTCTATTATTTGTCACTGTGTCTAGACTATAGTCCATCAAGAAAATGAGGTAGGCATACATCATCTCTGTGAACAGAAATGGTATAGAAATTATGGCATTCCAATGCCAGAACAAACTGTGTTTTCTTATGTGACTGGTTCAATATATTAATTTGTTTTTAATAGACTATAAGCTAATCTTTGAAATTTTCAGGTAAAAAACAGTTAGTGAAGCTGGTATATTAGGGTTTTTCTGTATGTTTCATCTTTCAAAAGTGATCACAGTGTTCCTTCCAGCCATTCAGGTAGCGTTATCTGGGAAAGTTGACATTTACACTCAAATTTGCAGGGATATGCTGAAAAAATAAGACCGATGGTTCGAGATGGCGTATATTTTATGTATGAAGCTCTACATGGCTCCCCAAAGAAGATCCTTGTTGAAGGAGCCAATGCAGCACTACTTGATATTGACTTTGGTAAGTTAAATTGTAAACTCGATTTAACTCCTAAGAGTGTAGTTTTATTTTGATTTGTGCTTATATCTTCTTTGTAAACAGTAGGAAAATAGGGACACAAAATAATCTTTGATAGGATCAGATCTCCCAAAAGTAAAACACAGTGAGGCAGAGATCATATTAATAGGATTAAATGCTGAGGGTTTAAATATTGATTTTTACTGAAGTTTTATTCCAGTGGAGTTGAAATTTCCCTCTTAGATATTCTTGTCTTTATCACTTCTAAATGGTCGTGCACCATGCCATGCAGCTAGCCCACTGCAGCACTGCTGAGAGTAATTCCTTTGCTGTGGAGAGAGGATTAAACCAGTGCAGATAACCTGTAAGCCTAGTTTCTTCAGTTATCTCTGCTCTGCTCTCTTACCAAAAGTCTAATTAAACCACTTAAGTCTCCACAAAGGCGAAACAGAGCTGGAGAGATGCTCTGATCCAAAGTCACAGTGTAGAGGTCTTGATTAGCCTCTTAAGGTGTAGCAAATTTGCAGCAGATACACAGAGCTACTTGTGTAGGGCACTGGGAATGTCAGATTGTGACCTTTACACCAGGCTGTCTGTGGATGTTGCAGAAATACTTTCTGTGATACATAGGGCAGTGAAAAAAGCTTTATACAGCAACAGCATCCTGTAATAGATCGAGTGTCTGATGGAAGTAGTACTGAGATGCTTTTAAATTTCTCCCTTGGGGGCAGTCCTCAATGAGAGCTGCAAAGGATGAATGCAAAATAACTTGCGCATTGTAACAGATCACACATACTTGATACTTCATGTGTAAGAAAGTAGTACATTTTCTTATTTGGCTGTGTGAAGTTCTTGATCACTAATAATATGTTAATACAAAAATGCCAGGATAAGTCAGCTATTTGACTGGAAAAAGTCATTCATTTGTGGGGTGGGGGTGTTGTCTGTGGAGCTTTAGAAATCTAAATACATATCATTCACTACAGGAGGAAGCAATTTGGGAAAGAACAGCTTAATTTGTTCTCTTTAGGCAAAACGGGGGAAAGTAGTAAGGAGGATTTACCCGCGGCTTTGACTGCTATTTCAGTTCAGCTTTAAAGCCAAACATACAGATGAAAACTCCTTTAAAGGAAAACCTTCTCATAAAGGCAAGTCAGTCTTAGTTTCTTTTCACTGCTGAAACGGGATTGTTTTGTTTTTCTGACAGGCACGTATCCTTTCGTGACTTCATCGAACTGCACTGTAGGTGGTGTATGCACTGGACTTGGTATTCCCCCCCAGCACGTTGGTGATGTGTATGGCGTGGTGAAGGCGTATACTACTCGGGTGGGAATTGGAGCCTTCCCAACTGAGCAGATTAATGTAGGTTTACTGTTACAAAATGTAATATATACAGTTGCCAAGAAATAAGTTCAAGGGGTAAGGGTATACTGCCAAATAAATAGGCTCTATAACAATGCTAGGCTGTTGCAATCATGAAGACAGGAGTTGCCTGATAAACTTCAGGCATTTTTCTTCAGAGGAGAGAAGCACAATCGTGGTGACATTATTTTGCAGTGACAGTTCTCTTGCAATGAATGATATGAAAACAGATATCATTGTATGTAGTCTAGTTAGGTGCATTTCAGTGGGTTTGTTGTACACTGGAGCTGTCAGCACATCTCAGGAAAGCTTAAATTACAAGATAGAATTTATGAGCTTAACAGCCTTTGTTCCATATGATGTACTGAATAATTTTGGTGTGTGTCAGCCAGTCATGCACAAATTCATCAATAAAAAGAGGGGGACAGATTTTGATTCTTTCAAACTCTCTATTATATTTTCATTATCACGAAACCAGAAAGCTCAGGATATTGATTAGAGCCATACACACAGCATTCTCCAGGTCAGTGATCTGAATTTGATTTAAGGATGTAGTCACTAAAATCCATTCTCTAATGGCTGCAAATGAATTAATGGTATCCTTTAGTTTTATAGATCATGAATGTGAAGTTTTCTTAATTTTTTTTCCATGTTGTAAAAATTGCCAACCCAAACAGAACAGTTGGCATTCCCATATTGTGGTAGAACCTAGGAGCTCTAGGCATGAACAAAGCGTCTATTATCCTAGACATTGTACAAGCATTGGTCTGCCCCAAACATGTACAGTCTTGTCCCTGAAAACAATAGATGCCAAAAGACAAGATTGAGAATATAAATGCAAGCTCATAAAAGAAAAAAATAGTTATATTAAATAAGTATCTTGGAAATAAACATCTTGTGTGTGAGAGGCTTTACTCTCCAACTAAGTCACATTCTAAGAAAACTTTTTTTACTTAATTTTTTATATTCTTTTGCTTTTCCATAAAAAAAAGCTTTGGGATTAAACAACTGTATTTTTCTTGCTATCTGTCTGTATTTGTTTATATTTTCTTTTCTTGCTGCATTTGTTTATATTTTCTTTCCTTGCTATTTTTCAGTGAAATACCATCATCATTCTTTCTGTCTTCTTGTAGGAAATTGGAGATCTTTTACAGTCCCGTGGCCACGAATGGGGAGTAACAACAGGCAGAAAGAGACGCTGTGGCTGGTTAGATCTTGTCATTTTGAAATATGCTCATATGATCAACGGATTCACTGCGTAAGCATCACAGATTTTGCGCTACATTTGGAAGTGATTATTTTGTGCTTCGCAGAATAAATATGTAGGTAACATTAATATAAGTCAGTAAAGTGTTACATTTTAAGCAATTAAATTATTCACAGCGGGCAACTGAAAATTGTCTTGATGATACAATAATTGACAGTGGGCAAATGAAAATCGTCTTTAAGCTAATAATAATTTTATCTCCTTAGACATTTTTTTTTTTCATATGGAGTGATTTCACATCATCATAAACATGATTTTTTTCATACGTGTTTTCACTTTACTTGCATCAGATGACCAGTGTAGTTTGGATCAATATAACAGTTTTTGCAAATTGTTTGCTTTTCTTGATCCAGTGCTTTCTTATTGACTTATTTAAAAACCATTGGTTTTGAGTTTTGGTTGGCTCTAGTGGATCAGATTGTAGGACCCATTGTGCATCATTCAGACACATTTACCTCTTTAAGTGAAATAGGTGGGATCACACAGTGTACAGTAGCTGGCACAGCTCAGACAGGTTCGTTTACCTAGAAAGGTGTATTCTCGTAATGTATTATAAATGCTGCTTTTAATGGTCTGAGCTTTTATTTTAATTGGGACTGAGTGACTTATTTGGTTGATGAAATATATTTTCCATTATAAAATAATTTGAATTGATGTTTTAAAGGAAAAGTGGCTGTTTAAAGGAACTGGTCTAGACCATAATGCCATCAGGCTAGCTTATGTCTAATGCTGGTAACTATAGTGAGCCATTAATTTAAAGCTGATTATCAATCTGTATTTTCAGAAAAAGTTGCATTACAGTTGTGTTCATATAAGGTGTGAACTTACTCTTTGCATTCAGGCAAATTGTTTATGTATGCAGACAAGTAACTGTGGGCATTTCAATATTTTATAATCTGAGACTTAACTGGTGTTGTTTATGCTGTTAGTGCTACAATGAAACAATACGTATAATGATCTTTGTTCATTAATTTATCAGAAGGGTTTTTAAAATCCTTTTTTTTGCTTGAATTTATATTTCGCTTTTTGTTAAAACGGCTCTGGTTTATGTTGGAATATTTCTTAGGAAAATACTATATTTCCTTCCATTTCAGTTCTATACAATTACTTCACTTCCATCAACAAAACTCTTATGTCTGGTAACTCTGACACTTAAAAACGGGAGATAAAATCTTGGAAAAAAAAAGCTGAAGAACTAGCTCTATGTTGCTTCTTTCCCCAAAGTTGGTCTTGTTTACTCTTTACATTCAGCATATACTTACTGGGCACATACAGCATGGGCTACATATGCATAAACTTGGCCAAATCCTTCTCTATTCATGATCAGTCAAGGCCTGGTATATTGTTTCTAGAGGATTTGACTAGTTTTAAAATGCAGTTTTATTCTGATCAGTGACTGCTATGATGTCTTCCTGAGGTTCTATTTTTGTCTTCCAATATGCTCATTCAAAAGATGGAAAAGGTTCATTAAACTGATGACACCGATAGCTCAGACAGAGTACTGAAAGTAAGACTCAGATCTTCCCGACTGTACTGAATACAAGCATAATCTGGCATCTAAAACCATGTGAAGTCTGTTTTAAAAGTGCAATTTAGTAAATAAGCTTGTCTTATAGTTGTTGTGAATCGGGAAGAATAACAGAATTAATTACTATTGGTGACATAAAGTGACGTGCCAATGTACACACCCAAACTGAATCCAGTAAGTAGCACTTTTACACAGTCAATTTGCATTTTAATGCACAGAACTGAAAACTCTGCACCTGTATGAGCAGCCAAGCATTTGGAAACACATCTTAGTAACTCAGTCATGTATTCATCCCAGAGGCATGAATTCAATTAACAATGTTCATATTTGTGTATTTTCTGCTACTGGGTTGCCTGAGTTGGATCTCCAAATACAGAGCTAGGGGGAAAACAAACAAACAAACAAACAAACAACAACAACGACAGGTGGAAGGGATTGATGAGGAAGATGACTAAAATATTCATCATGTGTATGACTCTAACCAATGTTTTTCTGTGCAGTTTGGCCTTAACAAAGCTGGATATTCTTGATGTCCTTGATGAGATTAAAATTGGTGTTGCTTACAAATTGGGTGGAAAAAGAATTCCATATTTTCCAGGTATGCTATTAAATATCTATGTTCATTTTTCTCTTTCCTGCCTGTTAAGTTGTATATGTTGGGAAAGACTGCTTCTTGAAGTCAGGCTTGATTTCTTTTTTTTTAGACCTTGTTGTAGAAATTTTATTATGTGCATGTTAGCAAATCTGAACAAAAATTGGAACTATTCTAAACTTCAAGTAAATTATTTCCTCAAGAATACTGCTGTAGTTTACTGACAACACAGGGTACATCTTAAGGTTTTGACAAGAGGAAACCGGATTACTGGGTCTTCTTGAATCAAAGTTATCTTCCCAACTAACAGAAATTAATCTAAAATTAAGAATGATTTAACTAACCAACCAGTAAAAAATCCCGTGTTTGTGTTTGGTTTTTTTTTGTTTTCATTTATCTATTTTTAAATGTTGTCAAAAAATCTTGTTGACAAGAACCATAAGTGTGCTCTGTTAAGGTGGAGTAGCTAAACTCAGCTGTGATGAAAATTCTTCTCCCACAGCTAATCAAGAGATATTACAGAAGGTGGAAGTAGAGTACGAAACAATGCCTGGGTGGAAGACTGACACAACTGGTGCACGAAAATGGGAGGACCTCCCACCCAAGGCCCAGAATTACATCAGATGTGTGGAAAACCACGTTGGAGTGCCAGGTAAATCCTTCTGCAGGCGTACACATGAGGATGCCACAATACACAGAAAAAGCTATGTCAATGCATGCAATTCATTAGTCAGGGAGTGGCCTGATTTGGGCAAGAGGTAATGGAAGTGTCTGTGGTTGGGCTGATGATGGTAAATGACACCTTGCCAAGAAGGTACAAAGGGCGATGTTTTGCAGGCTGCAGTGTTGCAAACAACTCCAAGCTGCTGCTGACAAGAATTTATGCAGAGGAAAGATGAACACATACTGTTCTTGGCAAAGTGCTGCCTTCTGACAGTGAAAACTTAGGAATCTCTGCACCATGCTTCAGTGCATAGTTAGTCTAATGTCCTCCCTTTACTAGTCTCTTCATTTTGCTTCCTGCACTGCATCACTGTTTGAACATAGACTTCTCTCTACTTTTAATTTTTGGCCCTCTTCCACACTTCTCAGTGTAAGGAGATAAATGTGTAATGGCTACATGACTATTTAGCCCAATTCTTCCACTTGGGAAAATGAGAATCTTAGCAGGTGTTTAGCTATACATCGTATCACTCAAGATAATGAGAGTTAAACCTGCAACAAACAGGCTTGACCTTCTCTTAGGTCTTCCATCTGCAATGCTTTAATTATTTTGTGCATTTTGAATACAGTATGTATGCATCTAGTCTGGTAATGCAACAGAAGTAAAGTGATTTTTGGATGGTAAAACTTCCTGGCAGTGTATTTCAGCACAGAGTTGGCTAGTTTGTTTTGAAGCATAATAAAACGCTACCATTCATTCATTGTGTTTACTCTCAGTAATTCTTCTAATAGATGTTTTTTTTCCTCCCTAGTCAAATGGGTCGGAGTTGGAAAATCAAGAGAGTCAATGATCCAGCTGTTTTAAACAAAGGAAGAACTTCAGTGATGAGAAGCACAGTTCAGTGTTCATCTGTTCGTTACTGCTGCTTCTTCAAAGGGAGACACTATGTAAAACCAACATGTTCTTCTAGGAATTGAATAGAAACAAAATACGTATTCTGCATTGTACCATTTTATTTATCTTAATGTCTCAGTACATTCACTGTAAAATCTACTTGGTGGCCATCATCAAAAAAAAAGTGCATAACGAAGTAAGGAAAATACATATTTTAATTTGAGCCATGTTACTATTCGAAAGACATCCAGAGTTATTCCTTCTTGCTGAAGCTGGCATTAAACCTTTTCCAGCAGTTACTGGGTGACTTTAGAATTGTGAAGATTGCATTTATTCTTCAGGTGTTAAAAAGTCTGTGTCTTTAGATTGGCAGTAATAAAAGAGACACTGTGTACTTAGAGTGTAGGATTATACAGATTTTCAATTTATAAAATACAGTAAAGTTAGGTAGGTATTTTTGACTGCACAAAGCAAAGCAAATACAATTATCTATAATTTTTATATAACTATTTTTGTAAGAGCCCACTAAAATGTATGGAGAGAAGCTAAAGTATTTTTATCACAGAGCCTATTCTAGTAACTGAAGTGACATCTGCAGAGGGGCCAAGCTGGAGAAAGTTGACCTAATAATTCTTTCAAATACCCTGTGTACTAACAGGCAGTCCCTGTGGAGACTGTCAGATGTGCAGTCTTCATTTTATGCAGTAGGTAAGGAGTGAATGAAGATGGAAGGAAAGGTCCTCAGGGTACAAAACACATGGGGAGAGTGGAGCCAAAACAACATATTGTGTTTCCTCAGTGAACCTGAGATATTTCTTCCTGCTAATGCAGTGATTGTAATTTCCAACGTTTAACTGTAGTTATCTATTGAGGATCTTGGGACTTGCGGCTCTGTATGGCACACTCGCTTCCACAGCTCCTGTGTTTCCAAGAATAAATCAATGCATGACTTAACGATGACTGCTGCAGTATTTACACCCCTCACACATTTTGACCTTCCTCAGCAAAATGTAATACCTAATAATAGAAGGGGATGACATATGGCAGCCAGGGTTCAGACATGTAGAAGCCGTGGAGAAGTCCCCAGAATCTTCAAGAAGGTTGGATTTCTTTGTGGAACTTCTATAATGGCTATATTGCAAGAGCTCTCAAAAAAAGACCTACCTCTTGTAGAGGAAAAAGAATATGCTAGAAGCTGAGTTATTCCATAACTGGAATTTTCAGAGTAGTTGTTTCTTTTCTATATATGTCTCAGAGAGCTATAACAATATTTTTGTATCATTCCCTGAGGCTGTGGAAAAAGGCATCACAACCAGTAATGTCATTATGTAATGTGTGAAAATAATCCCTTTTCTGTGATAGTAACTCAAAGGATACAAGACAATAACATTCTTTGCATCAGAGATGGAGGGAAACAAAAACCTATCTTGTGTAACTCATGTTCAAAAACATTTGTGTTAAGAAACAGTTGCAAAAGTACTGGCATAAGCACATAGCATGCACTTATTTTAACTCTTTACAGATGTGTTGCTGCTGGTAGGGCAGAATTTTTACACCTTCTCTCTGCAGTACAGTCTCTTCCTACCTGGTTCACCACAGACTATGGCTTCATGCCTTAATCAAATACTTAACATCTAATAAAAAGAGCCCAAAGCTGTGAATCCAGAATTCAGCCACAATTCCTTTGTTGGTCTATGACAAGTGATTTAATTTCTATTACTGTTTTTCAATCTGTAAAATAGCAATTAGGAAAACTTCCACACCTATTTTACGCTATTTTTCAGAAGTCTGTGAGTCAAGTCCTGCAGTCCTTGCTCTAACATACGCGAAGAACCTCTACCCTTCATATTTATGAGTGCTCTTATGGAAGAGCAAAGAGATTTCTGACCTTATTTAATGTTTGCAAAGCACTTGTGAAAGGTGCTTGGTAAGTGCTAATTAGTACAAGCACCGTGAAATGTACGTCATTTAGATGAGGTAATTTAAGCATAAGGATGCTTGGAGATACAGTAATTAAATTTTGTTTTCATGTGGCTTAATCTTGTGACATTGGCCTACTGGATGGTCTAGATCTATTCCTTTTCTTGGCATCATCTCCATGGGTGCATTTGTGTTAGGGATGGATGCTATATTTAAGCTATCTGAGGGAAGTATTTGGCATATTAAAAAGAAAAACAAACAAACAAACTTTTTTTTTTTTACCTTATTTTTCACAAGATTTCTCTGTTGTTCCCCTAATCTTTCATTTTCCAGTATTTTTTTCCATTAGTCTCCATTGCCTGTATTTGTATTCAAGGTTTCTTCAAAAACACAGTGATGTTGACAACGGACTTGATACAGTAGACAATTATCCTGTGACTTACTCTGTTGCAGTAAAAATATCATGCATTTCATTTCATAGCATGGGTTTTTTTAAATGAAATTTTACGCCTACTGAATTTCACGTGTTGTCACTGAATTAAATGTGAATAAGTTCAGGTTTTTATTGAAAAGCTCTCTAATCTACTGAGTGACATAATGCTTGATAAGAACTTTTTAAATGTAAAGTTGCTTTCATTTTCGCCATTTCCCATTATTTTTTGAATTATTTTGTATTGTTTGGAATTTCATTTTAATAACAATCACTGTGATGAATTTGACTTCTTCTTTCTCCCCAACTAAATGCAGTAATAATGACTGAAATCGGTTGACGCATCATCCTGTTAGATATCTTGATGGAAGAATAAGGGTAAATGTCTACCAAAACAACACAATTTGTTGTAAAAATTAAAGTTTTTAAAAAGCAGCAATTACTGATTCACTCATGCACATTAATATATTTGACATATTTGCTCACACTTACCCTTATAACATGGCCTTCTTAGTCAGGTGTGTGCTTCTTAACACGTGCAGTATAGGATTTTGAAGCTTTTGTAATTTTTAATTTGGCTTTCTATGGTCTGACAGTTTTGGCATGATGCACTTCATAAAAGGAAAGAAAAGCATTTCCATAGTAATGTGCAAACTATGCTTACATCTTTCCCTCTATGCAGATTTTTCAGATGAATTTTGGATCCACACCTGTTATTTTGTCCTGGAAGACACATTAAAATCAATTTAAAGTAACAGTGCTTGCTTTCTCTCTCTCTCTCTCTCTCTCTCTCTCTCTCCTTTTACTTTTACAAAATGCACTTCATACGAAAACCTGGTTCCGTATTTCATGGATTCTAGAAACTAACTAGCAGCATTACTGAAAGAATGGATATTTTCTTTCAGTCTATGAAGAAAAAAATCTCAGTATTTGGATTTTTTTTTAATTTTATTACATATTCTATAAACTTGATGAGACTCCTTTTCAGAAACTGGGCGGTGATCCACCTTTACTGATGCAGGGTCAAGGTTAGTCCTCTTCAGTTATCTCACAGGGATGAAGAATGGTTTTACAATGAAGCAAAACATTTCCTTGCTGCATCAGTTAGGAAATGCACTAACGTTCTTTCTGTAACAGATGGCTCAGAATAACTCAAGTGAATTCCATCAACATTCACTGTACTAGAAAGGAATGGTAGATATCAAATGTACAATGTATAAGGGCTTCAAACAAGTCCTGTTAGGGCTTTTCAGAAGCTTTGATAGAAATGACTCTTCTCATCCATTTCAGAAGCATTTTAGGAGCCTTGAACTGCAGGTGAGTGACCTGTCCAGCCAACGAGAGCAGGCGCACAATTCACAGCAATGCCTACGAGATGTAAGAGAGCTGCGCTGCTAATTAACCGTTTCTTCATTTCCTTTGCATCGCTTATATATAAATTCACGTAGAATGATGCTTGACTGGTAGCCAACGCATCTGAAGCAGTTTGATCAAACTCCTTGTGACACTGGCATCACTCAAGGCAAAAAAAAAAAAAAACACTGAGTAAGTATCTGCTGAAATTACCCACTGGGCAAGCACTCTGTTTTGTTGCTGGTCCATCTGTTGTCTATCAGCTGGAGAGCAGTCTTAAGGCTGGGAGGGAGGAAAGAAGGTACACAGCATGGTAAAAATGGGAACAGTGAGACCGTCTGGCCGTTGTAGCACTGCAATTAATATCACCTCTCTGCTTGTACACACTTCCCGTAACAATTTATATGGGGTCAAGCCTTAGCCAGCTCCTTATACTTCATGGAAGTAGCCTGGCTTCTTAATTTTTAATATGTTTCATTTCCATCAGAGGGCCAATTTCAAGTCCTGGATGTTTGCAAAATGGATGAACTGACATCACCCTTTTAACTAGGCATCAGGCAAAAAAGAAACATACTGCTCCAACCGTATTATCTTTAGAAGAGGTCCCTATTTGTGGCGCAGGCGCTGTATCAAGGGAGCAGCTTGTGGATTTGTTGGCTACTAAATATAGGGGAGTTTATTAGTGTTGGTTTCGTGTCTTCATTAGATTCATGTTGCCGATTAAAAAGAGGGTGCTTGAGACATGGAGCTGCTTGGCCGTCACTGTACTACACAGGGTTGGTGGTGTGTGAGGAATGCATCGTGCAGCCTGCTTCATGGAGGTGAGAAGCTTTGTTCTTTCCTTCCCAAATAACAGTCTGTCAAAAAGAAGCTCTGGGAGGGAATACCAGGCAGAAACCTTACTGTCGCTTTTACTCTTTGTGAGGCTGAACCTTTACATATTGCTCAAGTTTAAAGTAAAACATCATCCGTGCACAAATCAGTCATAGGGACATTTAAAGAAGTAAAGTCTGAATAAGAATTTCAAGATTTTGCCTTTTAATTTCCTATATCTTCACAGGAATCTAGTTGTTCTAAAATACTTCGGTGTGCTACTACTATCTGTTCATTTCTGCTGTAGAGACTGCGTTAGATATTTGCCTGTCAGCCCAATGAGACTGTCCAGAAGCAAAAAAAAAAAAAAAAAAAAAAAAAGATTCAGGAAAGGAGATGTTCTGTAAACACAAAGTGTTTATAGCTTCCTTTCATATATCAAAGTTTGGCCAGCAGCTGCATTTTGCAGTGGTTGGAAGTAGTACACACTTGAAAACTGTCTACACAAATGTCTTTGGCAAGGACATGTCCTTTTCAGGAAAAAAATAACACTTGTGTATTTGAATGTTCTTGCAGTTGAGATAATGTACCCTTACACTGACAGGCATTGCCTTTTAGAAGTTGAGCCCATGTACTGGAGTTTGCATTACAGGCCTCTAAATAGTGCCTCAGACAACAGCGTTAGGTTTCAGGAGACACCTTCCCAGTGCTTGGTAAGTGACGGAGTGCTCCGATAGTTTTTGGTGGCTGCTGAAATCCTTAAAATGCCCTGGGCAGAAGTACTGGTGATTTGTTTCTTAAGAACCACAGAACAGCCAAGTGCCCTTGCAGCAGAGATGGCAGTATGCGTCTTCATCTTCCCCTTAATCGGACAAAGCTTTGAAGTGAACTGTGCCTAATTCTTCAAATGTGTGGAAAAGGCATTTGCTGCTGAGGTTTGGGGAAGCCCGGCTGGCCTGTGAATAGGGATGCTCCTGTGCAGGGGTGCTGCAGTGAACCTTTGGTGCACGTGGCAAAACAAAGAACTGGATGAATACGGTGCATTAGCAGTCACTGTCATAGAAAGGTATTTAATGGTGTTTTTTGCTTCTGAAAAGGAAATTCTGAGTCACAAACCTATTGTATTTGGAGTCATGTTCCTGTTGAGATTCATGAAACAGTGCCATGCTCTGCCACACATGGAAACCCGGCCTGTGATGAGTGAAAACATTTTGAACTGGGAGGAGTGGCTGGCAGCAAAAGGCAATGACCTCGGTCAGCTTGAGGGCTGGGCAACAAAAAGCTCCTGAGGCTGGGGTAGAAGAACAGGGTTCCCCGCCTCTCGGTACAGAGGGAAGCACCTGGCTGAGCGGCAGCTTCGCTAAACAGGACCTGAGCTTCACAGCAGGTGCCAGGCTGGACACGAACCAACAACGCACTCGCATCTTGAACAAACCAGCCTGCATGCTGGGCTACAATACCAGGAGGATAATGGCCAGGAGATCGAGGGAAGTTATTTCCAGTTACTCATGCTGGTGTTTAATACCACTCAGCCATGCTGAAAGTCCACTGGCATGTGTTGCAATGTTTTGTGTCTGGCAAATGGGTGAAGAAGAAAAGGAGAATCAGGCGAGATGGTGGGCCATTCTTATTTCCAGAATCAGCCTCACTACAGGTAAGACTAGCAATATTCCCAGTGCACGGTCATGTGTATATCAGTGCTTTATTGCTTACTTAGCACACTACAGCATCAAAAATAGGCAATGCTGGTCAAATTCAGAACTTGCATTTTGTACTCCAACTTTCTTTTGCTTCAGTTATTCCAGCCAGGAAGACCGTGTGCAGACTACAGAGTCTAGACCATCAACCCTCAAATTGTCAGCATAATTTTTTCACTGTCTTCTTTAATAGTATTACACTTGGTGTTCTCAAAAAAATATGATACCATTCCCAATTTGAGAGATTTATTAAAAACATTTCTTCCTGCCTTGCAATCGTATTCACGCATTCTTTGAGAATTCTGGATTGCATTTTGTATCTGTACCAACAGAGCTGTAATCACGTCTGCGTCAGATGAAATGTAGTTAGAAGACATTTATTGGATAAGTTTGCAAAAGGTTTGCCTTGCCATTCTGAAACAGCATTATGTTTCTTTCTATAAGTTCTAAAGATTACTGGAAAAGGCAACTAAGAAATCAAAACCATGTTTTAGGTTAGGATTTGGTCCACTGATTTTGGGCATATACATTCTGCAGACTAGATCTCTACTTCTACATCAACGATCTCTACTTGCCTACACTGAGTGGTGAAATAAATTTGGGGGCTGGACAAAAAAGCATCTCCTACTTTGCCAGAAGAACTGAAGCTGGAGTAAAGCAGCAACAAACTCCTGCAGAACAGTGCAGGGTGCTGAACTCAGCCAAAAGAACTACCAGGGACCGGGACAAGAACTGGAGGGCAGTGAGTTTTGAAGAGGGATATCAGGCTACCCTTCCACTGTTCCGTCAGTTGTTCAATGCCAACCTTACTGTTTTACGTTTGCACCAGATTTAGTGATGATACATTTATACGGTAGCTTTTTGTAGATTCTAGATCGCAATAAAGAATCAGGATTAGAGAAAGAGGCAATACTGAATGTCCTTGCCATCAATCTGGAGATCTTCCAAATCTTGAAGACAAGAAAGTTACAATAAAAGATAAGAATATGCTGTCGTCTGTCACATCGATATCTTCTCTGAAATTCTGATGCAGCAACACAAAAGACAAAAGTTTAAAAAAAAAATAATCAACACAAATAAGAAACCAGAGCATATAAGTGGCAGGAATGTACTGAACATATGTATATAGAAAATGATGCATTTCAATATACACGACAAAAGGTCACGTGGAAGAAATAAAAGACACTCGTTAAGGCATTACAAATGAGATAAGACAATTTGCCTATTAGAGATAGCTTTGCATGAGATTACATGATTAAAAAACCAAAGCTGGTACTGCTGGAAGTCTGAGCCCTATGTAAAATGTACTGACGATTTCCATCCTGGGGAAACACGCCAGCAACACAAAAAAAAAAAGTCTCTATTAATTGGCACCCTGGATAGCGGGCCTAGGACTGAATGTTACTTTTATAGTTTGTAGCACACCACTCGTGCAAACTGCTCAGCAGAGAGCAAAGAGAGAGAATGAGTGCCTTGAAGTCTTCCCAGCGTAAACAGCTTCCAACCTAAAAGGCTGTACAAAGAAAATGTCCACGCTAGCCCTAGTGACGGTTGCTGTGGCTGTGGCATGTTATCCTGGCACTGTTTGGACACTTGCTTTGACTCCGTGCAGTTTCTGTTTTCCAGACGGAGACCCTCTCTGTCCAGGGTTGACAAGATAGTCACACAAACTTAAAATAAACATGCTTTGTGGGCCGCTGCTGCGGAAGCGCCCGTAATACCTAGTGAGCGCAGGGTGCCTGCTCCTTTGCCAACACGTGCCGGTTCTGTCCTTTGGGGCTGAATGGGTGCGCCTTGAGCCGTTCCAGCTAACGGCTGCTTTAGGGAGTGAATAAAGCAGGGCACGGAGGCACAACGAACAGCGCTGTCCTGGAGCAAGGCTTCGTTCCGCACCAAAATAACAATGCCGGGTGCGGACCGGGCGCAGCTGCAGTGTGGAGGCAGAGAGGTTTTCCCGGCCCTCCCCATGCCGTGCGAGGAGGAGGAGGAGGAGGAGGAGGAGGGTGTCGTGTACTGCAAGGGGCTAGTGAAAGGGCAGAGGTACCTGCACACACCGAGTGATGGAACAGCTCTTCTTGGACTCCAGTTTAACGAATTTTTGCACAGTCTC
This sequence comes from Anser brachyrhynchus, assembly GCF_964034855.1. NCBI lineage: Eukaryota > Metazoa > Chordata > Aves > Anseriformes > Anatidae > Anser > Anser brachyrhynchus. The sequence continues at coordinate 57,152,911 of NC_137699.1, forward strand.
TTAGAATTAAATGAAAAACATTGCCAGCTCCAGAGGAAGAAACCACCCCTCCGGGTCAATAACAGCAGTTCTCTCTGCCTGATCTCAGGTGGCGGACGTGGGCATGGGGCTGCTCTCACGTCCGGACACTCATTCAGCCTCACACAGGAGCTGGTTACATGCCGTGGTTTTATAGCCACACAAAGCACGTGGATGTGCATTGCTGGTGGGTCCTTAATTCGGTGTCCACCAAGTGTGTGTGCGTGGTGCGTGCGCGCGGGCTCTGTTTGATACCCAGCTGTGTGGGTTTTGGGGTTGTCTTTCTTCTTGATAGATTAAACGGGAAAGAGGCAAACTGAAAGGAAACTGTGTACAGCAGAAAGGCAGACACACAACTTGAAAGGCCGGGAGCAACAATAAAAACTGGAAAGCAGCCCTTTTGTACGTCGCTGTCAGCAGAACAATCACACCTTTGTAACAGCTGTAACAGTTTACAGAGTGCCCTCTAGTGTAAGTGGGACCTTCAAGTATTTTGATCTACTGAGCAAAACTGGTCTGTCTCACAGGAGCACTCTACGAAACTCAGCCGTGCCGTGCTAATTTAGGTGCAGACACTGGCTGCGGTGCCAGGGTGGCAGAGGCTTGGCTTAGCAGCAGCATGCCTCCAGAGCCAGCCCTTAATCTCCTCCCTGGCTTAATGCTCCCAGCTCTCAATGCTCCTCCCTGGCTTACCAAACGGTTTTTCATGTGCAGAGCGACTCGTCAAGATCAGGACGTGAGCTGGGTCGCTCACTAGTCATAGTAAAATGACGTGCGGCTGTGTGCTGGCACTCGCTCACAGATGATGTCTGAAGGGTGCAGCCCTTTGATAGGGGTTGTAAACGTGTCTGGTAAGGCTGACAGTGTGATACAGAAATAAAAGGGCACAGAAGAAAGGAAGCAGCCCTGGGCCGTTCTAATAAAAACAGGTGTGTTCGAGACAGTTTTATTATCCTCGAATCCCTACTGCAGATCACGGGAAGAAGGGTGCGGTGGGGCTGAGGGCATGGGGTGCGGTGTTGTTCTTCGGTCCTGTGCAGGGATGCGTGTGCATCCCGATCCCAGTACATCACCTGCCCCAAAACAGGCTGCGTATGGCACATGGCCACCTACAACCACCGCTGTAATAAATGTTCTACCTAAAAGAATTTCCAGAATATTCGTTTCACCGTTTTGTCATGAAAACGTTAGAAAAGAACTAGAGAATTGGCCAAAATGCTTTCCTCCTTTTGTATCAGTACAAATTGAGAAGAATCATTGAGGAAACTCCCGATGTACAGCTGTGTGTAGTCAGAGCCCCACCTCTAGGTATAAAGTTTTGATTTCTTTATAAATGGCCTAATAATGAAATAATAGAATAAATGGGGAACTTTAATTACAAATGCGTGTAGGGGAGGGCTTTGAGAAGGATGAAATATATTTAAGGCTTTCCAGTGCTTATAGGAGCCTACTATTAGACCCTTAGAACAACTTAAAAGTTAGTATAATCTTCTGGATTGCTATTTTTCTGCCATCTGTTCCTAAAATTGAATACTTTAACTTGTTACAGTAAATGGATAAAGGTTGTTTGCAAAGCAAGGCATAGACAGGAAGATTGGAGTGATGAATATTTAGTTTCACAAAGCCAAATCAGACATTGGGAATATTTAGTCTGACACTGACTAAAACACAAGGCAGAATTTTCCTCAATTTGTTCTCTTCCAAATGCGTAAGTTCTTTTCCCTTTAAGAAAGCATCCAATCCTGATTTGCAATGTCTGCGATTCACACTGTCTGTGGTTTCTATTCCAGACTACCCGTTTATTTCTAATTACCAAAAATTACATTTTGGAGCAGTTGAAAGCATTGGCAGACAGGCAAACATTTACCTCGATTGTGTTACTGAAGGATCAGAAACAAAAATAATCTCTCAGTGCTTACTGGAGTACTGAAAATCTAAATCTGCCCATTTTATAGGCAAAGTCTATTGTAATTTGGGTCCAAATGTGATGTTTACTTAAATTTGTCTTGGTGTGAAAGGAACGTGGTGCCAGTCTTTACAAAGGGATCGCTGTGATCCTGAGGACTAACCTCAGGCAGGTTCAGGCAAGATGTCTGTGTCTGTCAACATATTTGTAAGTAATCTGAGAAAGGAGATGAGCAGAGAGGTATCAGTGTTTGCTGCATTATTGTGTAAAGTCAAATCTAAAAGCCGGCTGGGAAGAGGTACAGCTGCATATTTTCAAGACTTTCACTACACCTAACAGGCAATAAATTGGCGGTGTCAGCAAGTGTGCAGTAACACGCATGGGGGAAAAATAACCTCAATTATATACATAGAATGATGGGTTGTGAATTAAGCGATTAGAAAGCGATTAGCACTCAGGGGAGTGATGCTGCGAGTCATTTATGAATAGTTCCCTGAAAACACCGGTTTAGTTCTCAAGCAGTAATCGCCATGATCAATTAGATGTTAGGAATTATTAGGGAAGGGACCAAGAAAAAATCTTTAGGCTTATGCTGCCCGGATGCATAGCATGTCCACAGCTGGAGCACTGGCCACCCTCCTTCAGAAAGGACGCTAGGGACTATGAGAGGTACAGAAAATGATTGGTTTGGTTTTTAATAACATTTTGCAAAGTTGTACATCTTGCTGGACAAAAGAAGAAATTAAACGTTACCAGTTTTGAGAGGGGAACTGGACAGATTCATGATGACATACTGACAACTATGAAGATCCAAATGGAAACTTGGGCTCAGAACGTTTCTAGTCTCTAAACTGCTAGAAGCCTCAAAGGAGGTGAACTATGGCCAGAATCCTCCTGTGTGTGCCCTGACTTCATTGAAGCGCTGGTAGAAATGGAGTATTAGAAGACACAGACTTAGTGAGCGCAGCCCAGTCCATTTTGCTCTTCAAATTTGCTTGCTGGAAATGGAAGCTATTGAAAATTTGAAATGCAATTTTTCTTTGTTCTGTAAGAGAGAAAGCTATCAACCAGGCAATTTGTCTGTAATATTCACACGGGCATGGGAGAAGCAAAGTAGCAAGAAAAATCCTGTCATTTTTATTCTCTGCTTCCTTTTACAAACATGTTTTCGAGGATAAAACAAAATTATCATATTTCACAATTACCATTAGTGGTTTGGGATTTGTTTGGGCTGCTTTTTCCTATTCAGAAGCTGTGTAACAACACACAATCTCTTCAAATAACCTGGGAAATTGTCAGCATTAATTTTCATGAATGCTCAGTGCCAGCAGTCTTTGCCAGATCAGATCTCAGCCTTTTTTCTACTTCCAAATCACCAGTGGATCTTCCTCGAGGCTTACTGCTGTGACATTAATAAAGTACTGGGAATCATCCTGTTGGGTAGCAAGTCAACAGACCGGCAGGTGAACCAATTCCATTTAGGAAGCTAAGATACATTGATACAGAAAAAAATATATATTTTTTTTTGCCTTAATACCTCTCACAAATAGGAAATATCTGATCAGTAACAGATGTTATTAAGGTTGAGGCTTGCAGAGAAATTAAAGAGGAGTTGTCAACACCCGCGGATGACTCAGTGGCAATCAGATTTCTGCATTTGCCCTGCAGTGGGGTGGCGGTGGCAGCCTGCAAATGTAACAGCCCTCAGAGGAACTGTCCTTAAATTTCCTCCTCCATGACAGCTCCAGCAGCACCACTACAGCACGTGCTGGTCACTTTCAAATCTATTTCATATCCCCAGATCGCAGCTTCAGAGCACTGCGAGCAGAAGGGCGCTTTTAACTTTGTTCTTTGTGTCTCATCCAGGCCGCAGGCAGCTGAGCTCTGCCTTTTGCCATCCTACTGAAACGTGTGTGACCTAGCGCTCTCTGTCCTGACGGGGCACGGTCTGAGCCAGTTTACATTTCCGCTCACTGATGTGCCTCAGAGAGCTTCAGGGACACCAGGGCCTATATTTAAGGATTATTTACAAAGAAAATGCCTGAGAGATAAAGAAAAGACGGAGAGTTTTCCACAAGCAGAGGAAAATTTTCTGTAGAATATGTTTAAGCGTACATTTACAAGTACACGCAGAAAAAGCCGAAGTATAAATCTTTGCAGCTGTGTGTGGCAGGAGCCAGACCTTGCAGTGTGGAAGGTATTTTTGTGAATTACAATTTTGTGCATTACAGCTGTAGCTTCTACAAAGCGTAGCTTCTACAAAGCTTCTTGAAGCGTGCGTTTGTTCATCAGTGCAGAACCCCCTCCTACACTGACTGCTACTTGGCGTTGGATGTGGCACTTAAGTTACAAAGTAATAGGTACATTGCTGCAGCCAGCTTACCAGTCAATAGGAAATTAATTACAATATTTCTTCATCACACTGTGAAAGCAGCAAGTCCCAGAAAACTCGGTGATTTTAGTGAAACTGAGCAGCAGCCTCTGGGACACGACTGAGTCCGGCCTGGTGGCCCTACATGTTTAACCTGGGGAGCTGAGAGAGTCTCTGACCAGCCCGAGGCTCTCAGACCTCATTTCAAAACTGTGAATTCTTGTGTTTCTGCACGTTTTTGGTAGTTCTACAGCATTTGGACTGATATAACTTTAGTAAGCACCTTAAGGAGGAACTACTTGAAGCTGTAAACAACTGTGACACACACGACATTTACATAAGAATCTGAGTCCAAAACAGCCAGCGAGGAAGGAGAGTTTATCGAGAAATCCACACCCCAAAGCCTCGCTGGCGTCGCGGTGCTTTCCACAACAACAACAAAAATTTGGGAGCCTGTGGGAGGCGTCTCCAGGCGGGCTGACGGAGCCTGTGGGTGGCGCAGCACCCCGGCACCTCCCACTCCCCCTGGCCGGGCACGGAAAGGTCCCGAAACCCGAGGGTTTGGCTGCCAGGAGGGCTCGGCAGAACCGACCGGCTCCCACCGGGGCGTAACCCCTGCCCCCAGAGCCCGGCGGCGGCGACAGCCCCGGTCACGGCGAGGGCGTCCCGCCCGCTCCCCTCAGGCGCAGGTCCCGCCCCCTCCCGTCAATCTTCCTCTCCTCGCGCCGCCATTGGCCGGGAGCGGCGGCGGCGGGGCGGTTGGCGGGCGGGAGCCGCCGTTACGGGCCGGGCCGGCGGGGAAGGGGGTGGGGGGGCCCGGCCGCCATGCCGAAGCGCTCCTGCCCCTTCGGGGACGGGGCGCCGCTGCAGCTGAAGACCCGCGTGGGGCTGCGGGAGCTGAGCCGCGGGGTGCGGGCCGAGGAGCTCCGCAGGGAGATCTTCGGTGAGACGGGGGGGGCGGTAGGGGCGCGGCGGGGGGGGGACGCACCACGCCGTCCCGTTCCCTCAGAGCCCCCCCCCCCGGGGGGCTGAGGGGGGCCGCCGGTAACGCTCCTCTCGTGTCCCGCGGCAGAGCGCACCCGGCGGCTGCTCTTCAGGGGCGCCCAGGCGTGCGCTGAGGGCGCCTGGACCCCGCTCCCCCGGCCCGCTGCCGGCCGCTCAACGCAGCCCGACGGACAGGGCCCGGCCGCCGGCCCCGGGCGGCGCTGGAGCGGGCAGCTGCGCATCGGGCACGACGGGAGGCTGCTGAGGAGCGCGGCCGGCACGGAGATGGGTGAGTGGGGGGGCTGGGGCACAGGGGTGGGTTTGGGGCCGTGGAGCGCGTCCGGAGAAGGGCTACGAGGCGGGTGAGGGGCCTGGAGCACAAGTCCTGTGAGGAGCGGCTGAGGGAGCTGGGGGTGTTTAGTCTGGGGAAGAGGAGGCTCAGGGCAGACCTCATTGCTCTCTGCAACTGCCTGAAAGGAAGGTGTGGGGAGCTGGGGGTCGGCCTCTTCTCACAGGTAACTAGTGATAGGGCCAGAGGGAGGGGCCTCAAGTTGCACCTGGGGAGGTTCAGGTTGGAAATTTGGAGACATTTCTCCTCAAAAAGAGCAGTCAGGCATTGGAATGGGATGCCCAGGGAGGTGGTGGAGTCACCGTCCCTGGGGGTGTTCAAGGAGAGGTTGGATGTGGTGCTCAGGGACATGGTTTAGTGGGGGACATTGGTGGTAGGGGGGTGGTTGGAGCAGAGGATCTTGGAGGGCTTTTCCAACCTTAATGATTCTACGAGGTGTCCCTGCCCATGACAGGGGCATTGGAATTAGATGATCTTTGGAAATGGTTTCAGGTGTGGTCTGCTTGATACTGTCTTAATGATCTCTCCGTTAAGAGGAGTGGAGGGAAAAGCCAATAAAGCCATGGGGCAAGCAGTTGTGTTTTTCAAAGCACTGCTACCTGTAGCTGTAATATCCAGCAGAGACACCATGCTCTTGCAGTTCTTAGAGTTTTCAGGTTCTTTCTCCATTTTGCTATAAAGTACATCTTTACTTAATTACATCTTTTCTAAGCAGTTCCGCCGGTGGGAGTTTCCAAAGCCTGCTCATCATGTGTAAGAACTGCCGATGTCAAGGAAGCGTGTTCGCAGTGTGACCGGTTCGTATGCCAGAGCTGCAGCAGGCTCTGCAGCTGTTGTAACACAGTTACCTGCTCTTTGTGCTCCGTAATTGAGTAAGTGCCTTTTCAACTTCTCAAACTTGTAACTCTGAACATCGGTTGTAGCTTATGAAGTCCCAACAGCTACCTAGCTCATACATCCAATTGACTTAACCTCTTTGGATATTGAATTAGGAGCAGTAAAACTGTCTGAAGCATGGGAAATAAAACGCCTGCGTGAAGTCGTCTAATCAGTCTTAGTGCAAGTCTAGTATTTAAATGTTCTAGGAGGCAAATGTTCCTCTTGCTTTCTCACCAGCAATGCTAGCCGGTAATGAATAAACACGCTCCTAAGGAGTAACTTAAGTTTTGGACACTGTTATTAACAGTTCTGTGATGTAAAGAAAGTGTGTCAGAGTCCCATGGTTACAGTTGCTAATGGAATAGGATGGCATTCTTTATGTTCCAAAAGCAGTAGACACTGACTTTGTTTTTCTGTTTTTCTTTTTTTTTTTTTTTTTTTCCTTCTTCTCCTAGTTATGGCGATGTTGGTGAGCAAATTCTCTGCAATGGTTGTTCAATATTTCAAGTCTGAAACCTGATGAAATAGCCCTCAGGGCTAAGACGTCCATAAAATTCATGAAGTCTCTTCCTTATGGCTGATCAATTAATCCTTTTAGCATGTGAATTAATTATGGAATTTCTATGTTTTATATCTTTATATTGTACTTTTTAATATTGTAGCTAAATAAACTTTTATATTTTGAGGATTTCTAGATTATTTTGAGTCAACTTTCTGCTTTGTCCCCCTTTGTGATAGGTCTATCTGGAAGGGACTACTTTGGTCTTACCAGGTATTCCTTGTGTTAGAGAGAATTCCAAATATCTATTCAGTGTCTCTCTGCTTGTTGCTCATGTGAGGACACCCCTTTTATGGATCAGAATAGAAATAATTTTCTCCTCTTATGCTTCCAGGTGAGTGTAAATTGCTTCTGGACGCACAACCTTTTGTTTATAATCTAATTTGGACAATCAGTCGTGCCTGAAGGCTTCTCCTCATAGAGTATGCCGATTTCTGGTTAAATTTTCATAAACTGTCATAAGCATCTTATTATTGGCAACTTGAATAGTTTTAATTATTTCTATGCCTCCTTTGATAGGGAAGAACACTGGTGCTAGAGCTTTTGAGTGCAAACAGAAAGCCAGCACTTTTCTCTGAGAGATCAGTGTCAAAGACTAATTTTGCTGTACCTTCCTTACTAGGTCACTTTCATAGAAAGCAGCTTATTTGTATGACTTGATCATCTCTGCTGTATGCTTAATATTGTCCTGAATACCCACCAGAAATAGCTCATCTATAGGGGTCTGAGAAATGGTCAGCACTCAAGGATACACCTCCACAAACTAGCATTCCTCATCTTCCTTTCCTGTCATAGCAGAGACCAGTTTGCTTGGTATTGTTTGTGCTGTAGGGGTAGGACTGTCATTAAGTACTACTGGACCCTCCTCCCCCGCCCCCCCAATAATTTTCTTTTACTGTTTTGCTACAGAAAAACAACACAACTGACCAGACCTTTCATCTTGTGAACCAACCTTAACATATGTAAGGCAACACTACAAACCCAAATGGTCTTTATCTTAGTAAAATGATGACTTCAGTGGATACAGAAAAAAATTTCCCAGATTTGGGAGAGAAAAAGATCCTAATGACAGTCTGAGCTAAAGCTTCATTTTCTCTTATTACTTGCCCTGAATTTCCAAAACAAGGCCTACTACTTACGCTTCCCAGTCTTCTCAACTGTGATTAGTCTGTTTTGCAAGGAGTAACTTTCTTACCTCTTTCTATCCACTATAGCTACTTCTGTGTGAAGAAACTGAAAGGCCCTTGCAATGCTAGCTCAGTTGAGAGATGTATTTGTCTCATGAGGAGCTGTTGAAAACGAATCATAAAATCATGGAATGGCTTGGGTTGGAAGGGACCTTGAAGCCTCCCCAGTTCTAACCCCCTGCCATGGGCAGGGACACCTCCCACCAGCCCAGGTTGCTCAAAGCCCCACCCAGCCTGGCCTTGAGCATCTCCAGGGATGGGGCACCCACAGCTTCTCTGGGCAGCCTGTGCCAGTGCCTCAGCACAAAGAATTTCTTCCTTACACCTGGTGTAAATCTACCCTCTTCTAGTGTAAAGCCGTTACCCCTTGTCCTGTTACTACCTGCACTTATAAAAAGCCTCTCTCCAGCTTTCTTACAAGCCTCCTTAAAGCACTGAACGGCTGCAGCAACATCCCCCTGGAGACTCTGTGCTGCAGGCCTTCAGTTCCTGAGCACGCACCGCAGCTCCCCGGGCGGACGGGTGAGCACAGCCAGGCGGGGCGCTAGCTGTCGCTGAGCAGCAGCACCTCGAGGTGCACCTTGCGGGGCTTAGGGCCTGCCAGCCACCACGCGGCACGGGCTGGCACTCTTTCCAGACACGAAGCAGCACCTTCTGTAACTGCAGTGACACTTTAACACTGCTTGCGCCCTCTAGGGTGCCCGGGGGGGATTGTTGTGCTGCCGTAGCCCGGCTGGTGCCCCCGGCGTTTCCGTGTTCCGCATGCTTCGTAGCCAGCTGGGATGGGAGAGTTTACTCGTTCGTACTGCAGCCTGGAGTTTGAACAACTGTAAAACGCGCCTTGTTTCCACCTCCAAAGCAAACAGACAGGGTGCAGCACGGGCAGTTTAAGTCGGTTGGGTGAGCTAGTAGCGCAAGGATTTGTCAGCGTGCAGGAATCCCACGGCGTTATCTATTCTTTCAAAGCTATCACAGATTAGGAATGGCGGCGGCACTCTGGTGCGGTCCCTGGTTGTCAGGATCACAGGGCAGATAACAACGTTGTTCCTATGGTAATCATGGGGCACAAAGCTGAGTTTTGTGAATGGGAGGAATCTGTAGCTACCGTGTTTACATGCTACTTTGGGGAAAGAATTTTAAAACTCGGCTTTGCTTCATTTGAAGCTCTAAGCAGTGAACAAAAATGTTTTTCACTCCAGCATATTTTTCAAACTGAAACCTTTAAGTGTGTTTCTGTGGTGTTTTTTTTTTGTTCTCTGGAGAGTGAGAGACTGAAAGTACTGTTTTGCTTCCAGGCTCCTGGAGAGAAGAGACTTGTTGTTTACAAATGATTTGTGTTTCAGAGAAGTTGATATGTTTTTTGGCTCATTTAGTTACTACTGTATTTCATATAAAGCTGTCTTCTCTAAACCAATGGCATGGCTTAAACTTGTGTTATCCTCTACCCAGGCCCCTTGGAAGGTGCTTGCTCATCAGACTGAGGAGCTGGGAGAAGAAAAAAGCAGGAGGAGTAGAGTCAGGAAGAGACTGGTGAGAGACTGGTGAGAGACTGGGAGGAGCAGGGATGCTCTTGCATTGGGGTTGTGCATCGTGCCTGTAAGGAAAGTTTTTTAGTGGTTACCAATTAATGCGCTTGTCTGGATTCAGAAGGTGTGAAAAACTGCTTCTCATGGGCTTGTATTTCCCAAAGCTTCATTACTGAGGAAAGCTCCAGCTCTTGTTTTGCAGTTCTTAGGTGAACAGTTGGAGGTAGGACTGGGGACTGGTTTTAAATCTTTGAATTGCCTTGAAGGAAAAAAAAAAATCTACAAGAGGGAGGGAGGTCCAAGCTTTTTTCCTTTGTCTTGTTAACATCTATTTGCAAGGCCTTGTCTGCTGCCACTGGTCATAGAGCTGTATGTTGTGTACTCAGTGGACTACATGGTAGAGCCAAAGAAATCTGCTTTTTTAATTGGGCAGGAAGATGTTCTTTTATCTTGTGCTGTGCTGTTTTGTTCTTCCCCTCCTATTCAGTGCAAAGTTCTAAAAGTTTGCGTGACATTCAGAGGAAAGGGGATTCGTTGAGGAGCTGGCATATGAATGGGTGAAAATATCCTACAGAAAGGTTTTTGTGGTTGGATGCAGAATTTCTGTTAAGGCCTGTTTATCATTACAGGTGAAGTAAGTCTCAGGGAGCCCAATTTGATGTCTAAAAGGGAGCGAACTCAGCTGATCAGGATTGGCCTACGCTCTGTTTCTGTGCTATGTTTGCTATGTTTCCCATCAAGCTGAGATCCCAAGCTGTCATAGAAATGTGTGAGATTGTCCTGGAGGGGGGGGAGAAACCTCAAACCATCCAGCAGAAGCAGTCTACCAGGGGGAAGAACAAAACCCATACAGGTCATAGAGGCAAACTTTGGGTATCACTGCTTCGTAGGTGTGAAATGTGTGGGTAGGTGGGAGACTCTTCAAGAGAGCATCTTTCTTTCCTCCTTTGGGCTTTTGCATGAGGACCTGTAAGGCGAAGACTGACTGTGTGTACCCTCATATTTCATTTCCTTACGCTGTTCCTTCTACTCTATAGTTTTTCTATGCTGGTTCTTCCAGGAGAAGGCAGCAAAGCTTTGAATATTGTTTTGTTCATATTGAAATAAATTGGTTAACCTATTAAAGGTAGCCAAGAGGCTTCAAAAAGTGTTAATGCTACTTTAAAAAATAAATAGAAGCAGTATAACTCAAAGATCAACTCTGCTTATAGATAGGAAATTAGAATAAAATTACTCTAAATGTTACATTCCATTTTATGTTAATAAAATTGCTAAACAGCGAGTGATCAGATAGTTGCTATATATTTATAACGTTTTAATGACTATCACAGTTATACCAACAACTTTATCTTTTATATAGTTATTTGTAAAAATGTTGAAATATACTCCCTGTAGTTGATTGAATTTTGAGCTGCTACCGTTGCAATACAAGTTTTAATGATATTTGTTACTTGTATGTATTCTGGGCTTTTGTTATTTTGTAGGGCTTGTTTTGGTTTGGTTTTTCCCTTAAGGAAAAGCCTCAGCTCCTGGAATCAAACGATTCCATTTTTATTACAAGTTTAGTTCTCGTGGTTGTAATTTCCCCTAAAACCTAGTGACAAGACATTTTATTGCGTACCTCTCACAGAGGTGGTTATTGCTTAAAGATGTTAACGGTTGCAGGATTTATTTTAAACTTCAGGACTTCTTCAATTCTATTTTCTTACATTGCTTTATTCGAGTGCGATAGCTGAAACCATAACCCCCATCTCATTTGTTCTGTTATTTTCTGTAAGAAATGGGTGTTTCTGTTTCTTTCACTGACAGACCCACTTGCAGGTAGCGAGGCCAGATAACTACTTGATAAACCCACGCAGCGATGTAAAAATCGCCGTAGGTCCACCAGGCGGGGTCTCGGTCTGCTCCACGAGCACACGCGCTTAAGTCTGCAGGGAAGTTCTGAAAATCGCCTGAGGCTCCCTGGGCAGGAGCCGGCTTTGCTCTGATCAGCCTCAGGATGAGCGAACGGCCGCGTTTTTTCACCTTTTCAGAAGTTTCGCGCTATATCCACAAGGTGGCATCGCTTTGCTGGTTTTGAGTAGATTTTTGCCGAGGTTCTCTTTGTAGCCCTTACGGTTTGATCCATACTGTTATAACTCTGCGGACAGTTTTAGGTTTCTTTTGTTTTGCCTTTAAATGCCCGCCGTAGAAATCTGTAGGTCCAAAGCAGATGTTTCCAAAATAATAGTTTATCCAAAATAGTAGTAGTTAAATATAGCCTGAAATTCACAGTGAAACTCACCCTCTTGCTGTCTACAAAGACAAAAGCAAACTGTAATGTATGTGCATAAACATGAATTAACGAAACTGTTTTTTCTTTAAATTTTAAGGTGCCAGTATCATAAAACAAATTTATTATTTATGCATATGCCAGGCAATATGCAAGGTGGGATTTTTTTTTTTTTTTTTTTTTTTTTTTTAAGGAAAAAAACCAACACCCTTGCATCACGTTCCACATCTTCATTAAATTAACATCACACACAAGTTGCTTCTCAAGGACGTGAAGGTGATTGTTGTGCCAGCAGCAGGAGTGTAAAGCTGTATTTAGAAATGTACCAGAGGGCGCTGAGTGAGGAGTACAGTGTCATTACGAAGCTGCAGGCCATCATCTTTGAAAGGCAGTGGCAACGGGGGAATGGTCCTGATGATTGCAGAAAGATGAAGGCTGTGCCATTCTTCAAAGGGAACAATTTGAGGAATTACAAGCTGGTCAGTGTGACCGAAGTCCGTGGAAAGGTTACCGAGTGAATCTTCACAAAGCTGCGTCCAGCGCTATGTCCAGACACAGGAAGGTTAAGAACACAACTGGGAACAATCAACGTGGATTTATCAAGGGCAAATTAGTCTGACCAAGCTTAACTGCCTTTTGTGATGAGATGAGCAGCACTGGACGAGAGGAGAGGAAGCCATGTCATTTACCTTGTTGTTAGAAAGGCTTTCAGCAGTCCCCCAAAGTGCTCTTGCGGAAAGCAGAATTGGAAAGGTGGGTTTGGACACATGAATTAAAAGGTGGGTGGAAAGTTCACTGAACTCCCAGATGCAGAGGGGCAGGCAAGGCAAAACCCAGCCAGCAGCATTCCCTGGGACCTGCTGCTGGAGCTGTTGCACATCTCCTCTGCTGACCTGGGTGATGGGGCAGAGCGGACCGGCAGCGAGTCCCTGGCTGGCACCAGCCCGGGCACAGTGCGGGAGAGCTCTGCGGGGCAGGAGCCGGGTGTCCCGGTGGGCAGGGTGCACGGGAGCCACAGACCGGGTGGGCAGCGTGAGCGAGAGCAGAGCCAGCGTGGTTCTGGGCACGAGATCCAGAGGTGCTGCTTCACACAGAGCCTGTCCTCGTCCCAAAGACCCCGCAGTGAGGAGGCGCTGCTGGCAGGCAGGAAGCCTGGCTACTTCCATCGCACGATAGGGCACGTCTGCGGCCTTCGGAGCCTGTCACAAGCACAAATGTTTTAGGATTGTAAGGCTGACTCTTCACGTGGTGCTTTTGAAGACTGAAGAATTTATAGTACTGTTGAAACCCTTTGACACTCTTTGACCTGCTCCGTTCTTCTATGTGTTGATTACTGATAACCCTCAGAAATGAGGAACTGGTAAGAGGATATGTGGTCTGAGTATGTCCACTCTTGCATCCTGTTTACTCTGTTAGAACTACTCATATGATGAAACATACCCATATCCTTAAGTGTTTTGATGCGCTGTGCTGTAGAGTGCAGGACTTTGCAGAATGCAGATTCCTGAGCCTATAGAAATTGATAAATTTTCAACCAAACAGCTTACATACATAAATGTGTGTTAGTTTTTGTATCTCAGTCCCAGCAAGTTTCATTTTAGGAGCTTGATTCTCCCACGCTTTCTTGCACTGAGTAATAGCTTGCTAAATGAGTAATCTAATTGTTCTGATTTCTCTTTCAATGATACCAAGATGATTTACTGCCGCAAACTAGATTGGAAAATGTTTTTAAACCCAGTAAAAAATAAGGTTAGAAACCTGGGATGGTACTTGTTTTGGAGGAACGCTGTAAGGAATTATTGCAGTATAGTAAAATATACGTCTGCAAGTGTATTCAATGTGCAAATGTTCACGGTCTTCTCACTAAAATGTTAAAAGAAGAAAGCTCAAACACTTTCTTCATAATGTTGCAAATTCAGCTGAGTGGTTTAATTCGAGGTTGTTCTAGAAATCCTCACTTCTCTGAGAGAACTTGCTCGCAGTTGGCTGCAGTCACAGTGATGGTTACTACTTAAAGAGATGGCTCAAGATACCTGTGTGTTTAGATGGGTCAGATTTTCATGTGAATTCTAATTCAGCAGTTGTATGGAGTAAAGTAAAGAAGCTCTACAGAATAGTACTTAATTCATGAGTTCATGTCGGTGCTGTTCAACAGCGTCTGTAAGCCCTGAAAATATCTTTGAGTCTTTTCTAAGTTGTTTTGGGTCTTTGCCTATCCAATGAGTGCACCATCTTAGTGAGACTGAGAACTAGAATTTATTGTAAACCAAATTAGGGGGGATTTCCTTCTTCACTAGCACAAGTCTCCTACTCTCTGTGTTTTCATAGGCTGACATATTCATGTTTATAATCATTGCTATAACCCTGCATTTCTTCATACATCATCTACCCACTTTGTCCATTTTGTGCTGATACAGCGATGACTCCTGCACTTCTGTCCACTTCAACACTAATAATTTTTCTTTCTGTTGCTGTAGTTCTGTCCCTTTTTCTGCTGAAGAGGCCAGCTGAGTTCGTGATGCTGTCCGTTCATTGCTGATGGTGTTTGTAATCTGCTGCCAAACGATGTCATTTCTGGTTCTTTCATCTTTTCCCTAGTGCCAGGTATTGTCTTCAGCTGTTTTACAGTGCAGTCACAGCTGAAAATCTGAAATTTCTGTAGTATGAATTTCACGGGCAGGCTCTTCTATGAGAGTTAAATGAAAACTTTGATAATGAGTGCTTCAGAACTGAGACTACCTTTTAATGTTTTTAGTGGCGTACATCACTTGCGCATGAAAACTAGTTCAAACTTCAACATTTGCTCTCTGTATTTTCTGAGAATTTCAGTTCTTGCAAGGATTTTAACTTTATACCTCCGCTCAGAATATTTTCTTAGTTTGCTTAACTCCTGCTGCCATCTGTTGTTCACTAACTACTCAGAGCCAAGAGGGCTGATGGAGATCTGGGTTCTCTTAGATCAGCACTTGGCACTGGGAGTTTTTCACAACCCAACAAGCAGTTCCAACAGCTGCATGTATGAATCACTGAAGTTATAGTACCCTGCAGCACTCGGTTAAGAATGGTTTTTGACAAGCTGGTCAGATGCCACACAAGTGAAAGTGCTGTGAACTGAGCTTCTTGGAAGGTGTGACATGAATGTAAGATCATTATTTTGATGCTTATTTTAGTGTAATGTGCTCTAAAGTTTCATTCTTGTTCAGAATGCTTTTGAAATACCTAGATTGCACACACAGATTTACCATTAACTGCAAAAAAAAAGTCAGTAGGTTGGGAGGGTGGTTGTTGTTTGTTGTAGCAAACTATTGTGACACATTCCCCGTGGTATTTCGTATTACTGAGATAGTTTGCCCCAGCAGCAGAACTGCTCTTCACATGCTCTCGTGTCAGTCTATATTTAAACCTGTCTCCAGCAGTATTTTATTTCAGTTGTTTTAGTCTGGTTTGCTTAGCTGTGGGTACATTCTTGATTATGGCGTATATTTATTGAGAGATTTGCTATCATTTACTGTTACAGAATCGAAGGGGTTGGAAGGGACCTCGAAAGATCATCGGGTCCAACCCCCAACGTTCTTTTGCAACCCCCATGTTCTTTTGCAAATGCTACAAAGTCTCATTTCATTCAGAGTTTAGCAAGCTACAAGAGCACTTCTTGAAGTTTTATCAAGAGGATAGCGTGGATTCCGTGTTGGTTTTGTAGCAGCTAGCTGCGCGTACTAATGGAGAGCCCGAAGGACTGGCTTTTCTGCAGGTGTAAACCAGCCCCATGTCATTGAGCAAATAGAGCTACGCAGCTGAGGATCTGGTCCTGCATGTAATTTGTTATGCTCTACTGTTGTCGTTGTTTGTTTAACGATAACCATTGCTTTGGCTGAGCATTTTACATAAGACCATTCACAGACGAATTTACAGAGTCCATATGTTTGTATTTCACTGAGCTGCCTAAAAGGGGGGGGGGGGGCACATCACGACACAATAGATAGACAATCAAGACAACATATTATCTTGATTTTATTTTGAAGCTCATCTCTAGACTGGCTGGAGCCAAGCAGGGTGACTGGGACAGTACCATTCAGGAACAGGGTGTTGAATCTTCCCTTCCCTCTGGGCAATTTCCCCAGAGCTGCCTGGCAGGACTCCCCCATAGCTCCTCTTAGAAAATGACACCGGTGGGTACCCAGGGGACAATGAGGGATGGGTGCCAAAGACAGGAAGCATCAGTCATTCCCATAAGTAGGGTGGGAAAGGACATGATTAAGTCTTGTGTTTTGAGAGTTTAACCTTTTTTTTTTTTTTTTTTTGAGTCAGACTGCAGGCCTTTCACACCACTAGAAGAGCAGATTAAATTGGTCTTCGGATGCGCAGGCTGCAGACTGAGACAGTGAATTTGAACATGGTGAAGAAGGTTGGTGATAGTTTCCCAGATTTTAGAGAGTTCTTAAGAGTTTATGAGAATTTTAAGGAGTTAAAGAGAATATGGAACAGGTTGGAGGGCCTGATCTAGTGGGTGGCACCCCTGACCGTGGCAGGGGTTGGAACTGGGTGATCTTGAATGTCCCTTCCAACCCAAACCATTCTGATTCTATGATGCTAAGTAAATGTCTTCCGTCTGAGACTTTAAGTTAGTGTTTTATCAGGGATTTTACTGCAGTTTTATAGAGCACCCTGGATATGTTAAACTCTGTACTTCTTACTACAATGAAAAGATAAGCTAGATAAAGGGCCTAGAAATGGTCTCGTTTGCTTTTCCCAGATTTGTTATGTTTACCAGCTGGAAGATCACACAAATTAGGGGGGATATCCTGGAACAGAAATGGATGCCAGGCAGTGAGGGATGACAGAGTTCTTTTAAGGCAACTCTATTCTAATTGTACTAAAGAAAAAGGAGCGAATGACAAAAGGTGCTAGGCAGTTATCACCTCTTCCTGCCCTAGTCATTACTAGTTGTGTTTATACAACAGAATTAACAGAGTTAATACTGAAAATATCAGGAGGAATAGGAAATCACTTTAAAACTCAAGGGGAGATGTGCTCTTTGCTTTGGCTGGGCCAGTATTGCATGCCAAAATTAATCAGTCATGTTTCTACAGGAAACCCTGAGGATGTGGGTGTACAGAGAGTGTAACGTATGTTTGGGACAGGTAACAAAGTTCAGCTTACCTAATGTAGAATAAGATTTATTGTTTGAGTACAGGTAGAGCTGAATACCTACAGCCAAGTACTCTGCTGACTTCAGTATTTTGTGTCTTCTAGGAAAGTCACTAGGCCCAGAGAGGCAGCAGACGTAGTCCTGACCCCACTGGAAACTACAGCTAGGGCGTTCTTCCAGGCTGTACGCCGTACCAGGTAGTGTTAATGGGAGAAGGAAGTCGTACACTACAGGCTGTAACTACCCTGACTCCTTTGGTCATTAAATCCACACTTGTCTGAGGGATGAAGGAAAGAGGGTGTTGCAGCTCCTTGATACCATTTAAAATGGAGCATAGCTGTGTATTGGGTTTCCGAAGTCTCTGCAGTGACCTGAGGAGCAGCATCAGGATACCACCCAAGAAACAAACAATTATTTAAATTAAGAGGTATTATGTCAGTTCTTAACACACCCGCTAGAAGGGACTGCAGAAGGAGGTCTGAAACAGACTAAGGCAGCACAGCAAAGAATGAATGAAGGCAGGGGAAAAGTGAGGAAAAAAAATTCTTGTCTGCTGCAGAGAGACGGGAAGGAGGACAGTGTCATAAGGAAAACATCAAAAGGCAAAATGAAGAGAACTGGGATTCAAACAAAACTGACTTAAGAAGTAGGTAAACAGGGAGAGGGTACAGAACAGCGGGGCCTGGCCTTTGTAGGTGAGGCACAGCAATCTGCATCCAGGCTCAGTGCGGCGGGGAAGTGAAAGCCCACCTCCATGTGCCAGCTTTTTTCTGCTCCCAAGAGAGGAGATCTGCTCTCCTGAAGACAGACAGATGGCATTGCCATTGCCTGTGCTCCTGTGGGGGATTTTTCCAGATGGGGAGTTGGAAGCTTCTTTGTGCTGTTACAGCCTTCCTCTCTAGCAGCTCTCGACTGCTCGGGGCCTCCACCAGTCTGTGTACCCGTATCATATGCTACTTGCACATGCACACACATGCGTCTTGGTACTGTGCGAATTTCAGCTGAACCTGTTGGAGATTGCTACAAAAACTGAGTTACCAGCGCTGATCTTAAAGGAGAGATGAGGTGAGTGTTTTGCGCAGAGGAACCGCAGGCAGCACTGCCTCGCACAGGAGCTTCATCAGTCAGTCTCTGTCCTTCCTCATCTCTGACAGATACGGAAGATGGCACAGAAATGACAAGTTTCTCAAAGTTATCTGGAAAACCACTGGGTGATGCATCACCTTCATCACAATTCAATGAGCTGTTCACTGGAATAAAGCAGGACAAATCTAAGGAAGGCCATTTTAAATAATAAACAGCCACCTTTGATCTCTGCTTCCTTAACAGCTGAGCAAATGAGCACAGAAAGTAAAACTTTGGAAAGGTAACGTAATTTCAGGCTTTACAATCAAGTACAGGGAGATACTAAGTCTGTTCCCTTTATCTTGGTTACACATTAAATTTATGACAACCTCACCAGTGTAAATAAGTACATTCTGTTTTGCTTTCTTATATTTCCCTTCCTCTGCAACTTTGCAGCCTGCAGTTGCACCAAGTGACCTTGCTCCTTCCATTCAGTTTCGTTTTATGCTCGTTACTGGATTGTCACCAGGTATTCCTGTCTTCCTGGTTAGTTTCATTTCCCCAGGAATACCAGAATAAGGAAAAATTGTAGCAGCTGAAAAAATATATGCAAAGCCTGCTATATGCCGCAACTGTCTTAAAAATAGTATTACTCCATTTTCGTTAATAAAATTCACAAAAGGGCATGTGTTCTGATCTTTTGCTACGTCCATACATTCTTTAAAATCATCTCATCAATTTATCAAACACAGTAGAAAAGTTCATCTATCATTTGGGAAAGCGGCCAGGCCAGGCCTGTGTGTGGGAAAAGGTGTTGCAGTTGTCCTTCAACGTCAGATTTGCACTTCACTGAATTTAAATAAATAAATAAATAAATAATGAAAAATAAAAACAGGCTAAGGAGCAGCACAGACCTTGCCCTCAGACAGTCTTGGGCTCCTGAGGCACTGCTGAAATGCGGAGAGCTGCTGGAGTCAGTTATGTCAGGCTGCCGTTTTCAACAGCAGTCAGAAAACTGGAAGCTTTTGCAAATCTGTGGGGTGCAGCTGCAAAGCTCCGGGTGCAAGGCACCTTCAGGGAGCTGGCAGCCGCAGCCTGCACTAGAACTCGTGAGTGACCTGCATCAGGTAGGTGAAAAGAGCATTAAAGGCACGGAGCTATCTGGGGCACGGCACTGCGGAAAGAAACAGCTGCAAGCACCACATCCAAGCAGAGATGCAAGTAACCGGTGGTGATGCTGCTCACGCAGCCTTTCAGCAACAGCCAGAGGGTCCCTGCTAGACTGCAGCCCCTCGTGCAAAGCAGACATCCTCCTTCACGTCAAAGTGCAAACGTCACTTGGGGTTTTCGCTCCTAGGCATTCACTGCGTTATGCCAGGAAGAGCTGTCGAGCATCCCACCCGCCTGCAGTCAGCTTAAGCAATGCAAGGGCAAGGGTTGGTGCTCCTGCTTTAACGGGATGCTCTGACAAGCTCCAGCTCGGTGAGTAACAACGTGCCAGATACAGCGTGCTTCAGATACAGCACCCTTGGGAGAAGTACCCGCAAGAAAAATCTCCAACCATAACGCAATAAACGTGCACGAGTTTAACAAAGATACATACTTTGCTTAAATCAGTAAATACAGTGAACTTGGGATGACCAGGACCAGTAACAAAATAAAACGATAAAAATGGGCGATTTGTACTACTGGAAGCATCTAAAGCAAGGAGGGTGCTCAGTCACAGAGACTTTTATGAAAGCAGCATACAGGTCTTGTCAGTCTTGAAGTACAGATACATACCAGAGAAAAATGCACGAAGAACCTCCTTCACTAAAGTGTGTGCTCTCTAATTCAGAGAAAATTAAATTTCTTAAGTTGTGTTTCTCATCTGTTTCTGTGATGAATTTTCGCTCTTGTTCTCAAAATAGTTTTAGTACCTGCTGCAGGGTGAACGTGTAATTTAAAAAAACATGCAGAATTGCAAAGACCCTCAGACTTGTGAAAATACCTCATCGGCAGTCTGTGTGGTCAAAGACCCAAGGAAGATGCAAAATACAAGCAGGTACAGCAATATGATAGGAGACAGGAAGAAACAGCGTGAAAAAATCTTAAAAATTGAATCACTGGGCTTACATTTAACCCAGGAGGACGTTCACAAAGTCCATCTCTAGGGAAAGAGGTAGTGAGCAGCAGAACAAACAACCACATGAAGCAATGCTTCAGTGAAGGAAAAACAACACAGCTACAAGCACTCTGAAAAACCACAGAGTAGTTTTTCCCCATACAAAGTCCTTCATCTGGTCCTCAACAGAGGACCCACCACGCTCTCAACACCAGGAGGGCGACCAGCTGTAAACGACTAAACAAACAAATAAAAAGGAGGAGGGAAAAAAAAAAAGCACGCAGGGACTACTGTAATAAAATGGCTTTGTTTAAAATGATTTCAGACACAGAGCAACCAGTCATCACCTGATTAGAATGCAACATATGTTCCATTAGACAGAACTACGAAACGTCTGTACACTCAGCTGCATTTGGGATAATAAGCTCTCATTTGCTATAGGCACTGTATGTTCTTTTCGTTTTACTTCTAGTGGCAATTAACCTCCCTGTTATTAAGAAAATTGAGCTCGAAGTGGAAGACAAACACACTCATTTGCAGCACTGAAGAAACAAGATCCTTTTACATAGGCTCATTTCTTCAAATGTGTTTTTTACCTCCCAAACTCTTTCACACAAAGTGAAGCAAATCCAACCTTCCTCCCAACTTACCGACTCCCAGACTCCTCAGGCAGAAGCCCCGTGCAACGCTCACAGGTGCTTTGTGTTTGTGAGCTTCTTCTGCAACCCCATCTCCTTGGGGTTTGTGTTCCCACCATAGATTGGGAACTCTAATTTTGGACCACCATTCCAAGTCCCGCTACTGGAGATAAAACCTGACTTAGCATATGCTCACCGAAAATATAAGGTTATTTTATCTGACAAGGATTTTTTCTCCAAGGAGTACTAGGAGAATTAAGAATACAGCTCTCTTGCACTGATCATTTAAGTGCACATAAGCAATCCAAACTACATACATGAAACTTCAACCCCTATTTCAATTAATCAAGGAAAAATTTCACCTCAAATCGCAAAAAAACATCAAAGTTTGGAAAACTGGGAGCAAATTCAAACAGCAGAGTATTTCAGGCCTGCATGAGAGCAGTGCAGCAGCTGGGGAGCATGCAGAGCTTACCTTCTGGAATGATGATGATGCAGAAAGAAAAATGAAGAAAGAGCAGTTTGTTTTGCTTTGGAGGTGAGAGGTCACAGTTTGTGCAGAACTTTGGATGCCATAAACCACAGCGGTCATCTCCCAGTTTAAAGAGAAAACAGCCTGCCAAGCCTAACGGGATTGTAGTGGATGTTTCGGTTTCTCAGGAGAACACAAAGCGGAATGTGCAGAATCATACAGGTTTGGCCAAAGCCTCTTAGCCCCAAACAGCACAAGCAGCAGTGTCTGTGCTGACCAGTGCTCAGCCGGCCTTGTCTCCTGACTGCCCTCGGTGGCACACAGAGAACCATGGTACTCACCTGCAGTTGCAAAGGTTTTGTTGTTTTCTTTTTCCCGTTTTTCTCCCAGCCTGAGTTTGCAACCGAGTTCCTGGGCTGCACTGCACACGTATGACCAACGTGTTGCAGGCAGACGTTTTAACATTTGTCTCGTAGTACTCAGGAGGCACCATCTTCACCTCAAAATGGGATTCAACTACCCTAAGCTCTCTCTGCAGATGCTTCGGGGTCAAGGACTAGATTCAAGACAAAAAATAAAGAGGGAAAAGGCAGGAGATGGCACAGGTCAGTTTGCCCAGCCAGGATACCCGAATTGTCATCACAACAAGGAGAGTTTTAAGCACGAGTTCAGGGAAGGGAACAGTTCAGCAGATGTTTGGGGGTCATTCCTCCCAAGTACAAGTAAAAAATTGAAGGCAAAACTGGCTGCACATAAATAGGGGTTAGAAGACACTGATAGCAGCATTTCAGCAGTAGTGGAGGAAAACTGACAGGGAACACGGGAGCAGGTTGTGAAAAGGAGGACCAGTCGCCTGGTCCAGTGGAGGAGTCCCACTCAGTACAGGAACACACACTGGAGAAGAAATTGAAGCATCGGATCAATGGGCTCACAAAATGATCCTTGCTGCAATGTGTACCACCAGAACATGATAACATTTGTCAGCACCAAAGGGAACAACAAGGAGGTTTGAGCAGCACAGATGAAGAGTTTTGTTTCAAATAAAACAGCTAAACGAAAGTACAACATTTAAGCAGTTTCTGCATATACGGTACAAAAGCAATCTGAGGTGAATGAGATGGTTCATAGACTTCTGTGACAGGGAAAGACAACAGCATGCTAACAGCTACTTCTCGTCTTCTCTCCTAAATCAAAACTTAACATACTTTATGTTTGCAGTAGGCAGCTGTAACAGATAAATATTCAATCACAGATGATAGGCTTTGAATATTCACAGGTGAAATGAGATATAATATCCAGAAGACCCTGCTGCATTCAGGTGTGGCCCTCAGTTCACTGTTGCTAACACTATTAAGATTACTGGATTTTTTTAGCCTTTCAACCACCCCCATCCCCCCCCAACTTCCATCTTACATGGAGCAAAAAATCCAATAGCAACAACTGACAGAAAAACACTAAGACATAATCAGCCTCACCAGAACCACCTGATCCACATCTGTTCCTGCACTTGGAAAACCAGATTTTCCTTGGGGCAGATTATGGTAACCTTTGCTCATTTGTGTTGCCTATATTTGGATGCACAAAGCGTGTTAGTGCAGAACTTGTCGGGGCTTGTAGACTTGCAGAAGGGTTCTTTGGACTTCATCCCTGGGCTGACTGCAAACTCAGATGAAGATTTAGAAGCAAAGGCAGAAGAGTTAGATCAGACTTGCGGAATGGGATAGGCAGTCCATCACCAATTTAAGGTATCCTCCACAGAGAAACAGATTGCTCCTTTCACCTTCCATCTTTGCCTAAAGTTTACAGTAAATTCTACTGGGAATTATGGGCTATTCCCTGAACCCAAAAACGTTTTGGATGTTTAATGGCTTACTACAGTTGCAACTTCTGTGCTTGGTTTGAAGCACACTGGAGTTGTTCTTGGATCTTCTTGCCTTTTCCTCTGCATTCTTGTTTGGAAAAGGAGATTCCAGCCTTGTATAACTAGCTCCTAGAAGTGATTAATACTAGTCCCTAGAAAGGAAATGTAGTATTATATATTATACACTGGCCAGAGTGACTGGAATAGAAATACCTTTGAAGATCAGGGCTTCAGTAACACAATCTCACTGGCATCAGGAGGACAGCAAAATGAGGCTTGTCCTCATTCACCTCAAGACTACGTACTTCTGGAACAGGGTATATTTCTCTTCAACATTTTCCAAAATTATCTTTGCATAATGATCAGCACAGAGATGAAACAAATCTCTCAAAGATGTGCACACTTCACAGGCTAGTAACTGGAGTGAATGTTGCATCAACAACTTCGGAAGGTTCCTACCACAATAAATAAGAACCTAACTTGTTAAAGCAATTTTTATTTAAGTATTTGGAGGGAAACTTTCATATCATAAGTAAAAATACTAAAGTTGAATGTTGTTAAAAAAAAAAGTCAAGATGATGGGTTCTCTGTGCAAACACAGCAGTTTCTGGTGGAAAGGGGAAGCAAGGGTTTTCATAACATACTCCCTTTCAAATAAAAAAAAAATTAAATGCTAGTTAACTGCAGTACATGTCATCATTTTTATACAGTCAAGAGAATGAAAAACAAAAAAAGCAATTTAAGAGAACGCAACCTACAATGGAATAAATTCATTCGCAGGAGAGACAGAATAAGACTGCTTTTATGAAAATTACAAAGAAACATGATACAACAAAAACAAGGTGTGGGGAATTTTTCCACTAATATTAAAAATGAAAAAAAAAAATCACTTTTTGAACACCATTATTATTCAAACACATATGAAGTTTCAACCTAGGTTTTTTTTATACATGGGAAACACTGTTAAAGTGAATCTTCAAGAGTGAGAAGGCACCATGAACTGTCAGCTGATACCTTTAATGCACACTCAAGAAAGAGGAAATGATCTGGCATGATGCAAAAAATCATTAAGTGTTTATATATATTCATATATCTTTCCATAAAAAAAAAGCGGCAACAAGTCATTACTTCAGTGCCAAAATGTACTTTTGTCTGGTTGACTCACTCATTAAGATGATTTCTCACTTAGACCTGTATGGTATTTTTTTATACAGTGGTGCAGGTGGGTGATTCTGTGTTGTTGCATTTCATATTAGATTGGTAAATTAAGCATTTTCTATGTTCTGAGAAGCCAATCCTATGAAGTATTCCTAAACTCTACGCAAATGGAATAATTAAATGCACTGTCTTGCATGGAATACTCATCTGTACGATGTAGCGTTGGACTAGATTCCACTGGATTCAGTTTGATATGTAATGTCTTGTAGCAGATGTTATAACAAAAATAACTTTTGCTTTTTGATTTTACCTCACTGAGGCCATTAATGCTGTTCCTATAGTTGGTTTTCTGGAGTTGGATGACATTTCACTGCTGTCCAAAATGAGTTTGAACCTTAACCCTCCAGAGTTTGTTCACTTTGTTGCTTATATTATTGCACTAGCTACTAAAGTCTTATATCTTCCTATATAAATCTAATTGTTCAGAGTGCAGATTCTATATTTAGATAATGAACTGTATGAAATAAATAAAATAAGGGGATTTTCTGGTCAGAGTTGGTGATATGTTGAATACCTTAATTAATTCTAAAGTAAACAGTTTTGGTGTATATTCTTAAAAACACCATTCAGCATAAAAGCCTTGACGTAATACTTTAAGAATGGATTCATTTTCCTTCTCAAAAATGCATCAAAGAATTGTTTTAAATACAGAATCTGTGAGGCTTCCTACAAATTCATCTAAATAGTAATACAAACACAGTTTGTAATTCAGATAATATAGAAAGTTCTCTAGTGTCCATTGAAGTAAGGTCCCCAAAATGCAGTCTGTTTTGTTTCTGAACAGGAAAACATTGCAAAATATTAAGCGGTTCCACTGGCTGAATAGGAGAACTGAGGAAAATGAGGTCTTCTCTCATTATCTATACAATCCATGCTGTCATCTGAAAAATGGGAAAAAAAAAGCATTAGACAACATTTGGAACCTTTTTATCGTACATAAACAAACAGTAATGCACAATAAAGCTCTCTCTGAAAATTCAGCGTTGCTTTTCTCTTCCACAACTTGAAAGGATAAAGAAACAGCAAGTCTGAAATCTCGCCCCATTCAATGCGCATCACAGAAAATTCCGATTGTTGTATATGCGTTCTGTTGTTTGGATGTCCATTTAAAATTGCTAGGGGTTGCATTGCTCAAATTCATATTCAGTGTTTGAATCTTTGGCAATTGCTATTTCAAAGTATTGAACATGCTCAGTCAGCATGAAAAAATATTTTGATTGAATATGGACATTATCCCCTACTCAACTGACTGCTTGCATACACACCAGTGTGCGAACAGATGTACACATGCAAAACTCATGGACAGAATATTTTTTCCCCAACAGGAGACTATCCAGATTTTGAAGACAACAGTACAAATGATTTCAATATATTCTAAAACAGGTTTTTCATTTCCCAAGCAGGAAAGACATGTGGAAAGTTTCATATTAGTTTACCAGCTTCTTGATCAGATACATATATGGAAGACGCGTGAGTTGAAATTGATGTTTTTCTGTATGTTCTAAAGGGACTGGATAACCTCACAGCAGATTATTTTTGGTGGTCTGGAGAAGACAGCGAGAAACATTTGGGAAAACTTTACCTTGGTCAGGAGGAGTGATTGTAATCATCTGTGCTGTAAATTCTTCATCAAAGTATCTTGTGTCTGTTTCAGATGTAACTTGTGGCTTAAACGGAGGTACAAGCTATGAAAAATAGAAAAATATTGTCCGTTTAGAGGTTCTTAAAGTACTGTTTCAAACAGGTAGGATCTGAAGTAGAGTTACACGCTACAGTGGCTTTTTGTACATTTTTAAACTTAAAAAAAAAACACAACGCAGTCCGTAAAAAAACAGTATACAGTAAGGCTAGGTGGGCACATCCTGCTTACTGGTCGTTTAAGGCATTTTGCTGCTAGAATTTAATTGCAGAAAGAAAATCTGACACTCCTAATGTTGCTTCAAGTAATGAATAACATGCATATAAATGTTTAAAATTAATAGTATATGCTGTTTCCCTACCTAATTAGATGTAAATTGTAGGCTGCATCTAGTCTGATTTACAACTGAGGATGAAAATGCGTAAGAATCGTGTTCAGCGATACCAAGCTGATCAGCTAGCCTCACACATCATCATAAGGGTTGTAACGTTCACGAGAAAGCTCCAGCTACAGAGCTGCCGTGTCCATGCACTCAGAGCACAACCGTGCAGAAGACTGGACCTGCCTGGAACAATTTAGGACACGGCAGCAGCAACGTCAAGCACTGTGCTCCGGGTCCCCAAAAAGTAGTTTCGGATCAACTCTAAACTTAGAAAATCTGGAGTGTTTACAAAAAAAAAAAAGCATGCAGTAACATCCTCCTCTTGCTAGAGCCCTGTTTGGGTCCTATTCTTGAAACCTGCATGGGCAGAAGGGCGAGAAATCATCCCCATGCACACAGGCGAGCGCCAGCAACAGGCGCTCCAGATGGAGCTGAGCTGCTTGGCTGGGGCCGGAGGAGGCGGCAGCCTGGGAAGCGGGGTGGCAGGGCTGGCTGCGCGCAGATGCACGGGGCTGGAACACGGACAGCTTTGGGGGGCAAAGGAGCTGGGATTCAGAGCTCGCTCACCTTCCCGCTGCACGACAGGCTGGAAGCGGGAGGCAAACACGGCTCCTCGCCCTCCCACGGAGGACACGCAATAGCGCTCGGCGCTGGGCTGCCGCTCGCCCACCGCTGGGGTTAAACGTGGCCGTCTTTTAATAGCACGCGGCCACACCAGGCAACAATTTAGGAGCGTGATTGAGGAAGTGTATGGCTTCCAAGCTGAAACCGCAGGGAGAAGTTTATCTAAGCAAATGGTAAACTGCTCTGGCTGGAATTACGCCGTGACCCTGGGACTTGTGCTCCTGCTCCGACAGAAATCAGAACGACACCGACAGAAGTCACTACCCGCAAAACATCAGCAAACCCTGGGTGTACGGAACATCTCCCCACCTCCAGCTTCTCCTCCAACTTAGAGCTTAAGAATCGTTTGCTTGGCAAGTCAGCTCAGAAGAAAATCACTACCTTCAAGCTCCCTATCACTTTTTCTTTTTTTTTGAGAGCACCTGACAGAGCGTTGTCCTGTCTTTCAAACAGTTCAATACAGCTCCTTCATTTTCAATTTAAAGCCTTTAAGAGTTGTAATCTACACATACGGTGCTATTTCCAAATACAAAGAAACATTCCACAGTTTAAAACCAATCTTTAAAAAATTAAATTCATAAAAATTCTAACTTTACTATAAGCAAGCAAAATTACAGTATACATTCATACTTTTTAATTGCTAATTATTCTTTGTTCCCAAGTATGCCTTAAAGGAGCCTGGTAAATATTCCTGAAAAAAAAAAAAAAAAAAAGGCCCTTTATGTCCTAAATTTAAAAAGGAAAAGGAAACAGGATATCCCAAAGCCACCAGTCACTCCGAGCCTCACAGTCCTCCCAAAGCTCCTGAAGAGGGAACACTGCATTATGATGTTAATAACACTATTCTCAAGTCAAATCTGCATCTTATGTCTAAAAGCCCCGTTGGGGACGAGTATTATTTCTTTCAAATTTCAACTCCATTCTCTTTCTCCTCACAGCAGCCTGCTCCTTACAGGGAACCTCGGTATGTTTTTGACGAGCTGTGTGCGTGCGGATCCGAAGCTCTCTCTGCCCTTTTAAGCTAATGGGGGTTTTGGCACCCGCCACGCTCCCAGCCGCTGTAGCTCGCTGTGCGCAGCACAGAGTGATTTAGGACTTGGGCACTGCAGCAGACACCTGAACTGTGCACACCAGAAGGACTGGGAGCAGCAGCCCTGAGTCTCAGCGCGTGTGTAACGGGCAAGCGCTGCCTCTGCCGTTTTTTCCTTTTATTTTAGGATCTGGTAAAAGCGATTTGAGACAGATTATGATGCACCCACAAGACAAAATTCTTTTCCTAGCTGTCAAATTCAGAACATGAAGCTGGAAACAGAGGGGAAGCCGCAGAAAGCTATAACACTGGCTTTACCAAGCAAATATGGTGCTTTACTGAAAAGCTGTCAGCGCGAGAGCTCTGCAGTTCAACTGGCAGAGAGGTGCCACCTGTAGCCTCCCACTGCTGCAGACCAGCTTGACACCCGCAGGCTTATGTTGGTTTAAGAGGCAAAAAAGACAAGAAAAAACAACGCGTGATTAAAATCTCATTGTGTACGTTTCAACTGAACGTGGGCAAAAGACTGCAAATTAAATTGCACCTTTCTTTATACCGGAGACAAATCGCAACGCTTTTCCGGGCTGGTCTAATGAATATTTTAAATTCCTGGGACAACCCCAGTTATTCAGAACTGCTCGTAATTCAGAGCTATGCTATGTTTCGAAAAAGCCTGATTACAAAGTAAGTGTTCTTGCTTACCCCAAGCCCATGCTCACAAACACCCTCACCGTTATCTGGAGGTAGCAGGTAACCAAGCTTAGCACATGAACACCTCTGGGCAGCTGACAAAATCCTGATTTTTTCCGTAACACTGCACCTCAGGTAAATACAGCAAGATCCTCCTCGGGCCACCCGGAACTCAGGCAGCAATTACTCACAGGCTTTCTGAAATATCTTCATTTACACAGCATGGTTACTTCTACAATAGGTAACAGTTTACATCCAATCTCAGGTGCACCTACTAACGGAACAGGAGCGAAACCAGAATCCAGCCTCCTTGTATAGGCCAAAGGCAGAAACAGCCTCACTTAGCATGCTATTCTCTTCAAAATACTTAACATTTGCAATTTCCTGGTAGTTCCCACAACAATCTGAGTCAGTACTGCAGTGGGACATTTTATGAAGGCTTCCTCAATCAATTGCCTCCGGCTTGTATGTAATAATAATAAATGAAAATAAATAATAAATAAAAATAAAAATAAATTGCCTCCGGCTTGTAACAAATTGCCTCCTCCATTCAGGGAAGCAGGACTCCCATCATACTGTTAACAAGTAACTTCACTGAAAATATCTGAACCCTGTTATCAACTTTTAACCTTAAACTAAATACTTGGGGGGTTTTGCAGTATGCCAGCTGGGTGAAAAAGGGGATAACCTGTGGCTTAGAACAGTAATTCAGATATACTTTTTACATTATTTTGGATAAAGTCCTCACAATTCCCTCCTGCCTGCATCTACCTCCTGCCTGCATGCAGCTCTCTCTCAAGGGATGCTCTGAAAGGACAGAGCTCTAAATGCTACATACACTTTCAGGGCACAAAACGCTATTTTCTCATTTTTCATTTCCCTTTAGCCATACAAATCTGCAAAGGAGTGACCAAGAAGGAAACAGAGCACTCTTGGTAACATGGAAGCACTGGACAATTCTACCACTACCGTATGGAAAGCTGTGGCGTTGTTCTCTGACTTCTAAGTCAACAAAAACTGCGCTGTATTTGTTTTACCAAAAATTCAAAACTCATTTTCTGCTATGTTTCTTACCTGCTTCCAGCAACTGGAGGGAGAACTAAGCTGTTCTTAGAGATTAAACTACATCAGGTATTATGTGGGGCTGCGGGGGGAAGGAAGGAAATGAGGAAAGGCTGAGATCATACAGTGTCAGTAGGTGGGAGCCCTGAATCACCAGACCCAAGCTTTAGTTAGCTGCACTTCATGGGAGTGTTATGCAAAATGTGGTTGGTGAGAATCAAATGGGAGAGGAACACAGCAAGTCACCCTGAAAGCACCAAGCCAGCTTGGAGGAGTGCGTGAAGTTACCTGGGAATGAAGGGACAGAGCGAGAGACAACTGGTGTAACTCATGCTCAAAGGACCGGTGTCTCCCACCTCAGTCTCTCTCGGTGGAATGCCTACACACACAGTGGGTCTCAAGGAAAGCTGATGAGAAACACCACGAAGTGCAGACACATCACATCAATGGCCAAAAATATATGTATGCTAGGCTTGAATTGATGCGAAGGCCTTCCCTTCCTTTTGCCTGCTGAATTCAGTCTGATTTCACCATTCAAGACAGGAAAAACAAAGGGAACAAGCAGTCTGCCACTACTGCTTCTGGAAAGTTTTACTTCCAGGTGCTCAGGAACCAACAGTAACTAACTTTTGGGCCCCATAAATCACAAGGGATCCATCATTTGATGGATAGCAAAAAATGGCAACAAGAACTCACAGGAAATGCCACTTCAAACGCTTATATACTGTCTACACTTGGAAGCAATTTTGGCTGCATCCTATTTATTCACTCACAGAAACAAGTATCTTGTTGAGAGACACTCCTCATGGGGGGGGAGCTTTTGTTCAGAAGTAATCCAGCCACAGTATTTTAAGAAGCAAGAATCAATTTAGCCTTGATAAAACAACTGCAAACCTCTTCCACGTAGAACTTCTGTACACCTTACCAAGGGCAACAAACTCTGAACCAGTCAGGACATCCACAGCTACAATTCACCTTGGGAGAACAGCTGTTTAAGTACCTTTTTCTCGTATACATCTTGCCAAACAATGCCAGCAAAGAATTTGTGTTGCATAATCTCCTTGGCATCATCAGGACCGCCACCTAACCTGTTTGGGGCAAAATAAATAAATCAGTGTTTGAGTACAGTTATTTTTCTCATACAGTGTTTATGAAATGGTACCAAAGAAATTCTGAGTTTACATAATACATTTTGGAGCATTTGGCATTTGCTTCCCTCTTGGTTTTTGTGCAAGGGCTGTAGGATACTCTACACTTCAGATCACACCACCGTTCTTCTAAAAGGTTTGAAAACATGCTAAGAAGTCTTAGCATGCAACAAAACTTTCTCTTAAACAAACAAACAAAAATCACAATTCAAAAGATCTGCCTTTAGAGGGGATGCTGTCCTACAGCCTTGAGGTGATGCTGCAAGAAAAAGGTCTGAGCAAGCTGACTCTCTCTCTCCTTTCTAAATTAACAAGCAACTACCCTCTATAATTTTCAAGAGCAGAGCGATGGTGGCACTAAAACCGAATTTGATTTTGAAACATCAGAGAGGCAAGGATTTTTAAGACGAACTGATTTATGCCATCTGATTTAAATTTCCATTAAAGAAAACAGTTGACAACTGCAGTGATAATATCACGTTGTATGCAAATCTTTCCTCCTCCTCAGCTTCGAGAAAGCACAAAGGGTGTTTTATTGACTTAAAGGTATATCAAGATAAAGCACTTTTATTCCAAAATAAAACTGTCCACACAGCTTATAGATGCAATCAGTTCAGCTGCAGTCTCGGGCTAACAGATGCTTAAATTCTGCTGTGGAGGTTAAAGCGTTCTCTGAAAGTCTGAACCGCATCTGCACGCAAAGACATGCGCTGGGAAAACCAAACACACACTGAGTAATCAGCAGGAGACTCACTTCAGGTTACAAGGTTAAGAGACTCTCAGGCTTTTAAATGCAAAAAGTGCTGCCATGTTCATCCAGGCTGACCTCTAGTATCTGCAAGCCCCCGATTCTTCCTGCATCACCCCGATACCACTGGGGAACTGAGAAATTACCCCTTATTTTAAAGGCTTGGAACAATGGCTCTGAGCAACCCAGGCTGTAATTGTACTGCTACAGAAAAAGAGGCAAGGACTGTTCTCCGGACCTGCAGCCAAACTGCCCAAACATTCACCCATGCTGCACAGCAGTCGGCCCCGCATCTCCCCATACGTTATTATTTGGGGGTAGAGGTCAGGGGTACAGTTCACCATGTCAGAATAACATGAAGGCTGTGCTGCAGCCTACTGATGTGGTATTTTTTTTACCGCGTGCTCTGGGGCCTTGCTCGATGCCACGGTGCAATGGCACGGCGTGGTGTGACTGCCCGGGGTGGAAGGAATCAAACACGGCGATGTCCAGGCTGCCACTGGGGAACGGATGCTGGTGTGGGCAATGCTCTCAGCCACGTCTGTGCACCCTCGGCAGAGAAGCTGGCAGAGGCCACAACTGCACCAGAGGTGACAGGCAGCAGAGGTGACAGGCAGTTCAGCAGCCGTGCTTGCCTCCCGGCCCTGTTTTATTTAGTGCCACAGTAACAACCCAAGAGGTTTGCTCGTTCCTGTACCTCCAGGACACCTGCGGTGGGACAGGTGACAGACCCCAGGCATCATGTCACAGTGCTGGGGGACGCTCTCCCACCCCAGGTGAACGCTGAGACCAAGCCTAAGTCCAGCCTAGAGCCTCCCGGGCCAAACCAAGTGGACAATGGCTCTCCCGTCTGCTTGACAGCGTGGTGTACAGCTGCCGAGCCACCTGGAACAGAGACAAACTCCAGGGTAGCCTGGGAACAGAGACAAACTCTGTGAGTAATCATCTCTCGGCTGGTTCCCTGCAGGTCCAGAGGCTCTGCCAAGTCTGCATCAGGCTCCTCGCTGCTTCCCCGGTGCAGATGAGGATGGCCAGTGAAGAAGAGGGTGGAGTTGATCAGTTCTATCCTCTTTACTCACAGATGTCAGCAGGCTGTACTCCAGCATCAAAGTTCGGGAGTTATGAAGTGACTATAGGCTACAAAGAACCTAAATACTGTTTTGCACAAGCATGCAGAACGGCTGGCTGATTGCAGCCATACACAAGTGCTTTGGAGAATACATTATCTATTACGAGCCTTTGTTCCATGAAGGGCAAATACATACTCAGGGAAATGCCAACAGAAACCCCAGATGTTTTACTTACCTTTTAAAAATCTATACTATTAAACAAATCCATTCCAATCGAATGGAAAAACAATAGAAAACCCATGTTTCGGATAGGAACTTATTCCAAAACATACTTGTGGGTTTTACAACTATTATGAAAAGACCGTTTCAAGGTGAACAACATTACGTCAGCACCTAATGCAAAAAGCATGCTTAAGAAACACCGAGAACTGAAAGAGCAGTGAGTTTGTCTCTCGTAAGGGCATGTAACAACTGAAGAAAAATATAGCATGAATAATAGTCTTGAAAAAGATTCCTGTGCAATGAAGTTAAATTCTACGCATGTAAGTCTTCAAGCAGAACCAAAAATAGTAGAAATAGAAGTTAAAAATAAAAGTCCACTGAGGATTACAGTATACAAGGAAATATAACAAAGTGTAGAGGGTGAAAAGCATTTTAAAAAAATCTTTCTAAACTGGTCTCCTTAAAACATACCTGCTGAACATTGCTGGTTACTCATTAAGCTTCCATCCAAGTTTGAGAACCTGAGCTTTTGTGTTTCAGCTAAATCCCAAGGAGAAAAATTACTACTAAAAGCAACATTAATATTAAGCTCAAACCATTTCCACACTTTTAATTTTTATGAAACTGTGTGTTGCTTGCAAGTTACTATGATCATTTCATCGTAAGCTCCCATGCTCTGTTAGCCAAGGGCAATCGCCTATCATGCTGTAGAGAAATCATCTGCAAAAACGTTTAAAAATACATACCCTGTAATTTTTTATATATACATCCTAAAAATATATTGTGTGCACAGAAACTCAGTGGAAACATCATCATCCCAGACCAGACAATTGCAATTAGCAAATCGCAGCAAAAACATTGTTTCCGTACTTGTCCCTGTAAAGGTAAGCAGTGTTTGGCACCCAGCGGTCCATTCCTGGTTCTTTAAAAAGAAACCCACAAACTTCTAGCTCTACAGTGAAAAAGTTTCTACTCTAAGGCTCCAACAAAGAAAGCAGCAACTGCCTTCACTCTGACCTGCCAAATCATCCTGCTCTGGTGCTGCACCATTTCGGGAGCCACAAAAAGATTGTGACTGTGAATCCTCACGTGAGAAGACGGCCGTACTTCTGGGTTACGGGTTTCTGTTGTTTATAGATTCGCATGTGCACTGGCCTCACATGGAAACAGTCACCGCTTTGGGCTCCAGATTTGGGTTGCTGCTTTGTTTTCACATGATTTCTCTTACTGCCCCCCCAACCCCAAAAGTGGTTCTTCAGCGGTGTAAATACACCCACTGGGCTCAGGAAAATCAGCTCAGCAAAAGCTGTTTGTGTTCTGGGGCACAGAGATGCTTATTTCCCCTCCTCTGACACAGCCAGGAAGGTGACCAGTAACGTACCGGGTTATGGTCCTTGTCATAAGGTCCTTGTCAGCAGTAAGTCGTGTGCGAGCATTTAGGAACTGCACCTACGTCGCTTCCCTGTGGCCACTGCTGGCAGCACGGAGCATTTGTAACTCCCAGCTTGGGAGGAAAAGGCCACGAATACACAGTCTTTGGGGGCTTTCCTGTTCAGAGGTGAAGAGCTTGGAAAGCAGCTCCCAGCCCTGCGCTGAGCCTCACTTCCCTGCTCCTTCCCCAGCCACACGCGTGTGACACGGACGGGGCCCATCCGGCTCCCACCCCCAGCACTGGTAGGCAACCACAAAGCAGTCACGTTTGAGGAAGCTGAGGCTTGGGAAGTTTCTACATCACTGATTTCTAGAAATCTGGTGGGAAAAGAGAGTTGCCTTTGATGTTTTCCTCAGCCTCGGGTCAGATTTCTTATGGGTGAGCTGCTTGAGTGTGCCCCAACTCACGTCCGAACTGGGCCTGGACAAGTTGGCACTGAGGTGATTTACACCAACACCATCACATCCAACAGCCACATCTCTCCCTGAACAGCACCTGGTGAGTTGTGTGTGAGGACTTGATGAGCATCTTCAGCGTAGGAGATACCCAGGACCCTGCAGTGTCCAAGCTCTGGATGCCCACAAGGCTGAAGCCTGCTGCAGAAGAGGCCCAGCTATACGAGAAGCATAACGCAGCACAAGCAGGCAGCCTCCTGCCTGCCCCAGCCAGCTGGGGCTTCCTCTGGCCCCTGCAGCCCTACAGTTGTCACCTCCACCTCCTCCAACTCCAGCAGAGGCTGCAGGCCTTGCTGGGTCTGAGAGCAGGTTCGCTCGAGCTGTCAGTCCTCCACATAGCAGAGCCTGACAGAGCGAGCAGACACACCTCAACTACTAATCACCGCCTTCCACGGGGAAAAAAGTTTGGGTTTCATGCAGGTAGAGGCTTGACTGACCCCGCTCTTCCTGCGGCCAAGGTTGCACTCAGGTTGTGGGAAGAGCCACCACCACTAAAAGGAATGAAGTGCTGGATCTCCACGTCGCTGCTGGGACCCACCACCAGTTACCAGAGAGCAGCCTCAGCCCTCCAAAGCCAAGCAACAGCTCCGACTCCGTGCAGTCATCCGACCTTTCAACGGGGGTTGTGAAATGCTGCACCTTCTTCCTCTCGCTTGTCCTGCATGGTGAGGTCCCACGGCACCATCAGAGAAAGAAGCAAATGAAGCAGCTGGTGACAAACCCATCTGAAAGAGGCTCAACTCCAGAGGCCAGCCTGCCCCACGGCAGGGAGCACTACGGCATGCAGTAGGAACAGACACAATCAAAATTCAGAGAAAGCAGTGTTGGAGTTCCCTCTGGTTTAAAACCTGCCAAGATTCAGCACTTGTGAGACACTCTGCTGGTCTCATACACTGCCACCCACCTGAACTCAGCCCCCTTGCACAGAGCGCTCCGAGCCATGCCCACCTTCACAGGTCGCAGTCCCCAGAGCCAGAGAAAGAATAATAAAAATTAGGGGGAAAAAATGCTGTTTTATGTGTAGAAATACGCTGTGATTACCCCCTTCCTTTTGATGTATGTCACAAAGCAGCAAAGGAGAATTGCAGGCCACATTAAAAGACATTTGTAGAATAGATTTTTTCCTTCTTAGGAAAATTAAGGCTCACGTTACAAGATTAATAAACTTATATCAATCCCAAAAGAAACTTTAAAATTCCTTTTCCCTTACAAAACAGATTTTCTACATATGACCAAATTTAGAAAACAGCCATGATTAAAAGCAGAATGCGATTTATTGTTCTTCATACTTCCCCCGTATGCCTGGGAGTTGCAGCTGAGCTGGCATTACTGGAAGCAGACTGCTAGTGCTGCTCCTGTGCATCTAGCTCAGGTCCGGCAGGCAATTGTAAGGTTTGATTCACCAACGCAGACCACGATTCACTAGCTCCTTGATATTTAATTTACACTTTACGTATCAACTTTTTTTGGGAGGCGGGGATTTTACTGGAAAGGAGAGTATCTCAGAGTTTCATTTTCCTCAAGCTGTTGGCTCTCCCCTCTGTCCCACCCTCAGGTCCACCAGCAGTAACAAAATGCTGCCAACGCCGATGTTTCCTGCCACAGACATTAGTGACCCCAACTTCTGTCAACCCCTGGGCTTTGGTGAGGAGGGGATTTTGGGGGAACCGTTGTGTAACCCAGCAGAACGTCATCAACAGGCTGATGTTCACCGGACTACTGCACATCATTTAACTTTTCACTGAACGTACTTTTGTGGCCATCTGGCTGGTTTTCTTTAGCGTGGCTCCGTGATCTCACTATGAGTCAATGACCAAGTATCCCAGGCGCCCACCCGAGCACACAGACCACACTGTGAGAGCAGCTGACAATAAAACCCATAAAACTACAAGGGTGGGACTCGGGACTTGCACCCCGAAATGCTTCCAGCTCAGTTCTCCATACTGCCTGAAAACCCCATGCAGAGCAGTGGATCTGCAGAATCCTATCCACAGTTAAAAAGTTGGGTGCAGAGTGGCTGGGGAGAAACCAGTATTTAAGAACGGCCCACAGTCCAAAAAGCTTGGGAGGCACCAGTGTAATTAGCAAGCTGCAGGCATGTGCGCAGGCTTGTCTAGCCTGTAGTTATTTCTATCAGCAGCATGAAAATCATCTGTCCAACAGATCAGAGCATCGCTAGTTCCAAGCCTGCTGAAGATACATGCGAAGAAGTGGCTATTTGTATAA
This sequence comes from Anser brachyrhynchus, assembly GCF_964034855.1. Classification (NCBI taxonomy): domain Eukaryota; kingdom Metazoa; phylum Chordata; class Aves; order Anseriformes; family Anatidae; genus Anser; species Anser brachyrhynchus. Next base: position 57,190,197 of record NC_137699.1, read on the forward strand.
AATGAGCATATTGTGGAGTAATTATTGGCATTGGAAAAACCTTGTAATTAGAAACAAGTGGGCGTTCTTTGTTTGTAAACAAATTGCATTTTGGTTCATCAGAGATGCTCCTTTAAGAACAAATTACAGCAGATGCTGCTTGTGTTTCCAGTGATTGAAAGGCCCCACCTGAATAAGCTACAAGAGGGTCACAATTCTATTTAACCCAGCACTTTCCTGGACAGGAATCCTCTTGGCACGGGCTGCAACCACATTTGCAGAGCACAGTGCCCGGGGGGCTGCTAATCTATCACACAACCTTTTCCGGGAGGCCCCACCGGAGCTCCTGCCTGCTCCAGGAGGGACAGGCTGCCGTTGCCACCTAGCACAAGGCTGGCCACTTTCCTGGCTACAGCTGCTCCTGGTTCCCCGTGTCACCGCTGAGTTGAACACTCCGCTACTACAAATTGTGGGTTTGCACCACAAAACCCCTCCGCAGGCTTTTCTGTCAAGAGCAGTGATGGGAATAATCCACTTTGATGATAAAAATCTTTGCTCTAAGTATCCAAGTACTGGCAAGGAACCATTTTTGTGCTATGTGCATGCACACGTACAGACTGAACGCACCAGAAAGCAAATCGAAATACTCTATGTACACCTCACATGAAAAGCTTCCTAGCTGGGGCCTATTTATGGTGGAAAGGTTCAGGACAGGAGACTAGGGGCAGAGTCACAATTTTTATTTGTTTAAAAACTGTCTGAGTTGACAAGAGGGCAGGTTCTTAAGCCGATGTTTACCTTGGTGCAAAGGTCAACATCATTTTTGGATCCTGTTCTATTTTTTGTTTGTTAGCCATTATAGGGTTGTTTGGTTTTTGTTGTTGTTGTTAAGTCAAAGGTTACTTTTTAAATAATAAAGAACAGCTAAAAAGCAAAAGGAGGAAAGGGGAAAAGTAGATCAATCATGGTATAAACTCCACCACAACCATGGCAGAAACACCACCACCTGCTGTCCAGAGCAGGATGATAAATCAAGGGCACAGATTTCACAGAAAATTCAGAAAGCTTACAGCAAGCAGCCTGAACTTGGATACAAGGCAAGAACATTCACCATAGAGCTTATAACCTACAGCAGCCATCAGATTAATTACGACCAAAAGCAAGGTTAACTTGCATTGTTCCACGCTGTAGTTTTGTGTTAATGGCAGCCATCATATTCCAAAGCTCAGCCTCCTGATCACCAAAATCGCTTCACGTTGCTACCTGCAGGGTCAGCTTGTTTCAAAAGTTAAGATGAAAACAAATAGGTTCATTTACTACATCTCAGCTATTCTTGGTGGATGCTAATTGTGACCTGATTAGAAACAAAACTACCATTTCATCCAAAACACCTTCCTCAACTTTAAATAAAGACTGGCATGCGTGCGCTCGATAGCCCTTTGTGCAGTATCATCTTCAGTTGTTTCTGAAAGATGGCAATATGGATCTTTTAAATGGCAGTGCAGAAAGTCACTTTTAAGTCACTTGGCTTGAAGTTAGTTCCCTTTCACAGACACGCCTCTGAACAGAATAATTGCTATCTTTTTTTGTGAAGGCTTTAACAAATATATTTTTTTTCCTCGATTTCTTCTTATTTGGTATTTCTGAGGACACTAGCACTTAAAATTGCAATTATTAAGCAACAACCTCACCTTTGCTTCGGATCTTTCTTCAGCAAACCTGACAAGAGAGATTTTGCTTCAGGTGACAAAGTGCGTGGAAATCTAATCTCCTCCATAAGGATGAGTTCAAAGAGCTTTTCATGGTCCTGGTTGTAGAAAGGGAGCCGGCCACACATCATTTCATACATCACCACGCCAAGGCCCCACCAGTCCACTGCACGACCATAGTCGTTGTCTTCCAGCACCTGCAGAAAGGCAGAGAGAAGGCTTTAGAAGGCATTCCTAAATCAGGAATGAGCGCAGAACTCAAGAGGCAAAATTTACACCAAAAATTTCATGTTCTTGAGTTTCACAGATGAGTCTATCAACACAGAGTATCTGCAGATGATCTCAAAAACAACTGGCACCACGGTCACTGATTGAAAGAGAGCATTTTAGGTAAGCAAGAGAGGGAAATGGAGAAAGTGTTATGATATGGCAGCTTCCTTCTCCTCTTCCTCCCAGCCTCCCCTTCCCATTAAGCCCACTGTAAGCACAACCTTTGAAAGCCCAAAGGCTAAGGTCTGTTCTCACATTACACAGCCAGCTGCTAAATTCTCACTTATTCATCACAAACTGTTCCAAATGGGATCCCATTAAGAAAGAAAAAAAAAAACACCACCAAGGAGCCATTTTGGGGAGAAAAGACAAGACAGTCAGGCTCTTACTTACTATTCCTTCAGAAGCAACAAACTGAACAGCATGATCCTCTCCATATTAACTTGCCTCTACCCAAAGGGTATGTCACAAAAGACCACACAGCATGCTAAATGACCAATTCACACTAAACACTAAGCGAGATCTCCACTCCTAGCACTTGACTGGCTGCAAGGCTGTGAAATGGCAGCCAGGCTGTCTTGTAATATTTCCCTTCCTCCGCTCCAGAGGGGAACACTTGCACACCAGCTCCAACACTTTGGGGTTGCGCTTTCTAAGCAGAAAGTGTCAGGGAGCAAGCTTCTTCCCGTTCTCAGAGGAGATGGGGTGTAGCACAGGGCATTTTCCCTTCCCCTGGGCATTTGCACCTAACAAATCCCCAGTTTGTGCACGGACTCGGGACCCAGCAGTGTCCTTTTTCCCTCCTGCTTGCTCCACAGAAGTGCTGTCACGCTTTGTTTCTCGTCTTCTCTATCGAAGGCTTTGTTGAGGAGGTAGGAGTGTTTCGTGGCTCGTGGAGTGGATGTTACAAGGACTTCTCTAGACTTTATGTCTCCCAAGCAGTTGTCTGTAGCTGACACCGACAGTCTCATATTCCAGATCCTGTCCTCAGGTTTTACTTGTCATCTTTAGTCTTTTCACAGGTCTGCACTGAACAGCTTAGTATTGCCAAGAGTAAAAGCCACCAGTGCTCCTCCTTGTAGCAATGTAAAGCTCATGCAGCCACCGTGCACCAATTCAGCACACTGCACTGAAAATTAAAAGGATGAAAGAGACCACTGAAATCGACAGCTTTCCCTTTAACAAGGGCAGGATCCGAACCCCTGACAAACATTCAGAAAGGTTTTGTGCACAAGAAAGCAGCAGAGACACTCCGCAACAACCCTTTGCGCTCTGCCTCTCCGTATTCACTAATTATTCCCCTCAATTATCCGAACGAGGGAAAGGGCCTGCAGTAAAACTCCGAAGGCTGCCAGGTATTAGATTACCCGGCGCTGGTCTATTTACAGCATCCCCTGCCGTATGATTCACACCAAACGACAGCTGGCTCTGCAGCTGCCCCGTGCATGTATTCGGCCGACACAGCTGCCGGCCGGCCGGGATTCCAGGAGCCGGCTCCGTCCTTCCCGAGGCACCGCAGGAGATATTTGTGTGACAGCGCCGCTCCCAGCCGCCCCCTCGCAGCCAAGCGCTTCCTCCTCGCGCTGCCCAGCGCTCGGGTTTACCGAAAATAAATTAGTCACGGGGTCTCTCTCCCCGTTTATTTATTTATTTTTAAACTGCTGCGGGAGGTACTCAAGGAGAGGATTGGAAGGAAAAAAAAAAGCCACGAAGGTTTGGGCTGTGTGCACGGCCAGTCCTACAGGTGCTTTCAAAACACGCAAAATAATTCATAAATTGTTTCAGTAAGGATGCTAAATCTCTTAACTCTGCACAGAATAAAAAAATGCTTATTTCTTCAAAGTGTTTTATCACAGACAGCAAGTGCTCAGATTTGGAATTGCACAAAACAGAGCAGTGGTTATTAAAAATATACCATATCAGAAAAGGGATTACGCATATTCATGATTTATTGCAACACGCAGGACAGCAGAAGCAATAAGGTCATTTCACTTAAGTTAAAGGCTGATCAATCCCTAACAAGCAGCTCCACGCTGCCGTGAGATGGAATTTGAAAGAGAAGGCACAACAGCTGTAAACATCACAGTCATTGATATATCTGACACATCAAAGTTGACATGGTTCAGTCACTGTCATCCATGCACAAGATTCCAATATGAACCTAAAAACAACTATGCAACAACTGTACAAACATGCTGCTATGCTGGACTCAAGTTACAGACACAGATAACGAGAACGAGACCCCTGCTTTTAAGGCTGCATGACCTTAAATGCACAGCGTATCACTCACGCACAATTTCCAGATTTTTTGCATGCTACCGACCAGATGACAAAAGCCTCCAGAATTTAACACTCCAGCTCGCAGATGGGATTTGCGAGTAAGGGAGAGAACTGGGTTAATCGAAAGGATTTGTCCTTCAGGGTTTTGGATGAGCCAACTCATTGTAAATATGAAAAAGAAAAATAATAGCAGGTAATGCTACCGAAAGAACAACATAATGCCTGCACAGGGAATCCCCACATTCCATGCTAAGAAAAAAAACAAAAACAAAACAATATTTTTAATCACTTCATAAAATCCTTGGTGAAAAACTGAAGTTCAGCAATTGATTTTAAGAGGAAGCCACCAAATAAAAGCCATATTTATGAATAATAAACACTCTTTGTCGTGCTGCTAATTACTCCCTGCACCAGTGAATCTCAAATCGTGGTGCACAGACCCCCATTTAGAAACACTGAAGACTCCTAGCGACCCATGGAGAGCTGGCAGCTAGCGTGAGACTGGCTCCACCTCTTTGCTGCAAGCTACTTCGACAGGTGCCCACGTTCTTCATTATTACGAAGAGACTGGAGGCCCTTGAGAGCAGCTGGGAGTTTAAAAAAACAACAGAAAACAAAAAAACAAGAGCACACAACTGTTTCCACTGCCACCGCTATGCAAACGGAGGGCTCAGAAGTGCCGATCAGCCAAGACACTGGCTCTCCACAGCAATATTCCTCCTCCACTTTGGTTTCCCCTACTTCGTACCTCTGCGCACTTTGACTAAAGAAAGGTTTGCAGTGCAGAGTTCTCCCACCCTGGAGAAGGAATACGTCCTGGGTGTGCCCGCAATACATAACCTGCCAGCAGCCCAAGACTTGCTTCTGCCTGCGCTCCCAGCTGGATGGAAGCCTGTGTGCCAGGGGTAGCAAGGCGCTCCCTCGGCAGCAGCGAGCCCTTCTGCGAGGCACGGCGCATTAATAGCTCAGGCTCGGTGCCCTGCTCATACAGCGACTGCTTCCAGACAGCTCCGAGCGTGGGCAGAGAAAACGAGCGTCTGCCTGCAGAACAGCGTGTATACATCTCCTCTATCACCCGACTCCACTTTTGATCTGCCCTTAACTAACTCGCTGCTCGAACAGCACCTGCTCTGTGTTGCACAACTTTCCGAAGGAGTATTTCCAGGATGAAAGTTAAAGCGTAAAATCCAAATGTGTGCTTGCATGGAAAAATTATTAGCACAAAAATCCCCCCAAAATGTGTGTTTGGGGACTGGAGTCTCATGCTTTGATTTGTTTCCTCCCAAACAGAAAGTTTCAAACTAACCTTGAGAAACAACCTTACGTACTTACAGCTATGAAGGAGTTGGCACTTCTAACATATACAATGCTAAACACTGAAAAAAAGAGCTCCATCTGCCTTGTTGCTGGCCTCCCTGAACACACTTAACCTTACACTGTCTTCAAAAAGAATCAGTCAATACTTTTACTTCTTAGCCAAAGTTCTGTTGATAGCTTTCAGATAGTCCAATACACAGCAAATAAATCACAAAAGGGTTACCAAGCCATCGAGTAATATTTTAATGATTTATGAGTTGATTTTTTTAATTAGACTTCGGACGCTAGAAGCAAGCACTGCTCCAGCAAAATGTACATATTCCCTGAAATGAAAGGAAAACGCTACCCCATGTGAAAATTATCACACGTCTTCATACTGAAGGTATGTCCCAGAACATGATGAATAAGAGATTTTCAGCATGTGTTATTATATCACAGTAGTACTGTATGAACACATTATGGCATAGGAATTATTCTGTATTGCTATTGCTATCGTGGATGGCATTTAAGACTATGATTTAGTATGAAATTCAATGTAAACATACCTCTGGTGCAAGATACTCTGGAGTGCCACAGAAAGTCTTCATTGTTGCTCCGTCCTTTATGCCTTCTTTACATAGTCCAAAGTCTGTAATTTTTATGTGTCCATCTTTATCCAGCATAAGATTTTCCAGCTGAGAAGTCCAAACGAAGCACAGTATTAGAAAAAACGTACACTGCTCCTGAGCAAGTCAATAAAAGACTGGAATTTCTGAAGATTACAGTTTTGAAACGTGTTCTCACTGGAGTCAGAGCCATAGCAGCTGCCAAAGCATGCATGATGTAAATACACATTTATATCACTTTCCTTAATTCTTTAGGGAGCATTAAGTAACTAATTTGCAGTCCTTGGGTAACTGATCATATATACAGCAAGAATACAGAACGTAAACATTGTAATTATGCTTCTGAAGTATTATCATCAACAGAACACCAGATTCTTTGTGAGGAGGAATACTTACTACATTTTTTAAAAACTTCATCCCTGCTTTTACTCTAAGTGATTTTATAAAGCATTCTGTACCATTAAAGGATAGCAAATGAAGAAAGTAACTAAGTGTAAGCTTAAAGAAGCATTTGCCAAAGAGATTTTTTTTTACATGAGAATCATTTCATCTACTTAGCACTTGATATTCATCCTACTCTGCACCACTAATTTCTAACAAGGCCAACTATGTATGAAACAAAGCGCATTTTCAAAGGAATCATGGTGACATAGGATACGAAATCGCAGCAGGAATTCCTAAGAACACTTTGAAATAGGCTGAAAATATTATGTAGCATACTCCTACTAGTATCACCTTATCCTTCCCTGAAAGCACTTCTTAGAAAATACGTTTTGTTGCTGCATTACCCTCAAGCTTGTCCCCCATCTGCTTGCCCTAAGATTTCTTGTTTGTTTCTCTTCCCAATCCGGTCACGAAACAAACAAGCAACTTGAACTTTAATCAATTTTCTAACTGCAAGCAGGTACTATGAAGACAGTGCTGCACAGCACACTGCAAGGAAGCACATCATACATAGTGTATGAATTTGCATATATCTGATAAGACCCAGTAATGAAAAGTCCAGGATTGTACTCCAGCATGTATATAGCCGGCAAAGTTTCTCTTGGAACATAAGCAGTCAGGTGAAAACAAAATCCATGCTGTTCAGTACCCCTCTGTGCTTCCTGAAACACTGCTAGTGTCCTGATAGACGCGTTAGACAATCACTTAGATGATAAAAGTGTTTAGAAATCCTGTAAAGCCAAGACCAACAGCTGCAATAACCGTTATGTTAAAGTTCAGTCAGAAAAGGCTTTCTTACAGTTAAGGCTCATTTGCTTTTGTGACTAAGAAAGAGAAAGCCCAAACCCCAAAAGCCTGTGAAATTGTTTTTCTACGTACCTTCAAATCTCTATAAACCACATTCTTCTCTGAATGCAGGTAATCCAATGCTGAAACTATCTCAGCTCCATAAAACCGAGCCCGGTCTTCAGAAAAGACACGCTCTCTTGACAGATGGAAAAACAACTACAACAAGAACAATAATTTGTTGCATTTAGATTGCATATGTTTCTGAGTTATGTATAACACTTCTCAAGCCATCCTGCTTGAAATCCAATGTTACCTAAGAGAAAACTCCTTCCCATCCACACTCAGCTGTGCTCCCAAATGTTTTAAAAGCCATCATAAAGTAAACAACCAGGCAATTATAACTCATATTCACAGATGTACGCTGATCACTAGTTTGATTGCTACACATTCTTGTACATATAGAAAATAAAACTTCCTTTTAATTGAACTACAATTAGATATTAAAACTAGCTTAACGCATGATTTAGAGAAACTTTGATATTTCATCTTTTCCTTCTTAACATCTTAGTACCTTTCCTTCTTTGCTGTTTCTACCTCTCTCTCCAAAGTAACACGTGCTCAGAAGATTCATTAAAAAGTGTTATAAGCTGTCTGAAGAACAACTAGAAAGCAACTTATTTTTCTGAACTACTAAATGTCAGATTACAGTATGTTGCTGTCATGTAAAATAGAAACCTACACCCAAAACCTGTATTCTCTAAAAATGGAGTGAAGATTAGAGTCTTAATTCTTAGTATCAGTTAAAACCGCAAACAGGTCTGTTTAACTTGGACAGCTTGGATGCACTAGAAATGGAGACATGGACCCTAGCTAAGTAATGCCAAGCAGAATTAGAAGCAGGACAGGAAAATCCTAAAGCATTAAACATTACTGCATTTCCCTTACCTCCCCTCCATTGGCATACTCCATCACAAAACACAAGCGATCATGTGTCTGAAAGGAATACTTTAAAGCCTGAAACAGATTTAAACAAAAACTCAGAAGAAAGATCACACTGACAGTTATAAAAAAACATTTTGAATAATTTTTTCAAAACACAGACAGATATAAGATGTGTATTTTAGTGGACTTTTTGTTCTTGGCTGTCATATAATACTTGCATTTTCTTGTTGCAGCTGATCTACTGCCAACTTCTTTTAAGAAATGTATTTAGTATGTTAAAACAATCCCTTGCAGAAGCTATTAGCAATGCCTACAATGCTCTGAAACAAAGTCCTGACCCATTACAATGGCACAAAACATACTGACAGTGGCACTGAAGTATCCTCCCCAGGCCACAAGCTCCCACAGTCTGATCTCGCAGACAGGAGGCCACAACCAAAAAAACCCAAAAGCACAAGGTTTTGCCACACTGGCTGCAAGCCTGCTTGTCTGAAACAAGTGACCTTACAAGCACCAGTCCCCTGGTCTCTGCCCCGCTCGCTGCAACTGCTCGCTGTTGACAGCCTGCCAGGGGATTGAGCAATGCTGTCAATATCCGTTCGTGAGCAATTCACAAAACCAGACCAGACAGAGGGTGTGATGGAGTGTCACAAGGTGCCTTTGTACAGCCCTGTCATGTGTATTCCTGCAGCAAGAGTAACACCAGCTTGTTTGCCATGGTCTTAAGTTTCTTGGTCATATCCCAGTCTGACAGCTGACTTAAGACAGTCCTTGGTTTGGATATTTGAGTTTATGAAAGCATTAAGAAAATACCACACATTATATCATTATCTTCATTATTAGGGAAAGCATTTTTAAAGCTGATGTGGTTTTGCAAAGAAAGGGACGATCAGGTTTTAGGCCTGTCAACAAACATTTACTGATTATACCCAATTCAGCCAATATTTACTTCCAGAGGCCACATTTAAAAGGTCTAAATTCCAGTTAAACCCTTGTGTACCTGGAAAAAGGAGACCACCAGGACACTACACAGGTCTCTTAGGGGGCTGAAGCTGTTGGAAATGATTCAGAACCAACTTGTAATGAACACTACAAACAAAATCTTGAGGTAGAACTTGGGTATCTGAAGTCAACCCGCAGAGACTGCTGGTGCTGGAGGTCTAAATTGAGGCTATGCTTTCATTTTACAGTTAGCCAATCTAAAAGGAAAGCACTGAATGAGGCATGGTCTTGCTCTCCTTTGTTCTACCTCCCAGTATGCTCCCATCACTATACTTCAGCAAGCACTACCAGAGCTCTGATTCCACAGTAAGCTGCTTCTGGGAACAGTAAAAGAAATTTTTAAAAAAGAATTGTTTTTTTTCTTTTCCCCTCACTCTGCTGAACTCATTTGTCACAAGGTCAGGGTCACCCTGATCTCTGCCTCGAAGAGGACACCAAGCATTTGGAGGCCAGGAAAAGCAAATACTTCTCTCGAGAGACGGCAAACCGTTACATGGGTGAGCCATAAAATCAAACCACACCCTGAGACACCACAAGAAGTCTCTGATTTCAAGAGGCACTTAAGACCTGCTCTGCAAGAATGAGAAGACTCAGAAAAGCATTTTAATTTGTGCTTCCCAAAAATGGAAGCACAGAAAAATACACATCCACTCCAAAAACACAGATCTCAGATACATTATGTGAATAACAAAAAATAAGGAAAGTCTTGGTTGTCACGATGTCAAGTTCCACTCAACAGAGGGAGAAATACGTACTGTTAGGAACGGATGCCGCGAGTTCTGCAAAACACGGTTTTCTGTCAGCGTGTGTGCTACTTCATCCTGAAACACAATCAGAAGGAAATCACCCAAGTGATTCCCCAGATTAGGGGATGCATTTCAAGCAATTATTTACAAGTGCTCAGAGCATCCTTGCTATTCCTTTCCAGAAGGCTGTACATATTTCCAAGTTTCCCATCCACTCACCTTTGCTACAATAACTTCTTTCTTCAGAATTTTCATGGCATAATACCGTCCGGTTGCTTTTTCTTTAACTAAAATGACCTTTCCAAAAGTGCCTTTTCCCAGTAGCTTAAGGTATTCAAATTCATTCATGGTCTGTTAATGATACAGATAAACAAGAACTGAATTACATTAACTACCAACAAGTATATCAGACTAGAATTTCTCATTCATGGGAGAATACTATGCACTTTTATTTTTTTTTTTAACCCTTTTACTTAGTAGAATTCAAGAGCAGAAATGATTCTGCCATAAAAATGAGTACCAGTACGCTTCCCAAAGATAATCAATCAAACTATTTAGGGAAAACCATAAACCATTCACTAGCGGAACACTCATTCACGAGACTCACTCAACGCTCAATTGTGCTAATACCACTCAATGTATTATCAGAGACATTTTGACCACTTTGCCAGTGCAGAGGTTCACTAAAAGTTGTATGTTGCTCTGAATCTAGGGACTGAATCCATACCCTTTTTCTGATGTTCCCCACCTCTCCAGGGGATCAGCTTTCTTGTGGTTCAATGAATGGCACCGAAACCCACAGAGAAAACAACTGCTTCACGGATTAGCTACTCTCTCTTACTTGTTTTGCCATTAGGGAAAATGCTGGGGAAATTGGAATGTGCTGCAGGCCATGGACAGTCTCTCTCTTACAGTACCAATGACCGTTGCCAACATAGCAGTAACAGGACTTGAACAGCCAAAGGCTACTGCAGCCTCTGTTGGGGAAAACTTCCAAGATGCTCTCAATAGCAAACTTACTCCATATTCTTCCCTACAGCTGGCTGAGGAGACTTGCTGTTAACTGTTCAATACAGTTGATGTCAGGACCCCAAAAATCACTTTGATTATCCTCACTAAAATGCCCACGGAGAGACAGTCACTGTCTCAGAAGAATGTGCCTCAGAAATCTGACCAAGGAGGTGGTGGTTCTTGCATTTCTATTAGGAACCACTCTGCAAGAGTAGTATCTGCTCGGTCAAGAACACAGAAGGCTAATGGCAGCTACAACTTACAGTGACACGTAAGTAGCCACCCACATCAGTCTAAAGCCAACAGCATGACACAAAGCTGGCAGACATACTTAGCAATCACATAATGACTTATTTTCTTCAAAAATTTCATCAGTTTTCCCAAAACTGAAGCAAAATTATGAAAGGAAATGGAAATGTTAATAGTGAGATAAAATAGTGAGATTGGAAAGCCAAATAGGAGACAATGAGACAACAGAACTAAAGGAAGGGAAGTTGAAGAGATTGAAAGGAGATACCTAAAAGGGCAGAGATCTCTACTGGCACACATTCCTCTTATACAAGGCCATTCAGTCAATGCTGTGCGCAATGCAAAAACCCAAGCTGCAGGAACACTGTGGACAGACACCCCAGTGGCTGTCTGGGATTAGGCCTAGGTCCTTAATCCAGAGCAATGAAATCCCCTGGCCCCACCTCAAGCCCTGCAAATTCACTCGTGCATCTTTGCACTAGCCTATGACGACACAGCAGACAGAAATAGAGGTTACACAGACTCAAGGTCCAGCAGGAAATATGATTTCATTGTCTGCACTGCAGGAAATTAAGCAAACTGCTTCCAGACCTGAGCTGGCCTTGGAAATCCTGCAGTGTATCCGAGTTGAGAACTCCTGTGGACCCAACCAGGCTTTGACCCATACCTGCTCACCTCAGACAACCTTTTCATCCAGAAGCCACAACTACAACAACTGTGTAATTGTGAGGGGAACAGAAAGGCCTTGATGGCTGCTTCTTGTCTACATTCAAGATCTAAAATTTAGCGTTTTTCCTGCCACGTTCACTTACCACTTTGTGTTTTGGTTTTGTCATAGAAACCTCCATTTCTTCAGCACCTGAATTATCACTGGGAGAGCCAGATCTAAAATCCATCATCTCTTCCTCCTGTTTCTTGAGGCTGTCTGCTACAGTTTGGATGGCTTTTGTCCATTCTTCCCTGGCAACATATAAGCAATGACATTTGTTACTTGTATCTTCATATTACTGTCTGCCATAGCAAGTGTTTCTGAGGAAAATAGAGCAACCAATGCTCTAAAATGATCCAATGCACATATACTGCATTTTGTGTGTGTTTTCAAGCACTGCAAAAATACATTTTAAGAGCACTTTTAGCCTACATCTTTATTAATCACACTAGACACCAGACAACTGAAGTCCCCACAGTCCATACACAACATAAGGCTCTTCAGCAATTTCTAATACCCAGTCAGTCATCAGGTCAAGACGTGACCTAGTGATACAGAGATTTACATAACAAATGCAGACTCGCCAAGACCAAAAAGCAAAAGGCTCCCATGCAACACAAAGCAATTAAACACAGCTTTTCCATTCCTATGGTGCACTGGAAACACATATATCTAACTGCTGGGGGCACTACGCCACCTCTTCACACTCATATCCCAAATTTTGATGGCAAGAAATGCCCTAGGACAAGTTTTTAAAGCCTGGGATACTTAGGTAATTCATCTCTTGCAGAGATGATGCCAGAGCTGCAGCAGTTCTTGTGTAAAGCTTACCAGAACATCAGCAAGAGCAGCAACATTTTATCTAAGGCATAGGTTTTGGTTATAAGAAAGTTTCCACGGTTGTTTCAGCAATGGGTGCTCTAATACCAACCCCTTTGAATTCTATGCAGACCCCTTCCACTCCACTGAATTTGGGGAAATTTCACACCTTTGGAAACTACTGAGGTGAAAGTTCTTGGCCTTCATCATATTTCACTGCTAATTTATTGAACATAAAACATGCAACTCAATGTCTTACAGGTTTTGGGGAAGAGTTTTAAGGTTTACAGGGGCTGAACAAATGTGGATTTACTGCATTTTACAGTCTGTAAAATACTCTGCGACTACAGCAGGAACACAAGCAGCCAAAGCTGAACAACTCCACGCACAATCTGCAACATACTGAAGAAGCCACGCCATCCTAATCGGTATCAAACTTTTCACCGGTACTTTGAAATTATACAGTGAAGCATCAGCTTAAGAAAATAAAATCATATCTGAACATCTGAATTGCAGTTTGTGCTGGGTGCAAAATAGAGAAACATTCCACCAAGGAAGCAAAGTCCATGGGAAAAAATACCTGACACAGTATTCTAATAAAAGCTACACCAATTACACATAAGGTCTTCTATGTCCTGTGCAGTTTTTATTTTGGATTACGCCCAATTGAAGCAGTATTCATTTCTATATTACAGATACGGAAGATATCTAAGGAAGATTAGCTCCATATTATCTCCAAAAGAGAAGAAAGACAGCTGAATTACCATTTTGGGGTTAAGGAAAAAACAAATCACCTATTCACTTTCTTCAGCTAACATTCACCTGTACCATCTGCTTCAAAAGGCTGGTCTTCACACACTATCCAGTTCTGTCTTGGGACAGAAAGGTAATGCTAAATGTAGGAAAAGTTTCCAAATGTTCTTCTGTGCTTCTAGCAGAAACTTCTTTCATTCAACATCACAAGCACATTCATTTATTTACTAGTCATTTTTATTATTCAAAACCATTACAGAAAGCCAAAGGCTACCTCCACATCTGTTTCAAGATTTATTGCTGACTTGGTTGAGATCCTGGCCCTCCTGAAGTACACAGATCTTTGATTTCTGGGATACCAGAATTTCACCCTCAGCTTTTACATCTCAAGTGTGTACAACAGAGGTGACTAACGCTCCAAGCCCTGAAGTGTCACAAAGCTGACTTAATTGGCTAGGAGGGAACAAAACAAGATGAAAACACAATCCTCCCCCAAGTGGAAACTGTTATTCACTCATTTTAGGGTCACTGACTGCAAAGCTACTAAATGAAACAAAGACCAGTTTATTTTTCTTTGCTTTAATTCGATTTCACCTGCTTCTGAACACTGTAATAGAATCAAAAGCAATAAATAGGAACCGCCTAACTCAGTGCACACACAGGCTATAACGGAAAAAAACAAAGAATATTAAGTAGAATTTGCTGATCTTAAAAACAAACACGTGCCAGTATCATACATAGGGAGGACCAGGGTTTTAAAATACCCCTTCCCCTAGGGCGATGATACTGGAATAATTTAAGTTCAGTTCCTGAAGAGCAAGTAAATATTTAAATACGCTGTAGTTGTAGAGTAGCTGTGCTGGAAAACTCTTCTCTCAGGAGGTAAGAGATCAATTCTCCAATGATGAGAGCACAGGATGCATGCTCTCAGCTTTGTTTCCTAACAGCTGAAACAGAAATCTGCACCTGCAGCAGATAACTATCACCTTTATTATCTAATTTGCATAAAACATTAGCAATCAGCAGTGATACTACTGACTTTTTTCCTTTAAAAACAAGGTGTCTAAAAAGACTTTAAAAGGTCAGCATTTTGATACAACTCAATTTTGCCTGAATCTCTTTCACTTGTGCTCATCCTTCCAGAAACTCCCAGGTCAGAAACCCTTTATTTCACATAGCAGAAAATTTCCAGTGAGAAATGAAGCCTAACTTTCCAGAAATAACTAACTGGTACAGACACGCACCTGTGCTTTTTGGATACCCAAACCAACAACATTTCATTTACAGATACCGTTCAAAATCCACTCCCTGAGAAGTCAACCTCCCTTTAAGGTACCTTTTCTACTGGAACATGCACTAAAACTGGGACACTCAAAAACTATTTGTCACTTTTCAGTCTAGACGTACATCACCTGGTAAGTAAGAGCTTGAGCAAAGGGCTTGCTATTAATGCTGAACGCTTGCATCTGCTTTTGCGAGTAGTTTATGTATTAAATATGAATGAAACATACCGCTCCTCTGGAGTCTCCACATGAAATGTTCTTTCAATTACTGTGGTCCACTGGAGGCATCTAATGATAAATGTGTTTGGTTTAGGTCGTTCTGTCTTCATCAGCTGGCACTCTACCACAATCAAGGAAGAAAGAGTCATGGTACATAAGCAGGTTTAAATAATCATTTGTCTTTATTCTTATCTAGCAAACTGTTGCAATTAATCAGCCACAGAAATCTCTGTAAGTACTTCTTTAGACGACGTGAAACAATTTACTGTGTTGATGAAACCAATAAATAGCTTAAGAGATAGTCATCTAAGCAGCACCGAAATCAAATTCTGCTTAGAAAGGGTCCACGTTCGGTCGGCCAGAGAGGTAAGTAGAAATGTGATGTGATGATACAGAAGCCATTCAGGCTCAGGTCCGATGCTCCAAAGGTCACCCAGAGCAGAACACATGGACAAAGTCAGCTGATAATGCGGCAATTACAGCCACTGAAATTAAAGCCAAGCCTCTACGATCCCTCCCTTCGACTTTCCTGTCATAAAATCCCATCCTCGGCTCTCAAGGAGTTGCTGGAGAGCGCATTTGGTCATTTTTCAGGCACCTGACGAAGATTAGACTCTGGCGGAAAGCATTTCCAGCCCTCAGACACTAGAGGGAACATCAAACTGCAGAGGCACACCCCAGAAAAGACCCCATCCCAAGCCCTGCCGGGACAGCTGCCACTCGGATGCCGGATGGACACGCAGCCAACAGTCCACAGCCCTGCCAGTAAACACCACCTAAAAACTCCATGGAGACGTGGCCACATTCAAAAATACCACCTTCTTCATAAAAAAAATACTCTCAAGAGGAGAGCATGAATTTTGTTTTTAGGAAAAAATATCACACCTACTGTTTTAAGCTTCACAGGATGAGATGGGCGACTACCCTTCAAATCTTGGCCTGAACCACGCACCCGATAAAGGGTACGCTAGCTATAGAGCAACCAAAACAGCACCCCAAAGTCAATGAAGTGATAATGGGAGCCAAACCATCACATTTCCCAGAAATATAGTAATAGAACCTCCAATGCTAATTAAACAGCTCCTGCTAAAGCAAACTCAAAATAGTGAGTGGAGGAGGAAAAAAAAAAAGGAGGAAGAACCATTCTTCCATTAAACTCTCTTCCTTGCAGCTACTGAACCCACAAGTTCACCGTTATTTGGCCTTCAGGTTCCAAATCAACTTCCAACCAAAGAAGGCGGAACTATAAAGACAAGGAGAAATTTCTGCTTGCTCCTACAGCTACGAACATGCTCCACGTTTAGCAATATGCAGTCAAGGACAGAATCTGTCTGGAACAACAGCCCGCATTAGTAAGGCTACGCTGGTATCATGAGGTTTATTTTATTATTGTGAAAATGTAGAGTGCTCAGTTTTAAATTCAAGCTCTTAATTAGCACCAAGATAAAATATTTACTGCCAGTGTTTTTGGGTGTTGTATTTTTGGCAATATATTTCATGCCTCATTTGCTGCTGGAGTTACAAGCTTTACAATGAGTAACTTTGCATTTTTCATGACAAGAAAATCTAATTTTTCTTTAATAGCACGCTGAGGTTACACCGCATCCTACTAAAGCACCACAATTAGATAAGAGAAAGTTTATTAATGAGTCATGAAAAGGTTTTAGTGTGATAAACGGCACTCCTTTATTCACCGAGATTAAAGAACCTCCACAATTCGAGGCGGCCGTGCCTTCGCAGCGCTGCGTCCCAGCAGCCTCCATCCTCCTTTGCAGAACGGCAATTAATGCTGAGCACAACTGCAGGAGCTCGCACACACCAGTAAGCCCAGTTCTGAGAAATTTAACTCAAGAGACCTCATTCCTGCTTCAAGACCTGCCACCTTAGCCTAGCTGCTCTTCATTTTTTTTTTTTTTTATATCTCCCACTTTTGCGTGCCTGCCTAACACAACTGGATTACGGCTGGGGTTGTCCTCTGCGAACCTGCACAATGCAGCCGCAACAGATACTGAATGTGGCTGAAGACTCACGTATAGAAGAAAATGAGGCTACTCCTAATCTTCTGCAACCCCAGAACTGTTCCCCCTTACTCATCCAGCAGTGCAACACTACGAAGAAATAAACGGAGAGGTTTTGTTTACTTTTTTAAAGCAGCCTCTAGCTGCACGTTTCATACCTCAGAATAAATACTCTGAAGTAGCAGTATAGATATTTGAACCAACCACAGCTCCAAACTTTAACCATTTAATTTCAGCAAAGTAAACCACAGGAGGCATTTTCTGTCACAGAAGGGGACCAAATAAGTATCATCGCTTTTCCCCTAAATCAGCACTGTCCATCGATATTTGTTAAGCTTGCTGATCCAGCAATCTTTAAGGCATACAGCAAGACAAATAATAGAGATTTGTCAGTTAATAACCACTATAATTCAAGTATGTCACATAGAAGTGTTTTGTTTAGTGAACAATATGCTGTCTAATTACCCTGCTCAATCATAACAGCACATATGAAGAAATACAGAAGGCTTTATTTTTGACTTGCCTTACCAAAGTGCTGTACCACTCAGGTTTCAAAAGTTTGAAGCTACCACATTGTTGTACATGGGGAGAACCAGCTTTTATCAATGAAACAAAGAAGCAGGGGGTTTCTTCTTTTACAACTGACTCTGAACTCTTTCCTGTAGCTGGAAAGCTAATGCACCACCAAACTTGTCTCTTACCATCACGTACAGCAACATGCACCACTACAGCAGGGTGCAACAACAGACTTGGCATTACATTAAGTCTGATTCATGGCACATTTGGGGGTATCATTTGGGGCATAAAAACACTCATGTCAGATACAGGCTGATGGTCACTTACCCACTTTGAAGACAGTTTTTCCTGTCAAACAGGCCAACATATGTATTCTCCTTTCGCAACACAGTAAGTACTATAACCAGCAGCCTGTTAAAAATGATTTAAATTGCTCTAAAGAACCTCTTGATTCTTTCCTGGCGTTTGGTCTTTTAAAGTAAGTAGGACAGAGAAATTGTTCCTAACGGGAATAGACACCAAGGCATTCAAATGTAAATTACCATTTTGTATTTGAAAGACACTTAGTATTATCCCAGTGACTTTCTAAAATGTCACAATATTTGCTTCCCCAGCACTTAAGCTAAAAGGCAGATTACTTGTGATGAAAGTGTCAAACTCTGCTCCCTATATAATGACATCACACTTTAAACCAATAATGTCAAGAATCCTTCCCATTCCTGCTTTGGTTTCTTTAAAGAAGGAGATGAAAAGAAAAAAAAGGCCAATCCAGGAAAAAAAAAGGGATGAATAAATAAAACTTTGGAAAGTGGAGCAGGAATACCATGTTGAGGTGCTCCCTTTCTGCTGGCACCACTGAACAGATTACCTCCCAGACAGCTCAGCATGGCAAAAGTGAGGACCTGGGAGCCCTGAGTTAGAGACCAAGACTGGGGCAGCCTGAATAACAGCAGACACAGAAAATCTGCCCGCTGATCTGGTCGTCCTGTGCCCTGCGATAAACGCCTGACTACAGACACGCAGCCCTATCCCAAAAGGAGGGCTCATTGTCGAGCAATTATGTTTTCGGCTGTACGACAAAACCACCACAGTCCGCCCTCCTTTTGGACAGCCAGAGGAATAATCCCTTCTTTCTAACAGGAACAGCCACTCTCTCCGCGTTGTTTTTCGCTATATACTGCTCTTCTCAGCTATACGGTTTTAAGGGCTTATAACCTAATGGGCAGACATACACGATAATCTGAGATTACAATCAGTATGAAGGCTACTTATCCAAGAGATTTACAGCACGGGCTCTATCGGTTATTTATCTGCTGGTGTCTCTGGAGCATAACTAACTAGTTAGGTACAGGCTTTTTATTCCTTCTGCCTCAGTAGTGGTGGAGTAAGGAACATGAACACAAATGTGACTCAAAAACATCACAGTTAACTGCTAGGCACCATCTTTGAGAAGTTTGAAAAAAATCACCAATAGGTAACTTCCAGGGAAAATAAACTCCTTAAACGTATCATTGAACTATAACCATATATACATGGCTATTTTAAACTGGAAATTAGGTGGAGAAAAAAGAATTAAAAAGTAAGAGTCTCTCTTTACCACGGGGGTCCTATAAACAGGTTTTCAAAGACATATGATCAAAACCCTCTCAGATTGAAAGGATAGGGCTTAAGACAAAGAAGAGACTACTAAATGATTGTCAAACACATGAAAAAAATCCTATAAAAGGAAAGCACATTCTGTATTTATTGCTACTACTTTTTTCCATACCTGTTAAGGGAAAAGACAGAGCATCATTAGCTAATGTTACTGTCCTTCATTGTTTTCTCCTGCACTGAATATTCCCTACCTCTCACGGATAGCATCTCACTTAACATGAATTCTACATTGCAAGTGAAAAGAGTCCCCTAGTAACGGCAAGAAAAAAAAAAAAAAGAAAAACTTTTACTTGCAAAGCTAGAGAAAGCCTACATTATTTTACAGCATAAGAGGGTAAAAATTTTAATCGGAAACATGGAACCACTTCCAAAGAACAGACTGACAGAGACAGCCTGCCATCTCATTAAAAAAAAAAATCTAGTTCACTAATTAACAAAAAAGTCAGGGCTATCATGGTCACTTGAAAAAAAAAAAAGGAAAAGGAAGATTTTTTTTTACAAAGCATTTAAGCTAAATCCCCTCCCACTTTCACTGGCAGAGCCTTCTGCAGAGCGATGCTGCTCTGGCCTGAGCGCTCCTCCAGAGCTCACTCCTCTCGTGCTAACTCGACAAGTTAACTCAAACGAAAGCACGAGGCAAGCAGGTTCAAAGGGAAAAGCCGTGCTGCAAAACAAACCCAAGTGATACAAGCGTGGTGGGTACCTAGGAGGGAACCGCAGCGCATCGGATGCTACCAGCACTGCGTGCTGGTGCCTACATGAAGAATTAAATCCTGGTGAGGCAACAGCTGCTTCAGTGAGAGCAAAACCACAAGAATGACTTCTAGCAAGGAGGCCTTCCCCACAAGCATCGAGGCTTCCCAACCTGCTGCTGGCTCACCAGATAGAAGCACTGCTAAGAGCATCCCTCCACCTCCCACCCTCCCCACGCCCCCCCTTACGGGGGCTACACCTGATTGCATTGGCATGTGTCTCGTCTTTTTTGACAATGCTCTGATACCATGGAAACAAACGTGTTTATATATAAATGCCAAGACTGACAGGCTCAATTTGCCAAAAAAAGCAACATATCCCTGTTGTGAAAACCAATTTAAGTTAACTCTTTCTGAAAGCAACTTGGACGTAGAGAAGGCAACCGACGCATCCTTTTTTATTCCTTAGCAGTGAGCTGCAGTAAATGATTATCGGAAGAAACAGAGCAGCAACAGAATGGAAGTGTCCTGCAAAAAAGTGTGTTTGTTAAAAGCCTCTGGCTACAGACC
The DNA here is from genome assembly GCF_964034855.1 of Anser brachyrhynchus. NCBI lineage: Eukaryota > Metazoa > Chordata > Aves > Anseriformes > Anatidae > Anser > Anser brachyrhynchus. The sequence goes on from NC_137699.1 coordinate 57,210,775, forward strand.
AAGTACCAAATTAATGTATGAATTAATAGCATTCTGCTGCCTTTCTTTACCTTCTTGATCCATAAGCAGATACCAGTCTAAGGAGGAAAGTACCGTGTCATTACTGAGCAGACAATATAAGGCAACTCTCTAAATGAGACAAAAGTCCCCAAAGCACTGCTGGCATTCTGCACTGAAGCACCAGGCAACAGCATGCCCGTGATTTTTTCCCATCATCAGTCAGAACAGGTTATGTGTCGCTACCGGGGAAAAATGAACATTTACATTAATTCCTAGCCCTGTCTGGCCCTCTCCCATGTCCAAGGTGTTCTAAAATACATCTTCTGAAAGGTCATCCGCAAAGATGAACCCCGCGCATTTCAAGCTACCGTGTGACAAAAAGGGAAAGCCCTCTACCCTTCCCTCTGCCCAACTTCACTTCCACTAGTCATCAGAAACAGATCACTGTTAATAACAGGTGCCACAATGATCTATTTTTAAGTGGTGGAACGAGACACAGGCAGATCATGAGACAGGAAAGATTAAGAACAGGAGAAAATAAAAGCTGGAAGTATACAGGGAAAGGTTAAAAACATGAGTAAGAAAAGGAAATTATCCTCAGGTTCTTCTATCACATCCTGTGCTGTGGCACCTGAGCAAATTCGGAAATGTTTGCATAGGACAGAGTGCAGAGGTTAGGAGATGTTATTATTTCCAAACCCTTTTGTTGGCTCTAATAAAAGAAATATGGTTTTGTTTTCAAAATTAAGAAAAACTGAGTAGGTTTTATTAAAACCAGTGCTTATTCCATGTTCTCTTATGCTAACAATCAAGTAACTTTGATCTATGTTAATGCCACATGCACCCAGACCTGGTGGCAGAACATAGGATGAAATACTTCGGCTGTACCTGCCCGCCAAGTACCACTCACTTGGGTTAATTTTCACTTTCAAGCAACTTGCTGAATAACAGACATACAAACCATTAACCAATAAACCTGTTTGATTCCAAAACCAGAGAGAGTACATTAGTAGAAAACTGAAAAAAAGCAGAGCATCAAACCTACAGATCATATTCATTACTAAGAAATGTGGTTTTTTTGTTGCTGTTGTTTTTGTTTTGTTTTTATCTGAAACACGTTTAGTGTTTAGATATATTAGTCTGGGCAGACTTGAACATTACCGATGCAGATTCCCAGTGACTGCAAGAAGACACCAACCCCCCAACTGGATGAGGGAGCATGTAAAAAGCACTTACGAGCTACCGAGAAGTTATTTAAAGGTGATTCCCGCTGGTCAACATCCTGCGGCCGCTCCTTGTAGCCAATGAACGTGCCATCGTTCTTCAAAAGAAAGTACCGCGGCCTCCATGTTTTTATGTATTCTCCTGGAAAAAGAATGGGAAAAGGGAGAGATCATCAGAAAACGCCCCAAAATACTGACTCACCAATATATGCATTTTTAATATTGAAACTAACTCCTGACATAGCAGCAGCTTTAAGAACATTCAGTTCATTCTGATACAAACAGTGGAAAAACACAGGCACTGAGTCAGATATTGTTAGCGATGCTAACCATAAGAATGGGACTTCACAAAAGGTAAACAGCTATGTTTTGTTCTTCTATCTATTCCTCTTTCCATTCAAATTCTGCAACATCTGCCTTAAATGCATTTTAAATTTTAAAAAAATCAGAGCAGATGTCCTATGTATTATTTTTGCTATTGTCATTTTTCATACTGACAAGTGGAGAAATTTTTTTCATTTACATTTTGCAGCGCAAGTATTTTAAACAACAATGGGTAATTTACTAATTAGTCAACTGCTTTATCAAACCAACAGTCACTTTTCGAACATAAAAAGATAATTCCCTGCTTAAGTTACATAACATCACTCACTCCTCTCACAACATCTCAAGCATGAAACATGAGACGATATATCACAATATGAAGGGGAAAAACACAGGATGATGTATGGCCACCACGAAGAAGAAAACAAACATCTATTCAGAAATATTCTCCACCTTGCTTTTTCAGAGAACACATCTCTTGATGTTCTCATGCTACTGCTCATCTGAGTAACACAGCGCAGGTACCGGGAGCGTGACTATTGCAGCCATGCTCTAAATCTCCAGCAGTACAAGGTAAAAAATGTTGATAGAAACTTCAGTTACACTTATTGGAGTTACTCAATTGGGCTTCAGGGATGGAAGACTGGGGTTCTACCTGTCTCACTTCTGGGGGACTTGGTCAATGTGCCTCAGTTTCGCTTTTCTGGTGATCTCCAGGTCTCTAGGTCCTGCAGTGACATTTCTATTTGGCTGAATAAAAGAAGCCTCGCTCAAGGTGCTGCTCAGATCAGGGCACCAGCCACGCTTCAACTTCACCCATCCCCACCAACAACTGATTTAAAGAGAGGTGTCCACTGCAGAAACCACCCACAGCTGGGCAGCAGCTACACCCTCCTCCCTCCAGCGTGGTTTGTTGCTTGTTTGTTTGATCAACATCGGGAAGAGGACGAGGGAGCAGGCTAGAAACCAAGCGTCTTTCAGGTCTGCAGCAGGAGCAGGTCTGAACACCGCACGGGACTGCGCTGGGAGGGCTGGTGCCCAGCGGCCACCGCCCCACCTGCCGCCAGCCTTTCTAATGGCTGCCAAGAGCGGGGAGAAGAAAAGGCTCCCAAGGTTTGCTGGCCACAGCAACCTTCTGCTGCTCGTCCCCTTCTCCCAAGCGCCGCTCACACCTCCTTTTCCTGCTGCTCGCGTTCCTCCCTCCGCAGCTAATTTCTCTCCGGGTGCTGTGTGCGCTGCCCCGGGAACTCCCCTGCAGCTGCTCCTCTCCCCGCAGACCTCCCCTCCTTCTGGGGTGCAGTTTCAACCCGTTTCGTGCCAGCTGTGCAACTTCTCCCTTCAGCCTCACACTTGTGTCTCCAGCACGCAGGATCACGCACAGCCCCAGCATCCACGGCACACACCCCCGGCTATTGCTTCCACCTGCCTAGCCCTTTGCTGGGCTTTTAACTTTCTACTCCAAAGCAAGAAGCTGAGAGTTATCGAGTTACCCTTCAAATAACATCCATTTGCTCTGATAAAACAGAGCGGTGCAGTGACACAGGCGAGGAAGATGAGAATAAAAGCAACGAGCCCAAACCCACACAGTCTTTCTTCTAAAGCTGCCTGTTGCAGCTGCAAGCGTTATGCTGACCTAGAAGAGCTTGACAGAAATGTCACCGTCACTTCAGGAATTTCAGAAGGACTCACCTATAGCATGTCACGGCATTTATAGGCAAGGCAGTAAATGTGGAAGGTTTTGTTGTCGTCTTCATAATTCTGACCTTAATTAAAAGCTGAAAACTTTCTGGGATCAGCAGGAGATTATGAAGCCTTTCACATTTAAATTATCAGTCCAACTCAGCCCAGATCAGGGAGATTACTCCAATCTCATTACTATTACACCACAGATGTAACTACAGGGATAAGAAAACCCACAGCGTGCTCAGCCCGGCACTTACCGGGGAGGTTTGCCAGGTAGGCAGCTGTCGGGACTATCGTCGGTTTGGAACACGCTGCCGCATTCCCGATGCGTTGGCATTTTCTTCTCTTGCACTAAACCAACCCAGCAGAGCTAGGAACCATCTTCCTTTCCCTCCTCATACCTGCACTTATGACTAAATCCAGATTGGATGGAAAAAACTGAAGAGGGGCAAGTTGGAGAGTCTCCCCTCATCTATGCTACATCTTCCCAATCAGTATTTACAGAGGAGGTATTTTTTTCAGATACTCTGAAAATATCTGATCTTTTTCAGCGAAGCATGCATAATTTTAAACAAAACAACACTCCACTGTCACAAGGGGCTCCTCGCTCCTCCTCTCCCTCATCCTATTTTATGTTTTATTAGAGGCTTTTCTTTGGCTCTTATACTCTTACAGCTTTATTCCACTGATCTGTTTGTGTTGAAAAATACATCATCTAACAGGATTAATCACATAGTCCTTAAAATGGTTCATTCCATACACACACACACACGGAATACATCTGCACACACACTGCATCATCCTCCGCCCTCGCTCTTCTCTTCACTAGTTATCATTTAGCACTCGCTCCTTCTGCACGCGAGACCAGTGATTTCATTACCATTTTACAAGGACCACTCTACTCAGACCTTCACTTACTTTAGCTGGTTCTGGTTCCTGATCCACCTTTTTGATTTGCAAATAAGTAACGGAGTTTTCAACTTCCTTTTCCATGGTTGGAGCTTTATGAATCTGGTAACATGGCAAGCTTACCCGTTATTGATTATTGCTCTTGCCAAGGACAGTGTGAGGCACACTGCAGCATCTGCAGCATACAGTTTATTACATAACACTGAGGTTATGCTTCTGCATCTTGCAGCAAAGCGGCATGACACTGCCTTGTTTGCGATATCGCAGTCAGGTTAGTTATCTGTAAGCCGAATCTTTTATTCAAGCCTGAGCAAACTCTCGTTCTTCTCCAGAAGTTCTGAAACGCAGACTCACCAAGAAGTCATCGAGAAAAAGTATGAAGTGTATATTCTTAAGAAACTAGATTACATTCCTACGATTACCTCAAACATTATAAACACTATACACTATCTGGAACCTGTGAGAAGGATCAAGTTGGCTGTGGTAGCCATTACAAGCATTTTAAGCACAAAACAAGTTTGTCGATACAGACAAAAATAATTGCGTGCAACTGCTGTGGCAAAGCTGATTGAAAAACGTTAACACCTTTTCCTTCCTCTGATATACTCAATAAGCTGTCATGCCTGAAGAGTGAACTGAACTGTTTCAATTCTTGCCGTGTGATTTTTGTTCCTGTTGAGGCTTTGTTTTTAAGGACCATAAGCAAGAAGTTGCTTGAAGTCACCGATACTGTTAGTTACGTAGTCTTTCTAGAAGAAATGTACAAAGTACAGTAAACGCAAGCATGTGTGGCAGATGCTATTAGACAACACTTAAAATAATAATAATAATAATAATAATGATCCACCATGGAAAAGTGAACAATTTACAAAGCAAAACATTTTTTCCTCTGTGATTCATTGCTTGTGTAATGCCCTGGCAGAGCCTTCTTTGTTTTCAGTAACAGAACGCTAACACTGCAGAGACAGAAGAGCAAAAGCATGGGTTATAAATCCTCCATATAAAATCCTGGAATCAAATAGGCTCCTCTATAACTTGCTGCCTTTATTATTTAAAATCTTTATGTACCATTCTGTTTACTCAAAGCAATTTTCAAGTTGCAAAGATTCCCAAACTGTACATAGCTGCAAATACACACGAAGATTGTTATAGACCGATTTCGCTTTATTGCTTTGTGTCTGCCCCCACACACTGCACATTAAAATACTTAATACACACTTAGAATGTAAATCCATCTCATGCCAAAAAAAGCATTCCACAATAACACACGCTGCAGAGCACCCTTATGCCTGCATATTTTGGAAAGTTAAGCACAAAACTCTTCTGGTTCATGAAAAGTTAATTCTACCGAGGATTTACAATACTGCGGGGTTAGGTTATTTTCCTCTCCTCTCCCCAACAGTATCTCACCGAATCTGGAGCTGTCTACCACTGATAGAGTGTCTAACATCAGAAACAGCTGCCACTCCCTGGGAAGCTTACGGGGTAAGTGGAGAATAATGAGCAGCAAGCACCAGCAGAACAAAAGAAAATCCATCTTTATTTACCAACTGCTGCATGCTTGTTGCTGCATCAAGCTCATTCAAAGCCAGCACCACACCCTTTAATTCAGAACAGACTATATTTAAGAAGACTTTGCTTATTTTTTTAATCAACTCATACATACCGATGGTTTAAAAAAAAAATCATCGGGTTAACCAAGTCAGCATCCAATGATATCCCTGATATTTACAGGGGTACTGGACCAACTGTTAACTTTCCTGTGCCCCAAAGTAACCAGAACAAGCCCAGCAGCGCGGAGCGAAAATGAGGTCTCGGTTATATTAAACGCGCTCAATCGGCTACCGCAAATCTATGGGTAAATAACGCGTTCTGCTTTCTGCTTTGAGCATCAGAAGCGGCATCGTTAATTACAATTAAAGTTAGCACTCAAAATATTACAGCGCTTAAGTTATGCAAGCCTTCGGTACGTTCCCACACGCTCCGAGGACACGCTCCGTGCCTCGATTGTGCGGCACTCAGCCATCCGAGCGAGACACCGAAGTTATGCCAACTGCAGCGCTAATGTGCCACTGGTCAAAGGCAGAGTGACTCATTTCTAAAACTTCAATGGCAGCGAAAAGTGGTCTGCATCCTGTCTGCCTAATAAGGCTTCGGCGAAACAGATGCCAGCTTCCTTCAAGACGCGAAGCTTTCGGAAGCTGCCATCTCATGCGCGCTGGCACGTCTGGAGAGGGGAGCGTGGATTTGCAGTTAGTTTCTGCTGGTCAAGTAAATAAGTGCCCACTGCCTTACAAACCAAAGCAGGTTTGAAAAACACAAGGAAAAAAAAAAAAAAGCAGGGCTTGAAATTCTCCTTTGCATTTCTAAAGCACTCAGAAGAAAGTGAAAGGGAAAGAAGCCCTTTCCAAGCACAGAGAGCTAATTCTGGACTATAAATACTTGGTACTAAACAATTAAGCACGGCTAGGGTGACCCAAATGAAAAATCTGAGTTCAATTTTTATTATTTTTTTAAATAGCTGCACAGACATCTCCCAGGCTGGTGCAGCACTCTTCCTTTCCCTCCCCAAACTGTCAAAACAAGAGATTTAGAAACAGTGCCAGGTTTTAGGTAGCTTGGGGAAAGGAAAAAGGAAAAAAAAAAAATGCAGGGCACGCTAATGTCTTTCCCGACACGCTTGCGGAGAGCAGAGGACCTCTGGTCTGTCTGCCTATTCAGAGGAGTACAGAAGGGGGCCAGTTCTTTGATTATTTCTCTTTTTGGTCACTCTGGATGCGTTCTCAGCCCTTGCCTCCAGCGTACAGCTGCGGACGCGCCGCCCGTGCCCTGCATCTCAATGAGGCGGCTCAGACTGCAGCCCCGGGTGCTCCCCAATGGGGAGGTCAAGCCTGAGTCAGCAGCCCGTCTGCAGCCGCCCGGCTCCGCGCCTTTCAGCGCCCTGGCGGGGACCCCGGCGGCACAAGGAGCTAATTCAGGGCCCGGCAAATCCTCTCCCCGCCTTTATGGCGACCCGCTTGCCGTGCAGCTGGATGGATGGCAGCGCGGTGCAGGCGCGACAGCGATTGACGCCTCTGCCAACAGGTTACGGAGAAATGCCTCCTCCTCCTCCTCCGGCGTGGCTCCTGCTATTCTGAACCAGCAGCCGTTTCTCACGCTCGCACAAAGCTCCGATATACGGCACCTGCTTAATTATCATATCTTCAGGGAATTTGGGGAGGGAGGGGAGCAAGAGGGAAGCTAGAGGTGGGGCAAAGGGGAGTGATTAAACGGGCTCACGCTCAGCCTGACAAAGGAAGATCTTCGCACCGTATTCAGACCCGAGCGCCTTCCGAGCCAGCAAGCTGCAGCCTCTCTTCACCTGGCATCGCACCTCTGTAAATTAACTTCAGAGAACAAACAGCGTTGACTTATCGCTTCCCACAGCGCTACGCACGCACCGGGCAGAAAAATAGGTGTATCCGAAGCCACCTCTGCCTTTTGTTACACAACAGCTCAGAAGTAAAACGCCGTCGAGAAAGGGATGCTCTGATTCACGAAGCTAGACCACGGGAGAGATCAAAAGCCAGATTATGGGGAAAGGCAACCAGATTCTCATCCAATACTACTTTCACACAGGGGATGGACAGCTACCCCAGTCTCTGATTTCACCTCTTTCAAAGGGTTTGGAGTTTGAAATCACCAGCCAACACCACTACAGAAGACACCTCTGTATTTTTTTTATCACTGTATTCCAGCTGTATGGTTATATAAAACTGAAACACTGACGTTTACCTTTTTTTTTTTTTGCTGAATTTCAGTTTAGAAGGTCAAAAATGTTGCCATATTGCTTACAGCAATCAATTTAAGCAATACCAGATATTCCCAGAGGAGTGAAAGAGAATTAATCAGCATGTAAAAAAACTCCTTACTCCTACCTTTGGCACAGCTTAGTCAGGCTAGTCCTAACCTACAGCTGTCTCCAGTGGGAGAAGATGTAAATGAAGTTTCATTAAAAACAGCAGTTTTAAGGATAGCTTCATAAATTACAGGAAGATATAAAGCGATTTCTTAAGCTATGCTGAAAATCTCAGAGTGAATTTCATCTCCATTACTTCATGGTGGGAGCAAAAGGACTTAAATGTACCATGAGGTGTCCAACACAATTAGAGACATCTCTTCTGCTCACAAGCACCTACAGGATTTTAACAAAATAAAAGACTCCTGTAACAAACATAAAATGTCATCACATATGCCTCTGCTTTTGATAGGTGCCCAACTCTCTCATTTTTATAAATAAACAAAAATGACAGAGGATGTGTCAGATTCACTGAGCTGAATTAAACATGCTTGGAACAATTATTTCTCCCCAAGTAATTTCTACCTTGACACTTGATGGAAAACAGCACAAGCAGCTAACGAGGCACTTAGGCAAATAAGCCTCTGCGACTTTTTAAATATCTTCTCTTAGAGGAAGGAGGTACCTCCAACTATTCCTTGAGCTCAACGTGAAGTTAATACGATCAGCATTTCTGTAAATCAGGCTCTTAAACACGCGGGATGTATTTATAAAAGGGTGTGATATAATCCTCCAAAGATTTTATGATCTCAACTCAAAATACCAAGCACGCAAAAAAAAAAAGAAAACCACCAAACACACCACACCCTGGTACATTTGAACAAGGAAGAACTTTTCTATACATCACCCGAGAGCCAATTCCATTATTTTATCTCTTAGCACAAGCATCCTTAGCAACGATTCCTGCACTTATCTGGAGAGATGTCTTACGTGAACGTGACACAGCCAGTTTTGTTCTTCGGCGAAATCCTGTCTAGAGACTGACGGATGGTGCAAAAGGGGACAACCCCAACTCTGCCCTGTTAAAAAAGGCTGGGAGAAACGAAGGCAGAGGTGAGAGCGATTGTATGACGCATTTATGCTTTGTGAACACGAAACCTGCGAAGTACTCGGCGGAGGCTCACCATTAAAATCCCCAAGTTCGGGAGGCCGAGCTGGTAACTTGGAGGTGGGCGCACACGGGCCCAGGGGAGGGAAGAGGCAGGACGCAGCCGCGCACAAATCAGCCGCAGCGAGGGCTCGCGAGTCCCCGGCTCGCTCTTCCAGGCTCACATTACTGGATCATTGTGTCATTTACAAAAGCAGATCAAAACCTCGGGGAATTGTAAAGAAATGGTGAAAAAAGCCAGAGGACATTAGAAGAGATTTATGGAAACAACAGCTTTTCTGAAACAGATAATACGGACCAACTTCAGAGGCGGTCTGAAACAAAACAAAACAAAAAAGCAGCTCTATTTGTAAAAACTAAACTGCTGAACTTGGACTTTTATAAATAAGCATTTTATGGAGGGTAAGAAATTAACACATCATATTGTTATCCCTTAGCTTCTGTTTTTGAGTCCTAATTCTCAACATAAATAAATACACAGAGTCAGTTTAGGCCACTCGCAATAAAAACTCAGGCAGTAATGGTGTGACCACGTTGTGCATCAGGATATTTCTTAAAAGTGCCAAGAAAAAAGAAAAAAATCAACGCAGAATTTAAAACATATTTACACGAACAGTTACTGGGTAACTATTTCATAGAAAGATGCGTAAGAGCCAAGTTAGGCAAATATTCCAATGGCAAAAATAAGCCATATAACAAAGGGGGAGCTGTTTATATGGCCAGGGCTAATCTGGATTTCCCTTCTTCATTTCCTTACTAGCAAGCCTGCAAAACCCTGGAAGAGCACAGTGAGACCAAGTTAGTTCTAATAAAAAGTTTCATTTATCTTGAGCCATTTAAAGGCCGTCAAAGGAAAAATTACAAGCACTTCCCAGAAAGTGAGTTCTAATGTTTGTTATCATGGCAACCTCCTCGTTTCTCCTCCAAATTTAGTATTCTAAGATAACTTGCATTGAGTCACTACCCCAAACTCAGCAATGAAAGTCTCCTTCAGATAAGCAACAGGAGTGCCTGGCTCAATTCAGAGGAATTTTGCGAAGTAACTTCATTGCATACTGCACATTTACCAGAGCAACTTCATCAAAGGGTAACACGAGAGCAAACACTCATCCGAGCTCTGGTGCTAAGCTCCGCCGAGTAACGCAGGAGTAAGAAACCTTGCCAAGGGTCCTCTCTGCTGAGCAAGAGCGAAGAGGGGACAGCCTGCCTGGCATCAGGGGAAAAAAAGGGTTGCTTCGAGGCACCCCAAAACTCGGTACCAGCCATAGGAAGTGCCAGCAGCTTGGATGTACAGCTGAAAGTGTGGCATCCCAGCTATCCTTCAAGGCTTCGCTTGTGCGGTGTGTATTTCTAACAGTCCCGAAGAGATCCACTAGGGCCAGCTCGGCGCCTGGGCTGAGATTTGCCATCGCTGTGGACTAAGTCCCACTCTGCTGCTGCACCAGGGTCACAGGCTCCGGCAGACACATTTCTGTCACCTTCGACACTGTTAAAGTAATTTTAGTTTACAATGCACAGTAAAAACATTGAGTCTGAGTATAATCAACCAGAAAAATTCCTCCTGGATTTCAGCGGCAGCTCGTTGCTTCTGATATTGAAATGTACATACGTACTACTAAAACATATTAACATAAGCATGACTATAATTTTTTAAACCCCAAAGCCATCTATTCCAATAAGCTCATAATACCTCTGCCTAACAGCTCCAAGCTCCAGGAGAGATGCACTCCATCCATTTACACAAAAACCTGTTTCTTACTGAAGGAGGAATAAAAGACAACTGATGCAGCTGAATAAAGACCCTCCTACCTTGATAGCATTATCATGAATTAATTTTCATGTTGCAACAGCATCTTGGCACGTTAAAGCTACTGTACATTAAACAGAAGCATCAAAATAGAAAAATAGAAGGTATACGCCACACAAAAGCAGAAAGGAGATGTGACAGTGTGAATGATGCTTTCCAGCCTGTAGTGCCCTGTCACTTTGGGAACACGTGGCAAAAATTTGAGTCTCCTCTCAAAACTGCTCCTATTCCCTGGCAAAAACAAACGTCAACCACACCAGCCCTAAGCTCACACTGCTTTCCGTGGGCAAACCTGGCACTTGCCCAGTGGGGCTTCCAAGGGCAGGGCTGCTGTATCGGCCCCACTTTTCCTTCACACCTGATCTGCCAGGCACAGGACACCACGCGGTTGCTCCTCATTGCACATCCCCTTGACTGCCTGAATCCCAAAAGCCCCATCCCATGGCCACACACAGTCCACTCTCTGTAGTTCATATTCCCACTCTTACCCCCAAAGAATAGAGCAAACAAACACCAAGACACATCCCTCGCCTAGCTGGGTTACAGCTACCCTTTAGGAGAACTTGTAGGAGAACTTGCAACTACAGCAGCTGTGCAGGAGAGTCAGACACCCATACTTTAAGAGTAACAACACCGAAGAGCAATAAATAAAGCTTAAAACTTGCATTAAAAACAACAACAAAAACCTAAAGGTCACCTGGGGTAGCATTCCTGAAGAAGGTCACCTGGGGCAACTTTCATGCCTCGGGGACTTCTGCAGAGCAAGGCACGTGTACAGCAAAGCCCGCGTGCAAACCCCACTTTGCAGTTCAATGCTTAGTGCATGCCACGGATGCAGCATCTTCTTCCACGAGTCCCTGACCCAATGCCATCACCTCGCGCGGCAGCTGCCAGGGGTTCCTGGACAAGCAAGGCCACCCTGGAAACCCTGCTGCTGCCGGCAAGGTGGGAAGGGAGCTGGAAGAAAGCAGGAGGACAGAAGCCACAGATGCAGAGGGGTGTACGGATGGGCTGAGACATGGCTACTGAAGCCTCAGCCCACCCTCCTGGTCGTGGACGCTGTAAAATTCAGATTATTTCCAAACTGATGTTTTATTGCAGTTATTCCTCCCCTTCCCACCCCCCACAATGAAAATAAAAAATTAAGATCGGGATTACAATGTCACAATCAACCCAAGAGACAAAAAAGGTTTCCAAGCAGCAGCCACAGCACACTTGCAGTACTTAATCTGCAATTTTCATTTATCCACTGAACGCAAAATTGATTTTTGGAGTGGACAGAGCTTCTTGAAAATTATAGTTTTCTACACAAAGCCATGCTTGGGCACAGAGCTTGGAAGCTACAGGTAACACCACCAAAAAAAAGAAGAACAAAAGGCCCCCAAGTAGTGTACTGATGTCATATTTGGTAATAAAAACACAGTTCAACTACAAAATTAAGCACAGCCCATTACTGGGTCACTATCATTAGTCTGAAAATATTCTTCCCTGCATACTTTTCCTCCCCTTGCCAGAGAATCCCAATTTCCTCCTTTAATCATCGTCCCTTTTCCAAAAGAAATAGCAGCCTTCTCAAACAATAAAGGCATCTTATTATTTAATCAAAAGGCAATAAAAGATTGAAGTGGATTAGAAAAATTAATCCAAGCTAAATGTCTCTGTTATGATAGAGTTTCCCAATGAACCTTAAATCACAAGGTTCCCAATTTAAGGTATAAAACCTGATTAAAACTGCTGTTGCTTTGCAAAACTACTGTTCTCCCCTGCCCCCATTATTAAAAATACAGCCCAAATTGCTGTTTTCATACAGAAATGTGTCCAATATTGACGGCAGTTCTGTGGAAAATTCTTGATGGCCTTTGGGGATTCTTGTAGTTAACCAAAAGGTAAAACCTACAGTAATTTATCATACAAAAATCAGCTGCTCTGCAGCTCAGGGCTCACGTTCCACGCTTTCAGTAGGATTTCTACAAAAAGGAGGGGTCGGGGGGAGGAGGATGATTAAGTAGCTTCATTTGCAGTCCTCAATTCTTTGCACCTAGTTCATGACAAAACACAGGATGGGGAAAAGAGCAGCTACTGCACTCTACATACTTCTTATTTCATCAGGTATGCTCGTTTTAATCTTTAAAAAGGAAATTATACACAGTAAGCTGCAAAAAGGCTTAAAAGGATAAAAACAGCAGCCAAAGCCAGACGGGGTGGGGGAAGCCAAAATAATTGAAAAAAGATTCTCAGCATTACAAGCGCCGATTCCTTTTAAGAAGAAAGAGATGCAGCCAGAACTCCCCCCTCCCTTTGTGCTGAAGTTTAATAAACATTTTCTCCAAGTTACCAATTTTGCGAAAATCGCTGGATAAACACTTGCGTTCACCCAGCTCCGTGGCCCCATGCCAAATGTAATGCCAAACTTCCCAGTTGCAAAACGAGCTGTTTTTACACACCAAAGTAACCACACAGCAGGCCTGTGGAGTCTGAAGACAGCTGACAGAGATGACTGTTGCTGTCCCCCCATTGCACCGACATCCATCCAAATACCAACATCTGCTGTGCTACAATTTACTTTTTACACAACATTTAGCAAAACAGTGCCTCTGACTGCAGCATCATTAAGGAAGTAACAACAAATAAATCGCAAAGTCCCATCAGACAATTGTAAAATTAAAGCGTAGTTTGTCTTGCGTACGCTGAGCTTTAGTTCAGATGTATTTGACTTCAGAAATAAGCAGCATTAGAATCTGTTTTCTTTTATTAAGCGCACACGACAAAATGCTATGCGCTGTGACAAGCGTAATCCGTCATTACAGTGAAAATTACAGTTTTGAGGATATTGACTTGACTCAATAGACAGCAAAGCAGATGTCTGCAAGGCATCCCGGCCTGCCCACTACAATCCCAGCAATCCAAACTACTAAAAGGATTAACGCTATGCCTTGAAGCATAAGAAGTGCACTTTCAATTCAGGGCCCGCTCCCTTTTAAACGCTCCCAACGCATATTTGTGCCCGTGAAGTAAGGAATTAACATTCCTAGAAACTAAAGCAACCTTCTCTCAAAAAGCAGCACACAGCACAGGGCCCGGTGTGATCGGACCCCACTGCACAGAGGCGGGCCAGGGCAGCAAGTCCTCTCAGAAAATTCATAGCCTGGGGGTTCAAACCCCAATTTAGGCTCCTAGGTGGAAGCCGGGTTTGGTCAGAGGTTTCATTCCAGTGCCCACCGTGCGGAAGTTGTGACAGAAGTGACACCATGAGCCAACAACCGGCGGCCCCAGGGCAGTCACCCTGCAGGCCCGTGCCACCACAGGCCCTTCGTGTCCCAGAGGCCTCAGCCGTGGCTCCTGGGCCGTAGCTGGCACGCAAGAGGAAGACAAGGGACTTGGGATCCTTTACGTCAGGGACGGCTCACAAACACGATCCTTCCCACTGCCTGTCCTGTGGTAATTCTACGAGTGCAAAAAGAAGCAAATCAAAGTTTCTCACGGCCTTTTGAAAAGCAGATACTGAATGGAAAATGTCCACAAAAAACAACTGGAATTCTCTACTCGGTATCAATTCAGGGTTTTTTCCTCAGTCTTTCTGTTCCTCACCACCACCTTTAATATAAACTAAAAACTGCTTAAGTTACAAAAAGTGTTTTATATACATATATATTTTTTTTGTGGGAACAAACACTCCCCCTCCATCTCCAGACAACGTGTCTCTTCAGAACAACAACACACTGAACGCTCAGCTCAAGACACAAAAAAACTTGGCAGGCTGCATCCCAAAGCAGTTTCACCAAAACAATACAGTTTCCCTCAAATCACTATCAGCTTAATAGTGGAAGACAATAATATTTCAGATAACAGAGGCGGCAAACGTTTTGCTAAGCTCAGTGGACACCCTTTATACAATTTGCAGATAAAAACCAGTCAACAACCAAAGCTAGGTTAACGAACGTGCTTAACTAATTTGGTGTTTAATGAAGTCAAGGGGTGAGGCGCTTAAACACTGCTGGGGGGTTCAGCCGGTGCTGATCTGTGACAGACATTACGATGGGGTACGTCAGTGGTGGGACGCAGAAGATGCCCTGCACAGCACAAACGAGGTGCAGATCCTCCTCTCCTGAGGTAAATACTACACAGCGCTTGCACAACAGGAGTCAAGGTCCATCGGAAACTTATCGGCAGATTTGCTCCTGTGCAAACTTTAGGTTCAGCCTCAGAGTTCAGCG
Source organism: Anser brachyrhynchus (assembly GCF_964034855.1). Lineage (NCBI taxonomy): Eukaryota > Metazoa > Chordata > Aves > Anseriformes > Anatidae > Anser > Anser brachyrhynchus. The sequence continues at coordinate 57,225,881 of NC_137699.1, forward strand.
CTGAAACACTATTTGTTTGTTCATTTATCCCCTGGCACGGTTGGCTTTTTGTCAGACAGATATATGCCACATGCAAGTCGTTTCCCAACCTCTCTGCTCCACCTCCCTCCACGCACTCTGCGCACACTCTGACCCCTCAGCAAGCGTTGTAGCAGAGGAGGAAGTGTTTCTGATAGTTTGCATACTCTTCACAACAATTTTATTGCAGGGCATAAATGTGTTTTCCGGCTCCTGAGCCCTTCTTGTAACAAAGCAAAACAAACAGAAAATCCACCACTTTCCAAACAGCTGAATGCCCCAGATCCAGCAGCAGGAAAGGAAAGGGGAGGGAAGAGGTGGAGAGGAAAGGAAGGAGAGGATGGATTACACCACAATTATTTTTGTCCTGTTCAAGTGGATGGGCAGAGACAACTAAATATAGAACTTATCAAAGCAGGTGAACAAGGAAGATGACATGAGCCCCAGGTTTCGCAGAGCAAGCAGTAAACGAAGTACATTCCTACTTCCTGGCCCAAGAAGCGCCCCTAAAAACACTGCAATTGGCATGGACAAGATTTGATTGAATAAATACTCAACTCACTGCAGCCTCCTTTTTGGACACGGTGAGCAGATAAGGCTTCCTGTCTCTTACCTGCTTGTACTATACAAAAACAAGCACAACGAAGTCCATGTTAGAAACAGAAGTATTGCACTCCTCTGTGGTGTCTTTGGACAGAAATTCTTCGGAAGAAAGCGTGTTTGCATGTACATCTGGGTAATAAAGCACCACTTGAAATCAAACGTTAAGGAATGTTATGTTGTCAGTGGCAACACAAAGGAAGTGGTTTCTATGAAATTTAACCAGTTATGTCAAGGACAATTGCTTTACTCTGGTCAGACTGCAGTCCACTTCTTGCTCGTAGGAACCACTAGATTAGTTTGAATTTCACAAGTGAAAATCCATTCATACCTATTTTTAACTCCTTCCAGCACGTGAGTCAGTCTGTGACATACACCGGGTGGCTGCTGCCAGAAGCACTTACTCCATTCAGTCCCCGTGAGTAGCCCACACGAGCAAATACAAGTAGTAAGTCCTGCCCAGGCTCTCAGAGCCTGCAGCCAATGGCGCAAACAATAGCTTTTAGTAAGGACATTAAGTGTTTTGCTGGTATGCACACAGTATTCGAGCAAGGAAACATTCAGGGAAAAGACATGGCACCAGTCATGACTTGAGTGAAAACCACTCGCATCAGGGCTGTAACCTACCGCTGGGCTTAAAGAACAGAAAGCTTTTATGCGGAACATTTCCCTTTTTCCATCTGTGCCCCCAGTTACCACAGCATCCAAGAGCCCCACGGTCTGAGCTGCATTTGTCCTCACAACATCCCTGTGAAGTAGGGAAGTGCCGTTATCACCATGTTACAGATAGGGAACTGGGGCACAGAGACATAAAAATAGCTTTATCCGAGATGATCGTATAGGAGGAAGTCTGTGGCAGAGCAGGGGAGGACTGGCTTCGACTCTCAGTTCCAGGACACCAATACGCCAGCCACCTCCTCAGCTTCTGGATGCTCAGCCTGCAGTTTGACCTGCCTCTCTGCCCTGCACAGCAAGGTATGGGGAGCGCCCACCCCTTTTATTAGCAATGTTTGCAGCTTAGCAAAAATGGAGCAGAATATCGGATGCAGGCACTGTTTGCATTCAGAAGTCCAAATGCGAACAAAGAAAATTTCCAAAATAGTCAGCACTATCCTGGTATTGTGGAAAAAGGAAGGAAGACATATAAAGTTTTCAAAGCAGAAAAATAAAATAATCCATGACAGGTCATAAGTACATTTTCAAAATAATTAGTGAAAGTTTTAATAGAAAGCTGGCATTAGACATGCGTCCTTCACAAGCCTCCTTGCTCTGGAGATTTGGGGTTGTAAAATAATAAGAAATAAAAAAATCCCTTTGAGACTACAGCTATCTCATTTCAGACACAGATCTAAACACAGATCTGATGCAGACTCATACGCAGACCCTGGCTCCAGGCTTCACACAACCATCTTGTCTCAGATAAAACAAATACCATAGGCTGCAGACTGCTCAAGGTTTCTCATTTTTGGCACAGCCAGGCTTCAACCCTGCCCTCAAAGGCTCTCTCTTCTGAGTGAAATGGCACCTCAGGTCCAAAATTTACTCCGTCCTTGGGGACTCCAGCTGCTGCCATCCAGAGCGCCAGTTGTGAAACAAGCTTCTACAACTTGACATTAAATGCTATTTTGTGAATTCCCTCAGCCACTCGCAGTCACTATGACCGTGGTACAAACAGCCCAGGTCCGTGACCCTGTGGATTACCTGGCCCATCTCTGCTGGCAAACTGGACCTTCTGGCCCAGGCCTTGCCTTTGTAACAGGTTCCTGCTGTAAACTTCAACCACCATGAACACAATGCGAACCCAGAGCATGCCTCGTCTGCTTCACTCGGCCTCAGAGTCCCAAGGACCTGCAGCCGACCAGCGAGAGTTGACGATGACCATCAAGGCTCTCAACCTCCATCAGTGACGTAAAATAACACTAGTCTGCCTTGGAGAGGATCAGAAAGAACAAAGCTGGCCCCACCACACATTTTGCCACCCGTATTTCACCCTGACATCACTCCTCTCCCCCGTCTTTTGCACCAGGACAACAGAAGGGAGGAGGAGGAAAGACAGGATGAGGTTAGAAACATTCCTGCTTCCTCACAGCAAAATAAACATAACAACAAATCCCAGCAGCTCTGAAGCCATAGAGCATTCTTAATAAGCCTCACATCCCGGTAATTAAAGCAAAAAGCAACTTCTGGTTCCAAAGCACAGACCCAGATTACTAACAACAAGTATTGAACTAGTGAGGTTTATTATTACATGATTTGAACCTTTTCCTTGACAAAATCCAGATTTCTGTATTTGAACAGATCAGACAGCACCGAAAAATGACAAAGCCTGTTGACAACAGAGAAACTACTATTTATTTTCTGTTTGTTGGCCATCACGAGGAATCTCAAAGCTAAAATCAAACCGCTCTCATCTACAAGTAAGTTTGTTATTCTCCCTCAAAATCTGACTCAGCTTTGCAAGACATTCCCAACGCCAAACTGGTCAAAAAAAAAATCACAGTACTTCATGTTGAAAGGAACCATCAGAGGTGGTCTGTCTAATCTTCTACCCAAAGCAGGGCTATATAAAACTCCACAAAAGAGATCCTAACACCAACAGTACACGTAGGTAATTCAGGAGAACTATAAAAACTTAAGGGGAGGGGAAACAAATGCAATTTTATCAAACTCCAACTTTCAAATCAAATTTGAGGACCAAAACCTCAAGTCTTCTTGGCCGTTCGCCCTCATTTTAATCTCCTTGACTCCAGTAACTGGTTTGAAGATTGTAAGAGTCAGAGGAAAAATGAGTATCAATAAATATTCTCTGTGTGTAGTGGGCATAAAGAGGAGAAATGAATTCTGTGTTCCTCCATGTTTTATTCTACCACATGAATCGTGAGAGAAACAGCACAGAATAGTACATGGTCAAAAAGGTATGCACTGCCTCTGAAGTACGAATGTGTGTCTACAACCATACATCCTGCTGAGTGTCATTCCACTTCTAAAATGGTGCCCTAAAAGCGAAGAGTCTCCAGAAACATGAGGTTTTGCCATAATCACACCCAGTCTAGCCAAGGGAGTAAACAAACCTCTTCAAGAAGCCAACAAGCACTGAAGCAGCCCTCTCCTAGTAGCCTGGAGCTGCTGCTGAGAAGAAAGCTTTCCTCTGGCCTTACAGAGAAGCGTTCCCTTAAAGCAGGAAGAAAATTTCACATATATTCATTTTTGCACATTCCTGCTAGTCACCTGTTACTCAGAGAATGCTAAAAAAAAAAAAAAACACCTTAAAAACTCAAAAATAATCACAGTAAATCTGACCTCTTCCCCACACCCTGTGTTTTACATACAGCTTTCTATAGCCTAATTTGTATTACTGCAGTACACTGCAACTTCACATACACTTCAGGAGCTGAACCAGCTGCTGTCAAAATAAAACAATAAGATAGGCCCTGCTCTGCAGACGTTACTGCCATAAGGCAGGGACAATGGAAAGCCAGAGAGAAAAATGGAAAAAAAAAAAAAGGGACCGATACTGGGCATCACAGTGAAGAGCAGTCGCAGTGCACATGCAGTGCAAGTTCATCAAGGCCTTTTATAAGCAACACAAGAAACGAGAGCTTTTAAAGAGGATAATAAAGCAGCACTGCAGATGTTTACAGGGAACATTTCCCGAGTGTGAAAGGGTAGCAGAAGAGAAAGCACAGAAGTGTTTGCTTGCCCCCATGTTGTAGTCACAGTATTGAGACATGCTAGGCTAACTGGAGGCAGAAGTTAACATCTTAATAGCAAATTAGAGGCAGTAAAAATAGGTATGAAAAGGAAAAACAGCTGCTTTTGCAGCTCGATGCCACAGAGGAACTAGCAGATAGCAACAGAGCAGCAGCCCAAGAGAACTGAGCTCTGCAGCAGCCCTCTGAATGGGACAGGTTACACGCCAAGCATGCAAAGTTGCATGGCGATGCAAACCAATGAAAAGTATATTCCCCACCACCACCACGTTTGGCTTTTGTTTCCCATTTTCATGAATAACGGTATAATCCATCATCTACAGCAGCGTTAAATACATCAATTACTGTGAAGATCAAAAATCCACAGACAATCTGGTTATAGCTGCCGTAGAGCTGAGAGAAGTCAGTATTTCAGAAAAAAACTTGACCACCTGATGCTCTGAGCAGAGCAGTCAATACAAGTATGTACGTAAAACCATACTTTTCTACGAAATTACAACCAATATTACCCAGAAGACAAACTAGACAGGGAAAAAATGCATGAACTCCAAATGGTGCAGTTATGATGAACTGCCTAGATAACAGCCTTCACCCGATTTTCACAGATTTTGCCCATCTTAAAATCATATTATATTGTTCCAGGTGAACAATCTACTACAGCCACTGTACATCTGTCTACAGCCACTTTAAAGCTCTCGCTTCCTTTCAAGTCAGAGGGTAGGTATCTGTATTGCTTGGACATCTCAAAATCTGAGGCATTAAAAAAAAAAAAGTAATAGCAGTTATTATGAAAGGATGAAACACCTACAGTACAAAATACTCCTACTGCAGCAAGAACAGGACATTCTAACCCAAACAAAGCACTTACCAAGTCTAGTGCTCGAGTTTACTCAGGATGAGTCCAGGCCAAAAGCAAGGCTCAAGTTTTACATGACTGCAGCAGCGCCACCACGGCTGAGGAAAATCAGGAGCTCCACTGCACCTGCCTTAACAGGACCGTTTACATTGTTCAAAATACGAGGCCAGGTTTGGCTGCTAAAGTCTTTGCAAGCCCATTGTGCAAAGGAGAAGAATCACCCCAGCCTGTAAAAGGCCTGAGGAAGAAGGCCTCGTTTTACCTGAGCACGCCGAATGTGGCAAGAGCTGGTGGCCACGGAACAGGCAGAACCCTTTAAAAATACACAAAGTCGTTTATTACACTGGGACAGTACTTCGCGTTGCACAATCCAAGCTTTTGTTTCAAGCAAGAAAATGTTTTCTAAATATTTTGTCACCATGACAGTCTAGCCTTGGACTCGTATCCTGCCCTTGGTTACTCCAGAAGAGCCCTGTGAAGCCAGCTGTGCTGCCCAGCTTGTCACCGAGTCCTTGGGCCACCGGGCAGGCCTGCCTGGCAGGGCAGCCCCGTACTGAGCTTTGTGATCCCAAGTCACCTTGCCTCCTCACAAACTAAAGCCTTCTGTGCAAGAGCAACATGAAGAAACGACATCGTATGTAAGGGGAAGATGGTTTTGTGACTAGGAAATACAAAACTTCTCTCCAACAGGTTCAGCTTTATCCAAAGAATACAGGCAAAACAAAACAATTCCCAAGATAGCAGAAACGAAGTATTTTAAACACGGAGAGAGAGAGCGCCATGGCAAAACATCCAGGCTCTGAGGGCCCTGTTCCAAGTGAAAACATTTCTTTCAGGGACAGGAATCTGGCAAACTGAGTCTGAGCAGATCGAGCCTCGGTCCGCAGCGCTGAGAAGAGCGGCCGACCATTTCTGTGTGACTCAGGAAGGCCGCAGAAGGCTTGTGAGGAACAAGATCAACGGGGTGTTTATATACAGCCAGCAGCGTCATGTGAACAGGCGGGTTAGTTTGTGAAATGAATGTTTGCATTGTCAGTTAAAAGAAGAAAAAAAAAAAAACACCCTCTATTCCACACTTTTAAGTTTCCAACATTAAAAACATAGCAGGGGAAGGAAGCACTCCGGCAGCCAAAATTTACAAATTCTTACCATAACTTTGGCACAGTAAACTTCTCCAGTGTCACAAAGGCCTATTCTTCAGGGGGGTTTTGTTGTCTCTTTTTCAGAAGGCCTGATCCACATGTGAAATGTATTAAACACATGCACACACAAAATGCCAACAGAAGCATAAACATGGGCACTTTTGTGTACATGTGTGTGTTTCCAAAGTTATATCTGTTTTCCCTTACACAGAAACGTACCTCGTAACAGCCTGGAGGCAGAGATTTCTGCTTTCTCTCTCTTTACCAGCAAAGCTCTGTAAGCTTTTTCCTTTCCCCAAAGGACTGCAATGCTATTTTATTTTAATTAAAAATTCAAATCAGTGACAGATATTCCACCTCAGGAGTTGCAATCAGCGGCCAGGTTTCAAGAATTTAACAAAGAACGAAGATTTCCACGCAGAGTTGTTTATGGTTTTTGTTTGTTCGCTTTGTTTTTGAAACTGGAGCAGAAATTCCTCAGTATAACCTTTCATTGTCTGAGAGACACCTCACCAGAACCTGAAAGGGAATGCTAAGACTCCCCATAACACTCGGCATTACTGCATTGTAAAAACAAATCTAAGCTTTGAAAAGTCAGCACTTTTCCTTCTTATTATCTGAAGCTATTAAAGAGCCCTAACATAGATGTGAAAGAAATACAACAGAAAATCCTGCCTGATCTAAATACATATAGCTAAATTTATCTTTCCGTTTTCAACACGCTGCTCGGTGATTGGGCATTTAGACTTCTATTCACCGGCTAGAAAAAAAGCCAAATGGTACATTTAAAAAAAAAATTGACTTTGAAATATTGTTATGAGAATGGGGACAAGCTACGTAAACCCTAAAATTCTGTGGGTCTTTGTATTCACGATTATTGTCACAAACTAAAGGGCTCATATTCCCTACTAAGCAAACATTTACAATTAAATCCATTCTGCACGACGCATTTGCATTTTGAGATAGAACAGTCAGTTGTTCAGCTGCTGTGATTTAGATGGATTGGTTCATTATTGCTGCTGTTCGTTTTCAGCTACACTGTATAACAAAGGGGTGCCAATGTAGTCTTGAATGGCTTTAAAGCTAACTATTCTGGTATTCTTCCATGATGATGTAATTTAACTATCTCTCCTTCTCTTGGATCAAGATACCTCGACTTCACAGGCTAAACTTCAGCAGAAACAACATAACCGAGCTGACACAAGAGCCTTCAATAGGCAGTATCTCTGAAGGCTGCTGCTGGCAAGCTTTCAACGATTTTCACATACGAAAAAAGTCATTTTTCCTAATTCTCATTTAGGATAAATACTTTTCCTATCATGCAAGTAACATGGCAACCTCAGCTTCCACACCTGGAGATAAATCAGTTATGTAGTAAAACTATATCTTGTACCAGAAAAAATCAACCTAGAACTACAACAATCTCCAATACAATGCAAACTTCAGGTTGAAAAAGTCAACTATTATCCTACTCCTTCACTGCCTGAAATATACCAAAGGCAGTATTAAAGCAATGACGCCATTTTTCTACTGAAGACCACTTTAAAAGTCCAGTTTCATTAAAATATGTATGTATACACATCGAAGAAAAAGGCATGATGATAGCAGTGTTTCACCTACCAATCCAAAGCAGTCTTCTCAAGACACTGCCAAAGCAACACAAAAAACATTTATCAGGAAATAACTTGATTACTGAATTTACTGCAGCAAGAAATTTGTGTCCTGTGTTCAGAAATCACTTTCCACCTGTAAAATTACTTCCAAGCCCCACAGCCAGCACTGTCGCCATAAATTATCACAACGGAATTCTAGTCTGGTCCACGCATAAACCTGCAGTGGAATAATAAACATATGATGTAGCTAAAATGCTACAAGTACACCTTTAGTCAACCCTTGAATTAAGAAATAAATGCCTTCAGTTGAAAAGCGATCACTTCTCATGGTGTTCCCAGTTTATAATTTCTAATTAATAAAGGAGATTGCATGGTTGAAAGTTAAAAAAAAAATAATAAAGTAAATCAATACAATGAAAATACTTTCATTTAGGTAACCGACTGCTATTTATAGAAGCTTTGCAGACCACAGACAGAAGCAGGGATGTGTATGACACGCATACAAAAAACAATCCAGACAATCTGTGCCTGGAAGTCCCTGAAAAGCAACTAGCAAGTATGAGCCAGTATTCCCACTCTGCAGCTGTGAAGAGGCCTAACAATGGATTTTGAGCTGCTCAACAGTTTTGTGCAAGGGTTTAACTTTTTACCAGTGCTCCAATTGTTGAAGCCCAACTGAGGCACAATGGCAAGAATATATAAAATAGCGCGCATCCGTGTATTTCAGGGCATAAACCCTACCTACTGTAAATATTTGGCACACCAGTGTAACTACATCATTCCAAACACGTGGTGTTATGCTGGCAGATAGGATATGGCACACACAAGGACTCATATGGAAAACACACAGAAAAAAATTTAGAAAAGTCTCTCTTTTTCTATTAACTCGAGATTTAAATTAACTGGAGTTTAATGGATAAAAAAGCAGTTCAGATAGAGTTTCATTTATATGTGTCTATTATCCATTAGACCTGTCAAGCCTCTTGCAGCAAATGTAAAAGTTATTCTTTCTTAACACGAGCTTTCTGAAGTATAATCAGGATAAATTTCTCGAACCCCACATCCTCTAACGGAATTGCAGAAATAACAGGGTACAATGTGCAGCTAAGGATTCAAAAAAAATATAAACATATAAATTATTTTAAATTGTATAATTTTTGAGACTTTTATTTGCAAGCAATTTAACAGCCCTTTTTCTTCTCCTTAGTCTAAACTGTTAAGAAGCTACTCAGGTTATGTTTTCCAGTTTTCCTCTACATTATGAGAATTACCAAACTTCTCTACTTCAGAAAGGGACAAAACTGTCAAAATCTTGTGATGTCTACATGTAGGGACTGATTTTGTAAAACCAGAACCAACATAAGGCCTGCACCTAAAATTTGTGAATTAGCAGCGACTGCTGCTAGCAGCCACGACCCCCATTGGCACCTGAAGTCCAGTGCCACTCGTGACTCAGGTATTTCTATCAGCACATCAACACGTGTTTTGGGAGCAAGCTCCAGGCTTCAAGACAAGCGCCTCCTGCGAAGGCTGTGGCTCATGGCCTACATAAAACCCAGCTCCCTGGCACGTACGTTCCGTGGTCTTCATTACGAGTAGGTTATTAAAGCCAAACAGAACAGACTGATGCGGTATCACTGATGTGGCAGCCCCATGGACAGCTCAGGTGGTGTGCGCAGTCTCAAGAGACACCCAGCACCTCTGCAGTCACGCACAGCCCCGCTGGCTCACGCTGTTATTTCGGCGTGCAGTTCACCCAAGACCCAGGCTTTGGACAGCACCTCAAAGCTCTCCTGACTTACCCCAGAGACTCAGCAAAACAGTAACTGACAACTCTCTTCTTCTGCCGGCAGTGCGTGACGGTTGTTTACCGCGCCTGTCCTCAAATACGACCATGCACTTTTGCATGAATTGACAAATTTCACAACAGTGTTTGACCAGCTATCTTTTCACATTTTTGGCTCAACTTGACGAGGTGGGAGAATAATCTAAGAGCTCGTAACATGTTTTCACTCAAGTTCGGTCTTCGTTATTTCCCCCTTTCAGTTGCAATAAATATTTCTCACAGAAGCACGCTACTTCACACCTAATATGGTGCTATTCTTTCTCCATTCTTTTTCTTCCTCTTTCCTCATATAGTTTCCTGGTTTTTGTTCCCCCTTTAAGATGCACATTGTACCTGCAACATAATACATCTGAAAATAATAAACCCTCCGTCTTCCCCCCTCGAGAGATGATTTTTCAATAAGGCTCAACTTGTTTCTTTTCTTAGTAAATCAGTTACTTTGATATGTAAAAGGGAAAAAAACACAAGGCTGAGAGGGTTTGTTTTGTTTTTTTGAACAACAATGCTCCATCTTTTAAAACACATTCAAATGAAATGCACAAATGTTAAGCAATCCTCTCTTCCCAGCACATATTAAGGTTTGTTTCCTTATTCCTTGAGTGAGTCTGAGACCAACAACTACCCCAGCAGCTTCTAGGAGACCTTTACAGAAACACAAACTGGATAAAGGGAGACCCGCTACACGTCACCATGTCATGTAAGAGTCTAAGAGCATCAAACTCCTCGCCAGCCTTTTCAGGTGGTGAAGCCTAAGGCTGATGGTGCTAAAGCAGAGGAAGTTCAGGGAAGGAGTGCAGCTGATGGTGCGTACACGGGGGAGCACGAGCAGGGAACTGTGGAAGGGAAGGAAGCTTCTGGCGTTCACACAGGCTGCAGGGGAAGAAATTCTGACGGGAGGACGAGGCACCAAATTTAAAAGGCATAGCACAGCCCCTTGTTTAAAATCGCTCCTGCAAGAACAATGAGCACAGCTTTACTCTCTGCTCTCCTTACCTCAAAATAGCACACTCAATTAGTGCTTCTTCCTAAGTTCAAACCTGATGACTTCTCAATATGCCTACTGAGGGAAAAAGAAAACAAACCAAAAAAAACAACAGAAAACCACACGTGGATTTTTTTTTTTTTTTTTGCACAGACCTAACTTTTATTTTCCTCCTCCTGTAAAATAAAGGAACCATGAAAGAGAGAGGATCAAAGACAACTCAGGCGGTTTCTGTGTAAACCACTGTATAAAGTGTTACCAGGCTCCCTTTAAACCATGCTTGTAATGTCCTAGATCCTTCACTGCCAAATCTCGTCACAAGTAGTAGCAGAAACTTATGACACTACGCCAATTTTAGAGATAAAATTGAGACCTAGTTTGTTTAGTTTCTGACATACAATGAAACAGAATATGAAAGTAAACTTCCAGAACTGACATCAGCAATCTGGCCATCTACATCTGAGTTGTTCCTCTTTGTCATTCAGACTTGCATCTAAGTTCCAGTTTACAAACACAGAGAAAAATATCTAACCTAGCATGGCTTCTCTAAAGAAGTTTACTCTTCTCTAGAGACCTGTGTGTTCCAAAAGAAAGGTGGAGGAAAATGTTGGAACACAAATTCTGGAAAAAGTCATTTTTACTGGAAAAAAAAAAAAAACATTGGACTTTGCCATTCAAAAATGTGAAGCTGTGACTTAAAGAATGGGTTTTCATAAATGACAAAGTTCTGGCCAGAAAGACGTTTCAAAAAGGACACTGAAAAATAAAAGAAATGGACAAAACCTGAAGCAGTCTGCTCAGGGGAAGGACGATGAGCCACTTCTAGGCTGCACTAGCTCTCTCCCCGCTCACAGACGTGGTACAGTACAACTACACTGCACCAGGTAATTCCCAGCCTTTGACTTCCCTGTCGTCCACAGCAGACTTCTTACAGTACACTGTACCCAGTCTGTTTCCTATGATCTCTCCACAAATAATGCCGTCAGATGAGGTCTACCCTCCAAAGTCTAGCTGACTAGCCATTATCAGCTCATATTTCTCCAGATGTTTTGTGATCTCATCCTTTCTTAATGTCTCTAGCATCTTGCCTACCACCAAGGTCAGATTTATTGGTTGACGATTTCCTGGTTCCTCCCCAGTCCCCTTTTCCCAGAACAGGGCTAGCAAAATGAAAGCAACTGAGAACTAGCATTGCAAAACCATAGCCCCTTGTGTTGAAAAAGAGACACAAGAAAAACCACAAACTGACACAGCTTATCTTTTGTTTTCAATAAGAGCAGCAAAAGATTTCCCTACGCACCCGAACCTTCAGCTCTGGAAGTAACAACAGCTTCTTTCCCCTGTTACAAACTTCCCCCCTCCGCTCCTTGTTCAGCCCCTGTCTTGTTTCTTACCTTTCCTTTTACCCCCAGTTTTTCCTCTGAAGCAGCTGCGCCCTCTCTAGCTGGCATCTTCTGAGTTCAGATGTGTCTTAGGATCCTTTGTAGCAAATGCCACAGCCTCTCCTTTGAAATACCGTGAAAGCCAGCCGATGCTTGAACTACGCTGAACCTCGAAGGTTCTGGTTACACAGGTCATCGAGAAAGTGCACTGCTACGTCCCACAGACAGACAAAAGCCAAGGTAAAAAACACACAGAAAACAGCCCGAAATAAAACAAACACACATACATACATACAAAAAGAGGTAGGGAACATGGTGAGAACAGAAAAGAGAGAAGAAAGAAGAGGTGAAGGAAAACAGCAACACAGGAGACCCAAAAAGTTAACTTCTGGTCATACATCTTGAGATCCCCTTTTGATTCATACTAAAAGGATACTAAAACTATGAACCTGTGCTCAGAATAACAAAACTAAAGTTCACAGTCTGTGTTACTCTCCTAGAGAAAGTTAAAAGAGCACCAATCGGTTTCTTGGTTGGTATTTTATATAAAATACTGACCCTGCATTCATTTTGTGCAATGAAGCTGTAGGAAGACAAGCCACCAAGGACTAGTGGTTATTTATTAGAACATCCCTGTCACTCCATTGCATTAACCGAAATAATTCTTTAACAACTTTAGTAGTATTTCCAGCAGTGGAGTAAGTATCTTTTGTATTAATTTCTCATTTAAGGACCTGTAGTAATTTTGATCAACTTGGCAGCCAAACTCTAAGCTAGCCAAACAGTTTTATCAGTCTGAAGTCCATAGAAATTGATATTTGGAGGACATGTTATGGTTTTCATGGTTAAAATTACTGTGCTATACTCATAGGCCATTTAAAACCAAGAAAAATTAAAAAGTAGCTCCACATTTGCTGCCAGATATCAACGGATGAGTACACAGGTTTCTCCTGTTGCTTGTAACTGCCTCAGAGTGAGAAACTTAGATTTCTATTTCCTTTTTCAAATGTCAGTGTACATTTTTCCCTCCCCCTCCTTCCGTCCCTCCCTCTCTCTCCAAGCCTCCTCTTTCCATCAGAGTTTATGCCCTAATAGGAAAACCGGACATAGGAGGAAAGACAGAGATGACAGAGTATCGAAACGCACAATCCCACTCTTTGTTAGCCTTGCAGAAAGGCTTCAAAAAAAAAAAAAACAGGATGAAGACTGAAGACAATAGAAGGACTTTTATAAGCAGGGAGCAGAGCAGAAAGACATGAGAAATCCAATGAGATCTTTAAGAATGAAACAGTAAAGTAAATAAAATACACTCTGGCATTTCTCTTTCATCTAAAAAGCTCCGCAACACACGATCAGAAGTAAGGATACTCATTATACACATCCAGAAACCCAGTCATCTCCAAATTTCAACAAGCAGCAATTTGGGCAGATAATTTTCCTCCTTCCTCCCTCATCTTCAATCCCAATTACAGCACCTCTGGCACTACCCGTTTCCCCCGTACTTCCCCACTAAGCAATCCTCTGACACAACACCACTGGGGACTACGTGTGCCGAATGCACACACACACTGCACCACCCTGAATCCGAGTTTCTTCCCTCCACGTTCTCCATGTGTGTCCATGTTCGAACACTCAGCTACGCAGCTAGGCAGAAGTGGTTAGTATTTTAACTACCGTTTTTGTCTTGCAAGAGTCCCTCGCCTCACTGCGACTGGAGTAACAGCATCAAGCGCTGCCAAGTGGGAAAAGAAAAAAAAAAAAAGTTCATTCATGAATTCTTATATTTCTGCCCGGTTGAGGTTAGACGTGTCGCGGAGATGACTCCAGCCTCCACACAAACAAACATCTGTGCTACTGGAAGTGGGACTTCCTTCATGCGACCGACTTACAGAACTGCCAAGAGCTCTCGGCCAGGCAGAGATGTTTAATTTCGTTTCTCCATTTGTATTTTTAATCCTGGAAACAAAAACAGAAACGTAAAGCAAGCTGACAGAAGAAAACAACTCCAGAATTCTCGAAAGCCCTGCTATTTCCCTGCCAGGCCAAAACACCTGCTCCTGATAATGATGGCTTTATGCTTATATACACCTGCCATCCAGAAGGGCTCCAGAGCACTTTGCAGGCTGCTTTATACATACACAAATCATTAAAACCACCAAAATTAAGCCGCTGCTGGGGCTAGATGGAGCAACTGTTCGACTGCACACAGCCATGCTGTTCAACTGTTTAGGACGTGAACTAAAAGGTACCATATCCAACTGAAGCTACGGGGGAAATTTAGGGTAGGGGGAATGTAATTGCCCAAACTGGATTTTGGCCAGTCGCTACTGAACGTATCTGCATGTGGAAAGCCCTAGGATGTTTGAAGACCACAAGCAGTCCAACCTTCAGTTTTATGAATTACCCCAAAGACAAACAATATACATTTCCTATATCGAAAATCCTCCTTTAGAAGTCCCTCCCTGCAGTAATTACTGTTTATGCCCTAACTTCAGACGCTCGCAGTATCTGACATCAGTTTTGGAAACATCCTGTGGTTGTAGCACTTGATCTTGCAGAGCTAGCAAACTGATAGGGTCTGACAATAAATGTCGATGATTAAAAAAAAAAAAAAATCATTTACAAAACACACACACACATAGTGGATCAGTTCCTCCTCCACACTCCCACAAGCCTAAAGAACTGAATTTCTCAACAGAACATAAAGCAGAACAACTGAGAGAGTAACGGAGCTGGCGCGCAGAGCACACCGAGGAGATACAGCGCTGTTTTCCAAAACCCTCCTCACACGGACAATACCAAATCAACAGCTGCAACATCAATAAAGCGGAATTAAGTAGGTGTCACTGCACCTACCAAGAAGGGAAAAAGGCATCGGGGAACTGGCATCGAAAAAACGCCGAGGTATGTTTAATAGTTGAGGCACAAATTTGCAATCTCAAATATATGCAGAACATGCAGAGTAACGTTTTGGAAATGGAAATGTGTTCAGCAGATAATCTCATCATACTGCTATCAGCAAACCATCAGAGATAATAATCTGTTTCTGTAAGGTAATTTAAAATAGAAAAAAAATAGATCAACAGATCAGGGCATCTTTTACTAAGACCTCCTCCACAGGTCTCTTTACTTGACAGTAGCTTTATTGTAATACTAGAAACAAAGAAAAATAAGTTCATAAGTGTAAACACAAACAAGTTTGAAATATGCCTGTCTTGAAGTTTCAGACACATCTGCCTCTGAATCCTCCTACGTGGTTTTACGCTTCCATTTTCATACTTTCTAAAATGTTTCTCCCTCAAATTTTTGTACAGTGTTCCTCAAAGTATCTTTTTTAAAACTTAGAGATAAGTATAGAAATAATTGTAACAAAGGAAGATTAAAAAACCCACAGCCTAAAAACAACATTTAAAACTACAAATATATTGCTTATTTAAGAGTTTCTAGATTCATGAACGGGAATGGAAACATGGTTCTGTGTTACTTTCTCCTATTTAACCAAACACAGCAATCCACAAGTATGTTATCAGAATAAAGTAGCCTGGGTACACCAAAACTATCCAGAGAGTTATTTAAAATAATGAGTGGATAGGAGCACCTACTTCTAAGTAAAACAGACCAGAACAACAACAAAAAACAACAAACTTTATCAAAGCGTTTTTACGTCAAGCATCAGACAATTTGCTCAACTAAGCTGTATATCCAGCTGTTAAATGTATGTATTTCCACTCTTTTAAAACATGGATTATAAACTTTATTGTTGCAGATGAGCCATCAGCCTTTATCAAGGTTATGATACTGTATTTCCGTTTCTTCCAAAAATAATTACACTATACCTTTGCACCTTCAGGCATGTTGTTGCAAACCCTCTAGAAAAATCCTGAGTCTGCAGAACCACGCAAGCTTCCCTACTGCTGGGGCATACAGATTTTGCTTTTGGTCCAAAAAAATGACGGTATTATGGAAAGTACCTAACGCTGGTCTCTCCTTTCCAAGAAATGATAGTAGAGGACAAAGAACCAGGTAAGCCAAGAGCCTTGGAGGAGTAGCATCACAGTACTTGAAAACAAACACTCTCCTACACCCACCCCGCATAAAAATAAGTACATAAACATCTAAGGATGCAAAAAGCTTAACTGTACTTGTGACTATGTTTTTTCAGTTTCACCACTCAGTTGAGAAGACTTTTGATAAAAATCAAATTTCATCAGTGGTAAAACAGAAACGCACCGAGCGCACAAACTCGAGGCTATTCTGCATGTCCAGGACACTGGTACCGAGTGGTTCAGACACAAATCAACTACCACGTCCTCCAGCAGGTCTCTGCAAGAGGACATCATTGCTTGCAAAATCCAGGCGCATCGATCACCGTTCAAATGAAGATTCACCTCAAGACAACTCCACCTTCTATCGGCGTATGAAGACAAAAAGAAAAGCTACAGCCCTTCATTTGAAACAAATGATTTGCCACTCTAAGCATCATGTCCTTTAGTTACTATCTTCATAATCATTTTAAAACCAAAGAGCTGGTGCAGTTTTTGGCAAACTCACACATGCACAAACCCAAAGAAATCCCCTTGCAACGCGTGCTTTCTCAGCTTGACAAAGTCACACGCGCTCCTTAGATGCAGTTTCCCGCTAGGGTGGACAGGAGAACAAGAACTGACAATTTCAAGATACCCTGTTAAAGGGCACGTGGTGCCCAGAGAGAAAGCCAGTCTAGTGCACGATCCAACACCCTGTCGTCCTGGAAGGAAAAGACACTTACCTCGTTTGTGAAGCCACCCTTCCTTCACTATTGCTACTTCATTCATAATGGCAGGAATGTCTCTCGGAAGATCAGCTTACGCCAAAAGATCACTGTTGAAATTTCTGAGCTCCAGCAGAAGCGTCCACAAAGGGGCTCTTGTTGGGTTTGCCGTTTTTCTCCTTCTCGGCTACTTCTAAAAGGATCAAAAGAAGAGTCCACCGTCATTTGAAGTATATCACATGGTAAATCGGGGATACAACAGGGAGTAGCTTTCATTGCTGGTTTGTTTTTATTATTTTAATTACAAATCCTAAATGAAGGCTTTGCTCTTCACAAAGATATTGCTGTCTCCACGGGTGGAGGTGCTGGAACAAGTGCCTGCTAGAGCCCTGCTTCTCCACACTGTCTAGAGCAGAGGCGGCTGCAAGACTCTGCCCAGAAGACATCTCCCAGCTCTCCAACAACATCAAGCTCCCCTCGACAATCAAAATTCTGAGATTTAGCAAAGTCTTGTTGTATTTCCTGGCAAGAAGACTTCCAGAACTTCTTCTGGAAGGTTTCCTTACAGCCTGCTGTATGCCAGTCTATCAACTAACACACAGTGCATCTTAGAGATAAAGCCCTGAGAGTAAAAATTCCCAACACTTTGCTTCACGTTTTCCTAGCTTCAGTGTCATCCTGTTCTCCCACTCAAATCTCCATGACTTTCCTCCAAATTGTCTTCTCTATCTTTTATATTTATGACTCCTACCTCTCTTAGACTTATACAAAGAACCTCAGATAAGCTCACGTACCTTTCTGCTATCCTAAATCAGCCCTTATAAGCACCGTGATCAATTTTATCACCCTTCTCTGAACTCGCTGCAGTTTGCTGCTGTCTTTCCTGCAATGAAATACACCTAAGCACGACTTAGGATTTTTACCAGTCCACCTTACGAGATGAAGTCCCTACCTAAATAGCTCAAAATTGCTGCATCTTATTGAAAACACATCTACCTCATGGCCGGCTACCACAGAAATGTTCTCCACATCTCCCTCCCTCACTGAAAGCAATCTCTTCCCAGATGCATCAGCTTTTATTATTTTTCTAAATTGAATCTGATTATTTTCCTGCTTGCGGTACAAATGTTCTCTGTTTGTTTTCCTTTAACGACTTCTGTGCTCTCAGAAGCGTCCGTACCTCCATCCAGCTTGGTATTAGTTACGCGATCAGAACTATAATTGGTGACACGTTCTCAGCAGTAATTAAGGAGCTTAATACAGCAGAACCTAGCAGCGTTTGGAACATGCCACCGAAGACCTGGCTGTTACCGGCGTCTCTCTCCCAATTTGGAGACCTCACATCCCCACCTAACAAATATGTACCAGCTCTGCTTGCATTTGGCAGGCGTGCGTCAATTACCGGTGAGCACGCAGGTGATATCCATCAGAAACTAGATTAAAAAGCAACTAATTCCGCATAACTCACTAAGACACAGCCCCGGGTGGAAGAAGCAGGTGGTCAAAACGAGTCCAACCCAGAACCCAAACACCAGCAGGGACAGAGGGGCTGCGCCTTTCACTGCCAGAGTGGTAAAACACTCTGCAAAGCCGGGGAATCCAATCCGAACCATCGCTGCAAGCCGAAATTCACTAGGAGAAGATGCAAGAGAACCAATATTCTGCCTGTGAACTTCCACTGTTTGTCACTAGTCCTCAGCTCTTCCAGTAACAGTTTATTTTCAGGGGAAATAATAAAAAAGATTATATTTTTTTTCCAAATTATGGATCTGCCATGTCTTTCTGCTTGTAATTATCACTCCGAGAAACAGATAAGACGTTTGCCTGAGGGAGGGAAAACACACAAAAAAATGACACTGGGACAAGAGACTTGTAAGAATCCCTCAATTTCCCAAATAAATATGCAAGGACCATATGCTGCGGAATAGAGACCAGCAACCCACTGCTACCAGTTGTCCACAACAAATTCCTTCGGATCCAGAGCAATTAAGATACAAACTTGACGAACATGGCAGGCTTTCGCCCTCCTTTCAAAAACACATGCACAACAGTCACGCTAGCTGAACTGACTTGTTGATGTCAACAGGAGACGAGACCTCACTTCAGGGCTTCACAGAAGCACCCAGCAATTTGCAAAGTGTTGAGCAAAACCCCCGAGATTATCACAGCTTAGGTATGGAAACGCAACACCAAGGTGTGAAAGTTAACGCGTCGAACATGGTCCGTAACAGAAAACGGGGACGGCGTAACCTGCCTCCGCGCCTTGAATTCAGCAACTCAACTGCATTGAGCCGACAACATCCTTTTCAACGACCGTACTTTAAAAAAGTTATGAGCCAAACTAGTCTGTAGAAAGCACAGTCCTATTATTTAAAACAGAAAAAGGTGCGAGGGCACGGAACTCGGGAACCTCCAGCTAAGTTATTCCAGGTTTGTCTGCGTTAACGCTTGCCAAGATTACCACCCGGCAACCTCCTGCTCCTCACGGCCTAAATCGTCACCTCAGACTGAATCAGAGTGACTACGCAGCCCAAAAAAGCAGATCAGCAAAGAAACCCAGAGTTCAGAAGAACTACTTGTTCTGGTTCCTGTGGCATCCAAAAAATTTGGGCTGCCCTCTGCCTACAGTTCCTATACAAGAAGCATCCATCCCCCACTGCTACCGTAGCCCTGCCCTCAGGGATGTGTCCACCTGCCCATCTCCTTCGAGGGGAAAGAGGAGCTTGAACAAGGCAGAGGATATTATAAAGGAGCCATGCACAGAACATCAGGTAGCATGGCACAACGAAGGGGGAAAAAAAACCACTAAACATCCCCTACCACCAACCTGAAGCGTGGGCTCCACCTCGCTCCTTCAGTGCACTGAATTTATTAGGGGGAACTTGGTTTTTCTTCAGCGTGAAGAGCTGGGAATCCCTTCTCACCGTGCAATAAGATGTCCGTAGATGCAGCTCCAACAGCAGCAAACCCACTCTATCTGGTATACTTCAAAAAACACGTCCAAATTGGGCTTAATATATGTATTTAAATAAAAGACTATCGAACAGAGTGATAGCAAGTAATAGAGTAATTTCTTGGAAGAGAATAGCAAGTTAACTACAGGTCAGTGTATTTCTGAAGATGTGTAAACCAGAGAAAGTTCCATTTGCATAAAATCCTTAGAGGGGAAAAAAAAAAAAAAAAGAAGTGATTACAGACCTCATTTATGGCCATCTAGGAATGGTTCCCAGTGAGCAGAGGGCATCTGAGGTAAGTATGACCTGGCTGCTCCAGCCTGTGTCTGCACATGACTGAATGCTGTCAAAAGCTAAACAACTCCGTCTTTTAGCGTTCAGTTTGCTTATTTTCAGCAGGCATTTCTCTAATACCTTTTTCAACTCCAAAATATTTCTCACACGGGTGAAGCGCAGTAAATCACGAATAGCGTGACATCAACACCCTATCACGGTGTGCGCTGATTTTATGCACGCATTAACTCCTTAGAGGCTATTAACTTCTCCACAAATAATGAGATAACTCACTTCCCTGTGCACTGCAGCAGTGAAACCTGCTTTAAGGAGTCGGTCAAACAAACAGAAGGTGGAGCTGAACCATCTTTTTCCGTATTTGGGAGAGTTCCTTCTCTTCTGGCTCTTCTACTTATGTTTGCATCCTTCTGCCTCCAAACCCCTCTGAGATGAATCTGTCCTCCTCGCCCTCCTTCCAAGGTGAAATTTTATATTCCTTTCTATCCAAACCCTAAAGGAGAGCAGGAAGAAAATGAATTCTTCCATAACGCTGAAACTTAAGCTTAGGGGATGCAGGAGCATCTCTGGTAATTACTTCATCTCTGTGAAGGAGAGAAAGCCTCGCTCGAAGGAGGACCAGATCCACCAGATCCAACCAGATCCTGTCCAGATCAGCTGGCAAGCTGGCTGTGCCCATCAGCCCAGATCAGGACCACAGCAGGATGGCTCAAAGAAGGATCCAGCTGCCTGTTTGCCTGCCTCGGCCACAGGACACGGTCACAAGAGTAGACAGGTCATATAAGAACTGGAGGGGAGCAGAGACGTGTGTGTTTGGGCCCAGGACATGTGATATCAGAGTAACCTGCGCTCTTTCACATCTCATTTTGAGCTCACAGCCAACTGCATCTAAACTGCACAGGCACACAACGAAGTTGGGCTCCAGCCAACATTTTAAGTAGAGCGTGCAGAGAGGTATCCCCACCAGGCTTTGACCGGTGAAGTACATCTCCTGCATTATGCAAATCCTACCTTCGGTGTTTCGCAGGAGCAGCGCTGCTTCCAGCGCACCCCAGGCCCTCTGAACTCACAGCAGCTTCGCACCATGACCCAGTTACCAAATCTGGGCAGGCAGCTTTCAAGAAAGCCCAGGACCAAGCAGTTCCAGCATCTTAGCTTACTTTACAAAAATGCACTGAGGGCCTTGAGTTAGGCGTGGTCACCAGTGTTTGCTCCTAGCCCATCTTAGAACAACGCCGCATCCAAACAGGTATTTCGTGACTGCTTGTGCTGCTTATTGCTAGGCTTGGAAATGCTCCTCTGATGCTAAGAGCAGTAGAAAAAATGGTAACTGGAGAAGAAAATAAAAATCTCTAAAGTCACTTCCACTTTTCTTTCAATCTGTCAGCGTAATCTAGGCGCACAAAGCTGTAATTTGTCTTTACTAATCAATAGTCAGGAGGTTAATTTTGTTCAGGTGAGGGGCCGGAGTTACGACACTCAGCTGCCCAAGCTGCAACCACAACTACGGTTTGATAGGACAAACGAAGCTGCGTATTTCAAAACCGAGCGATGGCAGAA
This sequence comes from Anser brachyrhynchus, assembly GCF_964034855.1. Taxonomy (NCBI): domain Eukaryota; kingdom Metazoa; phylum Chordata; class Aves; order Anseriformes; family Anatidae; genus Anser; species Anser brachyrhynchus. The sequence continues at coordinate 57,247,585 of NC_137699.1, forward strand.
AAGAAACCTCTTCATACTCTCTCTGTCAAAGACAGAGACAAAATCCTCTTTATGTTCCAAAGCAAGAACAAGTCCTTTTACAGTTTACACTCAAATAATTTAAGAACTGTGCTGCTCAGAACTTCTGCACCAACTTAAGATGCATTTAATCAAATTCCATTTTAAAGTCTTTATAACAGAAGTTTTGTTCAGCTCCCCAAACCAAGACAGTTTCGAACCTATTTGAACCCTTAATGTAATCACTTATGGGTCATTTTTACAAGCCACCAAACCCCAGTGCTGGAGCTACAGGTTACTTGCGGCCACTGGATCAATTCTTCCATTTGATTTATCACTGCTGGGCACCAAAACCAGCTCTATAAACGTCATACACGATGAAAACCCTCCTATTTAAAAAAATCAAAGGTAGTTCCACAGCGTCTTTAAATCTATTAACTCAGACAAACGTTGTGGCTGTCATCAGGAAATTAGCTACTACAAAAAAATAATTACTAGTCATGAAGTATGTCAAATTTATTTACCTGTAAACAAATATTCTCCTGAATTAAGTGTTAGTAACTCCCCTTTATAACTGTATTTTGAAATGTACATCCCTCCCCTGGCACAAACAAAACAAATAAATAAAACAAACAAGAGCAAATCACGGATTTGCTTCTTATCTGTTCGGGATGGTAGGAAAACAAAACGGAAAGAAAAATAGTTAAATACTTTCCAAAGGGCTTAAGGGGCTGGGGGGGAACCCCAATACGGTGTAATCTGCACTAGCATCAGTATCACACCGTAAAACATGTAAGAAGTCTCAGCGTGCTCATGTACTCTATTAGAACTGCGTGTTCTGCAAAGAAAGAGAAGTAAAAGTCCTAGAAGTCTCCAGGAACATCTCAGCAACTGCAGAATTTCACCTTTGGGGGGGAAGGGGGAGCAGGATGGGGCGAGGGGGCACCTGCAGACAGCACCCTACAGGTCTGCAAATAGAAAAAGGGGGGGGGGGGGGGGGGGAAATCGGCTGCAGAAAGGCTGCCCGAGGACCTGCAGACACGGGTGGGGGGCATCACCCCCCCGCGTGCAAACACTCGGTGGTCTGCAAAGCGGCGCGGGGCTGCCACAAAAGATAAGGGCAGAAAACGGGGGCGGGGGGGAGACGGAGGGGAAGGGGGCGGAGGAGCTCTCGGCTACTTTATTTGCCACACTTTCAGAAATAACCCGTGCCCCCCGCATTTCCCCTCCCCCCCCCCCCCCCCCCCCATTTCCCTCCAGGGATGCTCGGGCAGGTCTCGACCCCCGGCGGCGCTGTGCGGGGGGGGGGGGGGAGCCCGCTGGGAGCCCCCCACCCCGCCACGCTTCCACCCACCGCCCCCTGGGGGAAGCCAGCAGCTTCCTGCTCGCCCCGAGCCCCCCCCCAGGCCGGCTCCACCGACCCTGGCCGGGCCGCAGCCCCCCCTAAAACCTCCCCCCAAAAAAACCTCCCCCCACCCCCCACCACCACCCCCAGCTCGGCGGCCCCGGGGCTGGGCGGCGGAGGGGCGGCGGCAGCCCCCAGCCCGCCCCCGCGGCCTAAGGCGGGGGAGCCGGGGGACAACGGGGGGCGCCCCCCCAGCCTCACCCCGACACCCACCTCCCCTGCCCGGCCCCGCACGGCTCGGCTCGGCTCGGCTCGGCGGAGCAGGCCCCGGCGCTTCCTTCCCCCCCCCCACAGCCCTTCCCACCCGGGGGAGCGGGGCACTTACATGGCTGGAGCCCGGGGAGGAGGTGATGGGAGGGCGGCGGCGGCCGGGGAAGGGAGCCGGGGAGGGGAAGGGAAAAGGGGGGAGGGAAAGGGGGCAGCCGGCCGGGCCGGGCGGGCTCTCCGGCGGGTGCCGAGCTCTAAAGGCCTAACCAGGCTCACGGCAGCCGCCGCCTCCTCCTCCTCACCATCCCCGGGCGGCGGGGCGGCGGCTCCTCCTCCTCCTCCCCCTCTCGCAGGCCCACGGGGCTCGCACAGCCGCTCCGGCTGCCTGCCGGCCTCCCTGCCCGCCTGCCTCCCCCGCCGCTCCGCCTCCGGCCGGGAGGAGCAGCCCTGCCTTTCGCCTGCCTCCCCCCCCACACACACACCTCAGGGAGCCGCGGGTGTCCGCGCTGCCGCCTCCTTCCCCCCCCCCCCCTTCCCCGTCCGTAATCCTCGCCCGGCGGCCGGGCTTCCCGAAATGCTGATAATTAGCCCCAAAATGCGAGGGAGCCGTGGGGAGAGGCCCGGCGGCCTCGTGGCACCTCGGCCTGTGGGGAAGAGGGTGCTGTGTGACATGGATGTCACCCTGCCCGAGCGGGGGGGGGGTCGGACAGGATCACCTCAGGGTCCCCTCCAACCTCAACAATTCTGTGTCACCTCAGCACCGCAGCACCGGGGCGGCTTTGTGAGGCTTCCCCGAAACCATAAAGTACAAATCCACGCACACGCTACGCACACAGGCATTCCCTGCGCCTACTAAATACTGATCGATCAAATAATGGGGTATCACGGTATCCTTGAGGATATTTCAATACCCTTTTCCACAGCAGGTGGGCTGCGAGGTGCAGAAGGGCCGAGCAGTTGCCCAGGGGCTCAGGTAGGACAGCAGCCAGGCCCATGAATCTGGCTGCTGCCTCTCTCTAGGCCGCCCTTCTGTCAGCAGCAACACCCCAAAACGCCCCAAAACGCCCCAAATTGCTGGAGTGACTCGAACTATTGCTTGCGGCAAGGCAATATTTTGTCAGGCTTTAAGAGCCGCTCTGCTCTGAGAAAAAAAACGATGCTGCGGAAATGGCTTTGACAGATTTATTCCTTCTCTGTGCTTCCAGTATCAAAATTTGCCCTGTTTACTCATTAAGGGATTTTGTTTATTTTCTAATTGACAGTGCCATAAACTCTAACTGGGCTGTAAGGATGATTTGATTTGTTCAGGAATGTACGATCACTGATGATCGCGTTTCTGTAATTGGAAGCTAGTTAGAATTTAGAAAATGGCACATCTTCCCACAGCGTTGCACTGTTAACAAAATAAAGGTGCATAAAATGTGTTTACAGCAGTAAAGCTGGGGAATACGACTCTGCATTTACACTGGCAGCAAATCTATTTAATATAATAAGAGGCTTCTGCACCATGCCATTTGAATGATTATGGGTGTTTACTGATATTCACATTTTAATTTTTTCTTCTTCCATTTTGATCAACTAGGGGGTCTGTCCGAATTACCATATCCACCACGAGTTTTCTGAGTGCCAAATGGATCGCTGGATTTTGCGTACATCAGTGCACTAGAGGAGCCAGTGACAAGAAAGAGGAGGAAAGGGTTTGCTCTTCTTCAGGATGGAGGGAGAAAGAATGAGACTTCCTTACCCGCCAGCAAACAGACCATTTCCTCCTGGATGAACTGCTTCACCGGTATGGCATTTTCTGTAGCTCTCCTTTAGGATTAGGAAAGCATGCTTCAGCACAGTTTTAAAAATGTAACGTTCGGGTAATTTAACAGAAGAAGCAAACCCCCCCCCCGTACAGGCCTAATTGCCTAATGTAGGGTCAGATCCGCATCTACTGTCAGTGCAAAGATTTGTATTGGTGTGAGGGCAGAATGAAATGGCTGAGAGAACTGTCCACACCCTAATAATATGCGAAGGTAATGGAAGGAAAAATCTGTAACAAACTCTCTGGGATTGTAATCACATTTCTACATAACATGCATTAAGCTCAGAATATTAAGTGTAGACTAAAATGTAGGTAGGTACCAAAGATATCTTTAAAAGGAAATTATTTGTAAGTGTGCAAAGCTTGCAGTTAAGACAATATATAGATAACTTAAATGGTTTATTTTCTTTTATTTTTGTTATGAGCTAATTTTGAGTCTTCAGCCTGCAATTACATTTAGCAATAGAGTGTAAATACTGGACTTCAGGGCTGTAAGACACTTTTGTATAGGCAGGGGGATCTCTGGTAACAGATCTGATTGCAGGAGAGCTTTCTTGCCTTCCTGCCAAACTCTGTTCTGATTGATAAGCTCCCAGGCTGCGTGGTGAGCAAGGTCATTAGGACTTCCCCCCTGCAAACGAAGCAGCAGTTTTAAAAATAAGGTCATATGGTAAACATAGATTTCAGTCCTGAAGAGAAGAAAATAAACCTCTGTTGTTTGCTAAAAAGGAAGTGCAATTAAAAAAAAAAATTCAACGCGAACAGATTGTTTAGATTTGCCGACTGTTGATTTACCGTGATGAAAGACAGACCCAAACCAGAAAGTTTGGATCCCGATCTGGACCCGACATTCCCCAAATTTGAAGGGGGAGTTAGATTCGGAGTCTGGAGTAAGGCTTGTCTCTCAAACACAGCAAAGTACTGTGGATAAAAATACCCAGGTAAAGTAGGAAGTGTGGTCTGCAGCAAGAGTGACTTTGTATCAACAATGAACAAAAGCAGGCCTTCTTTTCTCTGAGAACAATGAAATCACTCAAGAATTGTTATAAATGCAAACAATGCAGGCTTTATCATTCAGTTATCATCAATGGGATTATAGTCTATAAACCCTAATTTTGAGGGAAGTCCCTAGATTTCCCTGAGCGCTTCCTCAAATTTCACATCTATTTACTCTAGTTTAAATGGTTCAGGATAAGGTGCATCACTGTTCCTTGGTGTTGTATTACCCTAAGATACTGAACACAGGGGTTAGTGGCAAAGAATGGTTGATTCCTAGACCCTGTATCAATACCACAGCAGAAGAACAGGCACTCCTGTTCCCATCCATTTTTAACAGATATATAGGTAACGTATAATTTGATGTCACTTTTCAAGTTATTTTAAAATGTCTAAATTACGCAGCTTTGGATAAAAAATGTTTTTTACCCAGTCGGGTATAAAAAGAAAGAATAGCACGGTAAGATGAAGTGGAATTATTGAGTTCACCACCAGTAGAACAAGTTCTGTTCTATTACTGCAAGTAGTAGCAGCACATTTATGGTCCAACAGGGAATTTGTACCTCCCTTTTTAAAAGGTGGGCTGTACTCAAGGGAAAAGATTGTATGAGATCCCATTAGGGTTACAGTATTTCAGTCTAGGCATTAAAAGTTTTTAAATGAACAGCTCAGGTTTGATCTTAGGCAAAAATCCATCTTAATAAGTATGCAAATTGAAAGTGCATTTCGCAGGGCCAACTGTAATTAACATAAGTGTGCTGCTAAAATTGAACAAATCCCATGTTTGGAGGTGTATTTCTCGACAGCAAAACAATAGCAGGCCATCTAGAAAAAAAAATAAATACAGTCATATTGAAACATTGTGACTTTGCTTTTTAGAAATTCGTCCGGTCAATACATGACTTCAGTGTTGGCTACACTGGTAACTCGAAGAGCAGCGATCTGAATTATGCCTGTTTGCTAGAACATTTTTGAGAGCTCTTCCCGATGACTTGCTAAAACTCCTTGGAGAGGTCAGACAGGAGACCTATGTTTAGTTTCCAGATTCTTTTTCCCGGTCGCCAGCATGCTAAAGCTGGGCAGCACTGGGGCGTCAGCACGCTTCCTCCAGCTGGAGCAAGAGGAAGGCACACTTCCCAGTCCTGCAAAGAGCTTTTCTGGCTGAGTCATGAATGGTGTTGTTGACAAACTCCAAAGCCAGAGCCGTACAGTCCTCTTCATCAGGAATAATGATAGCTGCAACATAGGGCAGCAAACATGCTGGGGGGAATTTGGTATATAAACAGGAACTGAATGGTTTGCATAGAAAATGCACTAGTTATAGAGCATACAAAAATAGCAAATATATCAGTTGTGTCCCATACACCACCACAGTTGTTTTTGTTATTGCAGTAGTAACCACAAGTCCCTTTCTGGACCAGGCACCATTAGGCGGTGTAGAGACACATCAAAAGACACAGCCTCTGGTGTTAATGGACTGAAATCTACTTCAAACTGCTGATTTTCTCCCGTATTAGTAAAACAGTATTTCGTGAGTTCTTAGTTCTGGGAAAATACCTGAGAATGCTGAAACTCCAGTAATCTGTGTGAGGAAACTTTGCGATCCTAACTATACTCAGAAAGGAAAACCCTGTGACACTGAAATAGTGAAGCTATACGCACATATTGAAAGTAGAAACCCAAAGTAAAAGCTGCTAGGTTCCTGTTACGTTCCCATCTCTCACACTCCCACCGCTGATTATGCTCTTCTCTTAAAATTACAGTTAAGCACAATATGGGCATATCAGATTGAGTGCAGTATTAGTGATTGATTATCCCTGCAGATCCCAACAAGGAAATGTGGAAGGAGCAGCAGCGCAGCTGGGCATGGGCACGGCAATAGACCATGGGAGCACTGGTCCTGGCCGTGCTGAGCTCCCAGTAGAAGCCATCACGGAGTCGATCTTTCTCATGATCTTTACAATTTCCTTCACATCAAGAGCTTTAATGGAGCTGTGAAAGTTTTAGGCATTATGGTGACACAGGCTTCCTAGATCCTTTGAAATGTGTCTAAGTGAGACATCCAGTGAACTGGCAGGTGGGTCTTTGTATTATTATTATTATTTGTATACTAACGCTAGAAGAGAAGGGATTGCTTTTAATTTCTTCAGTGTAATTTTAATGGCATCTGCTTGCACACAAGAACCTGCTACAGTTTGAATCACCTCATCAAAATTTCATAGTTTGGAAACTTTTAAAGGCAGAAATGGCCATTCCAGTATCCTTCTGGGCTGACCTCCCAGCTCCTGCAGCCATAAAATTGCACTTAGTGATGTCTTCATCTGTATTCACACCTCATGGGTAAAAGAGATGACACTACCGTGAACCAAATAAAATCAGAGAAAGAGAGGAAAGGTAAATTCCTGTCTTTGGTGCCCTCTTTACTCCAGAGCCATGCTGTGTCTTTGTTTCTGCAGTCAGACACCAGTTGAAAGACAATGGGCTTGTGGAACAACAACAGGGAGAGGAATTTCTGCTTTATTTATTATACAAGAATCTGTCCTGTGAAAGGAAAGGAAAGCCCCGGTAATACAATATCATGTGGGACAGTGTTGTGTTGGTTGCTTTTGTAGGTGTCCAGTAAGTGCAAATTCTGCTCAGAGCATTTTTGGGTGTGTTGTTTTGTTTTCTTTTTCAGTTTAAGCATCTCTCCCCTCTAGTTCTTTGGTGTCTAACCAGGTCTGACCTCATGCTGCCACTTGTCCTCAACTAGATTACTGAGGTCTTTCCTTCTGCCTGACTTCCTACTGCCACAAAACTCTTGAAAGTTTTTACTGACCTTTGGCTCCATCTTTGCTGTTTTTGTTAGCTGTGCCTACATTTAGGTTTGCGGCTGTAGCATACTGTGGCCAGAGCAAGTTAGTCTATCCTGCTTTTAGGGGCAGGGCTTCTTTCCAAGCCCGAACCCTCTTCCTCTCCCCCCCGCCTGAAGCTTCCTGTGGGTAACGAGGCGAGACGGCTGGGTCTGCGTGAGCAGTAGTGGCCTTGAGGTGTCTTCCAGAGCGACCCGGCTGGTGTGGAGGACCCCATCTCCACGCAAACAGAGTACTGACAAAGGGGGAAGCTTCAGGTGAGTTGTAATAGGGTCCCATGGACTGAATGCCTGGCAGTGGTCGGAGTTCACTTGAACTGGAGGACATCTCTGCTGTGGATTCACCGGAAGGGAGCCCAGCTCATGCACTCCAAGACTGGTCCGTGATATGAACCGAAGCACGAGTAAATTGCCATGATCAGGAGAATCACTTTCGAAGTGCGTTCTTGATCCAGTCTAAAATGCTAATGTAGACCCAGCCATAGAAAAGGCTGCTGCCGCATGAACTGAAACTGTCTAGAAATTTATGAAGGTATCAGAAATGAGGATCAGGCACATGCACAAATACCGCCAAATTCAGGCCGAAAACAGCCCGCTGCTATAAAAAGTTATCCATTCGGCTGTTCCCCCCTCACCTCTTGCCATGCTCAGTACCCAACACCAGTTTTCTTGGGCCCTGAGCCTGCAGATAGTGCCTGGCTGCTCTCCTTCCCATCCCAGCCTCGAACAGGATGGCTCACACATTAAGCTGGGTCCCCCAGGAGCCTGTGCAGAGCAACACCATCCCTTCGGGGCCGTGTGGGACAGGATGTCCGTGTGTCTGTGCTCAGTGCCTCTCACGGCCGCTGCAGGAGCTTCTCGGTGCCCCTGTGGCATGCACGCTACATCTTAAAACCGTAAAGGCAACCGTGAAAGAAAGCCACCTGTTGACCTGTCTTGCAGTCTTTCCTGCCCTCAGGCTTGTCATCTGCATTCGGCTGGAGAACCGTGTTGCAAAAGCTCCTCAGCCAGCTCCTCCTCGCCAGGCCGGAGGGAACCAGGCCCGCTGCGTTTCTCTGCCGCATGCAGCCTGGCTCTCGCACGGCATTCCCGCTGCAGCCCCTGAGCCTGCCAGGACACGCTGGAAGCCGTAGAAAATGATGTCACGGCATGGGCAGGGCTTCCTCGCCGCCGATAACATCTCGGCAGATGTCCTCCAGACGTGCTCATGGTTCTTCCCAGGATAGCATCGTTATTTCCCATTTACCGTTCCCCCTTCCACCTTTTATGTTATCAAAGAAGTGACTTTTTGCTAAAAGTAGCCCTTTTGTTCATATTAAAAAAATGGAGTTTTGCTGCAGTTGTTTTATTTTTATTTTTTTAATTTACTTTTGAGCAGGAAAACGTTGCGATTCAGTAAAACACCAGTACTCAGACACTTAAAAGCACCTAGGTACCAGACTCCTGAACTTTATGATTTTCCTTTGTTCATTCACCCTCTTCCAAAATAAAGCAAGCAATAAACAAAGTTTCTACACTGCATACATTATGCAGGCACCCCTGGGATCCTGTTACCTATAATCCAGCAGGTTTTACTCCCACCTACTGCATCTTGTCCATATTTTGAAAATCAGATCTACCCCAGGGTACCCTCCTGGATGTGTAGAGTTCCCCTGAAATCAGTGGGGATCTGCTTAAGGACGTAACTTCACAGAGCATCTGTTGTTCTATATTTACACAGTACCCCGCATAATAGACATGAAACCTGATTAAAGCTCCAAACTCTACCGCCGTGGAAATCAGTCTTGTTATTGACTGATGACTCAACATGTCTGAATTTAGATGGAAGAGGGCTACTTTCAATTCCCAGCTCTTTTATAGGCTCTCTGCATAACCTAGCCAAGTCATTTAATCTCTGTACCTCAGACACTCCTGTATTTAATACAGACAAAGTCAATAATTGATTAATTCCCTTCCCCCAGCGCTTTCTTTGTTTTTTTTGGTGAGAGGTTCTTCGGGGCAGACACTGCCTCCTGTGAGGTGCCAGGACACCACATAGTACAAGGCAGCTCTGGCAATACCGTAAACAATAAAATAATTTTAATGTTCAGTAGCACAGAAGCAGCTGTGATTGCCCTAATATTTGTCCTCACAGAATCACTTTTAAATTGAAAGCACACCTGGGACAATTCAGTTCCAGAAGAGGCTCAACATGATCCTGGGATTATGACAATCACAAAGTAATCTGAGCTGCAGCATTTCCTCTTACAAAGTAAGAAAAGGTAAAATGAAAAAGAGGCTTCTCTTCTCTTCTCTTCTCTTCTCTTCTCTTCTCTTCTCTTCTCTTCTCTTCTCTTCTCTTCTCTTCTCTTCTCTTCTCTTCTCTTCTCTTCTCTTCTCTTCTCTTCTCTTCTCTTCTCTTCTCTTCTCTTCTCTTCTCTTCTCTTCTCTTCTCTTCTCTTCTCTTCTCTTCTCTTCTCTTCTCTTCTCTTCTCTTCTCTTCTCTTCTCTTCTCTTCTCTTCTCTTCTCTTCTCTTCTCTTCTCTTCTCTTCTCTTCTCTTCTCTTCTCTTCTCTTCTCTTCTCTTCTCTTCTCTTAATGTAATGCATATGGATTCCAATCTTAAATAAAATACCATCAGCCACACAGCTTTCCCTCTTCATGAGAACAGCTGGGGAAAGCTATTATTATAATTTGCAAATAATGTTACCCCTTTATGTGTGTCAACGGAGCTTTCTTTTATGGCATGTCTTCAGCTAGACAGTTTCTTACATAACAGTATTATTCTTTTTTTATTTCAGACAGTTGTTAGGTGATGGCTTTCCATGTATAGGTTCTGTTAATGAATAATCATCAGTTACACAGCTAGTTACCTCTAAAAATAATTAGTATTTTGAAATTGGGAAGATACATCCCAGGTTAGAATATGTGCCAAAATAAAGCACAGGAGCAAGCACATATCCCTGCAGGTATGCCATACAACTCGGGCAGACTACATTATTAATACAAATCACTTCAATTAAAATTGACATGTCAGATAATTAATAGCATGTTGATTGATAAACAAGGCATCGCTCATTTTATCCCGGCGTTTGTTAATTACCTGATGCTGCAGCTGACTGGAGAGGACACACTTCTGCCCTGGGAACAGAGGTTTTTTGCGCGTGCTTTCCAGTTTACCAGTGATTAGCAGTACCCAGAAAATAACAGTATTTTTTAGCTATGGGATTTAAAGTTTTGTATCTCCCTGCATCACAGCTGGCACACAGTGTGCATTCGTTCGTGCACAATAGGGTAAATATTATCTGCTGTGTGATGCTATAGAAAATTCTCACTTTATTTCCTTACTATATGTTTGTTCGGTTTTTTTTTTTTGCTTCTTTCCTGTATTTCCCCCCACACGTTAGACAGCACTGGTAGCCTCCCCTGCAATCTGTAAGAGCGGGCACACTGCGACACTGTTGCAGGGGTTCCCTACAGCAGCGCTTCCCAGTGCCATTGATCAAGCCACGAGCACTAGTTAAGCAATGCAAGGTTGCTCTAATTCCCTGACTCATCTCCTGTTCCCCCTGGAAATCATAAATGTGGTGCTGGAAACCGAACCGCAGTCCCCTGACTGCAGCAGGACGAGGTAGCTTGGATTGCTGAGTCACCACGTTGACCCACACGGCTCAAATTTCTGTTTATAGTTAGCAGGAGTCGAAAATGCTCATTGTAATCTTATCACGGTGGAGGTACTAACTGCACATTCTCCAGAAATGTATTCAGCCTGGCTCTCTGCTTGGGGCTCAGATTCCCCAAGTCACTATTAGCCTAATATTTACAAAAACACATTTCATTTTAGCGGCCTTGAGTTATTATATTCTTGGGGTCCTTTTTTTTATGCATATGTCATCTTAGAGCTAATCAGCATTCTGGTCTTGTATTTGCAACTGCTGAGAAAGTCAGATCTTAAAAAGCCATAACTCCCCGACAATTTCTGCCTGTCAATAGCTCATAGAAGCTGCTTGGATGTAGTAAGTAGTGTGGAGGAAAACCGAAGATCAAATTATTTTCAGGTATGAATTAAATCTATTTCTTTGAAGCAGCCAATGTGTCTTCTTGCTCTGCAGGATGAAATTCTCCTTGTTATGTACTGCATGCTTTTACAAACACTGATATTCTTATGAGCACGCTACCCATTTCTCAACATCTGATAGATAAATGTCTTGCACTACAGTTGCATCCCTATGCAGTACTTCTGATAACGTTAGCTAACGAGCCCCACCGCTTTAGAAAGAAACCTTTTGTTCCAGTCTGCAATGTGACAAGGAATGTAGTTGACGTGTGCTTGACTGCAGAGACGTGGAAATGCAGAAACGCTCACATGCTGCAGTTTGTTTATAAAATTGATCTTGACCAGTCAACATAAAATGCATCACGTCAATGCAATTGCCGTAATGCTCCTTCATTAGGAAAAATGACTCCTCTTGTGCACAGCGCCGGCGGTAGTTGAGTGGGGATGCCTCAGCTGCCCTTTCGCACTGGCTAACCCATAAAAGTCAGCTTACAAATCAAAGCAAAAAATGAAAATAGATCAATGTAAATAAAGACGAAGGAGGAAGAGACTCACATCAGAGAAGACACAAATGAAAAGGCATGTGACCGGTTTAAAACACGAATGAGCTTCTGTTAAAACAGCTCTCTTCAATGACCTTCTTTCCTGCCATGTGACCAAATGCTTCAATCAGGCACTGTAAAGCAAAGGAATGCTAAAATTGCCTTTATTTTCATTTCTGATCTGGCCGTGTTAGCATATACTTGCTGTATTCATCTATAGCCCAAATAATCTCACTTTTTGCTGAAGTCAAAGGGAGTTGTTCTCCCAGCCTCCCTCCTGGCTCTCCTCTGCGCCGCAGCGCCGTGGCTGCCCTTTTAAAACCCTGAGGGCCCGGGGCCAGCCAGCTCCCTGCCCTTATCAGACCCATCTGGGAAGGGAGCGAGCAATTTTAAAGCCAGCAAGGGGCTGCGGAAGAAAGCTGGGCTCGGAAAGGTCCTGCTCTGAAGGGCAAACCTCTCCCAGAGCCGCCCCCAGGCTGTGCAGAGGGACCTGGTCTCAAGGGTTTTTACCTAACCAAGCCAAATGCCCTCAACCAGGCACGGAGGGGTGCCCAGGTAGCTACCCACATATATAAAACCCTCTCGTTTCTCAAGCTCCACGCTGAGTGGCAGCCCCTGAGCTGGAGGCAGCGCTCACGCAGTCGCACCCGGTGCCAAATGCGGCAATATGGTAACTCCTTCCTCGCCCCCCCCCCGCCCCCCGCTTACACTTCCAAGAATCACAGAAGAATTTCTGACGTGCTCCAACATTGAACAAAGCAATCTCTGATCTTAAGAACGAAAGAAAAAAAAAAAACCAAAAAAAAAGGGTTCAGTTTAATACAGGCAACTGGCAAAGATTCAAACTGCATCTTACTGTAGCCAAAGCAGCTCACCAATCCCGAGGAGGGATGCGAATTTGCAGCTCAAGTCAGATGCCTAATTATTCATTTCTCCTTATCTCGCTTGTAAAATCTCGCCAAGACTGCACCCATCCCTGTATCTCTAGGCATGTGAATACCACTCCAGAAGAGCCGAAGCCTTCAACAGCAGGCCTGCTCCCAAGTTGCCGCATAACCTCCGCGCGCTGACAACACGCACCTGGCCTTGGAACGATGCTGCCTCCTGCCTGGAGAGGTACCACGCCATCCCCGGCACCTCAAAGGCTCCCCTGGACTGGTCTCACCAGGCAAGAGCGTGCCCTGATCCAGGGATGGTTAAGCAGAGTTACCGCGTGTGACAAATAATGTCATCTTTTTCGCCTCAGGCGGTGCCCGAGATGGAATAGGCAATCTGTTCCTGGCTGCACAGAAGGGGCTTCCTCAAACTGCTGAGGCAAAAAGGAAAGTGAACCGGGGAGAGGGTAAAACATGCAGGTTGTGCCGTGTAAAAATAGGCGTTTCGAACACAGCTTTGCTCCCAATTCTGTTTTCCTCCCAAATTTGTTCCCCACCCAGCTTCCTCATCTTCCGTTCGCTCCCCACCCGTGCCTTCCGAGATGCCTTTTGGAGACGCACCGCATGCTGGTTTTCTTCAGAGCTTGACTTCGGTCCCACTGAAGTCCATGTCAGTCTTGGAGAAGGACCTGAGAGGACCACATCTGAGTCCCGGAGGAAGGACATTTTGGCTTCTGGCCGGGCTTCGATTATAAAGCCAAAGCAGGATTTTTTTTACATGCTACCTGCAATTAGGTTGTAGCAGTGCCTGGAAGGAGTGACCTGAGTGATGGATAACTCTTGTGTAGGCTTTCCACGGGGACCAGTTTCAGCCAGGTAAGAGTTAGCCCCACTTAGAGAAACTTCTGCCAGCTGTATGGCCTCAGAGAAGTGCTGAGGATTAGCTTCTTAGCATACGGTGTAAGAGGACACTATGGTTTCCTGCATCATCTCCCACTTCTAGATTTGCTTATACCATATCAATTCTTAAAGTGATTATTGGTTCATTACCTCTGGCTTCAAAAAACCTGCAACTTTGGAGCACAGGACATGTTGAGGTTGAAATTTATTTCAGTGTTCTCTCTTTTGGCAGTGGCTTTGTGCATGGTTTGGGCAAGGGATGTTTAAATAAAATTCCAACTGCCTAATGCAAAACCAAAGTGATTTTTTTTTTTAACCTCACAGACCTTTCTAAACTGCAGCATTTCGCATGATCCTTGGAGAGTGTGTGACACCAAAGCCCCTCTCCGAACAGCCTGGCTGTTTTTTCTCTTACGCTTTAGACAGAACAGGCATCAGTGACATTGATACATAATTTAGTCACCACCTTCAGGGTACGTTAATTTAGCAAATTCTCTAATTTGCTAGGAATTCGCATAGATGAATTGATGATTAAATAGGCGATTGAACCAAAGAGCCCAAACGGAGCAGTTTGTTGCTAATTTAAATGCCGTCTATGTCTAGACCATTCTCCTTGTTACATTTTAATTGACCTAATTATTTCCAAAACCACTCTTTTTGTCGCTTCTTTAACATTTAGATTGTTCTGTATGGGGGCTGGATGTGGGAGGAGAGCAGTTCTGGTGTATTCCAACAGCGGAGAGTATTTTAAGCAGCAACTTTGGTTAGCAGCAGCAGTCACCGGTTACAGAGCTGCAGGGCGTAGAGTTGGGGAGAAGACTGTGGGCTACCTGCTACAACTTCTTCACCACATCCACTTTTACCGCGCCTTATGAACGAACGCATCTCCAAAGAGATGATTTCAGTGGGGTTTCAATGCTGGTGCTCAGGCATTCAATCGAGGTGCTGCAGTGTGATGAGCTGGTGCCCGCCAGCCGAACCGAGCTGCTACAGCCCTGTGCACACTCTGGCTCCTGCGAAGGTGCACTTCTCGTGGTGGGGAAAGCACGACTGAAATAGCGCATGCTCGCTGTAGGGAGCGATTGTAACTGCTTGTAGGAGCAAGCACCTGCATGGCCCAGCTGGCGTGAGGTGGCTTGTTCGCCTGCAGTACCTGCATTGTGTACCCGAGCCCTGCAGAGGCCTAATTTCCCCCCACATGGTGGTAATGTCTTTAGTTTGTGGTAGCGAAGAGGTCAGGTGTTGGAGGAAGGAAAATCAGATGGTAAAACACAGTTCTAGTCCCCTAGGGCCTGTATATTTAATGTCAGAAAGCTGCCCAGACTTCTTGTTGATATTCTGCCTGGAGAACCCACCACGGTCAGCGGTAAGCTGTTGCACATGGTTCATCGTCTGCCCTAAACACATGCTCGTGCATTGAGGCTGAACTGAAAAAGGCTTCTCCTTTCAGCTCCTTTGGCTGCTGGACTATCAGCAAAAGCTACGTGCAGTCATTGGTGGAGCTAAAATGGCCGTAAATATGTTTAACTCTTCTAGACTGCACTGGCAGATATCAACGTGACCAAAGCTGTCTCTCTTTCCCTCTTTTTGAGAGACAAACTGAGATGAGGGAAAGAAAATAACTTGTCCCAGGGTCACACACAAAACCAGTGACAGTGCAAACTGGAGAGCCTGGATGGCTCAGCTCCGTGCTTTTAGCTTGGGGCAGCGATGTTTTTACCAGAGCTCATACTGTCGTCAGCCTGCACCTCACTGACTTTACCTAAATTACCCCTGGCTCAGTTCTGGTGGCTGCAAGATGAGAATGAGGCTTAAGATGCATAAAAAGGCATTTTGTTATCCCTGGTGGCTGCTTTGATATTTCTCAGATTTCTGTAGCTGGAGACATGTCAGTCAGATGCTGTGCCAGATGTTTCCCACAAACTGTCATAGAAGGGCAATAACTGGAGCGAGGTAGGGACCGACCCAGCCATACAGATGGTGGCCAGCCTCAGAAGACCAGCCTGGCCAACAGAGCCACCGAGCTGCAGCCACTGGGACAAAACAGCTCGAGTGGTACCCCTGGACCATGCTGTCTCCTTTCCTCCCTCCCCAGCGGTTAGGATTTGTTGGCGGGGCCAACTGAACAACCATCAGCAAGAAATAGCACAAATGTTGTCGATGTGAATGGTCCTGCTCCAAAAAAAGCCTCCCTACGTCTTCCACGGTGATGTTTCTCTTCCAAATCAGGAGTGCTGGATGGGTGTTTCCTCTCCAGGGCTACACCTGAATCTGGGGCTTTCCAGGACCTCTTTAGCATACAGAGCACTGGATGTTTGCTGTCGGGCCAGGCCACCAGGAATTTCTGTCGTGTGCTCATTTCTCACATTAAGTACATAAAAGCATCACTCAGGCAGCCAAGGCTCACAGATCCAGCTACGCACTACCAAAGCTTTGCACTTTGCCACTAACCGTTGCAATAGGCAGCCAAAAGCTGCGTGCTAGATCCAGCAGCCTCCTCCGGAGCTGGTGCACCATCCACAGACGCAGGGCTTTTCCCCTCTCCCGAGTGCCACGTGGCCGTGGGGCTCTCCAGCCCGACACCCAGATTTCCTGAATTAGGAAGCCAGTTAGGTCAATGGCAGAGCAACGGACTTCTCCTTTCGTGCAATCATAGAATCACATAAAAATTAAGGTTGGAAAGACGTTCAAGATCATCTGGTCCAACCATCACCCTACTACCAATGCCACCCACTAAACCATGTCCCTACGCACCAGGTCCAACCTTTCCTTGAACACCCCCAGGGATGGTGACGCCACCACCTCCTTGGGCAACGCGTTCCAATGCCTGACTGCTCTTTCTGAGAAGAAATGTCTCCTACTTGATTTAATTGTTGAAGAGTAGTGCTCTTTTTTCAATTCTTTGTTTTAATTGTTGAAGAGTAGGGGCATGATGTTTCCCTTTTTCCACTCACCGGGGACATTGCCCGGACTTTTCAACTATGATGGAGAGAGGCTTGGCAACTACATCAGCCAGTTCCCTCAGGACCCTGAGATGCATGTCATCAGGTCCCATAGACCTGTACCTGTTTAGATTCACCAGGTGGTCTCGAACCTGCTCTTCACTTACAGTGGGTGGGACTTTGGCCCCCCAGCCTCTATCTGTGGGTTCAGGGAAATGAAAGGCTTGGGAAGCCCGTCTACCAGTGCAGACGGAGGCAAAGAATTTGCTGAGTACCTCAGCCTTCTCCATGTCTGTCATTACTAATTACTCAGATATAGAAACTCACTCCTAATGTAAGAAATTAGCCACCTATAATTGCTAACACGCTACTATTTTCACCCCTCAGTCTATTTTCACAAATGTTAGAGGCGCATGGTGGCCCTCGGGGACTCCTCCCATCACCCCAGCGCAGCAGATCAAAGGAAGCTGGGTCCTCTCTTGTGCTCTTCCTCGAGGCTCTGCGCAGAAGGGATGCCACCTCTCACACAAGAGCTGGGGGATGGGAAAGAAGCACTCACATAACCCCTGAGAATTGGCAAGAGTTCTTTATTGCCAGGACATCCTGCAGGTAAGCCTGCGGGATGTCCGTGGTGTTTGGTGGCTCCAAGCTAATGGTTGGCATGGAGCCTGAGCGACAATGAGTAGGGAGCTTGCGGGGCCCTGCTGCGAAGCTGTCGGTGTTCTCTGATCACAGAGCAAAGACCTGCCAGAGTAGTCCCAGGTCTGATGTGGCCGAGGTGGATCCACTTCCATAGGTTCCTCCGCCTCTTCTTGTGGACCCACCTCCATGGGCTCCACGGTGTTAGGCAGGAGGACAAGCCAGTCCTTGCCTGGGACTGCCCACACGGGATGCCTTCCATCAGGTATGTTCTCCGGCCAGGGTGCTGAACCAGGGGGTCGCCCAGTTCCACGTTTAGGTCCCATGCCGCTCTCCAGTTCATTTCCAGGGATGGATTCAACGCTGCCGTCTGTTTTACGGCCACGGCTGGGTCCCACGCTGCGTTCTGGCCGATGGGCACGCCTCTGCTCCCCACGGCTCCCTGCCTCACGCTCCCGCCTTCGCTCCGCACCACCACTGCACCGCTGGCTAGGCCCAGGCCCCCTGCTGCTGGATGTCTGAGGGGCCGGCCTGTTCGCCGCATCGCTGCGGTGCCAATGATATCTCCGATACGTGTCTGCGGGCCGGGCACCAGACATCCCCCGGGCCCTGGTGTCTCTTGTGCCGGAGGTGCCTTCCCTCTGCCCACAGCACATCTTCCTCTTGCTAGCTGCCATCCTTCTCGGTGTTTCCTCAGACCGCTTCGCTGTCCTCACACCGAGGAGGGCTGCCGCTCGCCTTGCTCTTTTCTCTGGCCTTCTTCCTGCCGCGTGCGCTGGCTCTCAGAGGACCGAGTCGCTGAGCAAGTGGCGGGCCAGCTGCAGGGGGGCCTGTTTTATAGGGCCCGGGGCAAAGGCGGGGCAGCGGTGGCCACTGTGACCTCAGCAAGCCTCTGTGATGGAGTGGCCCACGCGAGGCCAAAGGCGGCTGTGTTGGGAGCGGCCTGGAAGATGCCCTCACGTGGAGGAAGGAGGAGGGTTGGGAGGGCTGAGGGCCCCTTTTCTGGAGCTGGCTCCCGTGGGCCATTTGGCTTGCCAGAGAGAAAGGCTGCCCCTCGGCCACAGGGACTGCCCTCCAGCTCCCAGCCTGTGCCCTGGGTTTATTTTTAACACTGTTTTTTTAAGTAATTTCATTCTATTCTTTAAGGAAAACAACAGAAGCAAGGTGCATCTTCAGCCCTAATCCCCATGTGCGCTTTGTGCTCTGAGTGAAGAATTTCTTCCTCACATCACATCACGTCACATCTAAATCTCTCCTCCATTTGTTCAAAGCCATCGTTCCATGTTCCATCGCTACGCTCCCTGACAGAGTCCCTCTCCAGCTTTCTTTTAGGCTGCTTTTGTGGGTTAGGTTAGGTGGCAAAACTGCAGGGCCTTGCAAATTGCAGCCTTATCCACCTTGTTCCGCATCTTCCACATGACATTTTCCAGCTCCGGCTCTAGCCTCTCCTCAGTGTAACATAGAATCATAGAAACGTTAAGGTTGGAAAAGACCTCCAAGATCACACACACAGCTGCCTTCCCCCCCTTCCCACCCTTGGATGCCCCAATTCTTGTGGATTTCATCCAAGACGTGGTTTAAACATCCTGGTTTAGAGAATTTAAAGATGAAAATCAGTGTTACAGCAGCTATGTCAAAGCAGCTGTCCTTCCAGTGCTCTCCGTGTTATTATTCACTACACCTTTGGAAGTCCCATAGAAAGTTTGTGATTTAGGAAATCAGCTGTCACTTGAAACAATATCCTGCATAAACCCTCTAACTGCATCTGTGATCTCTGCTCTGCCCATCACAGAACCTTCTCCATTTTTTAGCACTTTCCTCTTTTCCAGATTTTCTCTGTTAGTCCTGTGCTCATCTGTTATGATCCAATTGCCAAATAAATTGGTGAAGACATTTGTGGATAACTTTTTTTTTTTTTTTCACTTAGAGCATGAATTTTCATTTTTTTTTCCCTAAATCCTAAGAACTAACATTCTTTTTATGTTCGCACAGTACTTTTCTCTGAAAAAATATTCTGCATGCAATTAAAAATGCCCCGATTCTATACATTTTATAAATAAAGCCTCCAGACTTATATTTAGATTACAGTGATCTCTTGGGCAGGAACTGTCTTTCCAGTCTCTGTGAAGCACACGACACAATAGTAACAATAACAACGATGTCATCTAGCTTGGTTCAGACAGTGAAGATCTATTATCCGCTATATCTGGATATCCTCTTTTCATGGATGGTGTGTGGAAAAAAAATAGTAAAAAAAAAACACTTCTATGGAAATTTCTTACTCAAAAATTAGATTTTCAACAAGGAAAAATATTCTTGAGAGATTTCAGTCTTGCTCATTTTGTCATTGTTTTAAACGGAAAACTGGGCACCTAAAATCCCTCACAAAAAGTTCTGTTCAAACAAAACTTAGGGGTTTGGCACATTGAGGTAAAAAAAAAAAAACATAATTTTTGGTTTCAGCCCAAAACTGCCAACAACAGAGGACATTTTTTAATTAAAAAATCAAAAATTTCTCTTGCTATTTTTCTGGTTTTTTTTTCAGCAAAAACTGCCGAGCAATATTTTCTTGCCAATTCTAGTGAAAATAACCTCTCTCCTGCTTTTGACAATTTCCTTGGGATTATGCTGCTCTATTTCAAGTTCTTGTTTTCTTTCCTCTACCTTAATGCCAGCATTGGCACTGAAGCTTCCCTTAATGATGACATATGTTCCTCACTCATTCAGAATATGATCTAACTCTTTATATAGAGCATCTGTTTATTTATCTGTGGGACATGTGGCTAGAACATAAACTTGAATGAGCTGTGGGAAAGGCCAATTTTAAATATGAAAATAGACTAACATTGGTATAGTTAAAGACACTTTCAACTCCCTAATTTGATTACTAGTCACAGAAAACGCTTAGACATTCACAAGACAATTAGTATAAACATTATTCTTTTTGCTGGAAAAAAATATTATCATAGCTGGAGAAGTAAACTGACCCACAACTTGAAAATGAATGTCATTTCAAAATTGTCTTTGAGAGCGTAATTCAGACGTGGTGCTTAATATTCTCAGCTGTCAATGACCATGCACTAATTAGTTTCAGTTCTAATGAATATGTATTTATATGCACAAAGTGTAAGCATTGCAAATATCATATGTATTTGACCACAGTTTATGATGATGATATTGTATGATTGCATGTATGTATTCATTATTATTACATGAATATTTTATAGATCAGTGTAAAATGTAATTATACCGTTGTATGTTTACTTAATATTGGTGTCGACAGTTGGATCGAGATCAGCATAAGACGAAATCATCTTGTCAAAGTGACCCTAAATTGGAACCTATCTCTGGTATCAGGACCAAGATTTTTGGGACCATAAATTATAGCAATGTTTTCAGGGTATTTGACATTTTCTCCAGCTTAAATCCTTTGACAGAAAATTTTTCAAGTCAAAGGCAAACATAGGAGAGGAGGCAAAAAGCACATTTAGTTTTCTTGAATGTCTAATCCTAGAAGAATCAGTTTCACAGAGACAGAGCTTTTACTTATAGACTGTGATGCAAAGATCTGCAGTTCATTTAAACAGACACATCCAGAGTTCTTGCTTTTACAGGGTAGAGCCCTCAACACAAGAAATCTTCGTATCCTGCTGTCAGAAAAAAATAAGATATGGTTTCATTGCATGCTAATGCCTGAACACTCTATTTCATCAGTTGCTTAAAAATCTGCCTTTTGTCTGAAGTGTTGGAAGTTCTCCTTAATCACGACTATCACCAGAAATGAAAGATCAGAGAGAAAACAAACCTTGCTTTCTATTTTTGTCGGTGTTTACTTTGTTCAGTTGTTTGTGTGTTGTGCATAAACCCATTTCTGTTTCCTCTGTCAAGACAGTTTCTCTTGCAGTTTCACTGTCTTTCTTACAAAGCAAGAAGCAGAGAAAATAAGTTTTAAAAATAGGAAAATATGATTGTAAAACCACATACTTGTGTTTTGTAAAGAGGAGAGGTAAAGATGGTCAGAGAGAGGTACTGCGCAGAAACCCCTGTAATCTAAGTTTTGAATTGACAAAGTCTTATTAAATATGAAACTCTTCACTTTTATACTCACACCAACCTTGGTATCATAACCAGTGTACATTTGTGTGTGGGAGACGATTTTATGATATTATTCAGCTACATAATTTCCATTTTTTCTTGTGATTCCCCATTTTCAGCACCTTTCATTTGATGGTATTGCTGCCCAAAATTGTCAAAAATAATTTCTGAAATACTCTCCTGAGATTCTAAATCATGAAGATTTCACTTTGTTAATCCTTTAGTGCTGCTTTTTACTTTTCTTTTTTTTTTTTTAATGATGATGGGATGGAGGGGAACACGAGGTGGAAATGAAACCATTTCCATGGACAGGTTCACAGACAATGATCCTTTCTGAGCCCCTTAATTATTGTGAAGTGTGTGCTGACGTTTTCCACGAGTTGCTCTTGTAGAAATCCAACAGTCTCTGACTGATGTATATTGTTTTGCTCAGGGCTTGGATGTTCACTAGCTTTCGCTATGAATGAGGCAGAACTCAATGCATTCTGCAAGGGGAAAATTCCCAACAGCAAAACCTGCCTATGCTACTTCAGGTCCCGTTCCCACGAGCATTACAGACCCAGAGCATGCATGGCTTTCATGGGAGGTGGGCAGCAGGGGCACGGGAAGGGCTTCTGAGGTTCAGAGTGCTGAGAAACCCATGGAGGGAGTCACCTGACATCAGAAATCTCTTCTGACAGTGTGAGTGGTGTGCTCTTTGGAAGAACTGATGGATTTCGGTTGCTTTTGGAGAATGTTTTGGTTTGGAAGATTTCTGGAAAAGGAGGCGGGTTTGATCCCTGCTTGAAGTCCTTCTACGTCACGTTGGCTCTTGAGGTTGAGATGGTTCCCAGGTGTTTGGACCAAAGCCACCAGCCAAGGTGACTGCATGCATGCAGCTTGCGACAACATAATATGCACAGTGCCTGGCACAAGTGCTGCAACACATCTTCTAACGGAGTACCCAGACCCTGTGTCCCTGATACTTCCCTCCAATGCCCCCTACACATCCCTCCAACAGGCCATCAGCCAGCAAAGCCTTAAAAAGTGCTTGGCGGAGGGGTGACAAGAACTGCAAACTTTCCAGGCACTGCTGGCCTTGAGTTGTGCAGCACTCCGTGCTTTGTCTCATGCGGCTGCTTTTCTTGGTGCAACAGGTTGATCTCAGCGCTTTGCAGCCTCGCTGGTATCAGCTGCAAAACCACTGCACAGCTAGCACCGTTGTAACCCCAGCTGCTGAGTGCTCGCCTCTTCTTGGTTCTAATTTTCCTATTCTTTTCCCTGTTTCAAATCACAAAGTGTTGTCCTTGGAAAGAACGGTCTTTTTCTCATTGTGCTACTGCTTGTTCGGCAGCTGAATCTTTCCATGATGTTTCCCTGGTGCTTTGCATCTCAGGCACAATACAAAGAAATGAAATGCAATGTGCTCACTCCTTATTATTATAGATTGATGTTGAAAGGAGTGCTGCATGTAAGATTTTAATCAAGAAACTGCAGCAAGTTTATGAGCAATATATATCTCTCTTAATTTGGCCAGCAATGAAAATATGGTTGGCAGGGGAAAAAAAAAGAAAACTTCTCCTCTCTCACCAATGCACTTTCCAACATGAAAAAAGGGATTTTGAATAAAGTGGCAATATGGATGCATTTGAATCTGTGAAATGTGATTCTTAATTGCTCATGATTGTCTCTCAAACAACTGGTAGGTTAACCACGGCAGGCTGACAGTCTGTACTAACTGACAATCAATATTGTTGAAACGCAGAACCTTTGCCTGCAAGACACAAAAACATTTCATTTTCAAACACTACAGGACATCTGCTTCTGGAGAGAAAAAGTTGCTTCTTCTCGGCAATCTGCACCAACTTGTAACTTATTTTTTCTCCTTGCTCAGAGGAAACAAAAGTCTTCTTTATACCATATCCTTTCCACTAATCTGGCAGCTATCCAGTGTGGGTTTAAACAGATGTTCTGGAAAAAAAATATGGCATATACAAATGAGATGGAATCCAGCAACTCAGTCATGGATTATTACAGATATAAAATACTAAGGGCTAAATTCTTCCCAGATACACGGTCTCTATAATATTTGGCACTAGATGTAAGAGTAGCACACAAACAAATCATTAATACCCTCATTATAATAATTATTATATATTTAGCACAAAGACCCCAGGCTGGATCAAACCCTTTGCATTAAATACTGTGCAGATGCGCGTTCAGGCTGAGGAGTTTACATTCAAAAGGCTGTACGCAGCAAGGACTTAGATATGTAAGTAACTTCACTTTTGCATGTTTGCAGGATTAAGCCCCACGTGATTACACCATTGGCAACAACGGGCATTTCTTACTTTCCATGCTGCAGCCTTTGAATAAATCAGGCAGTAATGAATGATTTGATGTTAAAAGGAAAGAATTTGAGTCTTGCTGTGTGTAAGTCTACTAAGCCTAAGGGCTGCCACAGGGTTATGTGCTCAGTGGTAGAAAATATATGGACACATACACTTTCTAGATATATATTATACACAATGCGATGAAAGTGATAACAGTATCTTTTTAGACCTAGGAAGAAACGTTTCCTTGCATATGGGGCAGCCCCACCAGTTCTACTAGCTGAAAAACACCTCCTTGCCTTCTGCTCCTCGGCCACACAATATGTGCACTACAGCCTAGCCTAACCCAGGAGCCAAAGCAGAAGCCCTGGAATGCATCCCCTGGTCTCCTGAAGGGCAATCCCCTCACGTAAGAGCTCCAGTAACGCCACTGGGATGACCTGTAAAAGCAGCTGGGAAGAAGAGCTTGGGCCCTGTGACGGGGCAACCCTGGGAGATCCCCCCCCAAGAATGCCTTCAGCTTCTATGGGTATCATAGAGAGAATATGGTCTGATGGGCCGAATAACACCTAAAAGCAAGTGTATCTGCATGGTCAGTGAAGAACCAGGTCTTCCCACGCCTCTTGGCGAACTCCTTGTCTTACACATCCAACCTGAGCTCCTTGACTGCCCTTTCCATTGTGCCTGCCATAGTTTGCTTTTCTCCAAAGCCGCTTTTTTTTTCCTTTTTTTTTTTTTTTTCCATTTTTCTCCAACTACTGTTCTCCCACCCTCACCTTATTTCTTCTGAATCTGAAATGAATTTGCTTCAAGCACTCTGGTGTCCTTTCAACTAAATGTTCTCCCAGACAACAAACTCCATTTTTAATTGTCCTGAGACTGTATAGCAATAAAGGCCAAAACTTACAGAAATAATCTAAAAATTCATTTTTTTGAGCATTACATAGGACATTTGATTACTTGATAAATAATTCTGATTCCTATTGTTGCTACCACTGAACAAAATAAAATGAAAGATGTTGAGGAAATACTAAGGTAAAGATTAGAAGGCATCCATTTGTCCCCATTTATCCCATTGCTTTTGTTTTTGGTCTCTAATGTCTCATCATTTCATCAGCTTCAGAGAAGTGACAGGGCAATGGAAGCACAGCAAACTCCAGCTTTTCTACCCCCATACAGTTTGAGATGAGAGCTCTTCCTATGGGTTACAATAGAGAAATAATCAGAAAATGTAAATAGAGAAGATAGAGAACTGGGCAGGTTCCTTTTTTTCCCCTAGACTCAAGGTGAAACACTAAACATCAGAAGGTTGGTAAGCCCAAGGAGATCAGAAAATTACTATCCGAGAAACATCACAAACATTCCTGGAAACACTGCTTCACCTGAAATGCAGTGAAAGAAAAACAGCCTGCGCTTTTCCCATCAGGAGCACGAAAAGTGTGCTCTTCCCTTCTGCTGCCCTTGCTGCAAAGTTAAATTTTTGGGTGAGGGCTGCCAGGGGCCAGACTCACGTGGCTGCTTGCTGTGGGATTTGCAGTCCCAGGGACAGAGGCCCCGGTGCTGGGCAGGCGAAGGTGCCAGCAGTGCCCAGCTGGAATCCACGCGTGCTTCAAGCCTCTGCATGTGTTGGTGCCCAGCCATGCAAACACGATTTCATTGCGTGCTCCTGAGCAACGCTAACTGTTTTAACTACAGATAAAAGAGCCGAACTGAACACGCAGGCTGGCTGCTGCAGGCTGCCTGGTTCTAGTTACAAGCTCAGGGAACCAAGAGACACAGGCTGCGAAGCTGAGCACAACATCTCCAAGCCAGTGCTGAGCTCAGATTTAATGGGTTATTTGATGACATGTGATTCTCCTTCTATATGAACAACATCTGCAAATACACAGAGAGTCTTTGGAATTGTTTTTGGTTTAAAAGAATTTGTTATTCAGAGCATCTCAATCAGTCACTCCCCAGCTTGCTGTTTTGGCTCGTCACAATGTCACGCTTGAGCCTTTCCACACCGTGCCTCGAGACACATCATTTTTATAATAATCAGGTGTTTGATATAGAAGCCTCCAGAGGCAACAGGAGAGACCCCTGATACCATAAGCCTACTGCTGGGGGTTAGAAACTAGGATGATGTTAGAGCAGGCAAAGAAGACAAAATTAAATGAAGGAAAAGACACATTTTCTGAAACTCCACTGGTTACATCCAGATTTCTCAGCAGCAGACACCCCAGCACTAGATGAGTTCACACGTGTTTCCTGCCCTGTGGCAGTGTGTCCACACGGCATCCCAGCCATCCCACAGGTTCTTCCAGAACAGCGATGCTTGGTCTCTCTAGGAATGAGCTCAGGCAGAACTCCTGGCTTTTTTTTCAGAGCACTCAAGTCACACAAAGGAATTAAGAGGATGATGAGAAAAAAAAATCAGAGAAAAACCTACCTCCATCATCTCCACCATGCATCTAGGGGTTTTATTATAGGCTCTTTCCGGTACTTAAAGGGGGCCTACAGGGAACTGTAGTGATAGAACAGGGGATAATAGTTTTAAACTAAAAAGGGTAGGTTTAGATTAGATATAAGGAAGCAATTCTTTACTGTGAGTGCAGTGAGGCACTGGCACAGGCTGCCCAGAGAAGCTGTGGATGCCCCATCCCTGGAAGTGCTCAAGGCCAGGCTGGATGGGGCTGTGGGCAACCTGGTCTGTGGAAGGTGTCCCTGCCCATGGCAGGGGGTTGGAATTAGTTGGTCTTTAAGGTCCTTTCCAACCCAAACCACTCTGATTCTATGGTTCTCCAGCTGCTACCAGTAGCAGAGTGACAGCGAGCTTTCTTCCCTATCTTCATCTGGAGCTAATAATATAACAAAGGTCATCCTGGGTGAGACCAAAGGTACACCTAGTCGAGTATCTGCTCTCCAACAAAGAGCAGCAGTGTTATGGAGGGCTGAGTGAAAGAACAGTGTGTGCAAACAGTGACACTTCCTCAGAATATTCTTCACGCTGCCAACATGTTGTGGCTTTCTAAGCCAAAAAGAGAGCATTGTGTTTAATGCCTTTTGGTGAGTTTATTGACCGTGACCTTTTCTAGTGGCCCTCACAACCTCATGCAGTTTTGGCACCCTAAAAGCGCTGTGCCGAGGAGATCCACACCGTCATTACAGTCTCATAAGGGATTGTCTCCTTAAACCATCCTGAACCTGCCATCTTGCTCAATTTACCTGATTTCACTGATTCTTGTCCTGGAAGAAAGAGGGAAGGACTGATCTCCCCATACTGATCCACTCCTGCCAGGCCTCCCTGAGACAACCGGGGCACACAGGCGGACAGCCCAGGAGCCCTGACAGCACGGCTGGGATCGGGAATGGCCTCGGAGGCCAGCTCAAAGGCAGGCTGGTACCAGCAGAGGCCTCAGCAGGCAGCGTGGCTGAGTTCACCAGCACCCGTGAGGAGTGTGGATGCACAAGTGCCGGGCAGGGCACGAACGCCGGCAGTGTGACCGGCAGGCAGATCGGCCTGCGCGCCAGCACTCTCTCTGCATTTACACAGACAGCAATGTTTTGGGGGATCATTTCCCCACAATTTGCTCAGCCATACCCCTTCTTTCCCTCACAGGCTTTAAGGAAGGAGCTGGAGGGCAGCTCCAGGAGCGCGCAGAGGCCGAAGAAGACGGTCCCAGGGAAGGCGTGTGGGCCGTGAGAGGCGGCGGGGAGGCACGTGCCCGTGCGCACCGGCACCAGGCCGCCTGAGAAGGGAACCAACATCGTTTGTGTGGGATGTTCCTCCCCCTCCCGCAGATCAAAAGGACAGCAGCAATGCAATCTGCTGTTTGTGTAGGAAATGTGTCAGAAGAGGGAAGGAGGGGATACACATGGGAACATCTGCTCTAAGAAGCCACTTGAAGATTAACCCTTTAGGTCCCGGGCCAGCCAGCACCTGCCGGCCATTAGGCACACGAGGAGTCTCTGTCTGACCGGGCCCGCATGCGTCCGCGGCGCCTTCCGCAAAGTCCTGGAGGAACATCGGGTGCTGAGTGCTGCTGAGGAGCATTTCTTCCTCTGCCTTCCTTGGGAAGGGATGGGGCTCACCTTGGAGCCCTTCCTTGTGCTGCTGGGCCATCATGCACAGGGGTAACTCCTCCAGCTGCGTTTAGGATGTGGGAAGAGCTGTGCGTGGCCAGACTTACACCCATGCAGGCACACCTGGACACGTGAAAGATTTGCAGCTTGGCTCCCTGAGACACTGGTGTGAAGAGCAGGCAGGACTTTTTATCTCCTTTATCAGACTTTAAGCACCTAAGCCCTCTGTTTTGTCTGCTCTCAGCACCAGCCCAACCTTGCTGTCCACAGCTGGCTGCTGCAGCTTTGCAAGAAGGACTAATCACAGAAAAATAAAGTTGTGGGCAGCACACTGCAGGTTTTATCTCGTGTCTGTGGCTATTACAGGTGCCCTGGTCACTCACAGCTGCCTCTCGTGCCCTTTGCACAAAAATTTGTCTCTGGGATGAAATATTTGCTGACCTGACTTTGTAACAGCACTGCACAGAAAAACGAGTACAGCAGAGAAAACAACAAAGAGGTTGTATTCCTTCTTCCTCCTGTGTACAAAATTAAAAAATCTCACATTGTCCCAGCGCAACCGAGTCGAGCACAAAAGGGAAAAAACAGCCCCGTGTTGTTCTAGGCCAGCCGCCAAGACAACTTGTGCAAGTTTGTGCTGGCAGCGGTGTCCCCGGGCAGAGGGGCTGCGCTGGCGGCCGCCTGCCCTGCTCCCTGCGTCACCTTCCTGCCACCCCCCTGCCGCCCCAAGCCTCCCACACGCTTCAGTGGGGGGCTCTTCGTTTATTTGGCATGTCCAGCAAAGTCCCGCGATTGCCGGGGTGGCACACGAAAGCCTGCTGTCTCTGTGAAAATATCAACCTTAGCCTGTTTCTGGAGGCAGGCCAACAAATCCTTACCCACAGAAATACTTTTACACAAGTATTTCAGTCAACAGGATTCCTTGCATGAGTAAGGGATTGTGGGATTTAGCCTTTACACATCTTATTTTTCCAGTAAATAAAATATACTTTTTTTGGCCTCTCTGGAGAACTTCACCATTTTTATCCTTTTGCTGCTCTGCCAGATTTTCCCTATTTCCCCGGAGCATCCTATCACTACAAATACTATTTACCGTGCGATTTCTTTGCCATCTCTGCTCCGTATAAATCTCTCCACATTTGCCTGCTTTACCTGTAGAAATGAGTTAAATCAGCAATCTGATCTAGTCAGGAGGCAGACAGAGATTGTTTGGATTTTGGTTTCTGCATCAGAGCCGGTCATCTCAGTATCGATTCTGGAAGAGGAAAGTTCAGGTGTAACCAAACAAAAACCCAAATTCCAGTTGTTTTTATCACAACTGAACTGAAAAGGACTTCTACTTTCTGTTTCTTTCACTACCTTCTCAAAAGTCTGGTCTAGATGTGCATAGTCAGAAATCCTCCCCCATATTCATCCCTTAGATGTAGCAGAGAGCTTGGGAGTACCCTGGTGGCAAAGGTATGGTCTGAACATTGCCCTGGACTTGAGCTGGAGGCCACCTCTGCTTCACGCGGTCCAGGTGAGTGCTCAGCCACGTGGACTATGGAATTAAAGGCAGACATGAGCAGCAGTACATCCTTTTGTGTATGCTGCCGGCCACGCAAATTAAGGTCCCAGAGTTATGCTAGCCAAAAGGAGATCTAAATCCACCCTCGGGTCTAAGTCTTGAAAGCTAGTAAAACCAACACAGATGGACAAAACACAGGGTTTTGGCACACTGCTGCCTCTTTCATAGTCCATTTAGTCTCACTTTTAGTGTAGTCCATATTTTTTTTTTGAAAATTAACGTAGAATCATAGAAACAGAATGGTATGGGTTGGAAGGAACCTTAATGCCCATCCAGTTCCACACCCCCGGCCATGGACAGGGACACCTCCCACCAACCCAGGTTGCCCAAAGCCCCATCTAGCCTGGCCTTGAACACCTCCAGGGATGGGGCATCCACAGATTCTCTGGGCAACCTGTTCCAGTGCCTCACCGGGCATAGCAAAGAATTTCTTCCTAAAACCTAATCTAAACCTTTGAGTTTAAAGCCTTTACCCCTTGTCCTACCACTACACTCCCTGATAAAGAGTCCCTCCCCATCTTTTTCCTTTCACATTTCACCTTAATGCCAGCTTCTGCAAGACCCCTTGCTCTACAGAATGAAAAATACTGTCACCAGCACACTTTCCATGACACTAATCCATTCATCCCATCCTGCTGAGACTGGGTGACATCCTACTAGTGACACCTGCAGATCCCCAAGAGGTGCTTATCATCCCAGGTTATTTCCTTCCATTTAGGAACTGGTACGTGCTGGCCTCCAGTTAAATGCCATGCTGAGGGTCTTTGGGAAGCCCCTTTCCCAAACGCTGTGTAAGAAGTGTCACCAGGTTTGCCAGACAAGACTGACATTTCACAAAAGGAGCATGTAATAAGCTGGTATTTTTTCACAAAGCTTTGTGCCTTTGCTAACATTCCCATCATCACATATCCTGAGAAATTTAGTTTCCAAGGGCAAACTCCTAAAAACTTTCTGCTCCGCTGGAGATCAGGCTCTTCGCTTTGTTGCAGGAGGAATGCAGTAATGTAACACACTGGGTCTCAAACTGCAGACTGAACTCCTGATATCCTGAAGTCAGAACAGGGAGAAACCATGATGCAAGAGCAAAATGTTCAGTGTACAAGTACCAGACCTGAAACCAAAACCCTTCCACAGGCAGAGAGTCTACCTGAAGCTAAATTAAAACTTATTCTCCGTCTTCATGGAGTCCTTTTCCTGTCACTACACCTTCACCTGGGTGCCAAGCGCTCATTTCCCCATAGGCCCAGCCCTGCAACCAGCTTTAAGTATCCAACACCCAGTGAACTCAGCAGCCACCTTCTTAAGCTTAATGTTATTCACCTATCTCAGTGATTCATTAGAACAGGACCTACACTGAGAATCTAATTAAGACCAAAGTTCCACATTCATTTCCAGAGCAGTAAAAGGCAAGTTATGTAAACTCACAGCAAGTACTTCTTCTTTTACCAGAAGAGCAAGATAAAAGCATAAAACACATCCATAGGCAAAACAGTAAAGGAGGGGAGAGAAGGCTTTGGCAGACAGTACATAAGAGAAGGAAGTCTAGAAAGATACTTTTATTTGCATTTCTTACATTACATGCTCTGGACTTTCCCTCCACCTGGAATACATTAGAAGGAAGTAGAGCGCCCAGTGGGATGGCTACTATACACCTCTAAGACAATAGCAGCTCTTTTTAACTAGAAAAATCATCTGCTTTGCTCCCCCCATTCTCAGTCTCCCATTTCTCTCTCTCCACTGCCCGGAGGCTGGACTTCTCTCGGAGGTGCGCTTGGCACCCAAGCTCCCAAAGGAGTCAAGCAAAGGCTGGGAGCACACCAAGCCCAGCTTCCCTCAGCACACAGCTCCCAGACTCACACCCAAATCCTTCCTGTCCAGTGCTGCCACTTCCAAAATCCTCATCCCAGCTCCTCTGAACAGACTAAGGAGAATACAGGTTGAGGCATGGTGAAGAGGAGGACAGATGCCCGTGCATGGGAAGAGAGGGAGTCTTTTAAGGCCTGAGATGGCAGATTTATCAAATGAGGATGCTTGTTCTAGCAATCTGTTCGGACAGCCCTACAGTCTACAACTCATCCCACTTAAGTGAGATGTGTACACCAGCTCTGCCTCACAAAGTTCAGGGTAATAGTTGGAGATAAAGTTGGTTTATCCTGGAACAAAGGATTTTCCAAGGAACGGCTGCTGAACTGGCACCCCAACATCACTTGTACTAAGCCTTTTATTCTAGGTTGTATTTTTGCTTAGCAAGTGTTTCCATTGTGAGATTTCCCAGATCTAATATAGCAAAACACGTCTGCAATATTTAGCTGTGCTTTCTTTTGGGAGTTACTAAAATAAAGTGCATTGTTAACAGAGTGTATTATTTGCTTACAAACAGCAACGCCAATTAAGAACCTCTCCTTTAATAAGATATTTGTAACTCTACACTGGACCCTACAATGCTGCTTAGCTTATCAGAGGACACATCAGCTTCTGATTTAAAGGGTTTTGTCTGGGCCTGGCAACTTTTATGCCCAGTCCCAAAGCAGACACCAATTTGTCTCTTACAAGCCTCTGTTATTTGCGGACTCTCAATGCCATCCTCTATATATCCTGCTATGAACTTCCATATACCTGCTAATTTATAACAAGGGCAAGATCCCTAGGAAGATTTCCTTCCTAGGGATTGATGGATGGATAAATAAATAAAACAAATATCAAAAAGGAAATAACCTGCTTAATTGTATTAGATAATATTAAAGTAAATGGATGTCATATTCTGAACTTTATGTAAGTAAAGCTGAGCAACACTGAAATATGACTGTCAGGGTGATTAGCAAGGGTGAAAGAGGAAAAAAAACTCCCAAAGAGGAGAATGTGCCTTATCAATGCCGTGCAAATTTCCTCAACCACTACAAATTAAGTGTGCTCCCTATACACAAAAAAAACAATGGATTTTTAAAGGCTGAAAAAGTACCTTCATTTACAGTTTCTAGAAATCCAAAACACGGCAGATTGTAACAAAACCAAGCAGAAGCTGAGGGTTAGGTGAGCTGAGTGAAACTGTGAGAGCTGAATAATGAAGAGGAACCCATCCGTCTCCCGGCCGCTGACAGCAGCGACGAGGTACAGGTGCGACAGGCAGCGCCTGGCTGCTGCAGGCAGGGATCTTGCTTTCGTAGCGGAGCCGAACGTGACCTGCGCCAGAGGTACCTCTGTGGAGTCCTTTGCACCCCTAACGCATCAAACTGGATTGGCCTGTCCTTACTGATATCTGTGTTATAGAAAATACAAGTTAATATGTAATTTATACATGCAGCTTAGGGCTATCAGGAGTCTATTGACTCCATAGGATGACTTGATAAGGCCCTAGCTGCTACAAGAGATAGTCACAAACAGTCCAGTCCATGCAGGGTCTCACTGTCAGGGACAAATCAGCAGGACAGCCGTAAAACAAATACAATACACATAAGCACACTGCTCAGGAGACTGTCTAAGATATATACTCTGATTAATGTCTGGAACGCCAATAGTGCCTGTTATTGCTTCCTTGAGTCCTAAAAGAGGTGCTAGAAGGGGATCTCTAGGCCGGTGTCACACTAAGGGTAAGTGGCTGAGGGAGGCCCTTCTTCTGAGTCATGATGTTCAGAAAGGACCCCCTCGCTTTCTCAACTCCTCAGAGAGGAGCCTGGCTGTGGCTGGATCCAGTCCTAGCCCCAGATCTGGTCAACGGTTTATTCCTAAAGGATTTTGTCTCCTTCCCTGCTTGGTAAGGAGGGTGCCCAGGCTTGTCGGTCCACTGGTAACTGGAGGACTCATCCTCCAAACCGAGGTTTCTGAATACCAAATCTACACTTCGGGTGAGGTGGGACTAAGTCATTATATCGTGTGCCGAATGGCTCTCAACAAGACTTGTGTTGTCAGTCATGAAAAGAGGAGGAGGGGGTGAGGCCAGCATTGGGTACAGGGACAGATTGTTCCCCTGGCTTCATCTGAAACACCATCAGACCGTGAGGCTTCCGCCTCACCCCAGACATTGCTTAGCTGCTGGAGCCTCATACATGCTGATTGTTCAACTGCAAACCTCCAACATCTGGCCTATGCTTTGGCCAGATGAGCAAGATAAGCATGTCAATCAGCTCACATTCCTGCATGTCAATTAGCTCACGTTCCTGCTCAAGCCTGGTCTCAGCAATTCTCCGCTGATTTACGGTCACTTGGTATTTTGACACCAACAAGCCTGGCGTTATCCCGCAGAAGGTCATCCCGCTTTTCTGTGGCTTGGCTGCAAACTGAGCAACCCCCTGAAAGCTGACCTTGGGTATGACTGCCGGGTAAGTGCTGGAATAGACTGCAAACTGGGGGGCATCCACAAATTCCAATGGCAGCTCCTTCTCCTAACACCATGGGGCTTGGCACCCTTTGGGATTAAATTCCTCCCTGTTTCAGAGGAGGTGATGAAGGTTTCAGTCTTGCTGTCTGTACAGGATAAATCAACATTTGGAAAACTTTGGAAGAACTGCAAATAAACCTTGCTATGACCACTACACTTAAAACATCTTCAGTACCTGCAGTATTAAACACTGCCTCTCTCTCTGAAATGCGACTGGACTACCACAAAGAAGATTCCATGAAAAAAAAAAAAGAACATAAAAGCACTGAAATCATGTAGGAACAAACACAAAGAGGCTGCTACCCAATGAGGTGTGAGAGAAAACGATTAAATCACATGAAAAACCTGTTGCTACCACTTCTACATTTGGCCAACGAAAAGGGATTGAGAGGCCCCACTTGGTAAATATATACTCTCCTTGGATCAAAGGGGTAAGAATGGAAGCGAGTCCTCGGGCTTTATGGACCTGATCCAGTTGGTTTTTCTACTAATTTCTGTGGGATTTGGCTGGTGTCCAGGCAGCATAAACAACCAGGACCAGGGCTAGTCCCGCCTGGCAAATGAAAGCCCTGCTAGCACCGCCAACTTTTCCTCTCTGCTCTAAACCTGCATTTTCTGCTCAGCTCTACAATGCTACGTGAGCGGCAAGATGCTTGCTGGCTCCCAGGAGGGTTTTAGCCAAGCCCAGGAGCTAACATTGCTGCCAAAGGATGCCTGATACATCAGCTCCAGACACTTTCCATCAGTCCCCGTTCACATGCAGCTGTCCTCGCATTTGGCAATGGGATGGGGGTGTTGTCCCCCAGCCCGGGCCGTGGTCAGAGAGTTTCCTATGGGCTGTGGGGACTGGGCAGCTGCTGCCTGGCTCCTTTCACTCGGGGAAGGACTGAAAATGGAGCCTCTTCCTAATGGTACTGGAGTCTTTGTCTTGCCGAGGCTATGGGGCCAGAGAGATGAAAGTAGAGCATTTGCTTGTGATTTTCCTGCTTTCATGAGGGCCTTCAGAAAGGCAGGAGCTTTCAGAATAAAGTTTCTGGGGCAGTTCTTCCTGTTGCCTTGCCTCGAGTAATCACTTAGGGCTTGTTTACACTAGAGAGTTGTACTACCAGTATTTTATACAACTGCACCGAAATCAGCACAACACCTGTATTGTGTCTATCGCTACCGTGGTGCGAAGGCGAGCCTACTATTTCTGAGGCCTTGAAAAGCAAGCCAACAATGAGCAGAATGGATAAGGGGAGAAAATGAGAACACTGCCGTGTTTCTTGACATTTCAAACTCGGTAACGACCACAGATTCATTGTGAAATTGTAACTGGTTTACTAAAAATAAAATACTGTTAGATTGTAGACAATTATTCCTAGCTTACAGAACCCAAACAGGAATTGAATCCTTAGTTTTTTTTTTCATTTTCTTTTTCCTCCCCTTATTATTAAAGGAGAGAGGGAAAAAATGAACAATGTATTACACAAAATAAGGGATTTATGCCAAGCAGCATAATTTGTACAAATACAGGAGACTGCCCAATATTTCTAGTATACAAAGGGAAGCTCTACAAGTCGTCACATCCACACAGAGGGCTTCACGGAAGCTGCACTCGGCTTGTTGAAGAAACCGCTTCACTTACGGTGGAGCCTGTGTTGTCTTCAGCACTGTCTTCAAAAGGACAGAGTTCCCACCCCAGGATGGTGTCTGTGATCTGAACAAACAGATGAAGGTCTCAGCTTTACCAAACAGCGATGGATTTAACCCCAGCACCCTTAACTCTCACTGGAGCTGGTCACTTCTGCGTTCTGGGCTGGACTTTCCCAATTTGAACAACATCGATAATGATATTACAGTAGGGCTTTGTGACAGCGCAGTCGCTGACACTCAAAACCCACCCAAATACCCTGGCATTCACTGCCAATTGAATTAAACCGTCAAGGTCTGTGAGAGGGAAGTGGCTGTTGGCAAAAAATAGATGCTGAATTCTGTGACAAAGAGCCTGAGGATTAAATATCGATGAATTGGACCAAATTACTAACAAATATACCAACCGATAAAAGTGATGTTTTAAGGTGCTAATGCCATCATTGGGCATTGAAAAAGAAGAAGAAAAAAAAAGAAGTTGCTATCCTAGATACTATAATTTAGACAGGCAACCTAGAGGAGGAAAAAGAAAGGAGTTTCTCTGCATTACTTGGTGGAAGCAAGAGTCTCCTGACCAGAGCCACGCAGGGTGCTTGCAGCAGGGCTCTGATCCTCTCTCCACTCACCCGAACCCAACAGCGTTGCAAAACACACCCCTTTTCTTTTTAAGCACGGCTAAAACCTCACACAAAAAGAAATATACACGCGATAAAGTCAGCCTGGACCCGGAGCCCCGCTCCAGCGCTTCGGGTCCGAGGCCACCTCCACCTGCCGGGGGACCCAGCGGCGGGGCCGGCTGCAGCCGGGGGGCTCCGGGAGGCTCAGGGCAGGGGGGGTGAAAGCCCCCCGGTCCCGATCCCGATCCCTATCCCTGTCCCCAGCAGCGCCAGGGAGCAGCTCCGGGCTGCGGTGCGGGCAGCAGGAGCCGTGCCCGACTTTTCTCCGTTTGCTGGGGCGGGAGATCCCCCACTTTTTTTTTTTTTTAATCACTCTAAACGCTCTCACTTTTGATGGGATTACAGCTAATTAAAATTTAAAATTCGAATCAACTACGGAAAAGGTCATCTCAAAAAAAAAAAAAAATCCGCAGGCATCTGGTAGCAAAACTAAAGCCGAAGAGCAGGGGAGCGCACGGCCGGGGCTGCTCGGTCCCGGTGCCGGTGCCGGTCCCGGTCCCCGTCCCCTCTCCGCGCCAGCCCCCGGGGGTGCGCGCCCCGCTCCGCGGCCGAGTTGGGAGCGGGACGGCGGCGGGGCCAATGCAGCGGCCGGGCGGGGAGGGGAGGAAGGGAGGGGAGAGGAGGAGGAGGAGGAGGAAGAGGAGGGCAGCGGGGAGGAGGAGGAGGAGGAGGGGAGGGCGCAGCCGGCACCGCGCACCGGCCGCCGGGGCTGGCCGGGGCGCCGGGGGGCTATTGTGTGCGCCGGGCGGGGACGCACGCTTGCACACGCGTTCCCCCCCCCCACTCCCGTTTGCACACTCGTTTGCACACTCACCACCAGCACCCCCCCGCGGCTCGGGAGGACAAATATCGCGAGAGCGGCCGGCGACCAACCTGCTCCGCAGCCCCGCCGCGCCGCCGCGCCCGCGGAGCCCCCGCGCAGCGCCCGCATGCAGCCGCGCAGCCCCGGCGCGCCTCGGTGAGTAGCGGGACCCCCCCCCCCCCAAACTGCCCCCGCCTGCCCTTCCCCTGGGGGGACGAGGGGGAAAAAACGCTCCCTGCAAAGTTGGGGAGTGCTCCCAGAGGCTTTTTGGGGGTGCTCGAGGGGTAGGGGGGCGCCCCGGAGGGGTTGCGCGGGGTCCCCCCCCCCCTCCATTTGGTGCGCGGAGCCGGGCGCAGGCGAAGGTCACGGCGGTGCTGCGGGGAGCAACTCCGGGGAGGGAGGTGCGGGGGGGGGCACCGCTGGGAAGGGGGGGGGGGGCGGGCTCGGGGCAAGTTTGTGGGATTTAATCGCGGGCTATAAATGGGGCTGCTGGAACTTTAAAAGGCAGCAAGCTGTGGTTGGCTGGTAGCGAGATTTGGAGTAACATATGGCATTAAAAGGCGCACAGCTGGAGGTAGCATTTCCATCGCAGTGAAGTCAGAGCAGCTGACTCTCCAGCTTGCGGTGTAATTAGCAAACCGAGCACTCCTCCTTCCCTCCCAGCCTCCCTCCCTCCAGCCTCCCTCCCTCCCTCCGCGCCTCGCTCGCACTCGCGCACGCACCCGCGGCCGCTCCGCGCTCCCCCTGCCCGGCTCCGCGCCCCGGCCCCGCGGGAAGGTAAGGACCCGGCGGGCAGCCCTCCCGCCTCTTATTTTCCTCCTTGCCCTTTAATAACTTCAACGGAAACTTTTTTCTTTTTTTTTTTTCCGCTTTTTTTTTTTTTAATTTATTTTTTTCCCCTTCGTTTTGCATGCGGGGTGCTGCTGCTGCTGTTGCTCTGCCTCCATCCCCGTCCTCCTCCTCCTCCTCCTCCTCCGTGCCTGGGAAAACGCCGCTTCCCCGGAGCGAGCCGCGGCTGTTTTGTTGTGATTCCGTGCATGAGGAGCGGGGATAAAGTTTAAATTGTGTGTGTGTGCGTGACGGGGGTAATGCGCTTTATTAAAAGATGCCCCGAGTTAGCGTCGCTGGGAAGAGAGCCTGGGAGTTTGTGCTTTTTATTTATTTGTCTTTCTTGCCTCTTCTTAATTTTATTAAAGTGCTTAGTGGGAGAAACAAAGGTTGGAGGGGCTGCTGCTTTACTAGCTTTTGTTTACTTACAATCAAGTTTTTCCTGTTCGGAGCAGGTGCGAAAGGATGAGAAGCATGTTGTGTTGTTTTCTTCTTTTTTTTTTTTTCTTCTTCTCCCCCCCTTTAATAAAACTATTACAGACAATTAACAGTAAACGTTATCTCCAAGGCTGTTTCTTTGGCTTGTGTTACCAAAAAGCCGATCTGTTTGTTACAGCTGCTAGGAGGCTTTAGTTTACAGTAGCATTCAAGTTTTTCCTGTTTTGAACAGGTTATGAAGGAAGAATGGAGTTTCCAGACCATAGCCGCCAGTTGCTGCAGTGTCTGAGTCAGCAGCGTCACCAGGGCTTCCTGTGTGACTGTACTGTTTTAGTTGGAGAAGCTCAATTCAGAGCTCACAGAGCCGTTCTTGCCTCTTGCAGTATGTACTTCCATCTTTTCTACAGGGACCAGTTAGACAAAAGGGATATTGTGCATCTGAACAGTGACATTGTCACAGCCCCTGCCTTCAGCCTGCTGCTCGAATTCATGTACGAGGGAAAGCTGGAATTCAACAGTCTCCCGGTGGAAGATGTGCTGGCTGCAGCTAGCTACCTCCACATGTATGACATTGTGAAAGTCTGCAAGGGCAAGTTGAAAGATAAAGAATTATGTCCGGAGGAGAAGATTAATGATGAGGTGGCCGGTTTGGAGAAAGCGGAGCATTTTCTAGATGCCGGAGCGCCCCTGGTCCACGAGTTTGACCCAGGAAACAAACAAAAATTCAGCGTTGCAGAATACGACAGAGCGGCAGGCAAAGAAAAGGTCAGCAGTCACCCCGCCTGGTCCTCTGATCATATAAGTGTCAGCTCTGCGCCGACAGAGGCAGAATCGTGCGCCGCAGCAGCTGGAAAAACAAAGGCTAATGTCAATAGTTCCACAGGACCTTTGTCCCAAAGGTCTGTTAACCATACCCTGGCTTCGGGTGATGTGGACTGCGCGCTGGATTTGTCTTTCAAGCCCGTGCCGGGGAGAGATTCCTTACACCCCTCCTATGTCTTTGGACAGCTGGCTTCCGACAGCCAGCAGCAGGGTACCGAGCCACTTGTTAAAGATGAACAAGACTTGCTGTCAGATCAGGAGGACAGCGAAGCCAGGAGTCCGGAGAGTCAGCATTTTGGGAATTCAGCCAAAAGCCTAGTGACAGGGTTAGGACACATGTTCGCGGGGAATGGCAGCTCTCATGCCCGAGAGGAGGATATAGATCAAGACCGAGACGAGAGCGAGGATGACATGGATTCGTCGGACATCTCCTCGGGCGTGCTCGTGCCTCCCGGGCATATCTGCATTTGCCCCCTGTGTAGCAAGGTGTTCCCGAGCCCGCACATCCTTCAGCTGCACCTCAGCTCCCACTTCCGCGACAAGGACGGCTCGCGGACCCGGCTGTCGCCCGACGGCTCGGTGCCCACCTGCACCCTCTGCGGAAAGACTTTCTCCTGCATGTACACCCTCAAGAGACACGAGAGGACTCACTCGGGCGAGAAGCCCTATACCTGCGGCCAGTGCGGAAAGAGCTTCCAGTATTCCCACAACCTCAGCCGCCACGCGGTCGTGCACACCAGGGAGAAGCCCCACGGGTGCAAGTGGTGCGAGAGACGGTTCACGCAGTCGGGGGATTTATACAGACATATCCGCAAATTTCATTGTGGCCTTGTAAAGTCCTTGGTGGTTTGAGACACGTCGTTTTTTTCTCCTGTCCCCCACACCCCCCGGCCCTTTTAAAACAAAACAGGAAAAAAAGGCAGCATCTGAATTTTCTATTTTTTTTTCTTTTTTTCTTTTTTTTTCTTCCTTTATTTTGGTGATATTCACTTCAGGTATATGATCTTTAAAAGATGCAGAGGTGTACACTCCAGAGGCCTTTTAATGCAATCCTTCCACCTCTCCATCTCCCCCGTCCCCTGCCTCCTTCCCTTCAGGTCTTCTCTTGCGCACCCATGCTACATTATTAATGTGAAATGATCTAAGTAGTTCTGCAATGATTTAGCATCTGTTTTCATGCTGGAAGTACTTGCTTTGTGGTCAGGGTGTGTTTTTTGTGTTTTTTTTTCTTTTTATTTTTAGTTTGAAGAAAGATTGCTTGTAAGTAAATTCCGGAGAAATACTTGGATTCCATTAAGCTTCCCTGATGCCGTCTGCGTAGTGCGTAGAAACATCCGAAGAGACGACCGATGGCTTAAATACATTTCAGCGCAGGGAAATTTCTCTGCGTGTATCTCTAACAGGCTGTAGTCGTATTTCATAGAGCTGGAAGAGACCTCAAATTGGCCCAAAAGATAAAGGGGAAGGGGGGAGAATTTCTGGATACACCTTTGGTACTAGTCACTTTGTTGTTGTTGTTGTCGTTGGCTTTTTTTTTGTTTTTAATTATGTCGGAATAGTTCTGCAATCAGTCCTGCAATCTGAACGAGAAGTTTTTGCCTCGAGGCTTGCCTTAGTTTCCCTTCCCACCCATGCGCTCGCCTACAGCAGAGCACGGAGCTGCTTCATGGCTTGAAAAAAGCCCATCCACAGCGGCCTCGCTCCTCGGCTGCCGAGGGATGTGCGCTGGCACGGGTCCGAAATCCTGCTCTCCGTGAACGGTTGCATCCCCACATTGGTGGTGCGGGGACAGCCCCGCTCCTGGTGCGAAGGTGGCAGCAGGGGATCGCGTGGCTCTGGTGATGGGAAGGGGCCAGCACCCCGTCTCGCCTTGGCCGGCTGCTGGGCTCCCCCTGCTCTGGGCACCCGGTGCTGAGCATCCGAGGAGACGCCCCTCTCGCTGTCTTCCCCGAGAAGTTTGCTGGGGGGCTGCCGTCGGCAGCTCAGGGTTTTATTTCTTGGTTTTTAAATGAAGTTGGTAATCCCTCTGGGCCCAGGTCCGTGCAATCCCTGCTGCTAAGGGGCAGTCGGAAGAGGAAGCGTTGGAGGGAAAGCGTGGCCTAACTTTCCCCCCCGCACCCTGCCAAATCACCACCTTTCTCCGGGGCGGTTTTTGGATCTTGGGGTGGTTTTATCTTTCACTTTTTAATTATTATTGTTCGTGTTGTTTTTCTCTTTTTTTTTTTTTTGTGAACTGAGGCTGCCTGTAACCATAACCAGTTTTACTCCAAACACAGTAACTCAATTACTTGCCTAATAGAGCATCCTTTGGGCTGTGCATGTCAGTAAATATCGGATTATTCCTTTCCAGTCAAATTATCCATTCAGGGTACATGTATGTGGGACTGAAATATAATAATAATATCTGAGGGTTTTGAATGTCGTTCTGCTGCGTTACTGTTGCTTCACCATCCTTCCTCACACTCCTGGATTATTTTTTTTTGTGAAACAAGTGTTTATTTTTAAATGAACATGAAGCACTGAGTTTGATTCTTTTTTTTTTTTTTATAGTTGTGCTTAAAATACTGTATTTCATCTTATAAAGAAAGAATTGCCTGATGCCTTCCCCTTCTGGTCCAAAACCTGAGCACTACCTACATAAATAATATGGGATTTTTTTTTATTTTATTTTATAAGTACTTCCTCTTAAAAGAAAAAAATAACAAGATTGTTACAGC
Source organism: Anser brachyrhynchus (assembly GCF_964034855.1). Classification (NCBI taxonomy): domain Eukaryota; kingdom Metazoa; phylum Chordata; class Aves; order Anseriformes; family Anatidae; genus Anser; species Anser brachyrhynchus. The sequence goes on from NC_137699.1 coordinate 57,289,115, forward strand.
CTCCTCTTATTCATCTCTTAAACTATGAATGTACATGTAATGTGAAATTTTGCTTCTATTTATAGTTTTGGGTTTTGTTTTCAGTCTAATTTGTCTACTGTAAAATATTTTTGCTGAACCTGTTACATATGGAAGTTGTGGGAGAGTACTGTATCTTGAACATAAGTGGCTTTGGTACTGTGGTCTTATTCTACTTAATCAGCTTTTTCTTTTTTTTTTCTCCTTTTTGCTGTGATTGGAAATAGCACTGAACAAAATCTACTAAAATTAAGTTATTTTTCTTTCTACTAAAATTAAGTTATTTTTTTCTCCTGAAGATACTTGATATAGTATTTATTAGATTTTTTTTTGAAGTGGAATTATTACTGTTAATCTATTTCAAAACTAGTTAATTTACACTTTACTTTAAATTTTATAACAATGTTTTTGCATGTTGAACAACATGTAAACAGTTTAATGTAGAGTCAGCATTACTGAAGCTGGTAATCTCTTAATTTTGCATTTTTGTGACACTTTTTGCATTTCAGTCTTCAGTTTGTTTGTTTTTTAAGATCATAAAATAGGATGTGCCATAAGACATCGCTAGTGTATGGAGCAGGGAAAAGTTTAAACAAGTTTGTGTCTGATGCTAGTATAGGAATAATTCATTAAACTGATGCTATGAGCATGCTCTGTACTGCAGTGAATATGGGGCGAAAGTTTAAAAAAGAAAAAAAAAGACTTTCTCATTCTTTACTGCATCATAAACACACTGTTCTCATCGTCTGGTATTTGTGTTCCCACTCCTCATAGCTTGAATTTCTAAAGTAAAGACGTTTGCACTTATTTTTGTCCTTAAGGTGACTTTTTTTGGCTCTCTCTCTGTGTCTCCGAGTTGCAATAGCTCTGAGCATGTTTTCAAAGTGGTTCATGGCTCTACAGAGAAGTACTAAAAACATTGCACACTTCGGCTTGTCTTTTCACAAACTGTTTCACTGCGGGGCAGTGGCCGTCCCGGTAGGGGATGGTCCTGCGCCACATTTTAAACACTGGATTTGTCTTCTACTACAAACAAATACTGTGAAGTTAATGTAAAAAAAAAAAATAAAAATAAAAAATCATTGATATTTTTAATTGTTTTTAATCTTGGTGCAGTTCAGATTAAATATGTATATTTAAAGACACTAATTTTTGTGGGAGAGTTTTATAGTATACAGTATGTAGAGAAGCTATTGGAATGGAATATATTTTATAAAAACGTTCTATCACTGTTTTATAGTGAACTATTTTTCCTTCAGTGTTAGCGTAATGCTGTTAGTCTAGATACGACAATCGCAGAAGGAGTGATTTAAGCTACTGTTAGCGCTTAGTTTTGCGTGGAGTTCTGTTTGCAACTGTATTGGTATGTGCTGTAAAATGTGACAATCGTGACTAGGATTGTTGTCTTTATAAATTTACACGAAATAAAATGTGCTAGAGTTGTAAACTTGAGCCTCCTCCTCCCCGCTTTAGCAGAAAGGGGGGGGGGGTGTTGGGTTTGTCGTTATTAATTACAAGTGGGTGCACTGCTTTTATTTATTTTTTTTAAGTAGATACTCTAATTTTTATTTATTTTTTTTTTTCAGGGCCGGTGGGAATGGTAGACATCTGAGGCGCACCTAGAGGCGAGCAGCCTGCGTGCATCCAGCTCGGCCAGCAGGGTGAAGGGAGGGGGGGGCTCCTTCGGCCCCAAAACCTCCACGGCCCCGGGGGCAGCCGGGCTCTGCCCCAGCTCCTGCTGCTGGCTTCTGTCTTAAAACTTCTCTGACTTCAGCTGGAGCTGGGGGCAGGAGGAAGAGAATGTGAGCTGCATGCTCCAGCTGCTGCTCAGGGGAGGGAAATAAGGATGGTTTTGCCCCCCGTACTACACTACGCATCTGGGATTTCTTACTTTTGGTGAGGCGAAGGGCTCTGGTGGGTGACATCGGGCTGCCTCGAGATGGTGCTGCTTTGGGGAAGGGCAAGTTATAGGGGATGCTGGTGTGGAGGGGCAGCTGTCCATCTGCCCCTCTGCTGTCACGCAGTCACATCCTTGCAATCGTAACAAAATATGAGTGTTTTTCTTGCACTCAGTCATGCTTCCTGCCTCGTGCAGCTTGTGCCTCCGTCCCCATCCAGAGGGAGGACAGAAGGCTGCTGGAGACGTGTGTCATTCCTGCAATGTCTGGCTCCCATGCCGTATCCTAAAAACAATACTTTTTAAGTATTTCTGCTGATGGTGGGGGGGATTTTCCTGCAGCTGCGTGTTCATGGCACGCTTTTTTTCATTCTCTTCTGCTGCCGGAGGTGGATGGAAGAAGATTGAACTCACTGTGCCCAAATCTAGGTGCTGCGCTAAGCCAGGGGAGGCAGCAGGCTGTTCTTGGAAGGAGAAAGAAGCGAGCTCAAAGCTAAACCTGCGAAGTGGATGGCTTGCAACTAGGCTATAAATAACCGTGCGTAGATTGAGGAGAGCAGCCCACGTCTACGCTGGCACGGGCATGCTGTGCCCATTTTCTTTGTTGATAGCAATTGCTAATGTGAATTCTGGCACTCCAGATCCCGATGCCTGTTGTTCTGATAACGTAATTAAATCTTTGGAATGTGAAACGTAAAAAGCTTTGAGGAGAAACCGAGCCGCTGGGTGGGTGCTGGAGGGGCTGTGCGTGCATGTGGGGGCACCAAGTGAGTGGCTGGATGCCTCCGGGCACAGGTTCCTGGCTCTCAGGTGCATTGGGGACGCTGATCGCTGTGGGAAAGGGGGTGATAGAAGGGTCATCCACCCTCCTAACCGTGGTCTGTGAGGGCTGGCATCCTCCAGTACTAAAATATGCAACGGGCTCCGTAGGTTGGAAAGGGTCAGTCCTACAGATGCCAGCAGCATGGGTCCCCGCCGCTCTTGCAAAGCCCAGCTCGTGTTGGGGTGAGTGTTGTGAAATGGCCTCGTTTATTTTTTTAGCTTCTGTTTTGTAGCATCTTTTGGAGGTGGTCTGGCCTTGGTGTGCACAGGAGTGGCTGTGGATGCCCAGGGACATCTGGCCACGTGTCACCAAATGCCACCATAGGTCTGGATGCCGTGGAGGAAGGGCTTTTTGCTAGCTTGGGTGGTCGGGCTTGTGTTGGGACTGAGAGCCTCCCTATTGCCCGGCTTGGTGGTGGCACTGTTACCACCTGGCTTCTACGGCTGCCGGGTTTACGTCGTGCCGCCCTGAGCTTTGCTTGCCGGTGAGTATTTTTCTGTGCCTTTTTGCTGAGGAACGCAGGCAGCAGAACATGAAACAGCAGCTGTTATCTGAGGAAATCAATGGCAGGTGTGACCCAGCGAGAACAGCCTGTGTAGGACAAAGCTGGGCTCAAGCAAAACGGAGCTGAGTGCATGGTGCAGTTGGTGTGTGAAAACACCTCGTCCTGGGAGGAGGAGGAGGACGAACTGTGCGCAGGGCTGCGAGCGACCTGCTCGGGGAACATTTTGTCTCAAAACGCTCGGTGTTTTGTGCCGGGAAGGACCTGGCTGGAAGTGTTGCAGATTGAGCAACTTTGCACAGAGAGGTGTCTTTCATCACGACGCGACGGAGGGATCCTGTCTCTCTGCTTCTTGTACGTGTGGCCGAGGTGGGGACGAGCGGCTGCAGAAGAATGCAGAGCGCTTTCCAAGCTTGCATCCTCTGTGTATGCACGGTGCGAGCTGCCCTCTTTCTGACTACCTCTTTTCATCCCAATTTAAAAAAAAAAATAAATTGCCAGCACTGTTTAATGGGAGGGGAGAGCAAACAATTTAGTTATTGTTACCTGTTTCCTGTTTGTTATTCTCTCTCATACAGCTGCATGCTGCTGTACACAGCTGGCTCCTGTGCCCTTTCAACGTGATCTGTTGCAGAGAATAAAAGTACTTGCCAGCCTGGCTTTAAAAATAAAATAAAAATAAGGAAATCTGTTAATACAGATGAATACAGGGCCTTGTACGTGCATCAAAGCAATGGTACTGCATGACCCGGTAAGGAGGTTGGCAAGGGGGTGAAGGCTGGTGCTGCTGCCAGCCTGAGCCCCTGGTGTCCCACACTGTGCCTGGAAACAGGGACAGCTCCAGCTGATGGCTGTACGTGGGCTGCTGGGCTGAGCTAGCAGAGAGGATTTACCACCTCAGCCCCATCATGAAGAGCTAGTTGGTGGTGAGTTGGTCTTGGTGTCTGTACAAACACCTAACTTGGTGCTGCGGCCCCGTTCAGTCCCGCAGCTCACCCCTCCCGAGCTCCCGGCACAGCCTGGCTCCCCCAGTCCTTCCCCCCAGCCTCTGGGGGCAGAGACTTTTCCCAAGCGGTTTTGAAGCAAGGTGCTTTGTAGACCTTGGGACAACATTGCCAGGAAAGGGATGGTATCAGGCTTCATAACAGAGGAATCTGGGGGAAACAGCAGTTCAAATGACGACCTTACCCGCAGGTTACTTCTCCCTCGGGATAGCTCAGCCCACACACTGGGTACTCTCTGTTCCCCAACCTTCCTTATCTCTATTTTTTTTCTTTTCTTTTTTTTCTTTCTGAGCTATCCAGGTGGTGTTAGGAGCCATCTGCTGCAGTGATTCAGCAGAATCCATTTAGTGCTTTCCCAGCGAGGCCAGCATCTGCCAGGCAAGGGGGAGGCCGTGGGGAAGCCCGGCGCATCTGCCGCCGTGTCTGCGGGCGAGGGCTGGGGTCAGCCCCCAACCTCTGCCCCGCGGTGCACGGGTTGCAACCTCCCCTCGGAGCACAACGAGAAGCATGCTGCGTCCCGTCGCCCTGGCTTGCCTGGCTCGGGCCGAGTGGTTAATTATCAAATGGCTGTTTTGGCTGGGGCCGAGCACGGCAAGAAGCTCCGCTGCACTTTGTGATGTGCTGCGGTGTCCGTCCGGCGCTTGGCAGGCTTCCTGGCTGGCACAAGGCGAGCCAGACAGTGCCATCCTCCCTCCCCAAGGTCACACGGCGGGAGCTTGGACGGGAAATCACAAGCGTGTAAGTAGGCGGTCTCCAAGGTGCAGGAAATAAGGTGCTGGGTTCCCCTGTGGGGCAACGAGGTGGCTCCAGTCCAGCAGGATTTTGCAGGACGAATCCACCACGGGGTCAGACTCTGCGTAAGAGCACACTTGCAGGAGGGAGAAAGAGCAATCCAAATTCCCTGTTGGATATCACAGATCCACGCAGTTTGCTTGGGTAGGTACCGGAGTGTGAGAATCGCTTGACTTTTGCTCCAGGATGGGGGGAGGACGATCATACAGATAATGTAATGAATTTTGCTAGCAGTGCTGGCTTCCCAGCCTGTTGGTAAGACCCAAGCTAGCGCTTGGCAGTGGCTGCCGGCAAATACTGAGTCAGTATAAAAAGTAACTACCTGGCAAGGTGTTGTGAAAGCCTGTACAGATTTGAGCCTCTGGCAGGAAACATAATAGATCTTGTGTTCAAAAACCCATCACATCTGTGCAATAGGTTATGGCAACAAACACTGAGCAAGGCACGGGGATGGGTATCTACATTTTTGATGTACCAGAAGCTGTCTTTATTTCACAGCCGCCCGGTGACATTTGGAGGAGCAGAAGCTTCTCTCCCCCTTAATTTGTAAATTAGATAAAAACATATTACTTTTGGTAGAGCGGGAGAAGTTGCAACGACTGGGATTTCAACCCTTCTGATGCCTAATCAGCTGTCAGAAGAAGCTGGTTTCCTTTCAATCATTTCTTTAGAGATGCTCTTGCATGTCAAACAGTTCTGTTTCTAAAAATGTTTTGTAAGCAAACCCTTTCATGGTGCTGTTTTCAATGAGCACACACAAGGTCCTGGGGGGGTGGAACTGGAAGAGCTCTTGCCCTGGCGTCTGCTCTGTCTTCCCACTCTGGGCAGGGTCAGCCCAGTGTTAGTTTTTCCCAACAAATTTGTGCCTGATCTGCTTGTGGGGCCCTCCTCGGGCTATCTGCTGTGGTGCCCACCTGTCTCTTAGCCCAGAAGACTTGTTTCTCCCCTTGATGTCTAACCCATGTCGTGTGCTCTGAGGCTTTTGTCTTTCCAGGAGGAAGGAGGGAGGCTGTACTGGCAGTGTGACGGCGAAGCTGTGAGAATGGTTTATGTGGTGAGCTGACCAACTCATAAACTAGTCCTGGGTGTAGAGTCTTGGGCAAAGCTGCCAAACTGCAGAACAACCTTACCCTAAAGCCCTCCCCAGTGCCTTGTTTCATGGCAAGCGAAAGACAGGAGGCCCCAGGCCATGAGCTGCTGTCTGGAAGTGGGCAACGTGGGAAATGGGCCATGGAGGCAGCGTGTGTGGAAGTGACGTGCCTTGTTTAAAAAAAAATAAAAAAAAAGCTTCTAAAATGTACAAGGTTAAGGCCATAGTGTTATGTCTGTTCTTCAGGAAACCTTTGGGGACATGCATCTGTGTGTCTGCTTGATCAAGAGTAGGCTGTGTTCTCCTGTGGCTTGTCTTAGGCTTTTGCTTTTGGTAGGATTTTGATCACTTTTTAATGAACACCATTGAATTTTTTAAGGGAAAAAAACAAACATCATGGCCTTCCCTTTCTTGCAGTCCTCAAACTGAACCTCTAGTTCTAACTTCAGAAATGACCGGATTAGCCTCCTACTAATGAAACTCATTTTCCTTGCATTGAATTGAAAGGAAGGTGTGCTGATACTCCACGCAGCCAGAAGCTCTACCAGGAGTCACCAACCCTATAAGACGCGTTGGGCCGTAGCTGTGCTGAGGAAGGACACCGGCACCATGTGCTAAGGCGAGAGGGCTTCTAGGGTTTGAGGCCTTCAGCTGACATATATTGAAAGTATGGTGGAAAAGCTCACTGCTGAAGACGAATGGGTCCAGTAGGGCCGGGGACTTTCAGGAGGCACCCGGCATTGCAGGTACCCACGCCTGCCCTGCTCCAGGCTGAGGGGAGGCGAGGCAGCAGCATTGCCACCACCGCTGGTCCCGGCCTGGGCAGCGCTTTGTTTCCTGGTGCGTCCCCTACAACCTAGGAGACAAACTTTCCACTCCGTGGCTCTGGGGGAGCATGGAAAGTTGACTTAAGCTCACGTTTACCCAGGGGGGTGAGTTTTGCTCTGCCTGGCGGGCAGGTGGGAGGGAGCGCTGCCGACTGACCGGCTGCCACCCAGTCCTAGCTTCAGCGCCGTGAAACTGGAGCGGTGAAAGCTGTTGGGCACCACGTATCCAGAGGTGGTGCGGTGAAAGCTGTTGGGCACCACGTATCCAGAGGTGGTGCAGTCCCAAGCACCCCGTGTTGTCTCATCCACACCCTCTCAAAGCTGGGGAAGGAAAGGAGCTGGAGTCAATAATGCGTTTTGGTATGATAATCCACGGTGGCAGCGCTTGCTGTTCTCCATCTCCTCCTGCAAGGGTGAGACTCGTCCAAAGAGACAGCGCATGCTGGGGAGCCAAGCTCTGCACCCAGTGGGTGAGGGCAGTTTTGGGGAGGGAGCAGTCAGGGATTGCAGACTTGAACACAAAAGGAGCAATTGTTTTCTTTTATTTTTATTTTTTTTTTTGGAACAATGCACAAGGTTCCAGGCATGGCATGGTCTCATCCTAAAATGAAGGTAATAGCGCTGCTTCCTATTGCTCCCGATGGTGATAGGGGTGGTTGTATTGCTCCCCATAGCACTGCGCTCCAGCAGGGCAGAGACGATGCAATACTTCTCACAGTCAGCAGAATCAGAAACTCTTCTTACCTCTAAAATTAGGCTAAAAACTCACCCGAGACGTTCATCAACAAAAGCCACCTGTTTTTATTTTTTTATTTTTATTTTTGGTGAGTATGGGGGGGGGGGGGCTCACTTTTGTTTAAGCCTCACTGCTGGTAGAAGTAGAATTTAAGAGATCAGACAGCACTTTGTTCTACAGTATTTGCAAACATCAAAAGATGCCAAAACTTACTGAGTGCTGCTCTGAAGTACAATGCGAGCACAGTGGCTTTCTTGCGGTGTTTCACTGTGCCTCCAGTAGCATACCGGCAAGTTCTTGCAATGCTTTATTATTCACCTTCAAATAAAAAGTTCTGGCTCTTTGCTTCAATTGTTTCAAACCCGACAAAAATGTCAAATGCTTTCAGAATAAGGAAACCTAGGAGATTTATCTTGGAAAATTATTTTTCAAAGTGTGCCTTTTAATGTGTGTTTATCTGTTTATTTGGTCTGCTGGGTGTGCAGTGTGGCTGTGTGTATTTGATGGAGCACAGGGGCGTATCAGGAATGTAACTACAAACCTGAATTGTCCCCCAGGATGATCTCCTGCACAGCCATGATATCTCGATCTCTTAATTCTCATCTCAAGCTGACATATCCAAAACCTTGTTGCTCAAATGTCAGTGCCGGGAGTTTCCCTTGGAGAGCCCGTCTCCACATCATGCCCTGGCACAAGCTCCCTTTGCTTTTACAACTGCAATGTGCTCAAGGTTTGTGCAGAAGAAAAATAGATGTAGTGAACAAGTGTTGTTACTTGCATCGTTGGCTTTCAGTGCTGCAGCCAAAGCTGTCTGATTCAGTGGGCTTTTAGAATTATTTTTTTTTAATTTGCAGCCTTGTAAGTGAAAGTCTTCAGGGTTGTCATCCCCCTAGATTTCCATGCGCGGAGGTACCAAATCACAGAACATGTAGTTATACAACGTGCCTGTTTCGCCGGCACTATCCTGCAAAGCTCTGCCCTGGCGGGTGCTGCCAGGGCAAACTCCAGCGCTGCAGCGAAGGCTCTGCGGGTGCAAAGGCTGCTGAGCAGGCTCCGGCGTTGCACAACTTCCAAGCGGGCACAACGGCACCAGCTACCTGCAAGTCTCTCCTACTTCCTTGTGTACTTTGAAACCCTGAGGGAGGGAGAGAGGAAAATGACTGAGTTATTGAGAACAGATGTTGCACAGTAGCAGAGAAACAAATATTTTGTATTTATGCTGCTTCCATTTGAGGGTAATGTTAACACCAGTGCTTTTGTGTTAACTTTCCCTTTCCTCAGCATAATCCAGCTGCAGAGCAGAGCTGGTTGTTAACACAATTCTGCCTCAGAGGGGTGAGCGGTGAGCTCCTGAATATACCCGCTTTGGTTCCTCATTCTGCAAAGCACGCTGCTTTGCTCCCTCACTTACGTGTCACCTCTTCCCCTGCCTGTTTATTGTCCCCCTGCGAGTGGCACATTACTTTGCACAAGCAGGAGAGGCACTGCCTGGAAGGACACTGATTTTTTTTCAGCTATTTTTTTTCCCCTCCAGTTTCTGGGTAAGAAGCACCTGGCTCTTGGCACGCTCTGCGGGCAGTTGTGCTGGCAGCAGTTGGAGTTTCCTTTTAGCTTTGTCATGCGGTCATCTGTCAGCTGGCTCCTTGGGCTCCCTTGTTCTCCCGTGTGCTGTTTTTTCATGACAAACCTCCTCATTCAAAGTTTTTGCATGAGGACTTCAAAAAAAGCGCCTTGGGACTGCTATCTCCAAGGCGATGGTTTGCTGCAGAGGGGGACTTTGGGCAAACCTTTGTTTTGCTGTAATAGTAAGAGGAAAAAAAGCTGATGAAGTTCCTAGTAGCTCCACGGAGTCTGTTAGTGTCAGTGGACAGGATAATTTACTCAGCCAATTGTTCTGGCTCTGATTATTTACAGTAACCCTAAAAGCATTGCCTCCCTCCCAGGAAGGAAGCACTGGTTGTTTTAAACAGCAAGAAAAGACTTTAAACAAACTGGGGGTAAAATGTGAAATGCAAGCGCTGCTGCTCCTCTTGAAAACAAGCTTGGTTCTGAGAGATCCTCAGCTGAAGTAAAGCCTGCCGGTGCTGGGGATTGTGTCACCGTGCACCATTTCAAAACCTTCCCCCAAGGATATTACTATTCTTTTCTCTGCGTATGAATAAGCCACTTAGAGCGCATAGCTGCTATAGTGCAATTTCCTAAGAGGTGCTGGCATCTGGAGAGATTACATTCCACTGGACCCCGCGATGGAAAGAATGAGTTCAGGAACAAAGAACGAAATCCTCCGTTCTGCACTCAGAAATCTGATAGCCGCCAAAGGGCACAGGCTAGCCCGCAGCGTGCCCTCAACCGGACCTTGAAATCGCCACCCAAAGGGGCCGCTTCGTGCGGCCTTTCCCTTTTCCACCAGAAATTGAGCTGCGCCGAGCCACCCGTCAAATTAAACCCGGTACCACTCAGGCTGAACTTGTCGGGTGGGAAAACCTCACCGGCGGACTTCGTGCCACGGAAACATGTGGGATGAACAGCCCTGCCATCCTGCCTCCCTTCGCAGCACCGGCGCGGTTCACGCCGCGGTCCTGGCAAGCCTGCGCGCAGCGCGGCACCTTGCTCTGCCGAGACACCTCGCGGGGTGGGAGGACGGTGCCGAGCGCCTGGCCGCCCGCCAGCTCGCCTCGAAACGCGCGCACAAGTCGCGGCGTAGCTGCAAAATGGGAGATCGCCCACTCCTCGCAGTCTGTGCCATCGGCTGTCTGGCAGGATTGACGGTTGTCACTACCGAACGCTGCTGAGCCCGAGCCAAAATCAAATGAGTGGATGTCCTCGTGAGCCTGCTGGGGGGGGGGGGGGGGGGAAGAAAAGAAACAAAATTACTAAAAAACCAAGAACTTTTTTTTTTCAGTTTAGAAACTAAACTAAACTAGAGAGCCTTGTTCGACTTTATGATTGCCTATCTGGGGCTGCGAGCCGTGCCTGCTGCATGCAGGACTGGAAAGTCAGCAGTGCTCAGCTGCCCCTCCTTGGTACCCGTGTAGGGTGGAGCAGACCTTAGCAGAAAAGAGGGGTGTCTCTTCTCATGCTAAGCTGTCCCTTGGAACAAGGGAAGGGATGTTTAGCTATGGGCAGCCCTGATCTTAACAGCTGTGGTGTAACTTTGGCTGTGGTGACAGAGGACAGACTAACGTCCCTTAACAATTTTCCCTCTTCCCAAATGGACAGCCGTGCCTGGGCATGCTCTAAGTGGTGATCTTAGCAGTGGTTATTGCATTGTTGCTGGGAAATAACTGGTGATACCCCACCTGGTCAGAGAGGGGATCAGGTTTCTCGAACCTGAGTGAGGGGCTGCGCGGTGGGACTAAAGGGTTTTCACAAAAAAAGTGCTAGAGCCTGATTTGGGTGTAACGTCTGAATTGAATGAGATCAACACCAGCCAAGCTGAGATCGGTTTCTGGCCTCCTGTAGCCCTAGCGTGGGGTCCCTTCACATTTCAATATCTCCAAATTCCCCAGAAAACAGAGACTGTATGTATGTAGATCAACACGTACTGAAGGGTGAGAACAACCTGCACTGAGCTATGCTCTCTTACCTCTTGAAGAAGGAGCAAATGGAAGGAAAGAAAGCCAGAAATGAAAGACGTATTCTTTCTTTTCTCCTATGAAAAAAAATAACTTGTCTGCCTGCTTCTTCTTTCCTTCCTTCATGTCCTTATGATGCTGGGAAAAAAGTGTTTTCCTTGCCTGCGTGTCAGGCTCCTCTCCTGGGACGGGCGTGTGGTGGAGCTGCTGCTCCCGGGGCTGGAGCTGCTCCTGGCTCACTTCCGTCATTCCCGCTGGTATTTTTTTCTTTGGGCAGACCTGAACCATCCAGACAAAACGCATTCAGATCCTTGGGTCACATCAACAAAATGTGATGCTAAAGGTACCTTTGTGCTTGCATCTGTGGAGAGTAAGTCTGCTGCCTGGTGGTGTGGCCTCTCCAGGACGTGTCCTTATGTTTTCTTCCGATGGAAAAGAGCCAGGCTGGTCCTGGCAGTGAGGGACGGGATTGCCATGGCCGGTGTCTGTGGTGGGGGAGCAGCGAGGGGAAAGGAGCACGCTTTTTGCAGCATTCGCAGCACCTACGTTCCCATTCCTGGGGGCATTGCCTTGGCAGACAGCAAGAGCACAGCTAGCGTGCCGCAGAAATCAGTGTGCTGCCGTCTCACTAAGACGCCGAGCACCAGCTGCGTGGTCCCACCTGGCACAAAGCAAGAGCAGCGACCAGCTGGGAGGATGCGACTGCAGCAGCAAAGCTGGGACAGGCGTTCCTGCCCTGCAGCCCGGCACTTCTTCGGGGCCATATGCTCAGCATCCCCTCCCCAGGCAGGGAGGGCAAACTCCTCTCCCACAGCAGCTCCTTCCCTGCTCGGCCTGCCAGCTCCGCTGCTCGGATGGGCTGTAAATATTTACAGGAACACCGTGCTGGGCAAACACGACTGCGTCTTATAAACATGAATGACCCGTGTAAGTTGAGGTCTCGGCCTGGAGGCTCCCAACCGGCTTGTTTGAAACAAGCACTTCCCTCCTCGCTGAGGAGGAGCAAGGAGTGCTGTGCCCACCTGGGTGGCTGCGTGGAGCCTTCACTGGCCACTTGTTTGCATCCTGTCAAAGATTATCCTCGGTTAGGTTCCTTCTGCCTCCCTTTTCCCTGTTAAGTCAGATGCTATCTTCGTATTCAGCAGCATAAGAGAAGAAAGAAGATTTAAACCCATTTAACCTTGAATATAGGCATTAGTTAAGCAATTAAAATTAAAGGGTGAGTTAATGGGCAGTGTCAAACATTCGGAGAAACATCTGTTGTAATAGAAGTGTGCCTTTTAGCCGATGAATAATTGATCTAACGCTCTTCAGCATCCAGGTCCAGGCGAGGAGGCGGCGCAGGCACTGCTGGAGCATCTCAGCCCTGTCCCCAGCCGTGGGCTCCAGGAGAGCAGGAGGACCTGGCCACCACCATTCAAAGGAGCATTAGGAAATCATCCTGCATTGTAGCTCCTCAGCCAAGGTTTTCATTTTTTTTTTTCCTCTTTTATTTTTTATTCTTCTCAGTTCCTTTGCTTTCCTGGGATCAGACACGTTAGTTCAGGTCTAGAGGAACCGATGGTCTATTTTTAAGACTTTATTAATGCGTGTGTGGATGGATGTGGTGTCTGTCTGGACACCAGTAGCTGGGGATGTAGATGACTCAAACTGCTTCGGATTGTATCACCGAGCTAAATTAACTTGCTTTTTGGCAGGCAGCAGACGTGAGTGAACATCTTCGCTAATGCATTGAGGACAACACAGCAAATATTGACCTGGGTTTGAGGGGTAAATAGAGGAAAGCATTTGTCTCTCGACTGTGGCAATGCGAGCAACACTGAAGTTACTTCTCTAACAGTGTGATCTCCGTTAGAAAGCTGGGTTTGTGTTGGATCGGGCTCTGTATGGGATGGAGACTGCCTCCGTGGCGGGACTGATGGCACAGGGTCTCACCGACCCGCTGCTGGCTGGCAAAGCTCCTCCACAGACCCACCTTGAAGCTGGGGCTGCTGGGGGCACCTTGGTGACCCCGGCACCGAATTGAGGGCACGAAACGTTGGTCGTGTGGGATGTGGGAGAAGAAAACCTGGGTCATGGGAGGTTCGTGGTGTGCTACTTTCTGTAATGTCTCTTAATCCCTGAAAAATCAGACGAGGCAATTCCTCAGAGCCTGTGTGTGCGTGAGCCGTGCGAGCAGCGGGGCTGAGCCAAGCCCAGCTCCGTGCTGGATTATTAGCAGGGCACGGGGAGCCCCCAGCCTGTAGCTGCGTGTTTGTAGCGGCGTGTTTGAGCTCACACCTCTTTGTAGAAGGGATGTGGGAGAAAGCAGTGGGAAGGAAGCAGAAAAAGCAAAAAGAAAGTTCACGTGACGGTATCTCTGAGGTGAACGTTAACAGATGTGGGTGCTTCTCTCGTTCCCAAGCTGCGTCTGGTCAAGGTTTTACCCATCAGGGTGCAAAGCAATGATATCCATGTGGGTGTTTGTAAGGGAGAAAAGTAGGAAAATCACTTCCACACTCCCAGAGAAACCACTTGTATAAATGTTTGGTTTTCATACACTCATCCCTCTTTTTTTTATTTATTTTTTCCCTCGGGCCAATCTGCGGAACTTGAATATATGCAGCGGTTCAGGTTTTGTTTTAAATCAAGTTAATATGTGCTTGCATCATAAGCATAAAGAAAGGGAAATAAACCGGGATGGGAAAATTATCTGTGTGTCTTCAGCTGGTTTTAGCTGACAACAAGCAGAACCTCTAGTTCGCTTTCTTCCCTCGTCTCCCCCTCCGCATGCGAGGGCTGCCTTAGCATCTGCTTGAACTTCTGCTGCTGTTTTCAACTTCTTTTTCTGCTTCTTCAGACTACAGCAGCTCTTTTCTCAACATAAAATTGTCCCTGGATTATTTTCAAGTGTTTGATGCCTCGCCCCACTTCTACCTTTCACTAGCTCGTCAATATTGTCCTTAATGACACATGAACGCAAACAGACCTTGCTTTTTATGCTGTGTGCGGCAGGCAACAAATTTGGCTTGTTCTGGAGCCCCTGGAGTCTGGTTATATTTAAACAAAATTTTAACTGCTGAGGTTATGGACGTGTATAACTGCCCATCTGAATGTGTGTGGGACGTGTACAAAGAAGAAGTTCATGTTGAACTCGAAGTGGAAGATTTTTTAAAGCAAAGATAACTGAGAGGACAGATGAAGCAGGGAATTTTTTATCCTGGGGGAGTTTTATTTGAGGAAATTGGAGCGGCTGAGCAAGGAGATTGTATTCAAAGCTAGAATTCAGCCAATCCGTCTCTCAATAAAAAGGAGCCGTTTTCAAACTTCAATAGCAAAAAAAGCCTGCAGAAACACAAAAAATCTCAGAAGGCTGACTTCTGAAATGTGCTTACTTCTATGTTTGGTAATGCGACAGAGCTAAAAGCGTATTTTTTTCACCTTACCCCAAATGCACATTGATATTTCCATCTCAGCCACAACTCCAGCATTGTCCTTGTGGTGATATGAGTGACACTGTCTCCATTACAGTAACCTGGTTAAGTTTTCTTGGTCATACACTCACAAAAGACATCACTGTGCTTTCTTTCACCAAAATTTTGAGTAAAGGATCCATGAAGAAATTTCTGCTACGCAGTTTAGCTGAGGTTAGTGCCTATCGACTTAAATGGAAGCAGATCTGAGCCTCAGACTGCTGTCCTTTGCATAACTGCCCAAAACATCACTTTTTCTTGTGTGATAGCCAGACATTATCCATGCTGACTTCTTATCAGCCCTTCTGTTTACATCTACAGATAATAAATGGGGAGTAACTCCAGCCCACAGCATCTGTCCCCACTGTGCCACGTCTTACCGAGGAAGGGAGCAGAACAGAGGCAGGTTATCTGAGGATGCGGGTATAGGAACGGCTATGCTAGAGAAACAGACTTTATGCATGGGAATATGGAGTAGTGGGGAGCTGCCAACTAATCTGCTCTAAGCTTACCCTGTGCACTGTTACAGCAAGGGATTTGGGTGGTAATGCTTAATTTTTCATTACGTTTTTATTGGGATTATCAGCCAGTCATTGCATTCCTGTGCAGGGAGGAAGGCTCTGCCTCAACCACTTGCTCTGCTGGGAGGGGACAAACTCGGTGTCCCTGCCCATGATTTCAGCAAGCCCTCTGGGGCAGGCTCTGCTGCTCCCCTCCTTGCATCTCTGACACCAAATTTCCAGAGCACGCTCGGTGGGCAGGAGGGAAGTTGGAAAGCTGGGCGGCATGCATGGGTGTGCATCCAACCCTTCTGATGGTGGCCCTTCTACCCAGCACACGTGGGGCTGTGTCATGCCCAGGGGTCACCAACCCGGCCTGTAGGATGATGTGGACTGCACTGAAGCCACCCGCTGTGTTTCTGATCCTCTGGTCTGCATTTCCCAAGGTGTCCTCAGAGCCACCAGCCTGCAGATGCCTGGGAGGACAAAGGGAAGTTGGGGAGGGAGGAGGAAATCTCCTCTCACTGCACATACAGCCTAGAGATGCTGCTGTGGGAAGTCACAGTAGCTGTTGCTTCATTCCCAAGTAAAAAAGAAAAAAAGGATTGATTTGGTGTTTTCTTCAGAAAAGCTGCGATGTTAGCAACTACACAGGCAAAATAAAGGAAAACGGCACAACTTCCGAAGGCTTGGGTGTTTTCCTCCTGCCAGCAGCTGACAGCTCCGCTCTGCCTGTCATCTGCAAACAAGCCGAGTTACTCACCGTAACAGCAGTTGGAGGAATCTGCTTTTGTAGCCCAGAAATGGGTTTTGGCCTTTCCCTTTTTAGGTAATCTGTTTGGAATTTGTTGGTGTTGGTGCTCAACAGTTGTTTAAGGCTGCTGGCAGCCCGCTGGTCTTCACGGGATGAATCGGTGGTCTTGGGCCCTTTCCAGCTCCGTGCATGGAGCATTGCTTTCCCGTGATGCAAGGAAAAGGGTGCAGTCAGCGCTAAGAGGCAGAAAATTTAAAACTGATGAAAGGAAATGCTTTTCCACACAATTAGCCTTTGGGATTTGTTACCACATGGCGATGCTTACACCAAGCGTTTAGCACGTCTTCGGGGGAGGAAAGGGTATCTGGGGATTTATATGGAAAACAGATTTTCCAAACAAAAAGGTTCAAATTCACATCAGGATTGTGAGGTCCAGAGCAGAAGTTTCAGCTTCAGTTTGAGTGATGTAGGTCACCTGTGGACTGCAGCAAGGTCTTGAATTGCAACCTGCAGTCCCAGGTGAGCATCATGACTACCAGTTACATTGTTAATCTGCTTTAATAATCACTTTTCCTACCACAGGTTCACTCAGTAGCACGGCCTTTCCAAGAGGGGACATTCCAGCAGCAGTACAGTTCATGGTACCTTCCTCTTTGGGGCTGTACCAGCACCATAAGGGACTGGGTTTGATGGGTCTGTGTACGCATTTCTTAGGGGGTTCACAGAATCACAGAGTGGTTTGGGTTGGGAGAAACCTTGAAGATCACCCAGTTCCAACCCCCTGCCATGGGCAGGGACACCTTCCACAGACCTGGTTGCCCACAGCCCCATCCAGCCTGGCCCTGAACACTTCCAGGGATGGGGCAGCCACAGCTTCTCTGGGCAGCCTGTGCCAGTGCCTCAGCGCCCTCAGAATAAAGAATTTCTTCCTTATATCTAATCTACATCTTAATCTAATCTTCTCTTAGTTAAAGCCCATTACCCCTTGTCCTAGGGTGACTGGTGGAAGCAAGGAGGCAGCTCCTACCTCGGACCCCTTGCTGATGGCTTTGTGTAGATGGTCCCATCCAGAGCAGCTCATGTCGGTTAGATCTCTGGTTTGCACTTGTTCTGCTCAGGGAATGAGAAAGATTTCACTCTGCCTCCATGGGTTTCTGTGAGACAGGCGTGTGTTGCCCTGGGGTGCTGTCCCTGTACATCACCAGCGGCACAAAATAACCCAAAGCGTGCGCCCCTGCACCTGGTATGGAGCCTCCCTCAAAATGTCCGCCCCTCAGGCAGGGTCAAAGCCCAGGAGGTTTTGTGTTTGAAATAACGTTTGCTGGCAGGAAAGTCAAGGGTGATGGATGAAGCAAGCCTTGTTCCTTTCTTGTGGCCCCACAAGCTCAGGTCCCCCGAAGAGCCACCAGAGCTGGAGTTTCAGCGTGGCATTACCCACGTGGCCTCCTCATGTCACCTTGTGTTGAAATTAGTGAGGCATTTTGTGGTGGGGGGGTTCCTTTCTCTTTTGTTTTGAGAGTGCCAGGACTTTTTTAAAAACAAAACAAAGCAATAAAAATCCCCTTGGGTTTCCCAGCTCCCCCTGAAATGGCAAGCCCTTCATATAAAATCTTTTTTTTCTACCCTTAGTTTAGAGCTCACCTGACAGCCTGCGTTTGCACCCAGGTGTTTCATTACACCAAATTTGTTCCAGTGCATTGCAACTGTTTCTGTACTTAAAATTAGGCAGTTTGATGAAAAAGGGAATTTTAGAGAAATCAGCGGGATCACTCAGGTGATCAGTGTGCGCTCCAACCTTCTGCTGGCCTCCACAAGAGCCCTCTCCTTCTTGGCATCGTGCAGAACCACCCCAGACCTCCTCCTGTCCTTTCTTCCTTGATGCCAGCAATAGCAGTAACAGTAGATGAGGCTTTAGAAATGGCCTTTAACTGATGTTTGTCCCGTATTCTCTGGCAAAAATAAGACTTGGCCTATGTAATGTATAATGAATAGGTGGTTAGAATAAAATAAAATAAAATAAAATAAAATAAAATAAAAAATGAAATATAATGAAATAAATAAAATAAAATAAAATAAAATAAAATAAAATAAAATAAAATAAAATAAAATAAATAAAAATAAAATATTGTGCTTGTCTAGGTCTCAGTCTGCATTCAGGCAAACTTTAAAAGTATATTGAGCAGTAATACAGTTACACAGGCAAAGGGAGAAGGTTTTGTCACTGCTATGTCATTTACATTATACTTTTATATATATATACTATATATATTTATTTTTTTTTTACATTTCACATTATACTGTGAATATTTTTTTCTTATCTTTTCTAAGCCTTGAAACAGTTTCTGAGCCTCGAAACATATCTTGAGCCACTGACGTTTGAGCAGGAGGAAGCCGTTTCTCTCTCACTGATGACTCAAGAGCATCCTCTAGTGTATATTTAAGGCAATACTTCATGTTCCCTGCCTGTTTGCCTTGGGAAAAAAAAAAAAATGATGTCAGGGCAGTGGACCAAAAGCGTTCGTGGAGTTCCTGGTAAATGGCAACACATAAGATAACATAACACACAAGATGTTAGCTGAGGAAGCGCAGGCAAACGCACAGGGTAAGTGCTTGCTAACACCGAGGGCTGGCTTCAGGAGGAGTTAGCAACACCGGCAACCTTGTGGGGCCAAGCCTTGAGATGGTGCGGTTGTGTAGCTCTCATCTATAAAACACTGAGCATAATTAGGAACCATCCACTTTATAATGGTGAAGGTATTTAAGTGATTGGACATTTTAAACATGGAAGAGAAACATTTGAAATGAGTTAAAATGCACACTATGTACTCACAGGTTACAGTAATGTCTGTAAGGGGTGTGTTTTGACTATAAATGCATTTTGCTAATTAGAAAAGGTAAGTTAAACCACCTTTAAGGTTGTGGGATTCTTTCTTTTGCCAGGAAAACCTACTTCATAATTTCGGTAGTGTTAAGCAACTCTCCCACACTGGGACATTTTTATTTTCATTGCACTGTGAAAAATGGTGCATAATGAAGAGTGCAGCTAAAGATTTTAAAATAGCCATTATATGGCTATTATGTGTACATATGTTATTATGGTATTATATGACACAATTCTAGTCCTCCTGTGCCTTATTTTTTCTCCTTTAAAGTGGAAAAAGGTTAATTTCCCTGCCTCAGAAGGGAATAAACCTATTAAGGGCTGCTGAGTGCTCAGCGAAGAGATGATGGGGAGCTGTATAAATATTTCAGGTGGGCAGACACGTGGCCGGTGACAACATACTGCCTTCCATGGCCCAGACAGGAGAAATGATGCCATACATTCATTCCCCACCCCAATGTGCCATAGCGTTTTGGCTTTTCTCAGCCAGCAAGAGACCCCTCTCCAGCGATAACATGGATGTCATTTATTCTGGCCAGATCATTTTGCAGAAAGTCTTCTTAAATCCTGACTCTGTGTGTGTACCCTTGCACTGTGTCCATGAGCTCTGGGTGTTTATTTTGTAGTCACTGCTTTCTGCTAAAAGTGTGCAGCAAAAAACAACACTGCAGCAAAGGAAGGCAGCGCATACGCTCTGATTTGGAGAAGAGCAAATATTAGGGCAAATAATGCACAGCGTTTGTTCACGAACTTGAAACAAGTAGAGAGGAAGGGTGAGATCAGGACAGACACAGGTTAGATTAATCTTACCTCAGTGGGATGAAAGGCTTTGAAAGAAACTTTGAAGGGATGAGCAATTATTGCCATGGAAGCAATAGAAAATGAGATAACATCACCCAAAGTCGGCGGTGCCAGCCTAACCTGTTAGCTCTCTTTGATAAGAGAACTGATCTTGCAGATAAGAGGTACAGCATCCGCACATTGCCTGCCTGGTTTCCCAGAGCAGTTGATAAAGTGCCATGCAGGAAATTATGCATTAAGGTGGGAATTAGTAGGAGTGCTCTGGTGGTGTAAGGAACTGGTCAGGGCAAGGGGAGCAGCACGGAAGGGGGGGAAAGCCGCTGGGACTGTTCCTTCAAGAGGAGACTGGGGAACGGTTATAGGTACAAGGAAAGCTGGCATGTCTCAGTAGAGCGTGGATGGTAGGAGAAGAAGGGGATGAAATTTAGTTGCTCTGAGCTTGAACTTCTGGAGTAACAATGGGGCTTCTGCCATGAAACTGGTCCTTGACACTTGGGAAAGACTGAGAAGGAGAAGATCTCAGTGCTTCATCCAAGCGCAGGCCTAAGATCCACCAGCGTGGCATGGCCCTGATGGTGGTGTATTTACTCTGAGGATGTAAGGATGAGGATTTATTTCCAGTAAGTATAAAGATGGATGAAGGCCATGGTACAGTTCCTGGTGAGTCTTTGCCTGGGACACTCTGCTCTGCCTGGTCCTTTGCGTGAAAGGAAGGTAAATGTAGGAGGACACAATGAAAGAGGAGCACTTGAAGCTGGTGTGGCCTCCAAAGGGAGCAATCCTACCATTGAAGACCTGTCCTGGACTAAAAAAAAAATATGTTTTCTTTTTCCCTTTTTTTTTTTCCCTCTCTTTCTTTTGTGTCTATTGTGAATTTGGCCATAGCACAGGCAAGGAGTAACCAGGGTGGGAAGCAGCATCCCCAGTAAGGAGGAGGAGGGGTGAGTATTTCCAGTCTGTCATGGAGTATGCTCTTCCACCATCATCTCTTGAGCCAAAGAAAACAGAGACAGCCAGCAGTCACACAGACTGGAGCTGCCAGGGTCTCTGACCACACTGTGGCACGAGGGCCGTGCACCGGGGAGAGTGAAGGGACTGGCTTCTTGCTTCACTGGTGGCAGCAGGACCAGCGGGACCAGGCTGTCCCATGAGTGGTTTGGGCTGGGAATAAGCCAGTTTCTAACTCTTGGGAATGGAAAAGTGTCTTTGTAGGGATGAGTACAGGAAAGAGAAGCCCAGAGTAGTTTTCAAGATAGAGCCTGAGCTGTTTGTATGAGGGGTTTTGTGATGTGGTTGCCTGAGGACAACAGAGTACCAGGCACAACCTGGGAGGTAGCTTTATAATGCATATAAAGAAGTCTGTATTAAAAAAGGGAAATGAGGAAGGGAAAAGGACCTGAAATTTGAGAGCATTTGTTTTTCAAGGGAGGAACATAAAATACTGAGCAGTAAGAAAATCGAATAAGGCAATTTCGAGTGACTGATCTGAAAGGAGCTGACCATCTGCGTGTCCACAGCAAGTGTGACAGTCACAGGAGGGCCCACTTTAAGGCATTCCCCGCTCTCGTTTCACCTCCGTATTGTATCCTAGGTGCAATCATTCAGGTGAAGAGGCAACTTCCACTTTCGTTTCTACCTCTTTAATTATACGGGCATCCTATGAGACACAACTCCTCACCCATCTCTATCCTTCACAAAGGCAGAGCTTTCAGTATAAAAGAGGTTAACCTCATATTCTCAAAGATTCCTTGTGGGTTTTGTTTGTTTGTTCAATTTAGCACACCCTAGTGTATACACTTATGTATTTTTATTTAAAACTAGTAATCGTGTTACTCATGCGCTGCCCTATGCAGAATCAGTGTAAAAACAGCCGAAGAAATCATAGCAAAAGCAGAAACTTAGAAATACACAAGGGAGTCTTAAAATCCCTTATTTCATTTAGGCCCTGTCCAAATGATTTTCTAAATATGGATATCTCTCGATGTGATCAGATATATGGAGGAACAAGTTCACAGCCTGTTACGAATCTTGGAGAGGACTGAAACCACAAAATGTTGCACTCGGTTGACATAATACCTTTTATAGGTGAGGTTGGCAGTGCTACTTCTAACTTCCTCTCGTGGTGGTTTTGGGAGAACATGTACAGTTTTTTTATAAGCAAACGTTTTCAATACGTTCAAGAGAACTGCTTGGCAAACATCATAATTTTGAGCTTACTTCTTCTGCTGACTTGCGACTTAATCAGATCACGGAGCTAGACACAGGATAAACAGGTTCAAGCCATACAGAGCTTGAAAACTAAACCAGAAATGTTCGTGTCACCAAGACCGCTCTCTGCTTGCCTCTTCAAGCTGCTACCTCAGCTGCAGACTGAGCTAATGCACTCCTGTCTGCAGCTAGGGTTCTGTGCGTTGGGCATGTAGGTAAACGTGAATATTCGTTCATGGACTTGCAGGGCTCATTCCTCACCTCCTGCCCTGCTCCCACGTACCCTGGGTAACCCGCTGCAGTCCTGCCTTGGGAGCACGAGATAGCTTTTGGCTTATACCAGCAGTAGTTTTGGTGAGGCAGTGTGGGCCGCGGGGACATTGCAACAACCGTACGTCAGGAGTGGCCGCAGGTGGGGCCAAAGGATGTGTCACTGGCCCAGTAAAATGCCTCTGAATAAATTCTTGATCAAGATTGCAGTGCTGGTGCATAACAGAGGGAAGGGGAGCGGTTGCTGGAGTTATTCATCCAACCTGATGGAAAATCCTGTAACCCTGCTCTGCTTTCCATTGCTCCCTGCTGGGAACAGCAGTGCCTTAGGTGCCCATCAAAACATCACATCGTGTGCTGGTGCTGCCTCTGCCTTTGCATCTCTGCCTTTTGTCTTTCTAAACAGGCTCTTGCCATCCCCAGGCCTAGGCCATTTGCCCCATGGCCGGTGCAGGAGCGCAGGTACTGGAGTCAATTCTGTGCTGCTCTTTGCTCCTTGGCTTCTCTCATTTTTGTGGATTTCCACGCCGCCTTCCCAACATCCACCCTGTCCTCTGAACTCAGCCTCCTAGCTATGACAGCTCCCTTCAGGTCCTAGATACCCAGAAGCTGCTTTTTTTTTCCAGCAAAGGAGATTTGATTTACAAAGTCACTGGTTATGATCAGTGCAGGTGACTGCTGAACTCCTTTTAAGCCTCTCCTTTTCCCTAGAAGGCTTAGCAATTGCAAGATCCTTTGTATTCACCTCCCAGATTTGCTGAGCACGGCGATTGCA
Source organism: Anser brachyrhynchus (assembly GCF_964034855.1). Classification (NCBI taxonomy): domain Eukaryota; kingdom Metazoa; phylum Chordata; class Aves; order Anseriformes; family Anatidae; genus Anser; species Anser brachyrhynchus. The sequence continues at coordinate 57,312,020 of NC_137699.1, forward strand.
GCGGGAAGCTTTCCAGAGCCACATCGCCTGTGTATGACTCAACTCAGGTGAATCATCAGCACCCAGCGCCAAGAAATCACAGTAATTGCACGGAGGCCTGCAGGAAAACTCGGCGCAGGCTGATCTATAACAGCCTCCAAATACAGTGAGCCTTTCAAATATAAATCTCCTAAATTCCCCATTTTCAAAGGTAATAGGGAGCCCACTGTACCCAGTTAAAGGACAGCAGGACATGGCCCTATACATTTTGTGTCTCTTCAGTGCAATGCCGTGTGCTCAGCTGTGAAACCCCTTGCCACAGAGGCAAATGATAAAAATTATCCAGAGTCCAAGGAGACACCGGGCAAGTTTGCAACAGGCTATTTAGTGGAGAGAAACTGCACAGACTGTTTCTGAGCTGTGAATGGCTGGTGATACTGAGGGCGAGGACAGATTTATTTATCGTTTTTTTTTTTCTTCAGGCATTGACTTGGGCTGTGGCCAGAGCCTTGCTGCTGCCTTGGTGGCCTTTTGCTCTTGGGTCTCTCGCTCGTCCTGCACTGACTCTGCTGCTTGTGGCTGCCCTCGGTGGTCCCTGGGTACCAAGAGCCTGCGTAGTGTGGACCATACTGCAACGAGAGCGATGCAAAGGCTGGTGTGCTGCCCGAAATGCAGCTGGCAGTGCTAATTTTAAGTCAAGAGCTTTGAGTTTCCCTTCTAGTAGCAAAGACTGTCATTCAAACCTTGCTCTGCACATGGGGCGATGCGCGTCTGTGATAGACCAGGACACAGCATGCAAAAACTTCCCTCGGTCAGTTCAACATGAGTTTGGCCCTTCGCTTGAACGAGGGGATTTTCTGGACATCACTTACCATTTTATTGCAAAGGAGCAGAGACGGAATAGCCTAATGCAGCAGTCTGGAGCCATCAAACCCTTGTTCGCAGCAGCAAATTTATGAATTTTCATGGTATCCATTAGTAGTAAGCTGCAGTTGCCTTGAGACAGACTTTTTGTTAATTAACCTTCTAAATATGCTCTTTTGTTCCTAACTGGTGAATGAATTTGGTGTTCAAAGCCTTTCCCACATGCCCCTACTTTTTCTTTTTCTCTTCCTTCCAGGTTAATGGCTGTGTAATCCTTGGTGGAGAGCAAAACAATTACCAGGAGGCAATGGTGATAATTACACAGAGCAGAATAAATGCACACGGTCAGCCCCTCTGCTAATATAAATAGATTTCCAGGGATCTATTCTTACTTCATGAGGGTGTTCAAAGCCTCTCTTGCCCTTCTTCCTGCCCCAGAAGTGAAATTTGGAGCCTGAGTCCTCAGGGATGTGAAATCTCACCCTGTAAGGACGATAACATGTCCATGTTTACTTCCCAGCTTTCTATTTTTATGCTGTCCAGCAAAAGCCGTCAGAGCACAGATGAAGCACTCAGCTGTGCTAAATATTCCCAGCATGACTCTTTTGATGACTGAAAGCCATAATCCCAAACTCTGCATCTCGTGCGCTCCCCTGGGTCCCTGAAGCTGGGTCAGGGCACACGGAGCTGGGAGGTTTCCAGGAGGAAACCCACGAGAAGATGTCCCATCTATGGACAGCAGACAATCTGGTGTGAGAGGGGGATTTGGGGATGCTGCACACATGCCAAAGCCAGGCTGCAGGGGAACTGCTCAGACCGACTCGCTTCTGAGTCCAACAACATCACTTGTCATTTCTGCCCGAACAGGGAGAGAGGGCCCAGGGCTGAGCTCCTGGCCTGGATTTCATATACCTGAGCTGCCATCTGGTTATACAATGGTATTTTTCCATTTTAGGCCCAGGCCAAGCCAGTTGCAGAGGCAGTGGTACAAACCAGCTTCAGTGAGCATTCCTACAGACCATGACATCACCATTTTTTTAATTGAAGTCTTTTACACAAGCTGCACAAAGCACTCACCTTAGAAAACGAAGTTAAGTGGCATTGGATGCAGTACCAGAACCTGGCTACACTTCTGTTTCCTGCCAAGTCTTTACTGAGAGCTGTATTTTACTTAAGACTTGCCAATTAGTCAGTTCTTAATTCACTTACCTTGTACTTTTATGTTATTAGCTATTGCCATAACTTATAGTGAGAGGATTGCATGATTGAACAATCCACAAAAGACAAATATCTTGCATCTATTTATCTGCTGTTATCAACCAAACCAATACTTTAATGAAAAGAGAAAGTTAAGCTTCTTTCAGAAGACTTTTCTTCCCAATAAACCATGTTGACCCGTACTATTCACACTGACACTATTTGCTGATTTCTCTGTTGGCATTTCATTACTTTGCCTAGAATTGCTCACTGGCTTAAAACTACTTAGTTGCCCTAGTTATTTTTTTAATGATTTATCCAAATGCAGCGTTTCTCCAGTCCTCTAAAATGTTTGCAGTCCTCCAGGATGAAGTGGGAGAGGGGCAGAAATCCCTTGAGCCAATCCACTTCGGTTCAGCTGTAAGGGTGCCAGTTGCCTGGACCTGGTAAGGTAATAATATTTGTCTCCAGTAATGCTGTTTAATAGCCTCCTTGGTTACTAATGGGATGGAAAGTGCATTGTCCTCATAACATCAGTGCATGATTCTTCTCGTTTCCAAATTCAGAACAAAAATATTTACTGAGCACCTCAGTCCTCTTCACATCATCATCAACAATTTTACCATTCCCATCTAGCAATGTTCATGTAAACTAGAGCCAAATGCCAGCTTGTTCCCTGTTCTGTCTGATGTACTTGTGACCGATTTAGGACCTGATTGTTCAAGACTGCAGCAATATGAAATCCTGAAGGACCTTCGGGGACGAACTCAGCCTCCCGGGATGTCGGTATCTTTGCTACTGGATGCCAGAATGCCTTCAGAGATTGAAAGGGGCAGTGACTGACACAGCGTACGGTCTGATGGATTTTGTTAAAGCTAAAGATGGCTGCAGTTCAAGTTTTAAATTAGTGTGAGAGGCGACACAATACTTTCCTTAAGCCAATGGCATACTTAAATTTATTTCACGACAGCGGCATTTTTCATCTGGAGTTTTTAGAAGCTGTTTTCTAAGCACCATCCATTCTGAGTGCTTCTAATGTAAAAAATTAACCAGCTGCAGTGCACAGACAGAAGAAAATGGCTTAACTCTGATAACAGAGCCCAGAAATGGCACAGACTACAGGCCTGCAGAGTGAGGCAGTGCCCAATGGCCACTGACATCACCGCTTCCGCACGTAATGACTACGGCCTACGGCCGGATCCTGTGATTAGGGCTCTGAAGGTACCGCCACCCATTCATGTGGGTTAGGTTACATCATGCTGGCTTCTCTCTTCCTGGACACTCCTGGCACTCGGAGGGTTCATGTGCTGGGAGCGCTGCATCTCTCCTCCTGTTCACTGCACACGCAGCTCCACGTCATATGAGGGATCATACAGTCGGTCTCACCCTCTGGTTCCATCCCTTTTTCTCTAACAGAAAACAAAAAGCATCATTTTAAAGACAGGCTTTTGGGGTGTTGATTTTTGTTTTGTTTTGGCTTTGCTTTTAAGCAGGAAATGTCATCTCTTGGAAAGCTGTTGTGCCCATTTGTGTTTGCAAAGGCTGATCTGCGGGGGAGAGGAAGTGCGAACCATATTTCTGCATGGCTTTTTGTCCTTCAGGGTAGAACAAAGAAACCTGGCAAATGAATGACCAACACACTCTTCAGAGTTCAAAACGCTTTCACCTATTAACTGGAAATGTCAAAAGTCCTTTTGTCTCGCCAGTCCACTACTGCATTGCTCTTTTCCTTCCCTTCAAGTATGTGCAGAAGATATTAGCATAAAGTTTGCTGAATTCACTGTGGAAGGGCACTGTGAGCTCTCTGCGCGGTTAACCTCAGCTCCTCTCCTTGTCCAGACGTGTTCCACGCAGTCAGCTGGCTGCTGAACAGCACATCCTAGGACCAGTCAGACTACACGCTGGAGAATTTCCTATTCATCTTCTCCTTACGTTAATAAGAGGACTTCTAATAAATGTGATCATTGGAGTAAAAGACATTGCTTGATTTCTTTTTTTTTTTTTTGTGCTCAGCTATTACCAGCCATCAAAGAAAGAAATTATAAACACAGTCGCCCTTAGCTATATCACCATCTCTTGCTCGTTCTATCTTTATTGCCTTTATTTTTTAAATCCTAATGAGAAGTTATCTCCAGTCTCTAGGGTCTCAGAGGGATTTGGTTTTCATTCTTTCCAGATATACATGAGCTTCTGTTGAGTGATGATTTATATTGTAGGAGTGCTGAGAAGCACGGTACGTAGTACAGTGTATAGGAGACAGTCCTTGACTCAAAATGCTTGCAGTCTACTTGGGCACCAGAGAGCACAGGAAGGGAAATAGCTGCAAAGTTGGACAGCCCTCTTGTCCTGCCTGCTGTTGCCACCTCTCAGTCCTGTACAACACCTAGCGATACAGTCCTCAGCATTTTCTTCCTCTCTTTGCATTTTCTTTCACTCCTGCTTTTTTTTCCTGACAGTCCAGTCTCAAAGTAGACCACTTGGACGACCTCTTCATGGCATCTCTGTGCTGTGTTGGCTCCTCTGCTCTCCACCACATGTTTGAACGTATGTATATGCAAACCCAGGTACTGAGAACTGCCTAGTGTTAAAATGCAGATTGGAAAAGATAACCCTTGAGAGTGAATGAGAACTTAAGACAGAATACAGTGCTAATGAATGCCTCTCTATTTAAATTCAACTCACAGCGAGTGGGCGGAAAGCTCTACTACATCTCTTTAAGATCCCAAGAGGAGAAATTTGTCCTACAGCAGCTAGTGGCAAGGCAAAATGCGGCTAGACGTGACTGAGATGGTGACGTGACGTGGAGAAGGCTCTGCTCTGTGATGCAGTGCAGGAGCTATTCTGCTTGTCCCAGTGCAGAAAGGGTGGCTGTGGCCCCCTTAGCGAGGTTTAGTAGCAGCCTTTCCAGCCTCTCCTCTGGAAAGGAGAAGCAGTTTGGTTGATGGCTGTATCCCCCTCTAAACCTCCTCTGAGAGCTTCTACACCTCCAATATTAGATCTGGCTGGTGAACTACAACAAGGCCCTGTGCCAGATGGATTAGTTCAGAGTTGTTTCTCCTAAACAGCAAATGCAATGCCTCCCCTAACACACTGATACTAACAACGCCAGTGAGATGGTGCAGGTATCTCCCAGCAGGCACCCATCCCACGTGTTAGGTATTGAAAGGGCCCAGAATTTTATTCAGCTCAAAAAATATCGCAGCCCAGTGAAACTCCGCAGAGGTGAGAGGTATTCTGGACAATTTAAACAAATAGCCCATGTACGTAGAAATACACACTTGCTTCATGTTCTGCAGATAACCAACACTGTGGTACCTCCAGTTCTTGTTCAGATGTCACTTCGCCTTCTTCAATCCATTAGCTCACATACCCACAACTCGTTTTCAGAAGCTAGCTTTGCCATCATGAAAATACCCCAGAACTTGCACTCTTGTGTCACCTAGGCTAGCTAAGGAGTGTTTGGTACGACAATCTGTGCCCAGCTTACCTTAGTTTGTGTTAGTAGGAATCGCTGTTTGCCTAAAACAGATGAAGCTACTGCTTACAAAATCTTTGGTGAAAAGGACAGCCCTGAGCATGTGTGTGCAGTTAGCTAGCATGCATACTTTGCAAGGTTTTAAGATGATTTAATGAATGTGGAGCGCACGGGAGTTCATGCACCTGCTGACTAAAGAAGATTATTCTAAAGTATACTGAAGCTTTTATGAATCTGTAAAAAAAAAAAAAAAAGAAAGTAATTACTTATGAAAGTAATGAATCTGCTATTCCTCCATCTTGAAAATGCTGCTTTGAAGGTCTCCTTCTGGTGACTTTCATTCTTCTGTTGGTGCTCCTAATCCAACTGTTTCCCCCAAATAAAAAAAATACTGCTCTGATGACTTCTTTTAAAATGCTTGGCAAGCACATAAATCTCCAACCGATGGCTTGTACGCTATAAATAATTAAAGCTGCCCGCCCTGTTGACCCTGTGGAAGCAGGCTGGCTCGTCCTGACACTCGATGACCTTTTCATCCATATTCACATTATTGTTCCACACCGTTCTCAAGTGAAGGAAATGCAATGCTGAAGATCAATACAGCAGAATATAGTTTAAACTTCTACAGGACAGAAAATGGTTGAATCTCCAAGTAAATTATTCCCTGCAGGCCAGTAAATTAAGATCTTTCTCTCCCTATAAGACCTTCACCTCTACAGTGGATGTTACTGTAGACATATCCTTCAATTTAAAGGGAACTGTGATTTTTAAAAGTGTATCTGTTAAATATTTCATCAAAGGTTTCCATCTTACAGCTAAAAACTGTAGTGCAATACCACGCAACAAATCAAGAACACAGTTTCAAGCAGAACTGACATTTTCATTAAACGTGAATGGTACAACCTAGTATCGGTCAGCAATGCAAACACTTTTGGCTCCGGAGATGATAAATAACAATGACTCCTCTAGAGATGCAGAGGTCCGTTGTAACCTAAATTCTCCCTTCTTTATCGGCCTTACTTATAAGGCTAAAAAAGAGTTCAACAATCTTGGTTTTCAGGTAAAATACATTAATTGGATAAAAATGTACAGGAATGGTTTCTCTTTTTTTCATGAGGTCTCATTCATTCACTTGTTGCCTACTTTCCAAGTCTGGTTTTAACAAGTCTCTTAGGCAAGGAAGAGATGTGTGCAGTTGATAAATCAGTGAGCTCCTGCTGAATGGCAATCTCGTTTTTCCTTAAACTGATACTTAAATTCAAATCAGGGTTTTTATTCCCTTCATAAATATCAATCACATCACCTCCATGAGCTAAAGATCAAGAAGATTTTCCTACAAAGTCCTGAAATTTATCCAGTGGGAGAAGTTCCATGACACATCCTCTGAACTAGGAACTCTCGGGACACAACAGTTCAGGATCGTCTGTGTGGAACAGAGGTGGTTACTGGAGCAAAACTGCTTAAGGAAATCTTGCATCTGCAGTATTGAAGCAAATATTTCTGCCTTACCATTAAAGTCATAACCCCAGAGGAATGGGGGAAGGAATTTGTTCATGTTTTGGAGGGCAAGGTACAGCCTTCTGGCCATGCATGCTGCGTTGAGTTCTTCAGGCCACGTGAAATCATTTTTCTTTTCAACTATGCTTACATCCTTTTTCATAAGAAATATGCACATACACGAATATTAATTGAACGAATAGGAGAAAAGAAACCGAAATGGAGATGATCTCAAGCTGCCCATTGTTCCCATTCTCCCACACAGGAGTCCTCAAAACCCTGCTGCTTCTCTTATGAAACCAATCAACTTTCCCTGAGAAGCGATTTCTTTAAATGTGATATCGAAACAGCTCCGACTTGCCATAAGGTGATTCCTATTTAAGATGCCACACCACACAACCATGTATCACCTGACCCAATCTCATCAGACAGCACGACATCATCGTTGCTGAGCTTTTACTAATTAAAAATGCCAAATATAAGATCACTTAAGCATATGTTTTAATTCTTTCAGGAAAGTTTTATACCACACAAATCCTAGATGAGACATTCTGACAATGTTCACACTCCACTCTTTTATTGCACTGATATTTCTTCTTGCCCCCCCCCCTCAGAGTTATGAGGGTTGTAAATTGAACATAGCTCTATGATTTAAGCTACATAATAAAAAGAAAATAATTTTTGTGGCATAGCAGGGGAATAAAACAGGATGACTGGAGAAGGCCACGCCGCACATTATGAAAGAAGTGTTAATGCATATAAGGTTTTATTTTAGTAAATTCCATAGTACTAAAATTAAATGTCATGTTGGTACTTGGGACTATGCTGTGGGTGAAAAAATACAGGAAAAACTCTCCTGGTATAAGGCAAGGAAGCCAAACTGAAGCCATTTTGAGCAATACTACTATGCTCCTGCTAAGAATCTGTCTCTGTAGCTCTTTAATAAAGGGGTTAAAAATACAAGCGTTGTAAAAATGCATCTTTTAGAACTGTCCAAATTAGGGGCCTGTCCCAGTCAGACTGTATGTCTGCAAACGTTTATCCAAGTGAATAACCGTGCAGATGAATGGTCTTATTGTTTTTCAGTCGACTAGGCAGGATCGGGGCCTGTTGCTGGCTGTACAGAAGAAGGGGATGTTGGCAAACAGCACGATCGATATATCTGGCAGAGCAAAGGATTGATACTCAGAGAGGAGGAGCAGATTTGCTTTGCTCTTGCTGATACAAATCATGATTCAGCAACGTCGCTACGCCAGCGTAGCTAAAAGGAAGATAAACATCCATACCCTGACAAATACCCAGCAATTAAAAAACAAATCAACCAATAAGAAACGACAAAAAATCAAGGGAAAGATTTTTCAAAATGGCACTTGAAAAGCACATATCCAGAAGGTGGATGATTTGCATTTTATGGTGAGCCAGCTCCAGCTGATTGCCCAGAATTAGTGATGAAAAGCTTTGGTTGTAGGCCCTATAGGAAAGGGGACTTTCTGTTGGCAGGCAATAGTGCTATTAGCTGCATCAAGGACACAGGTTCAGACCTGCAGTGTCCTCTTGCAAAAGCCCACAGATCTTTGCTGCTCGCCTTAAAAATCAACACGGGAATTCTGATCCAAAGGGAGAATGCTGCAAGCATGGGCCAGGAGCGCATCCATCTCCCTGCAGCAGGGCCTGAAGAACTGGCCTTGCTGCAATTTCTGCTTTCTGGAAGAGAAAGACATCACAGGGAGGCAGAATCCATCCGAGTGAAGAAGGGGGTTAAGAAAGCCTGCATGACCTACTTGTGAACCTTTCCTGATGCATCTCAAAGTCAGTTAGTGAAGAGCAAATGGAATAATTCCGGGGAACAGCGCCTGATGACTCTTTTTGGAGTGCCTTTGATGCAAAGCAGCCAGGAATTCACAAGCTGCACACGTGCCTGTGATTAAATGTGAACGCAGCTACGTGTACCTGATTTCAGGCAGCATGCGACGAGTTTCTGTGGCAGAGTTCCCCTAGAAATCCTGTATAGCTTTATTTACTTGCTACCTATCATATGAATATCTGAGCAATATTTTTTTTCCTTTCCTTTCCTTTTTTTTTTTTTTTTCTTTCCCTTAGCTCATGCACAGGGAAAGCTGCCATTCTGGGGGGAAGCTGCATAGTGTATCTGGATCAGGCCGTGATCAGCCTGGAACAGAAGCCTCTTCTGCAGCAAGATGCAGCAAGATGCTTTGTGTTCGGGAACTCTGACAAGTCTCTTTTAAGTCAGAGTCTGGCAGAAAGAGCTTGATTTAATTCAGTTCCTCTGGGGATGGTAGGATCTTTGTTTTGAAGCAGAGAGCTGAAGTCGACCTGGTTCATGATAGCTATGGGCTCAGAGCGTCAGACAAAAGGTATATCAGTAAAGCAGACGATTTGTATCCAGATTCATCAGCTGTGGATACAGAAATCTGGTTTTCCCATATGCCTGTGACCTGCTGTCATTCTTCTGCCTGGACATTTTATCTCACCTTCGCTCTCCTTGTTTACTGGGCATATGAGCGCTTTGGGACAGGGACTGGTCCTTACAATGTACATCTGCACAGCGTATGGTACGATGAACCTCCTGTAACTTGGGTTGTGCAGGTTCACACAGCCAGGGGCATGTCCCTTGTAGTTGAAGGTGACAGCACTATAGATGAAAATAGAGAGATTTGCATGATAAGCACCCTCTGTTGCAAACTTAGCGCATGAGCTAGATTGTGCTGCTGCTGCTCTCAACTTCTTGAGGTCCTTCCTGGGCCTTCCCTCCTCCCTGTGTCCTTGGTGTGCACGCCCAGAGGCAGTACTTGTTCCCCCGGTGAAACTGGAGGTGGACTGGACACAAGGATTAATGATGTTGTCTGCTAAAAGCACGGAAGAACACAGGAAATTTAATTGTTGGGATATAGGTAACATTCCCCCTGCTTAAAGAACAGGGCTGAGAGCATTGTATTACTGCTGACTGGAGAAGTTTAAAACAGCCACTACACCCAAATGAAAGCTGCTGGATTTTATGTTCAATGTGCAACTTGGCCCAGTCCTGCCCCTGTGTAATTACTTGAGTATCCTCAATGCCTGCCATCACTTAACTTCACTCAGTGCCTCCTCTATTTTCTCCTCTTCACCGTCTCTCTTCCATTCTTTTCTCCTTGAAACTTCCCTCTCAGTCAGTTATACTGTCATTTCTAAATCTCTTCTTCAAGTACATCTTTCCCGAGTTGTGTCTGTGCTAATCTGTCACACCGAGATAACCAGAGGTGGTTTAAAGACACTACTAGTATATTTTCACAGGCAGTCGTGTGTTTGGTCAGCCTTTAGTTTAAACTAGATTAAACTAGAGCTACCCATGTGTTGCAAAGGCTGCCAACAGGACTTGTTCTGATAGCAAAAAAAAGTGAAAATCAAAGTACGGCAGTGCAACGGCTTCTCTTTCCCACAGATACACTCTCTGGAATGGGATTTAGAGATGACAGTGTGACACCAGGCTATTCTTCGACCCCTGCTGCCCATACACTACTTTGGGAGGTGTGAAGAAAAAAACAGAAGGACAGACTGCCCTTATTAGTTTCTTTATTCCCTTTAGATCACTGGAATAAAATAAGGAGGCTGTAATGCAGCCTAGCGTCTTGGCCTAACTGCACCTTCAATCAGGTCAGAAGACACGTGGTGCAAACAGGGACTATTTTTCTTCTCTATAAATAGTGAAGTACTGACTGCTCTGATAAATACACATATATAAGTGCCTGGTAAAACCAAGCTTAAGCTAAAGCAATCACTAACCTTTTTATAGTAACTCATAACAAAGATTTGCCTAGATGGCAGGCTTGTACAAAGAAGTAAATTATCCTACTTTCTTCTAGCAGTATAGAGATATTCTACAGAGCTGACTCTCTAGATGTAGTTCTGAGAGACGTGAATTTTATTTACAAAAACCTAAACTATAGGTCAGTTAAATCAATAATAAAACACGACTCAACTACAGAATGAATTGGAAAATAGGGCAGAAGTCCATTTTTATTTATCAAGGTTTTAAACTACTTTATGCCAGTGGTCAATGCAAAAGCCTTTAAAATGCCCCAGCAGCGAGCACCGGTCACTCCGTCCTCCTGCCTGGCACCCCAGGGACGCAGTGTGCAGCAAGGGTGTGGTGCTCCTCTCCGAGGAGATAGCAAGAGCATTCCAATAAAACACAAATGCTGCAGTCTCAGCCAGCTTTTAAGCCTTTGAAGATAATCACACCTTGAAATTGCCCCGGGGCATGATGTATTTGCCAGAGAAGAACTCAAATGTTGATTAAAGAAGGCAATAATACTAGTAATTAAATACTAATGAAGTCCTACTGCTCTTCAGAAAGAGGAGGGCAGGTTTTTTTACCCCCTTTTGGTTCTGCCCATGCTCACTTTAATGATTCTGTGATTCTACTCTGCCCTCCCTGGTTCTCAGGCCTTGCAGGGGATGGCCCTTCCTGCTCCTCTGTCCAGAGGATCAGTCCCACTGCCATCCGTGCTGTAGGCCAGGAGTAAGTCCAAGGAGCGATGCTGATGTAGGACTGTCCTCAGTAATCGGTGTGCTGCACCTATGGTTTCCATACAATCAGACATTATCGAGGAAAACACTGAAGCCAAAATTCTAAAAGGCGGCACTTAAGACATCTAGGGAAGCTCCTGCAGGTGACTGAGAAATGATATTCAGAAATAAACATAGAGCATATAAATGCAAAGGCGGCTTCTTCGGCTGGAAGATAAGCCTGGGGAAATATCACTGTGATCTTGCCATCTTTTTTATGTTCTTTTCTTAGCAGCCCGTGCCAGCTGGAGTCAGAGAGCCGGTGTGTAGCTGTTGCTGCCTCCAGTCCCAGTGAGGAAAGAAGTGGTTATTGAGCTTCACACTTGGTGCTCTTCAGTAATTTCCTGGTTACCTGTCCTACAAAAGGACCTGAGGAAGGCATGCTGAGGACCTTTTCAACCTAAACCCAGCAGAATATGTGGGAGAAAGGGCTGGTGATACGAACACAGTGATTGTGGAGGTAGTGACTCTTGCCCTATGACTTCAAACTTGCCTGTTCGGCCTGGAAAGGCCGGGGACAACCACATCTGTGTCAGCGAGGTGTCACGAAGCCTCATTTGTGTTCCACGAACCCCTTTTGGGAGCCTGAAATGAAGCCCGCCATACAAGATCACGACTTGTATGTTGTTTTTACACTCAGACCATCACCCAGAAACCCACCAGGCTCTAAGGCTCACACCTGCTGCCTGGGGCCTCGGGGGGGGGGGATAAGATTTTGGGGCCAAAAGCGCTGAAACACACCAAAAGCCTGTGGGGAAAAAGGGCTGGGGGTGGCGGAGGCTTTGCGAGGAGGCTGCGGGGGGCACCCACGAGGGATGGGGGCAGCGGGGGGAGCCCCGGGGGCCCTCAGGCACCCTCAGGCACCCTCAGGCTCGGTGCTTGGGGGAAAATGGAGCAGGGCCGGGTGCCTTGGGGCCGCCTCCTGACGTCGGGAACCTGCCGTGCGCGGGGGCGGAGCGGGGCGGGCGGAGCCGGCTGGAGGGGCGAGGCGCCCGGCCTGCCGCCGCGCCGGGGCCCGAGCAGGTAGGGCGGCGGCGGCGGGGACCGAGGGGGGACCGTGGGGCGAGCCCCCCGGTGGGACCCCGGGCAGGGAGCGGGGAGCGGGGCGAGGCCGCTGCCCGGTGCCGGGAGGCCCCGGCCGCCTTTGCCCAGGTGCTTTGTTGGGGGGCGGCCGCGCCGCGCTCCCCCCCCCCCCCCCCCGGCTCCGCAGCCCGGTGCCGCCGGGGGTGGAGGGCTCGGGGCCCTCTTCGGAGCGCGGTGCGGGAGAGGCCCCGCAGCCCGCCGCCCTTTCTTCTTCCCTCAGGCCGAGACGGGAGGAGAAAATGCGAGATTGCGAGAGGAGGAGGAGGAGGAGGAGGAGAGCCAGCAGGGCTGCGCCCCGCGCCGCCGGCCCGTAGCAGCGCCAGCAGCCAGGTGTGGCCGCAGAGGGACGGGAGGTGCCGCGGGCCGTCGCCCTCCGAGGTGCGGGCTGCCTCTGCCTCTGCCTCCCGCGGGGGAAAGGCGTTTGTGGGCCGGGATGCCCCTCTGGGGTCCGCTAGACCCTCCCGTCCAGGGCAGCGCTTTATTTACGTGTCTTTATTCCTGTGTTTTTACCGGATCGCGCGGGGGGGGGTTGTGGGTTTGCCTGCCTGCAGGTGGGCTGAGCGACCCGCGGGCTGAGCAGCGTGCCGTGACCGCGCCTGGGAGGTTACGGGTTCAGCCGTCACCTTCCCGATGCTCTCCTGAGGATGGGGGAGGCGTGAGCTGTGCTAGCAGCCCGGAAATGTTCTGGAAAAGATCTACGCTTTTGCCTTTTTTTTTTTTTTTTTTTTTTTTTAAAACCGTAATCAGCCATTGGATTCAGCTGCTTGCTTCATTTCTGAGATAATGCTCCTTTTCCTAACCACCCCCTAGTCTTACTCTGCTGTGGGTATGTTTCCAGGGCTGCAGAGCCGTGGCTCCTACCTGTGGCAGGTCCTGGGGCACGCCTCACCCCTGCTCGTTGCCACAAAAAATGTAACGTGAACACAGTGCAAGGAGCAGCACCGGGTCCCGTGGCTCGGGAAAATTTGGGAACTGCAGCTCTGCACTGCTACACTCACGTACATCATTAATAGCTCGCTATGTGCCCATTAATTTTATTTTTTTTTTTTCATGTATAGGATGTGTAGAGGTTAAGTGCCAAGCGCCAAAATGAGCGTGACTTCGTGGTTCTTGGTGAGCAGCACTGGCATTCGCCATCGGCTCCCTCGGGAGATGATATTTGTTGGCAGAGATGACTGTGAACTGATGCTCCAGGTAATGTGACTTTTTTGTTTTCCTGTTTATCTGAAGATGTAGTAGATGTGAATGCAACGCTGGGATCTGTAGAGATAGCTCATGCTTTCTTCAAATGACATCTTTTAAAACAAACTTCCTCTTTTGTGTCAAGTCTGCGGTTCCCACAAAGACTTAATGTGTTCAGGAAAGTGCAAGTGAGGTTTCCTGCGAACAGCTATGTCATCAGATGGGTAGGAGCTGTGCTGGTGGGAGATTAATCAAATCGAACAGATTACCTATCTTGATGCTGCTAGAAGTATTAAACCAAGACATACAATTCTGTCCTGATCTGCAAGTGATTAAACTACTGTTTTTGTAGCATGTGATTTGGAGGGTAGCAGCATTTTATTTACCTATTTTTCCCTTTACTCTAAGTTTGATTGTATTGTCAGTGCTTGTACCCCTCATTTATTTATTTTTGCGTGGTTGGTTGGTTTGTGCATGTGTGTTTTTTTTTTTTTTGTCATGGCAGGGAACACTGATCTTTAGCAGAGTGTTGCTGGCTCTTTTGGTGGGGTGACTCTTGTCACTTGACTTTTGGTGTCCTCTTGTTTCCAAAGTAATTGTGTTACTTGGGCAAACTTACAGCTTGCATTAGTGCTTTCCATACCAGCATGTCTCTCTGCTGGACCTAATCCAACGTTTCTGAAGTGTTGACTGTGGTCTGGTGTTTGACAGAATAATGTAATGGATGTCACTCCAAACAAATTGAACTGGAAATCTGCAAAGAGCTGACAAGAGCGGTTTAGCTCAAGACTTTATAGAAGCTTAGAATTCAATTAGTGTTTCTGCTAGATACGTGCATGAATACTTAAATGCAAAAAAAAGTTTGACTGCACCTACCTGCTCCCCTTTTGCCTGTTTAGAAATGTGGCAGAAGGTTCTTTTGATCATCCATAAAGCCCACGTGCCCATTGATGTCAACATTAGGAAGCTGCATGCACAATGGAGCTTTCCTCCCCTGTAGTTTTCACTGCTAGTGTGGTAACAGCCATCTCCTAAATGCTTTGCTAATGTTCTTCCAGGCAGGCTGTGTTTGTAGCTACTGCAGGGATTTTATAAGATATGTTAGCAGGAGGTCTGTTTAGGGGGGTGGGAGCTCTTATTGTACAAGCTGTACTTAGAAGACAGTTGGTTGAGGTGTTATCTAGCTGTAATAAAATGTTAGTGTCCACAAAAGGAGAGCTTGCAGTGTTTGTACTGCTCGGCTAGCTAGGAGTGAATGAAATGGCTTTGCTGCAGTGGTAGAGCTTGAAGCATGCTCTGGTTCAAGAGCAGGTTGTTTGTTTGGGTTTTCCTGTGAATTGCGCTATCATTTATGTCATGTTCCTACATGTCGGACTGGTGAGATATGTAATGGTGAGACATTAAAAATGTCCTAATATTTTCCGTAAGTCTGTGTTTGCTCAAACCCCTGATTGCTGTATTCCCTTTTGACTTAAAGGGAGAAAATGTTTAGTGTTCTTGATTTTTCTAAAATGGCCTGAGCTTTAGGGTGCCCATCTTAATATGTTTTGAAGGTACTTGAGGTTTTTTTTATGGTCAGGGTTCAGCACTGCGGGAATCCCAAGTCTCAAGTTGTGCACCTGAACATGCAAGTGCCCAAATATCAGTCATCCCTAAAGTGTGTTGCTTATTTCTCTGGTTATTCAAGGGATTAATTGGATAGTGTGGATCGTGAACCACTCTGTACCGCATGGAGTATTTCATGCTTCTTTGCAAGTCTGAGCTGGCTTGTCGGTGTTGCGTGTGGACTGGCAACCTTGTGACGCTGCACATTTGTCATGCTCTTTTCTACAAGGTAAACAAATTGGGATTCCTGGAGGAGTCAGCAGTATCTCTGAGAGGGATGCAGTTGTATTTGGGGGCTTGTAGGTGGTGATGGTTCAAAACCTCCTTAATTTTTCAGACTGAAGGCTCTGGATTGTCGGTAAAATCCAGCTGTTTCTGTTCAGGGGCTGAATTACACGTGACCCTTTATTAATATATCAGTTTATTGTCTCCAGTAATAAAGCTTTTTCTGAGATCACGTGAATGGTCTCATTTTGCACAGCACAGCACATTATTTTCCTAGCCGTTTGCTTATAAAGATGTTTGCCAGAGCTAACTTGGGCTCCAAACGACATGACTGTAGTAAGACTCAGTGCAGAAGGGAGACTGCAAGCACACACTTGATATCCAAGCAAAGTTGTGTGTGAGCAGATGGAGGATGAG
Organism: Anser brachyrhynchus; assembly: GCF_964034855.1. Taxonomy (NCBI): domain Eukaryota; kingdom Metazoa; phylum Chordata; class Aves; order Anseriformes; family Anatidae; genus Anser; species Anser brachyrhynchus. Next base: position 57,328,113 of record NC_137699.1, read on the forward strand.
ATCTAAAATTAGACTTTTTTTTTTTTTCCTTCTGTGACTGTCCGTGTCACAAAATTGTTGTGCAGACTGGCACAATCATTTGTCTTGGGGAAAGCTTAAGGAGTAGGGGGGTTATCAGAGCAGATGGACAGAGCTCTCGTGGCAGTGTTTGTACCTGTAATACTCCTGCAGTGTTGACACTGAAACTGTGTGTTCACTGCACGGTTATTCTGTATACGTATATTTCAAGAAGCTGGCATTTAATCCTCTCAAATGCACAATTGGGAACAGGCTGGCATTGTCTGGGGAGAGAACTGGATGACCTGGTCATTGTTTTTCATCTCTAAGATTATTTCTGCTTAGTGATTTCATTGTGATACAGTTTGTGGTCCCCTGTTGAGACCTTGTGTATTAGCGTGCAAACATACAGCACAGAGATAAGCTGTCCTTGTCCTGGAGAGCTTGCAGTCTTGCCTTTCACATTTTACAGTTTTAGGAGCATCTCGTCTTTAGGCGTTTTCTTGGCTGCGTTCCCTGAAGGTATCAGATCCCTAAACAGCAAAAAATGTCTTTGTCACCAAACAATCAAGCCTTAGTTTCCCCTGTGTTTACTTACTTCATACAGGTACTAGATTTGCTTTCTAGTTAACAAAGAGGTTAAGAAAACCATAGTCTTCAAGCTTAAAATTAAGTAGATTTGATAGCGGGGAAACAACCTGCCTTGAAATCCTCTGTACCTACTAAGAGGATTAGAAATATTTTAAATATTTTAACAGCATTGTAAAGCTCCTAGTACAAGAAAATGTGAGATTTACATTGGGTTTGAACATTAGGGCTTGGGAGGCAGTGCCATGCAGTGTAATTTGGTGTGTGCACAGTGTTACATGTAGCAAGGGCTTCATTCTGCCCTGTTCCTGATAACAGTACTCGATTTCCTTTGTATTCATTGGCTCCCTTCAGATAAGGCAACAGCAGGAGTGTGGACACCCAGACCTTCACTAATGTGCACTAGCATGTTTTTACATGAAGCTTGATGGTGGTAGGAAATAGCTCTCTGAGCGTGTTTACTTGTTTCTTTATCTCTTTTTTTTTTTTTCCACCCAGGAGTAAGATTTTATTTTTTTTTGTTGTGTTGACACTGTGGAATGGAGTAACTTCCTCCCCCACCAACATTTTTCCTGGGAAACATAATTGCCGTTTTTATCAGCTTTGATCACTCGCTTAATGTGATGGATATTTACTCAGGCTACATAAACATTTTGCAAATTCCAAAATTTCACTTAACCATTTAAACCTTCCGCTCTGCCCCTAAACAGGGCGTCTTTGAAATTTGTGCTGTGTGTAAATAGTTAACTAAAATGAAAGCAGCATCGCGATTTCCTTGTTTTTTGTTCAAAAGAGGGATATTTAATGGAAAATTTGAGAAAGCAAAATATTTAACCAGTGTTCCCTTGAGTGTTTCCCTCCCTGTAGGGCAGTGGCTTGGGCATGCCCTTGTCCTACGCTGTGAGTTTGTATGCGTGAGCGTGAGTTACAGCAGGAGTAGGTGCAGATGGCCTGATGCGCTCTGGTTTAGGTGTTGCCTTTGTTCTGCCCGTCAGTTTTAAGACAGCTTGGCACTTCCTATTGTGAGCCTCTGCTTTCAATTGCTTATAACTCTGCTAAACTCTGTAACTGGTTGAGAGGTGAGTTTATGTTCCAGGTGTCTGTTTCAGGCAGCGTGCTCTGGCAGAGATCAGCTCCCTTCTGCAGTCTTCTAGGAGAACAAGACTGAGGAAAATGCTGTTTTTTTTTTTCCATGTGAACTATACAGAAGTATGTTTAACCCGTTCTTTGAAGTTTTGGGGCTGTAGGGCTTGGGGGGGGGGGGGGTGGCGTTTCTCAAGAGGGAGCTCCCAGGTCGGAGGTGATTGATTAGTCTTCCTATCGAGAACCTAAATGCCTTTGGCAGCGCTCCAGGCCTCTGAACAACGTTGAAGTTTGCGTGCTGTCAGCGGGGACTGGTGAGAGGCTGTTGGTTTTGGCAACATCACGTCTGGGAGTGAAGCTGGTGAGGGGACGGATTGGAGGACAGAGCTGTCACGGGTGGGGCAAGCAGGAGCTAGGTGCGGGGATGCACAGGACGGGAGTTCAGAAGCAAGAGCAGCTGTGCTAGATTAAATCAAGGTGCATCTAGCCCGGCGTCCTGACTCACAGTGGTCAAAGCAGCTGTCGAGGAAAGCTGCTGGAGTACTCGCTCAACCTCCTACAGTTTATGTTTCGGGGAGCCGAAGGCCAGCTCTCCGCGTTTGATCGGCGGATTTCTCCTCTCTGACACCTCCCCAGCAGGTTAAGGCCGGGCTCGGCACGGAGGTGCAGCGAGGAGGTGGCCGTGTGTGTGCAGGGGGAGAGGAGGAGCAAGGAGCAGGGAGGCAGCAGGGCTCCGAGGAGTGGTGAAAGCAGGGCAGAAGCGGCTCAGTGTACACGACTACTGAACAGCATCTCCCTTAGGCCCGGAGCGGACTCGAGACTTGTTTTCATTCTGGTGTCAGCAAATAGCTGTGAAAGCTACTAGCCAAGCATCTGTCACTGGTCCATATGGGACGTCGCATGCTGCTCATGGTATCAATTAGTCCGTTCAAGTATGCTCAGCTCACGGGCCCCTACCACAAGTCCGTTTTGCTGGCAAATTGGATAAATGGTCACTTGACACTGCTTGGATAGACGTTTTCCTCTTTTTTTAGCTTGTTTTGGTAAAAAGCTAGGCAATTGTAAGCATCCCAGGCGTTGAAAGAACATTCCTATGGCTGCTACGTCAAGTGTTTATAGCTGCGGCGCAGTTACGACACAGCAGCGCGAAGACCGCCGGTGCGGTCCTGCTCTGCCCCTGTGTACGCAGGCGTGAAGACGCAATCTGCCGCCGCGTCCTTCCCAGAGATTCCCTACCACACGAGATCTGTTCCCTGTTCGGGGCGCGTGGTGCACCCCGCAAACGGTGCGGTGCGTTGTGAGCTCTGTGTGTATGTGACTGGTGGTCAAATGAAGGTTTCGTTGACCTGGCGTACCCTGCCTTCCCTGGGCTGTAGCTAATAACACGGTGTCTCTCCAGCGTAGTTTGGTAAGCGTTTACATACACAGGTGGGAATAGATGCGGCGTAGTTTGCCTGCGCCAGGAGGAAGAAGTCGGCACGAGCTCGGTAGATGTTTTCCCTGATGCTTCCAGGTCAATTTGCTGCTGTGCAGAAGCAGCATCCCTCCATCACCAAGGTGTCTTCTGCACTGGGAGCTCCCCGTCAAAGTGATGGGGGACCTCTGCTGCCTCCAGCCTCCCTCTCTGTGGAGGCACAGGGAAAGCTGCAGTCGGGGCAGGGCTGTGCCCTGCTCGTGCAGTTCTGCCGCGGTTATCTGGAGGGTGTAAACCAGCACCTAAGTCAGTCCCTGGGCGTTAGAAAGTGCAGCGATCCCGAGCCGTTCATTCATTAGGTGTCACAAGGGAAGTAGGTGTCTGGCAGGCAGGAGGGAAAGGATCTAGCCTTGGGAAGGCTCGGCTTTCGGGCAGGCAGTGCTTCCAGGTGCTCGGGCAGCAGCTGTGGGAGGGATGCGCATCCCGTATTTCCAGCCCTGGTGGTGTTTGCTTGGCTCTTTGCCTCTGCCGTCGTTTTCTCCTAACGTGAAGCTGATGGGAGGGCTGCGGCTGGCTGGGGAAGCGTGGTGTAGGAGGCTGGGGGCACGGCAGGGCTGGCAGGCCTGGGAGGGGAGGTCAGTGCCAGAGGCAGCGCGGGGAGGGGAGGCTTTGGCACTGCAGGCAGGGGCTGTGAGGGCTGTGTGGTGCTGGCGAGGAGCTGGAGGGAGGGTTTGTCCCTCCTGGGGGTGGGCAGGGAAGAAGGGGACCCTGCCCGTGTCGGGAGCTGACCTGTACTCCAAGGCCTTGATCCAGGCAGCAGCACGCAGCTCAGCTGTGCTGTGAACATGCAGGCTGCTCTCCCACCAGAGGCGATGCTCACACATTTTCCCTGTGCGGCGACACAAAATAAAGGGGAAGCCAGCCCATCTGCGGGCTGCCTGGTCCCTGCCTCTGGGGAGAACCTGCCCTTGGGTCGTTTGAGCCTGTCTTCCACTGCTGGAGAGAGGAACGAGCAAGCAAAAACCCATTCTAGCCCAAAACAACGGGTTAAATTGTTATGAGGACTATGCCAGCCTCCAAATCCCTTTGCCAAGCTGTGGGGATTATAGTTTCATTTTCCCGGGGGATTTCTTTCTTTTGTTCAGTGCCTTATTTTTGCGTGAATACTCAGGCCCCGGTCCTGCCACGGATCCGCTAAGCAGATCCGTGATCTTAACTGCAGCACAGCTGACAGCAGGAATCTGCAGCTCGGAAACTGCAACGTGAGGTCAGCTCCAGCGTCGAGGTGGCTGCACGTGCTGAAGAGACGTCGGTGTGCTTGTGCAGAATCGTGCAGAAACCAGCATGCGCCCCTGGAAGCAGTCGGTCTGCGGGGACGTCTCATTGCAACCGGCCTGAGGCAGGATGGAGCGTTCACAAATCGCCGGTGTTCTGGAAAAGCACGGAAGTGGCCAAGATGCAGAACTCTTGTGAAATGTGTCGTGGTGAAAGAGGGAGACCCAGTGGCTATAGCTGTCATTAAATATTATCCAGGGTTTTACTTTTGAGGAGCTAAAACCACGCTTGAGGCCAGTGCGTGAGGATATTTTGTTGTTATTTAAGTTGGCTCTGCGTGCCTACCTCCCAAAGTGGGGCACGGGGAGAGGTTTGTATTTCCTTACTGGGACACTTGTGCAGAGCACATTACTGGCAGAAATGTAACCTGTTCAACGTGGAAAATATTCAAGCAAGTGTTTATTGCATGCTGCCACCAGAATGCTGCAGCTATCTTCTGCCAGACGTGCACAACAGACTGCAGCTAGGAACAGGGAAGCTGCTCTTGTTTGTTTATTTTATCTCCAGTACCATGATGCCTCACAGCGCTGGCGGGGCTGAGGTCCAAATCTCAACCCCGAGCAGTAGGTTTTTGCCCATGGTAATTCTGCTGGGGGAAAAAAAACAGCATCTGTATCTACGTAGACAGCTGAGCTGCATCTGCTCCCCGACCCTGTGGGGAAACGCAGGCTGTCTTGCTGTATTTTTTCATCCTGTCTTCCTAAGCAGGTCTTGTTTCCCTGTGGATTTTGCTTGCTATCTCCCTGCAGCTCTTGGATTCATCCTGAGTATCCTGCTGTACGTATCAAGCCCTTCCCCAAACACAAGGCTGTAGATGATGTTCTCTTTGCAGCGCACGTAGCTGATGTGATATTTACTTCGCTGGAGACTCCTGCACGCTTCTAAAGCTGCTTTTGCTGTTGCAGCGCTAAGGAGGAGCTTTGGCTGACCTGATGCGTGCAGTTGTGAGGATCAGAAGCAGGCTGCCTGCCTGCACGTCTCCCTGGGGGCTGATGCAGGATGTTGGTACAGGTTTGGGGCTGGCAGACCAGGAGGTGCCATTCTTACCTAGGGTTTGGAGGTGCCTCCTGTTCAATGTCATCCTGGAGGAAAGTGTAACTGTAAAATACCTCCGTCTTCAGATACGTGCAGCGTGTGCGTTTCGTCTACTAGGTATTTAAAACATGATGCACTGGAGGTAGCGTGAGGGAGAAGCGGGACAGCCTTATATTAGGAAGTGATTTGAATGTCTGGAAATGCAAGCCCTGGGTGAGTTTAGTGTAGTAACAAATCAGTGTCCATGTTCTCCCCTCAGAGAAGCATAAATGTTGTTAATCAGACGAGCACACGCTGTGTTTTCCTGAGAACTGTTTTCCTTTGATAACAAGTCTAGTGTTGGGACGCGGCGAGAACGCTGTTGTTTGGGTCCGAGCAGAACCGAAGTGAGTCTTGCCGTAGCCGAGGAGTGCTGCTGTCCCTGCTACAAGTGCTTTTCTGGTGAAATGGAGTCACTGTGAGGGTGTGCTGGTTATTTTCTGCCTTTGACATTTGTGTATAGGCACTTCAGCTGTGTTATTTTTTTTAATACACTTTATCACACATTCATTTTGTGTTTTTTTTTTTTCCCCGACTTGGACCAGCATTTTCTGTCCAAACATGTGGATCAGCATCGCCTTTTGATGCGGAGGCTGTGACTGAGCACAAGCAAGGCTCACTGTCTGGTGCAAAAGTGCTTTTGAACGAAGGAGTCCTCTTCTTGGGATTCAGTCAGCTTCATTGCAGCTTTTCAATTTATAGATCCCTAAAATCCTCCCAGTGGAGTTACAGATCTCTGGCAGGTCTGCACCCGTGGACTGCTCTATGACGTGCACAGACTCAGGTTTCCTGACTTGCTTTCCGTGATTTAAGGGTTCATTCATTGGCAACCTCTGGCTTGCCTGACTGAAGTGACTTCACCAGGTCTGTTCTCGTGCCCTCGTCTGTTGCTGCCCTGGTGGCTGCTCAGGCTCTGTTTGGAAGTGGGGTTCAGGCATCAGTTTTGTTCTCCTCTCCGGGAACAAAAGCACCGCCAGCCTCCGGGTGGCTGCTGTCGCTGCAGGAAAGAGCAGCTTCTTGTAGATGTGACTGGTGTTGAAATAAACCACACCTGGGTTCTCCAGAGTGACCTTTGGCAAGTCTGGCATCAAAATAAACAAGGTGCAATTTTAGTTATTTTAAGTTGAGTTTCCTTGGAGACGGGCCCTTAGGAACTCCTGCTGCCAGTGCTTGTGATGTTTGCTGTTTTAACATAAATAAAACTGTGAAAATTCATCTCCTCTTCAAAAAAAGATGAGATTTCACGGAGGCGTGATCTGTGTAACAGTTTGCCATGTTCCTAACATGCTCTTTAAAGCGATGCTAGGAAGTTTCAGGACCACGGCACAAATACAGCGTATCATTTTACCTGCTTTTGCAAAGGGCAATCTTGAATACAGATGAAACTTGCGTGAAAGATGGGAAATTTTGACATAAATCAGTTCCTTTGGTGACCTCTGCTTTTATATAGGGGAATATTATGGTGCTAGAATATATCTCTGTCCCTGTGGGATGACCCTTGTCTGGCTTGGGACCCCAGGGTGTCTGTAGTCCGCTGTTGTAAAATACAAGAGTCCAAAGGCCGTGGTAACTTGCATCAGGGTCAGATCTAGGGCAAACTGAATTTTTAGGAGACAGCTGGTTCCCTGAAGACTCTTTTTAAATGCCCTGTGGCTTGGTGCAAGGTAAAATCTACAGCAATTTTTATTTTGGGTGAACTCTCTTTTTGGGGTAGAAGACTTTCTGACCTTGGAAGTGAACTAAAGGGATTGCTATGCCTTTAAATTCAGTTGATCTTTAAGTGAGTTTCTGTGACGTGCCTTAAAAAGCTAAAGCAAGCACTGCTGCACCTATTCAATGCTCCCTCCCATCCCACTGGGAACAGCGGTGTCCAGGATTTTGGGTAGGTGAAGGACATGGCAGTACCTTGTGTCTGCATCCGCTCAGTGCAGGCAGCACCCCTGTGCGTGGCTGTCTGAGTCCTGCAGGATGTAACGTGGTTATAAACGTGCGTCTCTGGTGAAAGGGGGGACTTCTGCCCATGCTGCGGGCAGGGATGGTCTTCCCCCTCTGTTTTGTAGGTAAGGTGCAGGGAGCCCTCCTAGGAGCCCAGCCTTCTGGGACCTGATGTTTATCAGCTGTTGGGGTATTACCAAATCTGCTTCCCATTGCCATGGGAAGAAGAAATTCCTGCTAATGCTTAATGGGTTGTCAAGAAAAACTTCTGTTTTCATCAAGGAATTCCCCTGTAAGAGTCTTTGCCCCTGCATGCCTGCGAGGAGGTATGTCATGGCTCACTGAGAGCGGTGCTGTGGAAACCTGCGTGTTTGTACCTGGGGAAAGGGAAGGACTTATTTTTCACTGAGAACTTCTTGGTTGATGCCCAGGACGAGGACGATGCGCAGGCTGAGCCTGGCTTGTCTCCCTGCTTTGGTAGCATGCCCTACCCTTCCCTGGGCTGAGGTAGCAGGGAGGTGTCAGCAGTACATGCACGCGCTGATGGATGGAGTGAGTAGTGCCAGTGACTGCTTCAAGCCAAGATGCAGACAGTCTGGTGTCTTCATAGCTGTGACGCTTATGCTGTGTTTCAAAACTGCTCAGAGGTTTTAACGTTTGTGCCTCAAAACGGTCTGACAGCATTTCTCCCGAAGTGTCATACTCTGTTTCGAAGATAAGATGTGTTTGGTACGTGTGCGTCGTGACAAAGCCGTTGGGACCAAATCAGTCCAGATCAGTGTCCTCAAAGTTAGCTTTAAATTTCATTTTTTCTAGTTGCTTTCTCATCCCAAGTTAATTAACCTCCCTCCAAGTTGGAAAACATGTTAGAGTTTAAGTGAACTCCAGCACACGGTCCTGGGAACAGTGTACATCATGAATAAGTTTGGTTTGTAACTTAAGAAAACTGTGTATATATATATATATATATATATATATATAATATTTCCCTTTGAAAGATAGGAAGAAATCCTCCCAAATAGAAAGTCCCTGGTGATGAGGCCACCAGCTTCAGCTGGTGAAAATGGAGCTCTTCCAGTTCACGCGGGCTGAGATGATGCCCCCAGGCTTTCTATTTGACTGGTTTGGTTTTCAATGTGCATTTATATAATTTACTGAAGTGCTGGCATAGTCTCGACAGCTTTCCATGACTTTTTTTTTCATGTAAATAGTGTATTTTCTTCAGTGAACTGTTTACATCAACCATGGAAGTGTTTACTCTGTGTTCTTTGGTTATTTATAGTAGCAATAATATTTAATCTTTCCTGCTTTTTCCCCTTTCTCCCCCTGCCTCATATCAAGTTAGTTTCATGTCTAAATGCTGCTTTGATTAACAGCGTCTCTTCTGCCTGGCTGCTCTCACGCTCATTGTGCTTTCGTTGCCAGTCCCGCAGTGTCGATAAGCAGCACGCTGTGATCAACTACGACAAGGAGAAAGATGAGCACTGGGTGAAGGACCTTGGGAGCTTAAACGGCGTAAGTATCAAACCTCCCTGCTGACGGAGGTGAACACGTGGCGTGCTGAGTCTGCAAGTACTTGTGCATATATTTTACTGCTAGACCCTTCTGGGGGTCTCACTGCAGCCGTTTGCATGGATTAAGTTATGTACAAAATTATTTGCAAGGCCTGAGACAGAGGTCATGCAGTATCTTAGAAGAGGAAAGCTTTAGTAAATATTGTATTATTTTTTTCCCCTGTTATTCTCGGTGCCCTTGCAGAGCTCTTCAAGGCTCACAAAACCATGGTGCTTCTTAGGAAAGGGCAGGAAATAAATTCAGTCTTGTTTTGGGGATGTTAACATTAAACTGGTGAAGATTCTGGAGCAGCTGCTCAGTATGAGCAGGGTGACCTTTTAGCAATTCAGTTGTCGGTGTGTGAAGTGATTTATGGGATGATGAGCCTTTTAATTTCTTTGGGGAGAAACTATTTTAAACCACCTCTTTCTGATAATAAAAACTGCTATTCCACCTGCCTTGATTTGTGTTAAGACCGAGGGATAGCGTGAGCCCAGAACGGGGAGTTGAGCCTACCTGAGTCTTAACCCTTGCTGTGCTCCTGAAGCAGGCAGTAGTGTTGGGCATTTTGGTGAGGCTTTGTCCACCTGAATTCTGTGGTTGTTAAGTACACCATGGTAGTTAAAACTATTCTAATATCATAGCATGCCCCTTTCGAGTTCCTTCTACATACCGGTGGAGGTATTGCTCTTCTGAAACAGGCCTAAGCTAGATTCACATAATTGTGTTCACAGTGTTTGTGTGTTCACAGAATTTTACTGCCATCGTTGTTTTGGGTTTAGAAACGGCAGCCCTCCATCATTGCGACCACAAAAACACTGGACGAACCCAGAAATTTGTACAAAAACACATGCTGAAGAAGGCAACAAACTTTCTGCCTCTTCTGGCATCTGAAAACAGCTAGAATGAGTGTTAATCCTCCTCAGCCTGGTAGCTGAAAGCAGAGAGCCCTGCTGAAATGTCAGGATTTCTAGTGGGATCCCTGATTCAAAACCTGTGATATAAATTGCAGCTGAAAATTCTGCTTGCAGAAGGGGAAGGCTCGTATCACTACTTCTTTCTTCATAGGCTAATGAATTTATAGCATTTTAGTAATAGGCTTGCGCTCAGAGGGGTGGTGGATTAGAAGCAGTTACGGCAGTGCCTGTCTTCTACAGCTGGACAAACAGACTTCTGTGGGAGAGGTGGTTGTGGCCAAACTGAATTTATTTTGTGTGAAGTAAATAGATCCTTAGTTGGAAATTTAGGTGAAAACTAAAGAAATTCCTCTTGGGGACCTTGATTTAAATTCCTTTTTCAGCATTTCTTTTTATTTTGTATTTATTTCATGCTTTTATCAACAATGCATTATATGACTGTGTAATTTAATTCATATTATTTCCAAAATGTTTTGTATTGTTTTATTATAATTCTGCGTTCTCTAAGTGTCTTTTGATTTTGAAGATAGCATTTCTGTCTGTAACAAGCAGTTTCCATGGGTTATTTTACTTTAAGCGACCACAGACAAATAGGTAACAACATCAAAATGGATTTTCTTGCAAACTTCTGTTTCGCAGAAAATTCAACAAATAATTTTTTTGTTGTTGTTCCAGATCTGACTGTTGTGGAATTTTAAATATTAAAAATTTTCTTGCAAATAGAAATTGCATGTTTTTTAACCAGCTTCGCTGCTTTTATTCTGAAATTAAAGGCCTCTTCTCCAGCTCTTCTGTAAATTGCCAGGCAGCTGGGGGCTGTTGTCTGCTGAGCTTCTACCTTCCTGCTCTAGCATTTATTTTCTCCCCTCTGGTCAACGCTTGGTTTTACCATGGGTGTTTGACTTGGCCCACATGAGAAAACAAAAGGAGGAAACTGTGCCTCAGTGGTGAAAGTGTGTCAGTTCATTTTGTAGCACAATTTTGATTCTCTAAAACGGAAAAATTTTGGAAGCTGGAATTGTATGGAGGCTGCAGAGACCCAGCAGTGACTTCCAGGTCTGTAAGGCTGGGCGAATCCTTCCGTGTAAGATCAGGTCACTCCTGGTGCCTGCAGCAGCCCAGGTAAATCCGATAGCACGCGGGCTTCTTTGTGAAAGGTGTCCCTGAAAGCCTGATTTGTTCCTCCAGTGTTCTGCAGGAACTGTTCCTTACAGGGTCCCCTCAGAGTGCAGGCATCTGAGACATCCGAGGCATTTGTTCACAGCTGTGAAGTGCATTTTTTATACCTTTATAAGGATAATTTAGTTTCTTTGGGCCTCAATTAACTGTCTGGAGCATAGGGAAAAAACGAGCATGTGAATCTCTTGAGTGAGAGGCCTGTTGTGCTGATAATGGTGTCTTGGACAACGGGACCTCAGACGCTGTGGTGATTCCACAAAAAATGCTTGTTTTCCTGTGTGTTTTCACTTCCACTTCCCTTTGTGATAGGCTTAGCTTGTTAAATTACCCTGCCTAGGGCTGGTGTGAGTCTTGTTTGACACCCAGCGGAGAGCTGATTCCCAGCTCCGTAACCGGAGCAGGAATTGCCGCAGCTTTACTGCTGCCCTCGCTGCCTCACGTCAGGCTGCCTGACTTCAGGCACCTCGTTCACCTCTGCAGGTCGGGGACTAAAATTTCACTTGCGGCTGGTGGAAAGGTGGATCTCCCCAGAGGTCCCTTCAGGGCACCTCGCCTTGAAGCATAATTGGGGTGCTCGAACCAGCCGATGGGAGCTGCTTTTGGTGGTTTACAGGGGGCTTGGCTGACAGGCCGGGCTGCTGTGAGCTGGCGCACCCCTGTGCGTGTGGCACCGCTACCAGGCGGGCCTGGGTGTGCTCCAGGAGCCCCATCCCAAAGAGATGCCTTACCTCGATACACCCTCTGTCAAAACCCACTCCTGTGCTTCTTCCCTGTAGACATTCGTCAATGACGTGAGGATTCCTGACCAGAAGTACATCACCCTAAAACTGAACGATGTCATTCGCTTCGGCTACGATATCCTTTCCTGTCTGAAGATGCAGGCTTTGGGTTTTGTGCTGTTTGCTGCACGGAGGGTTAACAGTCCCAATTGTGGCTAATGACTAAGGGTGTTTGTTTGGCCTCCTGGAGCCATTGGATAGCTCATCAGCTTTTGTTTCTCCACCATGGACCTGATTCAGAACAGATTAATCAAGATTCCTTCATTGGACTTTGAATCAGGCCCTGCGCGGGCAGTGGTGACTGCAGAGGTGCCACATCAGCCTGTCTAAGGGGAGGGTTGTGGGTTTTTTCTTATTTGGGATCTCTGGGTGGCAGCTGTAGCTGGTACCAGCCTGGGAGCAAACATGTTTCGTGTGCTTTTGTAAAAAATAATTTTTTTTTATTCAAGTCATTTAATGTGAGTGTTTTTATCATTCATTTTGCCCAACTGCTTGCTTGCAGACAATTTGCAGGTCTTTGGCACGCTTAGCTCTGGGGACTTGTGGTCAGACCCTTGATTCTATATCGATTGAAGCTTGCTCCTGCAAATTGTTTCTGCCGCGAAATGCAAGAGTAAAGCACTCTTTAGCAACAGAAAATTTCACCTCTATCTGGGGAGGCCAGGCTGCTGTTACTGCTTGGGTTACAGAGGCACATCCTGCTAGGATTTGCTAAAATGCCTTTACCTTCATCCCATTCCTTCTCATCCTGATGTGGCTCTTTGGCTGGCTGCTGTAGATCAACAGAGGTAAGTAGAAGCTCCTACTGCTGCCTTTTCTTAACACCGTCAAATCCTTTTTTCAGAACTGCACTCTTTCAATTGCTTCGAGCTGCTAAACTTTACCTGCTAAGGCTGAATTTAGAAGTCACAAATATCTTCTCCAGGTTTCTTGTTTTATTTGTGAGAAGTTTAGGTTAAAACAACCCAGACGTTTCTGAGAATAGAAGCAGGGAAAAAAGGTTGGCTGGAAAACTCTTGTGTGTCCTTGACCCCAAGGCCACGTTCTTGTGCTCTTCATTGTTCCCATTATATATATGATATTTACAGATAACAAATCCTTGCTTCATGGTGGTACTTTTTTTTTTTTAAAGTGAGGTAGTTGCTAAATCTTTTTGGACAAAACACAACATAAAAATACACCTCAGAGGAGACAGATTATTTGCCTTTAGAGTACGATTTGAAAAGGGTGCAGCTCATGAAGGTTCAGGCATAAATGGGGAAAAGTCCTGAGTCGCCCCTTGCTGAGTGCTGCCGAATACATAATCATGTAGGGTCTTGTCATGGCAGGTGGCATCTCAGCACACACCTGGTGAAGCATGCTAAAGTCAGCCTCGGTTCTAGCTTTTCTTGACTTTGCAGCTTTGCAAATGTTCTTTTGATGTAACTGGTCACGTGTCTTCTGGTCTCTGGATGTGTAGGGAAACTCGTCGTTTTGCTGTAATTCCAGTCGAGCAAAGGCATAAGCCAGTGGTGAGAGCTTGGGTAGATTTTAGTGGCCGTGATACAGGTTTAAACTTTTTATAGAAAGTAATTCTGAGCATTAAGCAGCTGAGTTAAGTGCTTAGTCCTGCAGCCCTTACATGGATATTCATGTGAAGTGAATGATTGCATTTATGAATTGTAGAATTTATTGCCCTCAACAGGAAAACTTCTGAGAATGTAGGTTTTAGACGTGGCTCTTTGGCAGGATTGCTGTAGCAGTTAAAATCTCTTCCTCTCCTTTGCTGCTTTGGTGCCACCCTTTTTAGCAGTGCTTTGTGCCCACCGTGTGGATGGCAGCATCTCCTGTGGCCTCTGAGTCAGCTGTGCTCTATTGCGTAAGAGCGTTTGTCTCTTTTCCATTTACAGCTTCACTTACAGACGGCGTGGAGTTTCCCTGCTATGCCAGTATCTCTTAGTTTATTTTTAGTTTAACATTTTCCATCTTTCCTTTTTCCTCCCTTTTGCTCTCTGCTGTCCTGATTGGGTTGCTCATGATGGTATTGCCAGATGCTTCCTTTGTTGTTTTTTTTCCGCAGCATTGCTGGGGATTATTGCCTAGGCTCAGACATACTGAATGCCTCCCTTCCTAAGAGGTCACAGCAGCTCATGACCTGATTTACTTTTCATCCAGGAAACTGCAGTGGCTGAAAAGCCTTGCCTCATCCTGACTGTGCGAGACTGCTCCATCCTGGCCAGGATGCTGTGGGCAGAGAGCGGTCAGGCAGGAGCTGAGAGGAGCGAGCAGGGTGCAAGTTGAGTTGGGGTTCTGATTGCTCCCTCATCCTGCACCAAGCTGCTGGTGCTCTCCAGAGCTTCTCCTGCCCCTTTTCTGTTGTGTGCCACTCTTCAGTTGGCACAGGTCCCGCTATCAGACGTGGTTTACCCTCTGTTGAAAAATATGTATGGCAAAGACGGGGGTGGAACGCAGCGAGGGTGGCTTTTAGCGCCCCGTGCATTTAAAGTGTCACTGTTTTTATGATCTTGTTTTCTTTTAGTAGTGACTAAGTGCTAGATTTCTTTCTGCATCTGATTCCTCTGCTGTTTCCTTAACAAGTTCTGTACATTCGAACATGTATGTCCTGGAGCAAATTCAACACAAAGTCCCAGAAGAAGCATTAAAGGTAAGGGGGTGCAGGTGCAGGTTTTTTTTTTCAGTGTGCTAGTCAAGCAGCCTGAAGTGCTAAAATAGTCTTGATGGCAGTGAAATGATCCACAATGTTATGCTGTCCTTGGATTGAGACTTAACAAAACCTTCCTTTGAGGAGAGAGACGTTTCTCAGTTATCTCTGCTCTGATCTCTCTTATCCCTCTGCTAACATGTAGATCAAGTTATTTATGATTTTATGACTGCCAACAAATAAAGGTTACTAAAGCTGTGCTGTATTAAAGAACAGTCAGCACATTAACTTCTGGATGAAGCAGGGGAGAATTTGTTCCCTTTCAGAAGTGGAGCATGGTTGCCTTTCTCTGTGTGTGGTGACTTTAGGCCAGATCCATCACGTTCCCTACATCAGGCTGACATTCGCTTCATTTACTCCTATCACCTCATCTTTGCCTTCAAGCTCCCCATTTTCCTTACCAAGAGGTCCTCTTACAAGTAAGGTGTTTTTTAAACAAAGAGTTCAGTACTGGGTATAAAATATTCAAGCATCTTCTAATCTAAGGCAGAAGAACAACCCCTTCTAGGCAGGAACGCTGCCCTTGTTCAGCTGAGGGACCAGGTTATCACTGCCAAGCATCCAATGCTGTCGCCTTAGCCCTGGTTCCAGTTGTAGGACTTGGGTAGGATCAGAAGTGTAACAGCCAGGATTGGCTAAATGATTCATTGAATTTACTCAGGGGTAATCCGAATGGGTACACCCTTTTATTAATTTACTTGTAATAAACCCACTTTTAATGAGTTCATTTACTAGGCCCCAAGTTAATAATGGAGCCTGTTCTAAGGCATGCTCATCACTTTCCTGGCTGATGAGAGGGTTTGGAAAGAAATAATTAAAATATATTTTAATTGCCTTTTCTGAAAGATTGAGATAATGCAGATGAGGGCCCAGAAAGAATTTATGACGTTACTTTAACAACAAAGGGGATTTCAGGATTTGAATCCTGAACGGAAAATGGCATAAGTTCTGATTAAGTTCTGATTGTTCTCAGTTTACTCTGTAAAGGGTTTGCTAATCAGCTATTTTGCAGAGCTGTGTCACAGTGACCTTCTCATGGGCTGTAATTGTCACTTACTGTCTTCCAAATGAGGTATTGGAAAGCCTCTCAAGTGGCATTTCTGCTGCTCTCTAGCCTCTACTTAGGTGTGTTTTCTTTCTGTCACAGAACATAGCCACAGTATTTGCCTTTGCACGATCCATTTGCGGGGAAGGGTGGTTGGTTATCTGCCGTGGGCTGCCACGCGGGTCTCACGGGCACACTGCAACTGTCCTTATGTCCCTGCAGCACGAGAAGTACACCAGCCAGCTCCAGATGAATTTCAAAGGCACGGCAATGAAGAGGGCGGAGCAGCCCATGGAGCATGGTGTCTACACCGAGTCCCAGCAAGCGAAGCTGGAGAAAGGAGAGAGGAAACCAATTACAGGTACTTGCTCAGAAACCAGTTGTTCGAGATCCAGCAGAGTCAAAGCGCTGCTTAATGCCTGCACTGGGTCAGAATGAAGTGCAGTGTGGGTTAGGTACAAGGAGCGGGTCATCTTTCTAAACCTCTGGGTATTTCAGATTCTCAGTTTTCAGAGATTCAGCCTCCCAGGAAAAAAAAAAAAAAAGAAATTGGCGTGGTGGTTCATGCATGCCTCGTCACTGCAAGTGCTAGTGAACCTGTGGGCTGAGCAGGTTTGGTAAGTTCGTTGGCACCTGTCTGGTCTATTTTTATGTTCCTAATCATGAGCTGGTGTTTGAACAGAGATGGTGACTCACAGTGGAAGATGCATGGCTGCTGTGGCGTGGTACTGGCAGCCGGGCGAAGCGGTAGCAAGGGATTTGTTCCAAAAAGCCATGTATGGTCTTAAATTACTGTATTTCCTAACACCCCATGATGTGGGACTGAAACTGACTGCTGAACTGGGAGGCATTTGCTTCAGGTTCATTGTTACCTGGCTTCAGAACTTTTCCATTTGAAAAATTCCTTTTGTTGCCTGTTTCTCTACCCACTGCTACCTTCCTTTAGAGCCTCCTTTTCATACCTGCCTGTTCGTCGCCATGGTGGGCCAGGACCTCCCCAGCAGTCTTACCTGAGCTTCCTACCTCCTGTACGTACTACCCTGGCATGTATTCTCCCTGCTCTGTTCAGACGTCAGCTGGTGGCCTTCAAGAGCTTGATGATACACAAAAAGAGGAAGAAATGTGATATAAAGCATCCTGATGACTAATGACTGCCAGTGGTAGTCTTGCTCGCCAGGATGGCAGAGCGGTGGGAAGCTTTAGGTGTAGCAGAGGCAGCCCATCTGCAAAGTGGCCTGTTGGAGGCAGGAGAAGGGTGAGTGGAGGGAAGATGATGGGCAAGTAGGAGTGAGACCGCATCTCGGGAGAGCTGACTGAGATGTAGACACAGCAGCTTTCTAGAAACGCGTGCAACTTTGGGTAAATCCATTAAGGTTTTCTGATACCTAATTCGAATGGGTTGGCTGACCTTAATCTCCTCTGTATTGTCTTTGTGAAAATCCCTCTAAGCTGGCATAGCACACTAAAACAAAGTAGTGTTTCTCTCCCATATTTTTGCCTCTGTTCTTGTTGCCTCCACTCGTGCGTGGAAGTGGTATGTGTGCCTGACTGCTTTTCTCCGGGCTGCAAAACCCTTCTTCGTGTGGATTTAGTGCTTTTGTGGGTCACCCTCCCCCCGTGGATGGTGCATTTAGGACTTTACCTCGCAAGCGTGGAGTTAAAGGGATGAAGGTGGGGATTAGCTGTGATACCATGGAGGGTGAAAAGAGGTGAACCTCACTGGGGAGAGCTCTCAGCTGTGCTGCGAGGGGTGTTGGGCTCTTGGGAGGTGTTGCCAGTAACTGGACTGCAAGGCCCAGGTGGAACCAGCTTGTGTTTCCCTGCCTGGCTGTGTGAATATTCTCATTTTTATTCTTGCCACCTTCCTGGTTTTAACCTACACAGCATAGCGGTTGATATTTGGAAAATCTTCCAAGTCAGGAGACACTTGAGCAAGGTGCCCCTTCCCTCAGCATGCGGTTCGCAGACCTGCATTACGTCTCTGTCACTGTTAGTGGGCATAGACCATAGCTGGTAGGTTTAAAAAAATAACAATAAAAGCTGTCAGTACTTGCTGGGGGCCAGCGGCGCTGCATGTTACATGCAGCGGGGCTGGTGGACCCATGTGAGAAGTCGGTGCTAAGCCACTGGAAGATGGAGGAGTTCAGGATGGTTCGTGGGAAGCATTTTGCTGGGTTGGACTGGAGCCTGTGGAAGGAGGCTGAGCATTAAATCAGCGCCTCGCTCCCCAGAGAGCATCTCCGTCACGTGAGCAGAATGATCGGTGGGTTCCCTTTTCCTCTGTGATGTGACTAATTCACCTTGTCTGCAGCTGCACACATGCACAGTTGTTTTTTTTTTCTCTGGTGCTTGGAGGGGTGGCAGCAATTTCAACGATCAGCGGAAAGAAGAATGCGGTGTTCTTACGGGGAGTGGGCTTGCTTAGTGGCAGCAAAAAGAGGCTTTGGGGAAAAGAGCTGTTTTGCTAAGCCCGTAGGTATTTAGGAATTTGCATTGACTAATTAAAGCAAGGTCTGGGGCGACAAAAAGCCTTTAGAAGGATCGCTTCCCAGGGCCTGGCTGGAAGAGAGGCAGAGGCAATGCAAGCTTTGAGGGAAGAGGTTTAACAAAACAATGCGAACAATTAGAGCTGCTTAGAAATGGGAGGAGGTGAGGGGTTGAGGATAAAGAGATCCAGCCGAGGGAATTGAAAACAGCTCAGCCCTTTATTCTTCGTGCTGTCGAAGGGGCAGCGTTTCGGTTTGTGTTGCCTGTAAGCAGGAAACCATCAGTCTTTGGGAAACGTGTTTTAAGGCAAGGAGCTTGGTAAGACCTGTGGGTTAGATATTGGTATGAATAAGAAAAGTGCCCACAGTTCAGCTAGTTAATGCGAAAAATAGCCATCAGCGCTCATGTGTAAAGCCTCAAGTCATGGGGAGGCCAGGTACAGCCTTGAGCGGAGCAGATTTTAATGCTGTCACGCTCCCCGTCTGTTGCTACCTGAGTTGAGGTACTGGATGAGATAAGCTACTTTGTGGTCTTCTCAACACATCATTAATCCTCAGGCTGATCTGAATTCGTTATTATTTTTTTTTAAAGCCCTCACAGGCTGATGGCAGTAGATAATGCTGAAGCTGATGACTAACCTCTGAATAAGTGCTGCAGGCCTGAGTTTCCATGCGGGGAGGCTGCCCGCAGCTTCCAGCTGAAGCGGGCATCACCGACTGCAGGAGCAGGACTTGAGTCTCTCCCGGGATCCTTGAAACAGGCTTTCTTGCTGGGTTGGTGCTGGTGTAATTGCAGAGTGCTGCGAGCAGAGCAGCCGACTTACAAGTCGTGTCCGTGTCCGGTGCTGAGGTCAGCAGGCAGCGTGGAGGGAGGCAGCGGGAGTTGTGCCGAGTTGTGGGGTGGTTTCCATGGTCCTTGGCTGCTTTCCCCATGAGATCATGGTAATAGCTACTTAGACACACAGCCCTGCTCTAGCCTTTAATTTAGGAGAGCGGCGGTGGTGTATCTGCTTTTCATCTGTGCTGGTTTGGTGGTACCTGCAGCATGTTAAAGGTTTCGCTGCGTAATTGGTACAAATAAATTTGTGATTATCAGCCTGATTTGAAAGCCTCCAGGATTTGTGCGTGCTCACAGCAGGTACAAAAGACCAGGGTTTAGGTTCACTTGCACACAAAATAAACACTGCGGTGAAGAGCCGAAGAATTGCTTCGTGTTTATTCCTGCTAGGTTTGAATTCTGGGTTTTGGAGGGGAGGAAAAAAGCAAAGACATCAGAAATTAGTTTAGAATGTTTGAAAGCTAGATTATCCTTTTCTTTTTTTCCTCCCCCCTCTGCCATAAGCAGCCTACTCTACATCTTTTGAAGATGGACACTTAGGTTATTAATAATGAATCAAAAATGGCTTGACTTCGAGCAAGCTGGATTTCTCATGCTGTTGTTATGACTTGCATCAGACAGCTTCAAAGCTGCATGTGCTTCTGTCAGCAAAGAAATGTGCTGTTGCTGTCCGTCTCTCTCTCGTGACTGTTTGAAGCTCTGCAAGGACTCAGGCAAAGCGCAGCCCTCGGTCCTGTCCCAGCCAGGCAGCCTAGAGGAGAGCTGTCTTCAGAGGAAATGAGAGCCCTCTGTCATGAGAGCTGCCTGCTCGTCGTGAAAGCTGTTCTGCCCACTTGCTGATGGAGAGCAGCATTAACACAGACTTTCCCCTTTCCCTTTCATCACCTGTACTGTATTTTTGGTCCTGCTGTTGTTCCGTGTGATTCACTTCTCCCTAAATACACCCCTTGTACTGAAACATCTCATTTTCTCTCGGGGTGCCTCTCCTTCAGATGATCAATAGCCGTGCATTCATTTAGCAGGCCACGTTCTTGTCAGACTCATTAAACAAATGGACATCCCTCGTTTTGTGCTGAAGCAGCCTTCGTTTTTTCTTCGGAGCGAGAGCCCCAAAGACTGAAATCCAGGAGCAGAACATGTGCGTGTCAGTGGTCTTTCCTGTACTACGCTGTCACCCATAGCTCCGTGTTTATCTGCCTGAACGCTTGTGCTGACCTCAATTCAGTTATCTAAAGGATGGTTTCCAGGCTGTCTGCCTGAATTGATGAGCCAAGAAATATGTCTAAATGAATTGGCACCATCTGGCCAGCCTGGCACGGAGTCGAGAGAGGTGGTAACGAGCTGCCATCAATGGGAGGAAGTCTCATATCATTAAAATGACTGTTTGTTAGTTCTCGTAGTTGTTCCTTGCTTTGCTGCTGACTCGAACAAACCTTGAGCCTCTGATCCTCCAGGAGCTTCCAGCTGACGCCGAAACGTAGCAGACAGGTTGCGGCTTCGGAGCGGGGTGCGTGGCTCAGGACGCAGGCAGATGCGCTGCTCTGGATGCTGCCGGCCCAGGTTGAGGTTTGCTACCCAAAATACATCCCAGCTGGTGAGGAGCTGAGCCCCCTGGCAAAAAAAACGTGTGTGTAGCTGCTACCTGGCCTGCTGCTGTCACAGCCATCTGGTTTTGCTGCCTTCCTATCACCTCCTCCCCCTCTTCTATCCAACATTATGGCACTAGAGCTGCAGTGGCTGTCAGGGCGGTTGTGCTGGCAGGTTAGAAGGGGCTGCAGTTTCTGGCATGAGCAGGGCAGCGAATTCATGTCGCTGGTCTGGAGTCACGGAGATTTTACTCTGGCTCAGGATCTGGCCACTTCGAGTGGTAGCTGAAAATGCGGGTGTCTGTGTCACTTGATAATGTTATTTAAAATGCAAATTAACACAAAGGCTCAGTGGAAACATTAATTGCTCTTAAAATATTGAAACTGGCCCCAAATAGCGAGATACCGACTCCTCGGCTTCCCATCTGTGCTTTTTGCAGTCTTTCAAATGAAGTCCTCGTTCTCTTTAGGGACTGGGAGAGGGAAGGAATGAAAACACCCGTGGAAGTGATGTGCTGGGTTGCGCTGAGCACGCGCTGGTACAGATGGCTGCAGGTGGGGCTGTGGGAGGAGCTCCGTGTTATTTTGGGTGGCCCTGGGGTGGGCAGGAGGGACCTTCTGCTGTGGTGCAGTCACTGCAATGGGGTTGCTCCTACACAGGTGGCCCCGGGTCCCTGCGCTCTGCTCAACCCGATGCAGTGCTCCTTGAGGAGCCCTGGGTTTTGGCTTTGTGCTAGCTTTTGTCAGAGGGGGAATTCAGGGAATTCCCAAGCACCTATTAGGGCTTCTTAAGTTAGTGGGGGCAGTTCGAGAAGGCAGAGGAACTGGCTCATTGCTCTTTATAAATTCTCTTTTTTTATTTTTTTCCTTTTTGCTTTCATTGCAGTCCCAAAGCTCCCCATCATCAGAAGAATTTGACCAAGGTTGACTTGATTTAGCCTTTTTCCCTGTAGCAGAAAACCTCGTGTCCTGTAGGCAGGTGGGACACAGAGCTGAGGGCAGGAGCAGCTGCTGCCAAGGTCCGTCCTGCAGGACGGATGTGATCTCTCTCAGCTTCTGCCCTTTGGGAAACAGACTTTTCTAGGAACAGCTAGCTGAAAGCTTCTAGACCAGGGGCCCTTTGGGATCCTGGAGAGGGGCTGGGATGTCCTGGAGAGATGAGCTGTAATGAAGCACCTCCTTCCAAGCTGTGAACAGCAACAGTACCCATGCTTGGGAAAGGTGCCTGGGCAGGAGCGCGAGCCTGCCTTCGGATTTCATCTGCAGCAGTATGAATTTCATCTCCGTAGTATGTTCAGGATTTGTTCCAGCAGCACCTGAAAATAAATCAGTATTGAGCTGGTCAGAATTGGTCATAGTAATCTGAGATGAGTGCCCAAAACCTCAGGGTTGAGCCCTTCACACTGACAGTGACGCTCTATTGCAGCGTGGATGTGACCAAACCCTACCTTTGGGTTCCTCTCTTCTTTGACAGGTTTTTGAGTAGGTTGTTGCTATTTTTTTCCTTCATCTTTGAGTAGTTTACTGATCCTCGGTTATGACACACATTGCTTCGCAATTCCAATTTATTTGTGGTGAAAAATGCTTCCTCCTTTGAACGTTCAAAGGCTGCCTGCGTAATGGCAATACAATTTGTCTTCCACGCACTCTAGGCAGAAAGGAGAGTAATACTTTCAGCCTCTTTTGATCCTCAGTGTGAAGGGAAGCAGCGTGCTTAATTTTGAAGCACGAAAATCTCTTGAAAAGGGCCTGTGGACTGTGTCTGTAAAGCAAAATTTTTACCTATGATAACAGATGAACGTATGTATTTATGGAACTATTCTAGAACAACAACAACAACCAACAACAACAAACTGAAACAGTGGCCATTAGATCTGTGTACCTTTAGAAACAGCAACATAAAATTGGGCTTCTTTGTTTCTTCGACTCTTAATTCCCCTTCCTCTCTCCCTTTCCCTTACGCCAGCAACTGCTCTCTGTCCTGGCCCTATTACAGCAGGGAATGCGAAATTGCAGGGCTGTTTGAGGGCTGCTTTGCACAGGGCAGAGCGCGGCTATAAAACCCCAAGCTGAGCAGCAGCTGGCGGTAGAAGCCCAGCTGTGGCTGGAGCTGGAGTTTGAGACGTGTCTGGCGAGGTGCGTGCTGACGGCTGGTACGGGTGGAGGAGAAGCAGCTCCTGAAACCGGGCTGTTAACCTCAGCCCCTGACCTGTACTTGCGTCTCTGTCGCCTCCAGATGAAAGAACAAAAGCTACTTTATTTGCCTCTCATCAACTATTATAAAAACATAAACTAATGACTGTTAACACAGGTAAATTGAGCTTTTTTTTTTTTTTTACTTGAAACATAAACAGCAGCAGCCCAAGGCGCTGCCAAAATGCAATCTGGTTCCGTGGGAGAAAAAATAAGAAGAGGTGAAGCAGTTCCTTTGGGTACCTGTTGCAATGAAGCCCTGATCTTTCAGTGAGTGCCCTTGGAGTAGAGATAATTATTGAAGTCTGGCTTTTCTAGAGGGTTTCTCCATGTAAAAAAACTCCTGCAGTGACTGTGGGATCCCCTTGCTTTACACTTGAGAACAAGAGTTTACTTCTACTTTATGTATGTGTAAGGAGACGGTTCTACCATTTTCCCTAAATTTGTAACTCTTCAAGAATTTCCTGCTGTGGGATGTGTCATTTAGAGTGGGAGTAGTGAATAGCTGGAAAAGATTCCTGGCCTCCTAACATCTGAGTTTGTGGTGGGGCAAGACAGGGCAGAGCTAAAGTTTTCCCATTTAAGATGAGGATAAAGGTCCGATTTCCACATAAATTGCAGGTAGGTTGCTAATAATTTTGTGGTTGGCATTTTGTAGCCTGTCCTGCCGAAAATCTTCCACTTGCTGTAAATGATGGTGAGTCTGGAGAGGGTGAAAAGCCAGTATTTGAGAATCACAGCTGTGAAAGACGGTGAAGGGAGGTGAAGTCTGCATCTTCTAGCTGAGTGTAAACAGGGAAAGGAAAAAAACCTGAACTATTCCATATAATTTACTATTATAACTGCAATGTAACTTGTACAAAATCTCATCTGACCCTGCTATTTTTCCCCTTTTGGCATGCGGTTGACTTCTGTGAACCTTATGAATTGGTATTTTCTGTGCCAAAGTAGTTGTTTATCTTCTTCCTAGAGACCAATACTTATCGCACCCCTCTTTATGGGCAGCCTTCCTGGTGGGGGGAAGATGATGCAAATAACAAGGAGGACAGAAGGCAGGAGGAACATTATTCAGGTAAGGGAGGTGAATGTGTGGGACAGAGAAGGGGGGAGAGAGACACAGTTCCTGCGTGTTTTTTATCTTTCTTGTGTGAGGCCATCCTGCTTCAAGGCTTTAATTAACACTTTTTTGTACTTGTTGTATTTGCACATTGCTCTGTGTAGACTGCTGCCAATGAAACCAGAGTAAGGGAAAACTAAAATGTTTCCACTAGCACAAGTGAAGGTTAAAATCAGCAGTTGTGGAGTAATTCCGTACATATGAGAAAGGCCTCATGAAGCTTGTTTGAGACCCAAATTACGAAGCAATGCTCTGTGTGTGGTCATACACAGCCCACCTGAATAAACCATTCAGAATGAGTCCATCTGCTGGGAATTTCCTCAGAGGCACTTGACTGGATTGGATTGATGCAGAAGCTCTCCATTTTTAACCTCATCATGCTTGGAAGCCGTTCAGCGTCAGTACTCCTGTTGTTGTGAATCCATGTGTGTGGAAGATGCCTATTTTTATATTTGTGCAGTAAAGCTGGTGTTCCTGTCAAACATGCTTTCCTGCACAAAGACAAGCTTTATTTCAATGCGCGTACAGTACCTCTGTTTTCTGACAGAGGGGGGGGAGTGATTAGCGGCCCTCCCAAGAGGCTGAAATAAGGTAAGTGACCCTCTAGCCAAGAGGTTTGGGTACTACTGAAAAATGTGTTTGTAGCCCTGTTGACGTTACTGAATTCAGCACTGATCCAGCAAACGCGTGCCTGTGATTAGCTTCGTACTCTCAAACTTTTCCTTTGAACTGGAGAAATTGGAGCAGGTGTGCGTGTAAGTGGATTCAGCAGAGTGAAACAGGGTATCTTCATGCCACATCAGCCCAGCATACAGAAACCTCGAAATGCCACCACCCACGTAGGTTCTGCCAAAATATACAAGCGTGTGCACATGTGCTCAGCTCTTTAGGGAACAGTGGAAGAAAAAGCAAAGTGAATATGACAAGCAGTGATCTGACTGTAACAGTGCTTACACGCTCATTTCAGTGATGAGGCCAGAGTATAAAGCTATCTAAAACAGAACTTGTATTTTTTCTTTAATTCATTTTAGGTACTTCAGCTAATGTTTGTGAATTTAAGGCTTTCTTTTTTTTTCTTTTTTTCTTTTCCTGTTGTAGATAGATCAAAAGAGATAGCCCAACATGAAGAGGAACTGAATGGCAATATTTCTGCTTATAGAGATTCCCAAGAACAGTCGGTGTTTGCTTTCCGGAGAGAGCCAAGTTACTTTGAGATCCCAACTAAAGAATTTCAGCAGCCATCAAAATCTCCAGAAACCCAGGTCCATGAGATCCCGACAAAGGATATCGACGCTATAGTAGCTCCAGTTGTGCAGAGTCATGCCTCTTTCACTATTGAATTTGACGACGGTACCCCTGGTAAAATAAAGATAAAAGATCACGTAACTAAATTTTCACTCAGACAGAGAAGACCTTATAGCAAGGAACCAGCTCACACAGAAGTGATGTCAGCGGAGAGCAAGGTGGCCGACTGGCTTGTCCAGAATGACCCCAGCTTGATGAGGCGGCAGTCTCCAGGAGACGATGTGTACAGTACCAAGAGTGACCTGCCGGTTCATGTGAGGACGCTTAAAGGTGAGTGAATGTCTTGTCAAGTGGGCAGTGTTCACTGTTGGCTGTGCAAATGTAACATACTAAAGGGGGAAAATCTTTCTCCTGTCAGGGAGAACTGGACTTATTTATCTCTGCTCCACGTTTGCAAGATGAAGAGTATTTCTTTAATTGCTGTTAATGGTTTTGAACCCAGCGAGTAGGCTCTTCACCCAGCCCTGAAGTCATACGTGATGCTGGCCTGGGAACTCTGATCTGGTTCCTCCGCATCTATATCCCTATCTTGGCATTAGCAGTGAGTGAAAAAAGGGTTTTGATTTTTAAATGTTCAGTCATTTCCATGTGGTCAGGCAGGCTGGTAAACATGAGTATTACAGTTGGTTTTCCTCTCCTGGCTTCTCCTAGTTGAGGAAATGACTTTTCTATTTAGCTGCAGTCCAGAAGATGCTAAGTGTGATCCTCACAGGTACAATGACCAGAGGTCATGGCATGGTGATTGGTGATAGAGTTGAGATACGCGTGATCAACAGTGGAAGAAATATTTGTATCTTTGGAAGAAGGTTTCTTCTCTTAAACTAAAGCTTCTCAGAAATCCTGGTCCTTTCAAAAATTCCGGATTTTGTGGACCTAGTTCCTATTAACTGTGGCACTATGAGGAATTCTTTGGAGATTTTCAAATGTAGTTTGTAACCTAATTCTTAGTGCAGCTGGTGGGAGTCACTTGATTCTCACATGACTTTAAATATATTTTTTCATGATTTGAGTTTGCTTGGATGCCTCTCGTGTGCTGTGCACAAAATAGTGAGGAGAAGACCACAGATTCCTGCATTCTCACTGCCTTTGTATTCAGAGGCTGTGCAGGTGCTGGAAAAGCTGCCATTGCAAACTGCAAATGAAGTCATATTGGAGGTTACTAGACCTAACTGTACCTGAGGTCCTTCTTAAGAGAGCAATACCTTGTTTTCCCTCAAAGGAATATTTGCTCAGTCCTTGTTGGAAAAATCCTTTTAACGTGAAGAGTTTTATGTATTATGCCTCCAACTTGCTGTTTTGTTTGTGTTTTTGAGAAGCCCCTGTGGTCAAGAAAGTTTCACATAACCAGACATGGGGTTTGGCATGACATGGAAATTAAACTCTTTTGCTGTTGTTGTTTCTAATTCTTCCCAGTATGAGAATGTTGAGGTGGCCTGCCTGGGTACTTCAGGTCCTCTTTTCAGTCTACTGTGGCTATGTGGTAGAAGTTGGTGGTGTTGGGTTTTGTGTTTTGTTTGTTTGTTTGTTTGTTTTTTCTAATTGAGATTCTGGGTTTTGTTGACTTGTTGGAGAACGTAGTCTGTCAGGGGTTCAGATGTGTTTCAGTAGTTTCGCTCTTTCCTCCTGGAGAAAACCAGAGTGTTAAGCAGCAGCTGCTCATCCTAGGGTTTTTCTGAGCAATGCAGAGAGTACTAGACTGGCTGCACTCACCTCTTTGCAGTCCGTGAGGCATGGAAAGAAGCTGAAGTAACTTAATGCATAATTTGCATATCAAAAAATCAACTGTTTGGACGTTTGATTAAAAAATACAGTGTTGGTGGCCTGAGGAGTTTATCCACCTCTGCTTTGGCAGAGGATGGCACGTCATTTATCTGTGATGGCTGTCTAACATGTTCTTCTTGCGGGGCTGATTTTGAAGATGCCTTGGAGGGAGGCTACAGCTGGCTGTGTACCAGGTTTGGCTCTTCGGATCACAGACACCCACCACTGGGGTTCATTAGCAGCACCTGTTCCCTTTCAGGAACACTTTGGTGAACGTAAAGCCTGGTATTGAGACCAGAGAGTTCAGGTCTTAGCTGCTCGAGGGGATATGCATGGTGTTCTGCTGGGGCATCCATAGGCACGGTGTTTTTCCTTGCATCCTCACAGTTTGCATTCAGCAGAGTTCCTAGCCAAGACCCTTTAATTGAAGAACTTTTCCCTTTCAAGGACGCAGCTTATCAGCCCTCGGGGCGCGATGCTTAGGAGACTCCTCAGAGGACTGACTCCTGGGTTGGATGGTTCCTGTATTAAATTCTAATCTTTCACAGTTAACTCGAGGTAATAAATGGTCTTCACCCCTGTGCCTGGAGAACTCGCAAAGTAGGTTTGAGCAGTTTTCCTTTCAAACACGTGGTATTTTAGCCAGTATATCTTGCTGCATATTACAGTCTAGAGCGCAGAGACCTCTTTCCCCGTTCTCCCGATGACAGGTTCCCGGTCGTTGACTGAATCAAGTTGTGTGCCTTCACACCCGTTTCCTTCTCCAAAAAAAGGTTTGTTTGTTTTTTTTGTTTGTTTTACTTAATCTCTGAGAGTTCTGACCTAAGGTGCTGAGGGGCAGAGAGCATCACTGATACAAAGGGAAGGCTGTAAAGTTGGTTGTCAGTAACAAATAAAAATAAGTGTGAGCTTACTTTAAGCTTAGCGAACTGTACGTAATGATTTAACGTTTGCTTGGCTGGTGGTAGGACGGTGTGACTTCTGGGCTGTCATGGTGCGATTCTGAAATCTTCAGGGAAGTGAAGAACCCTGCAAGTTCACTTTTCCAGTTAGATGCTGTTTCATTCCCTGTTGTAGAGAGGGGTAATGTGGGTGCTTGGAGGTGCATGCGCTGGTAACACGCTGCTCTCGCGGCTTCTTCATCACGGGGATTTGGTTCCTTGGGACGTGGTGCACAGGGTTCATTTATAGATTCTGCAGAGAGATTTCTCCTGTGTAACAGAACAAAATAAGGTAATCTCGGACTACAGTAACTGGGCAGAATGGTAAAATAATGGCATTGCATGTATTTAAATGGCAAAAAGGAAATAACGCCTCACGTATCTAAAACAATCTGTGTTACAAAATCAAAACCCCTTGGGGTTGAAATGATTTCTTGAATTATTTTTAATAATTTGATAGTCAGCCAGCTGTGTAAAGCGGGGTTTGGAGACAGACTCCTTCTTTTTTCCCCCTGAAGGGATACAGTCCCAGTAGCACAGTAGGTGTCTTTGGAGCTGTTTATTTCCTGTAGGATCTTTTTCTTTTAACTCAAAAGATATATTTCAATTGGTAGGTAATGGCAGGGTCACAGAATGTAAGTCAAATGCACGACTTGTTTCCAGGCAATAGGCACGAGGACGGGACGCAGAGCGACTCAGAAGACCCTGTGGCACCCAAGGCAGAGAAGGAGACGACGACGGGCAGCGAGCGGGCGGTGGAGCAAACCAAGCTGCAGCGCCAGATGAGGCGTGACCCCCACGAGATGCTGCACAACAAGCAGGCGTTTGTCATCGAGTTCTTTGAGGACACGCCGCGGAAGAAGCGCTCGCAATCCTTCACACACAGCGCTCACTCCTCCCAGAGTGACACTGATCCTGGGCTGAAGACCAAGGTCGAGAAGCGCAAGAACGCGCTGCCGGCGGAGAAGCAGGGCAACGCGGTGCCTCCATCCCATGTCGGCACGCAGGCGGGCAAACCCAGTAACAGCTCCTCGGGGACCCAAAGAGCTAGCTCCTTCAAGAGGGAGAAGACAGAGGATCGGATCAGCTCTTCGTCCTCCTCCGCTTCCAGAGCATCAGGCAAAACCTACGGGAGCGTTGGGAGGAAGTCTAAAATGGCTCAGGATTTTATGGCTGAGTACCTGCGGGAGACTGCTCAGTCGGGGAAAGCAGGGGCTGAGAAACCAGCACCTCAGCCCATGCCGGCAGCTCCACGCGTGGTTATATCATCAGAACCAGAGTCTGCCCCTACCCCACCTCCGGAGGTAAAGCCAGCCCAGGGCAGGAGGAACGACGAGGAAGATAGCGTGAGCGAGACGGGCACATACACCATCGAGACAGAGTCGCAGGATAAAGAGGTGGAGGAAGCACGAAAAATGATAGATCAGGTAAATGCTGCTCGCTTTTCTGGGCTTGGCCAGCGAGCTGGGGGCTGAAGGCTTGTGCTTCTGCAGCTGGTGATGAAGGCTCTAACTCTAACTTCATTAGCTGCTGCCATCTTAAATCGGGTGCAGAGAGGGGTGGTGGTTGGTGTGGGAAATCATCCTGGCTGAGCTCTGTTAAGGATAGGTGTCAACAAACTGTCAGACTGATCGTATGAACAGTAACAACAAAATAGCCCAAACAATAAAAATGACAAACAAACAAAGAAACACCAGATGTCAGAAAGCAAGGTGAGCCCTCAGCAAAGAGCCGTCTTGCTTCCAAAATGAGATTCAGGTGCTAAAGTGCAAGTGGGCTTGCTGTGAGTTTAGAGGGGAGGGCAGCAGCAAAACAAAGATCAGGCTGGTCCTGCTGAGCGCCGCGGCTGGGAGCAGCTCTGCTCTCCAGGACTGGGGCTGCTCGCGAGCCTCTGCCTTGGCCATGCCTCACCTCCTGCCTGCTGTTATGAACAGGGGAGCTGCACCCCATCGCTGGCACTGCGTCCTGTGGCAGGCCAAGGGAAACAACCATGGGCTGGTTTCCTTCATCATTCACAAGCCCTGGTGGTAGGTGGTGTCTAGTTTTGCTCGGCTAGGAAGGTAGTGCTGGCTGGCAGGGCGAGCGGCAGCTAGTTGAGATAAGTGAAGGGTGTGGTCTAGGGCAGAGGCAATCCTAGATGGATCTACGCTTGTTTAGATTTTGCAAAGTGAATGATAGGCTTACAAAAAAAATAAAAATGAGGGTGAGGCTTAAGAATACTCCACCCAGCCAGGCAACCCCAGGGCAAACCAAAGTTTGGCTGATCTTCAGGTTTAACTTTCATCTGCGGTCTATTAGGAAAACAAAACTGGCAAGTTGCTGTGAACATTTAGTGAACCGTGGGCAGGAGGATGGTGAGATTTAAAGGAGGCCTTAATTGAACCTGGCTTTAGAGCTTTATATACAGTGCTCTGTGGGCCTCGATCTAGCTTCCCTCGTTTGTTTGGTTATTACACTTCTTCCTTACATCTTGTTTGAAATGCGATCGGAAGCTTTCAGGGCAGGGTGTTTCAGCTGCAGCAAGGCCCTAGTCCTAATATTAGATGCTTTATTGCTCTGGTGGGGAAATATGAGCAAAAATACCACAAAAGAAAAACAGTTTCTGGGGAGTAGTCTTGGCAGGCATGTGCCCAGGTCAGGCAGGCTGGTCAAACTCTGCTCCTGGCTGTGCCATAGGCTTGGTGCAGCATAGACCTGCCACTTGGGAAATAACTCATCAGAACTCGGTATTTCTGTCCAGGAAGGAAGATGATATGAATTTTGAATTTGCTGAGGTTCTGGGGTGTTTGCTTTTTGTTCCTCTGCCACTGTACACACACTTTTTTTTTTTTTTTTTTGAGGGAAGTAAGAGTGGAGAACTTCAGGCTATCACTGTCCAAACTTAGGTACCCTCCATGGTCTCCTCTTCTCCTGAGCTACTTGCAGTCAGGGGAGGGAAACAAGCCTTTCGGAGGCATGGATCTTGCTTACTCCCTTAGGAAAGCTTGTTCTTCTCCAGAGAGAAGCTGGCCAGCTAGCTTAAACACTTGTCTCAGACATTCATCCATTCCCAGGTCCCTCCATGGCTGTGCACGGCTGCTTTTCTCAGCCCTGTCACTGCTGCAGTCTATGAAAGACCCTGGAGATGGAGCTTTCCCAGTTGTGCTTTTTTTTTTCCTGCTTCATGAATTAGCTGGTAAATAGATTTCCTGACACTCATCGTAAATTTCTCAGGGCTGAAAAGGGGCTCAGTCAGCGAAAGTTACTACTGTTAAAGGCAACGCACCGAAATAATGCGGATGAGGGAAAAGGTGGGTGTGAGTGGGATTCTGTGAGTAAGTGTATTTTAAACTGCTACTGTGGAGTGGAGAAGAAAATGATTTAGTTAATTTGTATGGAAGGATTAGCAAGTGTTTCTGACCCTTTGGGATCATAGTTTGTGTGTGAATAATGCTTTGTAGATTTGAATTTGGGGCTAATATATTTTTTTTCTTTTTTCCATATTTAATCTTTCCCACGCAAATGTCTTTTCAGGTTTTTGGTGTTCTCGAGTCACCTGAATTTTCCAGAATATCCTCAGTCTTCCGACCAGTCATAAAAGGTGAAAAAGACGACTCTGGTTCTCATCAGCATTTAATCACTGAAAACGGCACTAGTCAGAAGTCACCCTTGCTCCAGGCATTTGCCTCAAAAGCTGGGAGTGGGTCTCAGGCTGATGTGCAGGTACGGGCAGTCCAGGTGGATTTGTTGGGAGGGTGGAGGCGTGGGTGGGTTTTTTGGGTGGATGGAAAGGTGATGCGAGGATTGGTTTCCATTTTGAGGAGACTGGGTGATGCGGATGTGAGCGGAGAGATTTTGTGGCTTAGATTTGTTTTACAAACCGTCTTTCTGACACCACCTTCCCCACCTTGTTGTAGATGTCTGCAGCAGCTCAGGGCAGTCAGAAGTGGGTGTCTAGGTGGGCGAGCCTTGCCGACAGCTACTCTGACTCTGGATCTGTTTCTGGGCAGGCTGACGGAGGTACAGGTAAGTCTCAACCTGACATCACCTTTCGAAGGTGCCTGAATCTAAATCAGGATGATATGAAAAGCAGGAATTATGGACTTCTGTGTGTCTGGCTGTGGCTTATGTTCTGTTTCAGCTAATGTATTTGTGGGTGGGAAGGGCAGGGTGAATTGTTCCCAGTGGAGCAAAGATTGAGAGTGCCTCTGGTTTGCATTTCGGAGTCATCCAAGTTCTTCAGTGTTGTATTTGATATGACTAAAGGGCACCTAAGAAGCAGAAAGACTGTAAGGGCCTTGGGTGTTAACTAGCCCCAAGTAACTCCTTAGACTGCCTAATGATGCCAGAAAAAAACCCTCTGCAAGTTGTCTTGGAGCATAATTGCTGACTGGTGCTTTTTTTTTGGGTATGCTTTTCCTGCGCCTGGCTATGCTGAGAATTTTAGGCTGTTCTGGAGTTTGAGAGGTTTGAAATGTGGAGATTAGCATAGAAATCTAGGAATGGAGAAGGGAAAGGGAGTGGGAGGCGACCAGGTTCCCATCACAGCTAGGAAGACAGCTTACAAACCTCCAGGTCCTGTTGATATGTGAGAAGGGGAGAACAGTGCTTCATTGGCTTCTAGAAATGTTTTTACCCTTTGTTTGGAAATATTTGTTGTTACCTTCACGCCATCAACAGCTGGAGACAGACTGAGTAAAGCTTAAAAGAAACCTTTGTTTTGGAGGTTACTGCCACTGTTTTCACACCACGTGAGAAAACGACTCCCAGAGCATTTGAAATATTACCATAGCCATCCAACCAGTTATCCTGGTATTTAAAGGTGGTATCAGATATGAAGTCCTGACCAGCAGGGGATAAATAAGTGCTCTTTCTGTGAAGTGTGTTCATGCCGAGGAGCACTCACGCTGGGGCAGTGAGAGCTCTAATTCAGTTTCTTCATTATTAGCATCTTTCTTCTGAGGCTTTGCAGTAGGATACAATCAAATGAGAACTTGTGAGAAACATCATCTACATTGTGTAGAATGGCACTGAAAACTGCATCACTGCAGTGGTTTGGCTTGATGGCTTTTCACGTCCTTCCTGTGGTCTGATTTTTAAGGTAGATTGATGCCAGCAGATTCATAGTATGGCCTCTAAACATACATGATTGTACTGAGAGGTAGATTATCGGAGAATGTCCAGGTAGGATTTCAGATTCAGAGGGAAGGTGTTGAGCCCTCTGATCCAGCAAAGGAATTAAGTTTACCTTGGGTTTCTGTATTGGTAAACGTAAAGGGACTGAGCGGGAGTCTGGCCCAAATATGATGTTCATATTAAACACAAGCTTTAGTTCTACACATGTTTTTTCAGTGCTTTTGTGGACTTGCACTTTGCACAATTAAGCTCTTTTTTGTTTAGGAAAAAAATGAAGGCAGTATAGTTGCACAACACTTGACTTGTATCCACTTAACTCCCTTCAGAAAGCGGTGTAGCTACAAAACCTGGGGAACCAGAAAACGCTGTGCCCTTGAGGACGAGGCGTCTTCTTCCCCAGCTCCCACCGAGCGATAAATCGGACAGCCCCACGCCCACGGTCCTGGTCTGCCAGGAGGCCTATTCCGAGGTTACAAAGAGAACCGTCGTGAAGGACCACAGCGTGGAAGCCTATGGTGATCCCAGCAGCCGCCTCTTCATCCAGGAAGACTTGGATCCAGATAGCCTCAGCGATGCCAGCAGATCCGACGATGGCTTCAGCTCGGAAAAAGGCAGGAAGTACAAAGAAAACAATAAAATGCTAGATCAGACGGGAGAAGACACAAAATCAGAGAGCCGGCAGCAAGGAGCCCCCCGGGTTGCAAACATGAGAGCTGTAAGTGAGGCAGTTTCTACTTCGTTCTACATTGGTGATGACAGCAATGATGTGGGGATTGCCTCCAAGCTCTGTCTGAGCATGGCCCACGCTCGAGCAGAGAAAGACGGCAAGGATCAGGAGTTTTCCTTCAAGTCTGCTGGCACACCTGTCCCTGGAAAGCCACCGGTCAAAGACGTCAGTGCTTACATTAATGCAGCAGGAAAAATGGTTATTTCCCTTCACCAGAGTCCTCAAGATCAGGAAAATGTGGCAGGAAAGGAAACATCGTCTTTTGTTAGACAGGAAAGCTTTACCAAAGATAAATCAAGCAGCGGCGTTCCTCAAAATAAACTTCCACATATTTCAAGTCACCCTCTGCTTAAAGATTTAGAGGCTGTCCGGTCAACCCGTATGGACTTTGGTCAGGACACTCATCTTCTCCTTAAGGATACCGAAACTGCCTTGGCAGCGCTGGAAGCCAAATTTCTTGGTCAAAGCCAACAGCTGGAGGCCTCGGAAACTGCTGGTCAGCTGGAGGACTCCTTGTCTGGCGACTCCGACGTGGACACAGCCAGCACGGTCAGCTTGGTGAGCGGCAAAAACGTCCCCACGAGCGCCCCGAAACGCAAAGCGGTCGCGAGCTTGCAGAAGGAGAAATCTTCCTCCACGCCGTCCATCCAGGACCAGTGCGGGCAGCCGAGCGCGCGGGACAGGCTGACGGAGAAGAGGAAGGCCCACGTGCCGGAGGCGCCGAGGTGCGTGGAGGCCACCAAGCGCTTCCAGATGAAGCGGAGCGCCGGGACTCGGGGGTCGCTCGACTTCACGGATGATGAGAGAAGCTCGAGCCTGCCCTACTTGCCGGTCCCAGACGCCGTCGTGTCTGACCACGAGCACCCGGTAACGCGGCCGGTTCCCAGAAGGAAGCCTTTTCCTCAGGCTGCCAAGGAGGAGCAGAGCAAAGCGACGCCGAACGTGCAGAAGATCCAGCAAGTTCTCACCCGCTCCAATAGTTTGTCCACCCCGCGGCCCACCAGGGCCTCCAAGCTCCGTCGCGCCCGTCTGGGCGACGCTTCGGACAACGAGTGCGTCGATACCGAGAAAACGGCCTCCAATCATGAAGCCACCGCGCCGGGCTCCAAGCAGTCCACAGAGACGAAAAAGCTCTCCCGGCTCGACATCCTCGCCATGCCGAGGAAACGGGCGGGCTCGTTCACGGTGCCCAGTGACTCTGAAACCGCACAGTCGAGGTCGGCGTTTTCGGGCCGGAGCGTGGAGTCCTATCGGAAGACGGGCGTTGCGGAGGTCAGAGCCGCCGCGAGGAAAACGGCGGCTGCTGCCTCCGCCAAGCAGCCTTTCAGCAGGACCCGCTCAAGCAGTGTCAAGTATTCTTCCACGTCCAGTAAGTGCTCGTGCTTTGTTTTTCCTGTATTGCCCTCTTTCTGATTTATAGGCCGGACACGGTTGCCAGCGGTTGGTATCCCAACTATTTCAAATGCTACAATGGTGAGTACAACAGTCTGCATTCATGACAGTGATGGAGGGTGATGCTTCCTGGGCAGTGGGGTTCGGAGGCAACAGAGCATCTCCTATACCCAGGGAGATGTCACTGTGGTGTTGCCTGTGAGGATATCACAAATAGCCTTTTTTAGCTCCTCGATTTTATTTTTTTGAGCAGCCAGTTGCCATCTAGCAGGAGAATGTTATCTTTTTTTTGTTTCTGTTAAAAAGGTAGAGTTTAATGCCTCTCCAGTTCTGTCCTGCTTTTCTTTGACTTCTAAAACTCAGAGTTTGCTCTGAGAATGGCTCTAATGGTATTGATGGCAGCTAATGTCCACAGCGGCAGGTTTGAAGGCACGTGAAACAGGAAAACAAATTAATGTCCCTGTGTTTTAAAGGTTGTTCGCTTCTTTTTGCTGTAAATGCAAGCGTGGAGCTGGACACTACATTTTGATTGCCCCACGAGGTTCCCTCTGCTGTGTATTTTCATTCATTTTTGCCATAGGTAAGGAAGGCACACAGTTATGCTGCCCGCGAGGAGGAGGTTCGGGGGCTGTCTTGCTCTCTAGCTGTACACTCAGCAGCCTGTTATGAACAGACCCTCGCAATATCAACGTTTGTCATGGTTAAAACAGCCTTTAATTAAGAGGTGGGGACAGTGCAGATGACAGCTCTGGTACGGTAATTGGCAATCAGAGGCTGTCCCAGATAGTGCTTATGCCTTCAGTCTAAGACCTGGTCTATGCCCAGACTCCTTGATCTACCATGAACGTGACCAAGCAGGGCTGTTTGAGTTGTTTTTTAGGGAGGATGGGGGGCTGAAGGGACAGGAAGAACTGCTTTGGCTGAGTTTCTCAGGCCTGTTGAGAGGGATGCTGTTTTGAGCTGATTCGTGTTTTTGTAAGGGCTCTTGAAGAGTTTTGGATGTGTCCTTTTCATGTCCTTTCATACAGTTGAAATAATTATCCTTCTTGCACTATTCATTTTTATTGCATGCTAAAAATGTTATTTGCTGCTTGTTTTGATTTTTGGATTGTTTTGTCACCTCCAGCTTCCCTTTATTTTAATGATTTTTTTCTTGCACATTTGTATATGCATGTAAATCAGAATGTAAATTAGCTAAAAGAGTGCGTGGAGTTGCTCTCTTGCCTTTTTCAAGATGATGCTGTTACTGACTGTGTGTTAATCAATAACAAATTCAGATCAGTACGATGTGGTCCAGGTTTTACAAACAAGAGGTACTCTTCACAGCCCCCTGCCTTTGGACCACAGACTTCAAATCATTTGGAGAAAAATGATAAGAGCTGGCCAGTTCTTGTTCTCAAATGAATTGGTTTTTGATTTGCAGAGCTTTGTAGTAGCACGCTAACACCTTTCCTTGGGCATAGTTGCAGCACATGATGCTAATCCTTCTTTGAATTAGCTGCTCTTAAAATACTAACCTCCTAATTCCTTGATAGGATTGTGGACCTTGCACAAGCTCTAAGTAGACTAGTTGTACTTCCTCCTGCTTCGTAGCGCTGTAGCGGGTGTGTGATGCGTGTTCCTATACTAACGTTAGAGACCTTGTGAACGAGCACCCAGCACCCCATTCCTGGGACAAAACCCAAACGTTGATGAACTGAATGGTTGCACTGTGCCATCGAGGTGTCTCTGAGCACGATACAATAACCAGTGAAAACACTGAGTGTCAAGCCTTGGGAGTAAGGAGGCAGATGTGGCTGATTTATTTGAGGATTTCTTAAAGCATTAAGCTAACCATGATGGTTTCCAACCGTCCCAGTGGGAGAAAGCTAATCTTGCTAACGGAGGAACAGAATGAGTATCTGGCCTCGAGACAAGAAATGCCAGTGGCTTGTCAGGCACCTGAGGTAACTTTATGGGAAAAGCGCAGATAACGTCAGGATAATCCAAGGTGCCAATTCTGAAAGAGAAGGGCTGGTATCCCCCTGCTCCTCTGTGTACGGGATTTGTTTACTCAGTGTGATCTGAATGATGCTGCAGGACTAGATTCTGGTTGCCCTTGGTGTGCAGGGGCGGAAAATCAGGCCCTTAGTTTGGGAGTCCCTGTTCAGTGATAGGGAGACCTCTTGATTCGAAACCTGTACTTAAAAAAACAAAACAAACAAACAAACAAAAACTTCTCTTCTGGTGGAATATGAGCTGATTTATTTTTCTGTATATACGTATATATTTTAATCCTGAGCCATGACCTGTAAATAGCTGCGGTAACAATGTATACGAACATTTTTTTTTCCTCTATGTGGTAACTGTCTAGTTTCTATCTCCATCTTATAAGCCAAATTCATTATTTTTTTTCTGCATGATCAGTGATGCTGGCTTAATTTGCTTTCGGTGATTTAGCATTCTTATAGCCTTGGTAGCAGAGTAAAGCTTTTAGGTGCTGTAATTGTTAGTAACGTGGCTGGCTTTGTGTTCGGTGGGTCTTCGTCCTCCAGGCAAGGATGGAAGGAATGAAGGGCTGTGCAGAGAGTGCCATGAGACAGCGAACTCTGGGAGCCCGGTTTCCAAATCAGGGGGTTGATCCCAGGGCATCTCGGTGCTTCCCATGCAACCAGGGCCTGGGTGGCTGCAGAAGCGGCTGGGACAAGCGGGCAGCCTCCGCTCGACTCCAGGGGCTGGATCCGGTCCCGACGGCCTGCTGGTGTGAACGCTTCTTGTAGGGTGTCAGTGACAGGGCGCTGCGAGGCAGGAGGTGGGGGTGTGGACTCTTACAAATAAAACCAAGTACCATCATCTCTGCTTCGCTCAAAAAACCCCTTCCTTTTTGCTTGGACTTGAAACTAATTGGAAAGGTGTCTGCAGGCTTGAAAATTGGGCTCTCTTTAGAGAAGGATTTCTGTGGGACTATGAGGAGTCTGAAACGTGTGCTGCTTATACACAGAGCTTCTGTGCATGGAAAGCTGTCTGTGGTAATAATTCAATACTTCGGAGCTGGTAAGAGTCATTTTGGTTTTGCATTGGAATTTCCCACTCCAAATTTGTATAGCGGATGGGAGCTGCAGAAGTGCTCAGCTTTGAAATCAGCTCCGAGAACGTGCTGTTTAACTTAAAATCTGCACAGAAACTCTCCTTCCCTTGTGTTCCTGGGCTAGTGTTGTGTTACCTTTTTGCCCTGTTGTAGTCCCTCTTCACTTTCCTTGGTCTGAAACCAATTCATTTTTTATAAGCATCAAGGCGGAGACCACAGGGTTCAGATTACACTTCTACTTCGGAGGAGGAATATGGCTCAAATCACAGCTCCCCTAAACACAAACGCTCCCATACTTCAACAGCCACACAGACGCCGAGGATACGTGGCTCTGGGCTCGGCAAACAGAAACACAACGGCAGAGAGACAGATGATGACGAAGAGTTTGACGACCACCCTGACCCCTACAACTTCATGGCGCAGACAGCAGAGATAGCAGAAATAGCCAGGTGAGGAGCTGGGCAGCAGTGGGTTGTTTTCCGTGGTGTTCAAAACCCAGGTGTGAAGGTGGAAAGAGAGGCACACTCCCCTGTTGTCTGTGTGTCGCCCACCTCCCTTCATGCCTTGAGCATCAGTACGTTTTCCTGAAGCTTTACAGCCTGTGCCAGGCAGTGCTGGTTGTACCTTCTGGCTAGAAAATGCCAAGGTGCAGAGAAGCTGGGTTGTTTCTGGGCTTGTTTCTTCTCCGAGCTGTGGACAGGTATCCTCTTTGAGCTTTAAGTCTGTCAAAACATGTATCTATCTCTGCTCTTCACCGTGTTCTTCTGGAAGGTGCTCTCTGTGCACAGAGCAGTTCGTGTGAACCGTCCTAGTTCTCCTACAGAGGAAATCAAATGGATCAGCAAACAGCCAGGATGTAAACTGTTGAAGCCGCTGTGCCTGAAGCCGGTGAGGTAGCAGTAAGCAGTCGCTGCAGGGCAGAAACCTCTTTGGCTGGCACAATCGAATCCAGACAAGAAAACCTGTCTGTGCCCTGTATATAAATGAGTTCTTGCTTAGCTCGATGTCTGTGGATACGGGAGCTATTGTATACTGGTGGTCCTGTGGTTGCCTGGAGGGCTTTGGCAGTAAAGCAAATAGTTTCTTTTTTTAAACAGCGGCGTTTGAGGTTTGACATCTCTAATATGCGAGTGTGTTATGCCAACTTTCCAGAAATACTGGTCTTCCATTGTGCTGGCCATACTTGAAATAATTTCGACGTAGGAAGCTGTCTTGGCGTGCTCCGGGTCAGCGTTTCCATGTCAGACGTATCGCTTGCTGCGCGGATCTTAAAAAGCTTTCTTTCCTGAACGCTGCTGGCAGCCTGTAGAAAACGTGCCAGCCCTCAAACCAAGCTGCTTTACCTGTGCTGTAAGAAGCGTGTGTGGGGGGAAATGTTGATTTCCCTCGTAGCAGCGTCCCTACCACGGGAGAGCACTCGGGCACGCAGGAGCTATAAATAAGTGATTGCATCAGCCTCGTCTGGCTCGGCACGTTGCAGAACTCGGTCACATAGTCTGCTTCTAATTGCTGCTCTGATTTCCATTGCTGATCCCAAATTAACTGGGAGGGGTTTAAAGTAGTCGGAGAGAGTTAAAAGGGAAAATGCCACTTGTATACAGTAAGTGAATCGCACGATGGGTGCGTGGGGTGAGAGCTCTATCCGAAACCAGCACGGATAGGGGCACCTTCGGCAGGCAGATCAAACTACTTTTTATTAGTTCAATTACACATTTTCTTTCTGAGGAAATGTTTTGATGAACTGACAGCTTTATTATATTGCTTGTTTTTTGTTTTTTTTTTCCAAGTAAAGATGTCTTTCAGATGAAGCTAGCTAACTGGAAGACTTTTTTTTTTTTTTTTCTAAGCTCTTCTTTAAAATTATCACAACAGCTACTTCTGGTCTGTAGATTTCTTTTTTTAGTCTTTGCTACTAACAACCTAGAGACTTACAAACTGGTTTCAAGTTCTAGAGCAAGCAGAGCAAAGTTCTGCAGTCACTGAGCCTTAGCTGGAGACCTGTAAGGGGTCTTGAAGTTTCAGGACTTGGTTTCTGAAAAGCAGATCGCTCTAAGGTATGCCATGCATAACCCTGGTCATCCCTCATCCCTTTTGGAGATGATCGAGGCGTATTTTGATTTGTAAACCACAAGGGAGAGGGAAAGAGTTCGAGGTTTTTATTCTTTATGTAATAAAGAATACAGTTTCTGGCTTTCTAGGAGAGCTCTAGCCGTGTTGTAGAACATCACACTGTGGTAATTTCCATAAGGCACAAGAGCTTACTGTTTTGTTTTTTTGCATGGTGGAGGAATGCTTTCATTGTTGCTTTTTAGTTTAATGGTTTAAAGAGAAAAATAAAAGCCTGGAAATAAGCCACGAGTATAATGGTCGCCAATGGTTTTGTTAATCCCATTTTCCTTCTTTGTGCTTTTTAGGGGAAAGCAAAAGTCCCAAGAAGAAGTGACCATGTTCTATTTAAAAGATTAAAAAAAAATGGTTGGGGAACAATAACATTAAGCTTCTTTATGGACCATCTCCAACACTTTTTGATAGTGTGTACTAACTAGAATTTTTCTTCTCAAATCTCTGCTTTGAAGCCGGGTATAGGAGAGAAGTGGATTTATCTTGTTGTTCTCGTATGTAGTCAGAACATTCCTCAATGCCATGCCAAAAAGCTGCACCCCAAAGCTTTTCCTAGCCTCTGCGGAGGTTGTAATTCTTACAGACTTCCTGTGGTTGACAGTAAAAAAAGAAAAAAAGTCTTTTGAAGATGCTTTTTTAAAATATATATATGTGTTATGAATATGAGGCTTGTTGTATCGTGTGTCCTAATGGCTGTGCTTCA
The DNA here is from genome assembly GCF_964034855.1 of Anser brachyrhynchus. Taxonomy (NCBI): domain Eukaryota; kingdom Metazoa; phylum Chordata; class Aves; order Anseriformes; family Anatidae; genus Anser; species Anser brachyrhynchus. Next base: position 57,369,066 of record NC_137699.1, read on the forward strand.
TGCCCTGTGCTTCAGGCTAAGCCAAACCTTGGTGAAGGATGTGGCCATCCTTGCTCGAGAGATTCATGATGTTGCTGGAGATGGGGACTCACAGAGTTCGTCGGGGACGGGACCAAGCACCTCCCTCAGCTCTGTGCCCAACACTCCTGCTTCTACCATATCGGCGAGAGAAGAGGTAAGATCCCAAATGGCAGAAGTCTCGGCCTCTGAGTGCTAGCAGGTGTGCGCGGCATGGCTGTAGTGTGAGATCAGGGCAGCATCCTTGGGTTCTGCAGCATTACAAACTCTCGCCATCCTAAAAAAACAACAGAAGATTGACTGCAGTCTGTTAGTCTGTTTAGGATGCTCTTTATTTTGCCTTTTTATTTTTCTTTAATATTGAAACTGGGCAGGTTGCACTTTTGTTGGGGACATCCTTACAGCATCTCCAGGAAGCAAAAAGGCCCTATTGTCAAAATGTTAGATTCCGAAGGACCCGATGGCCTCCAGTGGGACACTGCTCCCTGGGGAGCAGGATGGGGTGGGTGTGCACTGCTCCTGGGCCAGGGAACCTGAGCCCCCCTCCTTCCAGACAAGGTGCTGGCTGTGTGCCCTGCATGCACACGGTGAGCTCTTCCCTCGGTACCAGCTGTGTGTTTTGAACTTGTGCCGTGTCCTTTCTGCCAGGGCTTCTGAAATGCTGTGCAGGGGTTTCTTAAATCCCTTCCCTGCACCTGTGTGTCAGCAGAGGCTGCTCTGCAGCCTGTGAGGTGGACAAGGATGGAGGGAGTTAACTTTGGGAGGATGGAGGCCTTACCTGAATTTGGCTCACCAGTGCAGCAGCTCAGGGACTCAGCCCAAGCTCAGCTGCAAGGTGCCCTGGCCTTTGCTGCTGTTTAAATCCAAATTCCCTCCTGTCTACCACCAGTGTGGGGTTAAAAATAAATCTCTCCTTTTATTTGCTGTTCACCTGGGCCTCTTGGTCCTCTATTGTCTTTGTTATAAGAATTGTACGTCTATCCTAAACAGGATTCAAAGCTGAGGCCAAATTTGCTGCCCTGCTAGGAGAGGATTTGGAGGCCCTGTGACCCTGCTGTGTTCATTGCTGAAGGTGCAAAGCAGAAGTTTAGGGAGGTTACTGGAAGATGAGGTGTGCAGGGCTGTGCTTGTGTTAAATAAACCCTGGTCAGCTGCAGCCTGCTTAGGGAAGGGTTTTCTGCTAGGGGCCATTTGGCGTTGAGCCACAGTGTGCAAACATTTCACAATAACTTCAGGCTCCGAGATGGTGTTTTATTGCTTTGTTTCCATGCAAATGCCACACCTGCAGAACTGCCTTCTGTGCTGCTCTGTTGAGCAGTTAAGGTGGCGTATCTACCTTACTTCTGACTTGCAAATGAGACGTTTGCTGTGGGTTGGTAATGACCAGCACCCACTTCCTTCCAGCAGGAAGCACACCTTCTTTTCTGCAGTGCCACTGAAGGGTGCGGCCCTAAGCCAGCACCTACAGAAGGTTGTTCCCTGCTGCTGGGTAGCATGGAGGGGCGGTGATACCTGCAAAACACACAGATTGAGGGTGCTGTGCAAAATGCTGGGCTTCAGAGCGCCTGGTAGTGATGCTGAATGGCTTGCCAGGACTGCTTGGACCCTGGCTAATTGAGGATTTCTCCCTGATGTGACTTTGCAGGGTTGTGCTGTGCTGTAGGTAATGCTCAGGAGCAGTGATACTGGACTCCAAGCAGGCAGGAGGGACCAAAATCACAGACATGTGCACTGTTCTGGGGGTCCTGCTCCAGTCTGGTTGCAGTGAGGAGGGTCCTGCTCACCCTTGTAGGCAGTGGTGTGGGAGGATTCTGTCCTTCAGCTGCTTTTGGCACCTTTGGAGTGCTCAGCCAGCGATGGCTGAAACCCCAGTAAAGGCTTCTAACTAGATTCCCTCCCAGTAGGGCTGGATAACAGTGACTGCAGCACAGCCAGTGGCTGGGAGGCTGTTCGGTTAGCCCCAGACTCTGCTGTTCATCAGTGGAGCTGCCTCGTGATAGCCAGGAACAGGTTAAATCAGCAGGACTTCGTGCTGCTGAGGTGTCAAGCTGAATCCCGAATAGCTTGGGATCCTGAACTGCGCATCCTGGGGGTCGTGTTGTGACTGGAAGTAACAGGACTGATGCGGGGTGTAGTAAATACACATCACGTCTTTGGGACTGGTCTTGGAATCAGCGGGCACGCCTCCCTCAGAGGGCATCAGGCAGGTCTGGGTGCTGCTCAATCTGGGCTAAAATAATTACTTTTAGCTTAATGACGAGAAGCTGCTTGGAAATCTCGAGATCAGCATGTGTGATGCTAAGCACTGTGAAGTTTGTGTTTATTAAACAATTTTACACTGAATATTCTAGGAAAGGACACAGCGATTAGAAATTTACTATAGTAGCAAAAGTAATTTAGTAGAAACATCTGCTAACAGTAAATATGTGAATGAGCAATGTTTGCTGTGTGTGACCATCTCTCTTATACAGCTCTGGTTCCTGCAGTGCTGTATGCCGCTCTGCTAGCCCTTGTTTTGCTACTACTAAATGTTTGCACCTACTCTAAGAAACTGAGGGGAAGAATGCAGGGAAAAGTGCCAACACTGGAATCACTTCTGAGGGTTCAGCACCTTACCAGAAGCTTCGCTTCAGACCTGTGTGTGCTACAGCATTTGTCAGCCTCCAACAAATTGCATTTTAAATTGCTTTTGTTACAGAGCTTGGCTAAGAGCAAAAACTGGGTGCGTTCTCTTAAAAGTTAAGATGGAGATTTAGTTAATCTCTTCAGTTAAGATGGAGATTTAAACCTTACGCTTCACGTTCTGCCCTTCAGGTCCAGTGTTGGCTTGGATGTTAGCCCGGGAGGGTTTCAGTTCCCTGATGCACGTTTAGGGTGTTTCTGGTTTTTGTAGCCCTCAACTGCACAGTATGCAATAACCCAGATTCCTGGAGTACTGAGCTGAGCCCTGCTGCAAGAAAGGGTGAAACCTTCGTGATTCCCGTTTACCAAAGTCCTGGCTTGTTTGGGATGCCTTGGGTTGTGTGTGTGTAGGTGTTACAGGACCCAGTTCTCTGCAGGGCTGCAGGTGGAGTCAAGTGGGTCAGCCCAAATCCCTGGCCACTTCTGCAAGGCTTAGTCCTGCACAAAATTAGTTGGTTGGCTTTTTTTTTTTTTTTAGTTGTTAATGATATAGCAAAAAACGTAGATCCCAGTTATATTTATGAAGTTGCTGTTTAATGTGCTCAGTGTGACTGTTGGTATGACGAAAGGAGGTGCTTATGGATGTGACAGAACAGAAAGCGTGAGAAGGAACCAGATAGTGTATGAAAATCTCCTGCTGGTGGGGGAGCAGATGCAGCTCCTACAGCTGGTTGTGCCGAGGTCTGCTGGGCTATAGGAATATCTCGTTCCCTTCTGACACTGTTTCACCGCTGCAGCCAGCATAGCTCACTGTTTCTCCACTTCACAAAAGGATGCTTAAATGAAGCTTGTTAGCTAAACGTTTTGGCTGTTGTGCACCCATAGCATAAAGTCTCACGCCTTCTGCCTGTGCATAACCCAAGTGCTACTGCATAGAGTGTGGGAAGCCTGGACCTTGGATGGCACATGGCTTCCTCACGAAGCTGAGGGCTGGTGCCAACCCCAGAGCCTCCTGTGCTAAGAGAGCTGTGGGATTTCACTCAGCACTGTCTATTTTGAAGTAACTGGGGAGCTGCCTGAGACCACCTCTGCAGAACTGGTGGGTGACCAGCACCTCTGTGGGTTCAGTGCATGCCGACGGGGGTGGGCAGCGAGTGCTGGTCCTCAGGAACGCGCTTTGGGGAATGTCACCCCAAAATAACAATGTGTGTGTTCTTTGATACTTGCTGTCACAGTCATTCAGTAGCATTGATCTCTTTGTTTCTGTTTTAACACAGATTGCTCGTAGATCTTTTCGGCTGGCATATCCATCTCAGGTGCACTTTCCATCCCATTATTTTTGTATTCCTGTCTTGTCACTGTTACTTTCCTCACCTTCTTTTAGTTTTTTGTCTGTCAATCAAACAAACAGGAGTAGCTGTCTTGCTGTTCTTACTGTAAAGTGTCTGCATTATCAGTGGTTTTGGATTCCTTTTTCATCTCTTCCATGTGTTATTAAATGTTTTCTGATTAATTTTAGTGTCACTTTAATGTTGCATTGATATATTAAAACATAAGATACAAGGAAACAGGTTTTTTTGAGTTTTAGCCTATAAAAGGCAAAGATGTACTGCTCAATGACACGTTCAAGTCTCAAGATTATAAAGTGGAATAGCCCCACTGAGTTTCGTAGGATGACTCCAGTGGGTAGATATTTGCAGGATTGGGGTCTGGTAATTTGCTTAGGAACCCATACCTGTCTGAACAAGACTTGAATGAATCAGTGTTCCTCTGGGGCTTGCCTGAAAATCTGCCATACCTGCAGTGAGTGCCTGTGTGCCTCCTTCCCTACTCATTTTTAATGACTCATTACTCATTATTTCCAAGTTGGTGCAGCACATTCCAGAAGCAAGTCTGAACTACCAGAAAGTGCCTCCGGGATCAGTGGAACTGAAGGATTTTGACCAAAATATGAACGATAATAGAGAAGAGGATCCATCAAAAAAAACAAGGACAAGAAACCGTGAGGAGGCAGGCCACCCTTTTCTTTACTTTCTAACTTTATATATGACATTGCTCTCAGGTGCAGTATGCATATCTGCTCTTTCTAAGCTGCAAAAGGCAGCTACTCAAAAAAGTGCTCTTCTCAAGAGGTCTCACTTTTGTTGGTATAGAAATAGTGTTAAAGAAATGAAAAAAGGAACAGAAAATCACCCTTTTAGTCAACACTAACTGGAAGTTTCCTCTCCTGTGTAAAGCTTCACTAGGATCTGAGGCTTGATCACTGGGGAGGAGGCATTCAGTGTCAGCCCACTTTGGCTATTTCACTTGCTCTTTTAATGAAAAACACAAATGTCTCAACTTTGAAATGTGCAGCATTGGTGGTTTAATGGCAAGAAATTATGTCAGGAGACTAGCTGTACATAATCAGTAACGGCACCTTATTTTTCTGCAATGGACATGCTGGTCTGAGCTGCCTGTGGAGCAGTTGTGGCAGAATCTGGATATGCCTGGCTGAATATCAAGATACATGACTGTGAAAGTGGCTTGAAGTGTCTCATATAAATCACTTAAGATGTTGGTTTTTTTTTGTTTTGTTCTGTGTGTGTGTGTGCATGTGCTTGGTTTTGGGGGTGAAGGTACCTGTGAGGCTTGTAAAGTCTTAAAGAAATGTTTAAGCTGTTGTGTGACTTCAAACAACTGTCTTCCTCTACTCTTCTAGAAAAAAAAAAGACCAAAACCAACAACTGAACAGGTTACTGTTAATCTTTTTGCCAAAGTGTTACAACAAAGCTGTATGCTATCTTAATCTCCCTTGAGCTTCAAATGTCATCCCTATAGAGAAAGATATTTCAGTGGGGATTGTTTACTCTAAAAGAAAATGTATTTTTTATTTTTCCTCTTTTGATAAAATTTCTTTATCTGATTTTGCCTTTTGTTTTAGGTTATCTTTGACAACCTGATGTTGAACCCGGTGTCCCAGTTATCACATGCAATCCGTGAAAATACAGAAAACCTAGCTGAAAAAATGAAGTAAGTAACTTTTTGTCCCTGGCCTGAAATGTTGACTGGCTCTTTGTGGAAGATAATGCACTGTCATCTTCAGAAGCTTTATTATCAAGGGGTAGGGAATCAGTGTAGTAAATGGGGTATGTAGTGAACGAGAGGTAATATGGTTTCTTGCCATCTCTTTTCTCATATATTTGGCCTTCTGAATTTTAGTGCTGGATTTATAATATCTGTTAATGCATTAACTTTGAAATGCTGCCTGTGGAAAGAGAGAGGAAAAAAATGTATTCCTACTGGTGGATTTTGTTCTCTTTCCTCCCATGTCCCAAGGCTCTCGGAAAGCCCACAGATCACCAGGTCTTGTGCAAGCTCTTCAAAGCCTGTTGTTGCTCTAGAAGCCATCAGGTAGAGAAGGACTTTGGAATGTTCCTAAATCAGCTGAAAGGAGCTTTGTCCTGTCGCTAATCCATTAATCTCCTTTGTTGCCACATCTTGTGATAATTAAGTCTTTTAAACAATCAGCTTTTGGATGGTAATTTTAAGACCTGTTCCACGCTTTGTGCTGCAGGATTCTGTTTCAAAACTCAGAAAGGACCTGGGAGGAGATGGAGGCCAAAATTAACTCGGAAAATGAAGTGCCAATTCTGAAGACATCAAACAAGGTAAGACATGGAAACAAGTAAACTACTGAAGGCTTGTGTCCATTGAAAGCTTTGTGAGAAACCACCGTAAGTTCTGGCTCACCTCAAATCCATTTCTGAAATTACTGGCTCATTTGCATGTGTTGAACTGCTGTTTTCTGTTGCTGCTTTAAGTGTGACAAGGTGAGTTTTTCAGCTGTTGTGGTATTGTCACTTTCACCAAAATTTTCTCCCCGTCCTTAGTAATTCATTTTTAGATACTCAGTCCCTTAGCAGATGTACAAGTTCCAGGATCTTTAGGCTTCATTTAAACATCTTCCAAAGCATCACCTACCATGTAGTTGCCACAGCTTTAGTTGCAGACAGGTGTTTCTCCTGGATGTTTGTTTTTTTCCCCACCTGTTACAATTTGCTAACAGGACAATAACACAAACCTCATCTGTAGGGTGGTGTTTGTGCTCACATAACCTCTTACTGTCATTTACGGGGACCGTCAGTAGGGATTTAAGTACAGTAATGGACTCTGGCTGATGCTAAGAGTATATATAACTGTGCAGGACCTGTGTCTAAGGACCCAGTGCTACAATGATATATATGTGGCCAATTACTTTGTCTAGTCTAGGAGTTGTTTGCAAATATCTTTGTATGTGTGGTGTTAAAGGGGTGTGAATGAGCCTTTGTATAGTTAGTGTCCAGCTACGTGGACAGTTAATCTGGCTGACATTTCAAATCTAATAAACCATTGTAGCTATAAACTGGGTGGTGTAGTAGCACTTGGGAAAACGAGGCAGAGCAGAGGTCGCATGTGCTGACCTAGATAGAGATCGCAGAATCATCTAGGTTGAAGAAGACCTTCAAGATCATCAAGTCAAAGCTTAATACTCTATTAGTCTTTTCTGTTAAATAATCAAGTTTGGAAATGGCCTTGAATATTCTTGATGGGAGAAGGCAGGGGGAGAGTAGGACTAGATTCCTGCATTATTAGTTGAGTAACTTGTTGCTTAAATCTCCATTCTGATGCTTTTATTTCCAGGAAATCAGTTCTATCCTGAAGGAGCTCAGGAGAGTTCAAAAACAGCTTGAAGGTTGGTCATTTGAAATGTTTGTTTTGTCTTTCCTATGCCAGTAAATTGTACAAAATAAAATAATGTGGCTTGATTTGCAACTGAAAACTGGGAAAGGATGCAAAAGTTCCGTTTGCATGGTGCTCTTTGATGAGTGCATATGGAAGGAACAGTAGATTTATCTTGTGCTGCCAATTTTTAAAAAAAAAAAAAAATGTTGACTTCTGAAATGTGGAAACTGTTGCTGTGGAAATGCTTTGTTTGTGGTAATTAGTATATTCACATAAGATGCACTGGCAAAGGTCTGTTCTGCTGAAATACTTAGTAGCTCTTCCAGCCAGTAAGCTGTGCTTTGCTTTTGGACTAAGTGTCCATGTTGACTTGAATCTTGCCCACAGAGCTCTGTGCAATAGAGAAGGCAGGGCAATCTCAGTGGATGTTTCTTGCATCATCTGGAAGCTTAATAACGGCATGTGAAAACATACAGGGATCACTTCAGGCTCCTGCTAAATGCCTGTCATTTTTCTGCTGTAGTTTGTCTTGTTAAGTTTAACCAGAAAGTTGAATGTCCTTGTAAACTCAGACTGGGAGAGGTTTTGCTTATTAAAGCTGCTTAGGCCTGAAGGTACTGAGGGAAAAAATAACATGATTAAAATGAGCACAAGTAGTGCCTGCAGTTCTATGGCCTTCAAAATGAAGGCAAGTAACCTTTTTAAACAACTCCGAGTTCTGCTAATGTGTCTGTGTGTGCCTCTTTTTCCCCAGTTATAAATGCTATCATTGACCCTACTGGAAACTTGGATGTAGTTGCCAGTAACAAAGCATCTGCTGCTGCTAAACAATCCACAGCCACTAAAGTCAGGACTGCTAACGCTTCTGGGTCCACACTGGAGACGTTGTCCCCAGCACAGATGAGAAACTACACGCAGAAATCGAACTGTGGCTCTTCTAGCTTGCAAGATTCGAATTTCATTCCAGATGGAGAGAAATACGTGATCTGATGAAATATTTTGTATTGCTATCATACTGTAATCTACTGTCGCATTAGTATTGTATGTGAGTGGTTTGTGGACAGTTTGTGTGGAGCAGTTGTTTAGATTGCTAACATGTTGCACAAAAAAGAAAATCTATGCTGTGAGGGTGAATGGCAAGTCTGTGTATGCCTTTTAAACAAGACTAGCACTGTGGAGCAGCACATATTCAGCATAGAGGCAAAACGATTTTTAAAGAATTACTCACTGATTCTTCCTGTGTGCCATAAGAAAACAGGCTTTGCATACCCTCCATTCAGTACTGCCGAAGCTAAAGTGTTCTTGCATTAGCCTGTTTATAATTATTCAGTTATAATGAGGCGCAGGTTAAAAAAAAAACAACACAACACTTTTTGGTACTGTATTTGCTTTTTTTTTTTTTTACTTGTACAAGTGAACATTGCAGCTCTGTTGGAATCAATGTGTAAATCCAGCAGAACGATGGTGCAATATAACGGGTTTCTCAGAGGAACTCTTGCTACAGTTCTGTAAGCAGCGGTCTTAAAAAGGCGATCACACTGAAGTTGTACATATATCTTTTTTTTTTTCAGTCCAAAAAACAAAAGAAGACAGAGCAAACCCTTTGTTGTTTTCTCTTGGGAAAGTATAAAAGTTAATGATGGTGTGAATGTAAAGATTTCTAATACAATTACTGTTTTTGGTGTTTCAGGCCCAAAGTTTGATGTAAGTACAAAAAATCAAATTTTACAGTTTAGCTTGCCAAATTTTTGGTACAGTTGCTATCTTTAAGTTTTTTATGAACTATTCAATCTTTTCGCAATGAACTAGAAATACTCCTAGCTGGGCCAAAGACTAAGATGTTTGAATTAGCTAATTGCTAAGAAAAACATCTGTTCCAGTGGCTCACATAATAAACTTAATGACACAGTTGCTGTGAACTAGTGTTCACTTGATGGCACTCAAAAAATAACAGCGTAAGTGTAGCTTCTCCTTTATGGTTAGTTCTCCTATAATTTTTTTTCAATGCAAAAGTGCTTGAAAACAACGGCTCTGTGCTGTTCTTTAGAAACTACCCACCAGTGTCAAGCACTTCATGTATCTGAGATTTTTGTCTGGATTTTATTTTTGGTAATTATAATCCTAGAAACACTACTATGTGCAGTTGCACTAGGCAATTTCTTGTTTAAAACACATTGCATTTTGTATTCTGCCTTTCAGTTAAGCTGCAAAACCCTAAGCAATTTCTTGTTGCTCTAAAAACAAAAGGTTTGGTTTTGCAGAGGACCTCTTCCAGATGTGTTTGCTCCCAGTTTTTTCCATCTTGTATTGATTCCTTTTTCATTCTTCCTGGTCCATAAACTGTAATCAGGTAGAGAAATTCTTCCATGGTCGTGGAGGATGCATTTGCTGGGAAAGGTGAGCAGATGAGTTCCACTTTGCCCTCATACAGTGTGTAATTTAACTAGTGAAATGGTATCCCAAGCTTGACTGCTTCTTGTGTGCCGACTTTATATTTTGGGTGGGTAGTGGATTCCTTAGCTAGCTTCAGTAGTTACCTGAGCTTTTCTGCTAGAATGTTGTGAAAGTGGGAACCAGTTAAAATAATTTAAATAAGTAGGGATGCTCACAGTGTTTAGTCTTACTAGCAAAGAGCATGAGTGCTTTCCTGGTGAAGCCAGTGGGAGCTTTCTGTCAATTTCAGCAGAAACAGGATCTGTCCCAAAACGGGAATACGCCAGCAGGCCGTTAGTTTGAGTGTGCGGGACGCTGGCTGGCAAACAACAGGTCCAAATATCCTTCCAATATCTCCAGCAGGTTATAACTCATCTGCTTATGTGGAGATGCTCTTCCGTGAAGAAATCTGCTGAATTTCACACAGATGAATGCAGAATAATAATAAAAAATTGCCCATGATGCTCTTCTGCCTGTAATATACACACTATCTGAATGTGTTGATTCACTTGTTTACTCTGATCTGTCTTTCCTTGAAATACCTGCCTGTGTCTGTGATGACTATCATAAGTGGTGGTATTGTTCCTGACGTATGAAACATTTTTTCAAGCCCTTCTTTGTTAGGGCTTGATCTGACCAGGTGCTACCCCAACTCACTAGGAGTTGAAGGACCTTCACAGATGAGGTATTGCTGTTAGTTTTGGTTTTGCTGTAGAGACGTGAATTACTCAAACATCTGACTCTTATTATTGTTTGATTGTATGTTAACCACATTTCCACATCTTCGTGGCTACGCTCTAGTGGATTTTTTTTCTCTACAACGTGTCCTTGATTTGACTTCTGATTGTTTTCACTTGAAAATTGCTTGATTCTTCCTTCCATGAACACACCAGGAATGGATTTTCTTCCTTGATTGTTTTGTTCTGAATTTGGGAGAGCGCCCGCAGACACCTTACATCAATTAAGTCAACCCACAAAATACGGTACCTCTTCAAGTGACTAACAAGGATGCAGCAGTCCATGTCTGCTTATAATTTGGATGTGTGTTTGAAGGGCTGGGGGGGGAGATGCACAGCTTGGTTTATTTGTGACTCAGCCAAAATACAAAATGCTTCTGTGTCCTGACGCAGCGTTCATGCTTGGATCTTCACATTTAAAACAGTCTTGTTAGTCAGCGATGAAATGCAACATAATTATTTCTTGTATTCACTGTTTCTGAAATTCATACACCCCATTTGCACTTGTCTGCTCCAGATACGCCAAAGAGCTAGCCACTTGAGTGTATCTCCTCTATTAATTTTCAGTCTTACACACGGTACTGTGTGCATCCATGCCTCCGTGACTGCGGGGTGAGCGTACCAGGTGCGTAGCAATGTCTTGCTGGCCCAGGACCGGTGTGCAAGATGCCTTTTGGCTTCGGTGAGCTGTGGATGGGCCTCGCGTTGAGCGTGGTAGGGGTGACGCTGACCTGTGGGTCGTTCTCATACCATTTTGCTTTCACGTGTTTTGTATTTGACTAAAGAAATGTAACAAAGGGTGGGATTTTCAAAGTCTGAGGGAAGCGAGCGCTCAGGCCCTTGTGGGTTTCCATGCGATCTGGGTGCCTGATGCCTTGAGCACCTTTCAAAATCCCAGCCCTCAGTTCTTCCACTATACTTGAAAACCATGTTCTCAGTTCAGCGCTTTCACATGTAAAAATCTGTTACTCTGTTGTGCTGGGATGAATGTAAATTCCTGGGAGAATGTGTATGAGCTTTGTGGGCGAGGACACAATCGTACCTACAGTGAGGTCATGTCGTGGTCGTGCTCCAGGAGAAAAGAACGTCTGCATCGTCTTTGAGTAATATTTTAGTAAAGGTAAAACTAGTGGAATGTTTACATGCAGCCTACTGAAAAAAAGAAAAGAGAATTTTAAAAAGAAAAAAAAAAAAGGAAGAAAAACTGTAAGGTAGTTAAGTGCAAGATTCTACTAGTTTTTTTCTTGTTTTGCAGATCACAGTAGCTATTTCTGAAGTTTGGTAAATGTGTATAACTCTTGCAAAGACCAGACAGAACTACCTGTTCACTTTTGATGTGCCCCATGCTGAATTGTGCCTATTTCACTATCTGCTGTTGTTATGCTGCTGATTCTGCTGTTCTGAACTGTTCACTGGATCATTCCATTTGCATGCAACACAAATGCAAGCTGAGCTGTTTGAGAGTAAAGCTGAAACACATTTGTATAACTTGAACTGATTAATGACTTTCTCTTTTCCACACCCTCTGGAAATGCTGTGTATAATTTTGATTTGTTTCTCTTACCTTGATTTTTTTCTGCTTTTTTTTTAATGGTAATTTATTTTTGTTTGGATTATAGGCAGTATCTGTACATTTTGTTCCAAGGTGATATTGTGGACGTCTTTAAAAAATAAAATAAATTGTTATTTTATATAATTTTATCATAAAGTTGCTCTAATAAATCATTCTTATATCATGTGACAATATGATTCTGGAATTTTGTGTGTTAATTTGGGAGAGTAAGTGCTCAGTGGCCTAAATTTTCCAACTACCTGTTTACATTGGTGTTAATAAGTACAGTGTAATGAAAGAATTGCCAGCAACTGAAGACTTAACAGTGCAACTGGATCCCTTCTGGTGACACCTGGGGCTGGGGCAGGTCCCTCTCTTGTAGTACGGGAGCCCCCTCTGCCCTGCCCCCAGAGTTACGGGATTGAAGTCTGCAAGTCCCCATCACCTGAGGGTGGTCTTACTTCTGAGTATGGCATAGCAATGTGTTATTTCATTTTGTTAATGTTTTATTTCATTGCCATGATTAACAGCGGTGTTTTGAAAGGTTAAATCCAGCCTGGATAGGATCATGCCCCAGTAGGTGATCACAGAAAACAGTGCTTGTACTCACTCTTTTGCCCTCATTTTATATATGTTGAATCTTTACATTTATGTGAAAACATTTTGATTTTTTTTTCCTTTCACTACATCACCGTCTCCCTTTCTTCCTGGAGTTTTGTCTGACCTTTGCATCTTTCTTGGCACTTTAGAAACAGTATTAATTCCTTCTTTCCTCCTGCACAGCCTTCAGGTGTCTGCAGCTTCACCCGTGCTGCTCGGTGCTGAGTTGGACTTTAGCTCCACGTCCTCTGCATTAGCACAGCTTCTCTAGGAAGTACAACAGTAGCACAATAGTACAATAGCAGATAAGAACATGGCGTGGTTTCCAATAAGAACTAAAGCACAGAGAAAGGAATTAAAAAAAATTCAGTACCCAACCAGGATCGCTGAGTGACTTCCCATTCCCTGAAGACTTTTGCATTAGATCCTTGAACACTTATGATACCTTTGTACTTAGAGTTAAGAGTTTGAGGGAAGGGGGGGTTATTTAAATAAAAATGAAAATCTGCCTTATAAGAAGCTTTCTCAAGCTTTCTATTTAATTCTGTCCCCTGTGTCGGCAGAGAATAAGTGAAGAATTAGTGCCAGAAAAGGCTTGTCCAGCAGTAACTATTACATGTGTCAACAACCAACTTCCAGGAGTAAAAGAAAAGGAAAAAAAAAAAAAAAGTTACATCCACGTGGCACCTGGGAACACTTGGTAAGAAGAACACTTGGTAAGAAGAAAGATCCTGAGGTTGTGGTGAAATTTAGTTACACGGAGAGATGTGAGGCTTGAGCATAGCAGTAATCACAGACAGGGACTGGCTGTCGCATGTGGCTTCTCACAGGGAATGAATGGGTCTCTTTTGCCTGCTGATAGCCAGGCAGGCACAGAGTGTGGGCTGTAACACAGCCTGTAACACACCTGCACCGCAGGGAAGGCAACCTCTGTAAGCAAGAAAAATGTTCTGTATCTGCAGGAGGAGATGAGAGCAGTGGTCACATCAGGCCAGTGGTCTCCTAGGTCAGCGGGTGCTTTGTAAAACAAATAAGAACGTAATTTTTGTAATAAGAAGCTAGATGAAGACAGAAAGTACTGAAGTTGTTCCTAATCCTTGTAGGTCGTATGTCCTAGGTGCAACTGGAGAGCATGTGCCATGAAAGAGAAGTAACCAAACTAAGACAGAACAGCCTTCCCTGAAAGAGCAAATATAGAGCCAAGCAAATCACTGGTTTCTTTTTATTTGAAAGAAACACTTCTTCCAATCAAAACACAGCTAACTAGCACCGAGTTTTAGACTGAAAAAAATACGTTCCAAATATGTTAGAGATGACATGTTCCAAGTCTAAGGTTCATACTTCAACGTATTTACTGAGCTTTTTAAACAGTTGAAATGGAGTAAATCTTTAAAAACATTTTCAAACAGAAAGCCAAACTTTGATTTAGACAGAAATTTTCTCTAGGCTTGTCAGCTGAATCAGTTCCCCGTTCTTGACCTGAAATGACGTTTTCTTTCAGCTAATCTGAGTGTCACAGTCTTTTGGCACAAAGCATAAATCGAGCATCTTCCTTCTCGAGGAGGAGAGGCCCCTGGCTGCTTGTGCTTCCCATCCTTCTGCTGACTGTTGGCGTCCGGAGCCCAGCGGCTTGGTGCTTGTGAAAACGAAAGTGCAATTCTGTAGTAATCTCTGCAGCGATAGTGACGCTCATGGCTATTATTAGCTCTCAGAGACGAGAACATGTTAAACCGACAGTTTCTTCTTAGCAAACCTCCCACATAGACATTTAAAGATCTTTCACTCTGTCTTTTAATACACATTTCTAACAAACTGGAGACCAACCATGGCTGTAAAGAGAGTGTGCTAACCAGAGCGTGGCATCCAACTGTGAGAGATTTACTGACTCTGTGTGGGGGAAGGCAGCAAGTCAGCATCTGGCAGAAGGAGCCTTGTCTGAGAAACAGAGAAGTGGAGGAATAAAGTAGATTTTTGTTTGCCCTGAAACTTGCCAGTCTTCCCCTCCCCATTGTCTGAGTGGGTCAAACAAACCATTTTCCTCCTCCCCACAAACCCACTTCCATCCTTAGACGCTCACCACTACAACACTGCCGGTAAGAGCAGAAATGCGTGATCGATGCCGGGCTGCTGTGTGGGATCAGCTAAGCAGAAGGAAACCAGCCCTTTGCAGGCTGGAAAAGAGGAGGACGAGGAGATAAATCAGAGCTGTAAGTGGTTAGAGAGCTGCCAAGGGGGAGGAGAAAAACTATTACGTTTTCTGGAAGCATCCTTTGGGAACTGCCGTTCCCCAGCGGTCTCTGGAAACCAGTGTCTGTGTACCACCTCGAGCTGACTGCTCACAACCTCCAGCACAGCAGAAGTTGTTTCAGAGAACCCCAGCTTGAGACTGCGCTGTGGGCTTCCAAGTCCGAAGCTTAAAGGAGAGTAGGCACGGGGTGGTCTGCAGAGGAGAGCAGCGTGTGTGCAGAGGTTGAGCTGGTGCTGCTGGCGCGTTGCTGGTCCTGTGATGCAGCCCAGCCTCTCCTAGTCTGAACTAAACCGGTGATACTGGAGCAATGACTCCTTAGTCACATGGGGCCAGAAGGTTGTTGTTAGCTCCTGCTTTTAAAGACCTTTCTTTAATACATCCAGGGAATAGTCATAAACACACATGATGTAGCATTACCTTAGTGTTAAAGCTGGAAGTGACCAGAGGTAAGTCCTGAACCGCATACAAATATGCTGCTTCTTGTGAGGTAAAATCCTGAAGCCCATGAAATCAGTGGGAGCTTTGGTTATTTATGTCAGCGTTGTTTATGCCAGCATTTCAGTCCCGCGTACAAACAGAGCGAGGCAGCTTCTTGCTAAGCTTGCTCACACGTGCATCGCACACACCGACTTGAACCCATCACACACTTGGCTGCTGTGATGTGTAGTTTGGATGCTCAGTCTCTGAGGTCTGCGGAGGAACAGCGGCACTTCCAGAGCAATTTGGACCTTTAGTATGGTTGTTCAGTGGATTTGCCTCTTTTCCCTGAGTGCAGACAAGGTCACGCAGGGTGTTGTTTTCAGCTTTCTGGTAACCTGAGACTAAAGGGGTGGCAGTAGCCTTCACCTGGACCCAGCCCTGTTTTAATGGAGATTTAAGATGCTCCTGGTGATGGGTAACCTGTAGATTCAGGAGAGAGCTGTCTGGTCAGACAGGCTACATATCAGCTCCATGACCTTCTTTTTTATCACATTTGGCCTCCTTTGAGTTACTGCTGGGTTGGTCCCAGGGAAAGCAGAGGATTCGCAATACCGTTATCTTCCCAGAGAAAGACCTCTTTCTGCTATACCCGACCTATCCTCAGGCTCCTCCTAGTTTTTCCATCTACATTCACTGCAGAGTGACCTCCCTCAGATGCCAAAGCAAGGAACTGCATTCTTCAGTTCAACAGGATCGAGGGACTGCCTGGAGAATGACAGCAAAGTAGCTACACTGCGTTGTATTGACTTTGTAAAACCTTTGGATTTTTGCAGAGGATATGATTTCTTAGAAGCTGCCTCAAACTCAACATTGCACGTAACCTTCACCTTCAACAATTTCTCAGCAAATTCCAAATATGTTTTACTTAAGATGAAAGCTCTAAGATGTAATATTTCAAAGGAGCTAGCTTGGTCTTTTACACATATCCAAGGACAATTGAGCAGGAGAGTTTGATAAGCACGAGGAGCTGGGTAGAGAGGTAGTTCTGGAGGGTTTGCTCCTCAGTTTGAAATGAAGTTTCTGGTGGGCTGACAATGAAGCAGTGAGAATACTGCCATGTCCGAGGCACAAAAAGCACCAAAAGCTGAGTAGTTCTTTCACGCAGTGTCTTCTTGTGCTGAGCTAGGCTCTAAACTTACATCAGTGAACACCATGAGAATTTAGTCATCCAACAGAGTTTGAATTGTGGGACGTTACGCCAAATAGGTGCAGATCGGGATCTGGAAGCTAAGAATTGAGTAGCAACAGCTAGATGGCAACTTGTCTCGGTAGTATTCATTGTGCAACTCAGTGCTTAAGAGGAAGTAATCAGCAGGAGGAGGAAGAAAACAGAACCTGAAATAAATCTACTGGTGAAAAGCGTGTGCACCATCTCCTCTATGTGTAGCTGGGAGTAACATCAGAGTACAGAAGCGCATCCACACAGGAGGTCTCCCAGGATGGTAAGTACATTGACGAGCTCTTGAGGGTGCTGGGGGTAGTAACGGAGAGGTGAATGCACTTTGTTCATTTAAGACCCTTCAAACGTCTTGTGGGGAAGATTTTCTAGACTGAAAAGTCTCATACATGTATATGAAACCCAAGATCTGAAACAGTTTGATCCTGAGGGAGAGAAGAAGTAACAAGTGTTATTTTGGGGTGCAGGGAGAAGGCAACCCGATGCAATAAACAACAGTCTCCTGCATGTACTGTGCAGATTGGGGTATTAGCTTGTGATCCAGTCTGCGAAGCAATGCTAAGTGCTTGCATTTATTACTCTTGGATGAACTTTAGTCATTGAAATTGGCAACTGGTAAAGCACTGAAAGCTTAGAGGAAACCATAGCTAATTACTGACCAGCTACACTATTATTATTAAGAAATCTGCTTGCCTGTGATGTTTTCTTTCTTGCTGAAATGAACCTCAAAGTGGTGCCCTTCCTCCCACTCTGTCCCTATATATTTTAATACACTTCTCGTGACCTCTCTATAGCAGCTGGGAATCGCAGTATTAGTCACAAATATCAAGAAGGACTTCATTTGAACCAAATGGCAGATGGCTATCATGGCACATATCAGTTATGGTTACTCTTATTTTAAGAGAAATGTTGCTTTTTGAAGCCATTTTGTTTCTGTAGCTGAAAAAGAGAAGTGAAACAAATTGTTTCTCACAAGCTCCATCCTTCTGAAGCCATCACACGACTGTCAGCGCACCTACAGCTGCAGTTTCCTACCAAGATGCTGCCTGACCCACGCTGTCGTGGGGAGCACTTTAGCTCTGGGGGTCAGACAGACAAGATGGCATGTCCCGTGCTCAGGGTCTGTGATGAGAACCACCCGGGCATCCGGAGGGGCCTGTTTGTTACCAGACAGCCCAGCTGGTCGGGACAGCTGCTGCCGAAGCAGGGAGATGTGCAGCGGGGCCTGCAACTTCAGTGGGCTTTCCCTGGCCGAGGCTGAAGGGCTGCTGCTGTTGTTTTTCTGCTACCTTTCTTCTCCTCCTTTAAAATCGTTTTGCCTCACTTTCCTCCCAGACTCCTTAGCCTCTTCTGCCTCGCTCTCTCTTCATTTTCTTCCTACTGAGTTTCCTGGCTCAGCGTTCAGCCCAGACTTGTGTTGGTGGCACACAGCTTTCTCTGCTTGGTGTGTTATATCCCTCTCTCTGCTTGGACTGTAAGCTCTTTAGGGTAAGCCACCACGCCTTTGTACTGGGCTGAAAACACGAACTGGGATCTCAAGGTCACGAGGACCTGCCATTCAGCGTGTGACCCTCACTGCGTTCCCCAAATCAGCATTTCAGACTCACCTCCCTTGCCTCCCACGACATCCTCCATCTAGTTTGTTCACTCCCACTGGTGAGTTGGGTCCCACAAGAAGCTTTCGGGGGCTTTGGCCATGCTGCATCCAAGTCCTGCTAGCACCATGCGGCCACAGCATCTGTGCAGCAGGGTGCAGGAGCTGGATGCAGCACGGCCACGCGTGGACATGCTGCCGTACTGGTGTGGGAGGACAGAAAGCATCAGCCCCTGCAGTTCAGGTAACAACAGCTGTGAACATATGGCAATATGGATGGGACAAGCCTGGCAGGATCCTTTCTACCTAAAACTAGCTTGAGTATGACCACCCGCAGAGCAACTGAGTATCTGATATCGTAACAGCATGTCCATCCATCAGGCTACAAATGCCCAGTGGCTCAGGGATAGGAAGAAGTAGTTTGGAGACTGGACAGGTGGGGATATCATCTGGTATCACTTTTTGAAATCCACCGTACCCCAGGATGTGCTTCTTGCTTCTGAGAATGAAACATGACAGCTGATTCCTAAGGGCAAGTTCACCTCTGGTGTCAGTGCAGTGATACCATGCAGGGATGATTCATCACTCATTAGGCGTGTGTGAAGTGTTTGGTTTGGGCATTCGAGAAGGCAGAATAGGCAAGTGGCCAGCTTACCGCCGCCCCACCATCTGCTTTGAGTTTGGACGTACTTTGGTATTTGCTCTTGTGGTTGCCTCTGCTGGTGATAAGGCAGAGAAACCTGTCTGAAGAGGAAAAGAAGTTAACTTAGATCGTAGCATCATGATTGCAATAAGGGAGGAGAGGCATCTAGATTTTGGCCTAATCTGGTCCAAGTCCTATTAACAGAGTCCTTTCTGGAAGAGACACCAGCTCTGAAAACGGCTCAAATGCACAGGGAGAGAGCAAGGGCCTAACAGAGTCATGCACGTGATGACATTGGTGCTGTACTCTATCACCCGTGGTTTCTGCACTTAGTTATTGCTTGATGGCAAATGTGCTAGCCTGCAACAGGACAAAAGTGGGGGCTGGAGGACAACTTGAAGAGGCGGTGATGCAGTTGCTTACACATTAATTACTGCAGTGATTTTTTGTGTGTAGACAGCACCAGGGAAAAACTGCAGGGGACTGTCTCTCTCTCTCACACGCTGGAATCTGTTAATGTCACTCAAGATCCATAATACAGAGAGAACGTTGCACAGATCCGTACTTAAATCTCAGAGCACTGTATAAAGCAGCGGCAGTGACTTGCTTTTTTTACTCTGCTACTGGCTTTCTACAAATGTTGCCACAAAGCTTTATTTTCCCTCTTGCATACATTTCTGTTTTTCAGATTGTGAAAAAAGCATTAGGAACATCCCTGATAGTTAACAAACCTTCCAACACAAAATTACGCATGAACAATCAAAAAGACGTCAAAATGGTAATTATTGGGATACACTGCATTTGCTTGCAAGAGTTGAGATTACACTGACATTTCTGAAAAGATATAACAGATTAAGAAAAATGATTTTATTGCCTCCTTTAGAAACCTGTGTAGGTTTTATTCCTATTTGTAAGCAAGTGGATGACAAAACCCTCATTGATTTAACCAGTAGGCCGATCAAACCTTGCCGAGAAGGAGTAACTTGGAGCCTAATCCTGCAGCCTTCACTCAGGACACTGAATCTTGCTCATGCAAATAGCCTCACTTCTTTCAGTAGCCCAGAGGCAAATAAGTAAATGGAATTTGTATTTCCTCTGCTGATGTAAATCAGCACTGATTAAAGTCAGTTTCTATGGACATACTAAATTCCATATAATGCAAGAGGAGTTTGGTCCATATAACATGGTGAAATTCTTTCTAAGAACTCACCGCTTTCACCTTACTTTGTGAGGTTTTGTGTGTGTTGTCTGACACTGGGCTGACTGTCATTCACGCTTAGTCTCACCATAACAAGCTTCTGGAATGACTCGATTTATTCAGCATGCTTGGAGCGCCTGGCATCACAGCATCACAGCATGGTGTCAGCCACAATGTGCCTTGGAAATAGACCTTTTACCTGAGAAATGCCTTCTAAAACCTGTGTGATGTTTAAGTCTTGCAGGCATGTTCCCAGGATGAAATTCAGAATTGTTAAAAATTGGTAGGATTGTCTTTGTCATTAATGAGAGTGAGAACAAGCCAGTGGGCAAAATTTTATGCAGATAGTCAGTTTTAAAGCATTCTTCTCATTCTAGGTCAAATCACTCTGCAATTGATAGCAGCACTGTAGATCTTGAGAAAAGCATAGAAAATGAAAAGTAAGAGACTTTATCCACATAGAAACCGAAATAGATGCTTTCAGAAGAAACTGGCTTCCACTCAATTTTCATATGTACCATTTTGGGAGTTCACATTTATAGCTACAGCCACCCGACTGCTGCCAGACTCGCTTCTCCTGCCTGGAGGTCCAACAGCTCAGCTCCGAGTTGCACATTGCTTGCTTGCCATGGGGTGGTGGGTGCTCCCAGCTCCCAAAACCGCCAGAGGGAGCCAGCCAGACTTTCTCACTGCTGGGGGAACATCGATTTGCTCTGGTGTCCATCTTCCCCTCCTTAAGAGTACAATATATAGAGCCTGGTGCTGCATGTTTCAGCATGTGAGTGGCTGGACTACAGAGCTGGGTATATGAGGTAGCCAGGCTGTGGATTTTTTTTCTTTTTTTTTTTCTTTTTCTTTTCCAATCCACCTTCAGAAAAAAAAAAAGAGAGAAAAAAAAAAAGAAAGAAAAAAAAAAGAAAGAAAAAAAGAAAGAAAAAAAAAGAAAGAAAAAAAAAAGAAGAAGTACAGAAAAAGGGAAATGAAGCCAATCCACCACATTAACATGTCACAAAATGTCTTTCTGTTTCTCCTTATGGTACTGCTAGGCTTGATACCACAGCTAATTTTGTGTTGTGGGCTTTCTTTCTTTGTTTTTGGTGGAAATTTTTTTGAACATTTATTTCTCCAGTGCTAAAATAATAATAATCATCAATGTCAAACTAATCAGAAGGTTTTGGGGAAAAAACAAGTTTTTTCCTTGAAAAAAAAAAAAAACAAACACTAAAACTGTGGTCCTCACATAAGCCAACCCCTATTTGGATCATGGTCCTCACTTTAAGTGATCTGTCTAAGAATACTGACTGCCAGTAGCTGAAAGCAGAACTACTGTTGAATGGCTTTGATTTACCTGCAACAGGTAATTGTAATTCAGCCATTAGCTGATATATCAGTGACTTGGCGAGTGCTTTAATCTTAACCTGTTGGATTCCGTTCTAGTTTCAAATCTCAGGGGCAATTTTGATACTTGGTTTTGTTGCCCTGATGGCTGTTTACTTCATGAGAACATCCAGCATAGTTGATCCTAAGGGAGAAACTGTTGTCAGCATTTACCGAGAGGTGGAAGAGGAAGAAGAACTTCATGGAGAGTTCCAGAGAGCCACAATAACTGAGGAGGGCACCAACAGATCTAACGATTCCTGCAGGTAAGCCAGGCCTGATGGCTCGTGGGGAACTAATCACCAGGTGGAGAAATAGCTACAATGCTGACAACATCAACATGGATTTTGCTGCCTTCTCATTGTATAACAGCTGATAAAGTACCACTAATTGGGGGAGAGTAGGGGTGTTGTTTGGGCACGGGATCATTAGTAGCTCCCTAGTAGGAGGGGTGATAGGGGCAATATCACAGCTCCACTACTGTCCTGTGCTGGAAGGTTCAGCACAACTCTGGAGGCTCCAGCACCTCCAAGCATGCCCTTGGCAGCAGAATGGGAGGCAGCAGGGTGAGCAGCAGGCAAAGCATCCTTACATTGAACTCACCTCTTTCAGATGCCACAGGGGGCAGTGAGTTTTGGTCTCTGGGAAAACTCAGAGAGGGTACCAAAGTGCCACCCAGCCCCAGGGGGTAGCTTTTGTCTTCATCTTTAGGATGGTAAAAATCAAAGCTCAGAATGGTTATGGAGAAGCCATTCTACTGGATATGGGAGGAAAATTTATATATGTTCTTGGCTATAAAAGCTGGGGATAGAGAGTACTCCCAGCTCGTTTTTCCAACTCAGCTTGTTTGCTTTTTGCACTGACATTCAGAACGATCAACTGCGCAGTGTGACAGGTGCTTGGTTTCCTGCTGGGTCGCAGTTGCTTGCTTCACAATATACAATTCCTGTTGCAGATTTGAACTTGTGGAAAACGTTCCTTATGACTTACCTTTTGAGGTAAATACCACTGCAGCCAAACCCTTGTACCAAGCCTGGATAAGTCTCCTCGATATAGCCCAGGAAAACATTCACGTGGCTTCTTATTATTGGTCTCTTACTGGGAAAGATATCAACGTCAATGATTCCTCTTCAGAGCAGGTAGGAGAAAATCAATGACAAGCACATCTGTGGTTGCACATCTCACGTCCATGGGACAGATTGACTGTATGGCCTGTCTCTCAGCAGCATTGCTTGACTCCTGTAAACCCAGAAAAGTTTTTTGTGCTGGTCTGAAGCAGCAGAGCAGTTTTCCTCCTCCAGTCAAGCTAGACTCCACGTGGGCTCTGTCCATGTCTCTGAATACTTCCATGCTGTGTTTTAAGAGCAGCCTTGAGGTCAGTCTCAAGGTGTGACCTGTCACCCTGTGTGACCTGTGGGGTCTCCCTGGCTCCACTGCTAAGAGCAGATAACACAGGCTGGGGCACAGGCTCACCTTGAGAATGTCCGTCATGTTTAATCGCTCCTTGGTGCAGTTTTGGCCTATGGCAGCCGGCAATCTCCCAAGCAATCCTGGGGGACAGTTCAGGCTGGGGACTGCTCTGGTAAAGGCAAAAATGGACAAGGCCACCCTGCTTCAGGCAGGCGGAGAGTGTAGCCACATATCGGGAATGGTGCTGTTTGAGATCTGGGCCAAAGAGCTGACACTGAACTGTTTTTTACTGTGGGCATGGCCACTGCCTCCCTCCTGAGGCACCTTCCTCATCCTCCTCAGGGGCTCCCTGTCCCTTCCTCCCAGGTGCTGGCGTCAGTTGACTCAGTCCTCAGCATGAGACGAAGTAAAAGTGGCAGATGTGAGGCTGAGCCCTGCCTCGGTTAAAGGGACAGCCCAGTCTAAGTCTCTGTTAATCATATAATAAAACATGATAAATAACAAAGAAATATATCACGTAGGGTGAAGATATTCTGAAGAGGTTTGAAAGATTACTTGCGGAGAATGTCTCTGTGTACATTGCAGCAAGTATGCCAACTTTGGCTACGAATTCAACTGACCTTGAGCTTTTAGAAAAAAAAGGTAATTATCTCACCTCAGTGTTGTTCTCTGAACTTTGGTATTGCTTAAAGGCAAGACAAATTGGCCTCTGAGGCCTATTCTGGCATGGTGCTTACACGGTCCTGAGCTCGAAGTCATACTGTTCATAGGATAAGCACTGAATATTCACTACTTCACAATTTCTGTGTATTCACTACTTCACAATTTCTGTGTATTTTGTCATGCCCTCAAGGATTTTTCTTCAAGTTCATGTTTTGTATATTTTTGCAAATTATTGTATTCCCAGGAACCAGTGCTTGTGAGTTTGGTAGCCATTAATGGCCGCAAGCATTAGACATCCAGCCATGCTCTGGCTGTGAGGGGAACAGTCCACTATACCACCTCCACGGTGTATCTAAACTTATTTCTCCTCTCCCTGTCTTTCTTTAGGGGCCCATGTAAAAAAAATTGATTTTGAACATTTGACAGGAGGAGTGCTGCATAGCAAATTCTGGATTGTAGACATGAAACACATATATATTGGTAGTGCAAATATGGACTGGAGATCTTTGTCTCAGGTAAGCCCTGCTGTTGTGTATTCAAACACCTTGGGTAAAATTCATGTCCAAGCACATAACAGAGAAAAATCCCAATGATGTAAAAATATCGACTGAAAGGGACAAAGAGCAAAGAACCCCCTGATGTCAGAGGTGTCTCTTTCTGGGGCTGTGGCATAGTGTGCTCTCTTCGCAGGTGAAAGAGTTTGGTGCTGTGATATACAACTGCAGCTGCTTAGCCAAAGACCTGTGGAAAACATTTAGTACTTACTGGGATCTTGGACATGCTAATGCTACCATCCCATTCCCTTGGCCTCGTAACTATTCGACCCACATAAACCACAATCGGCCTCTGGAAGTAGAATTTAATGGAACTTTGACAAAAGCCTACTTTTCTGTAAGTAAGTTTTAAAATAAAAAGGTAGACTATAAACTATGTTTAAGCTTTGACCAGAAAAGTTTCTTCAGTGCTTGTTACCTACTTCCACTCTAGCTAGATAATAATTAATTCAGTGGGTTTCTCTGGAACTGCTCAAGGAATAAGGGTCACCATGGCTTGGGCTATCAGGTTGTATGGCAAGGACTGGGCGCAGGTCTCCTGTGGGCTTATATATCAATAAGTATCTGACCCACTGGGACATGGGAGGCTTGAGAAATGATAGTGCTCCACCTCATATGCTTTGTTCTACTGTGATTAAAACTGATTAGACTTGAATGTGAATGAATCTCAGTCTGATAAAAGAAGGATGAAATCACTGACCTGCATGCTTTCTTCTGACAGGCTTCTCCTCCTGCATTTTGTCCAGAAGGCCGCACTCATGACCTCTTTGCTATTATCAGTGTTATCAGTGCGGCACATAAATTTGTCTATATTTCTGTTATGGAATATTTCCCTACCAGCCGTTTTGTTCACCCAAAAAGGTATGATTTTAATCCTGACCAAATCAGTTGACTGTCTAGGTTGCTTCTGTATCAACTTGGGCTATTTAAAGGGAAAATGTAATATTTCCTCCCCTGCTCCAACCAGAAATGAAAACATTCAGCTTTCTTGAGTACCAAGAACTGAGGCTTTGCTCCACAATCACGACTGCCTCATTGACTGTGCAACTACTGACTAAATCAAACAGCTTGGAGGATTTTCAGTTTCTGTGTAGTACAGTTGAACCTCTGGGTTTCTCATCTCCTGCTCTTTACTAAGAATACGTTCACAGACAGTCTCTTCCCCCCCTTAGGAATGGAAGTGCTAATTCTCCTCATTCTTCATCTGAAGCCTTAATCCTCCATTTGTGACATCTAGGGCCTGATCTGATGCAAGCAGGAGTTTGAAAGACAAGGGGAAGCGGCACTAGGCCTCAGACTATCTCCACAGCAACCAGCTGTAGGGCGATGAATTGGGGCTGATTAGTTCAGGTTAGGGTCTTCCAGCAGCTGAGACACGGGGAACAAAGCAGCTGTCTTAATGCCCGAGTGTTAATCAACTAGAAACCGATACATTGAAAACACGGAAACTGTTCAAAAACAGCATTCCTAAATAGCATGTTTTTCCAAGCTTTTCAGGATCTACAAGTAAGTTGCAGACAGTCAGCCTAAGTCTGAAAGCACACAGCTGCTCTGGTCGTGATAGGAAGATGTGCGAGGGAGGATTTGAGAATTCAGGCCTTTGTACACTCGATCAAAAGGAATAAGTTAGGGAAATGAATTCATCATTCCTCATGGGACTGTGAGTGAGTGCTGGACCTCTCTGCATCAGCCATCCTGTCTGTATAAGTGACACTTGCCTTCCTCTGTGCAGCAGTTATGTCTATGGAACGAAAGCCACATGAGAGTTTGGAGTTACTGGTCCTGGGCTGCAAATTGCCCAGCTCTTTGTGTTGTGTAGTTGGGTGCAGGATGTTAAATACTCTTCCCTAAGCTACTGCCAGCACAAATGTCAAGAAAACTGACAGGCTCTGTGTTGGAGAGAGCACAGCTATGATTATCTTAGGGGCACACAGTGTACTGAAGAAAGCAAGAAGGGATGGGGCAGCAGAGAGACCATGCTGGCTGATGGCACAGGACCACTGTGGACCCTAGAAATAGCCTTCAATTCCCTGAAATGGCCACATTCTGCAAAACGTCTCTTAGGCTTTCCTCTGGGCTCTGTCCTGTCCTTTTTATGTTGTGCTGTATGATCTTGCTTTACATTGGAGTTCCTATTGTCACGTTTAGTTTCCTAAGGAACTGAGCATGATGTACACACATTCTATGTGTGTAAGTGTATACATGCGCTTTAATAAGTTTATTTATTTATTTTTTTTAATATATCAATTCCAACTAAATTTGAGAGACTGGATCTCCCTAAACACATTGTGAAGAGACCTGGCTGAGTAGAAGGCAGACATCTTATGCATACCTTCAGTGAAGGCATGAGTGCTGGTCCTAGTAGTCATTAAAGATCCCATTTGTGCACGGCATCACTTGTGTTCTCAGTATATCTTCAGAGCTTTCTAGAGAGTCGTTTCAAAAATTCTCTTCTCTCCACCCACTTTATTTTCTCTAGATACTGGCCAACCATTGACAATGCTCTGAGACGTGTGGCTTTCAACTACAGAGTACAAATCCGGCTTCTGGTCAGCTGCTGGACCCACTCTGACCCAGCCATGCTCCACTACCTGAGGTCCCTGAGTGCTCTCGACAACCCGCATACCCACATCAGTGTCAAAGTGGTATGATAAGAAACCTGATTTTGAAAAGACAGCTTGGGGATATGGGCTCCAGACTGATTTTTGTGTCTAAGCTGTCAGTTGCACGTGCAAATATAAGGTTTTAGAGAAGCAGATTGTTTCCACTGGTGTGCTGAGTTTCAGGTCCTTCAGAAAATAAGGTCCAAAAGACAACCTTTGAGGAAGGTTAATGCAAACCACTGGTGATATCAAGGGATGTGCCTAGCTGCAGCACTTGTGACATTTGTAATGCAATCATTTTTGCCGAGCACCATGACGGTAACAGTTCAAATTACGACTTAGTGCTCTTCTTATGACCCGTTTCTGTATGCAGTATCTCAGATGGGTCTATCTAGAATTATCAGAATCACAGAATCATTAAGGTTTGAAAAGACCTCCAAGATCATCTGGTCCAACCATCACCCTACCACCAATGTCACCCACTAAACCATGTCCCTAAGCACCACATCCAACCTTTCCTTGAACACCCTCAGGGACGGTGACTCCACCACCTCCCTGGGCAACCCATTCCAATGCCTAACCACTCTTCCTAAGAAATGTCTCCTAATTTCCAACCTGAACCACCTCTGTTGCAACTTGAAGCCATTCCCTCTGGTCCTATCACTAGTTATCTGTGCGAAGAGGCCAACCCCCAGCTCCCCACACCTTCCTTTCAGGCAGTTGTAGAGAGCAATGAGGTCTCCCCTGAGCCGCCTCTTCTCCAGACTAAACAACCCCAGTTCCTTCGGCTGCTCCTCATAGGACTTGTGCTCCAGGTCCTTCACCAACTTCGCAGCCTTTCTCTGGACATGCCCTAGGGCCTCGATGTCCTTCTTCCAGTGAGGGGCCCAAAGCTGAACACAGTACTCGAGGTGCAGCCTCACCAGAGCAGAGCACAGGGGGACGATCACCTCCCTGGTCCTGCTGGCTACACTATTCCTGACACAAGCCAGGATGCCGTTGGCCTTCTTGGCCACCTGGGCACACTGCCGGCTCGTGTCCAGGCGAGCATCAACCAGCACCCCCAGATCCTTTTCCTCTGCACAGCTTTCCAGCCACTCTGCCCCAAGCCTGTAGCACTGCATGGGGTTGTTGTGGCCAAAGTGCAGGACCCGACACTTAGCCATGTTGAGCCTCATCCCATTGGCTTCTGCCCATCGACCCAACCTGTCCAGGTCCCTCTGCAGGGCCTTCCTACCCTCCAGCAGATTGACACTACCCCCCATCTTGGTGTCATCTGCAAACTTACTGAGGGTACACTCAATTCCCTCATCCAAGTCATCAATAAAGATATTAAGGAGGATTGGCCCCAACACCAACTCCCGGGGAACACCACTCGTGACTAGTTGCCAGCTGGATTTAACTCCATGTTAAATGGAGTTAAACTGACCCACTATAATTTTTTTATTTTTATTTTTTCTGATTGAGAGCTTTTCTATTTGCCTATATAAATTGATCCATTTTTTCAGCAATGAATATTACACACAGGCCACAGACAATAGAATGGAAAACACAGAGTGAGTAGGGGTTGGTGTGGAAGCTCCCAACATGATGCAGTTACAAGGACAAAAGGCAGTAACAGATGTAAGGTGGAATGGTTTTTACTGGGGAAAAGGAAAAAAAAAGGATCAGAGATGTAGATTTAGCAAGATTTGACACAAAAAGTTAGGCATTATTGTTGTCTGCAGTACTCCTTGTGTCTGTGATCAGCCCATTTTAGCACAAAATAAGAGCGGCAATCAGTGGTAAATGCAGATCTATTAAACAGCTGCCTAAAACTGCATTTAATTGTCTGCCCTGTAATGATAATAGCTGTGTCACTAATGGAACATTATGAAGCAAACATCCTTATCTGATTTCAATTGCTTATCCAATTTTATGTATAGTAGAAGTACTATTTGTTAGTTTTCTTGGATAAGAGTAAAATCTCTTTTATGGTACACTTAATAGCAGTGTGTGGAATATTCTGATCTTTCTGTAGTATTATATTGTTTGAAAATATAGAAAATCTGCATTGTCAAATTATTCAGTCTGATCCTCACCTGGTATTTCTATCTATGTTTTAATTTCTCCCATCTAGAAACTCTTCATTATTCCAGTTTTTAACCACACAAATATTCCTTATGGGAGAGTGAATCACAATAAATATATGGTCACTGATAAAGCAGCCTATATTGGTACGTATTCCATTATTACAAACATTTTTAGCATCTTCAGATCTATAGGGCTGAGACTGAGATAGCATAGGCTGCAATATCAAAAAAAAAAAAAAAGCTAATTTTGCCATGTAAAGTAGATAAACATGTCAAAATACATAGAAGCAGAGATGCAAAGGGGAGAAAATAATGTAGGTCAAGTTCAGTAGGAGATTATCTCATATGGTTGTGAACCATTAAGAATGGAGTGTGACAAGTCAGAGTGCACAGTTTGTGACAAGCACAGTGGGAATTTCACAGACTGCGTGCTCAGAACGATGGATGCAGTGATAGCTAATGCTCTAGTACAGAACATTATCATGCTTTAATAAAAAGAAATTGCTGGGAGGATTTAATTCCACACAGTTTGTTGAACAGAATTCTAGGAGTGGAAATAAGAAAACTCTAGTGTCAATTGCTGCTCAATTCCTGAAAGTCAGGATGGTGTTTATTTTTCTCGCTCTTTTACGAGGATCCCTCTAAAAAGGAATGTAAAAGGGGCCTGTCATTCCAGTCAGTTCATCCTCCAAACGATGCAAACCAGCAAATATCCTGACCTTCCAAAGGGCTGAAGACTTGCAGCTCCAATGGCATTTAATAGAACCCGTTTTTTTCCATGTTGTCTTTTGAAGATAGGTATGCAGATAAGTTGTTTTCATGACTAAGCATCTTCTGGAATTGATAGTAGATTTTTCTGGCTAAGGCAAGCACCAGAAAAAAATGCTAAGTGCTAAAATATGTATTTTTTCGTAATGTTACTTTTGTGAATGCTGGTGGCTTTGGGGAGAGCCCTAGGCCACATTTACAGCCAGATTCCCAGCTTTTCCTGGTTTGAAAGCAGGCTTTGCATTTTGAGCTCAGAACAGCTCCTGAGGATTTATTGATCAAGGATCCAGTTTCTCCTCTTATTTTCCTTTAAAAAGTGAAGATCCACCCTGAAGCTCATTTGTTGCTCCTTTGCTCCTGATTGTATAAAAAGTGCTTGAGGTTATTTTACTGGTAGCAGACTGCCCCACAGATAAAGAGAGAATTAAGTACATTGATGATTCTCCTCTCCTCTCCTCCTCTTCTTTATGCAGAAACCCATATCAAGCACCAGGTTTAGCCCCTCTTAACACCCAAATGCTGCACTCCATTCCCATATTTATTCAAGCAGATGTACATAACTCTGCCACACACTAAGAAATCAGATTGCTATGAAGCTTCAGAGTAGCAGTTAACACTGTCTTTCCAAAACTCGAGGTCTGGAATAAGAAAGAGGTGACCTGATTTTTGTTGCTCTGTTAGCCCTAACGAGATTTGCAGTTGTACAGCAAATCAGCAAAGCAAGGCAATGGATACTTAACAAGTCTGGAGATCAAACAAAACACTGGAAAATGAATGTTTTCTAATTAGCTCCTTTTCCACTGCACAGGGACTTCCAATTGGTCAGAAGATTACTTCACTAACACAGCTGGCGTGGGACTAATTATCAAGCAGAATTCAACCAACCTGCGAAGAAGGCCTATCCAGAAACAATTAAAAACCCTTTTTGAGCGTGACTGGAATTCCAAATATTCAGTGAATCTAGAAGATGTGCAAGGACAGAAAGACTGTAACTGGAGAGACAGACTCTGAAGTGAACTGAAGTACGCATTTAAAATAGAAAGAAACATATATATTAATCTTGTTCCCTGTGCAAAACAAGGAACATTCTGTTTTATGTCTTTGTCAGAGAAATGTCTTCTTTGTGGTATCCATGCTGTCTGATGACGTTAGAACTTCCCATAGTTGAGTCTACCTGCCTACTCACTAGTCAGCGTGTGACATTTTCTTTGCTGTGTAGGATTACCCCATCTCAGAGTTAATGAAATGCATACAGTATGATAAGACAAGCTGTCTGATATTAAAGCAAACATGGAAGACATAACCAGATCTGAATACATCGGAGAAGCAGGTCGTTATTGCTGTGCTGTCTTAGGAAGCTATGTATTCAACCCTAATATTCCACTAACAGTGTTTTCTTACATGTGTTTAAGCATTTTAAAAATAAAGCTCTGGTCGCTATAAGGTTTGAGTACTGCAAGTAATCACCTACAGCAGCAAGGGAAGATATTTAAAAACATTTCGGCATTAGAGGTACAAGGAAGCACCTGTATTTAAATGTTGAGGCTAATCACTGGAGTTAAATACCCAGGATTTAAATCTTGGGATCAGCTTCCAGCTCAGCTGCCCTGAACTGTGTGTCTGGTATGCCTGGATATCTGTGCATTGGCCTCCTGTAGCAAGCAAGATGGGGGCCAAGTTGTGATGAGAGGTGGAGCTGAACTAGGACTGAGATTCCTTGAACTGTTTTATCCATCACTACAAGCCACTGTTTGTCGTTAATAAGACATATTTTTTAAGACATGTAGTTATATCTACTGATCACACCGTATACCCACATACATGTTAACATACCGAGGAGATACAGTTGCTTGCAATGCTCTCCTCTCCCATTTCTTTTCTAGAGTCCGCTTAAAATTTTGAGATTTCCATTCACTAATTAAAATTTCTTGCACAGTAGAATTGCCCAGTTGTGGTTTTCATTAACTATGCTTCACAGGTTTCTCATCCTGTACCAAGAAATACATCTGGCCACACACTGTATTAATAATTGTGTGCAGGAAAAACATCTGGACAGATTTTTCCCAATGCAAGCAGCACATGAGAATGGTGGGAGAATTTGAAAATCTTTTTGAGAAGTTATGTGTTTCATCAACGAAACTACTTTCTGTAGAGCAATGCTCTCCTCTAGATGGCACTCGAAGCTACGTTTTCACTTTTTTTCTAAGACAAGTTTAGCAGGAAAAGGAAGAAAACTTTTTCTTCCCCTTCTGAGCTCCAATTGGACAGTATTGGGTAAGTTGTTTAGTGGGGCAAAGTTTCTGGGCAGGTTATGAGGCTTGTATCTTGGTAACACAAGAATCTTCTGGGATAAGGTTCAACTTATAAAGGAAAAATTGATGCCTTCAAGAGTGCTATTTTATTTTCTTTACTGTCATCATCTGTGGTTTTTTGTTTGTTTTGTTTGTTTGTTTTTTCTCCACATACAAAGGAGGGCTTTGCAATTAAGACAATGAATTGTATTTCAAAGGAACTTGAGTTTAGTTTCCTGGTTTCTTATAAGACTTTTTGGGCCTCTTGGTAGCTACACATTATTTGTTCTCTATTACAAAGGTAGAATATGGTGTAAATTATATCCAGGCCTTGTATCTCTCAGTATTTTCCTCTTCCATTTGTGAAAAAGGGTTAATAATAGCCCTTATTCACCCACCTATTGCAAGTCTCTTTCATTTAGATTGTGATTTCTTCAAGGTAAGGATTTTCCCAAGTGTAATTCATTATTACTTTTAATTAGCATGTGTTAGCCTTTTATGGATTTTTCTAGTTTGGAGGTCACCTAAGCCCTGGCCACAGACAGTTCAGATATTTCTTAATACTTGTCTACTTGGGTGGGCCTAGACAAAATTACTGGCTTCGGTCTTGAGCATGGTAGTCTGCTAGGCCCAGCTCCTCCCACCTGCCTGTGATGGAGTACATCTTTAGCTAACTCACCTTGCTTTACCTGAGTGCATTTCATGCAGAACTTCCGCACTGCTGTCCCAGCAAGTATTCTTTCTGAGTACGCTTGGCTCAGTGCAAGGCCTTGTGGCTATAGCACTGCTGACAGCCATGCAGATGACAGCAAGGCAGAACCTAGCTGGCTCCATAGTTTTATGTGTTTGGACAAGACAACGAAGTCACCTGGGCTCATGCATTAGACGTCAGCTCGATCCAAAAGCTTTTGTATTTTCTGTGTTTTATCCTAATTTTTTGATAGTTACAAATTTTTCCACAACCCTCGGCTCTTCCATCAGGGGCACTGCTCC
Source organism: Anser brachyrhynchus (assembly GCF_964034855.1). Classification (NCBI taxonomy): domain Eukaryota; kingdom Metazoa; phylum Chordata; class Aves; order Anseriformes; family Anatidae; genus Anser; species Anser brachyrhynchus. The sequence continues at coordinate 57,401,803 of NC_137699.1, forward strand.
TGGGCCTCTGTATTATCTCATTCAGGATTAACTTTGGCTGTCTTGCCTTTGGGATATCAGAGGTCATACTTCAAATAGGAGACATAAAAAAGATGCAGAATGAATTTTTACACGGGCAGATAGTGACAGGAGAAGGGGGAGTGGTTTTAAACTAAAAGTGGGGAAATTTAGACTAGATGTTAGGAGGAAATTCTTCACTTAGAGGGCGGTGAGGCCCTGGTACAGACCTGGCCCAGAGAAGCTGTGGCTGCCCCATCCCTGGAAGAGTTCAAGGCCAGGCTGGATGGGACTGTGGGCAGCCTGGGCTGGTGGGAGGGGTCCCTGCCCATGGCAGGGAGTTGGAACTGGAGATCTTTAAGGTCCCTTCCAACCCAAACCATTCTGTGATTCTGTTTGTAGGAAATATAACCACAAAAAAGCTAGCCAATAGTCATGTATTTATGTCTGAACAATAAAGGATGGGGGGGGGGGGGAGGGGGACGAGACGACACACAACACACATGTCCTTCTTCTTCATGTATTTATAGCTCCCTTTCCATGTCAAATTGTAGTTGTAGGTTTGTGTGGCTAGGGGCAGCACATAGATGTTTCACTGAACAGCCCAATTTTCCATCATTAAAAAATAAGCAGCAGTATCCCAAGAAACCTACCACAGTTAAAAAAACAACCTGAAAGTCAAAACATATGCAGGTGGGGTCAGAAACACAGGAGCCTGTTGACAAAGTGTCAGTGTCTTGCAGATTTATGTCTGTGCTCCTTGCACTCTTTCGAGCTCTGTCTTTACCTATTCCTGCAGTCAGACCCTTGGGTAATACCTTGTTAACAAGGTTGTTTTTCTCCTAACCTTCACTTTCACCGAAGCTGACAGCAGCCTATTGGAGAAAGGTTTTATTGCTGCTTCTTTTCTCTACTGTTCTTTCCTCATCTACGTCATTCAACTTTTAATAACATAATAGAGAGTATTGCTCTGTGGTCCTTGCTGTCTCAGAGCTCAATTTTAATTGACCTCATTCTTTCACCACCATGGCAGACTCCTACACATGGTGCTGTCCAGGTGGATTTCTTTCTGCGTGCCTAAGTTAAGGGACACTACCTGAGAAACATTTTATGTGAAGGCTGCCTTTCAGGCAGACAAGAACTGCTGTTACAATGGGTTGTCCTTTATTGCAGATATTACATTTTTCTGGTCTCAATTTTTCTGGCGTGATCACAATGTTCTTCATTCAGTCCTGGTATATGTTGTCTGATGTGGTAACTTTGAGTCTTTTCAACAATGACACATAAACTTAGGGAAACTTTGGGGAAATGCTGCATGATTCACATAAATGAAACAGGCCTAGTACTTATGTCAACAGTCTCTTCAGGGATAATATGAGGAACACAGGCTTCCAGAAGGTCTCTAGAATATTGAAGACTACCATGAGGATGTAGAAATGGAGAATACCTCGAGCTACAAATGATTACACAAACAAGTACACTTCTATTATAACGCAGTTGCTAATTGTTTTGCTATGTCTGCATTCCCTGTATGAAGTAGAATATAGAGATAGACAAGACAGGATGAAAAAAGGATAAGAAAAAACAGGATGAAAAAAAATAAAGATGCATGACTGCACATGCAAATCTGTAAAACTCTGGATTGTAATGGGTGAAAAGTCTCAGATTAGTTTGTAACCATTGCCATCATATTTAGAAACTGTACTGCCATTAAGCAGTCACTTCAGCATAGAGTGGGATACAATCAAACCTTCTGCAAATTTAAGCTGGGGTTTTCAGCTGCAGTTTTCAGAACCAGAAAATGCTAGTGGCGCTATCAGTAATTCATGTGACTTGTTTTATTTTTCATATGGTGAGTTTATTGTGAATTCAGAATACAGACAGTGTTTTAATGATACATATGAAGGCTGTCACATATGCACTCTGGTTTTGGCTGTGCACTTGAGAGAAGCATTAATATAAACAAAGAGGTAAATAATTATGTACATCTCCTTTCCCAGAAAATCTTTGAAGCAATTCCACCAAAATGTGGCAGATCATTCTGTGCATTTATCTATCCAGTAAATATACACATAAAAATTTATTTATCCAAATTTTTATAATTATTCTTTACCACCATGTTTTATTTTGGTACCTTAAAAATGTGAATTAATTTTTTGGTCTTGAATTTATTGATTTATTTTTGACCTTTTATGGCTAAATATGACCCACCACAGTAACCAAAAAATGAGAAGAGAGGAAGGGGTAAAGACTTAGTCTCTCTACACTAGTATTTTGTTTTCATTTTGCATTTTTAAATGACTGTGGAGTATATGCATTACCTTAGCTGAAATAAAGAAAAATAGTTTAGTAAGAAAGCAAAAATAGGTCAGAAATGTCCAAAATCTAAACAGGTAAGTATAATTCTCATAGTACTAGTTTATACTCTGTTTGCAAATAATCTATAATCTAATCATAACTGGAATTGTTTTGAGAAGCATATTTAACAAGTTCCTATGTTCTCATTGAGTCTTTTCAATAGTTTACTTTCATGGTTCAGGCATCTCCTCAGACTTTATTAAAACTATGAACTTCCCTGTATCTGTAGTAGTTGTTGCCTTTGGGGCAGATTTGGATAAAATAGTATTTTTATTACTGCACAGTATAGCACATTCATGTGTATGAAAATTTAGATGTGGTAAATCCTGTTCAGTCAACAGTTTATATAAATATCAACTTTGAGTTTTGTTCAATTTTTGATGACTGGAAAATCAGGAAAACATTTTTTCTCTTTTTCTCTCTCTCTTTTTTTTTCTGTATAGATTATTTTATTTTCACTGAGGGTGTTGAGAGAAGACAATCTTCTTTGGTTGTATCTCCAGAAATATTAGATTGACTATCTTTTTCTTCCTCCAACAAGATTAGTTCAGTCCTTGCTGAAGATGTAACGATAGTTCGAGAAACTGGAACATTAGATGAGGTCCCATCAATTTCAACTTTTTCACCCTCTGTTGCTTCTTTAGGTGATAAGGTTTCTTGTGCATCAAAAAATACTTCAGGTTTATCTGATGGGCTATCTTCATCTGAGATTCTTCTCTCTTTATGACCTATCTCTTCTTTGTCAACAGTCTTAGCTTTTTTGGAAGGAGACGAGAAACCAAGCTTGGGAAATCTAAACCATCCAGTTTTTTCTGTTTGCTTAGAAGAATCACTAACTGATGTGTCACTTGGTTTCATATCTTCTGGTTTCATTTCTTCTATTTTTTTTACTTCTGTTTTTGAATCTGAGCTTGTTTCATAACCAGAAGATGAAAAGCCAATACTTGGAAGCCAAAATTTGAATCTTCCAGGAGATCTTTTACTATCAGGTTTTTCTTTTTCGTTAGTTATGTATTTTTCCTCATCTTCTAGTGCTTCAGCTACATCCTCATCTTTAGAGAGAGGAGCTGCAGTTATTTCCTCTGGTGACTTATCAGGATGACTCTCCTCAGGTTTACCGGAGGGCTTTACTTCAACGGTAAATGTTTTTAACTTTGGCAAACCTATCACTCTACTAGATTCTTCAGTCTCACTGTGAGGTTTATCACATGGTTTAATCTCAGCACTGCCAGGCCTCTGTACATCTGCTCCAAAGCTTTCACCAGAACATTTCATTGATGCATCTTCCACTGAAGATGGCTGCTGGACTAGCACTTCTAAGTCACTATGTGATTCAGGCAACTTCACCTTGAGCAATGAGAATCCCAAAGTAGCAGTTTTAACTTCAGATGAAAGAATCTCTGATTCTTTCACTATCTCAGTAGTGTAAATTTCACACCTTTCAATAGCAACATGTTCAGGTTCTACTATCTCACTCACTTCTTGGCCTTCTACGTATGACCAATGAATGTCTTGCCCCACATTTGGAAGGGAGGAATCTATGGTAGCAGTCATCTGTGCTGTTTTAACGTCAGGTTCGGTCAGAGTTAGAATTTTGCTTTTTGCTTTTTGAATATTGCCCTCTAGAATCTCTGGTGTTTCTTCGGGGACAGCAGAACTTGCTTGCAGATGCACCACTTCAATGTCAGAAATAGTTCTTTTTTGATCCAGTACTACTTTTGACACTGAAACATCAGCTTCAGTTGGGAGAGCTTTGAAAGTGAATCTCGGTATTTTTAGCTTGGGAATTTTTATATTTACTTCCGGGCCATCTTGTGATTTGTCCATTGTTTCCTCTGTTATTCTAGCAGATGAGTCCATATGATCTCGAGTTGGACTTGTCAGGCCAATGGATCCTTCTAATTTTTGAAACTGCATTTCTGCTGTGCCTATTTCAGTTTCAGACACTGAAATAGCTTCTGACTTTGGCAAATTGATATCATCTTCTAAACCCTTTACTTCTGAGTGCAACACTCCGAACTTTGGAATCTTAAACTTGTATGCTTTAATTTTACTTGTTTCTGCTCTGTCTTCTACTTGCTCTTCCACATTTGCAGACATGTCCTTTTCAACACTTTTTTTCACTTGAAATTTCATTTCAGGATCTACTCTGGCAATTTTAACATCCATTTTCACACCTGGAACTTCTACCTTTATATCTTCCAGCTTAGCTACAACATCTGTTGTAGACCATTCACACGTGGGCCATTTTAACTCACTGTCTTTTCCTGTAATTTTCATCTCACCTGTCTTTATCTTTCCTGTATTAATCACTGCCCCATGATTTTGAATGTCTATCTCTCCCTTTGAAAGGCTAACATCTGCTCTGTCCTGTGTTCCGTCCAGAGTAATTTCAGCTGATGATGTTTTAAATTCTGCACTTGAAGCCTCTAGTTCAGTGGTACTTTCAACCTTTGGGATCTCTGTATCCTGTGATTTGACTTTATGCTCTTGAAGAGACAGAGTACATATAGGGAGCTTACTTGGTGAACTGCTGTCTCTGTCAATTTTTGAAGCACTTACTTCTGGTTTAGATAATTCTGTTGAAGACACTATGAATTCTGAAGCGTGCATTTTTTGTCCTTCAGCACCACGCTTAACTATGTCTGCATATGTTTCAGTTTTTGGAATATTCACTCTACTATCTGTTCTTTCTGCAGATAATGAAGTATCTCCTTCCATCTTTGGCAAGCTAACACCAGAACCCTTCACAGATTCTCCTGATTTTTGAATCCCTTCTTTTCCAATAGTAATTTCAGCAACTGCATGTGGTAATGAGAAGGTATCTTCAGGAATAGTTGTTTCAGTATGTACTTTGGCAGAGGGAATGCCTGCCTGAGTTTTTTCCAGACTTCTTTCAACATCAGCATCACCTTTTTTTTCCTTTAAGGATGTCCGGCCAAATGCAGGTATTCTGAATTTTGGCATTTTAAACCATCCCTGTTGTTCTTCAGTCTGAGCTTCTTCAGCTTTAATTTCATGTTCTTTTAATTTGACTTCTTTCTCCTCAGGGCTCTCAGTATCTTCCTCTGTCATTGGTTCAGACACTGTCTTGGGGCTTACGTCTACCTTTGGAGCTTCAGTGCCAGCTGTCAGAACTTGAGGTGTTTTTGCTTTACAAGCATAAATCCCTAATCCAAGATCTGGTGTATCAGATGTAAATTCTGATGCTGGCACTCCCACAGCAATGTCAGCAATTTCTGTTGTCATTTTTAGCTGGGGTAGCTCAGCTTCTATTTTTGGAGAGCTGATCTCTGACTCTGGGCTTTTCCCTTTTGTTAGGGAGATTCCAAACTTTGGCTTCTGGTATTTGGGCATTTTAATCTTCCCATCAGGACCTTCCACTTTCATCTTTCTTTCATCCATAACTAATGATCCTTCAGTTGCTGTTTCAGGGCTCCTCAGTTCAATTGCAGTTTCTCCTTTGGAGTACTTAATACCTGTTTTTTGAATGAAATCCTCATCAGAACTTGGTTTTAGGACAACCTGTTGAAAACTCCCCTCTGAGGCAGGCACAGCAGCATCAATCTTTGCTGAGATGGCTCCCTTGTCAGTCTGGGAGGCTCCAATTTCTGTTTTGGAAAACTCTAACGTAGGGATCTTAGCTGCAGCTGGTTTTATGCTGATTTGTGCCCCTTCTTCTGTCCTTTTGGAATGACTTCTTTCTATATCAGGTATCTGTATTGAATCATCTCCATCTTTTTGTGTTTTAGGAATAGTAGCACCAGCTTCAACTTTTGGTGAGTGTGTCTGCGATTTGGGAACCTTGATCTTGGAAAGTGAAATTTTAGGCATGACAAACTGAGGCTTTTTAATTGGACTTTTCTGTTCATCTTTTCCTGCAGATATTTCCAGATCAAGGGCTGGCTTAGGACCTTGGTCATCAGTTGCGGTTCCTCCTACTTCTGTGTCTATTCTGCCTGACTTTACAGCAAGTTTATTATCTTCCAAAATTGCTCCAGAATCCGGCTTAACAGTTGTTTCCTTCTTTGGGGACCAATTGAAGGATGGAAGTTTGAATTTTGGCATTTTGAAATGTCCTTCTTTCTCTTCTCCATCTCCATCTGCATGCTTTATTTCCTCTTTAATTTTTAGTGCTGTATCTGAATCCTGAATATCACTGTCTGTCTTTGGGATAGAAATGTCACCTGATGGGAGGTGAACATCAACTTCTGGTGCCTTATTGTCAGTTTTGGTTGTTTTGAATTTAGGGCTGGATGTTTCTGTTCCTGCACCACATTCCACCTCTAAATTTGGTGCTTCCATGGCAACATCAGATATTTCTATTGTTGCTTTTAGTTGGGGAACTATGGCTTCTGATTTGGATTGGCTGACCTCCTTTTCTGACCCTTTCCCTTTAGAATGTGTCATGCCAAACTTTGGCATTTGGAATTTAGACAATTTTGTTTTCCCTTCAGAACCTTCGGCTTTTATTTCTACACCCCCCACATCAATTTCACTTTCAGCACTTGTCTCAGAACTCTTCAACTCAAAGGAGCCTTTAGCCATCATCTTAGTATCTGAGGTAGAGAGGCTGGCATCATCAACAGCTGATTTCAATGTTAAGCCATCTTTTTCACATACAGGAAGTATGACCTCACCTGTAGGCATGCTAGTATCCACTTCTATTTTGGGAGCTTTGACGTCTGATTTGGAAAATTCCAAAGTTGGAACTCTAACTTTTGGCATTTTTACACCCATTTCTGCCCTTTCTCCACTACTCTCTTTCTCAGATTCCTGTACTGAAACATCTCCATCTTTTTCTTGTTTGGGATCACAAACATCAGTTTCTAGTATGGGCAGAGACACCTGGACTTTTTGACCCTTTGCTTTAGACAGTGAGATCTTTGGCATGATAAATTGGGACTTCTTGTTTTTTCCCTTTTCACCATCTTTTTCTGTTGCTGTATCCAATTCCATATGAAGGTGTTGATTCTCAGGGATAATTAGTGTTAACTTAGATTCTGTGTCTCCGGATGAAATAGACACATTGGATTCTTCCAGATGTCCCTCAGCTTCAGAAGGAGCAATAGCTTCTTTCTTTGGGGACCAACTAAATGAAGGTAGTTTGAATTTTGACATTTTAAATTTGCTTTCTTTCTCCTCAGTGTCCTTCTCTCCTGAAATTAATTCCTGTTCTGTCTTGCACTTTGGGCCATGGATTTCCATTTCTAATTCTGGCATGGTATCTTCTGTTGATGGGAGACTGATATTCAACTTTGCTGCATCCGTAACACATTCGGGTGAAGGCTTTTGTAACTTGACACCTAATTCTGCATCAGGAATCTGAGATGGATATTCAATATCAATATCAAACATATCAGATGTTATCTTTTCCTTGCCAATTTCAGATTCCACTTTGGAAACAACGTCACTTTCTGATGGCTTTCCCTTAGACCAAGAAATTCCAAATTTTGGTTTTCGGAATTTAGGTATTTTAACTGTATATTCTGTGTGTCCAAGACATATTTCAGCTGTTGCTGTTTTCATTTCTGGCTTCATAATTCCTTCCTCCCAAGAACCATCTTCATGCAAAATTTCAAAATCTGTTACTGAAACATTCATATCAGCAAGAGATGATATTTTTGATTCAGATTCTTCAATATTCATTTGATATTTAGTAAGAGTTACATCCCCCTTTGATAAGGGTGAATCCTGCTCAAATTTAGAAGAACTAATATCAACCTTTGAGAAACCCAAGCTAGGAATTCTAAACTTACTACTTTTAGGAGCATTATCTCCCTTAATATCAGGAAATACATTAGAATCAAGACTGCCAGAAATCACTGCAGGAGATGCCTCTGTTACAGAATAACAACTAGATTCTGATTCAGAAACTTCCATAACAGACTTACTCTGTAGATGCTGCTTAGAACTTTTAGGAAGTGAAACCTTAGGAATTCTAAATAAAGAAGTCTTAGATTTAGTAACAGCCTCCTCCTTCACAGAGGATGTACCAAGACCAACATCAATACCAGCCGCTTGGATCTCGGCCCCGGGCAGGGTCACCTCAACGTCGGCGGTTCCCGAGGGCGCCGTCACTTGGGGCTCCTTGAGGCTCACGTCCACATCGGCGGCCACGGTGCCCTTGGCCTCTCTGCTGCTGGACCAGCCAAAGGAAGGCATGCCGAACTTGGGCATTTTGAACTTGCCGTCCTTGGCCTTCGTGGCCTCCTTCTCTGGGGCTTTTGCTTCCCCTTCGAGGGCGAGCGCCGCCTCGGGCGCCTGCAGCTCGACGCTGGCCTTTGGAAGGGTGACGTCGACGGATGGCAGGCTGATGTCCACCTTGGGAGCTTTGATGTCAGCTTTGGGCATTTTGAGGGAGGGCTTTTCCAGCTTCCAGCCAGCCCCTTCGGTCTTGGCACCGGCAACGTCAGCTTTGAGGCCCAGTGCAGGGCCTTCCCCTGCCACCGTCACGGTGCCGGAGGGCAGGTCGACCTCAGCGGTGGGCAGGCTGACCTCGCCTTCGGGCCCTTCCGCCTTGGGCGCCGACACTCCGAATTTGGGCTTGTCGAACTTGGGCATCTTAAACTTCCCTTTGAGGCCCGTGGCTTCCAGCTCGGCTCCGTCGAGCGAGCCTTCGGCGGAGGGCACTTTCACATCTACCTCGGGTGCCTGGAGGTCAAGGGAGCCTTCCACGGAGGGCAGCTTGATGTCGGGCGCCGAGATGCTGATGTCGACGGCGCCGGCCTTGACCTCTGCCTCTGGCAGGCTGGCCTCGACTTTGGGCAGGCTGACGTCCGCCTCGACTTTGGGAGCCTTGACGGTCGGCTTGGAGAAGGCCACGCTGGGCACCTTGACTTTTGGCATGTGTATTTTCATGCCGCTGCCCTCCACTTTGCCGGCAGCCACGTCCAGGCTGCCTTCGGCGTCGGGGCCGTGCAGGGTGAGCTCGCCCTCCGGGATTTCGGCCTGGGCTTTGGGCACGGAGATCTCGCCCTTTGGCAGGCTGACCTGCACGTGGGGCGCTTTGACTTTGGGCAGCTTGACGCTGGGCATCTTGACGTCGGGCATTTTGAAGCGTCCTTTCTCGCCGTCTCCGCCGGCGGCTGTCTCGATGGTCACGTCGACGCCGGGAGCTTGGATCTCGGCCCCGGGCAGGGTCACCTCAACGTCGGCGGTTCCCGAGGGCGCCGTCACTTGGGGCTCCTTGAGGCTCACGTCCACATCGGCGGCCACGGTGCCCTTGGCCTCTCTGCTGCTGGACCAGCCAAAGGAAGGCATGCCGAACTTGGGCATTTTGAACTTGCCGTCCTTGGCCTTCGTGGCCTCCTTCTCCGGGGCTTTTGCTTCCCCTTCGAGGGCGAGCGCCGCCTCGGGCGCCTGCAGCTCGACGCTGGCCTTTGGAAGGGTGACGTCGACGGAGGGCAGGCTGATGTCCACCTTGGGAGCTTTGATGTCAGCTTTGGGCATTTTGAGGGACGGCTTTTCCAGCTTCCAGCCAGCCCCTTCAGTCTTGGCACCGGCAACGTCAGCTTTGAGGCCCAGTGCAGGGCCTTCCCCTGCCACCGTCACGGTGCCGGAGGGCAGGTCGACCTCAGCGGTGGGCAGGCTGACCTCGCCTTCGGGCCCTTCCGCCTTGGGCGCCGACACTCCGAATTTGGGCTTGTCGAACTTGGGCATCTTAAACTTCCCTTTGAGGCCCGTGGCTTCCAGCTCGGCTCCGTCGAGCGAGCCTTCGGCGGAGGGCACTTTCACGTCTACCTCGGGTGCCTGGAGGTCAAGGGAGCCTTCCACGGAGGGCAGCTTGATGTCGGGCGCCGAGATGCTGATGTCGACGGCGCCGGCCTTGACCTCTGCCTCTGGCAGGCTGGCCTCGACTTTGGGCAGGCTGACGTCCGCCTCGACTTTGGGAGCCTTGACGGTCGGCTTGGAGAAGGCCACGCTGGGCACCTTGACTTTTGGCATGTGTATTTTCATGCCGCTGCCCTCCACTTTGCCGGCAGCCACGTCCAGGCTGCCTTCGGCGTCGGGGCCGTGCAGGGTGAGCTCGCCCTCCGGGATTTCGGCCTGGGCTTTGGGCACGGAGATCTCGCCCTTTGGCAGGCTGACCTGCACGTGGGGCGCTTTGACTTTGGGCAGCTTGACGCTGGGCATCTTGACGTCGGGCATTTTGAAGCGTCCTTTCTCGCCGTCTCCGCCGGCGGCTGTCTCGATGGTCACGTCGACGCCGGGAGCTTGGATCTCGGCCCCGGGCAGGGTCACCTCAACGTCGGCGGTTCCCGAGGGCGCCGTCACTTGGGGCTCCTTGAGGCTCACGTCCACATCGGCGGCCACGGTGCCCTTGGCCTCTCTGCTGCTGGACCAGCCAAAGGAAGGCATGCCGAACTTGGGCATTTTGAACTTGCCGTCCTTGGCCTTCGTGGCCTCCTTCTCCGGGGCTTTTGCTTCCCCTTCGAGGGCGAGCGCCGCCTCGGGCGCCTGCAGCTCGACGCTGGCCTTTGGAAGGGTGACGTCGACGGAGGGCAGGCTGATGTCCACCTTGGGAGCTTTGATGTCAGCTTTGGGCATTTTGAGGGAGGGCTTTTCCAGCTTCCAGCCAGCCCCTTCAGTCTTGGCACCGGCAACGTCAGCTTTGAGGCCCAGTGCAGGGCCTTCCCCTGCCACCGTCACGGTGCCGGAGGGCAGGTCGACCTCAGCGGTGGGCAGGCTGACCTCGCCTTCGGGCCCTTCCGCCTTGGGCGCCGACACTCCGAATTTGGGCTTGTCGAACTTGGGCATCTTAAACTTCCCTTTGAGGCCCGTGGCTTCCAGCTCGGCTCCGTCGAGCGAGCCTTCGGCGGAGGGCACTTTCACGTCTACCTCGGGTGCCTGGAGGTCAAGGGAGCCTTCCACGGAGGGCAGCTTGATGTCGGGCGCCGAGATGCTGATGTCGACGGCGCCGGCCTTGACCTCTGCCTCTGGCAGGCTGGCCTCGACTTTGGGCAGGCTGACGTCTGCCTCGACTTTGGGAGCCTTGACGGTCGGCTTGGAGAAGGCCACGCTGGGCACCTTGACTTTTGGCATGTGTATTTTCATGCCGCTGCCCTCCACTTTGCCGGCAGCCACGTCCAGGCTGCCTTCGGCGTCGGGGCCGTGCAGGGTGAGCTCGCCCTCCGGGATTTCGGCCTGGGCTTTGGGCACGGAGATCTCGCCCTTTGGCAGGCTGACCTGCACGTGGGGCGCTTTGACTTTGGGCAGCTTGACGCTGGGCATCTTGACGTCGGGCATTTTGAAGCGTCCTTTCTCGCCGTCTCCGCCGGCGGCTGTCTCGATGGTCACGTCGACGCCGGGAGCTTGGATCTCGGCCCCGGGCAGGGTCACCTCAACGTCGGCGGTTCCCGAGGGCGCCGTCACTTGGGGCTCCTTGAGGCTCACGTCCACATCGGCGGCCACGGTGCCCTTGGCCTCTCTGCTGCTGGACCAGCCAAAGGAAGGCATGCCGAACTTGGGCATTTTGAACTTGCCGTCCTTGGCCTTCGTGGCCTCCTTCTCCGGGGCTTTTGCTTCCCCTTCGAGGGCGAGCGCCGCCTCGGGCGCCTGCAGCTCGACGCTGGCCTTTGGAAGGGTGACGTCGACGGAGGGCAGGCTGATGTCCACCTTGGGAGCTTTGATGTCAGCTTTGGGCATTTTGAGGGAGGGCTTTTCCAGCTTCCAGCCAGCCCCTTCGGTCTTGGCACCGGCAACGTCAGCTTTGAGGCCCAGTGCAGGGCCTTCCCCTGCCACCGTCACGGTGCCGGAGGGCAGGTCGACCTCAGCGGTGGGCAGGCTGACCTCGCCTTCGGGCCCTTCCGCCTTGGGCGCCGACACTCCGAATTTGGGCTTGTCGAACTTGGGCATCTTAAACTTCCCTTTGAGGCCCGTGGCTTCCAGCTCGGCTCCGTCGAGCGAGCCTTCGGCGGAGGGCACTTTCACGTCTACCTCGGGTGCCTGGAGGTCAAGGGAGCCTTCCACGGAGGGCAGCTTGATGTCGGGCGCCGAGATGCTGATGTCGACGGCGCCGGCCTTGACCTCTGCCTCTGGCAGGCTGGCCTCGACTTTGGGCAGGCTGACGTCTGCCTCGACTTTGGGAGCCTTGACGGTCGGCTTGGAGAAGGCCACGCTGGGCACCTTGACTTTTGGCATGTGTATTTTCATGCCGCTGCCCTCCACTTTGCCGGCAGCCACGTCCAGGCTGCCTTCGGCGTCGGGGCCGTGCAGGGTGAGCTCGCCCTCCGGGATTTCGGCCTGGGCTTTGGGCACGGAGATCTCGCCCTTTGGCAGGCTGACCTGCACGTGGGGCGCTTTGACTTTGGGCAGCTTGACGCTGGGCATCTTGACGTCGGGCATTTTGAAGCGTCCTTTCTCGCCGTCTCCGCCGGCGGCTGTCTCGATGGTCACGTCGACGCCGGGAGCTTGGATCTCGGCCCCGGGCAGGGTCACCTCAACGTCGGCGGTTCCCGAGGGCGCCGTCACTTGGGGCTCCTTGAGGCTCACGTCCACATCGGCGGCCACGGTGCCCTTGGCCTCTCTGCTGCTGGACCAGCCAAAGGAAGGCATGCCGAACTTGGGCATTTTGAACTTGCCGTCCTTGGCCTTCGTGGCCTCCTTCTCCGGGGCTTTTGCTTCCCCTTCGAGGGCGAGCGCCGCCTCGGGCGCCTGCAGCTCGACGCTGGCCTTTGGAAGGGTGACGTCGACGGAGGGCAGGCTGATGTCCACCTTGGGAGCTTTGATGTCAGCTTTGGGCATTTTGAGGGAGGGCTTTTCCAGCTTCCAGCCAGCCCCTTCGGTCTTGGCACCGGCAACGTCAGCTTTGAGGCCCAGTGCAGGGCCTTCCCCTGCCACCGTCACGGTGCCGGAGGGCAGGTCGACCTCAGCGGTGGGCAGGCTGACCTCGCCTTCGGGCCCTTCCGCCTTGGGCGCCGACACTCCGAATTTGGGCTTGTCGAACTTGGGCATCTTAAACTTCCCTTTGAGGCCCGTGGCTTCCAGCTCGGCTCCGTCGAGCGAGCCTTCGGCGGAGGGCACTTTCACGTCTACCTCGGGTGCCTGGAGGTCAAGGGAGCCTTCCACGGAGGGCAGCTTGATGTCGGGCGCCGAGATGCTGATGTCGACGGCGCCGGCCTTGACCTCTGCCTCTGGCAGGCTGGCCTCGACTTTGGGCAGGCTGACGTCCGCCTCGACTTTGGGAGCCTTGACGGTCGGCTTGGAGAAGGCCACGCTGGGCACCTTGACTTTTGGCATGTGTATTTTCATGCCGCTGCCCTCCACTTTGCCGGCAGCCACGTCCAGGCTGCCTTCGGCGTCGGGGCCGTGCAGGGTGAGCTCGCCCTCCGGGATTTCGGCCTGGGCTTTGGGCACGGAGATCTCGCCCTTTGGCAGGCTGACCTGCACGTGGGGCGCTTTGACTTTGGGCAGCTTGACGCTGGGCATCTTGACGTCGGGCATTTTGAAGCGTCCTTTCTCGCCGTCTCCGCCGGCGGCTGTCTCGATGGTCACGTCGACGCCGGGAGCTTGGATCTCGGCCCCGGGCAGGGTCACCTCAACGTCGGCGGTTCCCGAGGGCGCCGTCACTTGGGGCTCCTTGAGGCTCACGTCCACATCGGCGGCCACGGTGCCCTTGGCCTCTCTGCTGCTGGACCAGCCAAAGGAAGGCATGCCGAACTTGGGCATTTTGAACTTGCCGTCCTTGGCCTTCGTGGCCTCCTTCTCCGGGGCTTTTGCTTCCCCTTCGAGGGCGAGCGCCGCCTCGGGCGCCTGCAGCTCGACGCTGGCCTTTGGAAGGGTGACGTCGACGGAGGGCAGGCTGATGTCCACCTTGGGAGCTTTGATGTCAGCTTTGGGCATTTTGAGGGAGGGCTTTTCCAGCTTCCAGCCAGCCCCTTCAGTCTTGGCACCGGCAACGTCAGCTTTGAGGCCCAGTGCAGGGCCTTCCCCTGCCACCGTCACGGTGCCGGAGGGCAGGTCGACCTCAGCGGTGGGCAGGCTGACCTCGCCTTCGGGCCCTTCCGCCTTGGGCGCCGACACTCCGAATTTGGGCTTGTCGAACTTGGGCATCTTAAACTTCCCTTTGAGGCCCGTGGCTTCCAGCTCGGCTCCGTCGAGCGAGCCTTCGGCGGAGGGCACTTTCACGTCTACCTCGGGTGCCTGGAGGTCAAGGGAGCCTTCCACGGAGGGCAGCTTGATGTCGGGCGCCGAGATGCTGATGTCGACGGCGCCGGCCTTGACCTCTGCCTCTGGCAGGCTGGCCTCGACTTTGGGCAGGCTGACGTCTGCCTCGACTTTGGGAGCCTTGACGGTCGGCTTGGAGAAGGCCACGCTGGGCACCTTGACTTTTGGCATGTGTATTTTCATGCCGCTGCCCTCCACTTTGCCGGCAGCCACGTCCAGGCTGCCTTCGGCGTCGGGGCCGTGCAGGGTGAGCTCGCCCTCCGGGATTTCGGCCTGGGCTTTGGGCACGGAGATCTCGCCCTTTGGCAGGCTGACCTGCACGTGGGGCGCTTTGACTTTGGGCAGCTTGACGCTGGGCATCTTGACGTCGGGCATTTTGAAGCGTCCTTTCTCGCCGTCTCCGCCGGCGGCTGTCTCGATGGTCACGTCGACGCCGGGAGCTTGGATCTCGGCCCCGGGCAGGGTCACCTCAACGTCGGCGGTTCCCGAGGGCGCCGTCACTTGGGGCTCCTTGAGGCTCACGTCCACATCGGCGGCCACGGTGCCCTTGGCCTCTCTGCTGCTGGACCAGCCAAAGGAAGGCATGCCGAACTTGGGCATTTTGAACTTGCCGTCCTTGGCCTTCGTGGCCTCCTTCTCTGGGGCTTTTGCTTCCCCTTCGAGGGCGAGCGCCGCCTCGGGCGCCTGCAGCTCGACGCTGGCCTTTGGAAGGGTGACGTCGACGGAGGGCAGGCTGATGTCCACCTTGGGAGCTTTGATGTCAGCTTTGGGCATTTTGAGGGACGGCTTTTCCAGCTTCCAGCCAGCCCCTTCAGTCTTGGCACCGGCAACGTCAGCTTTGAGGCCCAGTGCAGGGCCTTCCCCTGCCACCGTCACGGTGCCGGAGGGCAGGTCGACCTCAGCGGTGGGCAGGCTGACCTCGCCTTCGGGCCCTTCCGCCTTGGGCGCCGACACTCCGAATTTGGGCTTGTCGAACTTGGGCATCTTAAACTTCCCTTTGAGGCCCGTGGCTTCCAGCTCGGCTCCGTCGAGCGAGCCTTCGGCGGAGGGCACTTTCACGTCTACCTCGGGTGCCTGGAGGTCAAGGGAGCCTTCCACGGAGGGCAGCTTGATGTCGGGCGCCGAGATGCTGATGTCGACGGCGCCGGCCTTGACCTCTGCCTCTGGCAGGCTGGCCTCGACTTTGGGCAGGCTGACGTCTGCCTCGACTTTGGGAGCCTTGACGGTCGGCTTGGAGAAGGCCACGCTGGGCACCTTGACTTTTGGCATGTGTATTTTCATGCCGCTGCCCTCCACTTTGCCGGCAGCCACGTCCAGGCTGCCTTCGGCGTCGGGGCCGTGCAGGGTGAGCTCGCCCTCCGGGATTTCGGCCTGGGCTTTGGGCACGGAGATCTCGCCCTTTGGCAGGCTGACCTGCACGTGGGGCGCTTTGACTTTGGGCAGCTTGACGCTGGGCATCTTGACGTCGGGCATTTTGAAGCGTCCTTTCTCGCCGTCTCCGCCGGCGGCTGTCTCGATGGTCACGTCGACGCCGGGAGCTTGGATCTCGGCCCCGGGCAGGGTCACCTCAACGTCGGCGGTTCCCGAGGGCGCCGTCACTTGGGGCTCCTTGAGGCTCACGTCCACATCGGCGGCCACGGTGCCCTTGGCCTCTCTGCTGCTGGACCAGCCAAAGGAAGGCATGCCGAACTTGGGCATTTTGAACTTGCCGTCCTTGGCCTTCGTGGCCTCCTTCTCCGGGGCTTTTGCTTCCCCTTCGAGGGCGAGCGCCGCCTCGGGCGCCTGCAGCTCGACGCTGGCCTTTGGAAGGGTGACGTCGACGGAGGGCAGGCTGATGTCCACCTTGGGAGCTTTGATGTCAGCTTTGGGCATTTTGAGGGAGGGCTTTTCCAGCTTCCAGCCAGCCCCTTCGGTCTTGGCACCGGCAACGTCAGCTTTGAGGCCCAGTGCAGGGCCTTCCCCTGCCACCGTCACGGTGCCGGAGGGCAGGTCGACCTCAGCGGTGGGCAGGCTGACCTCGCCTTCGGGCCCTTCCGCCTTGGGCGCCGACACTCCGAATTTGGGCTTGTCGAACTTGGGCATCTTAAACTTCCCTTTGAGGCCCGTGGCTTCCAGCTCGGCTCCGTCGAGCGAGCCTTCGGCGGAGGGCACTTTCACGTCTACCTCGGGTGCCTGGAGGTCAAGGGAGCCTTCCACGGAGGGCAGCTTGATGTCGGGCGCCGAGATGCTGATGTCGACGGCGCCGGCCTTGACCTCTGCCTCTGGCAGGCTGGCCTCGACTTTGGGCAGGCTGACGTCCGCCTCGACTTTGGGAGCCTTGACGGTCGGCTTGGAGAAGGCCACGCTGGGCACCTTGACTTTTGGCATGTGTATTTTCATGCCGCTGCCCTCCACTTTGCCGGCAGCCACGTCCAGGCTGCCTTCGGCGTCGGGGCCGTGCAGGGTGAGCTCGCCCTCCGGGATTTCGGCCTGGGCTTTGGGCACGGAGATCTCGCCCTTTGGCAGGCTGACCTGCACGTGGGGCGCTTTGACTTTGGGCAGCTTGACGCTGGGCATCTTGACGTCGGGCATTTTGAAGCGTCCTTTCTCGCCGTCTCCGCCGGCGGCTGTCTCGATGGTCACGTCGACGCCGGGAGCTTGGATCTCGGCCCCGGGCAGGGTCACCTCAACGTCGGCGGTTCCCGAGGGCGCCGTCACTTGGGGCTCCTTGAGGCTCACGTCCACATCGGCGGCCACGGTGCCCTTGGCCTCTCTGCTGCTGGACCAGCCAAAGGAAGGCATGCCGAACTTGGGCATTTTGAACTTGCCGTCCTTGGCCTTCGTGGCCTCCTTCTCCGGGGCTTTTGCTTCCCCTTCGAGGGCGAGCGCCGCCTCGGGCGCCTGCAGCTCGACGCTGGCCTTTGGAAGGGTGACGTCGACGGAGGGCAGGCTGATGTCCACCTTGGGAGCTTTGATGTCAGCTTTGGGCATTTTGAGGGAGGGCTTTTCCAGCTTCCAGCCAGCCCCTTCGGTCTTGGCACCGGCAACGTCAGCTTTGAGGCCCAGTGCAGGGCCTTCCCCTGCCACCGTCACGGTGCCGGAGGGCAGGTCGACCTCAGCGGTGGGCAGGCTGACCTCGCCTTCGGGCCCTTCCGCCTTGGGCGCCGACACTCCGAATTTGGGCTTGTCGAACTTGGGCATCTTAAACTTCCCTTTGAGGCCCGTGGCTTCCAGCTCGGCTCCGTCGAGCGAGCCTTCGGCGGAGGGCACTTTCACGTCTACCTCGGGTGCCTGGAGGTCAAGGGAGCCTTCCACGGAGGGCAGCTTGATGTCGGGCGCCGAGATGCTGATGTCGACGGCGCCGGCCTTGACCTCTGCCTCTGGCAGGCTGGCCTCGACTTTGGGCAGGCTGACGTCCGCCTCGACTTTGGGAGCCTTGACGGTCGGCTTGGAGAAGGCCACGCTGGGCACCTTGACTTTTGGCATGTGTATTTTCATGCCGCTGCCCTCCACTTTGCCGGCAGCCACGTCCAGGCTGCCTTCGGCGTCGGGGCCGTGCAGGGTGAGCTCGCCCTCCGGGATTTCGGCCTGGGCTTTGGGCACGGAGATCTCGCCCTTTGGCAGGCTGACCTGCACGTGGGGCGCTTTGACTTTGGGCAGCTTGACGCTGGGCATCTTGACGTCGGGCATTTTGAAGCGTCCTTTCTCGCCGTCTCCGCCGGCGGCTGTCTCGATGGTCACGTCGACGCCGGGAGCTTGGATCTCGGCCCCGGGCAGGGTCACCTCAACGTCGGCGGTTCCCGAGGGCGCCGTCACTTGGGGCTCCTTGAGGCTCACGTCCACATCGGCGGCCACGGTGCCCTTGGCCTCTCTGCTGCTGGACCAGCCAAAGGAAGGCATGCCGAACTTGGGCATTTTGAACTTGCCGTCCTTGGCCTTCGTGGCCTCCTTCTCCGGGGCTTTTGCTTCCCCTTCGAGGGCGAGCGCCGCCTCGGGCGCCTGCAGCTCGACGCTGGCCTTTGGAAGGGTGACGTCGACGGAGGGCAGGCTGATGTCCACCTTGGGAGCTTTGATGTCAGCTTTGGGCATTTTGAGGGAGGGCTTTTCCAGCTTCCAGCCAGCCCCTTCGGTCTTGGCACCGGCAACGTCAGCTTTGAGGCCCAGTGCAGGGCCTTCCCCTGCCACCGTCACGGTGCCGGAGGGCAGGTCGACCTCAGCGGTGGGCAGGCTGACCTCGCCTTCGGGCCCTTCCGCCTTGGGCGCCGACACTCCGAATTTGGGCTTGTCGAACTTGGGCATCTTAAACTTCCCTTTGAGGCCCGTGGCTTCCAGCTCGGCTCCGTCGAGCGAGCCTTCGGCGGAGGGCACTTTCACGTCTACCTCGGGTGCCTGGAGGTCAAGGGAGCCTTCCACGGAGGGCAGCTTGATGTCGGGCGCCGAGATGCTGATGTCGACGGCGCCGGCCTTGACCTCTGCCTCTGGCAGGCTGGCCTCGACTTTGGGCAGGCTGACGTCCGCCTCGACTTTGGGAGCCTTGACGGTCGGCTTGGAGAAGGCCACGCTGGGCACCTTGACTTTTGGCATGTGTATTTTCATGCCGCTGCCCTCCACTTTGCCGGCAGCCACGTCCAGGCTGCCTTCGGCGTCGGGGCCGTGCAGGGTGAGCTCGCCCTCCGGGATTTCGGCCTGGGCTTTGGGCACGGAGATCTCGCCCTTTGGCAGGCTGACCTGCACGTGGGGCGCTTTGACTTTGGGCAGCTTGACGCTGGGCATCTTGACGTCGGGCATTTTGAAGCGTCCTTTCTCGCCGTCTCCGCCGGCGGCTGTCTCGATGGTCACGTCGACGCCGGGAGCTTGGATCTCGGCCCCGGGCAGGGTCACCTCAACGTCGGCGGTTCCCGAGGGCGCCGTCACTTGGGGCTCCTTGAGGCTCACGTCCACATCGGCGGCCACGGTGCCCTTGGCCTCTCTGCTGCTGGACCAGCCAAAGGAAGGCATGCCGAACTTGGGCATTTTGAACTTGCCGTCCTTGGCCTTCGTGGCCTCCTTCTCCGGGGCTTTTGCTTCCCCTTCGAGGGCGAGCGCCGCCTCGGGCGCCTGCAGCTCGACGCTGGCCTTTGGAAGGGTGACGTCGACGGAGGGCAGGCTGATGTCCACCTTGGGAGCTTTGATGTCAGCTTTGGGCATTTTGAGGGAGGGCTTTTCCAGCTTCCAGCCAGCCCCTTCGGTCTTGGCACCGGCAACGTCAGCTTTGAGGCCCAGTGCAGGGCCTTCCCCTGCCACCGTCACGGTGCCGGAGGGCAGGTCGACCTCAGCGGTGGGCAGGCTGACCTCGCCTTCGGGCCCTTCCGCCTTGGGCGCCGACACTCCGAATTTGGGCTTGTCGAACTTGGGCATCTTAAACTTCCCTTTGAGGCCCGTGGCTTCCAGCTCGGCTCCGTCGAGCGAGCCTTCGGCGGAGGGCACTTTCACGTCTACCTCGGGTGCCTGGAGGTCAAGGGAGCCTTCCACGGAGGGCAGCTTGATGTCGGGCGCCGAGATGCTGATGTCGACGGCGCCGGCCTTGACCTCTGCCTCTGGCAGGCTGGCCTCGACTTTGGGCAGGCTGACGTCCGCCTCGACTTTGGGAGCCTTGACGGTCGGCTTGGAGAAGGCCACGCTGGGCACCTTGACTTTTGGCATGTGTATTTTCATGCCGCTGCCCTCCACTTTGCCGGCAGCCACGTCCAGGCTGCCTTCGGCGTCGGGGCCGTGCAGGGTGAGCTTGCCCTCCGGGATTTCGGCCTGGGCTTTGGGCACGGAGATCTCGCCCTTTGGCAGGCTGACCTGCACGTGGGGCGCTTTGACTTTGGGCAGCTTGACGCTGGGCATCTTGACGTCGGGCATTTTGAAGCGTCCTTTCTCGCCGTCTCCGCCGGCGGCTGTCTCGATGGTCACGTCGACGCCGGGAGCTTGGATCTCGGCCCCGGGCAGGGTCACCTCAACGTCGGCGGTTCCCGAGGGCGCCGTCACTTGGGGCTCCTTGAGGCTCACGTCCACATCGGCGGCCACGGTGCCCTTGGCCTCTCTGCTGCTGGACCAGCCAAAGGAAGGCATGCCGAACTTGGGCATTTTGAACTTGCCGTCCTTGGCCTTCGTGGCCTCCTTCTCCGGGGCTTTTGCTTCCCCTTCGAGGGCGAGCGCCGCCTCGGGCGCCTGCAGCTCGACGCTGGCCTTTGGAAGGGTGACGTCGACGGAGGGCAGGCTGATGTCCACCTTGGGAGCTTTGATGTCAGCTTTGGGCATTTTGAGGGAGGGCTTTTCCAGCTTCCAGCCAGCCCCTTCGGTCTTGGCACCGGCAACGTCAGCTTTGAGGCCCAGTGCAGGGCCTTCCCCTGCCACCGTCACGGTGCCGGAGGGCAGGTCGACCTCAGCGGTGGGCAGGCTGACCTCGCCTTCGGGCCCTTCCGCCTTGGGCGCCGACACTCCGAATTTGGGCTTGTCGAACTTGGGCATCTTAAACTTCCCTTTGAGGCCCGTGGCTTCCAGCTCGGCTCCGTCGAGCGAGCCTTCGGCGGAGGGCACTTTCACGTCTACCTCGGGTGCCTGGAGGTCAAGGGAGCCTTCCACGGAGGGCAGCTTGATGTCGGGCGCCGAGATGCTGATGTCGACGGCGCCGGCCTTGACCTCTGCCTCTGGCAGGCTGGCCTCGACTTTGGGAGCCTTGACAGTCGGCTTGGAGAAGGCCACGCTGGGCACCTTGACTTTTGGCATGTGTATTTTCATGCCGCTGCCCTCCACTTTGCCGGCAGCCACGTCCAGGCTGCCTTCGGCGTCGGGGCCGTGCAGGGTGAGCTCGCCCTCCGGGATTTCGGCCTGGGCTTTGGGCACGGAGATCTCGCCCTTTGGCAGGCTGACCTGCACGTGGGGCGCTTTGACTTTGGGCAGCTTGACGCTGGGCATCTTGACGTCGGGCATTTTGAAGCGTCCTTTCTCGCCGTCTCCGCCGGCGGCTGTCTCGATGGTCACGTCGACGCCGGGAGCTTGGATCTCGGCCCCGGGCAGGGTCACCTCAACGTCGGCGGTTCCCGAGGGCGCCGTCACTTGGGGCTCCTTGAGGATCACGTCCACATCGGCGGCCACGGTGCCCTTGGCCTCTCTGCTGCTGGACCAGCCAAAGGAAGGCATGCCGAACTTGGGCATTTTGAACTTGCCGTCCTTGGCCTTCGTGGCCTCCTTCTCCGGGGCTTTTGCTTCCCCTTCGAGGGCGAGCGCCGCCTCGGGCGCCTGCAGCTCGACGCTGGCCTTTGGAAGGGTGACGTCGACGGAGGGCAGGCTGATGTCCACCTTGGGAGCTTTGATGTCAGCTTTGGGCATTTTGAGGGAGGGCTTTTCCAGCTTCCAGCCAGCCCCTTCGGTCTTGGCACCGGCAACGTCAGCTTTGAGGCCCAGTGCAGGGCCTTCCCCTGCCACCGTCACGGTGCCGGAGGGCAGGTCGACCTCAGCGGTGGGCAGGCTGACCTCGCCTTCGGGCCCTTCCGCCTTGGGCGCCGACACTCCGAATTTGGGCTTGTCGAACTTGGGCATCTTAAACTTCCCTTTGAGGCCCGTGGCTTCCAGCTCGGCTCCGTCGAGCGAGCCTTCGGCGGAGGGCACTTTCACGTCTACCTCGGGTGCCTGGAGGTCAAGGGAGCCTTCCACGGAGGGCAGCTTGATGTCGGGCGCCGAGATGCTGATGTCGACGGCGCCGGCCTTGACCTCTGCCTCTGGCAGGCTGGCCTCGACTTTGGGAGCCTTGACAGTCGGCTTGGAGAAGGCCACGCTGGGCACCTTGACTTTTGGCATGTGTATTTTCATGCCGCTGCCCTCCACTTTGCCGGCAGCCACGTCCAGGCTGCCTTCGGCGTCGGGGCCGTGCAGGGTGAGCTCGCCCTCCGGGATTTCGGCCTGGGCTTTGGGCACGGAGATCTCGCCCTTTGGCAGGCTGACCTGCACGTGGGGCGCTTTGACTTTGGGCAGCTTGACGCTGGGCATCTTGACGTCGGGCATTTTGAAGCGTCCTTTCTCGCCGTCTCCGCCGGCGGCTGTCTCGATGGTCACGTCGACGCCGGGAGCTTGGATCTCGGCCCCGGGCAGGGTCACCTCAACGTCGGCGGTTCCCGAGGGCGCCGTCACTTGGGGCTCCTTGAGGCTCACGTCCACATCGGCGGCCACGGTGCCCTTGGCCTCTCTGCTGCTGGACCAGCCAAAGGAAGGCATGCCGAACTTGGGCATTTTGAACTTGCCGTCCTTGGCCTTCGTGGCCTCCTTCTCCGGGGCTTTTGCTTCCCCTTCGAGGGCGAGCGCCGCCTCGGGCGCCTGCAGCTCGACGCTGGCCTTTGGAAGGGTGACGTCGACGGAGGGCAGGCTGATGTCCACCTTGGGAGCTTTGATGTCAGCTTTGGGCATTTTGAGGGAGGGCTTTTCCAGCTTCCAGCCAGCCCCTTCGGTCTTGGCACCGGCAACGTCAGCTTTGAGGCCCAGTGCAGGGCCTTCCCCTGCCACCGTCACGGTGCCGGAGGGCAGGTCGACCTCAGCGGTGGGCAGGCTGACCTCGCCTTCGGGCCCTTCCGCCTTGGGCGCCGACACTCCGAATTTGGGCTTGTCGAACTTGGGCATCTTAAACTTCCCTTTGAGGCCCGTGGCTTCCAGCTCGGCTCCGTCGAGCGAGCCTTCGGCGGAGGGCACTTTCACGTCTACCTCGGGTGCCTGGAGGTCAAGGGAGCCTTCCACGGAGGGCAGCTTGATGTCGGGCGCCGAGATGCTGATGTCGACGGCGCCGGCCTTGACCTCTGCCTCTGGCAGGCTGGCCTCGACTTTGGGCAGGCTGACGTCCGCCTCGACTTTGGGAGCCTTGATACTGGGCATCTTGACGTCGGGCATTTTGAAGCTTCCTTTCTCGCCGTCTCCGCCGGCGGCTGTCTCGATGGTCACGTCGACGCCGGGAGCTTGGATCTCGGCCCCGGGCAGGGTCACCTCAACTTCGGCGGTTCCCGAGGGAGCCGTCACTTGGGGCTCCTTGAGGCTCACGTCCACATCGGCGGCCACGGTGCCCTTGGCCTCTCTGCTGCTGGACCAGCCAAAGGAAGGCATGCCGAACTTGGGCATTTTGAACTTGCCGTCCTTGGCCTTTGTGGCCTCCTTCTCTGGGGCTTTTGCTTCCCCTTCGAGGGCAAGCGCCGCCTCAGATGCCTGCAGCTCGACGCTGGCCTTTGGAAGGGTGACGTCGACGGATGGCAGGCTGATGTCCACCTTGGGAGTTTTGATGTCAGCTTTGAGGGAGGCTTTTTTCTCCAGAACTTCCTGTGCTGTCATTGTAACAGTGGTTTTTCCTTTTTTTGCTTCTGAACGTTCATTTTCTGATTTGTTTACATCAGTTTTGTATTTTGTTATTTCTATGTTTTCTTTTGGAATCTCTGTGTCTTGTTTAAATAATCCTTTTTTTGTTAATTTTATCTTTTTTTCTTTCATTTTTATTTCTCTTTCGTCTTTTGGTTTTCCTATTTGAGACATAGATTCTTCTGTTTTCTTGGATTGTGTACTGGGTTCACCCATTTTTACTTCAATATCTGGTTTTGTAGGCAGTATTTGTCCAGTTATTTTTTCCAAATGCATGTCTGGCGATGACTTTTTTATATGTTGCTTTTTTAATGTTGATAATTCATCTCCTACTGTCTGTTCGATATTTTTTTCACTTATTTTTTCTTTGGATATTCCTATTTCCATTTCAGCACTTGGAACATTCATATCTTCTCCTGATATGCTCATTTCCATTTTTGCACCTTCTTTTAGGGATGGCACCTTTGCTTCTTTGTCCCTTAACTGACTGTAAGGTTCCCCTGTCTCATCCTTTGCAGTTGCCCAGGTAAATGTAGGCAGTTTAAACTTTGGTAGTCTGAATTTGCTTTCTTTTCCTTCCGTATCCTTTTCACCTGTCTTCATGCCAATGTCCATCTTCAAGTCTTTATCACTTGTGGGCATATCATCCTCTGTCTGTGCCTTTTTAACAATATCATCTGATTCAACTGTGCTGTCTTCTCTTGATATTTTAATGTCAGCTTTAGGTATTTTGGCAATCTTGAATGATGGTATTTGCATTTTCAAAGTAGATTCTTCTGATTCTGCATCAGGTATGTGAGTTTTCACTTCTAACTTCCTGCCTACCTCTGTAATTTCATCAGCTGTTGTTTCTGGTACAGAACGCGGAACATCGCTTTCTGGTTTGGTTAAAGTGTTCTCAGTCTCTGGCTCTTTTCTTTTGGGCACTGAAATCTCAGATTTTGTTTTCTGAATTTTTAGTATTTGTGTGTCATCTTCCATTTGCTTTTCTTCTGTTTCCAGTATGTCAGGTGTGTGTAATTCTGCTTTAGCAGTGCCTATTTCTAGACCTCTTACCTGTATGGATCCTTTTGCTGCATGATCCATTATGTCTATGTTAATTCCACTTTCTCCTTCTGTTTTACCAGCTGTTCCTTTCTGTTTCTTTTTCCGTGATTTTGATGAGGCTTGTGGTAGTTGTTTAGTTGGGCTTTCTTTCAGATCTGCTGCTTCTGAACTGGGCTTCAGTACCTGTGTTGTTACAGCTGGTCCTTCAGGTACAGTAATCTTCAATGCTGATTTCTTTTCCTTTTCTGTTTTAATGCTTATTTCAACTTCAGGGCATTTTTTTTCATGAGTGGGAATACCGTTTTTCATATCTTTTAAGTCTTTTGTTAAAGTTTCATGTAACTCCTCTG
Organism: Anser brachyrhynchus; assembly: GCF_964034855.1. Classification (NCBI taxonomy): domain Eukaryota; kingdom Metazoa; phylum Chordata; class Aves; order Anseriformes; family Anatidae; genus Anser; species Anser brachyrhynchus. The sequence continues at coordinate 57,427,059 of NC_137699.1, forward strand.
TTTTCATTTCATAAGCAGGAGATGTGGTATATTCAACAGTCAGTATTTCAGGACTTTCCATGCTGATATCTTCTTTATGTATCTTTTGTCTTTCAGATAGCAGTGTAGCTTTTATTTCTTTTTTTTGCTTGTCTTGAGATTCTGCTTTGGATCTGTGCATTTTGAATCCAATACTAGGGAACTTCAGTTTCTTTTGGCTTCCTTTTTTTTCTTTAATATGAACGTCTTGTTGAAATTGAGACTCTGTGTCTGTGCTTGTAGGGGAAATATCCTGTATAGCAGGCTCATATGCATCAGATGTACTATGAGATCTTCTGTGTCCCAATATCTTTTTATTTTTAATTGACTGGAATTTTGGCCATGACAGTCTATCTTTTTTAGGTCTCTTGCTTCTTCCTACCCTTTGGTTTACAATTAATGTTTCCCTGTCTTCTTCTGAAATAGTTTTTCCTGAAATACGCAGCGTTTCTTCAGGAATGCTTTCACTGAGTTCTTTTTCCTGAAAGAACAAATATAGTTGGTAGATTAAGAGTAAACTAAATATAGATGCAAGACAAAATAAAATATAGACAATAAAATATATACTATAAAATATGTAGAGAAATGAGCTTTGTATTCACATTATCTACTTCTTAAATTAAAAAATCCTGAAAATGGAGGATGTAATTCAGGCAGAAATTACATAAAATAAATAGATTATATGACAGTAATATGTGGACTTGTGAAAGTCTACCATCTTTGCAAGACATCTCTGTATTGCTGTATAAATATATGTATATATGAAGAGAAAATACGCAAAAATAATTTTGAATGTGGTGAAGACCTGTGAGCAGATCCTGTCTATGGAGATATCAGGGATTAAACATATTTTTATGATAATATTTCATTGCTGAGCTTTTGAGAAAAATATTTACTGGTATCTTACACTTTGAAAAATATTGAATATAAATATTAGAGTTTACCTGAGCTCATTCAATCAGTGAATTTAATAACAGAAACAACTCTGACTCACTAGAGAAGAATGTTTTTCTACCCTAAATCAAGATTGTGCTTTTATCCAAAATCTATAGTCTTGCCCAGAATGTTTATAAGGATGCAAATATTGTATGGGATTTTTTTATTCTAATGAATATTCATATTAGTAAGAAGATGTTTTAAGAAGAAAAGTCACTGTATTTTCTAATCTATATTTCCACATAGCATGTTGCTACAGTGTTATACAAGCTTTGTAAACTAATCAAGTAACTACTACCTGACTTAATCTTTCCTTTTTGTACTGGGCTGTAGAGTGAATATGTTCCAGCTCTTCTTTCCCAGCAATTTTTCTTTTGAGGCTGAATTGGACTCTGTATGGCTCAGAATATTGAAGAATCTTAAGTGCATCTTCATATTTGATGTTATCAAAAAATATTGTAGCACTTAGAAGCTGATCACCTGCAAGAAGAATCAGACATCATTTCAATTAGTTTGTATTTTCTTGTGATTTTTCAGAATCTGCTGAATTAATGTTCATACAAGAGAAAAATAATTAACACCTATCATTGATTTACAATATAAAATTATGTTCACAAACTAGAATTACAGAATAGTTAAGGTTGGAAGGGACTGCTGGAGATCATCTAGTCCAACCATTCTGCTTAGGGCAGGGTTAATGACAGCAGCTTGCTTCAGTCTGTGCGCAGTCAGGTTTTGAATATTTCCAAGGGTGGTGACTCCATAACTTCTCTGAACAACCTGTTTCAGGGTCTGACCACCCTGACAGTAACATTTTTTTCTTATATTTTTCACTATTTAGACTTTGGACTTCTGTTGTTGATTAAATCACTATTTACTGGAGTTTTGCGGCAGAGTATTTTGTAGAAGAATTAAAGGCAGGTTCTTTGTGAATGTAATAATGAGTTGTTTTTTCTTTCCATTTTATTTGTGTATATACTACTTTCTATATATCCTTTTCACCATTCCAGTGAAAACTTGATTTTTTTAATGGTATACAAAACAATTCACGTATTGTTAATATTTAAGAAACTTATCTTGGAAATTATTAATATGGAAAGGTTATATTAGTTGGCTTGTCATCTTCTATTTCTATTATCTAAACAGATGACAGATCAGGCAGGTATCTATATACAAAGAGATATATGCCTGATTATTATAAAACTAAAAAAAAAAATCAGAAAATCAGACTGTACCTTCTCTCAGACTAAATACTTTTGAAGCAGGAGACTCCTTAAGTACTTTTTTAATAAATATTCCTTCATCTCCTCCACCTGTCACGCTAAAACCACTAGCACCAGCTTCCACTTCTGTTCTCAAGGTCACTTCCATTGTCTCCTAGATGTAGAAAAAGATTTGAATTTACGATTACTCATTTGTATTAAAGTATTTAAGATTGTACAATAAGAAAAGTGAGAATTCTGAGGTGTATTTTCAGTAGCTTAAGAAAGATTATCTAAAGCAGAGAATGTACTTGTTCAGTGTGGGTCGAGTCTGTTCTAAATTAAATTAAGCACGTGTTAGGTCCTTGCTGCATCAGGGCCACAGGGAAAATAGATTATAATTTGAAAATGTGAAACATACGGATTTTTTTAGGGCTGAAAGTCTGCATTTTCTGTGAAGATGTTAGGCACCTGAATTAGAGTCAACAGGCCAGAGAAGTCAGAATAAGAGTCAGTACTGTACTATACTGAAACCAGAGAAGACTAAAGAATGTTGAAAAGAATAACACAAGGACCCCAAATATGGCAAGTAAGTGTTCATACCTGCTCGTGCCCCAATGAACAATTTGTGAAGTTCCTGGCCAAACCAAGTCTGAAGTGATTCTTTTCTCATTTGTCCTTTCTGTCTACCCATCCACATCTGCGTAACAGACTTTACTGTTTTGCAAACCATACATCTAAAACTATTGAGTGTTTTTAGACTGACCTGTGGATGACTCTGTTTTGATTTGTCTGTAGAATATTTTTTGTTTTCTTCTTGAAGCTGAAAAATAAGTTTCAATTGTTTAGTGTTAATTAGTTCTGTTCTAAAGTTCAACAAAATGCTTGATTTAGACCAAGAACTGAGGCTGACTTTACTGGCAACATAGTCAAAACTGGGATATACAAGTAAAATGTACAGTGTTAACGATTTAACTACATAATTCCCAGTAGTAAATTAGATGCAGGGCCTCCCTGACTTGTACCAAAATTTGAAGGAAATGAATGCCAGAGAGCAGTTGCATCAAGACATGGAGAGCTTTTCTCAAGTAGCATATTTCTCACGCTTTCATCTTTGTGAACAGCACACGTTTTTCATTTATTTGATTTCAGCATGAATTTCAAAACATTGACTACTTAACACGAGTGTGCTAATTAATTTTTTACTTTTGAATAATGAATAGATACAGGTACTTTTGAAATATGTTTTAGATTCAAGTAAATTAAAATATTTTAACTCGGAAAAGTGTTATCATTTCTTGACACCTTGTGCCCCAGGTCCCTTAAAAATGAAGTCAAAAGCATTTTTTTGCCAAGAAACAAGAACACGACCAACAACAAATCAAATAAAACAACAACAACAAAATCAATGAACATGACCCTTAATGAACATGGCAGGGAGGGAGACAACACATCATTGTATATGGCATATGAGTCTTGGCTTGTTGTAGGGGCTGAAGTCCTTTCAATCAATCTGATAAAGCCATGTCCCCATGAAACTTAAGTGTCTTGCCTTTAAATATTCTTCTTCTATGGAATATTCATAAACTGGAGAGGAACCCTGTGGCCTTGGACGGATGTCTTCTACTGCCACTTCATTAACCTGAGGAAAAGAAATGAGTGGTGGAGAAGGCACAACCATGGTTAAACAGTGACCCATTTTTTTAGGAGAGATTTTCAACTTAGGCACAGCCTCTTTCTGTGTACACATCTTTTATTAGCAATGGTGAATGCAGAATAATGAATAACTCTTTCCTTTGGTCAACAACAAACATAATGCTCATTTAAGGATGTTATTCGAGAACACAAGGAGCAGACTCCAGAGTGACAGAAGTGCTGGTACATTGACTGTGGTTTTCTTTACAAACTGTATGCATCTATGGGCTGAACAGAGTGAAAATACTAACAGATCAGTTAGTGACAATTGAAAAAGGCTATAACACTGCCATCCCCTGCTTTATTTGCATGGTTAAACTTTGCATCTTGCAACTTCAAACTTTACTGCAATCTATAAACAAGCAAACCATGGGAGAGTCCCCAAACGAGCCCTGCTGAGAATCGTCAGACTGTGGGAAACCTAAACCAGCAAATGCTTTAAAGAAATGTAATTGTAGCGAACAGTCATGTCCTATTTTGCTAGGTCTTGGTATTAAACTCATGCTGGTGAATCATGGTAAACAGCAGATCACACTATGTTGAAGCATCATTCCAGCTTTTGAGCTGGCAGACTAATCCCAAGCAGAAATACTACAAGCCACAATATTTCTGATGCAGAAAAGAATCACCAGCAAGACCCCGCTATAAAAAATAATAATAATAAAAAAATTAAGATCCCAATTTCACAAGGTAATTTAAAACAACAACAAACCAGCAACTCACAGAATCTTCATCTTCTGCATCAGCGTCAGCATCTCCCGGAGGCTCTGCCGGTCTCAGCTGTCGTCCAGAACCTGAAAGCAGCACACAGGTTGTGGGTGTCTGTGTGAGCCTTGCAAAGCACAGAGCAGCGAGCTTCCAAGCCAAAGCAACCCTGAGCAGCACTCCTGCAAAAAGCGCTTAGCCAGCGGTAGGAAGGCCTGCTTTCGTTCAAATTCCTTATCTCAGATCTCATTAGCATGATCTTTCCAAAAATACCAGACGTATTCATATCCAGAAACATAAAGGCTTTTGTAAAATAAAATAAAAAAATAAAAGAGGAAAAAGTAGAACTAGAAGATGGCCTGACTTTTTTTTTTTATTGATTACCAAGGAGGCTTAAGGTAGGCCTGGCAGGGTTTTGGCAGTGGTGGGGCTGCAGGGTGGTCTCTGTGAGAGAAGAGTGCGACCGTCCTATGACAGATGCAGCTGGTTCCAGTCAGTGCCAGCTGGTTCCAGCCGGTTCCAGCTGGTTCCAGATGGCTTGGTAAGGCACAGGACACATCCACTGCCTGCAATGCTGACCCAGCCAGGGGAGTTTCTGGCACCTCTGTGGAAATGAGTTTAAGAAACAGCAGTAAACACAGAAAGAGGGAACAATGTTAGAGGAGGAGGAAGAAGGAAAACACAGCAGAGCAGGAAGAGAGAGGAGAGAGAGCGGAGCAGGAGAAATGCTGAAGCAAAGTTTTAGCTTGAGTAGGAGCTGAAGTAAAAAGCTGTCTGAGCAGGCATGGAGAGTAGGTTTGACTCTGAAGGGTGGAGGAACCCACAATGGAGCAGCTGAGTGTGAAACAAGGAGCTGAAAAACAAAAACAGCCCCAATCTGCTGACCCCTGCCACCCACACAGCCCTTGGCCTCCCTGAGCTGAGGGGACTGGAGACCAGAATTCGTCTGGAGGGGAGCTGAGGTGTTTCTCCCAAGTGCGTGTTTGTTTGTTGATGGTGTGTTTTTGTTTTGTTTTGTTTGTTGTGTTTTCTTCTTCTTTCTTTCTTTCTTTTTTTTTTTTTTTTATATCAGAATTGGCGATTAAAAGTTTAAAAGTTTGCTAATTGGCAATAAATTAAAGTGATTGAAATTCCCCACCTAGAAACTCTTCGTTGACTGTGATAGAGGTCTTACGGGAGTAAGCATCATGATGTTTTGATAGTCATAAAGACTCTGCTTTTATGGTTTTTAAAAGAATCCAGGGCAGAGAGGAGAAGGAATGAAGGAGAAGGGCTGTTTGAAAATATGATTCTTTTGAAATGTCTGAAGTTGAGCAACAAAGAATGAAAACAGCATGAATATATTATCTTTTTTAGTGATCTGGGTTTAGCCAGTAGATGACAGTGTGGCCGAGTTACACATTCCCTGATGCACAGGATATTCTAATACATACATAAGTCTTGTCCTGATGATTATACCTCTTTCCTGTCTCCATGACACATTGTTTTCAAGGCATCAGGCTGTCTCTCTCTCTCTCAGGACCAATTCTGCATAGTTTTGGCTCTCCTAAACATATCCCCTGGCTTAAAAATATGCTTGAACACTAGAGAAGACAGCCACAAGCAAAATTGTGTGATTTGTTCATTGTCTACTTTAAATGAAGAATTCTTGGCTGGAAAATGACATTTTTGACTGTGGATATTGCATGCTGTGTGTGCAGACAAGCTGGCATGTCTTCTGTATGCATGCAATCACTCTACAAGTTGCCAAGCTCTTGTTAAAATGGCTGTGATTTTGATAGCCTTTTTACATAGTTTACTGATCTCCTACATTTCTTTTTTTTCCTTGACTTTTTTTTTTCTGCATATGAAATTATTTACTATAGGCAGAGTCATAAAAGATCTGTACCATGCGATCAGTGATGGACCACTTCAATAAGATGAATGGTGATAATGTGCTTCCAGTGGGAATGTCCCATGTCAGTCTGGGGGCCAAATTTCCAAACTTGACTGAACAGAGGACACCTTAGCCATGTGTACATCATCTTAATCATCTCTCCTATGATATTTTAGCTCCAAAGAACTAGGATCAACTTAGAACGTAATGGGACTGCCAGACCTTGCCTTCTTTAGCATTCACAGGCCTAGTCATGACCCCTACGAAGGACAATTCCAGAAAATGGTCTTAATGCAGGTCCTAATTCAGATTAAAGACCTAAATATATTGTTTTGATTTTTTTTTCTCCCAAAAGCTCTAGCATATGTAATTTTCAGAAACTCGATAAAATTGGAAAATGAGCATTTATATGTGTATTTATATAAACCTGGTTTTAGGCATTTCTGCTTGAAATTTCTGGAATTCATTCATGAAACTCTTCACCACATTTATTTTAATGACTATCATATGGGGAGAAGAGCTGCAGGACTGAGGTTTGATTGTTTAATTTGCTTAGTGCTTCTAAATATTCAGGTGCCAACAGCAAATTTTATGGCTATTACTAAAATTCCAAGAAATCGTAAGGACTTAGGCTTGTGGTATTGCCGTATTTTTCACTTGGGAAAATCCCACCCACGAGCTTTGAAGTCCAGTAGAATGACTTAAAAGAATAGTACTTGGATTGCTAGAGCGTTTGCACTTTAGTGCAGCACTTTAGGCTAGTTACAGCATTGATCCCTGGTGGCTGCCAATGATTTGCTACTGGAAAACTAAAAGGAAAGAATTATCTGGGAGGATTCTTGGACTGGTTCACTGCTGTTTCTCTTGTTTTACTCTGGTGTAACCTTAGTGACATTTTAGTTGTCTAGAACTGGAGCAATGCAAGTATGAGGTTCTCCATGCTAGGGGCTTATAGAATCATTTAGGTTGGAACAGACCTCTAAGATCATCCAGTCCAAACATTAACCTAGCTCTGCCAAGTCCACCATTAAACTATGTCACTAAGCACTACATCTATACGTTTTTGAAGTCCTCCAGGGATGTTGACTCAACTACTTCCCTCGGCAGCCTGTTCCAATACTTCACAACCCTTTCAGTAAAGAAATTTCTCCTAGTAGCCAACATAAACCTCCCCGGAGCAACTTGAGGCCATTTCCCCTCGTCTTATCACTTGGTGCTTGGGAGAAGAGCCCGATCCCCACCTCGCTATTGCCTCCTTTAAGGTCATAGTAGAGCGCATAGGTCTCCTTTGTAGATCTCCTTTGTAGGTCTCCCCTAAGATGCCTTTTTTCCAGGCTAAACAACCACAGCTCTCTCAGCTGGTCCTCATAAGACTTGTTTGCTAGACCCTTCACCAGCTTCATAGCCCTTCTCTGGACATATATCAGCACCTCAATGTCCTTGCAGTGAGGGGGCCCCAAACTGAACACAGTACTCGAGGTATGGCCTCACCAGAGCCGAGTACAGAGGGACAATCACTTCCCTAGTGCTGCTGGCCATGCTGTTTCTGATACAAGCCAGGATGCTGTTGGCCTTATTGGCCACCTGAGCACACTGCTGGCTCATGTTCAGACAGCTGTCAACCAATACCCGCAGGTCCATTTCTGCCAGACACATTTCCAACCACTCCTCCCCCAGCCCGTAGCATTTCATGGGGTGGTTGTGCCCCAAGTGCAGGACCCACCACCTAGCCTAATGGTCAGCACTAGCTTGAATGGCCCTGTATAGTTTGCACAGTTGATTTATCTTGCCATCCAGTAGGGCATATCCTACGGGTTCTAACAGAGATAAAACTCTCAAAACCAGTTACTTTAAACAAAGGATACAAAGAATGATTAGGCGACCAGTACCTTCAAAATCTTCCTGTTGCTAAGACTGCGCTATCCCTAAAACCCAAGAGAATTACATCACTTCCTGCAATGAGACCTGAACACTTACTTCCCATCAGGATGCCGTGTTAAAACAACAAATTACACTGCCAAGTCTTGTTCGGTGTGGATGTAGAAAGGTATACCTGGCCTGGATGATATCTCAGAAGATCACCAGAAATGTCATATGCTGTTTAGGAGCGAATTTGTCAGTCTAAAAAGCCTCTTTTACCCACCTCATGATGTGTAGAAAGGGAGAGAGTCCTCCTGTGAAAGCCCTTAGTAAACTGCTACCTCTCCTAAATGGTAATAGCAGGATGCTTTCCTACAAAAAGGAGCAACAATCTACAGGGTTAATAGAGATGCAGCTGAGATTACACGGAGAGACATCAGCTACACGAATGACCTCCCTTCCCAAAGCTTCACAATTAGGGCCTTCGCAACCATCCTGATTTCCCCAGACTCCGTGTGCTTGTTTATTAGGTCTCCCCTCTACCATAGTCAACCTATGTCATAAAAGACTTCTTGTACCCCTCATTCCCACTGTAGAGTGGGTCTAAGATTTGCTTTAGATTTTTTTCCTTAAAAGCAATATCTATAAAAGAGGGGAATTACAGTACATTGATGAATTCCATTTTCAGCAAAGCCTTCTTTTTGTTTGTAAAAGACTGTGCCAATAAACTATAATTTATATGCATGTCATTCTCATGCCCCAAATAGTAACGATGCCAACATTTTATAGGTTTTAACTTTTTTTTTTATATAAATCCTGGACAACCAGTGCTTTGTTCCAAATGTTTTCATAAACAAGATGGAATTTACATCAGTGACTACTTCTAATAGCCAGTGAACTGACTTCAGAACAAGGGAATTTTTTGAAAGTCGGCAGTAGGAGTTATATAGAATGGAACATTTTCATATCATATGACTGGAAATTGTGTTTGCTTTTAAAAATACATTTTAACATTATTATTATTTTATCTTTAATGTAGCAACCCAGCTGGGCTGTTTTGGGTAAAACTGCAAAAATATAAAACCAATACTTTCTTCGGTGTGCACATTCTGTGGGTAACAGTTTCAAAAAAAAAATTTAGACATTATAATCAATTTAAATATGACAGTATAATCTAATTCAAGTCAACTGGGTATTAATGTATTGTATAAACTGAACAGAAACATAGCTTTAACTGTGCCACTAGTGTATAAATTTACCATAATCTGAGTGCTTTAAAATCAAATTAGGAATAAAACAGCAAATGACAATACCGGATATGTTGTTAAAAAAAAACACAACACTATAGTATTTTGCTGATCATTCCAGCTTCCTTGCTTACAGATTATATTCCTTTCTCTGCAGTTCTTAGATTTGGGCTTTCTGCCTCTTAAGATTTCATAGTACAGATATGTTTGCATATGAATGTAGTAAATTTAAGAAGTCTGCTCGTACTTTTTAAATATGAAGTTTTTCTTTGCATCAAATCCTTAAGCATTAGATTTCCTACCAAAAGTGGCTTTGTTTTGTTTTATTTATTTATTTCTGTGGAAGAGAACTATAATGCTGTTGTCTTGTTTTCCCTGGGATTTTAATATAGATTGGTTAAAACCAAGAGGAGTAGCAATCGTTGCAATGCACATATTTTTGACAAAGATTGAATGCTGCTTATTTTCAGGTAGTATCGTCACCAGAAGAGGTTTCCTCTTGCCATGTACCAACTGGCATGAATTATCCAACTTCACTACTGGATTTCTCTTAAACAGACAGAAACCTGAGCTGTGGTAAACATAAATCTTTAGGAGAAAACTTTTATGCTTTGCTCACTCATTTATTATCGTTTGTTAACATATGAGAGCCACAAAATTGTGCCTTTTCTTTACTAGGATTTTGATAATTACCATTTCTTAGCTGCAATAAGAAACAAAGAGTTCTGTTTGTCTGCTATTGATCTGGTCATGTGGAAATTAATAGCTTTGAGTCCATAGTGAGTTAGAGGACTCATGCTTAGACACGCACAAGGCTGAGACATCTTTAGATCAGGTCTTTTCTGACAACGCAAAGCACACCCTGGGCACAGAACTTTATTTGCATTATCAACAAGGAGAAGGAGGAGTGAATAATTATGTGACAAACAACAACAATAATAATTTGCTATCATTATCATTGTTGGCACTCTGTTTGACCCAGCAAATAATTTATACATGTAGGTCAGCAGTTTCATGGGGCTCCCTCATGTGCTTAATATCACCTCTTGTTATAAATAATGTTATGCATCACTGCCATCGTTCAGACCTTCAGCTGGCATCAAGACCCCTCTGCCAGGGCAGTACCCCCAGCCATTGGGTGCCCACACCTGCAGACCTGTCTGTCCCTGTGCCCTCAGCCCCCCCTGTCCCAGGCTTGTTGCCTCTCATGCATACGCTGCTGGTCACTGCTAATGCACTGCTCCAGAATTGCTCCTGTTTTTTAAATTGAATCCCTTTCTACAAATGGGTAGTGTGCCCTTCCTTTTTTATTTATTTATTTATTTATTTTATTTCCTATTGCTTGTTCTCACACTCTTGTAGGTATCACAATTTCTTGGATTCCTTCTCTTCCCTCAGAGCTCTCACAGCCTCCTGAGCAGTGCTGAAGCCCCATAACCCCTTCTGATTCACTTCTCGTATTTGAAATAGGGAATATTTAGAATATTTAGAATATTCAGAATTGTAGGTCCCAGCTCAGGAAAGCACTTGATAACAGGAACACTATGCACATGCTTGGCATTTAACTTGGCCTCTCAAGAGCAATTTTTCTGATAGGTAAGTTTACCTGACTTTAGTTTACTAAGAGAAAATTTTCACTTTGAGGTAATAGGCAAAAAGGCAGCAATTCAAACATTTTACTTTTTCTTTGGCCTCCTCAGTGCTTTTCATATCTGGTTCTATTTTATTTCCATCCCCATCCACAGCCTCAATTATTCTGATGGTTTATTAAATTAATGCATACGTCTTGCACTGAGTTCTCTGGGTTTCCGAGGATATCCCAGGAGACTGAAGACTGATGAATAAATGTAGATCAACCACCTGATTAAGATGTCATTTCAACGAGGCAGTGTCATCAAGCATATAAGCTATTGCATTCCTGGTTTAGTTTCCTTAAAGCTCTCATGGCTGAAAAATAGCCTAAATCAGGTCTTTTTTTGTTTGTTTGTTTGTTTGTTTGTTTGTTTGTTTGTTTTTAAAGCCCTCACAGACAAAATTATAATGATCACAAAAAAAGACCATCTTTTCCATCTCAGCTGCCATTTTCTGCATATGAACATGATTTTTTGGCACTTTAAAAAAATATTTTCATCATTTTCCAAAATTTGCTGTGTTAAAGATCTCTGAGCTCAAAAGCTGATGTTTGTGTTCTCTCACCACAGGCAGGGGCTGCTCAGTGTGAGGGGCTTGGCTAGGTCAGTTCAGAGCAACCAACCCCACCATCCAAATCCTCCTGGGCAATTTGGAGGAAGAGTCACGTTCTTCCAAGCAAGCAATGCTGTCTGTCTGTGAGGGAAATGACCCTGCAAGCATCACTTGGTGAAGATCAGAATCTGAAAGCTCCTTTATGCATGCACCGTGCTCCTGAAGGAAGCTGCCACAAGGCATTACCAGTAAGCAGCCCCGACAATGCTGGGGAAAAGCATCAGCTGAAAACTGAGAGGTCCATTTTCTACAGAAATTTCCTAGTGCATTTCAGGGGACTGGTTTCATTCCATTGTCCTGCGAGATCCCCCGGGGCTGAGAGTTACAGCAACTGCTGGGCAGGGCCCCGGGGCATGGCAGGACCGCAGCGGGAATGCGGCGACTGTCACTCTATCTGGGCAGGATCCGTGGCAGTGGGGAGATGCGGGCGCAGTGTCACGGAGGAGGCTGCCTCTCCCAGCCCTGGGTCGCAGGAATGTAATCTTACTTCGCTTGGACCCCTGCCAGCGAGACAGCGGGGGGCACCCGCTCGCTCCACCTAGACAAACTAGCTTGTCAGCTCCAAAATGAACTATTGCCACAGTGGAAAAAGCAGCCGTTCTGCCTCAGAAGAAGTGTTAAAGTGAGGAATATCGCCCCCCTGCTTTTGTGTTTCCCCTCTGCCCTGGGCTGGGAGTGGGACCCTCCCCACCAAGCCCTGAAATTCTTGTCTCCCGAACTGCTTCTGTGTGTCTTCACTGTGGGGTGAACTGTCTTCACTGTGGGGTGAAGACAAAGGGCCTAGCCCGTGGCATGGCGATACAGAGGCTGCATGCGGCTAGAGGGGTTTAACAGGCCTTGCTGTCTGCAGGATGCTATCAGAACCAGTTAGGCCTGTGTCTGAGCTCTACTCCCGCCTTTGTTTTGTATCTGGTTTGGTAATGCCCCCTGGCTGCACTCTGTCACTTGGCTGCATACTTGTGCCGTGATGAATGTAACGCGGCCTTCCAGGCCAAAGCCGGGCCCCGTAGCACAGCGGAGCTGGAGGAGCGGCTACTCCCAAATAACCAATGTGTGAATAGTTTCCTTCCATTCAAGGCATGAACAAGATGTTTTGATTCAATGCCTTGGTATGTTAAGCTGCCCTTGTCGGCAGTTAGAGTACTTCATTAAAAGCCTTCAAATCATTTCATCTCAAAACCTTCCGAAACCAGAAAATATACGTAAGTTACAATCATCCATCTCCTCTCCTGGCCAGAGAGCTGTTTGTGAACTTAGCTCCTGCTTTTATCAAAGGGAACAGGCCTCTGCTCTGCGACGTACGTCCAAGTAGAGAAACATTTAGGGAGTTAAGGTTTCTTACACCCCAGACTGGGCTCTGTAGGATTTTACACAGCATTTTCTACAGGTTGACTAATATCAGGGAAGATGTGGAAGAGCACTGGCATCTAAGAACAGATATAAACACTACCATAAAAAGAGAAACTAGCAGCCCCCAGATGAAAAGGGGAGCGAAGGGCTTTCCCGTGTGTGTGTTTATTGATAAGCTCTGTCCACAGATTTAAAACTATTGAAAGCATGCCTGCTCACACTTTGCAACAAGAGCAAAGCCTTTCATGATACCGATCAGAAAGGGGCTCTTTATTTTTACAGTCGTGCATCTTTCCTCTGATGGTAAAGGTAAACTTAATAGAATCCATACGGCATTTCAGACCATCAGAATAAAAGCACCCTGGTGGGGCTCCACACAGACTTTCTCAGCTTAAGTCATATTTAAGCAATAAAATCACAGGGGATTTTTACTTCCAAGCCTTTTTTCTTTTTTTTTTTTTTTGTTTTTGAATTGCCAAATTGAAGTTTTCCAGATCCTGAGTTAATGAGTTTCATCCAACTATCACCATTTTTCAAGTACTTGGCTGAAAATTACTGCAACACATTTACAGTAGTTCTTGTGATCTATATAGGAAATGTAATCTAGCCAGATCCACACAAATCTTCTGGTGCTAGAATAAAATATTTAGTAAAATATTTTAATAGTCCAGTATTTCACCTAGTACTGAAAAAGAGCAATGTTTTATAGGAGTAACACAGTATTTGAAAATAAGCTCTCTACTAAAGTTTATTGTGACAACATCACTAGAATGATGTCCAAAAAAGATGGCAAAAACAGGCAGCACTGGCTTACATCTGAATTTGTCCCTCCTGATTCATCCTTTGTTGTGCTGGCTAAAATACGGCTACAAATGGCAGGGTTAAAAAGACAGATGGAAAATGCTCATGGCACCACCCAGACAACCAGAGGGTCAGTGCTGTTTCTCCCTGACCAAACGTTCTGTCTCAGAAGTAAAAGTTTTGCATTATCTCTGTAGTTTTAGTCTAATGATTGCCTGGAGGGTAGGTGTAATGTCCTGGTCTGTGTCTGTGTGTGTGCTTGTTGTAGGCAGGAATTTTCCTCTCTCTCAGGTTTTACGTGACAGAAGGGGTTTTCAGTGTGTGTTTTACTTCCTGCAGGAATTCTCATGGTGTTCTGGTGTGTAATTATTGTGATGCTAATATGACATTAGAGGCCTGTCTGATAATTATCAGTTAGGACTTTTCTCCAGGACTACAGTGCCTTTATTCTCACAGTGTCAATAAGGGAGGGGCATCACTTTTTAGCAGTCATTATTATATATGTCCCAGCTCCTGGGCTGAACAAAAATTGCTTATGACCCTTGTGAAAGGGGCAAGTGTGGTTTAGAGATTCATAGCCAAATAAAGCAATAAAGACTGGTTTAATCCACTGTGATCCTCAACAGTTTTGTCTCCTGGGACTCTCAACAATTTTATCTCTCGGGATATACTGCTTTGACTTGCAACTGAGTCATTACCAGTGCTGTAAATACTCATACGGCTACCCAGCTAAAATCTGCCAGGGTGTCACTGTCTGGATTTCAGGAAGGGTTTCAGGGACATGTTGCAAGTGAAATGCTCTCACTGGCTTACCCACTTCAGAAACCCTTGTAGGAACTACTCTGCAGGTATTTGGTTATCCAATATACTGATTAGGTATGTTGCAGCTTTTTTCCCTCTGAAATAAACTCCTCCACCTATATAACAAACTTACTCTGTGAAAGTGAATGCAAAGCTGCCTTCTTCTCGCAGGCGGCTCTCTTCTTACTGTCCTCCCTGCTAGATAGATAGCTGTGAATTCAGCTCTTATCATGGGCTGCCTAGAAGCGGAGGCAGGTGGGTGCCTATTGCAGATAAGGCCCATAAAGCTCACACAAATTAACTTTCCCACATTCCTTCTCCTCGCTGATTCATCCCCCCAAGAATCCAGGCTTCTCCTGGAGCAGATTGCCTGCTCCATTGCCAAAGCACAGCCCTGGCCAGGCTTAGAAATGATCAAACAAATATTTATCAAAAATCATCATTCTGTCTTGATTGACAGCCCTGGAGACTGAATTTCTCTGGCTTCAGAGTAAGTATTTCTTGAGAAGTAGTGGCTGTAACCCCAAGCTGTCTCTTAAGGCAGCCCAGTGCTGACCTGGAGAGGTTTCAATGGGTAGCAATGTAAGCTGACTGTCCTCTTTGCTGCTGCATTAAAGAAGGATGTTAATTTTTGGTACTTTTGGTAGAGTGCACGTTCCCTTAAGAATAAGTCTGAGAAAATCTACTAACACTATGTGAAAAGCCCAAAGCAACTGATACGGACTTTATATAAATGCCACTTACCACTCCAAATCAGAAACAGATTTTTTCAGCCCAAGCTGCTCTTCAAAACAGTTTAAAAAAAATCCTCACCATAATCAATGTGCAGAAAATATATATATATATACATTTATATTTATACATAGTTCAGGCTAAAGATTCTTATGGTCTAGGAAGACTTATTTCTCTTTACTCCACTGATAAAATTCAGTGCAAAATTAAGTGCCCAGATGTAGCAATATTAATGGAGTGATGTTACTGTGCATGTCTCTCTGGTATGCTGGATATAGCCCCTCTCAAAACAGGAATGAAGAAAAAACCTCGTAGCTTTTCCACAACCTTTTATGGGGGCTTTAATATAAATAACTGCCCTTGGAAACAGGTTTTCAGTTTGAGAGAAAGTTCCCTGGGCAACTTGTTTGGTTGTAAATCACCACAGAAAAAAATATCTTTTAAGCTTTAAAATTCCTTAATGTATATGTAATACCAGAGATATGGGGAAAAGGTGACAGAAAATTCTTATGGGAAAATATTTTACATCAAAGATAAAGTTATCAGTTCCTTCATTTTGTTAAGATAAAAATCTTTTCTGTCAATAAACAGTGATGGTAGCAAAATAGTATTTGGCACAGCTCAATTTCTCTTGTTTTTATGTAGTGCAAGAGAGCCCCTTCAAAAATTAAGGAGAATTTCTGGATGCAAACTGTGGGTTTACAAAAGCACAAAAGCTCATTTACAGATAAATTAATCCATTGATTCAATTTAATGAATTAATTAGTATAGTTCTGTTCACATCAATGTAGTTCAAGTCTGAAAAATAATCAACTATAGAGTGGGTTTTCAGCCCAAAGAGGTCAGATTTCAAAAGAATTAAACAGGTGACCTACCAAATTCTTTGTAAAAATGTTATCCCCTTGTTTTGGTTCCTTGGTATTCACCTCTTTTTTGAAAGACTTTCCCTAGCAGAGGTATACCAGAATCCCATCTTGCCCCGGTATATTCTAAGCTTCAGTTTGATAACTGTCCTCATTTACAAATTAAATTTGTGAACTTAATCTGTACTCTTTGAAATTAGAAATAATCAAATATATGAGGGTGAAAAACATCAGAATTGTAAGTGGGTCAAGTTATAGAAGGTGAAGCTGAAAATGACAAGCTTTCTTTGCATTATATTGTTGAAAAAAAAAAAAAGTGAATCTTTGTGCATGATTTTTAAATGATTCAGTGCTCACTTTTCCCCTCAGCACCACCGAGCCAGCCAGTGAGATGCCCAAAAATAACAAATTAGTATGCTTGCCTAATAGATTAGAGGAAAACACAATTTAGTTAAGGAAGTAGATTTCGGTTTCATGTTTCACAGAGGTTAGTTAAAATGACAGGGAGAAAACATTTTTTAAAGACTCACTGCTACAGTTCTGGATTTCTTTTTGATTAAGACTCAAATAGTGAGCGAGTAATTGTACTTTGGTTCATCCATTTAGTAACTGGTGAATTAACTGAGAAGGGTGGAGCTGTTTGAAAGCACTAAGAAAACTATTTCTTGAGTTTGATTATCACCCCTACGGCTGATTCATAACAGTTGCAAACATTCAGAGACCTTCTGTAATAAGAAAATAATGATATCTTATGGAAATGAGTAATTATTTCTTTATCATAATGGTCTACTTACACATAGGTTAAATATATTTTAATTGAGTTAAAACAGGATGTGTTCTTTTTGAAGGCGCATGTTAATTGTTATTATTTTTTTTTTGATGAATAGCTTTTCTAGATTCAGACTAACATTATAAAGGAGATTAAATTACATTTTGAATGCAATTGAACCAGCAGCCTCGCACCAATACAAAGCTGGTATAAGGAAAAGGAAGACCCTAGAGCTTTGGTTACAGTCTTTGAGATCTACTGCAAGTAGGTGGAGCTGATTCTTCTCTCAGTTGGATTCTTTGGAGTCTTTTACATCTGTGCAACAAGAGGACAATCCAGTGGCTTGTCCTCACTTTGCAGAATGCCAATGACCACTCCGATTTGCAAAGTTGTGGAGAGTTTGGGTACAGGATGTTAGAATGGGAGGCATCTGAAGATGACCCTCAGTCCCTCACTAGGTTTTTCTGCACAACCTTTCAAATCATATTTTAAATCCAGGTGTTTTACTACTTATGCTCTCTTGCAGTCTGCCGCATCCAATAGCCCCCGTGAGGACTCTCTGCTTTCTGTGAGCTGCAGTTGATCACGTATGACAGAGAGGATGCTGTTCTCTCCCAGAAAGTTGCATTTGTTATCCTCTCGCCATCACCATATACAGCTTACAGTCAGTGATGCCAGAAAAGGAGAATGATTCCTGCCTTGAAACCACAAAGTGGAATTATTTTCACTTTACTGTAAACAAAAAAAATTTCGTCACTATCTTACTCCAGCATTTTTAATGACTGCAGTAACAAAGTCCTCTGTAAACAGGGATGTCAATAACATTTTAGCAATGAATGAAATATTTTCTTTATATTGTGCTGTTGGAGTTGGATATGACAGCACTCTGCAACTGCTACTCTGAGTGCAGAATTTATGTTGTGTTTTGGTTTTTTTTTTTTTTTCATTACAAGTACTCTGAACACCACTTAATCACCCTTTAAACACTCTTTTGATGTAAGTCTGTCCCTTTTTGACTAAGGGAGAAAAGGAAATAGCAAAGTGTTTGGGCTGATCTTTGAAGAACACAAGCAGCCAAAGCACTCCTGTTTTGAAAGAAACGAAGTGTTTGGCATCTTTCAATGCACAGCATGATGCAACTGTGCAAGGATGGGAGAAGGGCAAAGACAATCCATGTATTGCCCAGAGTCAGTCCTACTTCAGGAGCTGCTAACTGAATATAAATAAATAAATTCCTTTTACACTTCTACACCAGGTAAATCTACTATGGTAAGGTCATCTCAAAAGGTTTTGAAAAGACACCAGGGCATGCATCTCAAGTGCTCAGAACCCAGGACAAGCAATGCTAAGCCAAGCACAGTGAACAGGGCCAGGGCTAAAATCTCGTGTCTCCTGGGAGGTGTTCTGCTGCTGATGGGTTCAGTTAGGGAAAAGAGCTCTTTCCTTTTTGGAACAGAGCTTGGGCAACACTTTGTGCTAGATCTTGTTCTCAATCCCTGGACTTTGAAGGCCCATTCTCAGAGGGCCTGTGTATGTGCACATGCAAAGTACACATTGCTGCAGGCTTACCCTCTGCAGCCGGAGTCACTGGCCCAGTTAAAAACTTCTGGACTGGTATTAGCATTGTGTGTAGGTACAAGAGGACTCTGGGGGGTTTGTTACTCTTATCGCTTGGACACATGCGGATATTATTCATGAGTTAGTTACTCTGCAGACGTCTGCAGCAGGGAGGGTCACAATCGCTTCTACAGCCACATGCCTGAGGAGAGGGGTCTGAAAAAGTATCTGAACAGTTTCTAAGGAAGTTTCAGCTCTCCTTGCTGAGCAGTGCCAGCCCAGGGATACTGGAAAACACATTTTTCATGCATGTGTTTTGCATTAAATACAGCTGTCAGAAAAGAGGAGGGCTCATGTTCCTGAAAAGGTGCGGCAAAGAGAAGACAAATGGTTGGAATAAAGCCTTAACAAGAATGTGCCTGCTTTGCCTAGGCAATAATCACCACTCCTACAGACCCTTCGGGGCAACCTTTAAACAAGCTGGCTCGGGGACTAGTAGCTGTCTGGCTGCAGGATTTCAGGGACTGCTGTACAAACCCAGCCAACTCCCCAGCTCCTCCCCATCCCCACGCCGGCCGGATAGACACTGGCTCTGCACAAACTGCACCTTCCCCATGCTGCTTCGGCACATCTGGAGGGAGATTATCTGCAGCTGAGCCTGGCTCTCCCTGCCATGCTGCAGATAATGATTTCCAAGTGTGTTGGCAGTGAGCTGAAACCATCTCCCGCAATCTGATAATGCTTACCTCTAATCGTTTTGCTGCAGTAAAATTATGGAGGTGAGAGCAGAAATGGCAAAGCGGCTGTTTATTTGCTTGATGATAATTTTCCTCGTATTCAATAGATTTAGGTTCAGATTTTGTCCTCTGATCTAAATGCACGTTCTGAAGGAGTGCAGCTGGATTTACACCAGTGCAATACCAGAAGTGGGCTTGCGATCTTCAAATGTCAACATCAATTAACAGATTTGCTTATTTCACTGTAATATATTTGTATTTTCTATAAAGCTTATATTCAGCAATAATAGTTTAACTGAGATGCAGTTGTGTGGCAGCAGTGTACCACATAAATTAAGCTAACTCTGGGTAATATCACAAAAAAAAATGTGTTTATAGCTTCATGCCAGCTTCTGACTAATGCTTTTGTTTGTTGCTATAGCAAACCACACATGAATCTGATAGCCAAAAGCATGTTTATGACTAACCTTAGCTCTCTGGGGATTGAAAATATGGAATCAAAAAAAACCTCACAACACAATGTGAGGAGAACATGATAGGAAACACCTTTTTTGGCACAAGTTACTATGAACATTAAAAGTGAAGAACATCAAGAGTGGAAAACATTAGGAAATGGGAACTGTGGGAATAACCGGCTTTAACCCACAGCGATTCAAATGGAGCTTTTATTTCACATTGCAGAGTTGTCTGTGCAGCACTAGAGTACATTGCAGAAAGACCTGGCTGGGTGTTAAGGGATGGATCTAAGCCTCTGAGGTCTGGGAAAGCTTTGGATCACACTGCAAAACATTCAGATCACCTTACTCAAAATCATTTTTACGCTCTGCCTTGACACCTAAGACACTGGTATTCACGTAATTAATTTCTATTATGATTTATGCTTCAGGAGTTTCCAAGAACCTGTCCCAAGACCGACACCTCATTACGCTGTACAAACACACAGTGAAGAACAATGCCATCCCAACACGCTTTTTGGCAAACGAATGGGGAGAGCCGAAGGGAGAGGAGGGCGGACGGAGGGGGAGTGGGAAGCACCCACAGAGGCAATGGGACTGCACCGCCCACCAAACCACAGGCTGAACCCAGGGGTCTTGCACCCCAGCAGACTTGTCTGGTTCAGGTTGCCAAGAATGTTACCGTGGGAAGAATAACTCCTATCTACCCTGCAGAGGAAGGAAAATCAATAGTTAAAGTGATTCCTAATCTAGGATAGTTTACAACAAAGCTACGCTACGGCAGGCAAAGTTTGTATTAGTGTTGTGTATTATTCTTAATAACCTCCCTCTTTAATGGGTAAAAATAAATAAATAAATAAATAAATAAATAAATAAATAAATAAATAAATAAATAAATAAAGGGGAGTATTGCTGTATAGTGAATAGAGACAGAAACGATCAGTGTTTTCTATTGATGTGAATTACACTAGCTCTAGACTGCATATTGCATATTTATTCACAGATTTTGCTGTGAGTAAAGACATGATTATCACAATTCATGGCAAGTTCTTCCGTCATCTCTCCCAACACTCAGTGGAGAGTTGTAAGATCACATACAGCTTTATGGGGAGGGTGGCCTGACCAAGCTCTGGAGTTCCAGCTGTTTCCAAGAGGGTGTTCATGAAAGCCGTCTGGACCTGTCAGTAGGGTAAACATGATAGTATTGTAAATGGAAGCCTACAAAAATCTGTAGGACTCAGATGATACCTCCTGTTCATTTAGTACCACAGGATCAAGTCTTGAATTACTCAGATTTCGTTCTGCGCATACTCAAGCACAACATCCATGGGCCTCAATGAAACTGATAAAAGGCATGCTGCATCATGTTCATCGTGTAATTCAGGCTAATACAGCCCGAGATCAGCTTGGATCCCATCTCGTGCTATCCAGCTGAGTACACAGCGTTGCACACAGTGATCGAGACTCCATCTTTGTAAGAGTAAATACTTGCAGAAAAAAAATGCAAGCATTCTGTAGTTTAGCCATGAGTTCAATCTATGTAGTCAGCAAGTAGCATGAGACATCAGCATTGCACAAAGCAAAAACCAAGTCAAATAATATTTCAGCTATAGCCTAAGTATCACTTCTGGACTACCATCAACTGCTGCAGCAGGACATTTGACTCTCTTTTTTGCTTTCACATGCTTTTTTAGTTCTTAACGTTTAGCTGAAAATGCACCTTAGAGAAGGGAAATAAAGTTGTCAGGCTTTCCATGACCTTGGGAACCTGGAAACAGTTTTCACCACTGGAAGCATCATATGGAGACCGTTTCAAAACAGCTCCCCCAATTCCTGTGCCTTATCCCAAAAGCAAGTGCCCTTCCCTGGGACCAGTGTAGTAAATAAGATAAGGGATCATAAGTGTACGTGAAGGAGGCTGCAAACCTCATTCCCTGAATGACTTTCCCATCTGTAGTAACAAAGGCACTGGTTTCTAGTACCTATGGGTAGGTGTTTATGCAGGTGCAGTGCTGTGTAGTGAGCACTTTGGGGTCTCCAAGAGCATAGCTACCCCTCCTGCACACTTTGGGATACCGATCACGCAGACAGCATTGCCTGATATGTGTGTGGGTGTGCCAGCTCAGGTCATGGTCACCAAGAAAGTCCCTGCACCTGCCCAGAGCACTGTGTGAAAGAGGGCGAGCTCTCCCTGCCTCGCAGAAAGTGAGGTAGCAAAGAAAAAAAAGCAACTTGAAAAAAGTCAGAAAGCAAGCTGGCAGCAGGGCCAGCAGCAAACACAACCCAGATGTCCTGGATTCCACCTCCTCCCTGCACCACGCTGCCTCTCTCAGCTCAATGCTGAAAGGAAATGTTTTACATTTACTCATCCCTCCTCTTCCTTTGTCAATAGAAATTAAAGCAGGCATCTGACTGCCTAAGTCTTGAATACTCTGATGGTTTCCAAGGCTTGCGGTGAAGTTAGCCAGCATTTCTATTGAATCCAGCCCTAATGGACAACTAAAAGTGATTTCTCTGCCAACTAGCCTATCAGTGCAAAACTCATCTAAGCACATATTACTTTGATACAGATATGCATTGCATATATATATATATATTTCATGGTTTTGCAAAGAACCACTAATTGCAAAAATGCTATTGTTGCAACTCAGCCAGTGGATAGACTGAGCTACCACTAAAAAAAAAAAAAGCTGCATCATGATTTTTCTAAGTATAGATTTAAAACAAGGCTCTGTACCTCTGTACTGCATTGAAAGGTAGGAGGGTCTGACAGGATGATTCTTGCACTGAACCCACTGAGCTCTGCCTAAAGACTGGTGGTTAATTTGTATTAATTTTCCGTCAATTTATTTTTTTAACAGTTTCCAAACATATAATATTTGCTCATTGAACTATCTGTGGTGTCTGTGGAGGGCCGCTTCCATGTATTTTCCAAAAGCAATGGAATCTCTTTTCCATGGGAATAAATCACGTCCTGTCAGCAGAACATCCTTACTGCTGTCAGCCCTACGTGAGTCCAGGTCTGTGAGCAGGTGAACTCACTCTTACTTGCTTTTTCATGCCTAAGGCAAAAGCCACTCCGTTTTCCTGCCTGTCATCATAAAACTTCTGCTGGGAGCTGTAGGTGTTGTGCTGCTGTTGCCGTAACTCTGCCGGTGGGGATGGTGGAGGAGCTGCACAGAAATGGGGCGTTATATGTTGTGTCCACCTCTCCTCCAAACACCGAGGGGTATGACAGTGGGAAGAAAAACGTTAGCAGCTGCCGGTTGCCTAAAATGCTAAACTTCTCTTTGCAGGACTCCCTCTTTTTTTCCTGACTGGAAAGCAAAGCCACGTTTTCACAGCAGGATTTTGCATTCGGGTCTGCAAGCACAGGTCTCTGCCCCTCTGCAGGACAGCGGCAGGATTGCCCACACGTACCAAGATCACCGTGCTCACGCTCAGACGCACAGTGTGCTGCTGCCTCGAGCACTTTGCATGCGCCCGCGTGCTGGATAACTGCGTCCACAGCTTTGCTCCAACCAGCAGGGATTTATTACGGCAGAATTTCTGGGATCTTCTAGACAATGAGACAGACCAAAACACAGCCCAAAAGAGCCTGCCTTCTTTCTCTGTAAGACTATTCTTCCACTATTTCCTCATTCCTGCCACCCCTGTTTCGCTTGACCAGCTGGACACAAAGCTTGCAAGGGGCACGTCCTGGTGGGTGGCTGTGTGTAACTTAACGTGGCGTGAACCTTAACCTGCCGTCAGGCTGCAGCAACAACAAACGACAGGAATAAATCTTGACAAACGAGGCTGGATTTGTGGCATTTTTGTGAAACAATAGCAAGTTTGTCAGATTTGGCTCTGCCTTCATCCCAGAGGTGTTTCCTTGCAAGGCCTCTGCAGAGAAGTGTCAGTCCTTCTCCCTCCTCAAAGCTCCTGCAGCCAGGTTAAGGAACTGCTCCAGCTTGGCAATTCCCAGCTCCCTTCGCCTGAGCGTGCAGGCCCTGGCTGGCCAAGCACGTATTTTCAGCTGTGTCCGAGAGCCAAAACCTTATCACAGTCCATCTCCGTCTCCTCACAGGAACAGACCTAGCAGAGGAGTTAGCATGGCCTGCTTGTGCTGGGGTGACAGCCAGCTCCTGTTTTGGATTAGAGGATGATGGCTTTCCTTCCCTCTCCATCACTTATCAGGCATTTAAAAGAGAAGGATTCATGGGAAGGACAAAATGCTCATTTTCGTGGCGTTTTATACCTCTTCTCCAGAACTGCTGGGTTTCTTTCCCTGCCTTTTGCTTCTGTCCCTGCTCCGGAGTTGTCATTGCCTCCATCCCTACAGCATGAAAGGTTTGCAGGCACCCTTAGCTGGTCGTGCTGGGGCACTGGTGGTGGGCTGTGTCTTTCTGCTGGGCTGTCTCCTCTCATTGCTGCCTCCACCAGGCAGACTGACTCTGCAGATGTCTGCCTGCAAAGGACCTTAAGGAGTGCCTGTCACAAGCTTC
Organism: Anser brachyrhynchus; assembly: GCF_964034855.1. Classification (NCBI taxonomy): domain Eukaryota; kingdom Metazoa; phylum Chordata; class Aves; order Anseriformes; family Anatidae; genus Anser; species Anser brachyrhynchus. The sequence goes on from NC_137699.1 coordinate 57,451,394, forward strand.
CTTTGTTGGTACTGTATGAATTTTCTGAATAATCTGAAAAAGCTCCAGAAACTGAGAGTAGGGAAAAAAAAAAAAAAAAAAAAAAAGTAGGATTTTTTTTGAGGAGGAAGCACAAGGGAGAGCTCCAGGGCAAGCGTGCTGTGGAAAGTTTGCTTGTGATCTCACCACGAGACTCAGGGATGATCTGTTATCACATGGACCGAGCACCCTGTTTTCTTTCTAAGAAACAAGCTGGGATATTTAGGAGATTACATTAATTCTCGGGGTAATTTGCAAGTGCTGTGTTTATTCTCTGGACTCTAAGGTTTATTTGGAAAGAGTAAGGCTTATATCTTTATTGGCGAAGCATACCGTGTATACATTATAATTATGCAATTAATGCCTTAATCTCTGTGATGAACTTTCCTGGCATAATGCAGTACAGTTATACAAAGGCTTCTCTTTAATCTCTGAGGAAGGATAGAAAAATATGATTTCTCCTGCTATCTCTACCCAACCCGTTTCATTCACAGATTCCTGCTAGGCTGACTGAAGCAGTTGTTAAATCCACTGAGGACATACAATCCAAATATAGATTTAGATCACGGTACCATTAATAAATGTGTTCCTTTCATAACAGGTCTGTGGGGGTTCTGCTTCCATCCAGCTCTGTAAATCTCTGAAGTAACTGAAATGTCCCCTTGTAAATACTTTCAAAAGTCTGTTTTACACCACTTAGAGAGTCAATAATTTTCTAGTCCAACACTTGCCCCAAAAGCAGGGAGCAATAGCAAAGCCTATGACAATATTGCCCTTCACAACCACCCCAGCAGTCTGTTCATAGGAAGCATGATGAGTAAGTTATCCTCACAACTGCATGCATTATTTACCTTTGTAGTCATCCATCACCATGAGTATAAAACCTACATGTAGTCATTCTCATGGGGAAATGCCCAGTTTGCCTCCTAAACAGGCTCTGACTAACTGGTTACTTTAATTAGCCGCTGAGTTGTCCGAGCTGTGTGTTGCGCAAGTAATTTTTTCTCATAATCAAGCCCATTATGTGAAAAAGTCAACCTTAAGGAGTGCGAGAACACAGTTAATGTAAAAATCAATGCAACCTTTCACTAAAACGTAAATCAGATCCACTCTGGCATATATGAAAATATTTGAGGAATGTTTAATGACATTTTTGCATTCTTTTACGTTTTCTCCTTTCAGCTGATTTTAGAAGCAGGAATAGGGAAAGCTCAGCTCACACCAGGAAATATCAGTGATCAAAACCACTAGCTTTCTCGTGATACTTTCACAGCTCTCCAACTCATACGCCTTCTGACAAGCACACAGACATTTCAAACAAACAGTCAAAAAGCCAAACTTTTCGACACTTTTTTGACCTGAGGGTGAGCTGTAAACCTCTTTGAGGTTCATCAAATGCTGTTTTCTAACTACTTTTCAAAATAAAAATGACTAATACCACTTAGACCTTTTTTCCCTTCAGAATATAATGCCAACAACATTTAAAGTAATTCTTGCTATGTAGAGGAGTTACTACCCCATTTTCCACCAAATCCTAGTTTTCACTCTTGCAAGCATGTCCTTTGAGCTTCTCCTTCAAGCTAAAATTTCAATTGTTGAATTCACTCCTACAAATAATTCTGCTAAAGGTGGATCTTTGGACTAAAACGAGAATGACGTGAGTCAGGGAAAAGAAGTTCTTGCGCGTACTTATTTTGAGGGACAAGTAGAGTTATGACTGACTGAGAATCAAAAGGCTGAGTGCTGGGGCAAACCACACAGCAAGCAAGGGGAGAGGTGGCCTGTGGAAAGCTGAATGGCATTAGCTTTCTAGGGCTGAAGTATGAGGATACTTAGGAAAAACAGGGGTGATTGGGCTGGTAAAATGTGTGAGCATCCAGGACTCACTGCACAGTGGAAGATTTTGCACCAATAGTAGTTTTTAAGGCTAGTTAGCTAGGACTTGCTGCAGAAATGGGAAGAAAGGCATGCAGTTTGCACCTTTGCTTTTTGGTGCTGGGAGGCTGAGCTGCAAACATAGCACTTGTCAAGGAGGGGGAGCTGAGAGGTCACTGGGCAGGTAGAAAGGTATTTAAGATCAGATGGCTGCGAGGATAACAGCTGCTCCCCTGACTCTGCAAATAGCAGACACAGTCCACTGCTATCAAAATCAAGTGGTGTTTGTTCTCTTAACTACAGAGCAGAAATAACATTTGCCCAGCAGTGAAGAACAGTTACTATGACTTTGGAGTCTCAAAAATTATCAGTGGGCTTGGAAATCATATAAACCTTATCTCCTTGTTTGTGTTTTTGAAAAACAGATAACTTTGCCCTCTGAAGGCTCTGCTATCTTTATTGGGCAGATGAAGTGGACAGGCTTGGTGCCTGCTCTTCTTCAGGCGCTTGCATTCCTGCTCCGTGGAATTTCGCTGGGATTTGGGCTGTTCCCACAACCTGGGACTGGCTCCCTGCAGAGCTGCTGTCCCCATGCCGTGGGAGCAGATGGGTCCTCCCATGGCCACCTTGGCTTATTACTTCTGTGCCACAAGAACCTTTAAGTATTTTAACTCGTTCCAGATTCTTTGGACTGTGTGGTTGGCCAAATTTAGATGGTGAACCTGTGGCCTCCCCTTATCTGACAGCAAACTATATGCTCTGCCGTAACGCAGCAGTTGCTTCCAGATATTTAGCTACCTACAGCCTCCTTTCAGAATGTAAAAATGTTAGCAAGAAGTATTTAGCATGTGAAAGGTCCTCTCCTAGCATGAAGCTTTGTTCCCCACTATAAAATAATGAATTCCTGCCTCAACCTTGAAATCCCAAGCGCATTAGTGAACACATGGATTTAGCAAGTTTCCCTAGCTGCAGGTCATCTGAAGATTCCTCCTTGAAACAAGAAGGTTGTCCTGATCTCTGTCAACTGCGTGGAGATGGCAGCCTCTTGCTGGCAGGGTCTGGTCTTAGCTCAGAAATGAGCTCGGGGCACTGCTCCACCGCTTGGCGTTGGAGGGCATCGCCTGCTGGTTGATTGCTAGTTGCAGCTAAGGGAAGCAGGAAAGGCAGCAGCTGTCAGGTGGTGTTGTCAGGAAAAGTTTTTTAGTGTACAAGGGCTCAGGGACGTGGCAAAGTGCCCGCAAGTAAAAGCCTGCCTGCCCCTGCTTAGTCTTAGTGTGGCGGTGCAGAGGGGCTGGTGGGGAGGCCTTTCGTATCTGGCTGGTCTGGATTGACTGAACACGCAGCACGGAGCTCAGACACGTGGCAAGGTGTTCTTCCAGACATGGAAACCTGATTTTTCTACTCCCTGATGCTGGGAATGTGACAATAGCTAGATGTAGAAAACAGATTAGATCTATTTCCCCAAATATTTATCCAGAATATAAGCCAGTAAATGTCACACCTTTGTAATAAACTAACTTATATTCTGATTATTTAGGTCTCCTGATCGTAGAAAAAACCTTACGTATATCCCTTGTTGTTTTACACTTCCATAGGATGAACTGGCTTCCTAGTAGAAAGCTGAAGGAAAATTAAAACCAACCCTCGGTGCAACTATAGAAGTTCACACCAAGGAACTGTGGTGTTACAACAGAGACGATACCTCAGCATGGTCCCAATGCCATAGGTCCTACCCCTGCTACGACACCGGGAACGATAAGCAAAGCCCCGGCCTCGTCGCACCGAGCTCCGGGCGCTGAACCCACTGAAGTCAGCAGGAGGTTAACTCGGATCACAGCTATTCCCCTGACCATGTATTACAGGCAGTTGGATTTTGTTTCAGTGATGAGCTTCAAGTACAGCCAAAAGCGAACAGAGGCACGTTGACCTCATAGCTGTGAATGCAGACTGAGCGTCCAAGACAATTAAAAGCATAAAACACGCGCCATCTCCAAATCCCTGGCAAATCAGTGCTAGAAGTTACCACTGCCCTGTCTGCCTGAGAAGACTTTAACACTCGCTGCATAGGAGGTTGGAAGGCAGCCATCCCCAATGAATTACTTACAAGCTTTGACTAGAGTCAGAGTTGGAGATTTACACAAGCCTCGTAATCTAATAGTAGAGTTTACTTTATGAGAGTGCCACACCAAAGATAGTAAAATGCAATTTTAGCTAACAAATCTACATGCTTCCACAGAAAAGCTCCAGCCATCACGGAACATGTCAGCACTGCTGAGGGCCTCACACAGATTTATAGTTTTCAGTTTATGGTTGAAGAGTTATTGTTAACTCCATTGTTATAGGCTTACTGTAATTAAAAGCTCCAGTCGCACATCATTTTAACCATAACTAATAAAACCCAATGCATTCTGAGATGTGTTTTCCTGTGCTAAGCATCTGAAACATTTTCATGCTGGACCTTTGACCTACGTTAGGATAGATTTTGGAAGTAAACTGTCTGTCATAAGCTTATTTTCCTGTAATTTGCTTGGATCCACAAAATTCCTTTCAGTTTTGCTTTACTGTAGTAATACACGAAGCAAGGCAATGCTTAGAAGTTTTCCCTTGTGCATGCAACAGGTGATCATAAGCAAAGTCCTGTATCTCTTTAAGAGCCACCTTTCAACTTTCTGTGTTTCTTGTTTCGTAACTTGTAAGTAAGAATGGTTATTTTTGTTGTAGAGGGATAGACCTTTGGTATTTTGTCATGTGAATAACGCTTTTCCTCTTTTCTCTCAAAGATTTAAGAACACACACTTTTTTTTTTGGTCTTTCTACAGGTGGCTACAGATACAAATCCTACCTCAGATCATCTGAATTACTGTTTTCAGAATCTTACTAAGATGGGGCAGAGAACCTAGACAGGTGGAGAGAAAGATTTTAGCCAGCCTATTTCCCAGCGTTTTGTCAAATAACCTCAGCAGCCTTGCAGCGAAGACATACAGGATCCCACTTCTACTGACAGGTTTATGGATCTCTGTCATTTAATTCTTCAAGGTTGATCTTAGTCTCAGATACCACTAACATACAGAGATCCTAATACCAAGTGAGTATATTATGATGATATAAATATATATATTGCAAATGGTATTTATCAAGATATGATATCCACACAATATTATATCCTCTTGAAGAAGCACAGATACTATAAAAATCTGAATATAACTATGTGGAAAGCACATAGAAAACTCACATGCATCAGAAACCAACTTCGCTTCAACAGTTTGCACCTTGCAATTCATTGCAGCAACTGGAACTATGGCTCTTTGTACTACAAAGAGTTTCCCTATGTTTGAGATCATACGATGGGTTAAGTATACAGAGGGAGGAAGTCAGAAAAACAACGTGCGTGATCTGGAATAGAGATTACTGAATGGAGGGGTGTGTATAGGACTGAGAATCAACATGCCTCTGAAAGCTTCGGGAGGCATCGTGCCCAAGTTTGAAACCCCTGCATTAAAAAAGTAGAGCAGAAACTTTGGGCAGACTGCACACATTCGTTCATCCCTGACCGTACGCAAGAAAGAGGCAAACTGCACGCCAGGTGGGATGCACCTTGGCTGAAGTTCTCACCGTGCTTCTCCCCAGTGGTAGCGCTTAACCCGCTGCATCTGCAGGTTTTGCTTATTAGGTACAGCAGCAGGAAGCATTACAACTTTATTAGCAGAATGCCCAGCTTCTACATCAAAGGACACCAAGTGCACACACCCACATCCCATTGCAATTTTTAAAGCCCACCTACTGCAAACTTGTGCAGGCTGCATCAAAGATAAAAAAGAAAGAAAGAGAGAGATTTGGAAAAAAAAAAAAGAAAGAAAGAAAAAAAAAAGACTTACCAAAAATAACTGAAGTTCTCTAAAGTTGCCCTGAAGTTGAAATAGCCCAGAACACCAGTGCAGAGCCTGCCTTAAACTCTCTCTCTCTTTCCCACTCCCCCCTCTCTCTCCAGCAATTGGAAGGAGGGCTGTGCAGAAATTCAGCAAACAATTTTCCTTCTATGTCGACCGGGGCGTTCCTCTACGGGCAGAAAGGGGATGGCTAAGCCTGGGTGAGGCTTGTTGCTATCCCCAAGCCAAAGAGCGCTGTCGCAGATTACACAGCCCATGAAATCCAATCCCTTTCTCTACTCAGGCAACAGCTGTACAGCTTCAGCTGAGGCAGGAGCAGCGCGTAGACCCTGGGCTTGTTCCCGATCGGGTTTTCCATGCTGGGGGAGAGAGAGGAACGGGGGTGCAAGGGTTTCTGCAGGCTCCGTGGCTTCTCCCTGCTCGGTGCCTACAGCCGCAGGCACGAGCGCACGCAGGGTGGAGGTACGGGGCAATTTCCTCATGACCGAAAGTATATGGGATGTGGGCGCCCGTGCAAAACAAACATCTCTTTTCCTGAAATTCATTCCCAGCCCTGCTTCAGGACATAAGCAGGCAATTAACATTATATGTATTAGTAAATTCTCAGGCAAGCATGCACACAGACAGGATGCGGTCTGTCACAGCAGCATGGTTCAAGCGGGTTTCAAGGCTGCTCTGGTGGCCTCTTTAAGTTCATTTTTTTTGGTGTCACTTTTTGCCAACAGCTTGATTCTTTCCAAAAAAGCCTGAACTCTGCGCTGACAGACCTTGCACCACGTTAAGCGCTATGGTGGCTGGCAGCTTAGCACTGCCTTTGCAGCGTGTCCTGATACCAACACAAGGAGAAAGCTGCCTAGTGCCTGCAGAAATGGTTTGGCTAAAACTCACGGCCCCTCCTCTCACCTGTCGCTATTTCTCCACCCCCTGCAAAGGAAAGAAATTCGTAATACAGCCAATTCTTCCCTCCCTGAGGAATTCCTCCGGTCCTCTGTCCCTCTTCCCTGACGTTTCAAAAAAAATCACAGCAAGAGACCTCAGTCAGGGCTTCCTTGTTTCGCAAAAGCATTTGCCTGCTTGTTTGCATGCTGTCAGACAGGTGAGAGGTGAGCGAGGGTGCAAAACACAAACAGCACACAAGCAGCCCTGGGAGTGCCCCGCAATTGCTCCAGCTGCTTTGCCAATGCACCAGAGCAGAACACGAGCAGGTAAAATCCAGGCCAGCCAAAGGGACCCCTGTGTCCACACAACAGCCTCCCTTCACGGCACGGCAGATGTGCTGGGGATTTCTCTGCTACGGGCTCTGAGTGTGTTCCAGGCTCTCAAATTCTGTGGATGCCCTGTATCAGGACCCAATTTCAGAATGGGAGCACCCTGTTTCTACAGCGGGCATGTGGAAATTTGGCAGTGAAATCTGAGGGTATGGCTCTGCTTCCATCCTGGGTGTGTGCTTAATGCAGGCGCTTTGCAAAAGTGGGTCTTAACAGAACCACAGTATTTGTATTAAAGCCAACTCTGGAATGAATTTTGTGTAAATAATGGAGACTATTCTATCTAATTATATATTAATTATATAAGTCACATATATAGTATAATTAATAAATACGACATATACCTAATTAATATACACAATTTGTCTGCCTGTGAATAGTGCCTCATATAATCTGCATATCAATTACACAATTATATCATATATAAAGTATAATTTACAATATGCAATTGTATATAGTATATATAATCATGTATAATTAATACAAATATTACGTGAGGCACTGCCCAGTTCACTACCCACTACACAAACAGTTTCTTCTCGTGAGGGTGGCACCCACACTCATGACAGAGGACTGGAGGCCTCCTGAGCTGCAGTCAGCAGCAGGAAAGGCAGCAAACCGTGTCAGGTGGGGAATGGATCAAGGCGTCTCCAATGCTTAGATCATTATTTTGGCTTGCTCTGCAGCCATCCCCATTTCTATTCTCAGTTCCTGGGACTACACCGAGGTCCAGCCTTTCTGAACTATCTTTCAACATCATCCTGCCAAACAATATGTATTTTTAGAAACAGATGTGCAAAACAAGGAGCCCAGCCCGGCACCGCGGTTCCACGCAGGGACAGCCTGTTTGGATGCAGAAATCTGGCTGCCACCTCAAGAACCAGCACTGCGACCAGCAGCACTCCGGCCAGGCGCAGACCCTGTGTAACGGCAGCAGTGCGCTCTGTCCTCAACCTATGCTTTATTTAAACACTTTGCTGAATACATTGATGGGTGTTGCTTCGGTCTTTCCAGAATTTTTAAAGCCTGCATGAGACAAACCCATGGCTAAGTTGAGGGAAGCCAACTATTTTTTCCGTAAATGTGGAAGAAGTTATTATGTTCTTTTTTAAGGTATTGGGAAATCTACATTCATTGTCCCTGGCTTTTTTCCAGTTTTAGCTCAGAACTAAATGCATAAGCCCTGAGATCTGAGCAGTGCCACGCTGCTATAACTCTGCTGAGTGCAGCTGATATAGGGGAGATGTATACCCACATAACTCGAAGCCTAAAATCTTCCCTTTTGCCAATCTCAACTGAAGATCCATTTGGTAGAGTTCTGTGACTATCAAAGTACTTTAACACTATTTGCCTGACATGAATGCACGGTACTCACTTGATTTATCTTTAAAAAAATCAGTGGGATAGCACAATGTTTATCAAATCAATTACTTGTCTACTAAGCTATTAAAAATTCTACACCTAGATGGTTATTTGCAATTCTCCAAAGGATTCCAGGACAACAGAGCTGACTAATTCAGTGGGTATACTCCAGGTAACCCTTCTTGTTTCCTCTTCTTGACAGATATCTAAATATTAAGAAACTCTCTGAGTTTGGTGAGGCAATATTAAAAGTTCCTCTCAGCTCTATTGCCTTGCCAGACAGTAGGATTATATCTTGCATTTCTCTGTTTCACCTTTCCCACCCTTTCCCAGCTCCCTGTATTAAAACTTTGTTTTCTTTCCTCGGTTCAGAGGTAAGGCTGAGAGTACACAATGGAATGACACAAGCTTGCTGTTATTATTGTTATTGACATCCTGACCTGTGAATAGACTGGTATTAGGCCTGCGCATAAGGGTGTGCTGCTTTACTAGTAATTGAGGAAAAAAAAAAAAGAGGAAAAACAACAGGAATTTTATTCTGTGTTCTTTGGTCCAAAGAGAGGGAGATGAAATGTTTGGTGAGACTTGAGTAAAGCATGCTCTGAAACACAAATTCATGTACTTTATTGTGGAGGATGTAAGGCTGACCGTTTCTATTATTTTTCCTTTTTAACAATTGTAAATATTTAGAGATCTGGGGGAAAAGTCACAAACTTCCACATGCAGATAAGACTGGGTGACAGAGATCAGCTACTGGAAGTGATCTTGTCAGCCCAGCTCAGAAATGAGCTAAAATATTGTGGACCTCAGGTTTAAAGAGAAATGGGCTGCCAAAAGGAAGAAGCACCAAAGAAAGAAAAAAGAAGGGAAAACCAAGCTCAGCATGAGCAGAAGGTGTAGAGGAGCAGATGGAAGCGAATGTCAGACCAGCCGTAAGAGGAACGAATAGCCAGCTGTGGAGGGATCTGGCCACCAACTCTCAGATCAATCCCAAAGGAAGATAAATATCACATCAGTCACCAATTTGCAGACATCTCCTATGCTTTGTCTCCCATAACTCTACATTTTGTTAAGACAAAGAAATCTATATATTTTATAATCTTGTAGTTTGAACTAAAAAGGAATGTTAGCCAGCCACGCAGACTTCCTCTGAATTTCTTCTCTTCTGCGATACATAAGCTATTAATTTGATTGATTTGCTTCAACACTTCTTTGCATAAAACTCATCCAGCTGCAGGTGGGCATGTAACCTCAAAAACTGAAAGAGAGCCAGTATGGAAATGAGGTTTCATCACTGCCTCTTTTAAGAAGCCTTGGAGTTGGACTCAAAGGCCTCATTCTGAAGCTGGTCAATTCAAACGAATTCCGCCCCCCAAAAAAGTGAATGGGTGTCATTCACATATTTTGTAACCTAACTGGAATCTGTCCTCCAAACAGGTTAGTCTTGTGTTCTTTACCTCCTTTTCATCTCAGAATTTGCTTAAAAGAGGCTTCAGTGTCTACCTGCTCTTGGTGGGCTCTACCAACACTACCTGCATGTTGCACTGACAGCAAGCTGGAAACTTTACCATTTCATGTAGTGATAGGTTTCTCCTTTGTGAAGATAAACAAATGTGAACTCCACAGTATCTAGTGAGGGAGAAGGAAAAGCCAAATTCGGGCTAAAGGCCAAAAAAAGAAAAAAGAAAAAAAGAAGAAGAAGAAGAAGAAGAATTGTGCATTTTCAGAAAGTCAAATGTACTCTTCTGGGATTCCTAAATACACATTTTTTCACTTTAGTAGTTAATATTCTTGCTTATTAGAAAAAAAAATAAAAAAGCTAAATAAAAATGCTGATCTGCAACCAGCATAAATAAAAAACCTCACCACCAACAAAGAAAGCATTATTTAGAAATGAAACAAAATGAGACATTTCCAAGACCAATCCTTTCATGAACAGGAGGAGAAGAAAAAGGAAACCAATTCACTTTGGACTTCTTTTACTTTGTCCTGAGGCATATGCTCCATCTCCCTTTGTCCTCCAAATGCATTTCCATCAGCCCTGACAGTGCTGGCATTGACCTTGTGCAGCCAAAATAGCCTGGACAGAACGAACCAGAAAAAAGGAGCCAAGCACACCAAGGGCCAATGCAGCCATGGACCTGGGGGAAAACTGCTATAATTAGCAAGGCCTGTGCAGGAATTGACGAAAACCATGGTCCTTGTGGATTTGCTGCCTTCCTGCCCCCATCAGCTGCGTGTTTGCTCATATGGAGCGGAGCAGAGACGTCCCCTGCAGAGCTCCTCGCCCAGCCTGGGCTGGTGGGTCACCCAACAGAACGCGTTCCCCTCTACCAGTGGAGATCTGTCTCCAGACTGCATGCTGTGGAGGGTTTTAATTAAAGGTTAATATTTACTCCGTGTTCCCCCCAGCCATCTCATTCCCTCCTCTCAGTTGCGTTTAATTGCCCTCTCAACCAGGGTTCAGAGCTGGCTGACCCTGGGTCTTTATTATTTTACTATTTTGAAACTTGCAATATTGGACAGAAGGCAGAACCAGGAGTGTCCCTGAAAAGTGAAAATTAGTGACAAACAGCTGACAACATGCGAACAAAAGCATCTTTTCCAGCTGGAGAGATAGGTGTGATTACCTACAAATAACCTGATTGCACCAGGTGGCAATGCTCAAGAATCTGAAAAAGGAATGATTTAAAATGAATTATTTCTTTTTCTGCAATGTCATTAGACTGCCTTAAGCCCTTTTCTTTTATCACCAGCTTAAATCGGTCATTTTTCTTCAGTTCAGAAATAAGGGGAGAGGGACTAAAACCTGCCAAACTGTAAATACAACATTACCAAGTTCTGTATTTTCAAGTGACAATGTACCGAGTCAGGTATTTCTGAAGAGAAAGGTACTAAAAAGTCTTTGTGGGACATTTGTTGTATTCAATCAAGACACCTTTTTCTATCAGATTGGAAGTTAAAAGGAGGTTGCACTGATGTTTCTAGATCTGGAGTAAGAAGCAGACCCTGATAAAAATAAAGTGTAAACATTTCATGCGATAGTTCACATGCTATTGGAAAAGCAAAAATTTCAGCTGTTGTAACAAAACACATTTTGGTTGCTTCACTATGCTGTTTTTGGCTCCTTTCGTTTTTACCAGGCAGTCTATTGAAGGGTATAAACTCACTTTTTGTTGGAGCTTGTACGGTCAGGACTTATGACAAAGGCTGTTTGCAGCTGTGGAAATGATTCTGAGTGAATTCTCCCTTGTGTTTTTTTTTTTTCTTTTTGTTTTTCTTTTTTTTTCCTAAGCCTTAAAAAAGTGCTTAAACAAAAAAAAAAATCTTAAAATAAAACAGAACTGGCAAATGATCTCATTGTGTGCCCTGGGGTTTCCATGGCATTTAGCGAGCAACCACGGATGAGTACATTTGCTGAAGTGGAGCAGATAAAGCAGTAACTGGGAGCTGGGCTGGAACAATCCCCCCCCCGGCTGCGGGCTCCCCATGAAGCATGCCCTGGGTGCTGGAGGGGTGAAAACGTCCACTGGGGGCCCTGTGGTGCCCCTTTCATCTTGCTTGGGAAGGGCTGTGTGTGGGGTGGCACGTTTCTTCCCGTTAATTCCTTCTGAGATTGTTTTAACCCAGGTGCTTGCACAGATCCTGTCTCTTCTTGGATCACTTGTGCCCAACTTCATGCCCCGATCTGTGGACGTGAGCTGGCCCTGAGGATGCCCAGGTGAATGGCAAAACCAGGAGAAACTGCCTCAAACTGCCCAGCGCCAGCTCCCTTCTTAATAACGCAATCTGTCCACCTCCAGGCCATTTCGCCTTGCCGCTGCCGGTGTTAAATGAGGGTTTAATGGACACAGGGGGCCGCAGTGTGCCGGTGGCTGGCACCAACCTCTATGGAAAATGAGGGTCAGCGCTGCCGCGGTGCCATGCCGCGGTGCGCGTCGTCGGCTGCGACAGAGGAGGGACTCGGCGGTGACAATGGGGACGCTGTTCGAGGTCGGAGGTTGGCAGCGTGGCAGGATTTGCTTCTCGATGAAGTGAGCCGCTTAGCCGGTATCAAGTGTCTGCTTGTTAAGTCGAGTGATGGGGCAGATCCAAGCGTTAGAGGGCCTTGTTTTAAATAAACCACTCACTGTGCTGCGCTGGCTTACGCTGCGTAAACAACATCCACGGGAGATGGAAATTCATTTGGCTAATTCATTGTGAGGCTACGAGGTCTCCTGCTTTCTTACGGAGATGAAGATGATTTTCCAAAAAGCAGAAAATTCACCTTGAAGCCCTACATCCCATCGTACGCGGGTCTTGGGCAAGCCCACAGAATTTCTGCTGCTAAACAAAATAATTCCAGTAACATCCCTGGTGGAGACAGAATTCCCTCACAGGGGGAAAAGGCGGAAGGGTAAATAAAATCAGGTAACTTGCAAACTTATCTGACACCAGTACTTCATCTTTTTTTCATCTGAACTGGCTTGCAGGTGCCCCAGAAGGGAAACCTGTGGGATGTGGCAGCCAGGAGGGCACAAGGACAAGGCTGCTGGTTCCCTGATGGCTTCACCCCCTGGGTTTCTTAGCTCCCGCAAGTTTGCAGTCAGCTCTTTGGGCATTAAAGGCATTCAATCCCTCTTAGCATCCTGGTGCTTTGTAGCTCCAGGCCTTTTCACTCCATATTCGTGTCGCTGAAGCTGTTGAAGGGTTCCCCTCTGAAAGGCATCCTCCTCCCTGGGGCTGTACGCTACGTAAAGCAGCCCTGGTACTGCTGATACGCTGTGAAAACCTTTCCCCACCACTGCACTGGTGCCTTTGAGCTCAGCTGCCAAGCACTTGCTTGAACGAACAAACCTTATGTGCAATAATTAATTCCCCCTAATTTGATAACGATGCTAATGGCAAACAAAGTTACAGTTCAGTCCTGCACAGCACGCAGGGCTGTTGGTTCTGGCTGCATTTGTCCCTAGGTAGGAATTGCCAAAATGCGAGCAAATAACTCGCAGTGTTTTAGAAGAATTTATATATATATTGCGGAGCTTAGGCAGCAGAAGTGCTCTCATTTTCTGGTGCAAACAGAGTGAACACAGACTAAGAAGAACGGCTGCAAAGCCTGAGATGGCCCAGAGGTGGGAAGCGAAGAGCACTTTCTCTGGGAGCTTGGCAAACCAGGAGCGGCCAGCAGTGAGCCGGGCCCTTCCACCAACTGCCGTCTCACACGAGTGCTCATTTTTCTGGTATTTCTTTACTTGTGAAGAAAATTGTTTTATTTTTAAAATTAAAAAAATATATATTTCTAAGTATTTGGGGAGTAGGAGGATAATTGATTTTTAATGATTTTTCCAAAATGTTCATTAAAATATATGGAAAACCAAATCAAAAAGTAACGATAGCTTATCTTTTTCTATATCCTTTTTTCTTCAATTTGTTATTTATCTAAAATTATTGTATTAATTAAAAGAATGCCAAGAGATACCTAGGCTGGCCAGTGAAAAAATAGAACAGCAAAAAAGAAGGGAGAGGGGATGTTGCTTTGCTGCCTTCTACATTGCATTGAGTCAGCTTAATTACACGGTTGCTTTGTTTAAACACCTTTCTTTAAAACACGAAAAAGTCTTCTTAAAAGTTTTTTTTTTATTTAAAATGAGTACTACTATGCATAAACAGGTGAGACAGAAATTATTGGGGGATTTTTTTTTAAATGTATTTTTCAGCCACTGCTATGTTCTTGCTCAAGGAACTAAAACAGGTGCCTGTGGCCCTGCTGGCAGCTGCAGCATCCTGCACGGAGCAGCCCCGCGTGCTCCCCGGCTGGGTTTGTGAGCGGTGGGGGTGACTCGGGGAACCAGCAGCTCTGTTCCCACTTCATGCTAAATCAACACGATTCATCCTCTGCTGATAGCACCCTGTACATGGAGAGGTTCTCACCCTATAGATTTCCAAACTCCAAATCCTGGTTTCAGGAAACTATTGTTCTGAATGCAAATACACAACAGAGGAAGGTGTGCGATAAGGAAATAGAAGGGCAGAACTGTAATTAGCATCGGTCCTGTGCTTAAGTCTGATCTGTCACTCCTTAATGAAGGTCTTTGGATGCATGGAGAGAGGCACGTCAGCCTTCAAGCAGCATCCACACAAGATAGGGATGCTGAATGTGCCTGCACCCAGCACAGGTCCCTCAGGCAAAGCAGCGGGGGCTCAGTCCCCGGGGCTGCCCGTGCACAAAGCACAGCTGGGTCACCACAACGGGTGCAGCAGGAGCAGCCTCAGCCCCTAACACAGCACGACAGAGCTCAGTGACGCTGCCTTATTTATTTGGATTCGACGAAAGTTTACCCAGGCATTTACTTACAGCAATAGAAGGGCTCGGCGCCTGGTGATAAACTGCTGCCTGAAGCCCATTTCCATCTGTAATTGTTAGCACAGCTGATGATTGTCCCTCGGTTCACGAAACCACCCGTTATTCTGGGCTCTGCTTCATGACTCAGCTCCTGAGAGCTATTTCGAGTGGCAGAGGAGACAAGCTGCCAGGCTGGCATCCCCTTCTGCTGGCTGGGTGGAAATAGGATGTGGCTTCGCACGACATGGTGTTTTATCTGCCCCGACAAAAGAAGTGTGTTCCTGCTCTGCGAGCCGTCTGAAGGGATTACGCTGACTGAAGCCATAATCGTATGCTCTGATATTGTTAATGTATTATAAATGGTCCATTATTCATCCGCATGAGGAAAGCCAGAGGAATGGAAAATTAAAATGCGAAACTAGCGAGCACAAAAAAATGAGCGAGTGATTCATGCTGTGTGGAAAATGGGCCTCACTGGGTGTAGGTCGGTGGTGCTGTTGAAGTTAAGTCCTGCACCGGGGGCTAATAATTTAGCTCATTCACAGCAACATTTGTCTCCCTCTCAGTCCTGAAAAACGCACGAGTAAAAACAGCACACAGAGCCTCCGTGAGACTTGGTCCTCCTGCTCTGTTCCCTCGTGCCCTTCAGCCCTCCCTGATGGCAGAGGGATCTTCTCCCCAGAAGCCTTTGGAGGCACTGGGAAGTCAACTACCTGAAAATTCAGAACTGGCAAGGATCGCAGGAGTGAAACATCCCGAATGCCCAATTAGCCAGCTTTATTATCATATCACGTGTGGTCTCTGTGAAAATCTAGCCACATCTTGCAAGCTCAGAGACCATCAAAAAGATGCTGCATGTGTACACTCGGTAATCAGGTTATTAGAAACCCATGAGGAGGCTCCTAATGTGAGTCACGCTATCCAGGAAGATATGAGACAGAGCAGTCAATTCACTGTTAAAAAGGAGCAGGAGCCTAGTGCAAAATCAGCAAATCCAGGCAACCGTGGATATTGCAGACAAGTTTGAACAGTGTTTTATTTACAGTCTCACAAATGCCTAAATCTCAGCAGAGCTGCAGATCTAACTCTACGCTGATTTGGAGGAAGGAGGTGCCAGTGACAGCTTTGAAGATTTATTTGCACTTCGTTGCACCCACCCAACTTTTCTGTAAGCTTGAAGGGAGGGGGACCAAGGGCTGTGAGATGGAGGAGCAAGACCGTGGCTGAAATGGTCTTGGGCAACTGCATGGAAGAGAAGCCTTTGGGAGATCTTACAAGACAGCTTGGAAAAGAGATTAGATTCAGGTACAGCGTTAGTTTCTCATTTTCTTAGTTTACATTTTTTTAATCCAGGGGAGCTTTTGACTTCTAGCGACAGAACATGTTATAACAGAGCAGCGCTGCAGAACAGCCCTTGGGGTGTCTACAAAGCAGAACAGGTTTGGGAATCAGCAGCATAGGCCCACTGTCATCACCCAGTGATATGCAAAAAGGGAAAAGTCACCCTGCCAGAAGTTACCTAGAGCCTCAATAGCCAAACAACCCACGAATTTCAAGAAACAGACATTTTATGAAAACCAAACTGACCAGGCAACAGGCTGAGCAGGAGAGTAGTGATGGTGACAATGCTGGAGTATGTGCTCCTGATAACAGCACTGTGATACACAGCAGCCTGATGCAGCCTTTCCTTCCTGGCCACTGTAAGATTCTCTTACCTATCTACCTTAGTGCAATGAGCCTGTTTCTTTTTTTTTTTTTTCTTTTTTTTTCTTTTTTTCCACTTAAAAATTCTCTGATTCTGGCCAGAACATGTCCCTGCAGAGAACGCCCATCTCCTGGGGCAGAACGGGTTGGCAGCAAGTCAGCCCCTGCTTGGGAACAATCCCGCAGATTGCTGAGCTGGAGAGAGGAGACAGTGGACAAAAGCCATGGCAGACATCACTGCGATAGCTGCTGGAGAGATGAGGAGTAGATGCAAGTGGGACCTAGATAAGGATCGGCTGAGAAGAGCACATCTTCACCTAGACTGAGTGAGGAGCAAGGTGGAAACCTCCTGAGCCCTTGGAGTGCAGAAGAAGCTGGAATTTATTGTGTGGAGCAAGGAGGGAAGAAGTCGAGGAGAGCTGGGTCTGGTGGGAAACAGTCCTCTCAGGTGTGTGGCTAAGATTAGCTCCTCATGCATTTTCTGTCCACAACACTTGTGTTTCCACAAATTGTCTAGCACACAACTTTATAGAGAAGAGTCTGGATGAAGATTTTGAACACATATTAATAGTAAGTATAGAAATTGGACTGTAAAATCTCATGATGGTCAAACAACGCAATTCCATTTTAGACTGTGAGTGCTCATAGCACAAATTAAGACTGACCAAAGTACAGAGGAGCCCCAGCTGGAGCTATCAAAACTACTGTTATTTCCCTGGAAAGCGTGGAAATCTATGGCTGCTCATCAAAGCTGCTCAGCAAATAATTTTCAGCCATGGGAGCTTTCCGCTTTTAGGTGGCACTCTGCCAGTAGAAAGCAAGGTGGTGCACATCAAAAATATTGTTAATTTTGACTGCACCTGTTGACCCTGACCCTGTGGCAGATGGAACATGTCATGCATTTCATAACGCCTAAATAGTGTGTGACTCCGCGCAGGACGGACTGCAGGGCTGTCCACAGCACGATTCACTGGAAGTCCACCTCTTCTCCTATACCTACACATCTGAAAAGGCAGCTGACAGCTGATTTTGAACGCTTTGCTCCTTCCTGGGGATCCTGCAGCCTTTGTATCCTTTTATCTTTAGTTTAAATCAGCATTCTTTCTATTTAATTTGAGAATAAGGATGTCCCCCAGGTTTAGGCTCACCCGTGAAGTTTAAAGCTCTGCACATCTCATCAGCGATCACAAGCAATGAAGGACGGAGTGCAGCTGGCAGGAATGAGGTTGCAGTTACGACTTATGCACTAAGTCGCACCTTTCCTGTAACCTGCAGGCTGCGTGAGCTGTGCGTGCTCCAAGCCTGGAGGGTGTCAGGCTGTTTGCTGAGAGCCAGCGTGGGCAGATGCCTGGATTAGGGCTTTTCCATGGTCCTTTGAAGTACCCATACATGATGAGCAGCACAAACTACTAGAGAGTTGACACCCTCAAGCAAGGACAGACTTTTATTCTGAAAAATCTACTTAAATCCAATCTGCTGCTGTGTAATGTATATGCCAGAGGGACAAAATATGGTGTAAAATAAGATCTCAGCAAACTGAGATCCAGCTTACATATTTGGCCTGCTTAATCCAAGGATGAAAATAATTACACAGAGTTAGTCTAAGCAATCCCAGAAGGATTTGAGCATGTGAAATATAGTCATTGCGATGAGCGGAAGGAAGGGAGAGCTACACCAGTTTCACTTCCCCTTGGCTTCCTTTGACTCGTGTGTGAATTTGGCCCAGAAAACTGTCTGGCACTGGGGCTGGTGATCATTCATCCCTTCTATTTGCACAAGAATGTGGGAAGGGCTTAGAAAAAGCTCCTCTTCTCCCATCTGGGGGCCTGGGTGGGTGCCAGTTAAGTCCAATGATTCATAACCATTTCAAGAAGCTCCTTGTCACTCTATTCTGCAGACATTTGTAAAGAAAGCAAACATACATGCCACAGCAGCACGTAGGTTGCTATGTCGGGATGGGGGGGGATCTGACTTTCCGCCGTTTGTCATAACAGCAGTGGCAGGAGAAGGAAAATAAAACCAGCTTATCATCTTAGCACGCATCCAGCCCCAGAGGCTGGGGGAAACGAAAGCGAAGAGATGTAAGGCACAGGTGGAAGCGCTGGATGCGGTGTGTGCTCGGAGGAGCAAGGAGCTGCATCCTCAGAGGGCACCGGAGCCCTGCGCGATGGCGAGGAGAAAAGCCAGCGCCTACCTGGGTGCCGCGGGCAGCTCTCCGTCCCCGTCTCCCCGCCGACAGCCGTCCCCGCTGTGATGAATGAGGTGCTTCGGGTCATTCATGGGGCCCGGTCCCCGGGGTGGGGCGGTTTTGGCCCCAAACCCCGCCTCGCATCATGTGAGCCGCTCGTGGCCAGGGCTTCCCAAAGCCAACTCCCTTTGCCCGCGTTCCTGCAAGCCTTCGTGAGCTTCTCCGCGTGCCGGGCGGCAAACGGCAGCCAGCCCGCCTCGCCTTTGAGCCTTCGCCAGGGCTTTGTTTGTTTTCTCTTCTGTTCAAAACATTCCTTGTGTCTCCCTGCCTCGCTCAATTAGCTACAATGCTCAGCTTCTGCCGTTTTTAAGCAGTGCCTAAACAACAGCCGGCCAGATGTAGAGAGACTTCGGTATGGCTGTGCTGGACAGGGAAGGTGCCACTCTGCCTGTCCCCGCTGAGTGTGATGGGTTCATCCCGGCGGTGATAAACCTGAAAACAGCAGTAGGGAAGATGTGGTGGTTTGGGGTTAATGACTAGAGTAGGGCTGGTGCCTCGGTCTTGCAGTGCCCTGCAGCCCACACTACCACGTTTTTGTTCTCTGAATTGAGGAAAGATCTTAACAATACCCGCAGTTGCAGGAGGGGTGGCAAGGGCACAAAGGGAGGATGACACTGCAGACAAGGGAATGCCTCCGAGGGGTCCTCAGCAGCCAGGAAGGGTGGGAAGCCTGAGAAAAAGGCAGCTGGGGAACAGGAGGAAGCCCTCTGGGACGACTGGGGAGGAGAGGTGAGGAGAAAGACAGAAAGGTCGTGCACAGGCAGGTAGGTCAGAAAGAAAAGTGGCCTCGGATATTTGGAGCAGTTCCATCAGATGGACCTCCAAGATGTGTTTCAGAGGTCTGAGTGAGCTGGACTATTTTCACATCCCCATGACTTGCTTATCTTTACCTATCGCAGTGCAGTCTGTCCGGGGGTTAAAACTGCAGTTTTCGACCATGTGGCAGGCTGTTGTAATCCATCTCTATTACATAACCCAGCAAATATTCTGCTAAAGTTCAGTTACATTGCAGGGCTGGTGATGGCGAGGATCAGATTCTCCTTTACAACTTCTTCCCCTTTGGAAATCAGGGCAGTGACACGCAAGTGGCAGCTTTTCCTCTGCTTGCCAAGCCCAGTGAGCAGGAAAAGGCATCGTGTTCGCCCTCATAGTGGGCACGTTCTGCTCATCGAGGAGCAGGTTGGCGTTTCTCCTTCCTCTACTCACTCCCACTGTGGGACAGAGCAGGGATTAGAGTGTATGAGACAAGCACGGCACAGGTCGAAAAAAGAAAGGGGACCAGTGTAGAAGGGAGATAAGTTATCCTTAGCCTGAGTTAGGTGGAGTCCAGCTGCTCTTGTGCTGTTTCAGTAAGGTCACTCTGGAGTAAGAGCGGACACAAAGAGGAAGGGAGGGTGACAAGAAAAATCTTGTTATTTAGCCTCTTCCTGAGATGTTTTATAGGTTGTTTGACATATAATTTCATGACTTTTCACGGAAAAGCTTTTCTAGGATGTTTTTGTCCTCCTCCCTTTAATGCTACTGCTGCCTTTGTGGTGATGCGGGACCTGTGCAGCGCTCCAAGTCTCATATTTTCTCCTGCTCCTCCTCATCTGTGTAGGGACTGGAGCCCAACCCTGCTTCTCTCTTCTCATTAGGATTCCTGGCCTTTCTCTGTAATACAGACAGCAGCTGCTGGAGGCTCAAAAACTCTGACTGTTGGTCCAGATCCCCAATTGCTCTGCATTTTAAAACAGTTTGGGTTCCAGCTCCTTCACACTTGGCTGCTGAGACTCACCTTTTTTCATCTTTTTCCATACCTTCTGTTCTAGTCCTTTTTGTTTTCCTAATCTTTGCTTTATCCCCCACTTACTAAGGCTTTCTGTGGCCCAACTACCTCTTCCAGTTAGGCTAGCGTGAATGTAGGATAAATCTGCAGGTGTAATTGGGATTGTAAGATAGGAGATGACTATACATTCCAACAGCTGGAGCCAAAACCAATGCCACCACCGTCAGCATCTTTCTTGCTGTTGTTCCTAGTATCAAAGAGAGACCGTAGCCTGGGAATGATGATATGAATCATCAGACTTGCACAATGTCCCTACTTCTACCATCTCCAGATACTTTACAGCCATTAATTAAATATAGGAGCTCAATAACGAGGAGGGTATTCATTTTCAGGGTGAGGCATTGAGAAGGCAGCAACGTTGTCAAAGGCACATATCAAGGGTCTAGCCTTGCTTTGTGGTGAAGTCCCCCATCGATTATATTAACTCACAGTCAGCAATAGGAGTCAGCAGAACAGCACCCATATCTTGTCTCTGTGCTGCCAGAACACTGATCCCCTGGGAAAATGGGTGCCTTAAAAATGCTAAGTTTTCTCTGTGTAATACAGAATAAAATTTGATAAGCTGTATCGAATTTGGGGTCAGTAGAAGAATCCTTTCTTGTTATTATGTTAATGTGGCAGTAGAGACCTTTACAGAATGGAAACTGTACTCTCAAATGAGAATTTCTGGGGCAAACCACCCCATGTAGTAGCACTGGCTTCACTGAGGGCTCTCACATTTCCTCTTCCAGGCAGTGACAGCAAGATTTGCAATACCCGAGGAGTCTGGAGTGGTTTCACCCCTTTCATACTAGTGCTGAGTCTCAGTGGGAGTTACTGACGTTGATCATCAGTCCAATGAGAGCGCTGCTTCAGTGTGACCAGACCTTGAAAACAAAAGCGTAGGGAACCTGGTCTGTTCTGTACTCATGCACATTCACAGCACATCTCCTGCAGTATGTTAAAGCATGCTGCTTCGTGCTGCGTGTCACGAACTTTAAAAAAAAGGAATAGAGAATGAGTTTGGAAGAAATTCCCAGGTTATTCAGTGCATCTGCCTTCTGCGCCCTAAGAAAATGATGAAGCATATAAGGCTGTTCCCTTTATTTCTTTTTGGTGCCTAGGTGTGCTCTCACAGTGAGCTAATACACTGGTCCATCCCACCTGTGCATTTCATAGGAAAAATTCCATGTTGAGGTGAGATGGAAAATTCTATGGTGGTGAAAGGGAGGTGAAGCAGTTTTGTGTCTTTTCTTTTACGTATTCTATGTGCAGCACTGAGTACATGCTATAATTTACAATGACTTTGCCAGCATAAATTTACTAATATTTCACCCACAATAATTTTACCAACTGGACACATATTTTTTTTCCAGCCTGTTCTGGCAGAGGAACTCACACAGATAGAAATCTGATGGTGCAATTGTACTAAAGAAAACCCTGCAAGCACAGCCAGGACTAATTACTCTAACCTCAGACCTGGCTGCTGTCCACACGACGAGGCTCTGTGCCGGCACATGGACTAGCAGAGTTTGTAGAGGAAGAAACTAATGGAGAAACAGGAATGAAAGGTTGTGCAACCTTTATGGCCCCAAAGATACTTCAACATACAACGAAGATGTTATGCCAGTAAGTTTGGGTCCGTAGATACTACTATTTAGTAAGCCCATAGGGTTAAGCCTAGAAAAATGAGGATCTTGAAGACACTTTAAAATTCATCTGTATCTTGTAACCAAGTAAAGTTATGTAATTGCCTGTGCTGACGTAAAGACAGGGATGTAACCTTGAGAGATGGCTATTCCTTTGGTATTTGATAGATTGGTGGTGTTCATTTTCCAGGATGAATGGGCTCCAGCATGGGTTGCACAGGGTGGATGAAGCTCCCTTGTAAGGAGGAACAGCTCCAGGTGCCTTTTCTGTGGCAGCAACACTGTCAGTTATCCCCTCCCCTGCCCCTGCTGACCACCTTATCCCCAAAGGTGAGCTCCAAGTGGGAGCAGGGTGAAAATAGCCCTCTGGCAACCTCACTGCCAGCCAAAAACCCATGGGGATACCACACCACTAAATATCACAGCCCCGAGCATCCCAGGGAGTCAGGCTACCAGAGGTGACTGTGGTAGGGATGGGGTGTTGATGGGCACAATGGGGCACGGTATCCAGGCTTCTTGTGCAGCCGCTCCTTTGTATGGACAAGTGCATCCCGGCTGTTTGCTGGCTGTTTGTCTTGGCAGCAAGTCCCCACAGGGAACCGAGGGTGTCATTTATCCCCAGCATCCACAGCCCTCACCAGAGCGAGCAGCAAGAGCTGGCAGGGGGCTCTCCCTGGCCTTTGCTTCACATTCCTCCACCTCTCACACAATAGCAAGGGTCCTGCAGAAGAGACCTCTGCCAATTCTCTGTCTCTTCCTTGTAGTTTTGAAATGCAGCAGTCAAGAAAAATCATGTTTTTCAGCCGGTTTTGGTTTGCTCCCAGGGCATGTCCGTTCCTCTCGTGAATCAGAAGCGGTGGCAAACACAACGTGCTGTGCCTCTGTCGGGTACATACCATCCCCATTCCTCGCTGTTAGATGGAGAACAGCAGCACGGTTTATTGCCCTGTGGATGGACAAAGAGAGCCTTGTTCCCTGTGGGACTCTGTCATGCTGATGTTTCTTTTCCACTTGGCGCTTCCATGTCACCAAAAGAGCCGGTGCGCACCCATTGGACATAGAAGTGCGAAATTAATAACCAGAAATAAAAACTCGTGAGATGGCTCTAGGGAGGGAGAACAGAGAGAAGCCAGAGGGATGCAATTTACTGCGCCTGATTCACCGTGCTGGCAGGGCGCTCTCCGCCAGAGCCAAGTGAATCAGATCCTCTTTCAGTCTCTGCTGGCACCGTAGTTATTTTGGTGTCACCATGGATAAAAGGAGCTTATATTTGGGAAGCTTTTTTAGACAGACAGTGAGTTTAGACACATTGACGTGTGCTCTGAAACTGAAACGGCCTGAGTCATCCTAACGTTACACTGGCTGAAATAAGTGAAAAAATGGGGAAAATTAAATAGAGTGGGATGTCAGGTCAGAGCCTCTCCCGAGAGCCAGGGAGGTTGCTCCTTGCCCATGCTGGGAGCCTGGCTCCTGCAGGTTTTGTTTATCTCTCTCTTTTAATGGGGCTGGAGTAGACGCTGTTGCAGCTCGTAGACAAACATCTTGAGAAAATTTCTAAGAAAAAATGCAGCTCCGCTGGCATTTTGTCTTGGGTCCTTTAAATTTGTGTGCCGCATTCAGCAGCTCTTAAGACAGAGTGGACACCCAGCCCTCAAAGTGCCTTTACCATCACAGATATAATAGCAGAGAAGAAGGGATTTATTTGAGCTGTTAATGTTTTTTGAATGTCTCAGCTTGCAGTGGAGTCCTGCCCATGGATTTTCACAGCTCTGACCTGTATCATGAGAGCACGTGTGTGCTGTTCTCACACAGTGCAAAGATGAATCTGGCACCTGAGAAGCAGCAATGTTGTGGTTCAAATGCCCATTCAGCAAACTCCAAAAGTACGTATCTTGTTTTGACCCTTTGCTCCAGTCCTGTGGCCATCAGGAGGCCATCAGGAGGTCATACAAACCTTCTCAAGTGAGACACTGAGCTGAGTCTTTTAAAGACTGACATTACTTTCTGGGAATTTGGGCCAGGCCCCAAACAAGATAAAGAGCAAGTGTAGAAGACGTTTGTGCTAAAACCTTTATATTTTAGGATTAGGCCAATTATCACAGTTTGCTGGTGCAGACATTTTCTTCTCCTACTTATTTGTTGTTCTGACTCAAAAATTATCCGTGGAAAACATTGTCTCAGCATTCATCAACAACTGCAGAATGCTCCCGGCATCCTCCAGATGTCAGGTCTGAGTGCAAGCTTGTGCTTGCCTGGCTAATAAGGAAAACTAGCAAATTTTTGTTTACCTGTTTCCCACCTGTATTATCATGACAGTCAGCTAATGCAAGGGCAGATGAACGTAGCCAGCAGAGACAGCAGCTTACGAAACAAGCCTATTTTTAACAAGCTTCCCTTCCATGCTGCGGAGGAAACAAGGGATTTAATATGCGCTTCTTGATGTGGGATTCACTGTGTGGTTTTCCCCACCCTTGTTCAGACGAGCCTGCCTCATCGCCAGGCTAAAACCCCTTCTGTCTTTCTCCTGGACTTGGCAGGCTTTCCCAAACTCACATCACATGCTCCAGGCAGCCAGCCAGCCTACCTGTCTGAGAAAAACAGACCTGCTTTTCCCTGCCGCACCCTGACCTCTGAGGATGATAACCCGCTGGCAAGAAATATCAGCAATAACTGTTTGGAAAACAGACGCCTGTCAAGTTTCGCATGCAACCGGCTTTCCCTGCCGCCTCCCTTCCCAGCGTGGCCCTCAATGGCCACCGGGATGCTCCCCTTGCCCGTGACCCACCACAGCATCTTTTCACACTGCTGGAAAACTGGTACCAGAGAGATCCCAGCCCATGTTTGTGGCATGGTAGCATGCTGTTTCCTGAGCAAGAAATACCCAAAGCTTTTTGCTAATTACTGGGGAAAGCCTGGAGGGTGGCGATGTGGAGCACTCTGCTAGTGTTAAACTTTTATTTGTTTCTATCAGGTAGCACCTAGAAGTCCCAACAACACGTCTCTGATGTGGAATATAGTAAAACCCATTAAACTAGTTTATTTTCTAAGTAAATAAACCTGTGCAGGCAGAGAATCAATAGGAAAATGATGCTGAAAGAAAATCTTTCCCCCAAAACTTACATTTAGTATATTTTGAGAAAATCAAATGAAATTACTGTCTGGGTGTAGCCCTGAAATATTTGCTATGATCTTGCACCAATTCAATTACCTAATCTAAACACCAGGTAAGCAGCAGAGGGTTGTGTTGTATCTTTTCAATGGGTGGAGAGAAATGACTTATTCCTTGAGTCGGCTCCTTCATGTCAACAAGGCAATTCAAGCAGTGAGATACTACTTTGTCTACTGGGAGTCTGGCAAGCAATCTATGACTTTCCATTGTTGTGGAAAATATAATCCTAAATTATTTACTACAGAAAAGCAGAAATAATCAGGCATATTTAAAAAAATACTCTCCACTTTTTGTCTATCAAAATGTTTACAGACTGTGTTTTGTAGATAACAACTTCTTCTACCAGAATAAATAGCGAGCAAATTTATTGCAAAATGTAAATAAACATAGATTTGGTATGTTTTAGGAAAAAAAAAAAAAAAAAGATACTGTAGAAATTTCAGATTCTTGGCATTTTTGTAGACACAGCCTTAAGACTACTAGTTGCTTATTTTAAAACAGGATAATCTGTGCATAAACTAAAGAACAGAGTTTTAATTTATTGATATGCTTCTGCCAGCTAAGAACTGGTTTTCATTACTCTTTTGACTCATTATTGCAATCATCACTGTTCTGTTTCAGCAATATTTTACATTCAAATGTATATATTTTCCCCTTTAAAAGAGGGGTTAGATTTCTAATTTCCTTCTGCTCTGCAGTAGGGAAACACAAGAAAAAAAAATGCCCTTCTTCCAGAGTGCTGTATTGTTCAGCCAACAGATTGAATACAGAGCATAGGACACATTGAATTTGCAAACACACACTATGCAGCACAGCTTTTAGCTAGTGAAAATGCCAGGTAGATTGTATCATGCACCATATCCTGCCAGTCACTTCCTAATCGCTATGAGAAATGAAGGGCAAGCATGTGAATTAAGGCATGCAATCTGAAAGAGTTAATTTAGACACAATTGAATTTAATTTGTATACAAAGTCAAAGGCTTCCCCAAGCTTAGCTTCAGCATAATGTAGGCACCGAGGAAAGTTTAGAGGAGGCTTTTCTTAACACTATTTTTCCTTATCTGATTCATGCAGCATCAGAGAAAGCCACACCCTAGAAGCTGCAGGGTTTGCCTCGGCGGTTGATTCGCAGCTAGCAGAGCACAGAAAAGCAGAAGCAGAATACAGAAAAGTATAGAAAATGTAAGCCCACCACTGGCTGGAGATCCTGGCCAGTTAGGAAGAACTAGATGAAAGCAGTCACACATCTTGGTAGATTATGGTGGTACAGCAATAACAAGAGAGGAAAACTTTGTCTTTGCAGAGGATCCCAGTGCAGAATCAGTCCCAATCCAGAGGAGGAGACGAAGACTTTGTGACTCTGTGCTGCAGGAAAAGTGCAGCTAGACTGAAACTAAATGCTGACACACTCCTTAGCCTCTCCGTGAATATACATCCTCGGATGCCAACCAGATTATTCCGGGCTGCCCTGCATTGCATTATGCCTGACTGATCACTGCTTGCAGAGCTGGAGCTTCAGGTCATTGCAGAGAGAGAAAAGGAGTGATGTGGATGTTCCTAGCCGAGCCCAAAGACACTCAGGGAGATTGATGAAGGATACCCGGGCTGCCCGATTGGCTGCTGCGCTCCCCGAGCTCGAGTTGAGAGGGCAAACAGAGAGAGCGCAGCAGCCTCCCAGGGACGGAGAGAGCCAGGAGAGCCCCGGGGGGACAGGAGCCAGAAATGGCAGGGCGAGTTTCTGCACGCTTCCCTGGGAGAAAGCAGGGAGGTGGGCAAGGAAGGGGAGTGGACCCCTGGATTTTTCCCTCCTGCGAGGCAGGGCCAGGTCCAAAGCCCCCCAAAGCCAGCAGAAGGGATCCCACTCATCTGCCAATGCTTAAAAATCATACACTTTAAGTCTGTTCTCCCAGCGAAGGAAGGGGCTTGGGACCCAGCCTGAGAATGAGATTCATCTCATTTTCCAACCCGAATTTCCAAGGATGGAAAAGAGCAAGATATAAGTTATATGAAACTCTTTAGTGCTGCACTTATTAAAATGCTCGGTCGTTTATGCAAATGCAAATCAGGCAAAGAAATCCCTAAACCCCTCCATGCTTTTCATTAGTAATTTTTATAAAACATGGGAATTGTGCTGCCCATTCCACATGCAGCCAGCCCAGGGCCAGAAACAGCTGCTGTGCAAGAATGTGCACTAGGTCTGATCCAGTGCCCACTGAGATTAGTGAGACCAGCCTTCCTGATCCTGGTGGGAGCTGAGGATAAAAGTCAGCAACCAGCGCAAGCCAAGAAGTGAGTATTGCTAGAGGCAGGGAATGTGCCCGTACTGGCACCCCTGTTTCCTGTTAGTGACTATTACAGTGGTATTGGTAAGGAAAATGGGACAGGAAGGGGCTTCAAATCTTCCTGATAGAGCTGGATGGTAGGGAGTGCCCCTATCACAGGCATTTCAGGGCCAGGACGGTGCACATGTGACTGCACTGCTTCTGGCACTCAGGTTAGCTCATACCCAGTCCTCATGTCATCTTAATGGGCATAATCCCCATGACACCAGTTTGCTGGTCCCAGCCAGGACTGGGGGGATTCAGTGCCTCAAAGAGCACAGGCGTGCTGACTGCCACCAGAAGTGGGGTATGTGGACTTCTGAGGGTAGGGTTCAACTCCCATGACTCTAGACATCTACAGAATAAATGTCTGCACCCTGTGTCCTGCTGCAGCCAAAGGGCTATAGTCATCCAACCTTATGCTGGTGTTAAGAGACTATTCTTGACTTTATTGTCTGTACAGACCTCAGAGCCTACAGTCTCGACTCCATGGCTGTAAAACCTGGACACCCTGACCTGCCCAGAGGGCCCAAATGCCAAGATGGATGTACCTACACCGCAGGTACTTGCAGTCAGGTGAGAGGAATTCCACCCAAGGTGTTTGTGGGACTGTAGATGCCTGATGCAGGAGATCAAAAGACAGGACTGAAGTTTGTGTTAAATACACCAGCCCAGATGAACAATCTGTCACAGTGCAGGGCCAGGGCCTGTGCCAGACACAGCCTCTGCTGTAGGAAGGGAGTGCAAGGTCACAACTCTTGCTTGTGTGGGTCAACAACGCTCTGCCCCTGTGTGTCCCTCACACCTACCTGGACCTCAAGAGGGCTTGAGAAGAGGATATTTACCATCTCAGCACAGTCTATCGAGGCACCATGTGGGTAGGAGCGGTAGTAGCAGTTAATAAAATATTTCACTTTTCACATAATAAAATAATTCACTGGAACAGGCTCCCCAGGGAAGTAGTCACTGCACCAAGCCTGTTGGAGTTTAAGAAGCATTTGGGCTGTGCACTTAGTCACATGGTCTAATATTTTGGGTAGACCTGTGCGGTGCCAGGAGTTGGACTTGATGATCCTTATGGGTCCCTTCCAATTCGGGATATTCTATGATTCTATGATTTTATGATTCTATGATAAATTAATAAATATTCTGCTAGAGAATTTATATTCTGCTACCTATGCCTGATGGCATAAATCCCTGGATGGCAGAGCTAGTCCAAAGCCCTACCACTTGTCACAGATCGAGCATGGGGCAGATGAATAAGAACATAGAGAGAAATGACTCAGGGATTTTCTGTGCGCATAGGATGAACTTTCTCTGTATTTACAGAACCAGCTGATCAGGAGAGTGGTGTGGCATCTGACAAGTGAATTATTCTTAGTGCAGCACAGGAATTAAAAATACATGTGTCATTTCCTACTGTTGACAGGCCTTTACAAATTATGCTTTTGAACATAGTAAAATATTCAGTGAAGATGAGAACAGTTCCAGTAAAAATGCACACGCAGGCATGCGCACTCGTGCACACACACAGAAAGTAGAGCAGCTCAGCTGGAAGATTCCCCTTATTTACTCATTTCAGCCATGAGATTTCACCTACAAAGCCAAAATACTTCTTGGAGCATGTCCTTTTTTTGGTTAGTTTTATTTTTGCCTGTAATATCAGTACTGAATTCCCACAGAAAGCAGAAACTTTGCAGTATAAGAAATGCCATGATATGTCACCATCTGGCCCAGGAAGCAGCAAGGCAGGACCAGGAAGAGATCCATAGCTGGGAACTAGATTGAAATGAAGTTTTGGGGCTTAAAGTATGACATGTTCAGAAATTATTCTAGCACTGGGCTGCCATACACTCCAACTCTCTGCTTGTGCTGCTGTCTAATGCTGAGCACACACACACTCCGGAGGCACCTCATTTTTGTTGCCCAAGAGGTTGGATCTGCTCTGGCATGTACCCACAGCTGTCTGGTGGGAGAAGCTCAGTCTTCCTGGACTCCTGCGCCTCCTCAGCCCTGGATCTCTGCTGGATCTCCAGAGATGTTAGGTGTCCTTGGAGCATGCGTAATCCACACTAGCAGATCTGGGTTTCTCAGCCTGTTGTGGTTTAGGGTGGTGCCCGATTTTAAAATAGCACTCCAGTGTGTGGGGCACTCTCCTGGAATGCTGATGGTCCAGGCCCAACTCGCTCTCTGTTTTGCGAGGGTTTAGATCCACACCTTCCTTAGCTCAGAAGAACCAGATAAATGAAAAAAGGGCAGTCTGGAAAGCATTGTCTGTTGGGGCCTGCTCCTGCGGGGGCTCTCCATGGGCCGCAGCCTCCTCCAGGCCACATCCACCTGCTCCACCGGGGGCTCCTCCCCGGGCTGCAGCGTGGAGATCTGCTCCGTGTGGGACCCACGGGCTGCAGGGGGACAGCCTGCTCCACCAGGGGCCTCTTCACAGGCTGCAGGGGAACTGGTGCTGTGTGCCTGGAGCACCTCCTGCCCTCCTGCTGCACTCACCTTGGGGCCTTCAGGGATGGTTCCCTCACATTTCCTCACTCCTCGCTCTCCCAGCTGCTGTGGTGCAGCAGGATTTTTTTTTTTCCCTTTCTTAAATCTGCTTTCACAGAGGTGCAAACAACATCACTTACTGGCTTGGCTCTGGCCAGCAGTGGGTCCCTTTTGAGCAGTCTGAAACTGGCCCTTATCTAACATTGGGCAGCTTCTGGATTCTTCTCACAGAGACCACCCCTGCAACCCCCGCTACCAAAACCTTGCCATGTAAACCCAATAGAGCCCATCCTCCCCAGCCCTTCCCAGCCTTCCTGCTGGTCCCCACAAGTATTCTCAACCTGTGAATACAGCTGAGGCTACATTTTCCTGAGCATGTCCTTTCTCTGTAAAACCCAAATGCCTCAGCCTCTGAAGATGTCCTCCCTCCATTGTTCATTATGTCTAACCAGGTGGAGATGCCCTCAGGGCTGGCAGCTGGGTCTAATGGCAAATGTGTCATGGAAACATCCACAGATGACAGAAGAATAGGGAAAAGCAATTGCAATGTGCTAACACTCCCCTAAGGGGCTGTGAATGAGTACAAGATAAAAAAAGACAATAGCAGGCCTTTCCCGTGACATTTTGTACCCAGAAGAGTTGCACCAGGGGAAGAACAGCCCCTGGTGCAAGTACCCCATGGGTTGTAGATGGGAAAACTGCCTGTCCTGGGGCCTTTTTCCAACTGCTGCTCTGTGTCCCTTTGCTGCTTGTCATGACTTTGCTTCACGAGACCAGGCTGCCTTGGCCATGGCATGACAGAGCTGCAAGGCCAGAGCAGACCGCCAGCAGAGCAATGTCACAGAGTGAGGCAATGTCATCACGTTCCAGAAGGAGGTCGGTGGTGTGATACTTCTGGACCCTCTGCTTCCCACAAAGTCTAAAAAGACCCCAGAGTGAGGTACTGGGGTAGTATGTTTGTGTGAATAAAAGAGAGAACAACTGAAGTGTCTTTATTTTATTTTTTTTAAGAGGGACAGGTACAGTATAAGTTCATTTTCACTATAGGGTGAATGGAATGAGAATGCATCTCCAAAGAGAGATTCCTCCCCCATCTTCAGTGCCAGGCCTTGAAGACGCACACGTCTCTCCATTACTACACAGGGAGCATGGAGGGCAGGTTCAGTCCAGTTGTGCCATTTCATTGCATATGTACATGTGCACAGTGCTCATCCAGACACCTCAGAGTCTCTGAGATGTCTTTGTGGGGCTGGCAGAGCCAGCCAGAACCTGGGGAAAACCTGGATGCTTCCAGAGTGGCCAGCTGAGGCAAGGCAGGCTCCCTAATCATCTCAGAAAGCACCACATGCCAGAATTTGGCCAACCGAACCTAGCCAAGAAGGTCTAACCTTTACATTGTTAAAGCCAGCTCAACACAACTGTTCTGTATCTTGACCATCTGAATAACTGGTAGATTGGAATTGCTCTGTGCCGAGTATTTATTTTTCTACATACATTCCTATTTATTTGGCTTGATTTCCTCTTTCCCTTGCAATTCAGCTCTTCTAAATACTGAAGCACCTGTAAAGGTGGCTCTTCTAGGGAGCTTGTGTTTCTATTCTCTCTGTATGTGTTTATTGGATAGCAAAGGTAATTGGGGCTTCCTCTTAGAAACTTCCCTCTCTGGCTGTATGACTTAGCTCATTTCATGAGTAAGGCTCTTCCAGCATGATTGATTTATTTACCTGGCACACCACGTTCCCTCTGCATTGTTCAAGGAGGGCAGCCCACACAGGAGCACAATGGCAGGGTGAGAGCAGGGTATGGACCAGCCAGGCTGGCTGCAGCGCACCTGAGTTCCTCCCACAGCTGGTTCATGGGCAGCTGCACAATGAGGCCATTCTTCCCTCAGAAATAAAAGGACTAGAAGAGAATTTGGGCTGGAAATCTACTGGAGGTATCCTGATATAATTTCTCCAAGTTTTGGCTGGGTCAGCCCTCACCACATCTGAATGCTAATGTGTTTGAATGACATTGCCATGGGTCAGCGACGGTACGTACAGGGGAAGGAATTCCAGCTGTCCTCTTGCTTTGCAGCTTTCATACCACTGAAAGGTTAATGGGGCCGAATGCCTCCCTGATCCTCGAAGACGTGGGGAAAACACGAGGATCACAGTTAGTCCTTTGAAACTTAGAGCTGGAGGAAGGCTGATTGGCCGCTGGCATCTGTTCTCAGCAGGGCCGGCTGCGTGAGACTTGCAGTGTCTTCTCTAGTGCTCCAGCTGCTCTCCAATGGCATGTTTCTTAAGTGGGAGAAGCTCCTTCGTTTCCCCAGGACCGGATGGCACTGTCACTCTGAATTTTAACTTCCCAGGTTGCACAACTGTCTGCCAGCCTCTGTTCTGACATTCCAACCTGCATTTGCACTCCAGCAGCCAAATTAATACCCTTGCTCTTGCAAAAACCCAAATCCCTCTCTCTTCCTTCCCTTCATCCTTGCTTTCAAAGAGAGGGTCCCTCCACTCTTTAGCGCTGCTTCTCAATTGCTATTTGGTGCTCAGAAGGTGTTGCTACTGCATGTGTGAATATGGAAAATGGCTGGCATGAGATTTTTCCACCGAGATCTACTGGGGCTAGCAGGAAGCTGCATTGTCCTGGGAGATGTGCAGTCTGCCATGCCCAAGAGAAAATCCAGCAAGTCCTGCCCCAGCCTCCCCCACCTCATCAATGGCCTCCTGAAGTGCACCTAGTCATATTGCTAGGTCTCTTTTGCTTAGATTTATGGTCTGGCCAGCTCAGCTATTTGTGATGCTGCAAGATAGCTTGCTGCAACCTCTCCTGAATTAGCTGTCATCTTATTAATCATATCAGCCTCTGTGCATTTTTTTTGTTTGTTTGTTTATCTTTCTAGACTCTAAGGTGTTTTAGTCTATGTGGCATGGACAAGTTCCAGTGACTTCTCACACCTGACTTTTGTGATGTGGGATCTGCTGAGTTACACAATATTCTCTGCAGGTAACATCCAGAGTGTCACTTCTCCAGGGTAAAAATGTGCTTAGGGAGCTGCTCTGATCTCAGATGCACAAACCTTTTCTGGCACAAATGCAATGTGAAAGTAAGGCAACAAAGTTCTCAGGAGCCAAATGGGTGTTATTCATTTCTGTCATCCTGTAGTCTTGCTGCTTTAAGCAATACTTCAAGAACAGAACAGAGAACTTAGAAGCAAGTTTAGAAGTTGCCTGAAACTGTGCCTACAGTACCTCCAGGCATGCAAATCTAGTAACTGTGCACGAAAAAATAGATACAAAATATCAAAAAAAAAAAAAGCCTGAAAGAAAAAGACCTGCCCAATTTCCCCCTTCCCTCCTTTTGAAATATGCCTGTGATTTGTTCAGCTGCTGGAGCTGTGCACATGAAGTATCCAAAGTGCACTTGTGAGTCACCACGTGGTCCCTGCTGCAGCCCCTTTGATGCCAAAGCAGCCCAGGAGCATTGGTCTTTAGCCTGCACAGTCCAGATGCATGAAAATGCCCTGAACTTTTCTAAGGAAATGTGGGCCAGCTGCTGTGTTCTCTCTAGTTTGACATCTTTTTAAGGTCTCAGTTAGCTGGGGCCTCACTACTTTGCTGGACTGACTGAAGAATCTAACATACAGGTCTTGATTTTTAAAGATCTTTTTTTTTCCTTATGTGTGCATGTTTGATGTATGCATGTGAGTTTGTATTAGTGCATCCCTGGGGCAAGGGAGGAGGAAAACATGCACTGTCCAGTGAGTCTCTGTAGCATCCTGTTTTGATGTCCTGACTTGGCCATCCCTTGAGGCCAGGCTCCTCTGACCAGCTGTTTGAAGCCATGGAGACACTGGACTACTCCATATAGTTCAGCATCTGATGCAAACTGACAGAGGTCTGACCAAGACTTTGAGAGACTGTCCCTCTCTGTGGTTATTATTTGTAAAGACTTTGGCTTTCACTGCTGACAAAAATGGGCTGTCTGTGCCTCAATTTTGGGGAGATTTTCTATTATTGCATTCAATGCATTTGCAGGAGTTCTCTTTCTTGTGTCAGCTTTAGCCTCCTGATAAGCCTCTAAGCAGAGATCAAGGCTTAGACAGAAAATATTTCATTGCCTTAAAGCACAGAAAAGACTTAGGCCAAGTTTACTCTCCTGGACTGTCATCAAACTATAGTAACACAAATGTGCAGTACAGATACACTTTATAAAATATATTCATTTTCAGGCCTCTTCTTTTTTTTTTTGAGGCAACCCAGAAAGACTCTTTAGTTAGTGTTCTAAGGTTCGTTAAGATATATC
Source organism: Anser brachyrhynchus (assembly GCF_964034855.1). NCBI lineage: Eukaryota > Metazoa > Chordata > Aves > Anseriformes > Anatidae > Anser > Anser brachyrhynchus. The sequence goes on from NC_137699.1 coordinate 57,485,810, forward strand.
TGAATGTTTCTGAGTGAAATCTATCAACCTCAAATACATCAAACCTTTCATTTTTATAAGAATCTACCATCAAACTCTGACTTGTCCAGTTATGAGCACAGCTCATTTTTCTCCTTCTGTCTCAGGTGTTTGAGTCCCAGAAAACCAATTACAGAAAATTCTTCCACACAGAGACATTTTTCGTCATTATTTTCCTTGGGCTATGACGAGATATTGTAAGCTTGGGAAAATGCTCACGGTAATCTAAAGCCTGCCAGTTTTCTCTAGATCTATTTCCCAATCTCCTCTTCCTAGCTTAAGAGAAAACATCAGTGCAGAAAGACCTCTTCCTCCAGAGTGGTTGGATCAATGTTGCTTCATTAGCCAGCCAAAAAGTAATGATCTGTTAGCTACCTGGGCGACATGCATTACCCAGATAGGTAAAAAGGTAGGAATGCAAAAGGATTTAAATGCTGCAGGGTTGAGTATTTCAGCGGTTTACGCCATGTGTTTCCCTATCCAGCTCTGATCTGAGTCCTGTGCCTAGGAAGAGCTAGGCATATAGAGTGGGATTCAGCAAAGCAAAGAAGGATCAATCATCTAAATTATCCTGCAGAAAATGGCAATGGGAGTAGCAGGGACAGGCAAAGAGTTACAGACACTTCGCTCTGAGCTGTAGAGGTACTGGCTTACACCTTGGTTTTGTAGACGTTGAAAGTTCGACATGCTACCATGGACAACATGGACATGAAACCCTTGGAGATCGTGTCCAAGTCACCCTTTTGTCACAAAACACAGCTAGGGAGATGCCCTTCTTTCTTTGCATGCAATAGCTCGGTGTTTGGAGGACTCTTCAGGTAGGCAAGAAGCTGAAGAGCAATTCCCTTCATTTCCTGGAAGAGGGCACCTGAAGGTGGCTTCTCTCACTGTACAAGAGCCTTTTGTGAGCATTGTCTATGCCACAGAGAACTGCTGCAGTAGCGAAGAGATGCATTGTCCTACATAAAAACGTTCAAACCGGTCTCTAGAGTATCTGGGGAAATTCATTAACTGGTGGGTACCTCTTCTTATTCTGTGTGTTGCCAGAGGCCCTGCTCCAGAGCTTGCTGGCTTGGAGGACGCTTGCTTTGTAAAGCTCATCATGACTCATCTCTGCAAACTCATCTACCACATGAGAAAAGCCTTTTAACCCCAGGGTCTCGTGTGTTGCTGAAATCTGCCCAGTACATCTTTGCTAACAGGTCTTCTCTGTCTACTGCAGATTTATGTGTAACACTTGGCCTTTGTTGCATCTGCTCTTTCTTTCTCTCAGCCTCGTCCATGCCAAGATCATTCCCCCAATTTCCCGAGGCTGGCTTTGTGGATAAAAGCCTTTTACTTTTATGGAGATGACTTCATAACAAGTGGCTGACAATCCTTCTGGCCATCTCCTTCCCCCATCAGTTGGGCTCCCAAGGGGGCCGCTCAGGAGGTGACAACGAATTAAGAGCCTTCGGAGTGTTAGCAGACTGATGTGCTCTGGTACTGGCTTGGCAAACGCACGCTTCGTGCAGCTGCGGTCATTCCCCAGTGACCAGGCAGGGAAGGGTGATGGCTTCGTTCTGCTGTGCTTGCACTTTACGCTCAGCCTGTGACTATCAGGTGGCAAGAAGCACCCAGTAGGCCAGATAAAAAGTGCCCTAATGAACCAAGTGGTGGTGAAAGTTCATATTTGAGTTGGGCTGACACTAAATCCCCACTGGTGCCCAGGCTGGGATGGGACCTTGGGCAGGGCTGGGACCTTTACATGTTGCTCTCCCTGCCAGCACCCAATATGTGGCATGGGCTAGGAGCTGCTCGTGATTTCCACTCTTTGCCTCTGGACGGGAGTCTCACGGCTCTCCAGATGACGCTGCTTCATAAACAAAAACATTCACCCAGTTCCTTTATCATTTCCTGAGCAGGCGCATTCGTCTCCGTCCCACTTGTGGCTGGCAGCCAGTGCCTGGATCTATGCAGGAAATCTGCCTTGAACAATATGTGAGAGCTGCCAAGAAATGCATTGCTGTTCCCCACAGGCACCAGCAGACAACATTATAATTACTTATCCTCGGGAGATCGACTTGCGCATGGTGTTTCTTCTCAGAAAAAGCCCAGCACTTTCATATTGCACAGTAGCTCTGGAAGAGAGGAGGAACAGTGCCTGGGGCTGTTATTAGACCCAGATAGCAGAGAGGTGCTGTGGGATCGTTTCGGTGTTGCGACCCTCATAGTGCCCAGTGCAGCTGCATGTTGTCCCGTCCCACCGGGCTGGGCACTGGCTGTGGCTGTGGGATTTTTGCCCCTCTTGGCCATAAGGAGTGGGGAGCACAAAAAAGGTGATTCTGCTGCTTATCAGAGTTTTACCTGGTCCCCAATAAGGTGGGAGCCTTTCATCAGGGCTGCTGTTGTTTATCTATCTCCTACGTGCTTACCTCTGTGAAAGGAAAGCATGGCAGTGACTCAGCCACCACAGCAAAGGCTCCAGGAGCAGCCGTGCTGCCAGCACACAGACACATCACCCGCTGCAGCCGCTGCTCGTCGCTGCTGTTAGAGCCTGGGACCGGATCCTGCACTGCTGGTAGCAGGAGCCATCGCCCCCGCCCTGCACAGCACCGCCTCCGGGCACGAGCCAGCCAGGAAGGCTCACAGAGATGGCTTTTTGCCTCCTTGGTTGGCCCGATGCTGTTTTCCAGAGAATAGAGACAAAAAATCAGATGTGATGCTCTTGTGCTGATCTCCTTGCGAAAACACTGCGTGTGTGAGCAAAATGGTGATCCCAAACACTAAAGTGGTCACGTAGCTGAAGTATGCACGTGGCTGGAGGAGGGAGAGGGAAGGTAACTCCTGTACCCTGGGAGGTAACCGGGGATTTTCTGCCTCCCTAAGTGTCTCTGCTCTATGCCCAGTACAGAACCACAGAATCGTGGAATATCCTGAGTTGGAGGGGACCCACAAGGATCATTGAATCCAGCTCCTGAAGGCACAGGATTGTGCCTTGCAGAGATTTCTGAGCCTTTTGGACAGACTCTTGTCAACTGTGTGCTTGAGCAGAGCTCTCTCCAGCATCTGGCAAGGGGCTGCTGACCACCTGCTCTTTGCCCTTCTGGTGTCCATCTGCAGTGTCCCATTAAGCACATTAGTTTCTTCACATTGATCATCACTGGCTGACATTGCCAATATAATATTACCATCCAGCTTGAGCTATACCCCAAAACGTGCCCCTCTCTGGGACCAGCATCCTTTTCGGGATTGTGAGGAGACACCTACACCCAGCTGGGACACCTTCACCACCCAGGAGGCTTGCTGAAGACGTGTAGACACAACATCTTTCACAGATCTCCTAAGATCTTCTTTTCTTTACAAGTGGAATCCCAGGACGCAGGTTTGGTGAGTGAAGGGATTCAAATCCCTGCTTGCTAACCAGTTAGCCCAGTGTGGGCTGGTGGGACTTCCCACCACTCCTGCTGAAGACAGGTCTGCTGTGCAGCAAAGGACTCAAACTCAGACCAGATAGAGCAAACATGACTATGACTTAGTGGTCGGGGTATGCAGATGGCTGCCAAACCCTGCTGTGCATTTTACATTAAATATTTAACAGATAAAATAAGGAAATGGTTTTCTAGAGCAGTGTGCCCCTTCTCCTGGGTAAGCAGTTTGACTGCTAAACCATCAAAGTCATCATTTTTTCCCCTGCTGCAGATGCTCTGAGATTTCTTTGCATTCTGGAATCAGCAGGAAACACTGAAAGTTGGGGGTGTCCTGACAGAGGCAACCTGCAAAATATTTCACTGGGGGACAGCAGAATAGCAGTATTGTATCACTGCTTGTCAGCGGGTTTACAGGACTCGGTCTGGCTCCAGCTTGCTGGCTGCCGAGTTATTTTACGATGCAAGTCTACTCTAAGACAAATGAGTGAAATGCTCTTTTTTTCTAAGCTGCCCCACCCACGTGGAGAATGAAGGCGATAACGTGGCTGTTTTCCACTCCGCCTGTCTGCGTGGTTCCGTGGTGATCTCTGAGCAGACAACAGCACAAAGGCATCCCGCGGCTCGACGCGAGAGGTGGGTACAGCCAACAGCACAGGGCAGTATTTTACCATGGCTGTAATTATCCAGAGGGGTCTTCTGAGAGAGACTGCGATGGCCTCTTTGCTGCTTTAGGACCTTCAATGAAGATTGCTGTCCTTAGGGATTCAGAAGATCGCCCTGCAGTTATCACAGGGTAAGAGTCAGCGTGTGGCCAAGGAGGCCGAGGACACAGGGAAGGGGGAGAAAAGGAGGGGTCGCAGGGGTGAAGCCATAGTTCAAGGAGGCAAGTGTACAGCCAACAGGAGGGGATAGGGACAGGCTGCTCAGAAGGAACACTGCTTGGAAAATAACATAATTTGGCTTTTTTGTTGTTGTTTCAAAGAAAAATACAGTGTCCTCTGTGTAAGCCCGTGCTGGGGACGCCCTGTCCGACCCTGCTCTGAACCTGGGCGTGTGGCAGCCTTGGAGCCGCTTGTTTTAGGTATTATCTGCAGCAGCTGTTCCCACCCGAGAAAGAAGAGCTGTGCCGGGAGCAGGGGTGGGGACAAGACCCCGGTGACAGTGGGACACGGCTGGGCAGTGGCAGGACTGCATCTGTCCAGCTCCCGCACCTTCCCGGCCCACTGCTGGCGGTTCTGTCTGCCATCCGTCCTGCAGGGTTTGTTTGCCGTGATGCAAGCCTGTTCTTATGACTCAGCACGCCAAATATAAGCATCAAATGACCACGGAGTCATCTGATTTACAGGAGTCTCTCTTATAACAGCTCGTTACGGAGCCAGCAAAGTATCTGTGAGCCAGCCAGCGGAGGACAGATTGGAGAGCTTAGGAAAGCAGATTTTGGGAAGATTTTCCTAGGCGGGCCAGTGAAACCATCCACTTGCAGCTGATAAGCAAAACCATCCCCTGCCTTAGTTTTTGTTTTTCCTTTCCCAGTGTCCAAGGAAAAGAGAGCAACCCTGGTCCAGGCAGCTCAGGAAGCCAAGCTGCAGCAACCAAAGCCACCTAAGGAATGGTCTGGTGGCTGTTTAAAACCAAGTCAAAAAAAGAAATCTGGCTGAGAACTAGGCACTGGAAGTAACTTTTTTCCACCAACACAGTGTAAGAGCGAAGGAGCTCCCAGGGCTTATGGCTCTGCCAAAAGCAGGATTTGTGTGCAGCATCTCTTCACCTCTGCTAGCTCGCCCTTTCACAAGGGAGTCGGTGGCCAGAAGCTCCTGTTGGGCGTGAAATATATTGTTCACACACAGGCTCTCTGTATTTGTTTTATTACATAAACAGAGCCAGACCCCAAACATTTTTTTTCTTAAAATTTGCTACTGTATTTTACAGTTTACTCTTAAAAGTGCTAGATATGGTCAGTGTCATGGTAAGGGCTGTGGGAAGTTCAGCCTAAGATACATTCCCTGAATTACAACAGCCAAAGCTACTCTCCTGGCAATATCCCACGCACTAGGCTTGTGTTATCTGACTGCAAGGCACCTGTTTGATATCACCTGTCTCTAAGTTAGAGTAATTAAGGAAATGGAGAATCTGACATTCAAAAGCATAATGCCGCTGGCATTCATCTGTCACCTAACCTGATCCCCATGGTCACATGCATTTCTTTCCGCATTTGTGCAGGACTATGTGTGCCCTGAAAACAAGAAGTCAGGGTGATGGGGCTCCAGCCACTCTAGGAGACCATGTACTCACAGATAGGGAAGGCACATGCCCAAATCCCTTCTCCTCATGGCACAACACAAACATCTCTCTAGCAGTGCAGTTCCCTAACCCCCAGGCTACAAGATACTTGGGATAATGTTTTTCCGTGAGCAGAGATGGGCACCCAGGTCGCCCCATAGCTAGCTGGGTCTCACACCAGTCCCTCAGTGCCAAGGAGGAAAGGAACAGCAACACGGTTTTATTCCAAGTGCTGGCTGGATCAGCACCAGAGACCCCACAGGCTCCATCCCTCACGATTTGGCACATCATTCCCTAAATTAATTGTTGCTGGTCCTTCTCTCTTGGTGGGTCAGGTAATAGCTGGGCTCTGCTTGCCTGAGTCACAGGCACACCCACATAGTGGCTGCGCTCCCCACCTGCACACCTCTTGCTAGTCAACAGCAGATTGCCACATCTCAGAAAATGCATGTCAGGGACTGAATTTTTAAGGAAAATCAACACTGTCTGGGCGTATGGAAATCCATGGGTGTTATTCATAGCCTCTCACCATTTTTATGCAAATGTTGCATGGAAAACATGACAGTCAGAACCTCTTGGGCTTTGTCCATGTACAACAGTTGTTTAAATAAATAAAAAAAAACAAATAAATAAATAAATAAATAATCCTGTAAAAACTGGGCCCAGTTCCCTCAGTTTGTTGTTTTGGGATCAGACTTTCTGGAATTCTGTGAGATCTTTCAGGATGAAAACGGCCTAGCAAAGGTAGGGTGCTGTTATCATCATGTCTTCGGTTGTCTTATTTTCCCCACAGGGAGATGTAATTAGGGATGCAGGTTGTGTCTGGAGGCAGTATATTCTGCAGAAATGCTGCTTATTACTGCGTTGCATTTCATCTGCAGAGGGGAAAAGCGACAATATGCCTGGAGGAGCAGAAATGTGGTAATATGAATCTACTTCTACTGTGCCTAGGAGAACCTCATGCAGACAAGTACTTGATAAAAGAGTCAACGCTGAATAAAAATTCCCAATTACAGCCCTATCAAAAGCAGCACTTACGCAGCAAGATGTGTTAGCTCTCACTGTTTTTAGAGAAGCCTGTGTTAGTGTGTGCTTACTTGGCTTTTTTGTAATGCCTGCACGTCTCCTCTCCTGAAGTCATTGATTTCTTTCCACCAGCATACCGCTTTGAATAGCTGGATGGCCAAAAGTGCTGGGCAGTTGGGTAGAGGTGTTGCAAAGTCATTCTGGAAATGTTTTGGGTTTTTTTTGGAAATTCCCAATCCACAAATGAAGAGCTTTTACCCGTGATTGGTGGGTTACCATCACTGGAAATATCCAGTTAGCCCTGAGCCTGATAGAAACTCCTGTACAGCTGGGGTGCTGTGAGCTCTTGGGGCAGCAGATATGCTCGGGAACAAATAAGTTTAAAAAAAAATAAAATAAAAGAAGTCCTCAGGCAGGGATCAGTGCTCCTAGGAAGACAGAGGTGTAAATGACAGACCCAAAAAGGCCAGACTTGCTGAGGTCCTTGTCTTAAGCATTTGCTCCCACAGGTCTCATGGGCTGGGACCTGCTCCAGGGACATCATTGCACCCTTCCTGTTCTGCTGCTTTTGGGGGGGAACAAGAGCAGGAACCAAGACAGGCTGGAGCCTCTGCGGTAGGAGCAGGTTGACCAAAGGCCCCTCAGCAGCTCAGGACAAAGCCCCCATCTCAGACACAGGGACCCAGAGGGCTCTCAGCGAAGAACTGGGCTTTTAGGAACCCCTCTGGCTCAGCGGCCTCCAGCAGGCAGCAGCTCCCTGTTTCTGACATCTCATGTTCCCCTCGGCAAAGCCACGTCATCCTCTCCAACTGAATTACTTCTGATTTCACCCAGCATAAAGCAGATTCTCTGTTGGTCCGTTTACACCTGACCTGCCACAAGGCGCCATACATCCCGCTGTTGGAGCGAGCACCGATGATTTACTGGGTGTGCCTCTGCTAAGAAATGACTCGTTTTCATTCAGGGGAAAAGTGATACTTTTTCCTCATTCTTTCAAATTTTATCACAGCATCATCGAAAAAAAAGGGCTGAAAGAGACATCTGAAAGTCATCCAGCCCTGGGATAGAGCCAGGACAGACCAAGCGTCTAAAATCCCTTTGGACTTTACTTGGCCGGGCTGTAGGGGCAGAGCCACACACAGCATTGTGGTGTAACAGCTGCTCTGTAGTAGGCGATTTGCAGGACTCTCCTCACCTAATATTTCAGGCAGCTCCAGGGCAGACCTCTATCCCTCTGCACCCACGAAAGTTTAATTTTGGGGCTGAGGTGTGCCCGAGAGCAGATGCACCTCCCTCAAACCTACTCCTGGTGGGGCTTTCACAAGAAATCGGTGTGTTGGCACCAGGCAGCACAAAGAAAACAACCGAAACAATCACTTGGAGCTGATGCAGAGCCCCGGCAGTCTCAGTGGTGGGGAACAGCGGGTGCAGCCAGCACAGAGGCTGCCGGAGGAGCGGAGGTGGCGCAGGGGAGGTCTCGCTGTGGATGCTCTCACCCCTTCATCGCCATCAGCCCAGCGGGACTGCTGACTTTTCAGTACTGGAGGTGCTGCAGCGTGGTTATACCAACAGCAAGAGGTACCAAGCAAGTACATCGGGCAAAACTACAGGTCTTTGCAAAGGGTGTCAGCCTGCTGCAGGCGGCCAGGTCCTTGTGTCACCTGTGGGGACCTCTACAGAGAATTTGGGGTCCTGTGTACCAGTGTCTCTGTGGCCAAAGCTTAACCACTCCTCCTCCTTCCCAAAGCAGGGTAAAGGTGTTTAAACCTGTGCACTGATCAGGTACCTATCTTCATTACAGACATCAGGTTCCCAAGCAGATGTGTTTTGTAGTTTCTAAATCATCTGGGTGGGAAGCCATGGGCTGCTAGCATTACTGCTGCAAGAACCCATCAAGAATCTATTTTTCAGATTATTTTTTTTTTTGGTAGTGTCCTTAATGCATCCTTGCTATGGGCACAGCGTGGTGCCAAAAAAAAAAAAAAAATCAATAAATTTCATTGAGGGCATATGACCCTGTACTAGCTTCCAGGAAGAGTGAACATTTTTCATCTGGTATTTGAACTTAAAAAGTACTCATGATTGACTCTTGTTCTTTCTCTCTACAGCCCCACAGACCTCCCACACTAGCCCTGTATCTTTCCTCCTTCCTGGGGAGCTCTGGACCCGGGCTTTGAGAGGGCAAGTGCTCTCACTGGGAGGGGGAACTCTGCCTTCCTCCTGCTGCAGCCACCCATGGGTGTCTCCCTGGGCTGTGCCCTGGGACAGGACTTCCCTGAGGAGGGATCCACCCTTTTCTGAAGTCACACCTTGTGAAGAAGTGGAGTCGTGGGGAAGGTTGTGACAAGCGGGCACAGGGCGATCTAAGGCAGGTCAGCTGCTGGAGGCTGTTTGGTCTTCGCTTAATGCATGAATCAAGCAGTTCAGGCACAAGCAAAAGGTGGTGTTGCTCTCCCTCACCTCTGCAGTTTCAGGATCCAGGATGTTTGTTTTTCTGCAATTTAATATCAACACAGAGCACTCAGATCCGTCGATGTAGTTAGTGCTGGTAACATGCAGCTAAGAGAGGAGTCTTTGCAGTCCAGAGCAAATTTAGCAAAGTATATAAATGTGAGGGGGGGGGGGGAACTCTAAAGACATCATTTGTGTAACTATGTACATAAAAATTTAAGCCACTTCAATAAAGTACACACAAATAGTTTGCAGCCTGTCTTGAACCCTAGCTGTTCTACTGCGATTTCTAAATAGAATATGATTAATGTTCAAAATAATCCAATAGATGAATTCTGCCTTTTGGATTGTTTTACCAGGTCAAAGGCCATTATTGCAGTAATTGAATAATCCCACGGACCTTTGCTCCAGACATTCACTATGGAAACTAAGCAATGAGGACTGGGTATTCTATTTTCCAATCATCCAGGCAGCATTTTAATGGGAGAGAAAAGTCTGATGCAGTTAAAAGCCCCTCTAAAAGCAGATTATGGAGAAAAAATAGATGCTGAGTTGAGATGTAGGCTGGTGATTCACTTCAGAGTGCTGTAAATGTTAAAGACTCTGATAATCACTTTGGCAGGAATGCAAAGACATGTAAATGCTTTTTTCCCTTCCTTCTCTACCCCGAGAGGCAGGGGGGAGGGGTGTTTGCTCTCCACCAGACCAGAGGAAAGTGCAGATTTTTAAAGGAGAAATCAGAGTGTTGCTCTGAGAACACTTTCAGACTATCAGATGAAAAATGCACTGTTGTTAGAAGCGTTGCGTGCCGTATTTAGACAACAATGAACACAGTGTCGTTTATTAATTATAGGGTAGGATCGTCTAGTGACCCCAGCTGAGACCGTGACATGGTGTGACAAGTGTTGTACACACATCACACGGGGAGCTGCAAGCACAGCCAAGGACACCGTACCTCGAAGTAGACTCATAAACAGCCACTGTTTCTTTCACCTGCTTTTACATCCTTGCAAATCCATTGACTCCTGTTAAGATGCTCCTGACTTTCCTCAACTTTGAACGGGGATAAGCCGGAGGAAAATGTTATTGGCATCCTCACTTTATATGAGAACGGAGCAAGGAAAAGGTAAGCTACTTGTCTAAAGCCGCAGGAGTAATCTATGGAAAAGATGGCATTGACTCCAGCTACAGTGTATTAATTGCATAGGCCTTTTTTCCTCCTGCCAGAAACTGTCCGAGCTCACTTCAGGATGAGTGAGAATTTGCCAGAAACACTCAGCTGTTTTTCGGTGGGGGGTCTCCAGCCCTTCTCCTCCCCACCCCTGGAGATTTTCCTGGCGTCCCGGTGGGTTCACGTCCACTGCAGTCCTTTCGCAACCACCAAGAACGATGCTGTAGAACGTGGGAGATCCAGGGAAAGCAATCGCAAACTGAAATGCAGACGTGAGGCACGATCCAAGCCCTTGACCATGCACGGCTGCCAACGCAGCGCTCATCAGGCCGGTAACTGAGCCAGCCAGACTCGGGTGATGTTGCTAAAAACTTAATGGAATTCGGTTGCAGCATTTAACCGTTAGAAGTCCAGCGGCTTCCCCACAGGTCCTCTGAGAGGCTACGCAGTCAGCTTTGAAGCATTGCAGATCCGTTTCTTTATACATCTTCAATAACCTAAAAAAAGCTAGGTCTGCTGAATAGATATTGCTGCATTACCGGGAGGGAACCATTTAAGATCTGGCACAGTGAAGAGCAAATGTTTAAAAGACAAACCTATCAGTCTTTAATGAGGTTATGTGAGGACTGAGTGGTCATCACATTATCGAGTAATCCTTAATGCAATGTGCACTGAATCTATAATTAAAGCAGCTTCCACCTTTATCTCGCATGCTAAATCTCGATTTCTTCCAGTTCTTTCAAAACCCCTCTCCATTTTAAAGGTGCACCTGATGCATCCATGAGCCTCGAAAGTATTCATCCTGACTAGCCTACTGGCACCATGAAGGGCTCAGTCAGAGTTGTACAGGAAAAAGAGAAGCTCAGACCCACAGTCATATTTCCTAACTCAGTTTTAACTAAATAAACTGGGTTTCAGCAGAGTGAGGTGCCTTTCCCAACTCTTGTTACCCATCATGTCTTGACACAGTATGGCTCTGGCCTGCTCATGTCCCTTCCCTATGGAAAAATTCTTCTCTGTACCTTCTTTAAAAGCTGCTCTTTCAGCCCAAAGGCCCTTCAGGTCTCCAAGGAGTCTCCTTGCCTTCTTTCTCCCCAGTCAAAAACTCTCCCAGCTGAGCCATTGTGAAACACTCCAACAGCACCTGTTGCTGACAAAAGCAACTCAGGGCAAAAATAATTACCTATATTTCTAGAAATTACAGCTGGGAAATGCTTACTCAGGCTTAATGGCTGCCAAGATACCCACAGAGATAAGAAAATGAAAGAAGCTTATAGGTCCTAGAGGGCAAATTCTCACAAAGCAAAACCAGCGAGAGCGGAGTTACGCCTGACTGAGCCCTCTGCCTGTCTTTCTTGGGCAAATGCGCAATTGTTCTGAAAGCACAGTGAAGAGTTGTTTCTTTGTAGCCCAAGATACCAGATAAAGTCTTCATAGTCCAAGCACTGACGAACAATTTGGGAATTTCTTTCAGTTCCTAACTGTACCCCAGCTTCCCTGCGCAACCTCCAACAAGTCCCTTAGACCCATCTCCCTCTCAAATACTGAGGTTCCCAATTCCCACTGAGTTAAGCCAGCATGCATGAAAGGACCTCTAAGGTGGTCAAGCTCTTTTTCAGGACCTAACCTGTACAACCTTTCCTTTCTCCTGTTGACACTTGCTGATTTAGACACGCTGGTACTGGGTGGCAGAGCCTGTCTCCTCTGCAACATCCACCAAAGGAGAGCTCCAGTTTCAATTTAGGCCTCCAATTAGTCTTCAGCACCACAGCTCAGTAGTCATAAAGTACAGATGGTGGCAACACTTTCATGTCTAAGCAAGAAGTACACAGAGCACTTTATCTTCCCGTAGCAGATAACCTAAATAAAGCCTTAGTTTTCCTCCAGATATTGAGCTAGAAGTGTGTGCCAGGCGTAGTTTTCACAAAACAGTAATTTATCTAATCATGTAGCCGTAGAGCAGAGCCATGTTGATAGCTGGCTCAGCACAAAGAGATAAACACGTCAAGAGTTTCTCCTGAAGTAGGAGCAACGTCTGGGCTGTGACTGTGGGAACCACGTTGCCATCACCAAGAACTCAGGAGAACTGGCGTGATTTCACAGCACCACTTGTGTGCAAAACGAGAGGCTTTTGAAGGCAGGCGAGCGGAGGCCAGCTTTCTAAACACCCCAAGTGTGTTACAAACAGCTCCCAAGAGCTGCAGCCAAGTCCTGCTGAGCTCTTTCTGCTGCCTGCAGTCCGAGAGGGCTCTGTGTGTGCCGTGCCTGCTGCCCAGATCCTTTGGGTAACACCCAACCGACGGGATGGGGTCGGCCCTGGGCTTTGGGTGGGCTGTGGCATACAGCATGGACTTCTCTTCCAAAGCAAGACCGTGTGTGGTCATTCTTCTCCCATCCACTGTGCCCATTTTCCACAGACATCCCAGGCCTGTAAGCTGGAGGGATGCCTTGTTATGGCCTGGCCAGCAGAGATGCTGGGGAGCACCTGGGGGAGTCTCCCGGTCCCACATGGGGCATCTCTCTGGGGACAGATTTACCTACTGGCCTTGATCCTTATCCCTGCCCTGCTGCTTGGTAAAAAGCTGGGGAGCAGGAGGGCTGAAGGGAAGTCTCCCGCCCAGGAGGACTGCAGGGGAGGGGATCTGGTGAATTTGCCTGAGCAATGCAACAGAAGTGGAATTGAGCACTTTGAGCAAACGGTCACATTTTGTTCCCTGCTTCTCTAACATATAAAGCCACTGCAGCTAACTGCAAAGGGATCTATCTACAGAGATATTTTTGCAACTCACTGTTACTGAAATTAATGGGAATTAGGCATTAAGCAGCTAAATGCATTTCTGGCTCTGGCCCTAATTCTGTAATGCGTCCAGTGCCCCATTAAGAAGACAAACTCTTTAAATGCCACAAAGCCTCTGAAGCAAAGGTGACTGATGAGTTGGTAAATTGGAAAAGCAATTCATTCTGTCTTCAGTTAGAGAACTGTGTCCTGCATCTGACATTGGTTGCATTATATCAATGTTTTTTTGTTTTTGAACATCGTGCTCTTGGGGAATTTGAGCCATGTATAAATCAACCAGGTTTACATTTCAATTTTTTATTGTTATTATTAAATTGAACAACTACTGGAAGTCAAAGTTTTAGAAGAGTGCTTTCAAATTAATGTGAAGCTTGAATTATTCTTCTTCTGCAAACCAGTGGGAAGGAGTAAAGTTCTTTCTGACTGGCAGCCAAAAGCCACTTAAATTAAGGAAGAATCAAACCTTTTGCCAGCTTTGAAAAAGTCAACACATCTGTCTGAGTCATGAATTAGGGATGCGAAGTTTAGACCAAAAATATGGACAAATTATATCTGGATCTTAACTGGTGATGCAGAGGATCTGTTACTCCTACTTTTATGTTCATCAAAACAATGTTGAAAATCACCTCTACTTAAGTAACTTAAATAATTAGTGGAATACTAACAGTCCTGGAATCCCTTGATACTTTTCTTTCATTTAGGGTTTCTTTTGTTGGTTTGCTTATACTAAGACTCCAGTTTAAAATTAAGGGCAATTTGCTATGTACTAAAAGAACTTGGGATCTTCTGGTTTTTGGGGATCTGTTGTGTATGTTGTCTCAAGCCATGCAAAAATTAAGTTTTAATAGGAGTTTTAATTATAATTTCATGATAATATATATAGAAATTACATATATAATTTGATTATAATTTCATTATAATAGCCATTACCAGCCCTTTAGGTAACATTTACTATGAGTAGGCTTCAAAGCATTTCACAAAGGGAGTAAACATGTAATTAGCACCGCTTTACAAATAGGGAAACTGAGTCAGGAGCTGACTTGTCCAGAAGAAGACAAACTGTTAGCACCAGGTACCAACCACATCTTAGTCCTCTGAGTGCAGCTCCTTGCTCAGAACCAAGGGACGTTTGGATGCTCTTGCACCCTTCTGGCAGGATAAGCTAGGCTGTGGATTTGGAACCTGCAGCCTTATTTTCCAAACCTTCTTCTACCCTGCAAAGTCCTAGCCATCACCCACCCTAAAATAAATAAATAAAACTTTGGCGATGCGTGCTAATTACTATTGTGGCGAAACTTTCTATCTTCAGCAATCAGTCACGCAAGACATTGTCATGGAAGCACTATACACCTTTAGTTACCTCTCTAGCTGTTAAAAAACAACATCTTTGAAGTGACTAACCCTGTTTAGACATCCTGAGGCTTCCCCTGTACAAACCACTGTCCCACCCGTAAGCATTTTGCTACTGGGCCACCTCCCGTGATCCCTGCACCCACAGCAGCTGCTTATCCATGCAGACGTGCCAAGAGCTGATGGTATTTTTTGCCAGATCATCATACCAAAGAGATAAGCAGGTCAGTATTGCTGCAAGAAATGCATGGGCGAAGAATTCATCCTGGCTTAATTTGCTGTTGATAACCCACTCGCTGTGACATGGCTCTACACCAAGCATTTGACTGAATACACTTTCAGATCTTATGAAAGCAGAACTACATAGCTGAGCCACAATGGGATCCAAAAGGTATAAAAAAGGTGTTTATTAAAGAAAATAAAGCTATAAAAGGATGTACAAGAACAGATAAGGATATAAAAAAAAGAGAAAAAGCAGAAATGAAGGGTTTGACTGTGGCAGTAACTGACCTTCATGACTTGTGAGTGATTAATGATGATTTCTGTCATCTCAATACTAGCAAAAGATTGAACTAAGATTCTTTTTCATTACTTTTTAACAATTTCTCCTTTTTTTCCTCTGCACTGGTGAAATGACAGAACATTCTCTGGAAAAGAGAAGATAAAAACATAGTTCAAATAAATTGAAAAGGAATGGGAAAAGTATGGAGTAAAAATATATCTGAATGAATCATGCATGAACTGCTGGGAAAGATGAATTTATACAGGAAGGTTGGCATATTTTTAAATTTTCCTGCCCAGATTGTGACAGCAAAACTCACACGTGGCTTTTGAACCTGCAACAACCCTTGTGTGTCCATGCCAGATGATTTTGTCCATGCAATATTCTCCTCTGCTGCTTTGAACGATCCTCAGGGTCCCAGTCCAGAGGGGTGGGTGAACACAGGCTCACAGTCACAGCAGGCAACGTGTGAAACGTGACCTGGGTCCTCGAGGTAACTTCCATTAGCCCTGGGAGGTGAGAAGGTGGGGGGGAGAAGTGTTTTGTGCCATTTTGCTTGAAGACCTTCAACACAGAGCATTGCACGGAAGTGTGGGATCCTCAGCTTTCAATCCTGGCCTGATATCAGCTTGCTGGGTGGATTTGGACAATAAATAAATAAATTAATTAACCACTTGGTATCTCTGCTTCCTTCTCATAAAGAAGAGACTGTTTGGACATTTTTGTGGATCATTCCAAGATTTCTGTGTGTGCAATGGGTGGGTCAAGTCCAGCAGATGTCAAGCTGTTATCCAAGAGGAATATATTTGAGTTATGATGTGGTCGCATAGCATGAGCAGGATGGGATGGGATGGGATGGGATGGGATGGGATGGGATGGGATAGGATAGGATAGGATAGGATAGGATAGGATAGGATAGGATAGGATAGGATAGGATAGGATAGGATAGGATAGGATAGGATAGGATAGGATAGGATAGGATAGGATAGGATAGGATAGGATAGGATAGGATAGGGAAAGAGGGGGAAAGGTGCAGGAGAAACACAGCATAAAACAGAGATAGGAGTGAGGAATGACATGGGGACTTATGGTGATGCTGCATTGAGGAGAAAGAGAGGGAGAAAGAGAGAGAGAGAGAGAGAGAGAGAGAAAGAAAACAACAACAAAACCACTCAGTATTTCCCAGGTGTGACTTTCAGGGTCAGGACAGGAGGTCAGAAACTCCTTGCTGTTGCTCAGCTCTTTCTCAGCTCTCTGCCCGTCCACAGACCTGAATAGCAAATCTCCCGAGGGACGTTGCACAGGTGTAAATGTCATAACCCCCTGGCTTTGGGAGTGAAGGGGATCGCTGATCTAAGCCATCTGACTTCTATGAGCCCAGAGTGGTTTGGCCTGAGAAGGAAATGCCATCCCAAACTGGGATGTACCAGGGTGATCAGAAAGAAATGAGCAGCCCAACAGGTGAAAGCTGCCTCAGAAAAGCTGATGCTTCTGCAGAAGTTACATCATTTGCACTTGTATTCTTCATTCATTCCTAAAATCTAGGTTCCGGGATGTCTCGGTGCTTTTGCTAGCTAATGGGAAGCCTGCGCGTCTCGCTCAGACGTTATTAATTCCAAGCAAATACACTTGTTAGCTTTCCCTGCTTACCCTCCTCATGTTCTCACATAAAAATGACTCAAAAAAAAAAAAAATGCATTTCCTGGAACAGTCCTTGACAGCCTGTTTACCATCTTAAATTAATCACCCATCACAGAGTCTTTCTCTGCCACTCAATATTTCAGGGCTGGGCCAAGAACTCGCATTAAGTAGGGAAGATTTGCACACCGTGTCTCCGAGCCAGAGGAGCCCTTTGAAAGGTTAAACGCCGGGGTCTGCGGCTCTCTGTCTTGGCTGGAGGCTGACACGCTGCAGGCAGGAGCGAAAGGCAAACACTCTGCAGCAGCCGGCTGCAGGCATGGGGACTGCACACTCAGAGCTGAACGCTGGTGGAAACGGGAGCAGCTTTACTTCTGAAGGTGAACTGAACAACTTCTGTTTCCCTTTTTTTATTTCCCCCCAACGGAATTTTTCAAAACTGCAATAAAAGTGCGTTTTTCATTTCGCCTCGATGTGAATAAAAACACAAAATGGGTCACAGTTGTCATTCTTTATTTTTTCCTCCTTCTCCCCCCAGTTCCATTATTGCCAGATAGGGGAATCTGGGATGGAAGAGCAGAAAGGAAAGAGAAACAGCTACACAGAACCTAAATGAGTGAAAAATGCAAATGATCTTGAAACACGAGGAAAATTTTCATTTTACAAAATCAAAGCAAAATACAGTTTTGCTTAAAAACTGAGTGCAGAACACGTAGATAAATAGGAGCTCTCACGCTATTTTAAAAATAATCTCTTATTTCAAGACCGCTGCTCACTGACAATATTTCAGCTTCCACTCGAGTGCCTCTTATCCAAATTTCCATCCCGATTCCTGCGGCACAGAAGGTCCCTGGGGGTGGCTTGAGCCAAAGTGAGGGTGATGGGGGGATATGGGATATTTGGAAATACACATTCCTGCTTTGAACAGAGCATTACCTGGGGCTTCAGCAGGGTCAGCAGGTACTGACCTTTTGGTGGCGGTGGCCGAGCAGCAGCCAAGGGTGCACGTCCCCAGAATGAAGGGTGAGCTGGGCCCAAGGCTGAGAGGGGTGATGCTGCCTTCGGGTGCCAGGAACTGTGCTGAGTCAGTCTGGGGCCAGCACGTGATCTCGTTATTTCTTTAGAGCCTTTTACTTTCATTAAAAACCACCGGTGAGCAGCAGGAGGCTCGGATCAGTCCATTTCTGGGTAGGCTTGTGCAGCCCTTTGTTTCCCGCAGCATTAATTATCCATGGCTAGCTGCGTGGGGGTGGCGTAAAAGCGAGCCTGGGGACGAAGGGACCTGCGCCGAGTGGCTTTTGGAGAGGAGATTTGGGGCTTTTGTGTGCAGTGAGACGTGAGCAAGCCTGGCAGGCGGGCAGCGCACGGCACGTGCTGTGCAGAGAGCAGCAGGCAGCCCGGGCACACAAACATCCATCGCCCAGGGCTGCTCCCCTCAGTGCAGCAGTGCTGGGACCCGGGTCCTGATCCCACAGCCTGCAAACTGCTGCCGATTCAGGGTCTCTCTGTTGCATGGACGGATCTGCTCTCGGCCACTCTGTGGGTCTAGCAGAGCTGAGCCGGGCAGTGCCTGGGCTCCTCGTGTTGCAGCTCCCCACTGGAAGCTGTGGGGCATCTACCCTGCAGGGAGTTTTGAGGATAAATCTATCAAAACTCTGGGTACTGCTCAAAGGAGGCCTTGTAAATCCCACCCATAGCTTCTGAATTATGTTTAATGCGATTCAGGCCTTGTGTAACCATGATGTTGTTTTCAGAGAAAAGCCAGCGTGTTGTAAAACATTTCCTAGTGAGGACAAGCTCCTACCACTAACCCCTATGTATTCTGGTCCTGAGGACTGTTTTGTTCCAGCTCTACAAGCAATATAAACAGTGAGGTTAGCAGATTCCTCCTGAAATCCATATGGGCCCATTGTAAAAGCAGAGGCAGACATCCCTGGTTGCTCAGCCATCCCTCACCTGGTGCTGAGCCCTTTGCCAGAGGTCCTGGGCAGGCCCATCAACGGTTTGCATCCCCCTTATACCATGAACCAAGCACGGTCTGATCCAGCTCCTGCTGGACCTAGCTTGGCAATGCCAGTGGTTTTTCCTGGAGCAGGGTCAGGCCATTCAGACCATTCTGAGCACCAGTCCAGTCACCCCCCCACTGCCCCTTAGTCATCCCGCAGCCAGGCAGATTAATGCACGTCTCCCTTTCCCCCTCATCCTCTCCATGCTTCCCCACGTGAATAGCTCCTGAGCAGCTGACTTTAGCATAATGCGGTGATCCAAACACACGCAGACACAGCAGGGCTTACTGGAAGACGTGGTCTCTCACAATTCATTATTTATAGCAGTCTTTTATGATCAAACCTGAAGCCATTAGGATGGTGAAAACTCAGGCTGGAACAATTCAGCTTGCTCAGAAACACATAGTCATGGCTGCTTCCCCAAAACACGTTTGCATGCACCGTTTATGGAGTGTATGGGGAAAGGTTAAGCAAGAAAACAGGCGGAGGGTGTAAGGCTGAAGGGACTGATTCTGATCTTGCGGGAAGGCAGGTGTCTCTCTGTGCAGGGGAAGGCACCACGAGTGGTGTGGGTAGCGCTGGGGCCAGCCTGTCTGAGCAGCCCTAGCTGGAGATGTGGCCATGTCTTATTTCTCCCCAGCCTGGCCCCGATTGCAGGTGTCCTCCGTGGAGACACCGAGTCCCTCTGGGGCACCCACACCCTGGTGTCTCCCACAGACCTCAGCCCCAGCAGGGAGCTCTGCAACCCTCCATCCCTCCGGCAATTACCTATGGAGGTGTGCAAATTCCTAATGCTCGCTCCTGCTGGGTCCACAGGGAGCTTCTCACCACACATGGGTCTTCACACCTGTGAAGGTGTCATGCATAGCTGGCAACTACAGCCTTACTGTATATATATATTCATATATTCAGTCCTACTGGTAATATCTGGAGCACCCAGGACGCATCTAACTCCTGGAAGGTCTGAACCTGCAGCCCTCAAATCCCCAGGTAGGCCAAGGACTGCCTGCTTGTTCACATCCCCACTGTGCTCACCAGACTTCATGCTCAGGCCAGTGCAACCCCAGGGTGGTCTGGGCATGGCTGCTGCTGGGAGACAGCACGAGGACAACCCGTGTTCACCCAGGAGATGCTGCCTGAGCGTGACCAGAAAGCAAAACCTGCCTCCCAGAGCACCTCTGAATAGCCATCACACTACAACCCCTCCACGCCACCTTGCACCATAGATAGGTCCAGGTGCTTGTGGAGTGTCCGAAAACCCATCTGAGGTGTTCCTCAGCGGTACAGCAGCCTGTGCTGAGCATTCAGGGCCGGTTTGTCAGAGATTTCTCCTTCCAGACAGCCCTTCTTCCCATGGCACCATCAGCAAGATTGCACGAGCGAGCAGCTGTTCACAAGCAAGAAATTATTCTCAGTGTAGATGGATGAACGCTTTTCGACCCCACCTAGCTCAGCCCCCAGGTGGAGCAGGGCTTTCAGCCAGCATCTGCTTTATTTAGATAAGAGCTGTGAAGATCCCAGAGGAGACTTAATAATAAGCCTCTCCAAGTCATCTTCTTCATGCAGGGTCGCTCACGGCCCCAGCAAGTCAGAGGCACAGGACGCTCTCCCACCCCACTGTGCTGCCAGGAGAGGTCCCTCTGGCAGTGAGATGGAGATGCTGAGACCTCCCGGAGGAGCTGGAGGAGGTGTGGGAGTGCAGGGGGAGGTGGGAGGGATTGCTGCTTTTCCCTCTCCTCCTCTCTCTAGCATTTAATCTCAGTGAATGAGGAGAGACAGCCCAGCAGAGCAGAAAGGAGGAATAAAGGGAGAAGCCTTTTTCTCTAAAAGCACAAGGGCTTGTGTCTGTACAGCAGTTATCTGATGGCTCCCTGCCATACCCAGGCTCTAGCAGACGGGAAAACTCATCTATCACTGGCTGCAGTGGCTCCACACGAGAGGTAGCAGGAATGGTTTTTCAGCATCCTTCAAAAATGCTTGCAGTGATGCTCTCCAGAGCCAGCCTCCTGATATCCCTTGCCTTGACCCCTTCCTCACCCAGGAGCTGACTCTGAATGCCTCTGTGTGCAGCTGGAGGTCAAAGGCCAGAAATTTCCAAACTCAGGGAGGAGAAAAACAAAGCAGAGGGGAGAAAAATTTAAAAAATGCTGGCAGCTGTTTGTCAGAGCAGTGGAATAAGAAATCTCTCTATGGCAAACACCAGCATGGCATCTTTCCCCCTTCCTGAAGAGTGGGAGTTGTGAGCCCATTGCCGATTTCTCATCGCCAGCTCTACAGCTCAAGCTGTGGAGTCACAGTTTTCACCTCCCATCTCTAGTTCAGTGCAGAGCAGAGACTGTTTCAGTCACCCTGCTTTTGTTGGACATACCTTGCTTGGCGGGCCTTGTCTCTGCTCCACTGACTACCGGGAGCACGATCGTGACCAATATGCTCAGGTCCCAGCACTGGGCAGAGTTTGGTCTTGCTTTTTGGGAAACCAAAGAAGTTCCTCTCCCTCTGCCCAGAGCCACAGGCTGACAGTGCATAGAAAGGCTCAGAAGAACTAAGTCTAGACAGCACGAAGTGCAAAAATCAATGTGTTTCTGAGAACAGCCTCACCATCCCATAGAATAAGCCATCTGAGCACTGCCCCTAGCTCCCCTCTCTACCCCAGTCACTCTGTTTCACTCTGAGATGAAATCCTCCTTGTCTTGCTTGCTGATTAAGGTAAAAACCACCTACGGGTGTTAGCTGTGGGGTGGTGGTGACAGCTCCTCAGAAATCGGGGCCGGGAGCTCTGGGACCAGGGCTGTGCCCAGGCTGTGCCGTAGCTGGGTCAGTGGCTCTCCACCACCATAACCCACGTTGTTCGGAGCTGGAGACCTGTGTGGGCACCACGGAGCCCTTCTGACCTTGTTCCCAACTTTCCCTCCTGGGAAACATCTGACCTAATAAAGGAGGAGCTCAGTGTTGACATAGCTGGTGTGGCACATCACATTTTATTTACACAACCAGTTGTGCATCAGAGAACTGCTTCAGCACACCGTTGCACTGGCACAAATTAGGGGCAGCAACACTGCAACCCAGAGATTACATCTGTGATGAGTAACAGGTTCCCTTGTAGTTCGTTGTCTCACTGTAACCTCGATCCATCATTTCTGGAGAACAAATTCCTATATCAAACTTCAGGCCTGAAGTCTTTCTGTCACTGGCCATCAGGGTCAGTTATGCTGCCAGACCTCTAACACCATTTTAAGGGCTCATCTACAGCTATCAGTATTCGTAACTTTTTAATATTTTCATATTCTTATACATGTGCCTTCATCTGCCTGGCTGTAATATTAACAAACCTGAAAATATCCCAACTTTTGTTTTGCCTCGTGGGGGCACATACCTGGTGGACATAGGGGGCAGATGTTTTTTCTGTACTTTCATATTCCTTTGGGATAACCTTTAGCTTATACAAGTCCAATGGGGTCAGTGCCATGACTCATACTCTTTTCAGATTTTGTTGTCAAACTGTTCTGTTCTTAAGAGCGTGGCAGCTTGTTAGCCAGTCATGAGATGTCAACAAACAGGGCAAGCATTTGCTTGTTCTAATGAGCAAATCCT
This sequence comes from Anser brachyrhynchus, assembly GCF_964034855.1. Classification (NCBI taxonomy): domain Eukaryota; kingdom Metazoa; phylum Chordata; class Aves; order Anseriformes; family Anatidae; genus Anser; species Anser brachyrhynchus. The sequence continues at coordinate 57,508,050 of NC_137699.1, forward strand.
CTCCTTGTGTTGGACAATTGGCTAATTTTCTATAACTCTAAACAATTTCTGGTGTTGTTTGAGGTTCATTCTGTTCTTTCAGCAGCCCCCCAAGCCAAAAGATGTTCCAGTTACAACCCAAAGGGATGTGTGGTTTCAATTGCATTTCCACTTTTTTAAACTCCCAAAAATGTACATTTGTGCAACTCAAATAAAAGCAGAGCCATTCCAATGATAACTAGGCATCAACGACCTCCTTCAAATTCTTTTGAGCTGTACTTTGGACTGGTTTATCCAAGAATTCATTACTGAACAACAACAAGAAAAATTCAAGATGGGTTTGGTTTTAGCTAGGAGACAGTTCTGTCCACAGTATTCAGGTGATTGGCCTGTTGAGCTTACTTTTGTTGATGTTAAATTTATTGCAGCAAAACAAAGTGCAAGAGCTGGTGATTTTACGAGTAGATGAAGCTTATCTCCCTGCATGTTGGGTCATCCTGAACTGACGTGCTTGGGGTTTTTTTACATCTCTCCATGGTATTTTTCCCTTTGAGTCATAAAGTGATTGATCCACTTCGTGAGGATTATTATTGATTCAGGCATCAGTGTCTGATCTTCAGCAAACGCAAGACTGGAAGAGCAGGTCCAGCTTCAGGTCCAGCCAGAAAGCTCACGAAGCAAGCAAGGCCTTGTCCTTCTTAGCAGGAAAAAGGTGAGGTGGCTTCCTAAAACAAAGGCACTATCAAATAAATCCTATGTTCAACTCAGTGCTGCCTATAGCAAGCACACTCAGAGCAAGCTGGTATCTCATGCTATAGCAGTCTAATCTGTCTGCCTCTATCTAATCCCAAGTAAATTGGTGTTTATGGGGGATTCTGACTATTCTGCCCCTGTAGTACTGCAGAAAATATAAGACTGCATTTGAGACCACTGATCTTGTGGGATTCTTGGTACCAGGGGGTGGAATAGCAATAAAAGGTAAGGATATGAGAAATGATCGGAGGGGGTATGAAAGAAGGTTTTACAGTCACACATGGTGCGGGGAAGGTGGCTGAGGAAGAGTTGTACGTTATTTGTTGTACATGAGAACTGAAGGGTGCTGGGTGAAATGAGCGAGTAGCAGATTCATTTTAAAATAAACAAGGGGAAGTGCTTGTTCACACAATGCATAGCCGAACTGTGACTCATCATTGCAGGATGTTGTGGAGGCCAACAGCCTACACAGGTTTAGACAAACTTGAGGAAAAAAAGCCCAGGGAGAGATACTAAATATGATAGCGCAGATGCTACCTATATTTCACAATTCCTAAATCACTGGTTGATGGGAATTAGGCTGGGATGGCATAAGCAGGGGATAGGTAACTCAATACCTGCCTTGTTTCCTACCTCTTCCCCCAGGAATCTGCTTCTTGTTGGTGTCAGGGAAGGCTGTGCTAGCTGGGCTTTCTGACCCATCTATGGTTTTGCAACTATGCATGCATCTATGTTTTGCAACACAAGCTTATTTGTGAAACCAATTGTGGTCATGTTGATGACATGCCGATGGGCAGATTGCCATGGGGGGGTCTGCTGTTTGTGTGGGACACGCACAACATACCTCTGGAGCTGGATGAGTGGATGGCCAATTACACATCTGAGAGTGGGAGTGCCTTTATTCATGTGCTTTGCTTCCAGGCTGTGTGATAGACTGTTGTGAGCAAAGTCTCGTCTGAGGAGTGCAGCTTTTGTCACTTACTTGGGGTTTTACCGTGGAGGTGAAACTGGTGACTGCCCCACAAGGACCAATTAGTTTTGCTGTCCAGGGTTTTTCTCAGAGGTGAGTGAAGGAAGGGAAATGCAAAAGTCTATTTTGGCACTGAAGTCATTTATAATAGGCTGTCTAAGCACAGGGTTGACAACGTACTATTGGAAAGCCTTGGTCTGACAGCCTCAGCAGTAGACGATGTGAATTGCTCCCACACCTGCACCCATTCCTCTCATGAACAGCCTGGAAGTGATGATGAAAGTTTCTGCTCTCCAGCTTGTAGCTGAAGTGTAAGCACATAACACCAGGGAATGTTGGCAGGGAAAGGGCAGGGTAAATTATATCATAATCACAGAGGACAGTGAGCCTCTAGCGTTGCACGAAATACTGTGCAAACATCCCTACAGAGCAGACGGGCCTTCAGCTGTGAAAAGTATTTTCTTCCTCAATTTCAGGTAGAGAGTGAGGTGGAGAGACCTGAATGCCAAGGAAAATGTGAAGAGGTAAATCCCAAGAGCCGAGCTTGGGAAGACAAACAAATACCACAGTGAAGTGTCTTCTTTTTTTTTTTTTTTTTTTTTCCTCAGCGGTAAATCTAGTGCCATTGTATTAATGATCTGTAGTAAAATGTTTTCTCTTCTGTCTTTGCTTTGGCTCATTGAGATTAGCTGAAACATCCAGTTCTAAAAACATGGAAAATTCATGTTTTTTCCTGTGATTTACTCTCTCTTGGCCTTATGTACAGAAAAAGGATATGCTCATGTTTGATCTGGCTTTGTTCTTATGTCAATTCTCTGAACATTTTATAGATATTGGATCTGGTCATGTTCCCCCCCACAAGTCTGGAAGAGTTACTGGATCATTCAGAGGAAAGCAGCTGTACAAATCAGTTATCAGCTGCTAAATGTTTGGAAATGGAAACTACCAGGATCAATCAACTGAACAGTTTGGTGCCTTGCTCCTTCTGCTAAATTTATGGAAAAAAAAAATCTCTCTCTGCTCATAACGAAAACCACCAGAAGTCATCCTCTTACTGCTAGGATTGCTCTTCACGTGCTAACATTTTGTTTGCCAACGCTGTGCTGTGGAATTACAGCTTATCTCCCTGTGCTATTTGAGAAGCTGATTTGTTGTGCAGTATTTTGGTGAGATGAAACAAATTGCAGGAAATTGAGCTTGGATGGATGGCACCGGGTCCATACTGAATTCCTCAGGTTTTAACTAAGGGCCCTTTTTGATTTCATATTCATTTTCTCTGCTTTAAACCATACGGAATTAACTGTCCTTGGATGAGGAAGGGATGAAGTGCAGAAACTCCTCCAGCTTTGTTCTTTTCTTGTCCTGCCAGAGCTGACTCCTGAAAGGGATCGCAGATCTGATGTCAGCAGTCCTCTTCTCCAGGCATTATAAAGTGCTGCGCTGAGTCCCAACCACTGCCTTTAAGTCCTTTAAGACAAGAAAATCATTAAAGAAAAATCCTGTGTCAACAACAAATAGAAATACTATGCTATCTTTGGGAATTCATATCTAAAAGAGCAACCCCACTCCCTGTTAGCCATGAACTGAAGACTGTGGCTGACCATGGGGACTGGGTCTGCACACTGATGCTGCAATTTGTTTCACACACCTCCTCTGGCAGTTTGGCACTGCAGCAAGGACACTGTCACCATCAGACAGGTCGGTGTACAAGGCCATCAAAAGGGAGAGGATGCTGGAGAACTTATTTTGAGGAGACTAACGTCCCTTTAGCTTTATGTCCTTTCCTCCATAAGAAATCCTGCTAATGCACCAGCTCTACAAGTTTCTTTTTAATGCTGCTCCTTCCTACAAGTGCACAGAATGCCCCTAACAAAATATACTCACTTATAGCTCCCAGTACTTTTGTTTGAAGAGGTCTTGTTAAAAATGAAACTCCTTATTCCACACCCAAAAGGAGGTTTGAGTTAAAGACAAATGACTTAAGCCATCTGGGAAATACATATGTGCTTTGCTGTCTTGTTGAGCTCACAGCCATGCTGCTCGAAATGAGAGGACTGGGAGTCATGGGCTGCTCCTGTATCCTTCTTACAACCTGCAAACTCCAGAGCTTGCTCACTACAACACACTGAGCACAGAAAAAACACAGACAACAGTTTCAGCAACTGAAACATACGCTGGGATGTGGGAACTGTACAAACCCTCAAAGATGCCCCCTCTGGCCACCTGTCATTGCCTCCAACTGTCCCATGACAGCTCTGCACGGTGGGATATGCATGGTATTTCATCCTGTGAAGTCTTCATGCTTGTCTCCCTAAGCTACCCCAAGACCCCTTTAGACTGGATCTATGTGGCTGTCCTTTCTTAATGGGGGAAAAATAATTTTTTAAAAAAAGGCACCGTGGTTTTTATATTGCTATTTTCTCCAGCTTCACAGAAAAGATAATTTGTTCTGCTTAGCCATGCAAAGTTTCACCAACTTGAACTGGCCTGATTACTTATCCAATTGCATAATTTTTTTGATTACAGAAAGCTACATAAAGACTTTCCAGAGGTTTTTTTTTTTTTTTGGTGGTGGTGTTGGTGGTGGTTTGTTGTTGTTGTTGTTGTTTTTTCCCTACATTTAAGCAGGTTTGAAGCACTAGAATTTAACTCAGCTTTAAAAAACAAAGCAAAACAAAATAAAACTTTATACTTTGGAAGATGTTAACTTTGGCTCCTAAAAGGGATTAGCCATAATACTAAACACATGCTATTGTTACTCAGGAAATCAGAGACATACAGACTCTTTTTTTCAGTGATTTTGGACATTGTCTCTGTGTGTAACTTTATACATAAATAAGAATTCTTTCTCTCTCACCCCACCGACATATTTTTAATATTGTCTCTGGAGAGGCTTTTCTTAAACACGTTAAGGAAGTTTCTTCTTTTTCAAAGATTCCTCCTGCCTCCCTCCTTAAATCAGGAACTTGGGTGGCCTCTTTCCTGATAAAAGGGCGTCAGCCTTGTGAGCTTTGGGGTTTCAGCTCTTTCCCCAAACATCTGTCCTGGCTTACGCCTGCACACGTGGTGAATGAAGCAGGTGCTCTAGGAAGACTCCAGGAGAAAATGTTATGCCAGCAATGTTCCTTTAGCAATAACTGCATCGAACAGAAATTTAGAACTACCTTGGCAGCAACACCCATGAGCACTTTTGATCCAGAGACTACCGCATTTTAAGGATTAATGGTTTAAGGATGTTTTGGAGCCCATATAGCCCTGACACCACCCCAGCAGCCTCAGGCAGTTGCTCCTCATTGTAGTAGGACAGGAATCCAATAGTGGTTCACCGTCCCTCCCATTAGCACTGGTTTATTCCCAATTCAAAAAGTTTTGAGAGGAGAGAGGATGTAGCAGATAGGAAAGGTAGGGGTCTGGAGCATGTGGTATACAAGGAGGGACTGGGGGAACTAGGCTCGTACAGCCCTGAAGAGAGAAGGCTGAGGGGGATTTTACTGCATATCTTCAACCTCATAGGAGAGGTTCTCCAGTCCCTTCAGCATCTTGGTGGCCTTACATTGGACTACTTCCAGTATGTCCATGTCTCTCTTGTACTGAGGGACCCAGAACTGGACACAACACTCCAGGTATCACCCCCCCAGTGCTGAGCAGAGGGGAAGCATCACCTCTCTTGACCTGCTGGCAAAACTGTGCCTCATGCAGCCAAGGATGCCATTAGCCTTCTTAGCAGCAAGAGCACATTGCTGACTCACGTTCAACTTTGTGTAGCTGTGCCTAGTCATTTGCTCAGAAACCTGCCTATGAAATAATATTGGCTGGCCCAGATTTGAGGACTGACTATCCTCAAAAACATTTGGGGATCCAGGAAACGTGGTCATTCTTTCACCTTCATGAATGCCTCATTTATGAGTCATGGCTTGCTTATTTCATTGGCCTTCCAGTCCCTAGACCCTCTATTGCTACAATAGCAAAAATAAATAAATAAATAAATAAAATCCCTCTGGAGATGAGTGTTACATACACTGGTAAGAGAAAAGGAGACATTGTCATGCACTAGTAGAAGTGGAGCACTTTCATTAACTATGCCTTCACGCAGGGACTTCTTTCTGTGGTAGTATAGTTCCTCCTTTCGATTACTGCAGCACACTGTCAAATGTGAAGAGAGAGATCTTGAATAACCCTTGATTTCTCTTAACTTACAGCAGAATATCAAAAGCACTGAAAGGTAGACCTGAAGAGGAGCCTTTGTCTAACAGAAGTTAAAGAGAATAAACATGGACTGCCAGTATTGCATCCAGCCAAGCAGGGAATGCCAGGTCTTTTCTGAAAAGCTACATGAGATTCACTCACCTTTTCTGCTTTCATTGGTATGAAGTCACCGAATGTTCCTACTCCTTTTCTACATAAACATTTCCACTGAAATCAAAATGACTATATAAGAGCATGAATTAGCTCCTTGCTTGCCAAGTCTTTGATATTCTTGGAAAACCAGTCTGTAGAGGTTTTAGCTATTATTTATTAACATGAGTATTGATTCTTGTCTAATACAGTCTGCTAAGAATACTGTAATGTCACTGTTTAAGCGTTATGGTATTGCAACATGTACTTGAAATATAAGCCAGAACGTGGTTTGTATTTGTCAGTCCAGTCATGTATGTGTACATTACACCATCAGTACATGCTGGGGGCCACCCATCTGGAAAGCAACTTTGCAGAGAAGGACCTAGAGGTCCTGGTGGACACCAGCTGGAACGTGAGTCAGCAATGTGCCCTTACTGCCAAGAAGGCTAATGGTATTCTTGGCTGCATGAGGTAAAATATTGCCAGCAAGCCAAGGGAGGTACCCTTCTGCTGTACTCAGCATTGGTGAGGCCATGCTGTGTCCACTTCTGTGCCCCCACCCCAGTATAAGAAAGGCGAGAGTCTTTGGAGTCTATGGAGAGAGTCCAGTGGAGGGCCACTGAAGTCCAGTGGAGGGTCTCTCCATCACATAGCAATGTGCTAATGTTCTCACAGAGAAAACGACCATCACTGGTGCTCCTTAGGCTCCTTATGTGGGGAGTAGGCCCTCAACATGTAATCCAGGGTCACCAGGTTGCTGGGGAAAAAGCAGAAAGGATTGTTGTATAAATCTCACCCATGTGCAGTGATGAGGCTCCCAAAACTTGCATCTCATCCCATTGGGATCCATATCCTGCACCCCATCAAGAAAGGGAGCTCAGCACTTTTCTAAGTGGGAAATCTACTCTTTTCTCTCAAAACATGAGCAAAAGCATTGTACTGAAGAAGGCTTTGCAGGCAAAGTCTTCCATAAGGAGAGAGCATTTAAGACATGGGACATCCAGTGTCAGTCTCTGTGTAGTGCCTGGGACAATCTCTCAGGCCTTCAACGTCTGTTTTTCTGGGGCTACCTGCACACTACATGTGAAAATCATCTACATAAGTTCCAGGAAGAAAGGTTATACTAAAGTACTTATGATGCTCAAGTGATTGCCTCGATCTTAACATTTGTTTTTGCTCTCTTTCTGACAAAATTTATCTTGAATTCCTCTAAAGTGAAAGCTGAGAAAGGCCTTCTCTTCAAGACCCAGAGGTTAGGGTTGTATCCTAGGGAATGTGTGACATAAGTGAGTAATGAACCTGGCTTTCCTGCAATCCCAGTGAGTGCTCTACTGATGGGATTGTCACTTGTGGGAGCACAGCCCTGGGTTTCCTGCCTCAGGCGGCAGCAGCCTGTACGTGGTGGGAGCCCCTTTCTCTTGGAGCCTCCTCTGTGTGCTCCTATATCTGCCCTGTGAGATGCACACGAGGAGTGCCAGGTTTGTAGATCTGCAGGCCCAGAGCATGCTGGTCAGAAGTCAGAGGAGCGTTAAGGTCAGGAAGTGAAGGACCTTTAATGTTTACTCAGGACCTTGTCTGCTGAAGGAGGGTTGTCAGAGCCAGAGTTACTTGGTGTCTGACCACCTTCCCTATAGGAGGGATTCTTGGCCTCCCTAACCCCGAATGTGGGGAGAGAACCATGCCATGGTGCCCACCAGCAGCTTGGTGACGAGGATGACCATGGACAATGCTCAGATCCTGGCCTCAGCCTATTTACTCACAGACCATAAGCTTTTATCATAAACTACAGAGGTCCGTAATTCTATTTACGGAGGTGCTGGGTTTACTTTACAGTGTACCAACGCCCCTTGGGAGATCTTTTGTTTCTGCTGCACTTCCTCCTGGGGAAGCATTGAATGTCATTTTAGTATTTACACCTGATGGTGCATTACAGGTATACCAATGCTGGCCCAGCTATGAGCACAGACTATCGCCCACACAAAGGTAATTGGTATATCAGGTTATAAAGCCTTCGATGACAGGCAGTATCTCCCTCGTGGATAGAAAGGTACTTTCTAACAAAACCTGTCTGAACTCTCTCCAACTAAGTGCCATCTGTATGAGCCCTCTGTCTTTACCTTTTTAAATAGGGTTTGCAAGGGAAGATTTTCATACCTGTGGTTCTACCTCCATTGCCAAAAAGTGGGTGGTTTGAACAAGTCCTTGCTACTTGAAATCCTGCTGAGGTACATCTCAGAGGAAAAAACAGATGAATCCAACAGATAATGTCACGTCTGAAAGTGAAGAGAATCAGCAGACATTATGCAATTTTTGAATGAGAAAAACTATTATTTATTGTAATTATGAAGATGAGCAACTCTAAAAAATAATTAACACATTCAGCTAATGCAAATATTTCAGTACCAGCACTTGAACTTACCATAGCATGAATATAGTGGCATATGTACACGCTATGGGTGCACCATACAATTACATCCAAGCATTTCATTCATAAAATCCAGATTGCCCTTTTTCTGCCAGTTCTGCAGGCAGGGAACAGCTCTTTTGGCATTCCCCTCTGCCCGGCTTTAGCACTTTTCTCCTCTGCAAGTCCTGGAAGCAAAACCTTTGGGCCATGATCCATTGTGATGGCTCAGTGGGGAGTCTGCACCTCCAGAGAGCTGTCACCTGAGCAGGAGTCTGCCTATGAGGAGATTTTGGGGCATCAGGGCCTTGGTCAATACACCTCTGGAGCACAGACATCAGCTGGGAATGGCCGAGTCTGAAAATCACTAGAACTGTTTTCTAAACAACATGGTGGATAATTAATGACTGCATTATAAAGAAATGGCTATGATAACAACTTCAAATTGACTTTTGGCAGACTTCTTTGGCAGAATGGATCTGAAATAGCAGAGAGGATCTCATGGGATCCGGATCTGTTTGCTGCACTCAAAGTTTGCATTCATAAGCTCCTGAGGACCTATACAGATCACTACTGACCCCCAAAGATGGGTGGCTTGGGAGTGACTTCTTATTTAGTGTCCCTCCTCCAAAAGGATTAAACTTTCTGGCATCCTATGCAGAGTGTGATCCTTGAAACTACACTTAGCCTTTCTATGGGTAAAACTTGGACTCTGACCTACAAATGAGCACTTGTGCAGACTTCTGCTAATGGCCCACAGGGATATGCACCATGTGCAGGGCACTGCTGGCACAGTTCTTGCACTTGGACTCTTTGGGCAAGTGAAAAATGCCAGACTATTCACAAACGTTTTCAAGATTGGAGGAAGAAAGGAATGATACTCATTTCAGTAGTTACATTCAAGGCTTTATCAATTGTGTTAAGTTCTTTAAAGTCTGAATGTCTTCTCTTCTTTCCCTTTCTTTTCTCATTATTATACTATCTCACATGTGCTTTTGTAAGAAGATAAACTAAAATGGAAAGCAACAGAGCCATCAACAGAGCATTGGAAACACTGTTTTGGCCCATCAGATATGGGTCATACTGTTCAAATCTGTGATTATGCCACTAACTGATTTGATTTCCTGGAAGACAGTAAACAACAACGTGAAAAATATTCTCCAAAATCAGACCATTGAAACACTTATTTCTGGGAAGCCGGACTATCCCACAGATATGAACAAGTATTCCTTTTGTGTCTGCCAAGCACTTACTTGCTCTGCCTTAAAATCACTTCTCCTGAGGCCCCTTCCAGCCTCAGGCTTCACACCCCATTTCCTTCCTAGGCCTCTCAAGTTCAGTATCTTGACTTGCTTTATAGTCTCACTGACTGCTTTTTCCTTCTGTAATCTGAGGGCAACATTTTTAAAGTTACTTCTCATGTCAGGTGCCTCTTAGATGTTTAAATAGTCCAAAAGAAGACCCATTAAAAGAACAAAGATCTTTCAACCTTCTCACTCTCAGTAGTCTTGGTCTTGGTATGCAGTTTGCACAGTATGGTAAGTCCTAAACAATTTCTTGTTTAAAAACAAAAATTATTAAAAAAAAAAAAGAAGAGAAGGGAAAATGCTGTGTTGTGTGCTTACAGGAGGATATGACACACATATGCCCCCTTTTTCAGGCCAGCAAACATTGAGTGGTTGCTTGAGTCACAGCTGCCCAAAATGGCTATGAGTTAGCGAGTCAAAAACAGGGAGCAGAGCTGAACCAACAGCCAGTGTCAGTTTGGCCACATGAAGATACACATCAGCCTGTCACTTCATTCTGCATAAGCCCGCTTTTAAATAACTGTACACAAAAGCCACTGCAGCCATAGCAACAGTTTTTTTTTTTTTAAAACAAACTATTCCTCAAAATAATTTTTATAGATTGATGTAACCCCTTCTTCAGCAAATGTTGGGGGATGTATCCTTCTATGTAAGTATTTAAATATGAATATTTGCATATTTAATGTAAGTCTGTGTATGTACGGGTACATATATGTACGTATATATACTGAATGTACAGCAGTGGTGATGTGCTGTAAGGCGCAGAGCTCTCACAGTATGCTCAGTGGCTCGGAGCACTGCTCACTGCCTTGCGAGGGGAGCCCTTGCTCTTCAGGTCAGATCACCCTGTGTGCCAATTCAGCCACCAGCCTGACAGCAACTAACCCGATGGAAAATAACAGCATCCTTTTCTGCAGCGTTAGAGAGCTGATGGGGCTGACGGGAAGCCCAGTGAGAACCAGAGCTGGCTGTGGGGAGCAGAAGGGCTGGAGGAAGGGACATTGCTCTTTCAGCATCTTTTCATGAGGTCAGTTCAGTGGATTCACAGCCCCAGCTGTTCTCCTGGAAAAGCCTTTTTCTCTTTCCTGTGATTGTGGAAAGAGCCTAGGGAGAAGAATCTTCCTTGTATTAGCCTTACTAAGTATCCCTCATAGTGCCTACACTAGGATTTACAACAGCTTAACCAAACAGGTCACAGAACTGATTAAAGTAAATCCACGGGATCCAAGACACACGAATTTCCACACTTTAACCACATCTGTTAGTTTTAACTTCTCATCTCTTCTTGTCCACTTTTGCAACATGTCTAAGGCAGCATCACATGGCCCTGAAGATTAATGGCTCTTTGAGCTGTTTCTGTTATTTGAAGACAACTTGTAATGGGAGGGTTTCACTGGAGAGCAGTGGAACAGCTCAGAAGGAATATTAACATACTTCAAAGTGGTATTATATAGCTATGACAGCCAGAACAGCTTAGACATTTCACCTCATGCTTCTTGCAAGTCAAAAGATAAGAACACAGTCCCCCTAAGGCAAAATATTGTCATATTTCTTACTTAACACTCTGTATACATGAAAAATGCCTCTCAAAATTACTCAAATAATGGGAAAATAAGCATTAAGTGTTCATCAAGCATGTGTTTTCCTTAAGATGACTGTTTTGCAACTTTATATATACACCATGAATCATTTAATCTGATTATTTAAACTGCTCCATATACATCTACTCTTTTTGCACTATGAATCCACCTCCGAAATATAAAATTCTGGATGAAATCATTCAAAAGCTCAGCCTGCAAGTCCGTAAAATGACTCGATTCATTTTTATATTATGGAAAAATGGTTGTCATTAATTGAAGAAAGCTGTTGGATCAATTGGATAACTAAAGCTTGGCATGAATTTATCATGCCATATAATTATTTCATGTATGATGTTAGGGTAAATTGCTATTTAAGAGGAGATAAGGATCTTTTAGTATGGATTTCCTGAGCTTGGTTATTATAGAATTCTGATAAAGTTGGTAGAAAAACTGGGCAAATACAGGAATAATTGTTAGTGAAACACACAGACAGGCTTATTCCTCTGTACCAGCAGCTGAGGCCTTAGGGAAGAGCTCTGTAGGATAAAACAAACCTGCTCTTGCACCCGGGATAGGCCGACCAGCCTTGGTAACTTATACTTATGGGAGAGGTGTGGATAAACATCAAATACTATTAAGGTGCCACAACTGTGGTAGCAGTTTCTCCTGTTTGCTTTCCATCTGCTTCACCCAAGGAACAAAACACACTTGTTAATACAGCAGCAAATGCATACAGGATGAGCAACCGGGGCTCAGCTGATGGGAAGTAGCTCCTTAAGTCATGAAGGTCCCCTTGCTCATGGAAGAGCTCTATAAAAATTGATATTTTGCAATAGGATCCACTGATGGCCAAAAGTGTGTTAAATTACAGTATCATTCCCCAGTTACACATCATATGGTTTTATTCCTAGTGGTTCTAAGTATACAACAGCTAAGAAGGTGACATGAAGAAAACTTAGGAAAATCATATCCCCAGGCTTTTCCTCATGCAAGATGCATGCTCCATTCAGACACACGGTCCTCATATTTCTTGCCGAGCCTTGTTACTTAGAGTGTCAAGGACTTTGGGGTATAGTCAGCAAAATGGTCTCTACGCTTTTTTCTTTTTTACTGTTGCAAAGTTAAAACTCCATATCTTATTGAAAAAAAAGTCTTTCAATTTCTTGGGAAAAGCATAAAGATGGAAAGGGGTATGGTGCTGGAGCCAATCCGCACTTCTGCACACACGCCAGTTCTGCTAGTTTTAATTGCTTCAAGACTCTATCCTATGCTATGGATCAGACATCTGAAATCAGTAATTTGGTCTGGCTGGTTGAATGTTGAAATCCTTGCTGTAAATGAAGCCAAATTAGCTAAGGCCCCGCAGATTTTTTGGAGATGTAGCAAAAGAAAAGGGTAAAAATAACAGCAAAACCGAGATAGAACAGACAGACAACTCTCTTACATAAAGAGCGCTCTGAATTGCAGACTGCTGGTGTGGCTGTCTGGTGAATGAGGTGTAAATCACCCATGTAGTCCCTTGGCTGAACCAAGTGATGGGTAATCATATTTTTTCCTCATGCTCGGGGTGAGAAAGGGAAGAACACGAGCAGTGGCACCCGTAGTGTACCAAGACGAGGGACACAGGGCATATTCAAGACACGTGGCATCCTCACACACAGCTAGAGGAAACCTGGGCAGCAGATTGCATCTCCCTGCACAAGGGGTGATCGGCCAGCAGCCACATGATGCTTCCAAGCAGAGGAAGCCCAGCACTCCTCCAGGCCCACAGCTCTCACATGCTGCTGCGTTAGCCAAATCCCTGGCATGGGGGCTAAATCGAAGATGCACACTTAAATTGAACAAAGCAGGATGCCCAGGTACCGACCCAAATCCTTGGTCTGTCTATCGGGATGGAGGAATGGCTTTGTGGCACATTGTGGCCTGTGGCTCAGATGGTTAGCCTCTCGTCTCCACTGCCAGCTGAACATGGACCTCAGCTTCCACTTCTGATCACACACGACCACTATCTACAGTAGGCAGCTCAAATGGTGTCTTCACCAGCAAACGTCTGGAGACTTACAGGGCACACAGCTGGAGCCTCACCAGCTGTTTGGTTGGAAAGGGCGGTGTCAGGAGGGCCTGTCCCTCACCCCTGCTGCAAGAACATCGCTGTGGAGCAGCAGCCAGCCTGGCCACCAGCTCCCACGGCTGTGGGACAAGGCATTCACAGCAATGCCACGGTGCAGACCAAGAGCTGCCGGAGTAGCAATGCCTAGAGCAGAGGCTCCCACTGCATTCACTCTGGCTAAGCTGACATTTCCCTTGCCAGCACTGTGTCTGAAGATCATTTTCAACCTGTAGAACAAACCTCAAATGCTTGTTTCCATGTTACAGGCTCTACTTTGCTGCTTTTCTCTTCACGCTTCACTAACAGCCCTTCAGCAGTTCTGAAGTGAGAACTTCTGGGCATAATTTGCCCCACTGGGGAAGTAGGATACAACATGCACCCCATTACACCAGCAGGCTCAGACCTAGGAAAATTATACTGCTGTCCTGCCCAAGGCTTCTGCCTGGAAAATGGCAGCTTGAGTCTGACCATGGCTCAGAAGGGTCCCTTGCAGCAAATGCTGTCATGCTGTGCTGGTCCAGATGTGCTGACCGTGTGCATTTTTACCCCCTGATGTCATTGATTCTAAGTCTCCGTTTGGGATGTTCTGCAAGAATCTGCTTTGTGCGGTTAATATCCCTCATAAAGATGCTGTCAAATGCATCCATGGCCCTTACTTACATAGCATAGGCTGCACTAACTGGCACTAAATATTGTCCAATATATCTATGCTGAAAGATGCTGTGTTCAAATGCAAAATTAATGCATTAAAAATTAAACAAGGCAAAGATCTGAAATATTAAAGTTACCCCACTGAACTCAGTTCACTCCTCTCTTTATTTGGAGTATTTTTGCCTACCAGCCTTTCCATATTAAAAAATTTAAATATAGAAACCTTGGTGTCATTACTTCAGAAAAGAGGACCCAGTCTTTTTTCCAGATACAGCTAATGGCCCAATCTCGCTGACCGTAGGGAGAACAACACCCAGGTGTTAGCTGTAAGTTAAAAAATGTAAGGCTCCCAGAAGCTTTCAAATCACCTCATTCTCCAAGTTTCTGCTCATAAACAGCATATAAAGCATTAATAGCTTATAAGTAGAAAGCAACTGGTGAATATTTAGATGGCTAGTACATGGTTAAGTATTTTATAAAATGTAATAGCTCAGTAAATTTGTTTTTAAAGGCAGTTTTAGTTAGCAAAACGTCTTTCCTTGACATGTTCATATCCAAGTAAATTGTGTCTGTATTCAAGCTAATAATAAATTGGTGCCCGTTTATAAAATAGTCAAAAATGGAAAATTAATATAAAGTGTGGCCAGACTTCTCAACAAGAGATTTTTTTAAAAAATAAATTTTTGGTGTGTTTATGCCTCTAAAGCTTACATTTTGCTGTATAATTAATTTAAATGACATGCATGCTTTGATGTTGCCTGAATTGAACATTGGCCTTTTATTACAACTGTTTTCTTTAATGTAAAATGTGTGTGGCATAATTCTCATTGCTAATTGCAACCTTATGGTAATACTCCATAGAGCACTGCGAACCTCATTTACAATAGCGTAAGAAGCCTAGGCCAGCTGCTAATAGATGTGTGCTGTCTTTTTCTTTCTTTCTTTCTTTTTCTGTTTTCCTTTTTTTTCTTTTTTTTTTTCTTTTTTTTTTTTTCCTCCATAAATAGAAATGAACACAATCTGAATCTTAAAACGCAAGTACTTGGGCATTTTGGGAGAGTTTGGATCTAGATCCAGGCTTCGAAGTCCCAGGCCAGACCCAGTTGTGGCAGCTGAGGTTCCCTGATTTTCTGGCTGATTTGTTTTGCTCTCAGAAATGTGACCTCAGCAGAGGAGCCAACAAACCCTTACACACAACATATGCTGCCCTCTTGCAGCTTTAGCTGTGATAGCATTGTTAACACAGGAGGAAGGGCTGGTGTGCTCTCGCCTGCCCTCCTTTGATCTGTTCTGTAAATTGCCCAACCTTACAGCTACGGTGCTGCGTACCTCCCGCTGGAGAGCAGCCTCCTTTCCCCGTCCCGCTCCTGACAGACAGCTTTAACCTTGTAGGTTTGAGTTTTCCTTTTTACAGAAGCTAATACACTGAGCCGTAGTTAGTTTAGCGCTTTGCAATCAAGGCAGAATGAAGGCAGAAGACTGCCTTATTAACTGCACGCTGCAAAGAGTAGCTGGAAACAAGGCTCGTGGGGGTGGTTGAATCGGGCTTTAAAGCAGTCCCCTCGCCATATGAATTCTAAAAATCACTCTGTATCTGACTGAGTGTGGCACACACGGTATTTTTAGCAGTGACGGGAAGGAAGACGAGCCGGGAGCGCTCGCGGGGAAGGCAGGAGGGGAGGGCTTGTTCCTGCAGCCCCGCGCTGACAGCCTGCCCTGCCTCGTCGGGCTCGCTCGCAGCCAAATGCAATCGAGGGTTATCGCAGCTCCACGAGCTGCCATCTGTCCCCTGGGCTACCGGAGCTCCTTGCACACGTTTGTGGCTCCCTCAGCTATGAGACACACGTGTCCGACCTTAAAGCTCAGCGAGAGGTCCGAGAGATCACGTTCTCACCTGCCAGATGTAAAGCAGGCATAACGAGAGCTTGAAAGCTCAGCTGGGAGTTTACTTCAGCTTAAAAACTTGTCAGCTATTTAACCTGGTAGCGAACCCTTGCCTGCTGTCCGTACCACGGTCATATTGCTCTACCCAGGTGGTGGCACCATCCAGCAGGAAGGGCAGGTCATTCCTTACACGCACAAATTCTGCCTCTCTGCCATTTAATTCCATGTTTTTATTTTCTAGCAATGATGGTGTGTATTTTTCATTCATACCGCAGTGATGCGCTCCAAGGAATAAAATGACATCTGTACTGATGGGTGATTAATTTCGCTTCACAGAGTTTGCGACATGGAGACA
Organism: Anser brachyrhynchus; assembly: GCF_964034855.1. Taxonomy (NCBI): domain Eukaryota; kingdom Metazoa; phylum Chordata; class Aves; order Anseriformes; family Anatidae; genus Anser; species Anser brachyrhynchus. The sequence continues at coordinate 57,524,381 of NC_137699.1, forward strand.
TCTACCAGCCTCAGTGCCTTCTTTTGGGGACGGATAAGCTTGAATTTCCTTTCATTCTGTGTCTCACGGGGCAAGGTGGAGTGGTGGTGTTTCGCCCTCTGCAAAGTGAACTGCTGACCATTGCTCCAGCTGCCTCGGAGCCCTTGCAACTCTCAGCTGGGGAATGAAGAGGCAAGGTTCTTGTGATCTCTTGTATCTTCTTCAGAAATGCTAATTATAATCATTTGGTGTTCTTCCAAATGTTGCTTGAAGGGAGGGATTCAAGCTTTTAAAACTATTTTTGTGCTAATGGTTTGTTTTATTTTTATTTTTTTTTTCCTGGATTGTTTTTAAGTCTTAAGTGCTCAGACTTAAAGTTGAAGCGCAGCAGTCCTAATGGAGTGCCTAACCTTTCAACAACCTCACTGAAGCGATGAAGTTTCCAGGCAGGCTAATTAATACGCTGGTACGGCACCAGTCAGGTGTACCTTTAGCAGCTTAACGCTCAGCCAAGAGGATGAAATCCTCCTGCCCTCCACGCACGCACAGCTCACTAACAATAATGGATTTGGGACCTAATCAGGCATTAAAACAGAGGATTAGCAAGCTGCAAACCGCAGCGATCACAACTCAATTTACAGTGCGTGCAGGGCACTGGCAAAAATTACAAGGCGTGTTTTCAATAAATTAATATCTAGATATCTAAAAAAAAAATGTGGGTGGTGGAGACTTGGATTTATGGAGGTGCTCAGTGCAGTCTATGATGATTTGGAATGATCAGCAGAAAAAGAGAGACGAAACAGTAGCTTAACATGAAATTATCAAAGAGCAAAAAGCAGGTGTAAGTCGGTGACACCTATTAGCACTGAACACAGCTTTGTTGTGGTACCACGCACTGCTGCCATACATTTAACAACCACCTCTTTGAAGATGTGGGATGTGTAGCTTTTTTCTAGGAGCAAGTCCAGGGAGTGTGGGGCCCACATTCAGCTGCGTTCAGAAGGGAAACCATAAAAAGCTATGCTCCCAGTTTTTCTGCTTTGACTGCACTCAGGGCAAGGAGTGGAGCTTTAAGTAGGAGAAAACAGCAACAAGAGAAAAATAAGAACACTGTTGTGGGGCCACGCCACCTCTACAGAGCCTTTTGTCCCTGAATAGCACCATGGCCTTCGTGGTCTGTCGGTCTCTGTATTCCCTCTCCAAAGTGCCATGCTGGTCCTGAGGTGCTGCAGCATCCTCTTTGGAGCACCTCCAGTGGTACATCTGACCCCGTGTGGTGGCTATGCGGCATCCCACACTCTCCAGAACACGAGGAGGGGAGGGGGAAGAAGCACTGCTGTGACTGGTAGCAGACGCTTTGCACCTTGCTTTCCAGCAGTCAGGCAGCCCTCAAGCTGTACTCATGAGAACTGGAAGTTGTATCGGTTCTACAGCTACCCGAAAGGATTTTGCAGAGAGGAGGATGTCAGCCTCTTTTCTCGGGTTGCGAGTGATAGGATGCGAGGAAATGGCCTCAGGCTGTACCAGGAAGGTTTAGGTTTGGTCAGGAAGAATTTCTTCACAGAAAGGGTGGTTAGGCATTGGAATGGGCCACCTAGGGAAGTGGTAGAGTTGCCTTCACTGGAGATATTTAAGAGAGGTGTGGACGTGGTGCTTAGGGACATGATTTAGTGGTGGACTTTGTTAGTTGACAAAAGTTGACAAAGTTAGTGGACTTAGTTAGTTAGGTGGACAGTGTTAGTTGATGGTTGGACTGGATGATCTTAAGGGTCTTTTCCAACCTAAACGATTCTATGATTGTATGATGACAATGTTTGTCGCATGGGTGTCGCATACTAGGTCAGGACGGGGCAGGCAGTTTGTGGTGGCTGCTGATGGTTTCACATAGCTGCTGGGTGAATGATTTCCCCCGCAGATCATAGGGGACTGCTTCTAATGGTGTGCCAGCCCTCCCGAGCTGCCTGGTGATATTTATCACTTCCCTGCAGAGCTGAGCTCAAAGCTGTAATTCCATTAGGAGCCTTGTGTCCCCCCTCACCAAGAAACAAGTACAGAAGAGCAGCACCCTTACTGTGATGGAAACAGGAGCAGGCACACAGAGGGTGCCACTGCCAGTCGTGGTGGGGAGGAGGCCAAAAAGCTATCTCATAGTACGACCTCAAAGGGGTCTTCTGTGGGATCCAGGAATAGCAGCCCTGGAGCAGTGCCAAAGCACTGACATTCCTCCTGGTTTTCCACCAGGGTGACAAAGCCCATGTGAGCAGCTGCTGACACGTTGTGCTTGCTTACAAGGTGCGTGCCTGCCACGCTCTCGGTGAAGTGCAACGGGACCTCAAGACCGCCTTCCTGAAATCTACGGACTGTTGCTTGCCATACCAACAGCAGGCATGAGGTTAGCAACCTCCTGCTTCTGCCACCAAATTATTCTGCTACTCAGGAGACATTTTGCCCCATATAGCATGAATTAATGAGTGCTACCTCTTCCTTAGGGTCCCGAGTTGCAACTCCCTGAGTTTTAAGGAGGCTAAAGGCAGAAGAGAGAACAGTTGGCAAACGGGGAGTAGAAAAAAAATTAAAAAGATATGATAAAAGAAATGAGGGGTTCAGCAAGTGGGATTGACAACAGAATGGAAAGCAGCTGAAGACAGGAAAGGATTTCAATGTAGAAGTGTCACCGGATGATGGAGTGGTGGCAAAGAGTTGAAGGCTGGCAGATGTTGGCAAATAGGAAGGTGCCTATAGCACTTGGCCCTTTATATATAGCACAAGAACCACCTCAGGATGTTGCAGGAGCTCTGAAAGGTTTGAGTCTCCTTTTGGTAGATGTGTTAGGTAACATGCTGGAGGTTCTTCAAGTAGTGTGGCCCACATACGGCTTTGGAAGACAGTGTTTCCATGAACTGCCAGAGTGAAATGGCACTTCACTGCCTTTCCCCAAAAGACATTTAGTTTGGGCTTTTAAAATCTCTCTGAAAACGAGAGTGGTTTCACACTGGTTTTCAGACTAGCCACAGAAGTAAACATGAACTTGGTTTCAAAACAACACTTCTGGGCTGGACAGAATTGCTAAGGACAGCTGTTGAACCCAGAGCACATCCATCTCTTGCACAATTAGTATTTTTGAGAGGTGGATTACACCTCCTCTACCTTCCACACCTGCAGGAAGAGGAGAGGGACCTAAAGTATATCTTACATCTCCTGGCAAAGGATGTTGACTTTTTTGTAGGTAGGCCTTTCTACAGACAGACAGTGGAGGGGTCCTGTGAAATGGCTTTTCTGTGGTCAGCACATAAAGCAGGTGCTCCAATACCTCTTTAACATAGTGTGTAGAGAGGATGAATTACTTCCCTTGCACAGGAGGAGCATCAATATTGTTGCATGCATGCAAGAGACACAAGGGAGAGCTGCCACCTGCTGTTGAAAACATACTGCTTGATCTTTTAGCCAAAATACTAACTGCTATAGGTGCCTCAGGTACTTCCATCCCACAGAGTGATATTTCACAGTGGTTGCAGGAAATCTGGACCCATCTTGCAATGGGGAGAAGTGTCTGCCCTGAAGCATTGCCATTCTCATTTCTCAATCAGGAAAAAGACAAAGGATTTTACTGATATTTTGAAATATCTACACTGTGACACCAACAGCAATGCAAAGCTGGAAGGTATCTCAACATTGCTGTGCCAGGAGGGAGTTTCGTGGAATTATGAACCGTACTGTCAAATTTGAGCCACAGCTGATCGATTAAACCAGTGTTTAGGGATGATCTCTGCAATGTTTTTTTCAAAACCCTGAGCACTCCATACTGCTATTGAAATGACTGCTGACGTCCTACACATCTGAAAATCTGAGTGTTTACAGTGAGAAAAGATCATTACCCATCTTCTGAAAAGACAGCTTATTTACTGAAAAGTTGGTTTTGAGTCACTCAGAATTGACCTTTATTCTTACTTGCTAAATGTCATTTTAAGCCAGCATAGATAAATGTAACTTGCTCTTTTTCAGAAAAGATATCCAATATTTAATATAAAGAATATGTTCATCAATTAAATAGCAAGTTAATTTTGTTTAATGCTTTAATTGAAGAAAGAAAAAGAAATGCTGAAAATACAAAGCTATTATTTGTTTCTATTTTTACCAGGAGGGAAAGTGAATGAACAAAGCAGTCATCAATATCACCCTAGTTATTTACAGGGAAACCACACAATTCAATAATTCAGGACTAGATCACTCCACAAATGAGTGAAAATTCATATTACAGAAGTGTGGTGCTGATTTTTCTGTGAAGGTATTTTTCAGCTATTCTATTGATCTTCTTTATTGCAAATTAGTTTTTGTTTTGTTTTGTTTTGTTTGTTTGTTTTTCCCCTAAAGGACAAAATGAAAAAGAGAATAATTCTAGAGTCTATGTACTAAACTTGAACAATTTTCCAGGAGGAATGGAGGAATGGTGGCAGGAACAGCAATAGACGCAGCAAATGAGTATTTAGTTAGATTAGTCATTTGTATTGGTGAAGTTTTGAATAGTGAGGCTCTGCTCTACTAGTTGTATACATTGAAGTGTCTAAATATAAGCTTATAGTCCATGCTTGAAGATTTTTGCAGACTGATTCTTTACATAAAGACAGGATTTTTTATTTATTTATTTTTTTAATACAAGTGATAGTTCAGAAAGAAACTACAGAACTAATGCAGGAATTACAGGGTAAATCCCAAACCCTGTTTTATGCCAGACAAAATCACAAGACTTACACACCAAACAAATAACAGGAATTTTGTCCCCAGTTCAGCACTCTCAGAGGGAAAAAACTGTTAATCCAGCTGTGATACTGCTTTCCATTTAAATTTTTGGCCTAGAAGAGGGTGTCATTTAAAACATGGATTAGCAGCTGCTGCACTCACAGCACTGTCTCGGCAGGGCTGAGCCAAGAGATGCTAATTCAGATGGGTCGGGTGGAATCCACTTTGCAGGGCGGCCATACCTCACGCTGGTTCCCTCTGATTTTAAAACCTGCCCAAAACACCCCAGAGCAGGTTTTTCTTGGGGTGATTGTCTGGGTTTTTAGCTGCCTTTGCCCGAGAGCGAGGCAGCAGGTGTGTCCAGCAGGTGGTGCAGCCCGTGCTGCTCTGGACTCTGGGGCACCACAGCTTCTCCTGTAGAGACTAGGGGTTAGTAACTGGTTATTTCCCAGGTGGGATTTTAAGGTGTGTTCCTGAGGTGTCCTGCTCTTACAGGGGAGTTCCTAAGACCTGGAGCAGCTTCTGACGCTCACCGGCTCTTTCACGGCTCTGCTCACCCAACTGCAAAGGCAGCTTGAAGTTGGCAGGGCAGAGGCAGGTTTGCAAAACCCACGCGTCCCTTCCCCTCCGGATGCAAAGCGTGGTATGAGAGGAGTGTCTCAGCCTTTACGCTGTCTGTCTGTTGCCTTTTGCTTTGAGGAATGAAAACGTAAAGCTGTGCAAAACAATCTTGGCTGCTGGAAAAAAAAAAAAAAGGGAAAAAAAAAAAAAAGCTCAGCTCCCTTCAAAACTTAAAAGAGCCACCGGAACCACAGAGGTCTCTAAAGCACAAACTTACTGCAGTGCAGGATGATGACGCTATCCTAAGAAGCTAACAAGTCAGAAGCTTTGGGGCTGAATCACAGTCTCGCTGAGCTGGTCGGGTTTCCTCGGAGCTGCAGGCTGCCACGGGATGGCCATGGCGGGCAAGAAATGGCTCCAAAGCAGAAAGAAAACAAACAAACAAAATCTTTCAGAGACCTGCCAATAAAGTTCTTTTGGCTCTGCGTCTGGGCGTTGTTCCCAAAGTCAGCCTCTCGCCCTCAGATATAACACTACAGCCTGAAATGAGAGTCAGATGTGTGGGAGGGGAGTGCACGTATCTGTGCCTGGGCTGAAAAACATATGTACCGTAATGCCTAGAAAATGCTTTTTATTTTGGGCCTTGCTCCAGAAAACCTTTTTCCTTGCTTTTACAACTGTCCTTTGTTGCTTGGGACTGCCCAGAGTTTAAACCCAGCCCCGAGGACAGGGAGTTACTGCCAACACCCTGAGGGGAGGCTGAGGAGTTTTCTTTGTGCTCTCCCCTCTGCCTCGCAGATGTGGGAGCACACAGCCTCGGGCACACTGCCTCCAGCCCCTCTGCCACTCTCAAGAGATGAACAAGAAGGGACAGTCCCCTCGGGCAGGGGGGTGGCCTGTCCCCAGGGACCCACAGCTTCCAGCTTTATCTGACACAGCCAGGGGGTCGAGTCCCAGCCTCAGCAAAGAGAGGAGAAACGGGACAACCTAGTCCCTCACAGGGCAAAATGAGGGAGAGAGGAACAGTTCCTAGGAGGCTGTAGCTGGCTTGTTCCTAGTATTTTATCACGGGGTTGTATTATTGGGTGGATTGAGGGTTTTTTCTTGTTGTTGTTCTTTTTTTGTTCAGTCTGTGTCCTGGAATTTTGTGATTGAGAATGTTAGCTGTTCTCAAATTAAAAACAAGCACAAATCACCACCATCAACCAGTATGTCCTTAGCTTGCCAGATTACAGCAGAGAGAAACCAGAAAAGGTGAATGCTTTTTTTTTTTTTTTTTTTTTTTTTCCAATGTAATGAGTTTAAAACCAATCTCGTGGCTCTTTCTGGAGGGTGGGAGTTGACTTCTGGCTGCAAGACAGCTGGTGGGCCTGACCCAGGGAGACAAAGGTGGAGGCAATTGGAACAGCAGAGGCCCAGGGGCACAGAGAGTGGAAGAGAGAAGGACCTGTTGATCCAGAGAAACGGGAGAGAATCACAGCGTGGTTTGGGTTGGAAGGGACCTTAAAGATGATCCAGTTCCAACCCCTGCCGTGGGCAGGGACACCTGCCACAGACCAGGTTGCCCAAAGCCCCATCCCTGCGCCAGTGCCTCAGCGCCCTCAGAGTGAAGAATTTCCTCCCGACGCTGAAATATGGAGGACGGGGGACTTCACCGGGGCAACAACCGAGAAAGCTGAGGAGAAGGAGGCCGGGGAGGAGGAGGTGGCGAAGGGGAAGGCGCAGATCTGACGGGAGGAGGTCGGGCAGGGGAGGCAGGCCGCCGCCAGGCAGGCACACCTAGTCCCGCCCATAGCGACCTGCCGCCGCCTCCCGCCCGGGCCCGGGCCGCTGGATCGGCGGCGGTAAGGCTGCTCCCCCCCCTGCCTGCCCCAGGCCTGGCGGCCAGGGGCTGGGGGCTGAGGCGAGCTTGGCTGCTGGGGGAGCTGGGCTGGGCTCGTCGTGCCCCGGGGGGAGCCCGGAGGGAGGCTGCGGGCACCCCCCCGCCGCCCCTCGGAGGGCTCCACGGCTGAAGGGGGCGCCCCGGGGGTGCCTCTGCTTGTGGGTGAAACGCCGGCGGCTCCGGCATCACGGAGCCCTGGGGGAGGTTGGGGGGTCCTGGGGGGCTGTGAGGGGCTCCCGGTGCCCGGCCCGGCCTCCCCAGGGCCCCTCCTCCCCCGGTCCCTTGGAGTCCGCGGGGGCTGCCCTCAGCCCAGGTGGGTGTGCGCCGGGGGTAGTGCCTGGCTGCGCCATCGGGGTAAGCTTGGAGGGGGAAAAAACATAAAAAAAAAAAATCAAGATTTGTCCTGTTTCTCTGCTGAGATAATCTCATAGTGACCGGTCTCTAAAAAGTGGTGTTACTGCAGCTCCGAACGCCCCCGCGCCTGCCAAAAGCAACCCCTCAGTGGGAAGGATGCTTGAGGAGATGCGGTGAATCTGAAACGATAAAGGCAGCGTCGCATATGTAGTTCACAGATGCCAAATTGATCTTATTAAATCACTCTTAATTGCTTAAATAGTTGGAGGCACTATTGCTTTTCACAGTATTAAGCTGCTGGTTCCTGTGTTGCTGCAGGTCACATTTGCCTCTTTGGTAATCTTTCAGACTGCGGAAACCCATGCAAACAAAAAGAGCCCTGTCTGCAACCAGTACGAGCTGGGCGAAACTGTTATAACGTTGGATATTGGCTGTAAGTATTTCCTCTTGTCTCCTGTATATATGCACGAAGTACTCAGTTAAGATCCAACAACTTCTGTTAAGTATTTTCCAAATGTTGTTATTAATTTCACGTTTTTCTTGTGATGTGGGTAAAATTATTTGAAATGTATACCAAAGTGCTGTGATTTTTCAGTTGCATAATACTGGAATGTGTTTATTTTAACTTGAGCATTCTTTCTACTACCTTATCAACTATCTTTTCTTATTCCTACGCAGCCCTTATCACAGAAGTATTTCTTTACAATTCTTTCCTTTCAGGCTAATGTCTTACACAGAAAGTGAGACTGAATAACATACACGTGTGGATTTCTGGAGGAGAGACTGAAGGACATCCTGTTTTGATTTAGCAATGTTATTACTCTTTGGGGATGAAATGAAGAATTTGGTTATGTTTTGGAAACATTCAAATTTCTAATACAACTAAAGTTAACTAGAGTTTGGTTGTTTTTCAGTACAGGTTTCAACAAGTGATGTCTGAATGTGGGTTGTTCTTCTTAAACAAAGATGCAGAACCTGTCACTAGTAGAAAGTTGTAGTAATACAGACACGTCGCTCTGGACATCTCCAAGAGATCTAGCAGTTGAAATAGGTGGTATATCTCTCAATGGGAGTGACTGTAACATGAATGAAAGGACAAATAATGAAGAAACTACTAATCCTGGGGTAATGCAGCAAAGCCTCCCTGTAGCAAATAGCAGCAGCAGAAGTGAGGGGTTTTCTGAGAGCAGTTATTGTACCTCAGAACCCAGCGGTTCCTGGGGTGATTTTGAAGGCTTCAGGGAATCCTTAGGCAAATCAGAGAGATTCGATCATGATCCTGAAATTTCAGTGAAGTCTACAAAAACTTCTGAAGGTGATACGGACTGGAGCAGGGGACATTGCAGTACTTCTGCTGGTCACTTGTGTTCTGAGCCGTCTCTACACAGTGGGATACGTGACGTTTGGAGCTCTTTAAATGAGGTAGGTGTTAATAGTAAACCAAAGACCAGAAATGTTTGCATTACTGCTTCATACATCTTAAGATCTGTATCTGAATGTCTGCTCTATGGAGGATAATGCTGTACAGGGAGAGAAACTGTCAAGCTACTTTGCAGTTAACTCAAGTGGAACAAAAGCAACTTCTTTACAGTGTTTGACAAATACTTAAGTTATCCTGCTAGAAAGCTTTAAAGAATGTAATGCGTTGCTTTGCTTCTGGAGACTAGGAATACATAAACCCTTCAAATACAATGATGAACCTTGCCCTGAAGCATATGCAATTTAAAAGCTAGACAAAATGAGCATAGGAAACAAAGAATTGGGAAGGTGGGTAGCAAAAATGGGGTGGACAAAAGTCCTCTGAATTTCCTGCAAGCTTATTCAAATAAACCAACAGAAATTTGAGTTAGAATTTGTATTAAATAACAGAAACCAATGTTTTATTCACTTCTTGAATAATCCAACAGTCTTTCTGAAATTTTTGATTGGTTGTGGGTGGAAGTTAATGTGAAATAAAATGAAATGTATAAAAATAATTTAATACCATTCATTTTCTGGCACAGGGTGTCACATTCTCTTATACATGTTAGAACTAAAATCTGAGTAAATACTGAGTTAAACAATGTGTCCTTAAAAAAATAAAAAAAAAACCACGCTTCAGTTTAAGGGTTATACCTTGTTGCAATTAAGGTGTTTTAATGTGTATCAGACAAAGTGAAGCAAACTAACAAAGGTTAGGTAAGAATGTACAAATACAAAACAAAATGAAAAGCCTTCATTTTTTTAATGCTGAATTAAAACACTTGTAAAAAGAAGGGATAGTGGTCAACTAAGACTTTCACAGAGTTAATCAACAGAGCTAATATTTTACTGCTTATAGTCTGCTAAATGAGTTCTGATATGTGCAGGAACTGAGTTTTCACGAGACAGGTTTTCTTGTCCTTGGCTGGGAACTTATTGCAGACGTCTTACTTGGGAAAGCACAACGGTGCACATGGGGTAAACTGTCTAGCAGTGGTAGAATGGAGATCGCAATGTACCTGGTGATGAGTTGCTGGTATGCACAAACAAGGTAAATTGTTTGTTGTGCTGGAAATTCAGATAAGAAGCCTTATGCTGAAAAAGGAGGGTGTATAAGGACTGGAGCAGAAATAGAATACAGCAGTTTCCTTCTAAAAGCGGTGCATCTTAATTGTACCAAACCCTTTCCTTTATTTTTGCTTTTATCAAAGTCAAAAGGAAATACCTGGTATGAGCTGAAACTCTAGGGAGGGTTAATATGTTTCCATTTCTTTCCTTTTTTCAGGGTAGAGAAACAGCTGTAGAGCTGTTGATATCTTTGGATGTAGAACATACACATAACTTGTCCTTCATTTGTGAGGTTTTTGTATTGTTATTTTGAGATCATAAACTTGTCAGGTTGGGGCTGTCTTTTGTATGGTCAATGGAGAAGCACCTAGGGAGGTTAGAAGGGACTAGAGATCATCAGAGGTCTGCCCCTCGTTATGTAATGCTTCAATTAATTGAATGATAGCAGGCTGGAGCAGAGTCCTGTATTTTAAAATGAAAACAGTCACTGATTTCTTTGCAGTAACAGGATACTTTGTCTACATGATTGAGCAACTTTAAGGATTTTTCATGTTAATTAAATACTGGCCATTGTGAATGGGACTGGTGCACTTGCTTAAGCCCTAGAGTATTCTGGTATAATAGGATATAGAGGATTTATTCAGAAAGCACAGATCTGAAACTAGTGCATTCATATTTTTATAATCAGTACAAATCTCCAAGATAAAATTAATATAGAAAATCTTGTGATTTTACTGTATATATTGAGCTCTTTATCTGGCTTGACTAAACTGTAATTCAGCGAATTTCTTCTTACAGCTGCTGATGTTACCCTGATATGAATACCAGGCAGGCCAGTGCTTTCCTCTATTCACTCTTTAAGAATTATTTTTTCATAGAATCTTGCTTTTTAAACATGTTTCTCCTCCATATATTTTGTTATAAATTAACCAAAATATTTTATAAATCAGTTTAAAGTATTAGGATACTTTGTGCAAGATTCAAAGGATTTTATCCAGGAGTCTTTGAATATTCCCACAGTCACCCATCATGAAGGGCAGTTTAGTAAGGTCTATACTTCAATGTGGGCACAAATTATATTTCTGGAAGCATACGCGGAAGTACAGAAGCCCTCTACCTCTAGTTGATTGTGCCTACTCTTAATACTTTAAGTATTCACTGTATTTGCCTGAATTTAGTATGAAGAAACTGTGGAAATAATCTAAATTTACTTCAGTTGTTTGAATTCCAATTAAAGGAACCTGTCAAGATGTGAAGTATCCATGTTTGTTTTTTTTCAGATTAAATTGATGATTGGTAGGCACTGAAAGCGAGCTGACTGGTTTCATTCTCTAGTTTTCACACAACATCGCTGCTTCTGGATTGCAGTCCTCCTGCGGGGTGTTGAAGTCAATTAGCTGCTCTGATTTAGAAAACTGCAGTTATTCCTTCTTTGAAGGAATAAAAGGAAAAAGCTTCTGGACCAGATGGCACAAGAACATACCTTTAGGATAAGATGTAAATTATGCACATTTATCTTTGTACGCATATTTCCTAGTCTTCAGATCACCTTGTTACTTCCACTGGGCCTGTTCTCATGGGTTTGGATCACTCACCTGGCTATGTTTACACCTCCAAGCCTCCTCCATACCACTGCTGGAGGAGGAACAAATACGTAAATGTGGTGAAGCTTTTTAACATAGGATGGAAAAAGTTTGGTGCAAACGCAAGTGTATGGAGACATGCTGACCCCAGCTTTGATGTGGACTTGGACAGTGCAAGTATTTATTGGTAACTGTAACATTTAGTAGTTATGTTATCTTTGGCTGCATTAGGTGTGTTAGAAATGCTGTTGACAAAATGAGCTTTAATTGGTTTTGACCTGGACTGAATTTCCTTGAGGAGAAGGAATCTCGACTACTAGTAGACAAAGCAATGTATAACTTTATAGTTGTAAAGTTAGAGAGCGAGGTTCATCAGAAACTCTTGGGCTCTTGCTTCTCCTACTCTAATTCTAGGCAAATACTCAAAACGCTGAACTATGGGATCAGTCCCTTGGCACCATTAATAATACAAAATTTAAATACAGTTAATAACACAATCTGTGGAAACAATGTAGTCTTTGGACCAAGTCCTGCGGGGCTGGCCTGTATAATGTATGTAATAAAAGTCTGTTTTTTCTAGGCAAACCACAGCTATGAGGATATACTTAAGTTGGGCTTTCCAGAAGTCTTTGTATCGCAGTCCAGAGAGAACATAAGAAGCTTAGATCAAGTACTTGATACAAATAATGAAGATGCTGGGATTCCTGAGCTTATGAAGAATCAACTTTGGTAATAAGTTTAGATCAATAGCCAAAAAAAAAAAAAAAACACTTCCTCAGCACTTACATTACATTTCATAATTTAAAAATTTGTAGTACTTTCTGACAAACTTATAAACTTTTTAAACCACTATGCTTTTTCAGAATACAGATCTTACCATTTATGTATTGTGTTGTTAAAGGAAATGAATTGTTTAAGCTATGGGAAAGCAAGGAAGGGAATATAACAAAAGTACAAATTTCTGTTTAGAGTTTTTCCTGCTGTTGGTGTGACTTCGTATGACTAAGCTTCTGGAATGCCAGAACACCCAACAAGCAGCCTGTTCTTCCTGTTTGCTTGTCCTTTCTTCACAACACATCTGACTTAATTCTTTGTCATCCGAAGCAGGAGCATTGCTGCTGCTTCTCCTGACAACTCACGCTCATTTTTTCTCCCTCCCCCCTTTTCCCAGGTGGTGATTGCTCTTCATGTTAAACTAGATTTGCTTCAGAATCTGTGGTGCATCTGGCTTCTTTCCTGGGGTTGTGTTAATAGCAATTAGTATCACTTAGCTTACTCTTAATGCAGCTGGAATGGTTTTGGATTTGTTACGTGTTTTAGAAGGATCAACAGCTTCTGAAAAGAATTGCAGTTACTAAACAGTTTTGTAGTTATTCTTGCATACATCTGAGGCTTTGTATCTAGAAAGTTTTGTCATGCTTTGGAAATGTCATAAGAATTGCAAGAAATATAATTAAAACATTTACTGTGGGCATCCTGTCAGCAAGTTCCTTGCATATGCATTATATTTTATTCAGCCTCAAACCTGTGGAGAAATATAAGAAACATTTAAAGGGACTGCAGTATCATTGCAGAGTTCTAACTAAAGATGAAAAAGCCTCAGTATACTGTGATGAGTAACTAAACAAGATCAGCAATACTTTTATCCTGCACTAAATAAAAAGCATTTGGATTTATAAAGGATTAGTACAGTGTAAGACCCTGAAGTAGTATGTAGAGGGAACTGTTTAATTCCCACCATTTCAGTAGTGAGTGCCTTTGGCTTTGACTCTGTCGTGTAGTACGTACATGTCAAGACCAGATACCAGCAAGTTGACCCATAGCAGGCTGCTGCAACGCCATATCGCTGATACAAAGGAGAAGGGTCTGAGAGACAGACAAAGCAGTGTACAAAACTAATAGGGCTGAGCTCTGTACCCACGTGTCACAGAAGCGACATTTAATTAATGTGCGTTGCGGGCATGTAACAACTCTGAAGTATGCTTCTAATGCACTTCTTGTCTGAGAAGCCCAATCATACAGTTATGTTGACTTACTGTATCCAGTAATTATCATGCAAATTTATTAGTGCATTGGGTTGATACTTTGGATGAATGTAGAAGTCATTTTAAAATAAATTGCTTTTTAGATCTAGGGAAGCCAGTACGCAACTCTCTGTAGTGAAAATAACTAAAAGTTATATATGTCTCTTCTGGAAACTTTGTACACCTTATAACCTCAAATTGTGTTTTCTCTCCTAGCATTGATTCTGGAAACATATGGAGAACTCTTAGAGACTTAGATAATACCTCCAGATTAAGACATCCCTGGAGTAAATCTCATTGCCAAGAAAACCTCTTGAGTGTTCTTGGAATAGATGCAAATCGAACGGTAATTGAACGAAGGTTTCCTGGTATGCCAGTATAGACCTTTGATTACAAATCGGTTTTATATAAGCTATACATGCAGATGAGTGAGGAAATAGATCGTGATTAGTAATAAGTTTAAAGAGAACCTTTCAAAATGATAGTCTAATGTTTTCTCATCATTATATGTAAGTATGTATGAAATTGTGCTGGGATCAAATCTTGGTCCTCCTTACATTGAGGTCTCCATTACGTAGCAGCCTGTTGCATTAGATGGCACAGTCAACTTCAGGTATAAAATGTAGAATTTGGTTTCAGATGTGTGTGTGGTTAACCAGTTTTCTTTTTTACTCAGAGTATGAGGAAAATATTAGTCTAATATCTTTCTATTAAGTGAAAATTGGATCTGAATCAGTGAGGCTGTTAAAGTAATTACTGGAGTAAAAACATTAAGTTTTTACTGTATATGAACTGAAAGTGTATTCCACTTCCCTTTTCCTTAGATTACTGTCTGTTTTTGCAAGGCTTGGGGAGAGAAATGTGTTTTAAATTGAATCGAGAGCAACAAACAGTATTGAAAATCTGTAAAAGAAATGCCTCTGTTTAATCTCTTGTTTTGAGAAGATGAAGTCATCAGGGATGCTTGAGTATTCAACCTGGTTATTTAGGTGGCATGAAGCAGTTGCTTTTGCTTCTCAGAAGTAACTGCTCCAATCGATAATTTGATTGCTGCGGTGGGGTTGCAGTTTTCATTTTATGGATGTATTTGACCTTTCATGCAAGTTATATACAAACAGAATCACAGTGCTGAAAGTATAGAATTTATTCTGCACTTGACAGTCACTTTTATAGAAATGTCATCCAACAGAAGAGAATTGGAGACATTTCTCCAATGTAGTAATCTCCTCTTCTGTCCCTTGCACTAGCAGCTTAAACTGGTGTCATTACTTCTTTTTCTGTTACTGGAAAATTGTATTGCTTTTAACACTGATTTCTCAGGAATTGTCTAGTTCAGCTGAATTTCCAAATTTTATTTGGAAATCTATTTTGAAGTTGCCTTTTTAAATTTTAAGTCACAATTTGATTCACAGTTATAGAACTTGTTTTGTCATAGGATTTTTTTTTTTAATTGAGAAGGGGCACATGATAAATCTAAATACAGCTCCAGAAAGTAAAATTTAGTGTTTGTTATTTGAGGGAAAACTTCTCTTTAGGTTATATGCCTAACCGATACGTCTGGCTATGCCTATAGTCATTAGTAAAGGAAATTTAACTTTTGCTTTATTAGGACTTTTCAAAGAGCCAGGATGATATTTTTGAGGAATCAGATATTAAAGATAACGAGGACTTTGGATTTGATGGATTCAGTATCAATAACTGCAAAGCACTGATCCAGACCAAGGTAAGAATTGCTCTAAAACCAACTACTACTGAGAAGCATACAGTGTATTTTACATGTTCATCTGTGCTATAGTCAGCTGTTCTATTATACGTGGTAGTGT
Organism: Anser brachyrhynchus; assembly: GCF_964034855.1. Taxonomy (NCBI): domain Eukaryota; kingdom Metazoa; phylum Chordata; class Aves; order Anseriformes; family Anatidae; genus Anser; species Anser brachyrhynchus. Next base: position 57,539,853 of record NC_137699.1, read on the forward strand.
AAACACTTGGTCCTGAGATGACTGTATGGATGTGGGATTGTATTTTGTTCTCTGAAACCCATTTGACAGCTTCATAAAAGGTAAAACACAACATTCCAAATGCAAACCAACATAATATGGAGGATGCTGAAATGGGAGGTTATTTGTTAAGCAACCTGGATTGCGGGTCAAACTGTTGACTGGTTGAGAGCAGCGGTATGTAAAAGAGGCAGGATGCTCTGATGACAAAGGAAAACTATCATATTAAAGGATCACTGAGATCCTGATGTTGATCACTGAGAATGATTACTGTGATTCACGCTTTAAAAATACGGTAAGGGAGACATTAGAAGCAAAATTGGTAGAGAAGAAATTGCATTCAAGTTTGCATTTCAGATATTCAGAATGATTCACACTTTGGTTTGTTCACTCTACAAGACAGGAACTACCTAAAGTAGTAGTTAGAATTGATGTTACAGTTACAAGGACTTAGGATATTAATATTTTTAAGCTGTGTTACAGAACACAGAATTTTTTTATTTTACTAAAAGATTGATTTAGGATTAATATTCTAATACAAGTTCCCTTCTTCAGTGGAGAATAAACTTGAGCAGCTGTTGTTGCTGTGGGGTTGTGTAGTTTGAAGTACATTTTCATTGCAATGTTTATTGCATTTACAACGTTTATTACTATTTACTGCATTGGACACTGAAGTATACTGTTCTGGGAACCTTGTACTTAAAAGATGTTAGGTTGGAGAATTCAGAAAAAAATCAAGAGAGACTATTGAATGTATTCCTTCCTAATTCAGTTCTGCTTGGATCATACTAGCTGACACATACTTGGAACTTTGGAAGAAGTGGTTCAGAGAGAATTAAGGAGGAGTAAAGTTAAAAAGAATCATGATACAAAGTTAAGGTAAATAGATAAATTTATTCTGGAGTAGCCTCTGAAGGGAAAGAACAAGCTCTGAAGCTTGGTATCTTAAACTAAAGCTCATTAGAAAATGAATGTTGCCACCCTAATTTGGAAGCAAGTTAAATCATATAGTGGGATCTTTTCCATTTATCTTCCTGGTTATGTCCTTTGTTTAATGCTGATTTTATGATGTCTGTCTTAAAATTAAATGGAAATGTGCTAAGTGATGAACTTACTGTAGTATGGAAAAAATTAACATGTTTTTATTTTTTCACTCAGCTTTCTGTATCACCAGATCCCAGACATGACCTTTTCACCTGTAACCTTTTTTTGAAAACCACATCATCAAATGGAAACAAGCAACATATAACAATCCCAAGAAAGAAGCACATTTTCACTACACACAACCTAAAAATGAAATTTTTCAATAATGATATTTGTTGAACCAAGTGCACTTTTTAATCTTTTTTTTTCCTTCTTTTTGAACTGAATGCAGTTCACCTTCATTTTCTTATTGGCTTGGTACTAGAGACTACACATGTTCGTCAGGAAAGTGACAGGTACCTAAAGCCATGTTATTAGAAAGTATTTATCCCATCTAGTTGTGAAGTCAAAGATGTAATTTTGTCCTGCTGAGTTTTGCTGCTGAATCATGTCTCTTACAGTAAGTCCAGCTGCAATCACACTTTAAAGATGCTCTGGTGGACTACTGTTCTGAACTACTGATCTTTCGGGCCTTAATGCCTTTTTGATGATAAAACTGTTTTCCCTGCCAAAATCTAAACACACCTCATGTGTGTTATGAAGTGTGCCTTGTCATCATCTCTTCTATTTTGTCCAGTCGGGATCAGCTGAGAGCTGGTACTTTGCTATTGCTTAGCACAACGAAAAGTGAGCCTTCTACATCCTGTGGCTTTTGTTGGGGTTTAGGAAGATGAGACTTCCATGTCTAGAGCCTGCTGTGGTAATACGGGTAGTGTCAGTGGCGTGACTGGATTCACGGCGTTTTGAGCTGGCATTGGTTTCTAACTGAAATAAATCACACCTCTGAAGCTGATTGTAACAGGACTTTTGGATTCATTCAGCTACCAAACACTTATACCATCCATAGTCATGCTTGTTGAAGCTTAACAGCAGTGTAGTTCAGGACTTGTACTGCACAGTGCTGTAAGCTCTGGCCATAAACCTTTTACAATTTTATGGTAATTATCAACTGTTGCCCACCTTCCTGCATGCTTGAGTGCTGGACGGGATGCACTTGTTTAATATTCCTATAAACCATGGTTCATCCTTGCCCATTGCAACAGCTTTATTTATTCGCTGATAATAACTTTTATGCAAGTTACTCATTTATTTACTGTTCTGGCCATTCTGAATATGGGAACTTTGCACAACTTCTTATCGTAAGGAAGTTGCTAAGCCTGATGGCTTTTTGAAAAGAATGCTAAAGCACTACGACAGATACTTTATGTATTGAAAGCATGGAACAAACTCTGATATTCCAGAACAAAGTTAGTTAATGATATGCCTCATTTATTCTTAGAATTAAGAAACCGACAGATTCCAACTCTTAACCTAGCAAACTGTTCAGCAGTGAAGTTATAATTGCTATAATTTAATGAACTTAAATAATGTCTATGATACCTCATTGCGATTAGCATAACACAAACCATGTATTGGCTACATGGTAAATGGTAAGAGACCATTTGGAAAAGTGTTACTTGAATGTAAATGGCTCAGCAGCTTCCTTCTCAGAAGTTTTGCAGTGTTAAGACTGAAAACTCCACGTGGATACAAGAGCAGGGTTAACTTTTTCACTTAACACTGGATTTGAATTCATTTTTGAATTTCCCTTCTAAGTCTTTCAGAGCACTTAAAGGAGTATTAACTAGACTCTAGTAAGAAACTTGCAAAATCGTAAATTGCTATTAAGTGATGAATATATATTTGAGATTGGATATAAACACTTGAAATCAATTACAAGAATAAAATACCATTTTTATTATATATTTCAGACAAGCAGGGCCCTGCAGAGGGGCTTGAAGGGGTAGTTTGTAGCGTGTCTCACCAGCAGCTGATGCACTGTACCTCAGAGGTCCCTTTTTTTTTTAGATTTTAAAGTTTGCCTTTGCTTTCCCTAACATTGGATGGATGTATCAAAGATTTTTTTTGCACCATTACTCCAGGGGAAGGGTGAATGTCTGTCATAGCAACAAGTCTTACAGCCCTAAAATAGTGGAAAAAGGGTTTTCATTTTTTTTATGATTCAGTGAGGCAAAAACTACTGATGTTTTTAAAAGTGATGGGCTCCATTTTTTGGACAGATTTTTTTATGCCACATGAGTACCTTAATAAACACTGGCTGCACAAGACAGTTGAGGGACCTTTGACTCCTGTCTTCAGTCTAAGTTCATTTATTCAAGGAAAAAGACTTGCAGATCTGAAATTACAACGTAAATCAATTCAGCTTTGAGTTTGTAGAGCCCCGGCTGCCCTCATCAGAGCTGGGACACAATCTGTCCATTTGGGGTTATTCACAAAGATAAAATTATGCTCTGTTTCTCTTAAGAAACAACAAAGCATGCCCAGGGAGACAGGCCTCTCATTTTCAGGCATACTGCATAGTAGAGACTAGCCTTGCCTTCTATTCTTATCCTCAGAAATGAGTGGTGACGGAAAACCCTCTGATGTGTTTTGCACAAATACTCGCTGTTCATTTCCTTTTGTCATTTCCTTGTTGCCTTCCTGGGCATCAAGCCAAGTGTGCTAACAATCGCTGCTCACCAACTCCTGAAATACATGGTTGTATTAAGTAGTAGCAGGTGTTTATTCTGTGAAAATGGTACAGGGAGAAAACAGAGCTTCTGTATTTTAGTATGTTTTAAGCTATGAATTTCGTTATTTTCAGTCTTAGTTGTGAGCTCTCAGCTGTGAAATACTTAGTTTTGATGAACTAGTTACTGTACTCCATGCTTGTGGAAAGTAAATACCCCAGACTTCTGGCATTTGCTTAGGATTTTAAAGAGAAAAACTAAACCAATTTAAGAGTTTTAGACAGCAGAGCTAGACAGAGATGCCTTTTTCTTCCAATCTGGAATGAGAGTGAAAATGTACCCAAGGAACAAAGTTTCTAGAAGTTCGAATGAGAAGCATAGTTACTGAAATGTTCCCTTCATAGAAAGAAGGCCATACCAGTTGTGAACAAACAAACAAACAAAAAACCTTATATTGTGAAAGACTGAAAATATTTCAATGATACTCTGTTCAATGTTATGCCACAAGTAAACTTTTAGGGACCTTATTTCAAAAAACAAACGATCTTTGAAACTGAACAGAGTAAGAAGGCATAGTTTTGGAACCTTATTTTTTTAAGAATCCAAAAAAAAGTGTAAGTTTGGTAAAAATAAACAGCACTCCAGACTCTAGTATGAGTATACCTCTAAGCATACTATATGAGTATTTCTAAGGATACCATAGGCCTACCCTTTGTATGCAGAAGTCCTGGATTAAAAATCAACAAAAAACTGTAAAATTGTGAAAGTTCCTTGGAATGCTGACCTTGGTCATAACCAGACTTCATAGAGCAAAACAGAAAATACAAGAGAGCCAAAGTAAAAACTAGTTTCAAAATAAATCTTATGTTCAAAAGGGAAGAGAGTGGTATCAGTCTTTCCTGGCTTTCTAAAAATACATTTCTTGAAAACTGGCAGGATTAGCTGATTGGACATCTTTTTCCTGACAGTTCTCCAATGGCAGAAATTGCAGGCCCTCAACCTTATTTTAAAAACAAGAGGTTTTTTTGGTCTGTGCTGTTCAGGAGATGAGACTGGAGAACTGTTCTTCACTTACAGTTTTAAGATCTATCTATGAATAATAATTTAATTCCTTTCAATATTCTGTTATTAAATATCTACACACATTTTTGTTCCATTCAGGAAAACTCTTCCTCACTTTTCAAACATTGTTAGCTATTAATACAGGAATGACTAGATTGAGGAAAAATTAGGCCAACATATCCAAAGGTTTTAATGTTAGATGAATTTTTACTAACATCACAATGTTTTTAACTTATCAGAATATAATGAATGTTTCTTCTTCGGCATGCTGACACCAATTTCTTATAGAAACAAAAACCTCTCCTTCAAGGCTTCAATAAACTGTTTGTATCTAGCTCAAGAGATGTACTTTGTCCATCCAGCTTAGATTCACCTGCAGAGTCTCTACACAACTTTGGATAATATTCACCCAGTAAGACACCATGAGCTGAGCCAGGATCAAATCCCCACGTTGATTTAGCAATGGAGAAGGTGTTTTATCCAGTGCTCAAGAGCACTATGCCTCAAGCTGTACTCACTCTCAAGCACCACATACATTGCTGTAGTCAGTTTGGCTCCACTTACTTTTTCCAGGTTTCCATGCAGCATCAAGACGAATGTTCTGTATGGCTTCTGGGACACTACAAGTATTTTCAGAGTTCAGGGTCATTTATAAGCACACTGACATTCTGGTAGCGAACATGGGAGTACTCCTGGAGTACTTACTCCTACTCCAGTTAAGATAGTAGAGGAAATCTGACTAAAACTGAGCTGCAAATTGTTAAAACCCAAACATCACTGGATTTGAGTTCAGCTTGCTGGATCCACTCTGCATGAGTCAGAGGAAAAAAAGGGGTTGTTTTTTTAAAAAAGGAACTGCCTCCCAGCAGATGTAACAGGCTTGCCTCAGTCCTATTTAATAGGAGTTCTCCATTTTACTGAAGCCCGAATGTAAATCTCAAGAAAATGTCATCCCACAGCCCAGCTCCTGTGCTAAAGCACAGCTCATCCAGCACAGTGCTCTGCTGGGATAAACTGGTCCTGATGATGGAAAAACATATGGAAGGTTGCAGCCCCCCCCCAACCCCCCTTTTCTATAAAGGCAAGATGCCAGTGAATAGTGGGTAAATTCTCGAAAGCCAAAAGTCTTCCAGCTTCCCTGAATGGTTTAATATGTACTGCCGGAGACACACTGCTGCATCTTGATAACTTACTCTTCACTTCTAATGCTAGTTTTTAATAGCTCAGAATTAGTTCTGCAACTAATTATAACTCATTTTCCTCGTAGCACTAATGCATAGGTTACTTTCATGCATGTACTTCACTCTTGCCTGAGCTGAAAAGGAAATCTTTTGTGTATGCAGAATACTGAGCCAGGCAGAGTGCTTTGAGTACTGCACATATGTCCTTGGCCAGCCACGTTTTAACCCAGCATAGCACCGAGCTGTGCTGCTCAGCATACTTCGGAAGTTCAGATCCTTCAGTGGCTAAAACTGGGGAAAGCATATGAAAGCTGACATCACATTTAAAGTTTCAATGTGATCCGATTCCCTGATTTTCTTAAGCAGCTAAATTGCACTGTACCTTTATAAAGGCAGTTTTCCTCTACTGGATGTCAGGACCCCTCTGAGGATCAGGTGGGTGCTGCAGTGGCAGTAGCAGCCTGCTCCAGCAACACAGACAAGTGTCACGATGGGAGCCACCTCACAGCCAAAGGGAGATTTCTGTGAAGTTGCTTCTCGATCCGTGTTCTTCCAGCTGTGGTCAGCAGGCTCCAGGGCAAAAGGCAGGAAGAATGCCTCATCTAGATGCAGCAGCCAGCACAGTCTAACCAATAAAATGAAGTTAATTGCAGAAGAGTCAGGATCTCTCATTTTAAAGATCCACAACAGGAAGAGAATGGAAAACTTTAAACATGAAGTCACTGGTGTAATTTGCATTAGCAAATCAGTCTATTCATGGCATAACCAACAGTCTTCCACCAGCACCCAGTCTGGCAGTACACAGGCCTGCTGTGGCCAAAGCGTGTGCATCAAGAGAGCTTGGGTTTGCCACTTGCTTTCGAGCATGTCAGCTCCAGAAGCAGCGCTAACAACTGTGTGGGCCAGTAAGACTACACAGGGTAGCCAAGACAAAAGTCTGAGGGCAGCTGAAGGCTAACAAACATCACCTGTTCACAGCAGGAATCCCCCCCACCGCACCCACCAGCTGGACAAAGCTCTGTGCAACATCCCCTGTTCTGTGGGGACGAGCCTCACGTGCAAACGGGATGAAACTGGTGTTTTGTATTTCCGAAAAAAAGTATAAAAGCAACCACCTGGGGAAAATGTTTCATCTTTGTAAATGAAAGGATGAAAGAAAGGTGGCAAAGTAATTGTTTGTTTTTAAAACAAATACTAGAGGCTTCAAATATAAATGGTTAAACTGCAAAACTGTGGCTTTTATTTCCAAACATACAATAAATAGGTCCACCACAACTAGCCTCTAACTTCATTTTACATGGAAGGATTTTAAAATTAGTTTGTGCATATTTAAAAATTAATCTTCCCTTTGCACATAATTCCATACATTACCGAACTGCATTACATACCAGCTTTATGGTCTTGGCACTGTGATGCAAGCAAGCAATTAGAAACAGAGCTTTGTGGCAAGCAATTTAACAAAAATCACATTTTGTATTGTTGATAAAATGTACCAACAATTTCATCTATTTATGAAGTGTACAAAAAAGTTCAGCACATAAATGCTGAAAAGGAAGTCTTCTCTGTGTTGGGGTTGCAAGGTAAGTGGATTAATTAACTGTTCACTATTTGCTACATGATATAATTTTAATACCAAAATATCTTTACTGCATAGTAACATTCCATATTTTCAAATGCAAGAAGAAATTAAATGCAATCTTTTTTATTTTATTTCTCATCACTGAATTTAAAGACGTTTTTAACCACAACTCTGCTTCATCACAGTGCAGAAGGCCCTTAATATTTCAAGGATTTATTCAGGCATATCTTTAATACAAAAGTAGAGGCTGAGGAAAAGCCAGAGTAGTCTATACACAATGCACAATCTGTGTACATTCTGAAGCTGTACCTCTTCAAGAACTACTTATACACTCTTCAAACAAATCCCTTTATCCAGCAATTCAAAATACTTTAGATCAGAAGTTTTATATTAGAATCAATACATTATATGCATATAAATACATTTATACCCTTCGGTTGCTAAACAACCCAGATGGCTGCAAGGATGTGACCTGAACTGGTTCTCCACTGGTTTGGGATACCAAACTGTATTGGCAGCTAACTGTTAACCAAAAGAGTCACAGTAAAAAAAAAAAATAATAAAAATTAAAAGATCTTTGCACAAGGTAGGTGTGCTACAGCATCAGTTAAGACTAAAAATAGTAGGTGATACCCTGGCACCGTCAATAGGGCCAGGACTCCAATGTTTGTGAGATGCAACACACAGTAGATGTTTTCTTTCTCTGCAGATGCCCCATTCTTGTAAAGTCCCAGCAGAACAAAAACAAAAAAACAAACCGAAGCAAAGCTTTTACAACTACAGATTTTCTTATCAGACAGGTGCTGCAGCTTTCAAGACCAAAGTAAAAGTTTTATAGTTAAAAAAAAAAAATCAAAAACCCCTAAAAATAACTAGTGTGCAAGTGTGTACTTCAGAAGACAATAGCAAGGATCAATACAGACCTCAATTCAAGCTGAAACAGTATCCAAACTGTCTTACAGAAAAAATAGTTCTCACTGCAAATCTCATCTTCAGTTAACGAGTGCGCTTATATATACCTATATACACACCTGCCACACACACACCAACCCTCCTTCAGTACAGCCTGCAGCACAGCCACCAGCCACCACCAGAACAACGCTTTCAAAGCACGGGCGGGCCCCAGTCCTGACTGCTGCATCCGAGCAGTCAGACCCCTGAGCTCCCACAGACGCAGCTGCAGGACGGTTCTTAGTCATCGGCACTGACTCACCGCCTACCGGGCAGTATTTCAGGAGCGTTCAGAACAGCGAGCACTGGCGGGTGCAGCAGGAAGCCTTCTCAACTTCATCTCTTAAAGGATACAGAAACGGTGACTCCTCGAGTATCCTCCCAAGGTGCTAGAAGTTTTAAGTTTGAAGCGTTTCTTTCTACAATGCCAGGTATACAAACGTGTATCTTTTTTAAATAATATTGCACATAAAAATCATCTTAAACTTTGTAGTGAAAGCAGAGCTGAAGGACAGTGTTTTCCAAAACAGATTAAAAAGCTACCTGTACATAGTAAGTTTTAATTTAAAGAACGCCAAGATTATTCAAAATCTAAGCACATAATACTGACAGAAAATTGTTAAATTGCACAATCTACATATAAATTACATTTGTAAATACTTAAAAGTTTTTAAACATTGAATACCCTTGATTTCACAAATCAGCTAGGTCACTGTCAAAGGATCAGCTTAATGAGTTAGAAGTACTTTCCCCCAGAAAAAAATAGAAACAAAAAGATCTGCAGTCTTAGACGAAGCACTGGAAAGAGTTAAAGCATTTCAGCTCAGAGGTAGTGCTAAACACATCCAACTAGAAGTCCATTATATTTGAACTATGATGAAATAACGTAGTAAAATGTAGAAAGACTATAAAATTTACAAAAATAAATAGTTCTGAATGCTTTAGAAAACGCAAGAGACTTTGTTGACAAGTGTCTTGATCTGCTTTTCCGACCAAAAGAAAGCAAAGCGTGTCTCATTTTTAAAATATACCCATCTCTAGTAATGTGTCTGCATCCAGGCAATCCGACTATGCAACTTGACATATGCCAACTTGGCATAGACTCTGATATTAAAAATAAAGTGGAGGCTTTGTAAAAGATCATCTCATATGAAATTTGTTTTGCATGTAAATTCTTCTGACAAATTAAAAATTGCACATAAAAAAGTTTATTGAAAGAGGCATGAGGGGTGATAAGGGTATGTGCCTATAGTTCCGCATACACCCTGGAAGGAAAAAGATGATTGCACAGTTCTGATAAATAAATATTTCTTTTAAAAAAAAAAAAAAGAAAAGGACTGCCACTTTTCTGGTTCGTAAAAGTTTTGGAATTATTTAGAGAATCCCGCTATGGACAGATTATTCTTTACTTTGTGTTTTAAATAATTCTTTACAACTTTTCCAGTGGCTTTTATCCTGAAACCAAATGAAAGTGGCAGTCAAAAAGTATCTTTGGGTAAAACAAGTATCAGGATCCAACGAGAATTTCCATGATGTGGTCCAGCTCGCTCAGATCTGTTCTACATATCTGAATGTTGTTTGCTGAAGAAGAATTACAGGATGGGAAGGTTTTCAACGGTTCTTCTGTAGCAAGAGGTGGTGGTCTGGGTGGCATTAGCGGAGGGCAACAGAAGTCTGAATCATACATTGAAGTGTCAATATCTTCAAAAATGTCATCTATTGCCAAATCCTTCAAGTAGCTAGTTGAATTCGAAATCTCAAAGGAACCAAACACGCATTCAGCTCCCTTCAAATCTTGTCTATCATCTTCTAGCTTTAGACCGGCATTTTCTGGAAACTTTGGCTGGTCATCTCCAGTAGGAACCAGACAAGTAGGTGGGCTTATGTCTTCTACAAAGTCTAAATCCTTCAGAATTGATGAAATAGCAGACGACATATCATCATCTGAGACTATCAGCAGGCTATTTTCTATCTGGTCTTCTGCAGACCGCAAGTCACAACAGTTAGACTCTTGCTGACTAATACCTGAAGGCAACTGTAGGGAAATCCCAGATGACTCCATCCCTGTGTAGCTGTGAGTACTAGGAGTAATGCCAGCGCAGACATTAACTGGCTGCTGATTACTCTCTTGTCTCATTTCCTCTTGAATTTGCCGCACGGTGTTGGCTATGAGGACAGAGCGGTGCAAGTTCGGTTCCACCAGCATTTTGTAAGTCTGTAACTTGGTGAGGCACATGTTGAGCACCAGCTGCCTCTTAAGCGGATATGACAGATTTCGACTGGAATCGAAGGCACTAGAGAGACCAGCCATGTTCTCCTCATAGTCACTCAGCTTGCGTTTTAGGCCTCTCCCCAACATGAACCTGAAAGAGAAACACTCTGAATTAACCTTGGGCAAGACTTCTGCAAGACCTCAACAGGCACTTTCAAAAGTCCTCAGCATACAATTTATTGGTTGACTTAGATTCTAATGCCATAAAACACTGAAAGACAATAAAATCCTACATAGCACTCTCATTGAGAAGATGCACTTGCCAACTGTATTGCTTCACAGGATTTTCTTCGAGAGAAAACATGACAAATATAGTAACTGCTGTCTGAAAAACAGTATTTAGAAGTTCTTAGACTGCTTTTGAAGGTTTACATGAGGATATGAACTTAATTATTTAAAAATTTGCTAGGTTAGCTGTGTTTTTTAGCCTTATGCATTTAAATTATATGGAATACAAAATTCACTAGTGAAGAAAGTCTTATGTCCATATGAAATGAAATGGATGCTTATATTTAAACATTTTCAATTTAACATTCATTTGTTTCTAGGCACAGTAGCTTAGAATGTAAAACTAGTTTTAACACCCATTTTTAATCTCATTAATGTATTCTTAATGTCTTGCTCAGTGTCTCTTTTATAGAACTCACTTCTTGGGTGACTTAAAATTGTTTTACTACAGTAAAACCACAAAGCAAGACCAGGAACATGGCCTCCTAGGGAATCCTTCTACCCAATTCGTACCCGAGACTAAATCTGGCTTGGCTGCAGAACTCCAAGGATTATCATCAGTGCTCATGGCTACTGGTTCACAACCTGCTACTGACTTAACTCTGAGGACATCCAGCAGGAGGTTATCAAATGGAATTTTAGAAGCGACCAATCCTGCTAAATAGATACAGTAAAGAAGTAGAACTTCGTTGGTTCCCACCTGCTGTGTGCTTTTGCATTGAAATACAAGTGGGTCTATAACAGTGACATCAAAACTAACTGTAGGCATATACACCTAAAATACAGGTGATCCAAGCAAAATACATGCTTGAATGATGATTACCTAGCATCAAAATACAAAGTGTTTTATTTAGTAGGGACAACACACACTAAGCAACCACTTGTGCACACAAGGAAAAGAAGTATACCATGAGCAGGAAACACTGGTAAAATCTTGATTGCACACATCTCGATGTGTCCATGGAACACAGAGACCTCACTCCCAAAAAACTAAAAAAAATTAAGCAATCATAAACTAGACACCCCATGGCAGATTTAGGGCAGATCCTTCATACACAACAATCCAGACACTGCACGCTGCAGAGGGCCTCCCAACTTCCTTTTCATGTGAGCACTGCATACTGCCAGCAACAGCTCAGCTGATTGCTGCAGCTGCCAGCTGCCAGACTTTTGGGGACAAGGAGATGGCAGCAGGATAAAGCTTCTTTTACTTTCAGGATTTCTCCAGATTTGCAGGAAGCACTGCAGGGCTCCATGGCTACATTCATCTGCCTGGACTAGGCTGGTGGAGAACTCAGCTCCTCTGGAGGAACAACTCTGCCAAAGCTGCAAACTTTTTAAGTTCATCATGTAAGTTTAAACGTTGTAAGTCTGAAAGTGTGCTTTACTCCAAAGTTTTCTGCTGAACCGCCACAGCAGCAGCTGAATGTCTTAAAAAAAAATATCTGAATGTGGCTGTCTCTTCATGTCGGTAATCTTCCCACCCCATCTAGAACCAACAGAGCCAGGCAGCGCTGAGCACTCAGAACAAGATCAGCACCAAATACAATAATTGGAAGTACTTTGGGGGCTCTATGTGTGTGTGTGCGCCAGGTATCCCCAGCAAAACTATCAGCAATGCTGTCAGCAACTGGTAACTTCAGACACAATCTAAGGAAAACTACAAGTTATACAGACCTTTGCAATAGGACTGTCACTAAATATATCAACTGGTGACATATCATGGAGATAATTAGTGTCTCCAAATGATTTGAAAAAAAAAAAAATCAAGAAAATTATTAATTCTCCATTTTAAGTAGCATTTAAATGCTGCGCTACCTAAGGCATGCCCACAGACCCTGTACAAATAGAGAATAAAACCATACAGCAAAACAGCCACGTGCTCACTACGCGCCATCCTTCCCATACACTGCACGTTAGCTGTTTCCTTTTCTCTCCACTAGTGCAGACCAAAGTTCATACTCGTAAGGCAAGTAAATGAAGACTGGACACAGAAGACTATTTCTGTCATTTTATATTTTCAGAAGACCTGTTTTTGCCACTTTACTGCTTTTAATACATTTTCAAATATATATTTACACTATATTATAAACACAGGAAATACTAGACTTATCTGTTTGAATTATATGAATAATTAATTTCTAACATATCAAAAATGTGGTCTTTAATTTCTGTACACAAGCTTAAGAGCAAGCAAACTTGCATAAGCGAAGATATATAATTTCACAAGAACAACTTAAAATCAAATATTTAACTTTTAAAGTCATACAGTAGTCTAATTAGACTACATATTTCATGCTTATATACGGAGACACCTTTTCCCTTCCTCAAACTTCCTTCATAAAAAATTGTCCTAGAGCATTCTAGAAATACATAAGAAAGTTCGAGTGTGACAGTACCCTGAACTATAAAAATTAAATTCAAGAAACATTATTTGCTCCGACTTCAAGTGTTTTTACTTAACAGATTCCGCAGATGTCTGAGGTGGTGTTTTACAAACATACTCCTATTTTACGTTTCATAAATTCTGCCTGTTTAGTATGATTTTTCCCTAATTGCAAGTCTCCCCTCCAGGAGGGAGGTGATTTCAGAGGTTACATAAAAATTTGAAAAAGGCTAATAAAACCAGAGTACCACTGGTACAGTGGGTTTAAAAATGACTAGTGTCATGGTTGCTACAGGAGACATTAAATTTCAGTTCTTGTCAAACACACTCAGCTGCTGACCTACAAAAGATACAAAGCCCCTTTGTTACCAGCTAATCTACATTTTATCAGGCCTTTTGCTTTACTTTTTAGCATAAGAATTTCTGACAGGATCATATTCTTAAACTACCTCATACTTTATAAGCAATTTGCCCTTTTGTAGCATTGTGTATTAAAACACAAACCCCAAAACCAGAACTCCTAAACCAGTCAAATACTCTCTTTTGGCAGCGCTACTTTGTGATATATAAATCACATTACTTAATTATGCAGTGTTCCCCTCATTTCAATTTTTATTACTAGGGAAAACAACCAAGTCCACACAAAAATCCACGTTTCCACGTCGATGCATATTGCTGCTCACCGGGTGCAGCTGTCAGCCCTACCAGAACCACACAGCCCACTTAAAGAAGCACAAGTTAGGCACAGTAAAGTACAAAGAGGGCAACTAGAAATTGCACTTTCCTTACTCCTGTCCAATTCCAGGAACCTACTCAGAAAATTGCATCTAGTGACAGGATTTTGGCACACGCCAATCTGATAACTCTGTAATTTGTAAGAAAATAAACTGAACAAAAATTAAACTTTATGCCAAGTTCTAACGTGAAGTCTATGCGTAGCTGTTCAACAATAAAAGAGGCAAATTGTAAGCTTTTCCTTGACCATTAAGAAAAAGTTCAATGACCATATTTTTAGAATCTTTTGTCATGGAAAAAAAGAAAACCACAAATATGAACAATGAGGAATGTAAGATCTCAGAAACTTTTTCTGGCTTTTCTCATCTTCTCTCATTGTAGTAATGCAAACTGAGCCACAGGCCATTTATAGCAAAACGCTTTTTATTTTAAGTTATTCTGTGGAAAATGAAACAAAGTGAATTGAACGTTTAGAAGTACCAAACTCTCGACCTATGTCAATGAACTATGAAGGAGACTATACATAAAAATTCTGCCCCTGACAGCACGTTCCTCATTTACTTCCAGTTCCATGGAGTCCATTTCATGTGAACTCCTCCCTGCTAAGATGAGAAGAAGCCTCCATGCTCTGTAATCCTACACTGTACCCGAGCTGGAAAAAACTTGGAGGGTAGAGACACGTCACTGGCTGGCAGATCCGCACAGAATACCAAACAAACAGGCCTGGTCAGAGCTTGCAGCTACTCAGAAGAAACATTCCAGCCTACCAAGAAAAATTCACATTGCGACGTGTTGTGGACAATACAGGACTCGTGCCACCATTTCAGAGGAAAAACACAGCTCCATCTGTCACGGGGTCTGATAGTGCAGTGCAGCTGCCACTGACACATGGTTAGGAAGTGCAGCTGGAAACAGTCACAAAGAAGAACACAGCACGTGAAAACTCTCAATTACTCCTACGTGGGCAAGCTACTAAATTTCTTCTTCCTCACCTTCCAAAAACATTTTAAGAACAAGTTAAACAACATTTAGAATCTGGAACCGCACAGAGCTTTTAATTTTTAGAATAGAAAAGCTTCAAAAACCATGAGCATATAAAACATGACTGGCACAGTTAAAGTTGTCTAAACACATACTTTTCAGGCATAAAACAAGCACTCCAGCTAACTACACAAGAATTACTCATTTACCATTAAAGACTGTTTAAATGGCAAGATCACCAACAGAGTACTTGGCCTGCACTACGCGGGAGGTCAAAATTATTTCATCAGTAGTGGTCCCTTCTGGCTTCTCTTCTGAAGTTATTAAATTCAAATTTGCTATTTTTTGTCATACAGACAGCGTTGCATTTTTCAGCCTAAAATTGTCTCAGGTGATAAACAACTGTTCCTCACGAGACACGAGTGTTAGACTTGAATAGGTGCAAGCACCTCAGGAGTGAAAGCTGTCTGTCCAGTTTTCAGTAAGGCAGCTCTGCTAACTTGTATTCACATCAAAATTAGAGACTCTTTGCTATCGTAATTTAGGTAATTCTCTTTCAGAGTCTCCTTTGGCTCATAACCATGGAAAACAACTAACAGTAAAGCCTGCTAGAAGTCTCCTCGGATCAGAGACTCGTGTTAGTGACTGACTGAAGCTGACTGATAACCTGATTTCCTGCTCTCCTCTCTTCCACGGATGCATTTCACAAGCACGCATCTATCTGCAGGAAACGTGAAGGAAGACAAACATCCCCACAGCTAATGGATGTTTCTCAGGATTATTCAGCATACGCTGCAGACTGGTTCTAATGGTACCCTTCCCCTATCCCCCATATGTTTTAGCATAGGTGACAACTTCATTAAGCTTTAATTACGTGGTGGGCTGGGTCTTGACTAGCACTGCCTGTATAAGAAGCTGCCCAGAAGAAAGGTGAGGCTGAAGGTACAGTTAACAGACACAGCATAAATCCTTTCCTCCCATCCGGACTTAACACTGATCGCTTGAACATGACTTACGTAACCCAGTAAGCCGTCAGACTACACAGAACAGCCTATCTGATCTGGTGTCCTCAGCAAACGTTGGAGATCCCCACACCACCACTCCTTGGCTGTTAGCAGAAATTAAGAGGAAGGAAGGGAAGGAAAATTAAACACCTTTAAAAGACATGAAAGTAAAAAGTAACCTGGACCAGAATACACGTTTAAATACACAAAGATGTATTTAAGTCTCCCCCTCCCCGCCCTGCCCCATTTTAGCCAAGATGAGTAACTGCTGGAGGTGGCTAAAAATGTACATATAGGGAGGAGTGCAGTCCTACCAGCTTACTGCCATACCTAAGCTCCTATGTAACCACGTCTCTGCAGGAGTTAGAAACAACCAGAAAAGAGCTGCTCAGAGAAGGGAGAACTGATGTCAACTTCTGGTCACAAAATCCCGATCTGTAACACACCTTGAGGTCTTTCTGTTACTGCTAAAGCAGCTACAACACAGAACCAAGACATGCTACTGTTCAGACTTAAAAAAGAGTAAGAAAACCACCAACAACAAAAATAGAAAACATACCTATGGATGCACCTAACATCCCTTCCCACATTTTGCAAATAAAAATATGCGGAAGAGTATTCATTAAGAACAGGAAAGAAATGAGAGGAAGAGTAAGCCAAGCCCAGCGTTACAGCCTGGAATTCATAACCTTCCCACTGTCACTTCATTATTTTTGGAAGAAGTGAACAAATATGTATCATACAGTAATATTTCAGGGACTGAAATACTGTTTACCAAGCACTTCAGAGTGAGTTTTACCTTGATTTAGAAGTTAGATAGAACCTCACCCCCCCAGCTATTTGTATCATGTCTAATTAGATTTGGAAAATTCCTGCACTTAAAGGACATCTTCCTAAGTTCCTTACTCTTGTTTTTTTCACACAGCACTGGTAAGAGGTTTGCTTTAGAAACTACCATGGCTATCTTAGTTTCAGGGCACAACATTTCACTCTGGACAAGAAGCTCCTCTGTTACGATGTGTACTTTCCACAAGTTAAAAACAAGTGGCTCTGGGCCATTTACAACAGTAAATGAAACTTATTCTTAGCAGCTGATATCTATCACTAGAGGCTGATACATAAATGTGCTGAGGCAATACCAGTGTTAGGCAGAGAAAAACTTCCATACTTACACAAGCAAACACAAAAACAGTGTCACTCCTCTCCACTTGTGACTATAGTTCCATACCAACAAAGCTCACAGGTGTATGTGTTTAATACATGTGTGTTTAGCAGGTATTTTTCAGGAAATTTAGATTATTTTTTCCTTTTTCTTTCTTTAAGCAGGAAGAAAGCTCTGGAATCATTTAAACCAAGGATCAATAGCAGGTAGCAAAGCTAACACCTTATCAAGAGTTTCTAAATCTGAAAACTTCCCAAATAAAACTATATCATAATAAAATGAGTACATACAGGAATCCAAACAACAAGAACCAAACAATCATGGTTCCACCTAAGAAAAATCTTACTAAAAAGAACTCCAAATGTGATGACAAACCTCTTCAGAGCTTGTTCTCATCAACTGAACCGTCAATCCTCTTTCCTTACACTATCTATTTCCTTCAAATACAGAGATACTGAATGCATTCACCTAATTAATACTGGCATATATTTTAGGGTTACGGTGACCTAAATAGAGGTCCATTAAGAACAAAAGCCATGGCTTATTAACAATGTCAAATTTGCATGCCCATACTTAGAAATAGAAGATCAGACCATTAACAGTAAGCGCAACCAAAAAAAAAAAAAAGGCTCTTTTCCTGATAGAAAAACAAACAAACAAACAAAACAACAACAACAAAAAAAATTAATCTTTAGCTCTCTGTATGGGATATTCAGGTTACTTTGAATAACCAGCTCAGAAATCACTTCCATTTTCCCTAACACAGTGGCCTACAGCAACCTTTCTCCAGTATCCAAAGTGCCTTCTCTCACAAGAAGCCTGTAATACTGTGCAAAGTCCACGGGCACATGGTAGAAAAACTGCATCAGATTCAACAGCTGCACAGTGGGCCTCGCTATAAGATTGGGGCCTTTGTTAACAAGGATCCAATGCAGTGATCTTAATAAAGATCATTTTTACAAGTTTTTGTTACATTATAGCACTGTCTCATTATAAAGGAAAAAAATACATTAAGAAATCAAATTCAGAACATTCAAACCAAAGAACTTACAGTGTTCAACAAGCCTAAAGCACTTCACTTTATATCATACACCCCAATCTTAAACATTATTATTCAGTTTATCATTCTAGCCCACAAAAATAACATCTACAGCTGATTATCAGAACATGGGCTATCCACGTAAGATATGATTCAATAAAAATACACAAGCAGTTACCCTTAGAAAATTGAAAGGAGTCCAGGCAGGAAGATTCCAGACTTTGCATAAAGTGTGGTCATCCAAGAGTCTTGAACTATGCACGAGTCCAAGCCATCCACAGAGGTAGGATGATGTGACTTATGGGGAAAAACAAAGAAAAAAAACCAGAATATTTCATTACTATTTTTTAAACCAGAATTATTAAACACACAATTCAGTACAACTTTTAAAATTATTTCTGCTAAATCCCACTAAAGCAGTTAAACTGAAATAAGAAAAACTGAAGTTCATGAATGCACTGAAGTAAGAGGACCTCGTAGTTTCACCTATGAATGCATGAAATGTGTTCATAAATTAATATTACAGAAGAGAATCCTGATCCTCCAAATGTTAGGCTTTGGAGTGAAAACTTGCAGTGACACCTCTTCAGGTTACTAAACACTACTGAAATTTGTAATAGTTTCAGAAATCATGAATCAGGAGAGCTTATACCATGAATTGGTAAAGAAGTACATTTCAGAATTAGCCCCTAATGTTTACAGACTGCAAAAGGAGTTCAATTTTTATGAAATTCCCTAGTTTTCCTCATTTTCAGCACGCACAAAACCCCTACAAGAAGACAGCAGGCAGGATACTCTTTAATTGCAAGCTATATTCAGCATATCATTTTCATCAAAACCCTGATAAAGGAGCATTTGCAGTTTGCCAACAGAGTACACAGATTAAATCATGGATTAGACCAAGGCACTGGAAACTGTGGAAGACATAAAAAGGGTGCAGTGACAGTCAACTATGAAGGAGGCTAGAAGACACAGAAGGAATTGTACAATCCATGCCCTAGAGGTCTCAACTCTACCTGGAGAATCCACGTTTCTCAGCTCCAAGGATAAAAGCCCTTACGCAGGCTAGCAGCCCACTGTCTGAATTGCATCTGACATGTTTGTGTGCGTGCAACATAGACAGGTACACACAGAGACCCACCCCCAGCTGCAGCGCTCCAATCACTTTACAAAGTTACCACAAGAGCAAAGATCAATAGTTAGCCAGATGATTGCGAAAGACTGTATTTAAGAAACAAGAATTCATGTTATTTTACAACTCTTTAGTGAAAGCCAGTCTTGTATTTAGGCAGATGGAGCAGTAAATGAATACAGTTCATTTTACGCAGCAACTCATTGCCTGGTGCTACCAAAGGGCTCCTCCGTTTACAGATTCTTGGAACTGAAAAGATGCAGTAAAACAGCAGCAAGATGCCCCTGACCTAACAATGCTAAATCTAACCCACGGTAATAAATACAGCAATAGCCCCCTCTTCCTCCCAGAAGCTGGCTTCTTTCCTATCATAAGATGATCCATATTATATGCAGTTAAAAAAAAAAAAAGGAAAAAAAAACAGCAGACAGAGAAATGAAAATTCATTATCTTTTTTGGCTTGAAACAGCAAGAGCTTAAAAGGTCAAAACTGAGGTTTATTAAAGTGTACTTGCTAAGTCACAGGGGGGAGGAGAATGTTCACTGACTGCATTTTCTATACACTTAAAACATTTGTCCTTTCGTTTTCAAGTGCAATCTTTTGAGCATTAAAGAACTCTCAAAAAAAAAAAAAGGCTAACAAGTGTATCAGAACATTTAAAAGTTTTTGACTAGCTTTAGTTAAGAAAAAGTCCAAAAGTCTTTGATAGAAAATGAATGCTGTCCCTTGTGTTTTAAAAGTCTGACCTTTTACTAGAGGAAGGTGGAGTCCAAGGAGTTATCAAATTTGACTCCTTCACTATATAATGCACAGAAATTCTGCAGAATTAACTGTTGAGGTTGTAATTTTTCCCCTACGTGATTTCATATAGGAACGAGTGACAGCAAGGAGTACAGAGGTAAGGTTACTAGATTTAGATTTTACAACCTGTTATTAAAAAAAAAAAAAAAAAACTTATACAAGACCCACGGTAGCTGTAAATCACTATGAATAATACATGCAGCAGATTTTTTTTTCCCCTTTCATTTTCGTCCACCGCCTTCCCCTGCACTTTTCAAGTACCTGTTTTGGGGCCACTCCAGCCAGCAGAGCCCCCAGCCTTTATTTTCAGGGCACTTCCCACCCTGCGGCTCACTTGGGGCCAAAAGCGCCTCAGGAGGACGGCGAACAAACCAAAGCCCTGCCGGACGGGGCCGCCTTTTCGGAACCGGGCTGCTCCGGGACGCGCTTTGAAGGCAACCCGGGCCTAACCCGGGCAGGACGGGCTGACGGCGGCGGGCGCCGAGGGGAGTTTAGGTGCCCCCTTCAGAATTTCGGTGGGGTCCCCTCAAACTTCGCAGCCCCCCCCCCACCCCCGGCAGCCGCTCCCGGCGGGGCCGTGCCGGGCGGTGCCCCCCCCACCCCGTGCCGTGAAGGGCCCGGCCCGGCCGCGCTGCGAGGCTCGGGGCCGGCCCTTCCTGCGCCCCCCCCCCGGTACCCGCGGCCATCCCGGGCGGCGAAAAGTTGCGCTCCTCCCCCTCCCTGCCCCCCGGCGCTAATTATAACCGCGCTAACAACTTCCAGCCCCCCCCTTTTCTCCCCTTCCCCTCTTTACTCCCCCCTTCCCCCCCCCTCCCGGTCCCGCTCCCCTCAGGGGCTCCCCTCACCACCCCCTCCACCAGCCGTTGCCCCCCCTTCACGGCGCCGCCGCCTCACCTGTGAGCCGCACCGCGCCGTGCCAAGGCAGCCGGCCGGGCTCCCTGCGGCGGTGCTGGGGCTCCGGGAGGCGGAGGCGGGCGCCACCCCCGCCGGGCCCCGGCAGCCTCCGCCCCTGCCGGCCGTCCCCTCCCTCCCTCCGCCCGCGGCACCACAGCGGCGGCGGGGTGGGGAATGAGGGGGGGTGGTGAGCGGGGAGGGGGGGGTGAGGGGGCCGCGCACGCCGCCAGCTGGCCGCTCTCCCATTGGCCGGCGGCCCTCGCAACCTGCCCGGCAACCATTTTCTGACTGGTCTGGGAGGAAGGAGGGGGTCGGGCTGCGGCCGGCCCCGCGCCGCGGCCCAATGGGAAAGGGAGGAGAGCGGAGGTGGGCGGTGACACCGTGAGGCTTCGTCCAATAGGAAGGCGGGCGCCACTGAGTCCACCCCGTCTCTCCCCCCCCCCCCGCCGGGCGGCGGCCCCTCCCTCCCGTCACGGCCCGGGACAGGGCAGAGCCCCCCCCCCCCCCCCCCCCAACCGCCTTGTACCAAAACCGCCCGGTTTAACCCCAAAGCAGCGCTCCCACACCTCCCGCTGCCCGCGCACGCCTCTGCCCAGCGATAACACGAGGGCAAACATTGCGAAACGCTCCCCGAAATGCGCGCTTCTCCCCCTTCCCCCCCCCCCCCCCCGAGGTGAGGCCGTTTGGCCGCGCCGAGCCCCTCGTGCTCTCGGCGGGCCCTTGCGTAACCAGCGCCGGCGGTTGTGCAAGCCGGGCCCCCACGCGTGACGCCGAAGCACGGATCGATCCCCGGCTGGCGATACCTGCCCGACCCCGGCATCGCCAAGCCCCTGTGTTAGGCCCGGGGGCAGCAAAGACGAGGAGCAAGGGGCAGCAAGCCCCGGCCTGGGGACGAGGGGACACGGGGACCGTCCCCACAGCCACCCCCTCAGGCCTTCCTGCCCTGCTTTCCCCACTCTCACTGAAGCTCCCGGCCCCGTAGGGTCAGTCGTTTTGTCACCCATTTCGGGTTTCTTCACCAGAAAAGGGCACTCGTGCCTCCTCCAGCTGCGGTTTTTGGGAAGGTCGGTTCCGCCTCGCAGGCGCCCTGAGGAGACCTGCGAAAAACAGCTAGCGTGGACTCGATCCAGTGCCCGCTGCCGAGCTCTGGATTTACAACCCAACCTTTACAGGAGTTAACAGAAGCGACACCGATTGTTGGCAAAGGTTTTTGTCACTTTTTCCACTTGTGTGAAATGTCAACAGGAGGATTCATGCAAGAGAACTGGAACCCAGCTCGGTGGCTGCTCCATCCCACGCAACTCGCACCCCGAGCCGGAGCGCAGTGCTACCTCACAGGCTTCCAGAAACCAGAGCTTTTGCCTCAAATTGTAGAGCTTGCCTGAGAAAACGTTCAAAAGGCCCTTATCAAGAGATACCACGTTCTACCAGTCCTTAATGCTCTCCCATTTTGCTTTAAACTAACCTAGAGGCAAACAGGAGACCTAGCAATATGAATTTTTTATGATTAAAACACGGTCTTTCAGTCTGACTCGCAGTCACCATCGCACACCAGGATACCATCCTCACACGCAGCATTTTTGCTTTTGCAGCGAATTTCACATGAACCAGAAAAACCACACCCAGGGTCTCTATATAACTCATCCGAAAGGACTACTGGAGGTCTGCTGCTTCTACTTACCTTAGCACCAGGCAGCTAGTCAAGAAAACAGTTCCAGGAACACAGGAACTAATGAAGACTGGTTTCCTATGGATTTATGTCTGTGATTAATTGACTCTGTGTCTAAGGTACTTAAAAAATGTCTCTGTGCCTTATCTGGATTACTGGATGTCAGTAGAGTACACAATTTCTTCTGCTCTCTTTCACCTGCACATTTGTAAAAAATAATTTTCTAATCATATAGCAAAATCTGGTTTAATCAGCTGTTCTGGAGCTGAATGGCAGATCAATCGTGGTATGTCGCACTCCCACAGGAAAGTGGGAAAGAAGAGTGCCTTGTTAGTTTCACCACCTCCTTTGAAGCCTCTATGAACTAGTAACTAATCCTACACTTACTCAAAATTTAAAAAAGCCATGATGCAAGATAGAAATTTTGGTTTGAAAACACATTATTGAAAAATTGCCTGAGTTTTATGTTAACCATTATTCTATTTTGCCACAAGAAACCTGATTAACAACAGAAGGGATGGGTGCTTTCTTCCCATACCTTTCAAACAAAGCAGAGGCACAGAAGCAAACCACATTACTGGGCTTCAATTAAAAACATATCCATTCAAAAATTTAATCTTAAACTTCAGTCATCTCGCTGCACATAAATAAATAAATAAATCCATCCACCCGGTACTTTTCATGTCTCACGTTTCTCTCAAACACACAGAAGTTAATTTGTCGTAAGCACTGCTTTTCTCCTCTGAGTGTTAAACTCTTTTGGTGTTTCTTCAAACAACATAACCTACTCTTCCTTACAGTCTTGTTTTGGAAGTTTGCATAACCAGAGACCGAAAATACATTTTCTTGATCTCCAAAACTCATCTGTAAGGAGCACATGAGAATTACGATGCACTGTTCCCTTCTCGTAACACTTTACTACTGCAGTACTTACTTGCCACTTCCCACATGCTCCTAGGGGACTTCCAAATACAGCAGACATGTGGATACAATTTCTTTTTAATTCCGTTTTTGCAAGAAGTCATGTAATCACCTGTATCTTCAATTATTCTTCCCTAAAAAGATGACAGTTAAAATTACTGAATGTTTTCCCTGCAGTGGAAAGTTGCCCCTAGCTATATATTTTTCTGTTGACAAGTTGGTCTTGCATCAACGTTTACCACAATAATTCTTCAGGTCGTAAAACACTCATTTTTAGGAGAATCTTAGTTAAGTAAAGGAGTAGTTGTATTAAAAAAAAAAAAAGCTACCGTATGAACTTAAGAAAATCATGTCAGATAATGAAATTTTAGGTTTTTTTACCATCCATAAAAAAAAAGTTAAGTCACTACATGCAACTGAAGTATATCTTCTTTGACAACTTGAATTATTCATGGATTTCATCTCTTTGTGGAACTTTCTTGAAAAAATAACAAAAATTTATTGTAACTGTCAGTTTTGCAAGAGACACCAAAAGGAGTTGGGATAATCCTTGTGAGACCACGTTGTCAAATGAACCAAAATGACAAAAAAGCATTTTATTTACTATTTAAAATGTATATATTTCTTTGCTATGGAGTCTTAATTTGTTTTTGTACTTTTAGTATTAATCATGTTTCACATAGTGTGAATTCACACTCATTTAGGAATTGATGAGCAATCAAAAGTTGTCATCATCGGTAATGTTGTTTTTGCATATGGGACTATACATCCTAGTCCTGAGACATAAACATACTTTCACTTTGAACAGAACTCACTTTTGAAAGCGTTTCTGTCTCATGCTAGTTGTCAGCAAATAAAAGGATTTTTTTTTTCACCCTGGCTTTTGCAAAGGTTGTTTGGTTATATGGGAATATAAATTTAAGTTGCAAAACTGTAAAGCAGTCATACACTCCAATCAATATCCAATCAATACCCTATCCACGAGACATTCGTAATGGACTGATAATTACAGTATGAAACTGTACTATCGGTCAATTCACAATAATGCTTTTTAAAATGTCTGCTAAACCAGTCCAGACATACCTGAGACTTCAAAATCGACCAAGGACAGCCTCAAACACAGGTAAAAAGCAGACTCCTGTGAGAATCCCCAACCTGCTAAAGGATGAAAGCCAGTTACGACCCCTCATTGCGGTACCTTTGAGACAGTCTGGAAAGGTATTTTTCATCCAAATAACTGATTCCCTCCTTGTTTAACAGATTTGTCCTTTATGCAAATATGGCTACATTCATAGTGCTAGGCAACATCTTGTGCTAGAAAAAACTCACATAGAGCTGTGGATGAGAAAAGGGTTAAAATAATCAAAATATTAAAAGGAAAGCAATAAGCAGACACGCCTCCAAGTACACAAGCCATCCTTAACTCAGCCTGGATTCACACTTTTGCCTTTGCTGAATGCACAAACTCCAGAGGCCCCACCCACGTGTTCTGGACTTTACTGCAAAAGAAGAGAAACAAAACCACAGGCACAGAGGCAGAGGGGACAGACATTCAAGGTTACCTGAGAAGGAAGCAGACTGGGGGTTAGCTGTGTTTGAAGGCACTTTCTTTTGTGCAAGTCTAAAGCTGAGTTATGTCATCCAGACCAACAACTTGGTTTCAGACACAGTGCTGACTGCTGTACAAGTTCTGTGACTCTTTTCCCCAGGAACACATAAAAGAGGCCACAATAAATGGTAGCAGAACCTTACAGAAGCCGTAACAGAGGTTAAATTATTTTCCCTTTACACACAGAAATTCAGAAAATCGCCATCAGCAAATACCATACATCCCCGTTTCACAATTCACACACACAAAAATATCAACACCTTACAGGCACTATCATTTCTAATCTCTCTCTGTATCAGAGAGGCACACAGAAGAGAATAATATTGTATTAACCTTTAACTGATGCATATTCAACTATGACCTCTTTGGACTAGCAAAGAAATGAGGATATGAGCTAGAAAGTAAAGTTCTTTTTTATAGAAGTGAAGCTACCCAGAATGAGCAGCAGAATTAGTGTGAGGCACAGCAAGAAAGCAGCAGGCAGACATTCCGACTGTACGCTGACCTGCAGTCGGAGCAGCTCCGAGTACGCATCTGCAGAGTGACTGTGCAAGTTTCAGCAATACAAATTCTTATACCTGCTGAACACTTGAGCCAAGACATCAGACGTGTAAGAGCACATACGATTTGGCACAAGTTTTAAGAACATAATAAAACAGGATATATATTTCTGTTTAAATACTTAACTACATAAATGCATACTTACCTAATACCCTTCCAGTTAAGCCAAGTAGTCTCTACACATTGTTCTTAACTGGGCATGGCTTCCCCAGTAAAGGAATGCTCCTGCCTAGATGTTTGGTGTGATCATGCATACACACACACACGTGTGCATTGGACATGCACAGTGCAAGAGTTATGAACGAATTATAATAATTCCTACCTGTAACAGGGAGACTGAAGCATACTGAGGAGGAAGGGGTGAGCATCTTCTTAAATAGCTACACTTGAAACTTCCCATTTAACAAAAATGGAAGGGGGAAGGGGAACACTCAGTTGTTCAGACCTAGGGGTTTTGAACCATCACTGTTCAGGGCAGCTTTTGGGCCCTTTCCCAGAGGTACAGAAGGTATCTGTTCAACTCACCACTAGTGTTCCATTTAGAAGACTTGGAAACTGCCTGGCTACTTTACCCTAAGGCAGCTGCTGTCCATTTCAATGCATCTATCCACACACACAAAAACATCAGGCAAATTTTCCTGCTGAGTTATAACTTCGGATGGAATCTCTGACACTAACTCCGCCAAATACAACAGACTGTTATTTCACCGTATGACAGTTCACATCAATATTTGCATCCTCCTGAATTACAGTACTAGCACACCTTTCAGCTATCGGTGACATCCTATTGTTTTCCAGTAATACATTGTGTTTTTTTGGTCTAGCTGTATTATAAGGACTGAAATTGCAGGTGTCTATATAGTATTTCATACTTCAATATGATTATTAATCAACAGTTGAGGAAGCAATGCTTAACTACTACAGCAAATATGGATTAATATGTATTCAATTATCAAGTTTGAGTAATTTGTCAAAGTAACGTTGTTCTTCCCCAAACCAGATGTTTCTGAAGCACTTTTGAAATCATAAGCTCAGCGGTCTCCTTTTGTGGAGGTGACACTGCAATGTCCTTAACATCTCCCCAGAAAGGGAGGAGGGTTTGAGAACCTGGAAGAGAGAGTGTGTAGTAATTAAGGTCACTTGTGGAAAAGCATGGTCTGTCAGACATGGAAACGTGTTCTTTTCATGTTCAGTGACTTGCTTGATTCAAGTCTATGGAAAACAACCAAGTCAATGGAGGCTATCTTCCCCTCGTGCAGCCAACGCTAAAACATTCCAGAAACCAATCAATCTTCCCCCTGCCTACCTCCCTGCTAGCTCAGGCCTCTTCCCCAGCACGAGCTTGGAGGTAAATTTTTTGAGGGTGTAACATCATCATAACTGTACTTCATCTACCCTTCCCCTCCCCCCCAGAAAAGTCTCATAGGAATACATTTAATTATACATACTCCAGAATAAATGTGAATACTTGAAGAAATGAACACCATCCCATGTTGTATTATCTTTTGTTATTTAAAAAAAAGGCAAGAGGAAACCCTTGGTAAGAGTGGAGCATACTAATTATGACAAAACATCAAGACATACGAGTTGAGATTTAAAGGCCGCTAGTAACACTTTTTGTAGTAATTAGTGCAAGATAGTTATCCCATATAAACAAATATTTGATGGTAGACTTCAGTGATAAACAATTCACTTGATGACATTTACATATAAATACACATAAATAAAAACCTAGGTAATTTAGGTTTGCAGTTAACAAAAAATACGGTCTGAAATGAATTAAATTTAATTGTATCTAGTTGGATCAGAGCTCTTCCTCTAATAATACTCAAGGATATGGGGTATAAAAAGCATAATTGTACAATTCTCAATTTAGTAAAGTACTACTCTATAAAACAGATTCATGAAAACAGCTCTTACATTTTAATGTAAAGTATAAAATCGTATATTTACATTTACATACACTTTACTGAACTACATGGGGTAGCTCACAGTAAAAAAGCATCCCTTTTTGAAAACCTTTCAAAAAATACATCAACTGCAGTTATGATCAAAAGTTGCTAAGTTAGCAGCTGACATAACATCTGTAGTAAAAATATATTTTAGGAAAATACCTGGAAAAATCTAAACACCAATAAACACTTTAAAACTATTTTTAAAGTAAAAATTGTAGCAAAAACCAGAATAAGCTAGCTAGAGTAACAAGAACCATTGCTTACTGCTCTTTAAGAGCCATGTAGCAACTTAGATCAGAAGCAGCAGATATAGTAGGAGTTATGTCCTGTAACAAAGTAGAAACCGGAGGAAAATAGAAAAAAGCTCACCAACTTCTCTATTTATTACCATTTTCACTGGGAGAAGGGTAAGAAAGAGGGATTCTCTCATCTTTCCTTTCAGTGAGCATGTCCTCCATCAAAGGCTAAAGCAAACTGGTAAAAGGAACCCAATTGTGAAAGCCTTGGACCCCATACTTAACCATTTACCGTACGTACTTACAGTTCAGTGGACAAGAAATTGGATTATTACACTACAAGTTGCAGGTTAACTTTAAGAGTTAACACTATTTTGCAATATGAAGTGCTTTTTTAATATATATATCTATATAATATATAGATATTTGTAAAATACACGTGCAGATTTGATAGAAAAAACTGTGGAAATAGCTTTCTTGAGTCTTTTTTCCATTAACAGATTTTTCTCTCCTACACAAGGTGTTTCAGGATTCGACAAGGATTTCCACAATATGATCAAGCTCGTTAAGATCAGATTTACAATTAGAGCTAGAAGTTGTAGTTGTCGGAGAAGAAAATGATTCTAGTCCATCACAGTGTCCCATTTTCGTGTTGCTCATCATGCCTGTTAACATAGTATCAAGATCATAGTAAGAGTTGTCAACTTCTGAAAAGAGGTCTTCCACTGAATTAGGAGTTTTGTTCTCCAGTGTCTCAAATATTTGATCTAACGATTTTTGAAAGTTTCCTTTGTTTTCCTGTGGATTCTCCATTTCCCACACATTACTTTGCAGGTTTCTCGGAGCTTGCACTGAAGAGGCTGTTGACATAGTTTCTGAACTATCTTGTGCCTGGTCGCCCTCAAAGTCTTTACTGAAAGTACTGTAACCTGGAACATGCTTTCCCTCAGCCTGTTCCCTAGATGAGCGACAGAGGATATCTGTTGAAACAAGACGATCCACAGATGCCTGGCCTGTACTCTGTGTATTTATCATCTGCCAAGTCCCATCTTGGGTCATTTCCTCTTGGATCTGGCGTACCGTGTTGGCTATAAGTACCGAACGACAAAGGTTAGGTTCAACCAGCATGTGACACAGCTGAAGTTTAACCAAGGACATATCTAAAAGTGACTGTCGCTGAAGATTATATGAAGGAATAGCCTTAATACCAGCCAGAGTTCCTTCAATATCTTCTTCGCCATCAAAACATTTTCTCTTTAATCCTCGCACAAACATTGTGTCCTGTTAAAAAAAATAAAACAAACTTTGTACAACATAAACAGCTCAAAAGGAGGAAAAAAAGACTGAAAAAAAATGAAACAGAAAACTTAAATTTGAACAGCAAATTCTTTGAAGATAGAAACATCAGAATTGTCATACCAGGTTATAGAACGGCCAGTGTGGTACAACAGGGGCCGGGAACATATGGACTGGATCCCAAAGATGATATTCGGGAACCAGGGGTGAGCAGGTCCACGAGTCATGGCTTCGGAGAGTGGCATCTGAGAGAGGCAGAGGCTCCCAGCTCCTGGTTCCCATTAAGTTCCAAACTTGATGGAAGTCAGGAGCCACTGCTTCGCACAGAAGCGAACATCTCAACGGCTGTATTTCACCTAGTAGAGAGGCAGTTTCTCCTCGCTCCTCCCGAGTTTCTACTGGCATGCTTAACCTCTAATTTTGGAAATAAAAATACAACCTGGCACACCATCTTTGAAAGATTTGACCCCTTTAGAACACCAACATGCCTAACGGAGTAACATTCAAAAAAAACATATATATCATGGGCAGCATATTTGAAAAGGTTAGGTTACTTTGGCTACTTGGAGGGTAACATCTCCGTTTGTTCCATATAACTTGAGACATTCAACTGAGGTGTCTAGAGCAGTCGTTTGGGTTCCCTTACTCAAGTGAGTAACTGAACAGTGCAATTCCAATACGACCTGTGCAATTCCAGTAAGGACAGGCAGAGTCATCCTCTGTATGGGATGTACTTCTTTCCCAGCTGACTACCAGAAAACAAAACTCCTGTATTCCTAATTTAGGTTCACCAGCTGAAAGTAAGTGGGGTGCATGAAGACTTTGGATTACTTCCACCCAAAAAAACCACTTGCTGAATTAGCCAAGGTATGAATCTCAAGCACTAGCCTCCAGATCTTCATCTGAATTGCATTCATTTTTACAATAGTGCCCCATGTGAGTGAAGTATTACAGGTGATCTCTT
Source organism: Anser brachyrhynchus (assembly GCF_964034855.1). Taxonomy (NCBI): domain Eukaryota; kingdom Metazoa; phylum Chordata; class Aves; order Anseriformes; family Anatidae; genus Anser; species Anser brachyrhynchus. The sequence continues at coordinate 57,570,143 of NC_137699.1, forward strand.
GAAATACCTTTTTTTGTAAATACAATAGATGTTGTTTCCTTTAGTCTTATAAAAGCTAGGATGCAAATGAAAGCTAATACCTAATCTTTACATTTATGCACATTCCTTATGTCCTTTCCAAGTCTTCTGCCCTTATGGTTCCTCTTTACCTAACATTTTGGGGATTTTTAATGTACTGACCTGATCAAAACAACATTTTTCATCTCAAAGCTGATAAAGCCCAATTACTATTGCAATATCTTTTATTCCACTTCTCTTAGTAAGCCCAAACCTCTGCCTCACTTTTTTGGTTGCTACCAAATGGTCCCCATATTTTCTGAGAGAGATCTCTTTCAGCTTTTTCAGAGTCAGTAAAAATCCACTGAAGTGCAGCTACATTGTTCCTTTCATCATACATTACAAAGTTATCTGCCCTGAAAACCTGGGGATAGCATTGTAGTGACATAAACACTGACTCTGTACCACACTTCTTACATTGCTGTATCTGTGAATTAACCTTTTGTTGGATTTGCTGACTCTGAGAAACTTCTTTCCACTGAAGGTACAAAATTCTGGAGAAATCATAATACAGAGACTACAATACAGAATATAGGAACTTCGTCTTATGGCCATCTTTAACAGATTTCTTAAAAGCAATTTGAGGACTATCAATATATTAAATGCTTTTGAAGTTCTTTGCAAAAATGCTTCCTATAACTTAGCCACATTATTCACATTAAAAACAACCCAAGTTTCTACTTTTAGATATTCCTTCAAACCTTTAGACTTTTAAATATTCCTTCAAACTTCACATCTGTGGATACACCAATTAATTTTTCATATACAGTTGTATGTACAAATATGCTCCCTATGTGAAACAACCTCCAGAAGACATCTTTGGGGACTAACGTTCATACAGGGTTAATTACGTTATTAAGCTTTGCACATTCTGTGCAGAGTTTGAAGCTTCTTTTTATTTGAACTTCTTCTCTTGTAAAGAATAATTAGAACTTCAACGGAACATTAACCTGGTTTTCAACCATCTACTGTTTGGCATTTAGATACCTTCTAAGGCATACCAATGGAATAACCGAATATATCACAAAACTTGAAAACATCAATACATCACACACACACAAGTGTAGAAGACAAAGCAAAAAGGAAAAAAAAAATGCTTATATGGATTCTTAAACTTAAATGTTTCACATAATTCACTGGAACTTTTTTTTTTTTTTTTTTTTACAGTATTTACATCTGGTCAGTATCTTACACCTTAAAAAACAGGTTCTTTGTCACCCTATTTCTGAGTCCACACAGAATACTAGAGGATTACTGTTTCACGTAAGGAGCAAAAAGCTACATACCAGTAATTGTGCTTGATGTAGTCCTTCCTCTTCTCCCATGCTACTGAGCAAGAGTCCATACAGTAACAGTTAGGGCAGCACCTACCAAGTACCAGGAAGCAAGGCGTCAGGCAAGTACAGGAGATGCACAGCAAAACAGTTTCCCATTTCAGAAACTTATACACCCCTATCTTTCAATTGCTTCAGTATCTCTATCCTCACGGTACTTCTAGAAATTTGGATTAAATGCAATTTACAGCTAGAGTACAAAGGTGATCTGTGAACAATACATGCAAAATCTGTGACAGGAGAAGGAAACTGCCCATTTAAGTCCAAGTCCTAGGCTATCATCCTGACCTTTGGACCAGCCTCTCCCTTATCCCTGCGCTGAAGCCATTTAAAGAGCAAACAATATCTTTAGCCATCATCTAAAAGCTTAAACGTTCAGAAAAGCATACTGGAAGCAAGTTTATCACAAAAGCATACGGTTTACACCTTTGTTGTAGAAAACCATACATCTCTTTAGCAGCTACAGAAAAAGAATACGTGCACACAAACATAAAACTGAAACACAGCAAAGATAGGTAGGATTTTCCTTTAGCAGTAACACAGAAACTTTATGACTCAGATTTACTTTGCAAGATTACAATAATGAAAGCAATTACAGTAATGAAATTGTTTCAGCTGTAAAGGCTGAGTTTTCAAAAGATGTTCAAGGCAAAACAAGTTCCGATATACCAAATGCAACTATCAAATACATGCAATAATTCCTTTAATTACTAAAGCCAAAAAGAATGCTGTTTCAATAAGCTACAAAAACCCTGTAAGACAAAATATGAATACAACTCAGATACTTTTCTAGACATGTCTGTACTCCACAAGACACTTCAGTGTCTGCAGTTGAAGTACATACCTAGAAAAAAAATAAGTTAACTGGACGCATTTGCACATCTTTCTTTGTTTTCTGTTGTGGTTGGTAATTAAAAGTTTTGGAAAACCACTTGCTCTGAAAATTGGGGAGGGGGGGGAGACGGTTGACAAAGACCTTTTTCTAGCAGAAAAAAAGGCATTTATTTTTCTCCAGAAACTGCATACTTATTAAAACACCACATCAAAAAAGCCTCCTTAAACACTCTTGAGCCAAAACCTTTTGACTCAATCCCAAAATATTCAGACTAAAATGCTGTCCTGCCATACAAACTGTATTTCAACCAACTAATTCTCTTTCACAGACTGAGCTCACACCAACACCCAAGACAGGGTCATGAGGCATCTCAACTACCACTCCAGAGACACACCATAAGATTGAGTAAGTATTTATTATTTCTATTGAATACGTGATAATGCTATAAAAGTTGAGAAGTTTTTGCTCCCTGGGTATACTCTCAGCCCATTCTATAAAAGATGTACGCTGAGAGCCTGTGCGCATTTGAATCCCTAAGCCCCTGCCAGATCCACTTTTGGCTCAGGATAGGTGACATGGGTGTAAATTTTCTTACAAAACAGAAAAACAACAAACGTGCGGGTAAAGATGATGCAGTCATGAGAACAATAAACAAAGAGGTTTTCCAGAGCTATTTTGGATATGTGACAATTTTTAAGGAAGAACCTTTGTCCATTTGACTCTCATAATAGTAGACTTGATATGGGGGGAGACTGCTGATGGGAGCACATGAGTAAAGGAACCATTATCATCACATCCACAACGTAAAAGACACGGGGGATGCTGGCAGAGCAGTCCAGTCTGTAATCTATTAACATACTGAAGAAGGAAACGGTTTTCCCATGCAACGTGAGTGTATAAGACATGCCGTGTGTGATTCTAGGTTCTTCCCTACAGCAATAAACAAACCACGTGGAACCTGCGTTAGCATAAAAATATTAATGAATTTGGCCATCATAGCAACTGTTTCTTCAGATTCTATTAACTTGTCGTATCAGTGTGTCTCAGAACAATAAAATAAAAAATACCTTAACAGCCATTATCAGATTCAATTAAAACATTACAAATAACCGACCTCTCCCAGACTTCTCGGCACAATCACCAACAAATACTCATCTCAAGAGAACGCTAACTTTAAAACCTAATTAATAAAAACGTTAAGCATGTTCCTCTGTCAATTTACTTATTAGCGTACTCAAAAGGTACAAGCTGCTGTGTAAAACTTCTTGGTACGTGACTGCAAGATTGCTGCTGCTTTTGAGGCAAAGCGTTCAAAATCCCACAGTAATTTTAAGCAGCGTTTGCCTCTGTCCAAGATGCAGTATCTGGACTAGCTGTATCACCTCCCTTCTGCTGCCGCTAACCGAGCGTCATGAGCCCAAACTTAGCGTGTCAAAACCTTAACTGTTGTTTGAAACAGCTGTATGAAAGAAGTTGTCAAGGAGACAACAGCTATCTGTAAAATAACAGTCTGAAAACAAGGGGATTTGCATGGGATTTTTTTTTCTTTTTTGGAATAGTAGCACGGTATTATGCAATTCACTAAAAATGTTGCTTCGGAGATTATGACAAATTCCCGGTCTGTTTTACAAATAAGGTGCTTGAAATTTGATCCAGCTTCTACTAGAGCATCAGCTTACATACTCCAGATCCACATTCTATTCAAATTCAGGTAGTAAATGCTGCAAAATACATATGCAGGTGGTTAAAAACGAGGCATTTGGTAACAGTTGGGCTAAGAGAGAAGATAGGAAAGAGATTCTAGCGCTGTTTGTCCGTAGGTGGAAGCAGACAAGAACTACCCAAGCCAAGTGCTGGAGGTTTGATTAAGCAAACATTTTTTTTTTCTTTTCTGATATAAACATAGTGACGATGGCAAGGCAAGAAGGTATTGTACCTTCCCTTTGCCACCAAATCTTAGAATTTAGTCTCCCAAATTCAAAACCGCCCTTCGTAACAGCTGTGGCAAGGAACCAAAACCGCGCATAAAGCCGAAGAGAAGAAGAAAAGCCAGTTACTGCCTTCCAGGCGCGCACATGTGCGCAGATGGTGGCGCCTGGTTCTGAGGGAGGGCTGCGGGCACGGCGGGGGCTGGCAGGGCCTGCCCCGTCCCCGCCGGGCCGGGGACAAAGGCCCGAGCACGGCAGCGGGGCTGGCTGCCCCCGGCGGGCTCGGGGGGCCGGCAGGCAGCTCGCCAGCCCCCGGGGGGCTGCGGGAAGGGAGGAGAGGGGAGGAGGAGAGGAGAAGCCAGGCGGAGGGAGGGAGGGAGGAGGCAGGGGGCTGGCACCGGCGGCGAGAGGCGGGACCGGCGGGGCGGGGAGCGAGCCCCGGGCTGATGCGGGAGCGCGGCGGGAGGCGGCTGAGGAAGGGGCCGGGCCGAGGAGGGGGGAACGGGCACCGCGCGGCTCCTCAGGGCCCGGCCCGGTTCTCTCCCCGCCCTCCGCCAGGCGCTCGAGCGGCCGCCAACGGCCGTTCCCGCCCGCCCGCCCCGCGCAGCCGGCGAGCCGCCCGCCGCCATTTTGAAGCGGCTCCGTGCCCCGCAGGCTCCCGCCCACACCGGCTCCGCGCCCGGGTCCGGCCCCGAGCGGAGCCCCCCCCCCGGGGGAGCGCGGGCACCCCCGCGGCCCCGCGGCCCGGCCCGGCTCTCCCCTACTCACCACCCCGCCGCCGGTACCGTGGCCGCCGCAGGAAGCCCCGCTCCCGCCTCAGCCACCGCTCCGCGCCTGAGGGAGCGGGCGGAGCCGAGCGCGGCGCCTGGCCCCGCCCCCCGCCCGCCCGCCATCTTATTGTCAGAGCCCACAAAGGCGCTCGCCGCTCCGCCCGGGGCGGGCCTTCCCCCGTTGCCATGGCGGCCGGCCCGGAGAGGGCGGTGGCGGAGCCGCGCGTTCAAACGGCGGCCGAGGCCCCGCGGCGGGGCTGGGCTCCCAGCCACGGGCTGCGGCGGGAGCAGGCCGGGACCTGGCCCGGCAGCAGCCCTCAGGGAGGAGCGGGACAGCCTCTCCTCCTCTCCACCCCCCCCCCGCTCCGCCATGCCCGGCTGCTCCCCTCAGGGTCGCGGAGCCTCCCCGCGGGGGTGCCCCGAGCCCCCTGCCTCCATGAGCAAGGCTCGTGGCATTTCCTGCTCGGGCTCCGACGCGGAGGGCGGGGAGGCCGCTTTCCTTTGGGTTTAAGGGGGGGGGGGGATAAAACTCCCTGCTCCTCCGACAGCCGCTGCCCAAAAAGCTCCGGCCTCCGCCCCGAGCGAGGAGCCCGCCAGCCTTGGCCGTCTCTGTCCGCAGCTTGGCGCTGCCGCACATCTGCAAGCACTTAGGGTGTCCCGAGCGCTGCGAGGCAGCCGGCAGGGGGGAGGCCGGCTCGTCCGGGCTCCAGCTGCTGCCTCCGGCACACGCAGGGGCTCTGCTGGCCCCGGGGTGGACGGAGGAGAATGGGGAGGAGGAGGCTGAGCAGCAGGAGGGGGCAGCGCAAACTGGGCCCGGAGGGAAAGGCTGTGAAACAACAGAGGGCTGGAGCTGAATATAAGGCAGTGGCAGCGAATACAATTTGCATAGCGAAGTGAGATCAGGTTTTGGGATGAGACAAGCAGGTTATGAAGCGCAGTATTTCCCCTTGCTGTTTTATGGTTTCTCGCATGGCGCTCGTGACATCATGGTGCAAAAGTACAAATCGAGGCTTTGCAAGAACAATACCACAAAGACAACGTTCTCATGCGCTCTTCAGCGTGGCACTGACTTTCTCTAGATTAGCCGCAGTGAATTCAAATAGGTAATCTCACAACGAACCCTGCAGGAACCCTCGAGCCTCTCTGGAGTGCCTGCAAGATCAGTGCTAGGAAAGTGCAGAGGTAGTGCTCTTGCTGGGGATAGCATCATCCATATAGTAAGGTCCACAAGTCCCCTCTCCTTATTTTCTTTTTCCCTCTCAGCTACAGTCTTGACTTTTTTTTTTTTCCCTAAATTACCTAGTGAAACACATGAAGAACCAGCAAAATGAAATGAGACAGCTTAAAAACTCTACAGTCATTACAGTTTCTGATTAACCCATTCTTTAATCAGAAAATTGTTAAGGGTTCTCAACACCTTCTTTGAAAAAAATATTTGAAAAACTGAGAAAACTGCATTCTTAGTCGAGGTATGACAAGACTTGATTATTCTCAGGAGAAAAAAAACAAACCTCACATCTCATGTATGTGAGAAACAAAACTTGACAAGTCAAAATGGAAAAATCTGGACAAACTGATGTAAAACAACACAGCCCAAAGTATTTACTAGAAAGCAAACAATCTCTGAAGGGACTAAAATAACATTATAAAAAAAAATTGAATTGTAACCACGATGTGATAAAGGGAATGATCAAATTTTAACTACATGCTAAAGTTTTTCATCCACCTACTGTTTTCAGTAAATGAAATGTTAGCACCAAACTGAAAAAGAACAGGTGAAAAAATGGTAATTTCCTAAACAGGCATTTATGTCTTGAGAAATTTATCCCAGCCCATGAAACCTTTGCAGATAAGGTAATCTGCAAGCAAAAGCAGAACTGATGCTTAAGTTATGAGTTCTGGAGACAAAGCACAGAACAAAAACAGAAAAAAAAATGTCTGCAGAGCAATGTGGTAGGGGAAACTGGAATTAGAACAACTGCATTAAAAAAAAATGGGGGGGGGGGGATGGTAATTTTACTGGTCTGGAATGGCAGGAGACTTTAAAATAAAAGGTATTTAGCATATGTGCTCGAAGCTGCTGGAGAAATGAGAGACGTTGCACCTGGTGAGAGGCTGCAGGGCGACCTGCTTGCTGGTGTGATGACTAACACAGACGACAGGGAGGAAAATGATGCAAACCAGCTCAGCAGATCTCTCCTAGGGAGGTGGATTGGCAGCCGGCAGAAACTTTGGAGTGGTAGTCCTGGGGGGATTTAAAAGCACTAGCAGCCTTATGGACGTGTAACCACCACAGAGGAAATGGTTGGACAGGGGGACGCTCTTTTTGTGCGAAAGCAGCAGGTAGAGGGGCTGGTTTAACAGGAGCGGGCATCGCCTCAGACTCTCCGAGCAGGGCCAAGGTGCAGCTCCGGCCTTAGCATGGCTGGGGCTTTTTGAAATCGGGATTGCCTGCCTGAAGGTGGGAGGGCTGGCTCAAGAGGAGCTGCTACCCTGACCCCCTTCCCTTGGCTGGGCACAGGCTAGTTGCGCTTGGCGCGGCTGGAGGACAGACCCGGCTTCCCTCTGCGTGAGCTGCGTGCGTGCGCAGGCTCCGGCCATGCCTCTGCCCCCGTGGCCGAGCGGCTGCGGCTGCCAGAGCCGTGCTGGCAACTGGCCCTGGCTCTCCCCAGCCTGCCAGCCCCATCGGAGAGCTGGCTCTCCCGGGAGCCGCCAGCCTGCCTCTTCCTCTGGCGCTGGCTGGTACCGGGTGGCGTGACCTGCGTGCCACGCTCGCTCATCTGGAGGCAGCCGCTACCCGCTGCCTCCCAGCCCCCTTCCTTCCTCCCCTCCTGGAGCAAGCCCGTGCTGGGCTGCGCTTGATGCCTCTGAGCTCTGCTGCTCCTTTCTGAGAGCCGCTCAGCCCCTGCTGAGCTGGCCAGACTTTCACACGTCGGCGGTGACGGGAAGGCTGGTTTAGGGTTGGACAGTGTTTATAAAACCGCAGAAATTAATAGGAACTCCATGGCTGAGAGCAGGGCTGAAACTCTGCTTTTGAAAGACAAAGGAAAAAAAAAAAAAAAGGCTTGATTTCCAGCTTATTTGTGCAGTTTTGAGCTGTATAAAGGATCTCATTCCACTATATTTCCACATCACAAACACTTATAAAAAAGGTGGTTTTAAAATAGTTTTAAAGGGCCAATACAGTTAACAATTATGTAGGTGAATAAGAAACCGAAATATATGTGGAGTGAAGTTCCTCACTGGCTGTCGGGTCACTGCACCAGCATTATTTCTAGCCCATGGAAAGGTCCCCCCGAGGGAGCATTTCATCTGCTCTGATAGGCACTGTCCCTTACTAGGTGTTTGTATGAGGCTTAGCACCGTGTTTCTCAACCAGCGGGTTGCAAGCCCTCTGATAAAGAGGTTAGGAAAATTAGTCAGGAGGTTGCTTAAGCTTTGAAACAAATAGTTTCAGAGAGATAGGACTGAGTCCTGCCTCAGTACCAATTCTGTGCTGACAACAAGGCATTTTCCACTACACCCTGCTGCGTGTCTGCGGCGTTTTCTGTCTCTCTTCGAGGGCCCCGGGGGCTCTGAAGCTGGGCGAATAGTTTAGAGCAGGAAAATGTGCGCTCGCGCTGCGCTGCCGGTGCTGTGAGCCAAGCAGACATGAGTCAGCCCTGGCCTGGAAGCCGCGTAGCTGTCGTCAGAGCAGTGCTGAGCTCCAGCTCGCGAGTGCTGTCGAGAAGCAAGGTGTGTGAGCTCAAGCTCCGTGCTGTACCGGCACGACCGCGTGTTTGGGGAGAGTTTTGGCTGTGATCCGGCTGGTTCAGAACAGGGACGGCGCTTGCTTGCCTCTGCCTGCTAAAGACGATGTGGACGTGCTCCGAGTCTGTATTGTTTTTCTCGTAATTAGCGTTTGATTAAAGCACCTAAGTTATGTTTGTCTTTTTAATTTGGCTCAGGAGCAGGGCAGGAGGCCCAGCTGTAATGTGTCGTTTCCTTTAAGTACAACCTGGCAAACTCTGTCCACCTTTGAAATGAGCAGCGTTATGAAACAGTCCTGAGTGCTTCTGCAGACGAGCACATTCCTGCAGCAGAGCACTGCCTAAAAATCCAGGAGCAGATGGAAGGAAGGCTAAAGGAGGTAATTAAATGTGGCTGCTCCCTAAGAAGTAAGCCTGTTGTGGCAGCTCAGCTGGGCCCTGCAAGCCAGATACAGGATGCGACCTCATCGCACGCAGCCTGCAGTCACAGCACACGGAATTTAAGAGAAAGTGTTTTTGTATTAATACAACGTGTTAATGTGCGGACCACGAAATGTCGCTGAAAGTTCAGCACGGGCGAACTTCTTCAGGGCTCTGAGCCTGGAAAGGCTGCTAGCCCTACCTGTACGGGGGGTGCAACAAAGGACAGCAGGCATCTGGTGCCTGTAAAACAAACCACCGAGTTCATAGGGAGTGAGGAGGAGGAGGAAGAGGAGAATATTCCTAACTGTGCATTTGTGGGCTAAACGTAGCTTCATGCTGGATGACAGGGGCACTGGCTTCAGGTGTTAGCGGCTTACAAAATGAGAATAGCAGTCAGCACTCATTGCACCTGCTAATGCATGCACCAGCTCATAAATGTCTGAATATGGCAGCAGTTTTCTGGCCGTGTTGGCTCAGCTGTTGAGCAACTGAAGAGCTGGAGCAGACAGGTGATGGGAGGGAGGGTGTCAGGCTGCCAGTGCTAGCAAAAGCCATTGCTAGGCAGAAGTTTGTCTGCCTCAGGTCACCAGCTTCAGGCCTTAGGTTTTACAGCTGTAGGTATCAGATCTATCTACTAGGAGGCCAGAGGGATTAGGGGTGACATGAGCTAAGAAATAAGCAGAGAATTAACTTGTCCTGACTGAGAAACACTATGCGCTAAAACCACCACCACAGTTTATCAGCTAGTAGCTTTATGGAACTGATAATAAACTGGTAAGAAGAGGTATTAAAATGTTTTGACTGCAGGAAATGTAGTGGAAACAGGACACAGGAAAGCTGTTAGGCTCGTACTAGTCTGAAGACCCTTTTAGCCTGCCTTGCTAACATGGTCGTATTGGAGTTAAGAACCCTTCAGGCACAACTGTAGGAGTTACGGACCATCAGTTTCCTCTGCTGGTCGAAAAGACCTGAAAGAAAGAGTGCCTTCATATTACCGTATCCGTCAGTGGTCCTCAGCTACCAGGATGTGACAAAATAAAAATATAAGAAGTGTTTCCAAGCAAGATTTGCATCTGTCAGCGGATTCAGAGGAAGTGTTCTCAGTGGTGGGTGATATGCAAAACTACAAAAGCTGAAGGGACTACAAACTGTGCATGAGAAATCCCAGCCATGAAAACACAAATAATGCGTATGTGCACTGGCAGGCGGGGGACAGAAACCGGTGTGTGGCTTCATGTTGGTCGTGGGACATCCGTGGTAGGAACAAAGTGCAGATGATGCGAAGTTTAGTTTAGACTTTCAAAGTGATACCTAGCAAGGTGGTAATACTGCGATAGAAAACTCTAGTGGCAAAGCTCAGTGCTCTGTGCCAAACGGCAGAAGTCTCCAAGTTATGCAGGGGCAGTCAGCAAAGATGGATTTTAAAGTGCTCAGTGTTTGGGGTTTTACTTTAAGGTGTCTAAGCCCTCTTCTGGATCATCGTGGCAGTTCTGTGCCATGTTTGTAAGGGACAAGCTTGTTTTCTTGTTGTAAAAGTGTTACGTTAGAAGGATTTTATAATAACTGAAGGAACATACCTATTTGCTTCATAACGGGGAATTTGTTTTAAATACACAGCTTGGACACTTGAATGCCATGTTGTCTGGTGCCACTTAAAATATGTGTTCCATATCTAAGCATAAATACCATAGGGTATGACAGTTGCTATAGCAACTAAGCATCTACTATTAAATAGCACCCACAAGCTCATAAAACATGTGCAGCCTGTCACTACACAAGGTATTCCTGTCTTTGCAGCAAGCTAAGTGCCATATTTTCTTCTCAGGAGTTAGTCTGCTTCTGATGATGTGTTTGTGCTGTGCATGCGAAGATCTTTTCTTCTTCACCAGCTCTACCTTCCTTTGAAAACTGCAGATACTGTAAGAACAAAATAGCCTGAAGCGGTTGCGAGCTGAAGAAGTTAATGAATAATTCCTTTTTCATATATCCTTGAACATACGTTAAAGTATGGCTTTGAGATCTTTCGGTCCATATGTGAGGCTTATACCTTTGCTGTTCTGCATCTTTTGATTTTGCAGTGTTTTTGTCCTGAAATCAGCCTTTTGGAAGGCATTGTGCTGTTTCGAGAAGTCGTGTCCCTGAAAATTACAGTATCAACTGGAAACGAATTTCTGCAGTAGTGGTAAACGGGAGAGTTATGATTCAAAAGCATGGATAAAGCTAACACATTTCTTTTAGAATATCTAGGCCAGTAGTTTGTTTTTAATTTTTCCTTATAGTTGTGAAGAGTTTGGACCATGAAAACTAGGGGAGGAAAAGTAGAAAAAAAAATCAAAACACTGAGTTTCTTCTACAGTCACTTAATTCTGCCAGCTGAGACTTCAGTAACAAACTGTTGACAGCATTAGTTGTTTTACATTTTCCAAAACAGAAACGGGCTTTTCCTCTTACCCACCACTTCTGATGAGGAAAATAGAATTTGGCATAGGTAAGAGAACAGTGGATAAGCTGGAGTGGAAGTAACACTTTATCTGCAAGTGAAATTGACCCTGTGTGCTCCCTGGAAGAGTAAATGAAGGCAGTGGTAGCATATTGGAGTGGTTGGATTGTTTCCAAATTTTGTATTAGAGTCTGATGAATTGATAGGTTAAACTGCAAAATATACCGTATCCACAAGTTATTGCTGATGTTGATTTGATGGTGACTTATCCGAATTACAGTCCATAAGAAAAAATATGTTGTAAATATATGTGTCTAAAGACAGCAATTATAGTTCAGGGAGGGTATCTGAAAATAAGCGTAAAAAGTAGATAAACTAGGGCATGAAATGTGCTATTAAAAAGTAATTTTTTTCCCCCCTAAGGGAAGGATTGTTAATGCCTGTCTAACTTATCTGGTTAAAGGGTTAACCCAATTAGGAGCGTGAGCATGAACATAGATAACAGGCTGTGAGCGAGCCTCATTCTCTGCTCTGGGTCCTGTGCCTTGATGGGAATGACAGCCTTGGCTTCTGTGGCAATGAAGGAATGTTAACTCGTGTCTCCTGCTGCTCTACGGGTAGCCAGCGGTTTCCCAGCAATCATTTCAAAATGTCTAATGTTAGCAGAAGAATAACTGTTTAATTGGCCTTACTTAATGTGACTAACAAATAGCACCAAGGGCCAACGGACTTGTGATAAAGTCACAGGAGCTGCAGCGAGCAGCGAGGCAGGACAATGTGAGAGGGGTTTGCCTGGGCAGGGAGGCCGAGAGGGGCTCCTGGAAGGATTATTTAGTATTTGCGTGGTGTTTAGATGCTGCAGTGCCCGGCTCAACTGAATGCCTTAGGTGGTTTCCCCCGTCACTGACATCCTCTCCAGGAAATCACGGGCAGATCCCGGCGAGTTCCGTCACCCTCCATGTTTTGTTGCGCGACACAAGGGAACTGGCTCTGCCCTTTTCTCTGCATGACTTTTCTTGTTTGTTTTCAGTTCTGTTTTATGCTTCTTGGTTTTCTTTCTGTTCATAGGCACCATTTGAAAAAGGTTGTGTGTTTCTGCCGTAGCTGGATAAACATCGTAACCCAACGTTGCCTCTCCTTCAACAGCTGTCTGCGTGATGAGCATGAAAGCACGCATGCACAGACACTCATGTGTACGGACTGGTTTACCTAGCAGCACGAAGTCTTAAAAATTTATGATTACAGGCTGCGAACTTGAGAGATTTTTTTTCCTCCCACGCTGAAGTCCACGATGGCAGGAGGACAGATAGGCTAGAGTCTGGTGCCCTCTTGTGCCTACTTTAAACTCCGGGAATCCCGTGCCTTAAAAGGATCTGGGCTTGAATTACATTGAAAACACATGATATTTATCCACGACAGAGCCTGGAAGTATAGAAAAAAAGAATTAACCTCTCAGTGTCATTTCTGAAATCAGAAACTTCTGTTGCGTGGTTCATAATAGAGGCAGTGGACTCACGATCTGTATTTGACTGTGTTGACTACTTGAACGATACATTGCTTTCATAAAAGCTTTTCTTCATATTAGTCAGTTAGGCATATGATGCTGAAACACTGACAAATCAGGATTATACGTTAATATTGTTTCACATTATGTAAGCATACACACAAGCTACACTTCTATGTCAAAAAATGTTTCCTCCAAATCCTGGAGGTTTAAAGTCAAAATAACTTCAGATGCACATTCTATTTTCCACAACCTTCAGGTCAAGAGGGCTGGTTTCATAGCTTTGGTTTAACTTTGTGTTGGTTTATTTTTAATGGTTTTCAGTATCTCCAGAGAAAAAGATGGTTTTCTGGGATTTTTTCCTTGTACAGTGTTATTTCACATCGTGGAATTTGACTAAGAAGAGGTTCTGGTATCTGAAACCGAATGATAAGAAAACAAAAATACAAAGATTTATTATTTCTAGCCTTTTACCTCTCGTGAGAGGGGAACATTTCTGGAGTGACTGGTCCTTGAATAAAGCAAGCAGGGCCCACAGCCTCTCTTTAGAGAAGGCCCCTTGCTGTGCTGTGAGATCACACGTCTCTGAATTCTGCTTTTGTGGAGCACTGAAGTTACCTGCTGACCCTCCATTCTCCCCAAATCTTTTCTATTATTACATTATAGTTTTTTTCTGTATTTCCTTCACACTCTAGTGTACAAAGAAAGTTCCCAGTAGCCCCTTTTCATTTCTGACAGAAACTTCAGATTCATGCTTGGCCTTGCTAGGATCTCCTGCCTTTTGTTGATGTGCCATTCCCACAGTAAGTGAAGAAAGCAAGAAGTAAGTCACACTCCTGAGTTCCCTCGTTATTTAGTAAACATTTTTCTGCCTTTTTTTTTTTTGCACATAACCATGTGCATTCAGTTCTGAGTTTAGCTTGAGACTTGTGTGTTTGTTATCTTTGGGACAGAGCTATTACTGCAAGCGGTGCACTTAAGCACACCATTCCATCAAGAGCTATGGACTATCAATTCTTGTAAGCCCTATTTTGTCTAGGAAAGATTTGAAGACAAGAATTAGAGATATACAGGAACCATAAATGCAGGTAAATGGAAAATCACAGGATTTTCTTTAATGCCTTACCCAATGTCCTTTATCCAACATATTGTCAAGTCACTGATAAATGTCAAACATACAATAATAAAAACTACCTGTAGTGGGTAGTGTGAGCCCAGTCTTGTCCTCGACAGTAATTAAGAAAGGGAAAAAGCAACCCTAAATTAATGAAATAGGTAAGTGACAATGCTGTTGCCTCAGGTGTATCAGGCTGTCAGAGACCCACGTACTCCAGAAATCTGGCGTTAAGGAAGTGCTTCCCAACCTACAAAATCTTTGCCAGGAAAGGAAGAGCTTGGGAAGCAGTGTCCACATGGACAGATCTCTAAGCACTGAGGATTTGAAAGATTATCACCAGCAGCCTGCTATGTGCAGAAGTTGCAACCGCAAATGCTCTTAGCATTACCGGCTGATTTCAGTCCTGTACCTAGACAGATACCATGAGCCTCGCGAGCACTTGGCCTTAAGTGTTTCCAGTCTAGAAGTCAAATCTGTGGATCTGTGTTGTTAACTTAATCTTACCTTCTGGAGGCAACAAAACTCCTCCAAACTCTAAAATATCCCATTGAGGACCAATCCCAGTGAAATCCCAAAGGATCTAGTAACCGTGTCACTAGCAGGAGGCACAAAGTTAAATAAGTTAAACGAAAGTCTGCTTTTTTTTTTTTCTTTTTTTTTTTCTTCCCCCCCCTAGAGACCAGAATAAATAGAAGCAAATAAAGTGCTTTGAAGCTGACCCTGAAAGTGCTGACTCAGTACAATTTGTGTTTCAGTAGCTGAAATTCACCTCCACGCAGTTCACTGCCCCGCTGCAGTACGCACGGAACACGTACACCACACACACCTGCTCGCCCCTTCTAGCATCCCCTGCGAGGGGTTGTGCTTTAAACAGAGAAGACAGACAATGCTCAAGGGAAGAAATGTTCCATTTTACAGATGGGGAACTGTGATTCAGACTGAAGAATTTATAAGTAACTTTCTGAACACCCAGGTATTTGCATACTTGTTCAGAACATCTGTGACTTTTAGGTTTATGAAGCTTTTCAGGACTTTGTATATCATACAGCACTATTCTCCCACAGTATCTCTTCTCTTTGATTCTTCACCTCCCTCAAGAAAGTATTTCAAGACAGACCTTTGAACATGCAGCGGATGCTTTGTGATCATGTATGGGCCCTGTTACAGACTGAAGCTGCCAAACAGGATGGATCATTTCATGGTGTACTAAGAAGTCTTATCCTGCGGTTGCTTGCGTAGATGATATTCATATGATGTTCTGTGAAATTCTTACCACATAGCTTATCGTCCCTCCTCAGCAGACTTCTCATCTGCCTGAATGGCTGGTTTTTGCTTCATTATCTGTGAGCATTTCTTACAGGATGGAGTAAGAGAGTAAAACCCTAGAAGTTATCGGTAATCCAAATTACACTGAGTTTAGGGTCCTACTTTTTCTTACTAATTGCTCACGAGAGCAGAAACTAGCAACTATTCTCAGGATATTAGTATTAGTCTAATCTGGGATAACAAATTTCTCTTTATTCTTCATACTCCTTTGCTTGAAAACTGCCTGTCAGGAGGCCTTACTGCATTCCTAGTGCAAATGGAACATGAGAAGCGCCCTCTCCTGTGCAAAGCTTTGTTGTGCAGGGAACAAGGGGAAGTGCAGCAGGATGCAAAACACCCCAAAAGAGAGCAGAAGAGATGGAGAGGACTGGTAGGTGTGATATCCTCATCTCTAGACACCAGTCACAGAGAACATGCTGGGAGATCCAGCTTTGGGGATGCTGACACCTGAATGCTTCCCCTGCACACCAAAGATGTTCAAAAAGTGATTACAGCTCTTTGATGCAATCCCCCACTCTTATTTGTTCCGTGACTTTGGACTGGCTTGAAAACAAGACAGATATTCCAACCTAGGAGGCAACACACAAAGGAAAACTAAGATTCTTTGAAAGCTTGGTTCTGAGTTGTGTTTCATCACTCAGTACCAAACAGAAATTCGGCATTGAGTTGTACATGACAGCAGGGACTGAATCAGAGCAGCTACAGGATCACCAGCTGCAGATGAAACTTTGTCACACTCTGAGAGTCTGAGTTTATTCATATCTGGGTTTGCATGTTTTGTAGAGGAAGTTTAACTGTCCTCTTGAGGCAAAAATTGCTACTGAGCATACTGATTGCTTCTTAGACAGGAGTGGAGATTTCAGAGTGTTACCACAAGCAAAGACTTAAAAGTGCAGTATTTGCAATTAGTTTAAAATTGATGAATAAACAAAAATATATACTATCTGCAAAAACTAGTTTGGCCAGCTCTAGTTGATAGTCAGAAATTATTCACTTTACGCTTCACAGTCATACTTAAAATAATCAGCAATCCATTTATCTTCCAGGTACTCTAAGAATGGCTGAGACACATGTAAAAATAATCTTTTATTTATTATCTCTGGTGAAAGTGACAGGATCTGAGGGAACGGCATGGAGCTGGGATAGGGGAGGGTCAGGCTGGGTGTCAGGAGAGGGTTCTGCACCCAGAGGTGGTCGGGCACTGGGACAGGCTCCCAGGGCAGTGGTCACAGCACCGAGCCTGACGGAGCTCAAGAAGCGTTTGGACACCACTCTCAGACGTGGTTATTTTTTGGGTGGTGCTGTGTGGAGCCAGGAGTTGGACTCGATGATCCTCATGGGTCTCTTCCAACTCAGGACGTTCTGTGATTCTGTGATTCTATGGTTCTAAGTAGCCTAGTCTTTAAATCAAATTATGGAAATTATACCTGAGTAAATGCTGAATACAAAATAGAGTGGAATTTGTACTCTGTCCCCTGTTATGCTTGTAAGCAACTTATTGCTTTGAGGTTTCTGTGGAAACCTGGCCATCTAAAGATGAAGTTAGGAAGCACAGCCTAGGGTTGGTTCTGTACTATCTCCAAGTCATCTTATAGCTTAAAATGAGTTGAGAAAGCTGGCAGGTTACCAGGGGCAGATCCAAACAGCTGGGCTGAGAACTGCAGATAAGATGTAGTAGGTGAATTGTTCCTCACAGACTGAAGCGGTCCCTACAGGCTCACTGGCGTTTTCCTTCCAGGGGGGAATGATGGAAAGATCCACACAATCAATCAACCTTTCAGAGCCGTTCTGATCCTAATAGTGTCCTTGGCTGGGTCTCTAGCCAGTGTCTCAGTGTTGAGGTTCTTCATTTGCCTTATGATACTGTGCCTCAGATACTGTGTGACAAAACACTGAGATCACACGCTTCAGCTTATCACATGGGAACAGTCAGTAGCTGATGGGATATTTTAACAACATGGAAATAGCATTTCTTGGTGTCTTCACTCAGCCATAAAACTGTTTTTCTACTTGTAACTCCTAAAGAAGTTAGGATTTTGCAGTTTTCCAATATGGATACGTTGCTTGGTACCTGGCTCCTGTAATCCCTTCAGCTTTCTGTCACAGGATAATTTAGGTTGGAAAGGACCACTGGAGATCGTGTAGGTCATCTCCGAAGTTAGATCAGGTTGCAGAGGGGTTTATTTCAGAGTGTGTCTGGACACAGATGCTCCAAGGATTTTCATTAAGAGAAGATGCACAATGATAAAGTAATTTGGAACGGCAAGTAAATTAGGCAAGGGAAAAGAATTACTGTTGTTGCATCGGACCCTGATAATTCCTGTCCCCTGCTTCTGTGGCCCTGGACTCCGATATTGTTTGCTCTAAATACACTCACTTTTTATCAGAGAAAAAACATCAAAGAGAGATTTCTAAATTCATCAGGGTGAATATGTAATTTGCATCCATTTCAGTCAGCTCAGAAGTCTGTCTCTCTGGTTTCTTCCAAATTCACTGCTGTTATTCATCAAAGTTTTACGTTCAGACTACGAAAGTCCTGAGGTTGGTGCAGTTTGCATACGCATCTTCAGAGATTAACCAACACCACTGGGGCTGTTACGAGCAACGCCTGCTACTGATTTTTTTTTTTAGTAATGGAAAGTCTGATTTTCAGCAAAGTTGTGGGTATTCAGCACTTCACGAATCTCTCCTTTAAACCTTAGAGAGTTTGATCTCTAGGAAGCATATGGAAATAGAAAAACACTATTTGTTAATTAACATCACAACAGAATTTCACATTTTTCCTAGAAACAATACTCTAGTCCATTCAGTACCATGTGAACAATTTTTGAGGACACAAACATTTCATAGGAAGATGCCAGAGGAGTCGTTAAATAATACAAAAATTAAATACATCATAAATACAATAACTTGAGGATATGCCGTTTTGGCACAACGCTTCTTTCAAAAAGTGTGTAAGAATCAAGCATAAAGTACAGAAATATCTATGACAATTTTAAAACATTAACAAATATTTACATTAACCTTGGCTGATATTAGTTTGGTTCAGAAATGTGGACATTAATGGCATTTTAAAAATATTACTGAAATACAACATTGCAGATATAGCAGAATGACACCATGGAACACTTTAGAAACTTGTACTCAAATAAACATGCAATTGGTTCATGATCTTTTCCTGTTTTATTTTGATCACATAAAAATACAAAGAAAGTGTTCAGTTAAATCTTGCCAGGTGGCAGGTTTATATGCTTCTTACTTTGTAATTTCTGTCTTGAGGGCACAGGATACTGCCATCAGTAATTTATTCACAACAAAAGCAGAGGCAGTAACAACGAAATCTGTCCAGCATAGTCTCATTATGCACCACCAGCATGTCCAAGGCAGTCCCTCTCTATGTGCAAAAGGGACTACGTTCTCCATGCTGCCACCCTTCGTTTTTCTGTAAGGCTCTTACCTCTTGTACAGACTCCTACACACTAAGAAAAACAACAGATCGATACCGGGAGGGAAATGTTATCTTAGTCAGAAATGAAACACAACTTCAACAAATGTTCAGAGATGGCATAAAAACAGTCCCCAATTCCACTTGGAAATGTATACATTTTCTATATACCTCAGTGCATTCCAGAATTTATTGCAAAACAAGTAAAATCTACTAATGCTAAAATATTAAGCATTAGAAATGTACATTTTTAAGAATATCAGGACAGTGCCGTTTCTCAAGTAATACTGTAGAAGTACTGTTGCTATGTGTTTTCAGGACACTGTTTTGCCCTCTATTATATTCAGAATGTGCAAGCTAGATAAAGCTGCATACTTTTGCATTAGGAACATTTTCAAGGCTCTTTTTGAAAGACTTCCTCATTTTTAATATTTTCCACTGGTTAACCGCAAACGTTAACAACGGTGCATGTGTATGAGAATCTGAACATGTACCTTCTCGAGAACTAGTAATTTCAACCAGAAGAATGGGCCTTACATTGTTTTCCTAGGTGCAGTGTTTCTTTTTTGTCCAACTCAGAAGATAAAACCGTCTCTCAGTTTGTGAAAGGAGAAGAGCAGTTCCAAAAAAATAAGCTTTTAAGACTTCAGTTTGAGTCAAAGTAAATTTCATAGTTTATTCCACACATCCTTCACCAAGCAAGGTTTGCGTTGATGATACTGGTGGGCAAACTTTATCGTAGGAGAGAAACATAAATAAGAAGCATCATTCCTGTAGAGTCCTCTAGGAGTTGCTGGCTCATGTACTGTAAAAAAAAAACCTTCCTTCAGAGGTCAGCATGTAAATACTTGTGTGCCACAGCATGCAGTCTGCAGCTCAAGTTTAGAACTTCTTATTTGCTGTCAGCAGCTAGCTGCAGCAGCAAACTGCTAGCTACCACCTTCTGGGTCTTTGCTGGTGTGACAGGTCTTTTCAACGTGGGATGAATTTGCTATTTCTTTGTTTTCTTCTCTTTGTACTCCTTCCTGCAATTCTTTTGATGTTTTCAGTCTGGCGCTCTCAGTCTTATGACTAACAGATGAGTTGAACTTGGATGAGTTCGACCTCCATCTTCTCAGACTCCTTAAAACGTCTTTTCTGACGTTTTCACTAACCAGCACGTAAATAATTGGATCGGCAACACTGTTTGCAGTGGATAAACACAGAAACACTGTAAAAACTGGGTATATGTCTTTTTCAAATGGACATGAGCAATCTGTATGAAGCAGAAAGTACACAGACCTTATTAAGAGTACCACATGGTAGGGAGAAAAGCAGATCAGGAAAATGACAATAATGGCAATTGCCAGATACTTCACTTTGGCTTTCTGGTGACAAGTCAAGCTGGTACTTGTTTTTGTACTTTGGAAAATTTTGTAGTTTGTGAAAATGAGGATCATGAAAGGTATGGCGAATCCAAATAGGAATCTGGCAAAGCCGAAAGAAGCCAGTGTTTTGTCAAGGGGTAAAGTCTCAAAGCAGGTATCATTATGTATACTCTTCATGTTAAATACTGGACTGTGGATTATTGTAACCGCAGCAACGAGAAAGCATACTATTATGATGGCCTTTTTCCGTTCTCTTCTTCCCCTTGATTCCAGAGCATACACCAATGCCACATAGCGATCCACAGAAATACAGCACAAAAGCAGAATGCTGATGTATATGTTGCAGAAAAAAATGAATCCTGTTATTTTGCAAATCTGTTCACCCATGTACCATTTGTGCTCATTTTGCACATAGATAATCCAGAGAGGCAAGGTACTTAAATACATCAGCTCGCACAAAGATAAACTGAAAATGTAGATGGCAACTACTTTATTCCTTTGGATTTGCATAAATGTAAGCAGGGAAGTTATGCAATTTGCTGGAAGGCCGACTGCAAAAACAAAGCTGTAAACAGCAATGAGAAGTGTCTTGCTGTCTTTGTAGGAAATGTCTGTGCAAATGGTGGCATTATCCTTTACAGTTGTGAGACAGTCTGTAGAATTTGCCATGATTTCTCTCCAGCTGTTTTTTTCCTGAGAATCAGAAAAGGCAAAATGGAAAGTTAACATTTGTATCACTTAGAAATGTGTCACTAAAAGTTATAGTTCCATAGGTGCAAAGGCATCGCAGGGGAACAAATGGGATGCTTGTCTTGGGGAACCATCTAGGACAGGTGAGCTTTCCAAGACCTGCTGCTCTCCTGTAGTATCCCCTGGAAGCCAGGTTTGATTTAGTTCCAGGAAAAAGTGCCTTTCCTCAGAAGGAATTTCTTGACTATAGCATGCCTAGTCACTAAAACAGGGACTGGGGACTGACCTTAAACTCGGGTGCCTCATAAATAAGACATAAGAATTGAGCTGCTGATCAAATACTAAAGTCACTTTGCAGAGGAAATTAAGAGCATTAAGGGCATAAATCTCCAATTTATTTATTTATTTTTTTTCAAACTCAATAACAAAAATTGCAAACTGCTGAGATTTCAGAAGGAGGCTGGTAGCAGAAGCTATCATTTCTGGTCAAATGGGACAACCATCTCAATTGGGTGGGGGCAGTTATTGTATCAGAGACTACCCAGCATACATGAAACTAGAATCCAGATACTGGTGTGTACTTCCACACTGTAATAAAGCACAGTGGTTCCAATCTAGATAATTTACACCTCCCTCCTCTTAATGAATAGCTGTAGCTGAGGAACATAAACTTGTAGTGCTATATAACATTCACCATAGCAAGTCAGCAAAGCTGCCTACCACATCTGTTTGATACCTCTGGGAAACAACAGGAAATATGTAGTGAAAGGAAGTAAACAAGACTGAAGAGAAGAATATGTATGCTTTTAAGAAACGGTGGTGAAGAAAATTAATGCTCCTTAAAAAGGAGTGGTTACAAAATCTCCACCTTTCCAAGGCAACCATACACAAGAGCAGACTTGGTATTTGGTTAGTGTTATGTAGTGCTAGGAGATGCATTTCTGGCAAAGCCACATGACTTCCACAAGGAAATCTCCTGCCAAGTGAAGAGAGGATCATGGAGGTGAAAGTGCTGTAATGGTGTTGTATTCTCTTAAAACTTGTACTTACCTGCATTTATGAGTTGAAGTTGCCCGCGGTGCAAGATACTTAATAAGAAGAGAACCTGCCTGGCCTAATCTTTTGGGCACTCAGGTGGATACCTGCTCCAGGGAACAGTCAGCTAACTGCCAAGGGGAGATGTGTTGGTAGAGGTTGAGTCCCTTCACACAGAGGTGGGGTATGAGCCTTCGTCCTCACTGTGCACGAGCAATTTCTTTAGCCCTGTGTTCATACAGGGGAGAAGGTAGCTTGTGTTTATTTTTTGTTGGTTTGGGCCAATCTCAAGCAGACCTAGGGGGAAGCAGTCTGCTCCCAGGGCCGTGAGGACTTGCATTGTCTCCTACATCTCTGGGAGGGTGGGCAAGCTGGTGGGGCCGTTCCTTCCCCTTCCTGGTGCTGCATAAGTTGCTCCACCTGAATGCCTAACAGAGCACCTATCATTCAAGATAGCCTGCGGGACATTCAGTCCCCTGACTTAGTTTAGTTACTGCATGATAAGGATGGTATGAGGAAATGGACACAGGCTGCCTTAGGCTGCAAAATCCTCACAGCAGTGATGTGCTAGCCACAGCCATAAAGACCAAGTTCTCCTGGCCCATGCCAAAATGTGCTCATGTGCAGCAAGTACACACTGTCAGAGCCCCAATAAGAGCAGCTTCTGATTGAAGATGCATTTCCAGTCCTGGTAAGCAAGCAGGTGGGGCAGAGGCAGCAGTACCTGCCATCCCCAGCACTGGTGGCCCAGAAAGCTGTTCCTCAGGGTGACACTTGGAATGGGGACTCTGTAGACACAGGAACTGAGAAAGTGCTGCTGGTGTGGAAGAAGTACACTGGAGGGTGTGACCTGCTCAGTGTCTACCTTCCACTTCCCTCTGCGGCAAACCATGCTCCGCTTGCATGCGGAAACCTTTAGAGGTTAGCAGGCAGTGGTAGCTGCGTTAGTCAGGCCAAAGCACCTTGATCCAGCCAAGTGCCAGTGGGACACATCCCTCATCTCTCCTAATCTGAGAGCTGGACCATCTGGTGTCCAATGGATATGTTCAGGTCCTCTCTATGAGGATCTGAAGCTTCCTTTAGTTTCAAATGTCCCAGCTTCAGGATGACTGAAGAAGAGGATCCTCACTACTGTGTGGGGGGAAGACGGCACAGGACTCAGCAGGGCTGTTGCAATGTTTTCGAATTTGCTTCCTTCTTTTTTTTTTTTTTTTTTTTTTGCTAGCAGTGAAAGTGTACTCATAGCTGGTATTAATTTAGAAATGTGATAGTTGTGATAAGGAGTGACATTCATTTTTTTTCTGCCCCTGGGCACCTGCCACCCTGGGTCAATGAGATGAGGCCTTCTGCAGGCCACCAACCAAACAGTTGTGGAGGGGGGATAAAAGCAGTGTTTGTCTTCTGGGTCAGCAGAGGTTCTGTGCCAGACCTCACCCTTTCATGGCATAGGAGAGCTTGACCTCTCCTTGCGGCTGAGCGATGCGAGACCACCGGGAGCCTGCGTAACACAAAGGTGTATTGGAGACGGAGCTGTGAAGCGCAGCAGGTGAATGAAACTGATAGGTGATGGAGGCAGCGACAGCCGAGGTGGGGACGTGGCACAGTCGCATGCTGTCTCAGCCGTGAGCAACGGTGCCGTAGCGCACAAAACCTCTCCGAGTGGTTGAAGGTGTACTCTCCTCCCCTCCCCCAGGGCTTCATGCGCTTCTTGGCCCTGTTTGTTTGAGAATTCTTCTTTCTGCACTGCCTACGCCTGTTGTTCGCCACTCGTTGTGCGAAGGCATGCTTCCCCCTGAGGTACCTGCCTCACCAGCAAGCAGCCAGTTATGGTGCAGAGCAGGAAGGAAGTGGTAGAAGACATTCTGTAGACACATGGTTCCCAATGTTTCTTTCGCTTGCCACCTTCCTTTGCCTCCTCTCTTCCCCCTCTGCTCCTCAGTTTCTCCAGGCCCAGCTCTTCAGGGCTCTTGGGCCTCTGGCCTCCTCCCGTGTCCCCCGCGATGTCTGTGCACGTGTGCAGGACAAGAAAGGAGGGGACGGAGCAGCGCAGGCCTGTCAGCAGGGCTCTGCTGTGCATAGCCACTGCTCCCAGCCTGCTGCTTCCTCTCTGCACCGCGCTCTTCCTCAGGAAGGGCACAGGGAGAGGCATGGAGCCCGTCCCGGTACCTCTTCTCTGCATCAGCCAAGTGATGAGGGAGAGGCAAGGCCCTGCCTTCAGGCCATGTCTCCTTCCTGTGTCTGGCACCTGTGAGAGCCTCAGGAAGGAGACGCGTGTGACTTTTTAATCTGCCTTCACCAGGCATGGTTTTTTTTTTTTCTTTCTTTCTTTTTCTTTTTCTTGGCTGTTGGTGCAGTGCCTCAACCACAGAGCTGATGCTGGGCTCAGGAGACCCTCTGCCAGCCAGCTGCTAGCCACAAAGTCTCAAATGACAAAGAGCAGTCATAGGCATGAATTTACACTCAGGAAGAAAAAACATGTGCCTGGTGCCTTTTGCGAAGGTCTGGCCTGGCAGCTCAGGAGCCTGGATCCTTCCCAGCAGTAATGCTCCCGATCACAGCCTGATTCCAGGAAGGAGGAGGGGAGGGCATCCATTTGCTCCCCTCGCCCCCTGCCTTTCTCCTGGCTCTGGGCCCTATCCAGAGCAGTCTTCTGGCCCTGAGCTTGACAACTCTCTGCTCAGCTCACCAGGACTGGAGACGGTTTTTCCCCTTAAACTGAAAATCAGAAAGCAGCACTCAACAGGCAATTCATGAAAATTCTCCTTGTAATACTGACTCGCTGGAACTGAATGCATGTTTTTATGCAGGCCTTTAGAGTCTGCTGTTCTCATACTCTGCTCAGCCCAGAAGTCCTGTCTTCTGTGGTGGCTGGGCTGAGATAGCTGAATCCCCACATCTCCCTAATGCAGCATTCATGACCCTACTACTTTCTCTAAAGAAGCAGCTGGTTACCTGTGGGCACCTCACTGGGGGCAACAGGCTAATCTGTTGAGGAGAGCCTGTCCAAAGTAGCTGTCCTCTCCTTTCTGTGACAGCTCTGTTTTTGCTAGGGCTTACCAGCTACTGTTAGGTGTTAACATCGGATGCTGGTTGTGTTTTGCTTCAACAGCTCAACATATACTTAGCAGCATGCGGGAGCTTCTTGTTCTGTGAGGCTCACCGAGTAAGACTCAAACCTCAGTCAGCACATGCATGTTTATCACCTATAAAATATCTCATCTTCCTGGTTTGTTGACAGAACAGAGACAACACCTCTGTTAAGCACCTGAGCACAAATCATGGGAAGATGGGATAATCTACTACAGAAGGTTTGCTGTGAGCCTGCTCTGTATTTACCCTCTTCGTTGGACATCTGCTCTTGGCCTGGGTTATACTTGCAATACTGGGGAAGGTAGATCTCTGGTAGGGTTTCTAATCTCACTGTGTTATGTTCCCACTTGTTAGACAAATAGGTAATTACATTTCTTGCTCCTAAAATGGAGTGTCTACCTCTAATGTATTGAGATCTTACACAGAGAAAATCCTAGAAGAGGTCAGGGCACATTGAGGTGCTCAAGTAAAAAGGGACGTGGATGAAAGAGGCAAGTTGGATGTGAAATCCCACTTTCCTGATGTGTGGTAAGAAAGCAGCAGAAATGTCTTGCTGCCAGCCTACCAAATGGGTCCATAAAACCTTCTTGACATTGCCTGCCCTTTCCTCCCTCTGTCCTTGATCCACTGCACTTTGTGTTGCTTGTGGCTGTCAGCCAAGGTTTACTGGGAGGAATTGAAAGGAGGAGTTCTTGGGCTTTGCTACACAGTGACAGATCTGAGTTCAAACACCAGACTGATGTCTGATATAGGAATCAGATGTCGCATCTTGTGGCTAGAGGCCAAAGCACGATGCTGTTTTGCAAGAGAGCCTGCATGGTGGTCATCTGTCCTCTTGCTTGCCCTGAATGAGAGCCTTGAACTATCCTGCAGAGATGCCCCACGCAGTTCGTTGGAGGTGAGACCTTGAACCTGGGATGCTGTAAGGATGTGGTTTCACATCACAGCCACATCAGAATAGCAGCCTAGCTGGGACTGATCTTTTCTCTGCATTCTCCCTGACCAGTACATAGCCTGACCCTGCAATGAACTTATACAGAGTGGTAAGCTAGCAGAAAATGCCTCCCCTTTTCTATCTGGGTCAGTTGTCCACCGGTTTGCCTTTCTGAATTGGCCCTCCAGGTTCACAGCAGCAGCTGGGCAGGCACAAGGGGATTAGCAGTAGCATGTGGCCAGGAGCAGAGCAGCCAGAAGCAGATGGAGGGAGAGGCTGTATTGAGAGCAGCTTAGCCTGAATGTGAACTGCACCCTCCACCAACCTCCAGAGGTGCTGCTGTTCTCTGCTGTCTATTTAGGGGCCTTAGCAACAAAACTACCCCACCAGGCACCTTCGTGGATGCTGCAAGTCCTAAGTAAAGCCCCTTGGGTAAGCAGTGCTTGTGGTCATTTGAGCCGCATGGCAGATGGACAGCCACTCCAACCACATCACTTTCTTTTTTTTCTTTTTTTTTTTTTTTTTTTTGGATATCTTTGAAAACTTAACTGCTAAGTCCTGAAGAACACGTGAGCTTTTGTGAGCCTGTTGACTTAGAGCTTATTGTTTCAGATTTAAAGATCCTCACTGGAGCCTGGTCCTGCATGAAGCAGAAAAGGGTCCTGAGAAGTGTGGAGACTTGACGAACTTCACTGAGTGCTGTTGCTGCGTATCCAGGCCAGTTGCATTAATATCTGATCTTCCCTGAAGAGTCTGAAGTGCTTTTGCTAACACTGAGGTGTTAGCAAAGAGGGAAGTGAAAATGAGGGGGAAAGCAAAAGGCTTTATTTTGCCATTGTCTGTTGTTACTAGCTACTCATGTATAACTTTTGATTTCCAACAGAGAAGTTGGAGTTATAAAATAACCATTATTAGGAAAGGTGAAAAAGAAAATTTCAGATACAGTTCAGGGGAGGTAGAAAAACACAATAGTTGAACAAAGCACTGGTTGAAAGCCTTTGGATTAATTCACCTGAGATACAGAAGGGCAGAAGAAAAAAAAGACACAGTGAAAGCCGTAACATGAATACATGAATACAAGGATATCAGCAGAGCACCTTGTTTATATATTTTTCATTTTCAAATCATTTTCCAATCATCCTTCTATGCCAAGAAATATTGGTAGGGGTGAGAATTTTGAGGGGCTTATATGGATATTAATAATAATAATAAAATAAAACTATCCTTGTAATGGTTAAGATAAAAACAAACCAGCCCTTCACACCTCCCTTCCTGCACCCAGTATTTGTGAAGGATATCAGCCTTCATGTTTTAAAGTGTAAATCAGCCTTTAATGAAACAGGACCTGAGTTTGTCTTTGTTTTGTGTGCTTTCCTTAGTAGCATGTGGTACCATAACTATTTGACACAGTATTACAAAGATAATGTTGGTCTGACCGCTCAAATCTAGTATCGTGAGTCATCAGTTCCTAAATATGGCAGACGTACCACCTACAATACTCATCACCAGCCACATCACTCCCATTCTGAATCTGGGCTTCTCTTTCTCATGCAGAAACTATGTTACCTGTCTCTTGAGTTTCCAGCCACTAGCTTTCGTGTCTGTTAACTTTAATAGAAAGTAAGAAATTGCTGTGGATTGGTTGCTCTGCTGTTCTTGAAAGTAAACAATGTTTTTGCTATTTCTGTGGATAAAAAAAGATTATGACCTATTAGCCCACCAAGTCAGTGAACTGCTTTATTATTATTATTATTATTATTATTCCCTTCATTAGTAATAAAGAGACTAGTACATAAAGTCATTTCTTTCAGGCAATCTCAGCAGGTAAAGGAAAGGCAGCAGTGGCTCCTTATTTAAGGAAATAAGTGGCACTTATTTACCTAGCAGACTGACCATTTTTAATGACATACACAAGACAGTAGGATTTGAAACCGTATAGTTTCAAAGTCCTGTAGAGAGAGAGAGAGAAAGTCAAAAAAAAATGGTGCTTCAAAGCTAGAGGACTATATGAGGAATCCAGCCGGAGCGCAGCTCCATCTTACAATGGCTG
The DNA here is from genome assembly GCF_964034855.1 of Anser brachyrhynchus. Classification (NCBI taxonomy): domain Eukaryota; kingdom Metazoa; phylum Chordata; class Aves; order Anseriformes; family Anatidae; genus Anser; species Anser brachyrhynchus. The sequence continues at coordinate 57,598,237 of NC_137699.1, forward strand.
CCTCCATCCTAGCTTAATGAAGGGGAAAGCATTCACGGGATTTGAATGCAGAGATAAATGAAAACTGTATGATGCATCTTTAATACCAACTCATGAAATACAAAACCAAACAAAAGCCTTCCATGTGATTCCTGAGATATGAAACTCGCAATTTTGTCCATTTGTTAGATTTCTGTTTGAGTTTTGCCTTCTTTTGAACACTCTGGCTGTTGTGGCCATAGAGAAGACTCTTAGGAAACAAGAAATATCTCTAAGCATCCTTCTGCTGAACCAAGGCAAGGCATAGGCTTTGTTTTGATGATCAAGTGTAGTCACCTGAAGTTTAGGCAGTCTTTTTGCAAGAAGTAAGCACTCCTACATCAGTGGTTACAACACTCTCCAACTGTGAGACACCAGACAGAGAGCATTGTGGTGAAAGCAGATAGTCTCTCTGTTGACTACTGCTGGTTAAAACAGCTATAGAGCATTTGCAGACCACTGCCAGGAACCACAAATAGCTGCTGTGAGGAAGCATCTGAACTTTGGGATCAGTTTTACAGTCTCAATAAATAACTTTATACTGCATATATAAGTGGTCATTAAATATATATATATTATTTTTTTAAAGGAACATATTTGTCAGAAGAGAGAAGATATCCATCATCTGCCATTCAAGAGGAGCAACCATTTCCAATGAGAAGAAAGTGAAGAAGGCGTTTGATTTATTTCGTGATACACTGTTCATACATGTGAACTCTTAGTAACCAGAGGTTTTAAATACGTGTGTGTGGTCATTTGCCTAGATCCACACATTCACTTCCTTAAACATACTATTGTGCTAAAATAAGCAGCTGTGGGGACAATGAGGTGAACTGTCACGTAATTCAGGGTTGATGAATGACGTGGCTCAAAACTGCAATCCTTCCATAAAACGGGCATCGTATGTTCCTGTTACACTGGCTGGGGAGGGACTGTAGATGAAAAAGCAATGCCAGGCAGATAAGAGAGAAATATAAAAATGAAAGCTCCAGCTACAGGGTTTAAAACTACCTCAGTCAAGGTGGTAGGTAAAACTATATACATGTCATACAAGGTAAAGGAAGAGAGAGTAGATAGGGGAAATTCACAGATGAAAAACAGACTCCCAAGTCCCCCATATCAGTGGACTTTTTTTTCCCCAGTCTCATGACTCTGAGGCCAAGGTTCATGATTTTGGGACTTTTGGTACCGGTGGCTGAGAAAAGTCCTCCTTGAAAACATCAGAGAAATGATGTTGCCAGCCAGATTTATTTTATGATACCTACCGGATTTTCTAGAAAATGTACCATGGTCAGAGGAATTGATTCATAATCAGGAGAGCCATCAGGAGCCCCAGAAATGCAGTCATAAATTTGAGGTTAAACTACAAAGCCAGTCATGTCAAAAGGTTGAGGGAAGCATAGATTTTGGAGCAGATGTGGTGAAAGTGAAGAGCTGAGAACAGCCCGGAGACTGGCAAGTTTTGTGCTGCTGTTTCACACCCACTTTTTCCACAGACATGAAACCAGTAGGCACTCATGCTTGATGCCTCCATAAAGCTAGCCCAGCTATAACTGACAGCCTTGGGAGTGGAGGCTATTTAAATAAGGCTTCTGTTACTCGAGTGGCTTATTAAAAAATTAACTTGACTTTCTACTTAGCTCATGCCGAAATCACTGAGTCTTGGAAGAAAGATTTGAGAAGGGGATTCCCATGCACAGCTTCTCTGGAACCCCCTGGGGTGCTCCCGGATGTTTAAAACAGCCAATCACCAGAAAATTTGTCACAGAGAGCTAATGTGAAGATGAATACTGCTCTGGATTCCCAAAAGAACAGGCAGGGGTTAGGGAGTTGGCCCTCACTGGTGGTGTGGTGGCCGTGTGAGGCAGATTGTGACTGCTGCAGTCTGCCTTCAGCCCTCAGGCCTGAGCCTTCCTACTGCTGCGTTAACAACAGCACACACCGGGGTTTTGGGATCACCCAAGTGCTCTATCTTGTGGCCCAGGTGGTTCGCGGGGCCCACTTTCCAACCCTTGATACAAAGGTGTGGACAAATCTTGGCTCTCTCCTCATAGCTCTTCAGTGATCTCTTCTTTGTTCATCCCTGTCTACTGACAGTTTTGGGCCTCCTTCACATTTCTTGGGTGGGTACCCAAGAGATGCCACGAGAATAATGCCAACAAACAGCTTGCTGTGCCGCCACCCTCTTGCCCTTAGTTTCTCCCCAGGAGCTCCTTAAGGACACCTTCCTCCTTCTGGACCTCAGTCATCCAGGCCTTCAAACAGCAAACTCCTGCCAAACCTCCAACGTCTCTGGTCAGAAAGAAGCACACCGAGACACAGAAAGGCCTGTGCTAGAGCCATTTTCACCTCAAACTACCAAGACTCTAAATCGTCTCTGGGGCAGCAACTCTTTGCCTGGAGTTGCTGGAGGTTTCTGGAATGAGGCCATGTATATTTTCACCCTTCAGTAAGCGCAGGCAGGTAGCCATGTGTGACACCTGGACCAACACAAGGCCTACAGAAAGGCCTTTAAGTCTGGGCATGAGAAAGCAAAGGACAACAACAGTGACCCTGCAGCCAAGAGAGACGCTTGTCCCAGCTAGGAGCAGCTGGGTTGCATCATGTCCAGAGATGTGAACATTCAATCCCATCAGCTCTCAGGCAGGCAGGGCAATCAGTGTGGGAATGGCATAGCCATGCCTATGGCTTGTGGTAGCCTGAAGCTGGCACCCAGCTGTGCTCCTGGACCCACAGAAGCTATGTGGCCCCTTGGGCTCTGCTGATGACACACATAAACAGAGCGATGCTGTTGTAACAGAGACAGGTAGATGGCACGTGTTTTAGTGACGTGTATTTATCCTACCTTGTGGTAAGCTTCTTTGCTTTTTTTGTAAGATGGCTGTGGACTGCGGCTCACTGATGGCTCAATTTGTTTCCCTGTATTGGTTGTTCTTTTTTTTATTAATGGCCAAGGGTTTTGTCCAACCACAGCTTGGTCTTGCGTGCTGTTGGCCTCACCACTGAGCCCTGGCCAGAGTATGTTCTCTATTACAGATAAGGTCACATCCTGCCAGCCTGTCTTCACCTGGTTGTGTCTTTCTCCATATGTGGCCTGTGCATTGTCATAGTTTTCTTTTGCCTTTTGCCATCCTGCAGTTGCTTTCCCCATGTCTATCCCAATTCAGTCAGTGATTTGCAATCCACTGCTGACCCAGGAGAACAGCATCGGGTAACTTGTACCTACTTTGCTGCTCAAGTTCCCATGGAAGCCAGAAGATGCTGGCTCAGGGGACAACAGTGTCCACTGCCATCAGGCAGTGACACTTGCAGAGAATATTTACTCATAACCAAACACATCTCCTGGTCAAACTCACAAATTCACAAGCTTCCCTCCTTCCTCCACTGACACCTCTATTGCAACAGTGGCAGTCACAGGAATCACAGGCGTTCCCTGCAACCAGAAAATATGGCTGTCCCTTTCATCCCACTGCAATTCGACAGACCGATTGTGGCGTAACAGTGCTGAAAAGTCAGTGCAGAGAGGATGTCAGTAATAGGAAATACTTTCTGCCAGCAATAGGAAAATGCAAAGATGCTGTTGAGCTTTGCCCTCGTGACACTACATTTTCTCTCTGCTGTGGGCAATTTACTGGTCTTGGTACTGCCCTTGTGGATCTGTGCAGGAACCACTGCCATGTGGGAGCTGCACTGCTGCTGGTAGCGTCATATTAACTAAGAGGCTGCAGGAAAAAAACAGAGCAAAAATATGCCCCAAATAATTTTGCAGCCTTCCAGACTCAGGCTCACTGACAAATTGCTTGTTGCTGATAACTCTAGTTAGTTTTCACCGAAAATTGTTTTACTCTGGCTGAAGTGAACGTGGCTCAGCAGGTGGGATCTGCAAAGCCTTGTGAAAACCGCAGTGCCTTCTATTCTTGAAGCAATCCTATTTTTAACAGAACAGTTAAAGATGGTAGTTATGAGTGCTCTGAACTCAGACACCAGTATTTCCTCCTCTTCCATTTACCCTGAAACTCATTTTCTTTGTTCCTTCTTGTTCTGTGATTCACTCTCAACTAATTGGAGAACTACTGTTTTCCTTTTTTTTTTTTTTTTTGCCAGCCGGGTCACCTCCTATAGAGATAACTCATGTACCAGCAGCAGGGTTTTCCCCTTAAGACTTTAGTTATACCAGTAAAAACTGTGACGCTCGAAGATTCCTCTTGGTAACCAAGTGTCTCTGACGTGTCTGTGAGCCCACTCCTCTGTCTGCTAAATCTCCTGTTGTGTCTTGTCCATATCCTCAGCAGACATCTCTTTCAGCCCTTTGTACACCTACCACTGAGTATCTCATTCGTGGTTGGGACCCTTAGACTTTACACTGAAAGATATGTAAAAATCCCAGCTACCAGCTATTCCTCACAGTATCCTTCCTTAGGGATATCAAAATCATGCATTATTTCCAGTAGACCCTGTTCTGAATTTCCCACTTCTCAGCCTTTCCACTCCAGTAAGACCCTGCTTTCCTATGCAATGATGTAACCCACCTCACTTTCCACATATGAGACTGAGTACTCAACCCTTTGTCTTTACAGACTTCAGGTCCACAGCATGATATTCTTGGAGAATATTTTTGTCACATGCTTTCTTCCACCATGCAGCAACCAGGTCTGAACTGTAGATGTGTTTGATGGCATGCATCTGCACTAAATACCCTGCTTTTAAAATAGCCTTGATCCATGAAGAGAGATAAAATCAAAGTAACAATAAATTAAGAGCCAGGTTCTGTTGAGCCTGACATGCCTTACAGAAAGCATCCATAAAGATGATGGGATTTCTGCCAATATGATGGGATCCTTGACTACCTCCTACTCCAGTGCTCCAATATATCCCCAGCACAGGAGACATCACAAAGCAAAAATAGTGTCCCTTGTATACACTGGCCCCAAAGAGTTGATTTAAAGCAGTGATTTTCGCACAGTGAGGCACAGCCTACTGAGGAGGCAAGAGGTAGAGGGACGTCTGGTAAACCCAGTCAGACCTGTGTGAGACATTCACAGCAACCCTGGAGCGGTGAGGAGATATCCAGGTGCTTTTGGCCAGGGAAAAAGGCTAAAAGAAAAACAGCCTCAGGTGGAAATAGGACAACGACAACCCAGATTAATTTCAGCACTGAACTGCTCATTGCTTTATCTAAATACACCCCATGGCACACCGAGAACACAATGCATGTCAAGAATAGGCAGGCAAAACCTGAGCTTGTGCTGAGCTCAGGTCAGATGTACAGGTACTAAGTTGCGGAGAGCAGCCACAGAAACCTGTCCTCATATTGCTTGCAGCCATCACTCCAGCCACGTTCCCGCTGCATTGGGACCACAACTATTAATGTAAGCCATATCATGACCCTCTTTGTCACTGCAGCAGTACTGCTGTCTGCTTCCCCACTCCCAGCTCTGTCTGTTTTGGGAACCGGTGACCTATCTGCACTTTCATAGCCTCTTGTATGCAAAAATAAAGGAACCTGGCTGGGAATGTAAAATCATTCTGAATAAAACTGTGAAATTTCCATTTCAGCTCAGAAGAGATTTGTCAGGGCACCCAGAGGCAGTCAAAACACAGTCCCTGATTCAGTGCTATCTGTGTGATCATGATGAGGCTGTAAACTCCGTGTCTGTCCAAGAGGCATGGGAAATGCTGAACCTGAAAGAGTCATCTGCAGTTTCAGGCAGAAACCTCTACAGAAGAGGTGCTCAATTCATACTCTGACTATTTGTTTAAATGTAGTGTCCTGTGTACAGACCTATGGAAAGCTCCTCAGAAGAAAATAAGCCTGCCCATTGGCTGTTGAAGAGCAGAGTAATGAGATTACTGGAAGTTGAAGATCCACTTGTCTGAATGCAGAGATGGGTCTAAATAGTATCACAGGAAAAGCAGGTGAAAACAGTTCAGGTGCACGTCAGTCTTTGGCAGAGGAGCAAACTTTGCTTTAAAAATTCCACAGGAGCTTGTATCTATAATCTGTAGTGTTTTCTATTGCAAAATAAATTAAAAATAAATAAATAAATAAATATGAGGGAAGGTACCAGGGAGATAAAAATCAACTAAGAAGACCCTATGAGAAACTAAATATGGGAAACAGAGTTCAGTTTGATCTAGTCATTAGGGGAGCCTAGCTCTTGTAGGATGTTTACCCTTTGCTAAATTTCATTTGATGTAAGAAAGATCTGTTCTGACCTCAGAATTTCTCAAAATTTCTCAAAACTAGGATCCTTTAAAGTCTCATACTGATTCATTCTGCCCATCTGCCAGTGTGATGCAACTGCTGTTACCAGTCTGTGACTGTATCAGAAGACGTGTGGTCTCCTTAAAACTGTAGCTACTACACTGAGCAATAGCTATGCTGAATGCAAAAGCATATCTGCTTTTATTTAAAAGCAAGGTCTTGTGTTTGCAGAGGACAACACTGAGCATGGTCACAGAATTTTTTTTCTAACAAGGCAAATTCCAATATATTTGGTGGGAAAAAAAATAATCTCAACTTAGTCTTGATATTTCTGCGTGTCAGTGATCAACAGTACTGTGTGAACAGAAGATGGAGAAAAAAAATGAAGTTTGTATATCCAGTCAGGCACTATAGACCATCAGGCAAGCATCACGATAAAATGCCTGTCTAGTTTTTCCATCAGAGAAAGGATGAGAGGAAAGGCTGGGTGTGAATTCTCTAATGGTCTACCAAATGAAGTCTGGCAATGCCAATGCCATTGGCATTTTAAAGTAGTTTAGTATTCATGCCTCATGCTTGCAGTGATCATCATATCTAACCTTACAGCAACCTGGATCCTCCCAAAGTCTTTCAGTCTTAGTAATCACTTATGTCTGACTGGAACTGAAATCGTTTTGTAAGGAAAGAATACATTTTGTACAGGAAAGGGAATTTGTAAGGAAAGCAGATAGCAAAGAATCATAGTCATAGAATGTCCCAAGTTGGAAGAGACCCTCAAGGATGAATAAAAGATTCCTTCAACTGCAATGAGCTCTAACTAACACAGACCCAGCAGCACTTTATGCCTGTTACATCAATCACAAGGCGTTTTAGATTGTGAAACATCACTAGAGTCTACGATACTGAAGCACAAATATGCAGCATGGAAAAGCAGCAACCGAAGCAGAACGAAGCCAAATGCTGCTAAGCAGAATGAATGCCTTATCTCAGAGTTAGAAACCACTTACTTCTTTTTTTCCCTGGCCGTTGCAGAGGAGATGATAAGGCACTCCGACTTGTGCCGCGCTCACAGGCTGATCTGTAGTCACTTCAGGAAGTTGCCTGCAACACCACGTAGTCATAAGTGTCATGAGCCGAAAGAAAATACATTGCTGGTGACTTCCTCAGGGTACCAGTGTCACTTGTAGCTAGGTGCACAGTTATAGATAGGAGGGTGACTGGAATCCCCCAGCCTTGAAAATCGTAGTCCTGTCATGACTTGAGAAGGTCATTGTAAAAAGGCATCTATATTAACCACGTTGGGAAGATCCACTCCTGAAAGTATACTGAAAGACTGAGAAGAGGCAGAAGAAACTGTTTACTAATTACTGTAAGTAGAGGATATTCAGAAAGGGGAAAAAACAAATGGTCAGGACAGGAAAATGTGACATTAGTAGGAAGACAGAGGAATAAATATCATTATGCTCGTGGGCCTGTGAGTAAGCACAGCCCCCGGACTGGGGGCTATGACGTTTCCACTGATCAGAGCACAGAGGTTATCAGAGTTTCTGCAACGCTGCTGCAGATTCAAAGGTCTCAAGAAGTCCCGTGAAGCAGTCTGTTCTCATGGATGTCCCCCGCATTGCCTTCAGAAACTAAATGGTGCCTGCACACAGCGCTGCTTTTGCACCGTGGACTCTTGCATGCATGAGACTAGCCACACATTGCTGCTGCCTTTCACAAGTTAGCAGCTAAGGAACCATGGCTGCATTTTAGGATGGGGCTCATGAGAAAGGCCCTGCTTTCTGCCCCCCCCCGTGCCCAGCAAGGCAGCCCAGCACATTTTAGTGGTATTTGAGCTGTTGCTCTTTGCCTCCAGCCTCTATTTAATCCATCCTTCTTGCTGTTTCAGTGAAGCTGCAAGATGCAGGAGGTAAACTTGGGCACTGCTGGGCATGTGTGGCCATGGCACGATGGGCTGGCTGACAAAGGAAGCAGAGACTGACCAGTGAAGTCAGGCGAGCAGCTAAGAAAAAAAAAGAAAAGAAAAAAAAAAGAACTTAACAAAGGAAGTAATTGTTTTCAAATTCAGTCACTTGTAGAGGGGTGAGAAGATGTAAATTCAGATCTTGTAACTTGCAGACTGCATCTGTGACCAGGAGTTTCATCTCTTGGAGTCCAGTCCTGGGTGTGCACCTCAGCCATTGTGCCAATGTGCTATGGAGGGACAGGAGAGCAATGAACTGCCCCAAAGAGTTATCAGAGTTTCTGCATCATTGCTGCAAATTCAAACATTTTAAAAAGTCTTCTGAAGCAGCTTGGGCTGCCAGGCTCTGGCAGACGAAGGGGATATCTGCAATCGGTGCTTATTTCTTATTTGTAGAGTGGATAAACCCACCCTGGGCGTTACAGATATAGTCACTTGTATATGTATTAGGTTAGGCATTTAGATGGATGAGGAGCAGTATTACAGCCCAATAGAAGGGGGTGGTAATATCAGGGAAAGACCTTTCTGGTGCCAGTGGTGCTAGAAAAGACAGAGTACCCAGAAGATGAGATGGTGGTTTGAGCAGCTTCAAGAAGAAGCAGATTTGCAGGGCAGTGAAGAGTAATGATAAAAAGGACTGTAGGGGCAAAAGCCTTAGGTCAGGCTTCAAGTGAAAGAGGAGGGAGAGATCGGTGTTACAATGCCAGCTTAGACCTCGTTTCTGAGACCTGTTCCATGTGTCATGCCAGATAACGTGTGACCCTGAGCAGTTAGAACCAGATTTATTAGATTTTTGGGCAACTTCCCGATCAACTTCCCCTGATTCCAGCTGTGGCGAGGTGCTTGCAGCCCTCCCTGGGGGTCTGTCAGTGTCTGCAGAGTGCTGGGGGCTGAGGTAAGCCAGGGAGGAACTGGGTTACGACCAAGGGCAAGCAGATTACTGAATCTGCTTTTTATAGCTGTATCGAAAGTGACATATTTCCTCTGGAAAATAAAAGAAATGCTTGCTGTGTACTTTCATTCTGGGGTGAAAAAGTAACTTTGGTTCACTTCTGCCAGAGAAGGTTTCTGGGGAAGGGTCTTCTTGTAAAAAGCACTTCACTCCTGGTGCCCAGGAGGAACTGGGGTAGAAGAGTTCAACAAGGCCAAGTGCCGGGTCCTGCACCTGGGGCGCAACAACCCCAAGCAGAGCTACAGGCTGGGAGATGAGTGGCTGGAAAGCTGCCTGGCGGAGAAGGACCTGGGAGTATTGGTTGATAGTCGGCTGAATATGAGCCAGCAGTGTGTTCAGGTGGCCAAGAAGGCCAACAGCATCCTGGCCTGCATAAGAAGCAGCGTGGCCAGCAGGACTAGGGAAGTGATTGTGCCCCTGTACTCGGCTCTGGTGAGGCCGCACCTTGAGTACTGTGTTCAGTTTTGGGCCCCTCGCTACAGGAAGGACATGGATGTGCTTGAGAGAGTCCAGAGAAGGGCAACGAAGCTGGTGAGGGGTCTGGAGAACAAGTCTTACGAGGAGTGGCTGAGGGAGCTGGGGTTGTTTAGCCTGGAGAAGAGGAGGCTCAGGGGAGACCTCATCGCTCTCTACAGTTACCTTAAAGGAGGCTGTAGAGGGGTGGGGGTTGGTCTATTCTCCCACGTGCCTGGTGACAGGACGAGGGGGAATGGGCTAAAGTTGCGCCAGGGGAGGTTTAGGTTGGATGTTAGGAAGAACTTCTTTACTGAAGGGGTTGTTAGGCATTGGAATGGGCTGCCCAGGGAGGTGGTGGAGTCACCATCCCTGGAGGTCTTTAAGAGACGTTTAGATGTAGCCCTTAGTGATATCGTTTAGTGGAGGTCTTGTTAGTGTTAGGGCAGAGGTTGGACTAGATGATCTTGGAGGTCTCTTCCAACCTAGACAATTCTGTGATTCTGTGATTCTGTGATTCTGTAAGAGGCTGAAGCCAGCTTGGGAGCCTCTGTCTGTGGAGGAGAGCGGTGAAATTTGTATCTGCACCAGCTCAGACTGGTTGGGCATAGCACTGGATCCAGTTTGTGCATTGCTCCACACCCATGATTTCCATCTTGTCCTTCTCTGTGTAGATATCAAACTCAAAGGAAACCATGGAGAAGGTTGGGCATGATTCTGAGATGGCTAAAGCTGATTTCTCTGTGTAGATGACCATTCCTCATTCAGAGACGTGGGACAGGAGAGAGGGGAGTGCTATCTGACCTGAAGAACTGGAAATTTCATGGGGACTGGTGGGCTTCTCTGTGATACATGTGAGCACCAGGTCACAGCTTGCTTTAGAGAGCAAACGTGCACTCAGATAGATACCTGCATGATTATGCTACCTGTTATGTATACGTGCTCACACTGACATAGGAGTTAGAATACCCAAATAGAGGCACATACGCATTTGCCAACTAGACGTTATGGTGACACATTAAAAGTTGTGTGGTCCTCCATAGAGAAATGGAAGATAACAGCTCTCTGTGCCCCCCAATCTTCCATATGAACCTGAAAAACATTGCTATTTAGAGTCACTGCTGGTTCGTGCCTCTATCAGCGCATGGCCTGAATCAACATCACCCACGATTATTGCCCTAGCGAGTTAGGGTCAGATGTCAAGATTTCACACTGGAAGATGCTTTCAAAAGCTTTCGACAAGATCTTCAGTGACTGGAGATGAAAACACAGCTAGCACTTCCATGTGTGGCAAAAAGAAATCAAACATTTCAAGTAAGTTTAGTCTGTATTCAGTAGAGATAATACAAGCAGTACAGCAATATAAATTTTGGCCTGAATTATACTGTACTGATGCCATATCCAGGCAGAAAAAAGATCAGATAAAGAACCATTTGTAGCAGAAGGCAGATAAAAAACCATTTGTAGCAGAAGGCAGAAACTCTCTGGCCTCTGTCTAAATCGAATTGAAGTAAATGGAAACATTTCTTTGCACCTCAGGGAGTTTAAATACGGCATTTTGAGCATGTTTCTTCCTACCTTTTAGTTGCTGGGTGCTATTGAGGCAGGTACCATGTCTAAGCATGTTGAACTGCATATAAGGTGTCTTCACTCTTCATCATCTTCATACTGGGGTACACAGACTTTCAAAAAATTAAGGAGAAAAGAGTCCAGCTTTGTGTTAGCTCATGGCTGCATAACACAGACCTTTCTTGGGATATTTCCAGCACTTTTAGAGAAAATGATTTGCACCATTGACCAGAAAACAGAAATAACCATGGAAGTCTGGTGGGGTCCAATGTCTTTGAAGGACTTTCAGGCTGAGTTATTCACTCCTCTTTTTCATTTGGAAGCTATTCAGAGAAGCTGGTAGAATATTTGGCGTTTCTCTGCTCCACAGCACACGAAAATACTCAGTGTTATCTTCCCCTGCTCATGACCAAAATAAAGAATAACAAGAACCTATGAATGGAGGAAACCTCAAATTCCCCGTCTGTCCTACCTCCCCACAAAACTCTCCAGGACAGCAATGGCCAGAGCAGGGCTAAGGAGCACGGAGGACTGCTGAGCTCTGTGCCCGTCTCACCAAGAACAGGGTGGAAATGTCTGTGAACAAGTCCCCCTGCACAGGAATGATACACAGCTGTGCTAATGAAGGCTCTCAGTAGCTCGTGACACAAGCCCAGTTTAGCTGTGACAGTGGCTGTGATGCCATTAATCTGAGGCAGGGACAAAACCCAGCAGCGCTGGTTTTTTTTGTTTTTTTTTTTTGAGTTGATAACAGGATCGACCACAGGTTGGATCCCTCAAACGACATACTGTGGGATGAGCAGTGTGATGAAACCACAGCTCAGTTTCCTCCCAGCAACTGTCTGCGTGCAGTCTTCCCCTTGCACGTGCGGGGCTGCTCCATTCCACCTTTGCAAACAGGCCAGGTAAGTGGCAAAAGAACTAACGTGGCTTTCTGGCTTCCCATGCACATCCATCTCACAGCACACATCCTGCATGGAGTACAGAAACCTTACTGTATTGCTGCTGGAAATGAGACACAGAAGTGTCAGCTGCTGAGATTTTCAGCGCGCTGGCTTTTCTAAGCATGATGTGCACTGCGCTGTCATAGGGCAGGATGACAGAGTCAGGTCACTTCTGGTTTGTGTGGCTGCGTAATGCCTGCACCCTGATTCTGTGCTTTAAAGCTCTCCTGATTTCAATTCACCTGCTTTTGTGAGTGACACATCGAAATCTGCCCTTCCACTGCTTTCACTGATGCAGTGATGCACCGTGTGCCTAGGGGGTGGAAATCTGTAAGTCAAACGTGTGACTGATCGTGCCCTCTTCAGGCAGAAGCCTCTCACCCTGAAGAGCAAAGCCCTGTTTGGTTACACAGTCCTTTGCCTTCAGGCACTGGGATTAACATCTACCCTGGCAAGAGCTCCCTGGCACCGTGCGGTTGATTGTCACACGGTGCATTTTAGAGACCTTTAACTTTACTTATTTCTCCAGGGCAATAACAGATTTATCTTCTGTATGAAAAGAGTAAAGAGGCATCAGTGTGCCTGTGGAGGTCCTCGTGACCAGATGGGGTACATCACTACCTTAAAAACAGCAACCTCACCAACACGTACTACTGCCACTGGCTCACCCACAGCCCAGGCTGAAATTAGTGAGTGCTGCAGCAAGAATGGATTTGGCTCTGCGTCCTCAGGCCTTACCGCCCATTCACATTATTATTTCATATGGCTCAAACTGCCACAACAAAAAGTGGCTGAAAACCATGAATACATCCAGATAGCAGGTGGAGACTGCAGCCTGGACCACAGAGATGCAGCGTAGGCTCAGCACTGCTGCTGCCGCTGCACATGCAGCCAGGTTGCAGACAACAGACAATTGACAGATATGTCTGGCTTTTTTTTTTTTTTTAAGAAAACACCTCCTCATACTAGGAAATTATAACACCCTCAGGGTGAAGAAGGTTACACTTGTCAGTGTGTGCAGGAAAAGGGTGCGGCTCAGAGAATATGCATGTGTGATTTTATTACCAAGGCAAAGAGGCAGCACCTGAACTCTGGTCAACCTTAGCAGACGCTGAGGGAAGAGCCAACTGCAGGTCTCCGACACGATCTGAACTCCTGAGCAACCACATTTATCCTGTGGTGTAAATATGGAGAAATTCAAGCTGGTTTTGCACCTCCTGTGCACAGCACTGTCATTTCAAATCTCACTTTGCTTTTCGTTTTCCTTGCAAGCCTTCCATGGTAGAGCCAAAAGCTGGTGAACTTGCAGTATTTCAGTACACATTGAGGGGACGAATTAGGAGTAGGTTGGACTTTATCCTCTGGCAACCCAAAGCCTGGTGCTGTTGCATGGTCCTTTTTATTTTTAATTACTATATCTCGGGTTAATGGGAAAATGGTGTCAATAGTGGAAACAGTGTCATAAAATTTGTCCTCTGGCTTGGAAACCCCAGGGAGGTAAATGGCTCAAGGACAGGGAATCGGCACAGAGAGCAGGTGCCTTGGACAAACCTGGGATCAGCCAAACTCCACTCAAAGACCTCAACCATATATCCAAAAGGCTTTTTTCTCCTGTTGTTCCTCTGCAACCAAGCTCAACAAGAGGTTCAACAGGCTTTGGTGTTGATACTACCTCACCTCCTCCTCGCATGCTCAGGGAGCCTCACTGCCAACTCTCCGTGGCAAAGACCCTATCAAACCCCCTCGGGGAGCTGCGGTAAGTGCTCTGGGGGTGAGGGGCTTTAGGAAGCTTGTGTTCTGCCAGGGGAAACTGCCACAGAGCTGACCGGTGCCCGCGGGTTACCCTGTCACATCTGTGCTAGGACTTCACTGCCGAGGGGCACCTTAGAGAAATGCCGCAGGCAGGAAAGCAGGAAATGTTTTGCAGAGCAGAGATAACGCTGAAAATAGTAGTCGGCTAATGGTTTGATTTACTGATTCGCATGTGCAGGAGCTGCCATGTAAGCATCACAGGAAAAGGAAATGGGACGGAGGAGGAGTGGGAGGAAAAGGGCATGAGGACAACAAAATGGGTCGGCAGATTTAATCGGGCACGGGACTTCATGTTCTGGGTTTTCTCCTGAGCATGATGCATTGTGCACCTCTGTGATCACACACGAATGCTGAGGATGCGAGTCCACTCTTTAAAAGGAAATGTCTGTATTTATTTACCAAGATGGGCAACTTGCGTCATCTTGGGCTTCTACTGCACCAGAAATTCCCTCGTGTATATGGTTGGAAACACCCTGGGCATGCTAGCCCTTATCTAGAGCAAACCAGCCCCTGAGTCACAAATCTGAACTTCGACATCTCTGGGCGACGGAGAAGTGGTTGCAGAGCCGGCACATGAAGGTGGAGTTGTCCTCCCATGCTCCGTTTCTCTGACTTTCTCAAAAAGCTCCTTTTTGCAAGAAGACCTCAGAGGTCTCCGTGACCTCCTTGCAGGGCACTGAGCCCACGCAGCAGGCAATAGGAGACACAGCTGTGCCAGCAGCACGTATCTCCCTCCCTAACAGCATCAGGGGGAGCCTGCTGGCGGCGAAACCCTTGCGTGTGCTGAGCCCAACCAGGTTGCTGACAGCAATAAACAGACACATACAAAACATGGATATGGTCGAGGAGGCCTCAGCCATCCCAAAAAACTAGGATATGCAAGAAGAAGGTGTCACAACACTTCTCCTCTGCACAACCATTTTTCTTCAGCCTTTACCAGGTATTTTGCGAGATATACAACTGCACCTCCAGTGGGGAGCCCTGAGAGGTTACACAGGCTCTGCTTGTTTATTCATTTCGCTCTACCTTCTGTGTGTTGTCGGCTTCCACTGGGGAAACTGAGCTTCACACGTGGTGATGATCTGGGTGCTGACACCACGCTGCTGTGGCCAGGCCCTGAAACCACCTCCTGCAGTTACACAGCTACCTATGATGCTCCTCTTGAGGCATCTTCTCTCAGCCTCGAGGGATGCTGGTAGGTGTGAGAGGCCCCTTTCAGCCTCTGCTGCTCTATTGTCACGAGCGACTTACTGTTTTGGAGAAAGGAAAGTGCCTAATTAAGATCTGACATGCAGTTAAAGTGAGGGAGTTAGCGGAGCACATATCTTGAAGTATTTTCTTCAGCTTTTTTCAAGCAAATTCCCTGATAGAGTCAGAAATAACAAGTATGGATTTCCTTGAGATTTCTAGTTATGTACACACACTGAGGGGAAAAAATCCAACCTTTTCCCCTTCCTTTCCCACCAGTTTTTCAGTTCCTTTTACTCCATCATAAAGAAAGAACAGTCAACAGAAAAATCCACTGGAAATCACCCTTGAAAATGCTGACTTCTGGAGTCTGGAACATTTTTTTTTTTGATATAAATAGATCTTCCTATAAATTTGTCTTCCTAAAGACACTCGGGATTTTGGCTTGTGTTCGTCAGTTTCCTTTCCCTTAAACAATGAATTTACAGCTTTATCTTCCTAACATGGTTTCTATACCTTACTTGGTGCTGGGAATGTATTTCTTGAAATTGTATTTGTGAAGCAACCGTGTTACACAGGAGGATTCTTTGCAGTACTGCAAGGATCCCTTCCCTTGCCTTTTCTCCTAAGACCCTAGCAGCTTGTTGCATCATACGCAGAGCTACTTGCAGAAAGACAAATGGTGTAACTTCACCTGGTGCTGGTGTGGTACAGAGGTATTTTAGCACATGGGGCTGGAGACGGGAAGTCTGTCTGCCCTGCAGTCTGCGGTGTGTGGGAGCGACACCTGAGTTAGCTTTCTTAACGTGAGTTTGCAAAGAGGAAGCAAAGCTCTGCGCGCTCCAGGTTGCTCAGATGCGGGGCCCTTTTGCAGTAAACCTTCGTGCAGGCAAATTTGCAAGACTCAGCATGTAGAGAAATGCAAATATCTGGTTATTCTCCACCAGCTTTGGTAGAGTATGTGGACAAAAAAATGGGAAGGAAACAGATGCAACTCAGTGCTGGACTGATCTTGTGGGCTCTTTTCATTAATCACATCTTTGCACCTTTGTTTTCTCTATTTAGAGAGACAGCTGTGATGACTGCTTCTTTTGAAGATATTTTGAGATGAGGTGGCACAACCCCACCATATGAGACCCAGAAATTAGTACAAATTATAATATATATATATATATAGAGAGAGAGAGATAAGTGTAAAGGCAAGAAATTCAGAGAACTCTGCAGAAATCAATGCCAAGATTCCTGCTGACCTGCCTGGGTGAAGGTATCACAGGATGCTGACAGTGTCACCACTCAGACCTCAGCCAAAGAGAACCTCTTGCAGGAGAAAGGCAGGTTGCAGTCCAGCTGCAGATAAGCAGGTCAAAATAAAGCACAGGCTTTATTGGGTATCTAGCATTAGGCTCCCAGTGCTAGATATCCAGGAAAGCACCAATACGAGCATACCCACAAAGCCTGACTTCATTTTTGCCACAACAGCCCCCACACACTGTGATGTCCCATCACCTCTGGCGACATCACAGCATTTTGGGAGCAGTGGGAAAGGGTTGTGAGGACAAAAGAAGAAGGAAGATGGTCCAGAAAGGATGCAGCTGCTTTGCTCTGCTTGTTTTCAAGATGCTTGCAGTCACAGGGCAGTTTGGGTTGGAAGGGACCTTGCAGATCTTCCAGTTCTAACCCCCTGCCATGGGCAGGGACACCTCCCACCAGCCCAAGCTGCCCAAAGCCCCATCCAGCCTGGCCTTGGGTATCTCCAGGGATGGGGCATCCACAGCTTCTCTGGGCAACTTGTTCCAGTGCCTTGCTGCCCTCATAGTAAAGAGTTTCTTCCTTATATCTAATCTAAATCTACCCTTTAAAGAAAAAAAAAAGAAAGAAAAAAAGGATAGGATAGGATAGGATAGGATAGGATAGGATAGGATAGGATAGGATAGGATAGGATAGGATAGGATAGGATAGGATAGGATAGGATAGGATAGGATAGGATAGGAAAGATAAATGATAGGATAGTTTTCTGCCATTTCAGTGAGAAGGATTTGGTCTGACAAATGCCAGAGATTGTACAAAGGTGGTTGGCAGCAAATTGTTTTGCTGGCTCAGCTGCATGCAGTTTATGTCAGGCTGAAGAGTGCGCTTCAAATGTTTTGTGACTTGAGGTCTTATTTCTAGACCTGAGCTATGCAGTTAGATCTGAGCCACTTTAGTAAGTAGACCTCTGTTGGAACAAAATCAGGATCTCCAGTGGCTGTTCCTATTAGCACGTGGCAGCAGTTTGAAAAAAAAAAAAAATGCAGTCTCGATCTGCTGGTTGATTGAATGGCAGCCTGGGATGTTTCTACTAATTTTGTTGCTCTGAAATGTTAATACAGACTGGATACCTGGATGATGTCTCTAGAAAGCTTCTTCGCAACCCAAAGGCTTAAAAGCAGGGGAAGAGAATAAAAGCTGGAATATTATTTATTATTAAAGGCATCCTCTGGTGTGTTGTAAAAAATTATGAGTGTGTCATGGTGATCTAAAATTTTTGCACCTATTCCTAGCAAAGTATGCTTTCTCTTAGAATACTGTCTGTTATCTCCCTGTTAGAGGAGGGTGTTACTGGAAGCATCAATGGACAGCAAAACAATAAATTATCATCTTATGTTGCCAAAATCCTTTTGAAAAATACTAACAGCACGGTGGTATTTACTCTTCAAAGTTTAATCCTTTATTTGGGAATGAAGAGAAGCAACCTCTTGTAGTTAACAACCTTATGAAGCTCAATCACAAAATCACATGAAAGGCTGTATTCAAGTGCAACTTTATAAAGTGAATTATTACTTCATTGAATAAGTAATTTAAAATAGTCTTAAATGAAAAATCAGATTCTATCTGCTCTCAATCTTTTTTTTGGTAACCACCAGATTACAAATAGTCTCTGGTTCAAATAGGCTGTTCCGTGTCTGGTACTGAATTTCAGTTCACTTTATTTTAGCATATTTGAGGGGAGTATGTTTATCGTATAACTAAGGGGAATTTCCAGATGGAGAGGAGGAGTTAGTACTTACAAAGCTGGACTCTGAGCTTTTCTGCTATTTTTTTTTTTCTGAAGAGGAAAAAACAAAACAACAGTTCCCTTCTACTGATGCTTTTTCATCTGGCTGTGTAGGTGGTATGTTGAAATAATAGTTTGATGGAGATGAAAGGAAGCGAGAGTGCTCCGTATCTTCTATCAGCAGGGGGAATCCCAGCTCTTTAAAGAGCATGTGCAACTACACATGAGTAGTGTTATTACAGGGTTCAAAAGAAAAACCAGCCCAAACAATCTCCTTCTCCCCAGACCTTCCCTAGAACTCCAGTATGCATAAAAATGGGCCAGGTCCTTGGCTGGGGAGGTTTCTGCTGGCTTTGGAGTATGGCCTCTGGGCCTCACAAGCTGTTTGTTTCACCCCAGTGCTCTGTGCTGAGTTCAAAGATATCATGCTGGGTTGAAGCATCTCTTGCAGAGAGATGCATGGCCTCACTCCGGAGGTGCAAAGAATGGAGACTCCACCAGCCCCCCAGTTTGGTCACTTCCCATGGTGTTTTGTCCCAGTTGTCATCCCTCAGAAGTGCCTCCTTTATTCCAGTCCCAGTGTGTCTGGGCTCCACTGAAGCCAGTACATCATTTATATGTAAGGAGAACACCTGTTTCATAAAAAAGGAGCACAACTATTTCAGCCTTCTCATGTAAAATAAAGCAGTCTTTAGTTCCTGGTATTTTCTTCGCATGCGAATTCAAGGTACAAAAAAAAAAAAAAGGCATAACTCTGGGAACCCATTTTTAGTATAAACACATAAACCTAATATGAACACACCTTCTGTTTAGCCCACATCTAACCCACAATCTGTTTCCTTACTTAGAAACCATGCTCTTCAGCATCTGAGATTCCCAGAAAGCTTCAGCCGAGTCTCTCCACGTGCCCAGTGCTAAGCAGCAAAACACCTTTGGATTCAAAGGTGTGCATGGAGAAACCATGGTCACCCTTCCTAAAAGCCTCAGTAAGGGAGACCCATCCTGCTCGCATCAATGAGTCCTTCCAGAAAATGCTGCTGCATCTGAGATTTACTTTCAAATTTCTATTGTCATCTTTTTCTTTTATGTATGGCAATCACACAACTGTAGTTCTTGGCATCCCCAGACGGTGGGGAGTGCCTGTCTGTGCCTGTTGATTCTTACGAAGCATTTGGTTGTTCTGGACAAAAGGTGTGATGAAGAGGGGGGTGGAAGAGGGTGAGGTCTGTATCTCTCCCACCAAAAGCAGGACAACTACGTGGGAAATACATTTACAGTTCAGAAGAAAAGCGGCTGGGGAACAGACCTGGTGATTGGGGAACTTGGCGCTCAGAAGGAAGTCCCGGTCCCTGGGCTATTTTTGTCTTTCAGCAGACAGCTGTGTCAGATCTACTGAAGAACCAGCCCTGACAGCAGTGCCCGAAGCACAAACTGCTGCCTGCCAAAGGTCACGCCAAAGGCCGGGCTGTGGCGATAGCTGGGACTCGAGAAAGGAAGCTTTTCTGTGCAAATATTTGTGCAATTAGCCTGCACGCGGTCACTGAAAGCCGAGAGGTGATTTAACGGGGATGAATAAGGACTAAAGCAAATAAAGGGCTGAAGAGCAGAGCGAGCCCTGAGCCTCTCACGGGCGGGTGTTTGCTCTGGTCTCTGGGCTGGTGCAGGTAGTCCCTGATTTCCCTTTCAGATCTCTCTGAAGAATGCACACATGGGAGGCGTGCAGGTAACATAAAACAGTAAGAGTGGCTTTACTGGGGCCCAGTGGTCTGTCTAGCTCAAGATCCAGTCTCCAACAGTGTCTAAAAGCACTCCCAGGGGAAAAGCCGTATCATGGGGGCAGCATCCTCTCCCCAAAGCCTCTGCCTGACCCCACAGGGCTGCAGGTCAGAGTCTATGTCAGCACTGATCTTTCCAATACTATGCATGAGAGTGCAAAGATAAAATAATTTCTCTACAACCCTGCCTAAATTTGTCAATGTATACATGCTCACAGGTGCAGTTCCTCATGCTGTAGTGCTGTCCTGGGAGTGGTCATTCATTTCTATTCGAAATCTCTTACTTCTCCTGTTTATTTTATGGAACAGCATCCAATGCCTTTTAAAACCCTGAATCCACCACATCTAGGCCAGAATCATAAAGTCTGGAACTCAGTTTGGAAATAAATCTCATTGTTCTTTGAAAGATGCTTGTGAGCATTTGCCTTGGTTCCAACCTTAGCTCACAGGTGGTTGTATGTGACACTTTTTTTCCTGTACTTGTCCAGTTCGTCATCTCTACCTTTTAGTAGTGTTGACACAGTGTAAGCATTTCTTCACACTGAACCAGGCAAGATATCACATCATATCTTTTAAGCGTACTAATCAGACTGCTCATTGAAAATATTGTTCCCTAGTACATTGTTTACTAACCTCTCGAGATACTACCAAGCAGAAAAGTCTGTCATCAGCCCCATGTTATACATGTACATGATCTGTCTTCTTTCTGAATACAGACAACAATTTTTTATTAAGTTCTCTCCTTTATTATGTCATTATTAATTTTACTACTTCTCCCTTGTGATATTCCAGCGCTATAGTTAAGCTTCTTGTGGTCTTAATAGATGTCGATACACAATCTTTCTTTGCTCTGAACTGTTTCTGGATAGTTTTAATTTCACTGACTCATTTTTCGCGTTTTGTTACTTCTATTTTATATTGATTGGCAGCTATTCCCCCCCTTCACCTTTGTGGTAGATAGCTTTTCTATTTCGTAGTGATTCCTTCATCTTGTTGCTGAACCAGGATGAGATTTTTAGCATGTTATCTTTGTACACTTGTCTGACTTTCTGTCTATCTGGTAAATTCTTCATCAGAGGATACAACTTGCTTTCAGATTTTTCTACCCACATTTTCTTCTACTGGTGAATCTGGACAGTAACTTTACTCAAGTTAGAGAACTTAACTTTTTAATTCAGAGCAGTTAGGGCACCTAATACTTCAAGTAATCAGATCACAATCATGATGGCTGGTATTTAGAGGGTGACAAACTTTCCATTCAGTGAATAGTTCACCATGGTTTGCTGTAATGAAGGATCTCACCTTGGGCATAGTACCTGCTGTACCACCTGAATGCTGTTTTTCTTTCGCCTGCATGCATCACTAGCATATTTTGCCCATGCTGAAGCCCTCCATGAATACAGAACTTTTATTTCCACAAATCAGACAAGGGTTTAGTGAATAATGGGTTTAAGGAATAACTCTTTCTGATTTCCTCACTATGCCTGATGTCTGCAGCAGATTATTCTCCACATACTCTTCCTCTTTTGCTCAGCATCTCTGTAAATCTGACTTCACAGCAACTCACAAGCTGATAGTGACGATGTAGAGAACCACCACCCAGGAGGCCCTTCCTTATCAGCAGTTTTGTTACTGCAATCGGGAAAGTCATCTCACCAGGCTTCACAGGCATTAATTGCATCAAATTTCTTCACAAGTAACATAACTTCCTGTCTGCCTCAGTTGTTACCGAGCTTTCTAGCACTGATATAAATGACTACAAGTTCTTTTTTTTTTTTTTTTTTTTTTTTTTCTCATTCAGCCTTGCTGAGTTGTCTGCCTGCAGAGTTGCATGACGTTCACTTTCTCAGACGCTCTTTGGTGTTGTTAGTCTAACCACCTCTCTATTGCCCCCCGCTAAAAATAGGTGGGACCTATGCAACAGCCATTTTTTTTCTATTCCTGATGTAAAACCTCTACCACAAATACAAAACAAGCAAAACCAAACTAAGTTGCCTCATACCTGTTGTGCTGCCTACCTACAGCTCATGATTTTATGATTCTGTGATTCCCAAGTTGTTCTGCTTTGCCTTCATATGTCAGACTAGCAGTCAAAATCTTTTTTGTTGTGTTCAGGCTAGTTGTTTCACATCAGCTCTACTTGGATGAAAACAAGAAAGACCTGAATGCTCATGAGAAAATACCTAGTTTTAGGAGTTTCCACGATCAGTTCTGCTAATCTGTAGGCATTCACATCTACAAGTGAGACTGACTCTAAACCACTCTTGGGTCACATACATCACTGTTACAGTAATTAATAGAGAATGAAACATCATTTACAATATCTGGCCCAAGGGAAGGCGCTTGTGAGACAAACTGTGATGTTGGGAGTGTCTTTTAAGAAGAGGAGAGAGAAAAGAGTGCCAGACAGTAGCAGTGATTGAACATGGGTTTGAGAAAGTGAGAAACACTGTGAGCCAGCCAGCCTCCCACTTTGGGAGCTGCTGCAGTACGTTGCAGGGCAGTGTGGTAGCCACCAGCATGGTCCTGGCTCCTAGGTCCTGGATCCCATCCCATAATGGGATGGCCAAGTCTACCCAGCACTTGCCAAGATTGAGGGACTGGCCTTTCTCCTGGCTGCAGAGGCTAATATGGGTGGAGGAATGTAAAAGTCTTGAGCCAGATGCAGGCATCTTCTGCATAAAGGCAGAAGGCTACCCAGGCAGGTGGCTGCTGCATCCCACAACCCAGAGCATGGGTGCTGCATTGGGTAGGGTGAGGAGGGTCAGATGGAGACTGCAGGGAGTAGTAAGGGACGTAAGGATGAAGGAGTCATCGCCATGTCTGCTCTAGGAAGTCAGGACCTAGTGGAAGGTATTACAGTCAGAGGAGGCACAAAAAGGTCACGAAGAGTGGGCTGGTGTAGGGAGGGCAAGGGGATTTCTTCACCTGTGGCATTTTGGCTAGGAAGTCAGGGAACAGGAATTTGTGCTAGTGAAGGCTGTTGAAGATGAAGAGGGTGTGAAGACAGGAGGTTTTAGTGTGAGCACAATGAGAAATGTCCTAGACATTGGCATTGCTGAAAGCAAGGGCAGAAATTATCAAATCTGACTGCAGAGAAATAATAAGAAAGGAGAAGGAAAGGAGAAGGGATTTGGCATGGAGACATTAAAAGGAATGGGATTAGTTCAAAAAGTAATTTTTATTATAGGAAAGGCAGTATTTGAAATGGTTGTGGGACAAGTAAGACTTCATAGCTACAGAGATAACAGACTAACAACACAGGTGAAAATATCCTCAAATAAAAAGTTACTGTGAAAGGGAATAGGAACAAGTTTGCTGGGGGTGGGCGGGCTGGCAAATGGTGATGCTGCCACCACTGGTAAGGACTGCACAGACGACCTGTGGGACAGGTACCAAAGGATTAAAATGTGACTCCTGGAGCAGACAGGGAAGAAGGTTCACCAGGGAGGCTCTGGGTGGAGTCGGTGGGACCCGCCACCAGGGCTGTGTTAGCTTTAGGGGCATGGAGAAGCTCAGAGGCAGGAGGCAAGTGGATGTGCAGGCAGTATCAGTTGTCCTGAGAGGTGATGCATGGAGTCACCAGTTTTCTGAAACGAAAGCTGGCTGCAAGAGAGCTCAGAATGACTGCCTGAAACGTAGAACGGGAACGGAGAGCTGCTTTGGGGAGCTAGGGAGAAGAACCTGGCTAGCAGGGAATGGCAGAATCTCTCAGATGAGAGTACAATCATGTCAGTTCAGAGAAGAATGAAAAGAGAAATTGGTGGACCTTGTAGAAGACCCTTTTCATCCCAAGGGAGTCAAGAAGCTTTGGGGGAAATGGAGAGGGCAGAGATCTGAGTGAAGAAACCCTTGGAGGAAAGGCTTATGAATATGAAAACTTCACAACCCAAGAAGTTCAGCAACATAAAGGTGCAAGTTCCCAGACAAAATCCTTCACACAAACTCTCTGTTGCCCACGTGTGCCAGCTAGCTCAGTGGGACAGGCTGAAGGATCGCTGTCAACCCAGGAATCCTGTGCTTCAGGGCTGAGCAAGGACCCTGGACTTGGGGCTAAACGGGACCTTTTAAAGACAACCTATTTCTACCTACTCTTCTCAGCATCGTGTAGACATCTCTCATGAGAAACACAAACCTCCGAGCGCCCACTCTGCCCGTGAAGTCCCGGCAGCCCGGAGTGAGGAGGAGGACACCAGAGGTGCTGGGGTTGCTGCGGGGCTTTCCCACTGCCACCCAGCTTGGTGGTACCACGCTGCCTTCCCCCTGACTCAGAAAATTTCCTGAGACTGCCCTGAAAGTCCTCTCTTTGCAGACATCAAACTTGCTTTTTGTTGTTGTTGTTGTTGTTGTTGCTTGGAATCAATCAGGGAGGGTTTCAAAACGAAAATGAAGCTCTCTAGCTCCTCTCTGCCTGTCTGTATGACTGGGAAATAGAGTAAGTCACCGGGAAAGCACATGTCAGAGGGGAATCCTTTTACTGTCCGTCTCTCTGTCCATCTGTCCCCAGGTAGGGCCTGCTGGCCAGTTGGACAGCCCGCCAGAGGTGCCCTCAGTAAGGAATCAGAGCTGTTCCAGCCAGGGCCACCACCACCTGGTCACCGGGTCCAGGCCCAAAAGGCTGCACAAGAGACATCCTGAAAGCAGCCCTGTTTTTGTCAGGAAAGACAATTTTCGCTTCTTACCCTGGGGCTGGAGGATGATCACCACAGCCCCTCTCAGGTGTGGGTGCCTGGGTTCCTCACAGACAGACGTACTTGGTGCCACGTGCCTGGAGAGCGCTGCCTAGACAGCCCCGGGGAAGGAGGCCTCACGCCGGGCCAGGAGCAGCTCAACAGAGCTCCCTGCTGCTGGTACCAAGCCGCTTTTAATTTTCTACTCGGCTATTTATTAAAAAGAGACCCTGCAGCTGCGGTGAGGAGCCCGTGCATGCTCGGTGTGCGAGCACCGAGGCGGCGCTCATTTACATTTCGCCCGTGTTGTGTTAGGCTGGCTGCCTCGATAAATATCTTCAAATGCTTGTTAGCCGTGCAGAGCTCTTCTTGTTCTTACACGACTGAAGGAAGCTCGCACCTCTTCTTGCAGAGAGCTCAGAGGTGGCACAGAAAGGCCGTCGCAATCTCCTCGTCTGAAGGGAACCTTTCAAAGCTCATGCATTCACAGAGAGCTGCTTCTTATATATATATATATATATAATTTTTTTCTGGGTCACTCTTTGTAAAACTATTTGAATTACTCAAGGGTAGAGAAAATTATCAAAGAGTTTGAAAGAGGCAAATTCAGACATGCCTCGGCTGTGCCGGCTGCACATCCAGGCTCTTTGCTCACAGAAGGAATTTAGCTGTTCCCATGTTGAAAAAATAATGTGACTAAGATGTAGTGCAATTGAATAATAAAGAGACCCAGTCTGGGCCTCACTGAGTGTTAAAAGCAAGACCCAGCTTGCAACATGTAGCTTCGAAGTATCTTGTAAGTCTAACTGATAGCCGATTTTTGGTCTGAACCTCTCAAAGCAGAGGGATTCAGGAAGGTCCCAGGCTGACTGTACCTAACAGTGGTCCTGCAGAAGGGATGTCATCTTCAGGGCACGTCCCTTGACATGGGCACCAAACAAACCATCCGCTGTGACATGTCCAGAAGAAGCTATGTAAGTAGGACAGGAGGAAAACTCTCTGTCCCATCCGCTGTTGGCTAAGGGAGCAGCGAACCGAGTACTCACAGGGAGGTGATGCTTCACATTCTGCAGAGCACAAAGTCCCTGCTGGGCACTGTGGACACTTCGTATCATGGCCTGAGTGCTGTATATATAACAGGAGGAAAAAGGAATTGCCCTATGAAATGGGCTACGAAAGGCTGCAGAGCACTGCATCTTTCTTAGTGCCTAACCTGTGCTGCCAGTTAAATAGACGTGGGCATGACTCTTCTCGCTGAGGCTTCAATCCTTCCCCCTGCCCCACTCCCCAGAGTTGTAGCTCCCCTTGGATACACCTGGTCACGGAAACTGCTCAGTCCTGCAGGGAAAGTGTCTGAGGCAGGGAGGCACTTGTGAGCATTAGCCCATGAAAGTGGGATATGGAGAAAGGCTTCACATGCCTCTGTGGTTGCCATCTGAGCCAATGAAGAGAAAAAGTTGGGACAAGCACTGCCAGCATTCAGCCTTTGAGGCCATTTGTCATTCAAACCCTTGTGATTTGAAAATGATGGATAACACACAGATTCCCTGCTTGGTCTGTTTACTTTTTTTCATTAGCATCTTGCATAATGCCAAAACATAATGGGCACAAACTCATGACCAAACAACACAAAACCAAAACCAAACACAGCAACAAAAACATCAACATGAAAAAGCTGTGAATGATTGTAGGAGGCCACTTTAAGCTGCTATTGAAAGGCTTTGGGAGAGATGTTCAGCACTCCCAGGAGAACAGTGTCTCCATCTGAGCAATTGGCACTGGTTGTATTAAAAGGATGGGCTGGTAGAGACTCCATGTCCAAGACTGGAAACTGTTCCTCCAGTCCAGGAACAAGCTTAAATTCACATCCATGCATCATCTTCCTCTGGTTTGTGTTAGGAATTTCAATACAGAGCTGGTAGGTGCTCTTATCCCACCCAAGATTTTATAGAGGCTTTGTTTTCCCCTGCTCAACTGATACGCTTTCCCCAAACCAGCAGCACTACCGACACACGCACATACACACACATACAAAATAATAAAAATAATCCTGCATCCCAAAAGCAAATCAACTTGTCAGGGTGCTTCCTGGGTATAAAATCTCTGGAGCAGTGACATTTAGGAGGCTGTGGATCTGCTGCTTTGCAGTGTCATGAAAATTTCATGCTCACTTGGCAAGGAAGTTGGTGAGTCAGGCAAATGAGCTCTTATGCTATCTCCCTGACCTGGATACCAACATGCACAGTTTCAGATTACTGTTGTGGGTGTTCAGCTCAGAGAGAAAGAGAACTGAGTGTTTTTAGACCTTCAACGTCTGAGGAGACTGAGTTGGAGATGTGAAACCGTACCTTTAAAGATTTTTGAAAATTCCCCTGTGCCCCTAAATTAACCGGCCTTACAGATGAATTCTTGGGTTCTAAATGCAAAGACTCAAGTCACACACAGAGCATCCTTCTCAGAGCGTTTCGCTCTGGTGGGGGCTCACTCCTCCTGCTTCTGCCCATTTCTGCTTCAGGCAGCAGCCCTGTCCCACAGCTGCACGCTTCCTCTGCTCTGCAAAGTGTGGCTGGAGGTGGCAGACAAGTGGGGTGGAAAAAAAATGTCAACTTGTTGCTGAAGTTTTAAAGTATAAAATAAGCCAAGAGTGGGTAAAATGAGGGAGAAGAAGGAAGTAAAGAGCCAGTAGACTGAGCAGACATATCTAGCCCATTTATACCAAGTGAGAATCTGGACTTGTGTGTCGCTTACACTTCTGTTACACTAGGTTTGCTGTACTCACCTGCCTTGCTGCTGTCCTTGCCTCCGACCTGACACTCTGACGCTTTTCTAAAAGGCACCAGGACCAGCCCAGCCACCTCGCAGGTCTTCTCTGCTTGTCTGCTCAGCTCCTGCCAGCCCAGGGATGCTCCAGCCTGGCGCTGGAGGACTCGTACCGCCTCTCACCAGACGATGTCACGCTAATCCTGCAGATGCCCTGCAGCCCCGAGCTTATCTCCCAGCCACAGGCACTGCAGTGGAGGCTTTCGCCCTGCTGCATTAATGGTTTGTCGAGCTCTCCTTTATGTACCAGTCACGCAGCACAGAAGGTACCATTAAGGCTTTAAAATTTAATGAGCTCTAATAAAACCTCTCCTTGCGATATGCAACCTAAGCAAAGGCTATGCTGCAGGAAAGTCTTACTCATGGTAGTGTTTGTGTGTGCCTTCACATCTTTCCCTCCTCCTTGTGTTAACCGTATATACACAATCACTTAAATAGCATTTCTGCAGCTTAGTGTAGTGCACTTATTGCAGGTTAACTCCATGAAGGCAGGTAGGGTCTAATTGATACTTTGAGCCTAACTTGACACAGGAGTGTCTGCCCTACCTAGCTGTAGGTCGTGCTGGCATTTCTGACATGTTCCTGTGCACAAACCAGCCTAAATCTTGGCTTGGCTGGGGAGATCATGCCTAACGCTGCCTGATGACGTCCTGGCCTGTGTAAACAAATGGGAAATCCAGCATCTTTCCTGGCTTGATTAAAATTTCATCCTCTAAATTTACAGGGGCCATGTAAGTCTATAAATGGCTACATCCCATGAGCATTTCTAAGCACATCAGTAATCTGCACTGACAAGACATGCCACTGGTTGCAGCCCTCTCCCAGCTTGGAAACCCAGGCTGAGCCTGCATTTCCTATGGTTCCCACGTCCTGGGAAAGTGTGTGAGCATCCAACTGATACATCATCTGGAGCTTGGTCTCAAAGTCGTGCAGAAGCTGTACCATGTTATATAAATAATTAAACATTCACTGGAGCAGAAAGAAGAAGTGGAAGATGGACTCGGCAGCCCCATAGGTCAGGACACTCACGTGTGTGATGTGGGAAAGTCAGGTTATAGGTTACTGCTCCACTGAACAGCTAACTAGCAGCACAAACTGGACCTGCTCCAACAGCAGAGGCTGAGATCCCCCTTCTCAAAACCAGGCAGTCTGCTTGTTTGGGCATGTCCCTGAGACAGGGGAGAGAGGAAATCAAAAGCCATCAAAGAATCAAGGCAATCAAAAGCTTGTGAAGACTGCAAGCACCCTAACTGCTGATACAACAAGAGCTGAGAGGGGGGGGAACAACTGGAGCTACGTCACATGAAGCCTGAAATATGAACTGGGGCAGAAGGGTCCTCCCAGCTCCGTGTCTGTCTCCAGCCTTGGCCAAAGGCAGGTGCTAGTGGAAGGGCAAAACCATGGAATAAATCCTTAGTGATACCTCCCCAGGATACGCACCAGAAGGGCTGACTTTCCCAAATGGATGCAAACACATGATCACTGCTCCTGGGCTCCCCGTGGGGTATTCCAGTGCTCCAGGTGGGCACTCAGCTCGTCTGCAGACGTGCTGCTGTGCAGCACCCAGCACCGTGCGTGTCTGAAGCCCGCAGGCACTGCTGTGACTCTTACGTGAGCGCTGGCTTTGGGCTGCACCCACATAAGTGGCATCAGCCTCTATTGCTCTTCTTTAACGTCGTTGTTATGCAGAAGCCTCTGGGATGATTTTTTTTTTGGTAGTCTCAGGTTAGATTTGACCTACCTATTTTGCAAAAGAAAAGGGCAAAAAGAAAAGTGCCTCTTTTTTAAAAAGTCTCTGAATAGTTAACTTTCATGCACCATCAAAGGATCTCTTACTTCCCTGCTCTGTTGCACCACTTTTAAAGTGGAGGCAAGGTGTGGAAAGAGTCAGTGTCTTTTCTTAGTCCCTCTGGTATATTTGGACAGAAAGGCAGGCATCCAGGCCTTAACTGGGCTGAAAGAGAAAACTCCAGGCTAAGTTTAGGAGCTTCTATTTCAGACCTGAAAAATAGTAGGAGTTTCTGAATTTGTCCAGATCAGTAGTTGAGCTAATCAAAAATATTCCTCTGCAGACTTTTCCCAAAAGGTACCCTCAGATCACCCCAGCTATCAGTGAGACCAAACTGAAGTGAGTAGGGCTGCACAGATGGTAAAACTCAGTAATAAAAGAAAGACCACAGCCCCGATGGAGGCTCCTCATTAGGAAGGTTTTTAAGGACCTTCAAGCATGTTTGCTGTTCCTCTGACTTAAAGTCAAGCTCCGTGCTTAACACATTAAAAGTCAGAATAACTTAGCTTTGGAAGCCCTAGAGACTTCAGGGAGAAGTTGTTTGACCTTCTCGTGTCTCAGCCCATCCAGAAAATGAGAGTGAAAAATAAACAGTACCTCATTAAAAAAGAAATAGATAGTGTGACTGACCTGAGCTTGCTTTGGTAAATAAATTACGAAGCCATAAAACTGTTTGAGGAGCTGCTCTGTCCGTATGAAGCAACACCCACCTGAGACACTCTCTCTGCACATTATGCTGGGGGTGACACAGAGCAATCGCCGAGGAGCTCTTATCACTATCTACCTGTCAAGCACCCATACATTCTCCCCAGGCTCACGGAGAAAATATGAACCAGTGACAAGAGGTCCTGATAAACACCAAAAGGGAAAGATCTACCCATGAGCTTTCCCAGCTGTTCTCGCCACACAAGAGTGGCCCAAGCCCAAATTAATTCCCGTCTCCTTCTCCAAACCCAATGGGCTCATCTTGATTGTTTGCCTGTCCTGACCATCCAGATGCTGCTTTCACCGCTGCTTGCTGGGATGCCCCCCCATTTCCTTGGAAATAACATTTTGTGGGGCCTGGCAGGATCAAGGTACAAAATAGGCAGGGGCTGCTGGGAGAAGTGTCAGAGGGGTGATCTGGGATCTCGGAGATTGAAACAACCAGCCAAGCAAGCAGCTCTGATGCCGATACGAACTGGTTTAGATGCTGACGTGACAGAAACACTCTGAGAGAAGGTCAGTGCCTCAGTTTCTGCGCCAAATCTGAACACAGAGTGGAAAAGTCCCATAGCTGAAAAAGCAAAAAATGCCTCTGGAAATGTATTTGTAGGGACTCCCTTAAAAATATCTCTAATACTTAGCAATAACATCCTGGCTCTTAAGAAAGCGAGCAAAGCCCTTCCCTGGACTCCCACAAAGCCCAGGTTTCACCAGAGGTGTTTGCAGTGGATTTGCTACACCCCTCAGTTGTTGTGTCCCTATTCAGTTCCTCAGGATGTCACAAAAGAGACCTGCCTGACACTGGTGTCATTTTATAGAAGATAACAGGTGGCGATTTACAGGAATATAACAGGATTCAAATTTAGGAGACACACGTACATCACGTGGCCTGGTGAAGCATCATCTCCTACCACCACACTGCTTCAGCAGCAGACCAAATGCACAGGATCGAACCAAACACAGCAAACATCCAGCCCCCTTCCCGGTCCTGTAGGGATCACCTGTCCGAGACCTGAAACCCTCACGCTGCCCATTCCCTCAGCCCTCCATAGCCTGTCTTTGGGCACACAGCCTGCCATGGGCCGTGGAGGCCTCAGTACGGCCTAGATGTTGTAAATCTGCATTTACAGTGGTCCCGTGCTCTGTCCCATGAAGAGCTACGATGGCAATAGCCTGAAAAAACAGAAACCTTCCCAAAGGGGACCTTTGAAGAGAAGATGCAAACTTGATTTCAGTTGTTGCAGAATCAGGGCTTAGCTAACACACAACTGGCAAGGAAAGATGCAGGTTCTTGGTGTGGCTTTTCTACACTACCTTTAAATTCTTGTTTAATTAAAAAGAAGCAAGGAAAAACCCCCAAACCACAACAAGCACCACTTTTTATTGCTCCCCCCATGCTTAATGAAGTCGTGAGGAGCAGAGAACTGTAGAGACAAGACTCCCGAGCACGGCAGACCGGAGCTTATGGGCCGCATCCAGCCCGCTGCTGGCACTGCACACAGACAACTGCTGTAGCATACAGCCGCAAGAGATTTGGGTCACTTCTCCACGGCTGCAAGGTATTTGGTACAGTTAGCGGAGAAAAACAGCTGTGGCGCTTACATTAGGCACCCGAATGCCCTTGGGCTTGTACAGGAGGTGTGATTTTGTGGGTTTTGTCAGCTCTTCTCCCTCCTGCTTGGCTGCGTGAAAAGCTCCAATGCCACCAGACGCTGTAAGAAGAGGACAGAGTTTTGTCTTCATGTTAAAATAGCTAAGCAGTTACATTATGCCTCTGAATGAGGAGCTCTTGGAGAGCAGCAAAGTGGTAGTCTCTGCTAGGCAGGATCATTTGAGGGGGTTCACACTTACTATTTAATTTTACTATTTAGAGTTGCATAATGTGGTTCGTCTTGAGACAGAGATTTATTGAGAGAAGCGCAGTAAAAGCACAGCACTCCAGACAGAGAGGGCCAGTTTTATCAGCTCCCTTTCTGTAGTACAAATATTCTGTTACAGCGCAGAGAAAGGAGTTGGTTGCTCAGGATGAGCTACAGCACTTTGCTGGCCTCCTGTCTGGGCAGCTCCTCCCGGGCCAGACCCCACGGGCTCTTGCTCAGCAGGGTTTCTTGATGCTATCAGTGGCAACATACCTGCAAACACCTCGGAGATACAAACCTCCTTGGCTAAGCCACCCTGGGAGCCCTTGGAGTTACCCTAACACAGACTGTTTTCCAGCTAGCATATTTTGAGACATCTGGATGACTTTATGGGCGGATTTCCTCAGGCTTCTCCATGCTGAGCTGTGTTTACCTGATGGGACATCCCAGAGAGTAAGGGGCTATTCGGTGTAAGTGGGGGCTCAGGACTGGCCATGACTTCGAAACGTTGCATGCAGCTAAGCTCTGCACACTCCAGCAATGTAGTTAATGCAGTTAAAATCAATGGGCTGTGTTAATTTACCTCAGCTGAAGCCCTCAATGCCAGCATTTCACATGGCTTTTCAGTGCTGCCTTTAAACTCCATTAGTTCTAATGTCTAATTGCAAACAAACTGACTGATGGATCAGTTAAAGAAAAATCAACTGTAAAGGGTCAAGGATTTAACCTGTCCTATCTCTATTACTCCCACACAGATCTCTCAGACCAGCTATTTGCATTTGTTAAAATCTAATTTGAGTTGTTCATCACATAGAACTAGGCTAGGTAGGCTTTTTTTTTTTTTTTTAATGAGAGATGTAACTTCAGGGCACTATTAAATTCTAATTAAAAATCAGTCGAAAGCGCCCTTCTCTTAGTGTTTGCGCCTGCAGCAACACTTCCACTGTGGTATCAAAAGCTCAGTTCATTACTTCTTAATTAATTTTGCCTTGAGAAGCTCTAAGTTCTCAGAGGACCTGTAGGATTCTCAGAGAGCTGTCTACATAGCATTGGCTTGTACACAGCAACCACAGCCAAATGACATTCAGATCAGGAATTCTTGCCCATGTAATCCAATTTGGTACAATGGCAGCAGCCAGCCAGCCTTTGGGAAGCTGAAAGACCCTTGAAGCGCACAACACAGAGGATATCCTGCCTGGAGCTGCTGATCTGGTAGGGATTTTCCCACATCCCTATTCCCAGTGTGCATATTTTGCAGTTGAAAAGGTTGGTATATAGGTTTGGATTCTTTAATTTTATTATTATTATTATTTTTGGTGAAGAAGGTCATGATGAATTAACAAACCAAACTTGTTCCTGATCCCCAGGAAATCTTGTTTTCAGGTCCCTGAGTTGGCCAAGATTTCTTTTGCCTTGCCAGGCTCTGTGTAGCTCCTGAAGATGTGCACGTTCGTGTTCAAGATAAGAATCCTGCAACCGTGATCTCTCATTGCAAATGATTCATTTCCTCTCTTGGCCTGGTTGTGTGCACACGTGTGCGAGGGTGGTGAGCCAGTGACTGACCAGTGCCTGGAACAAAGAGAGGAAAAGAAGGGAAGGGGGTGGAGGAGAATAACCTGCCCAGTCCCCCAGGGATCATTTCTCACTGATCTAGGGCTTTTCACCTGGATAGTTTTTGTGACGGGCAGAGCATGAAGGGGCCTGAGGTGGCTTGAACATCCCAGCTCTCCCCAGACTCCATAAGACAGATTTGACAAGGGAGCATGAACTTGCAAATGTCCTTCCGAGCCGGGCTGAGGCTGCACCTGTAACTGCTCTCCAAGCCAGGAGAGACTTGAATGGTGCAAACTTTTTTCAGAAGCCTTTGTATCAAGCCTGGCTTGCAGAAGCAGACCCTGTAACTATCAAAGGCAATAGTTCAAATCTACCTTCATGTGTATCCAAGTCTTCTTGCTGCAAGGCATGGAGTTACATGGGTGTGACTGAGGGAGCCACGGAGGGAAAAAAGTAGAAATGGGGAATGGGGAAGACTTAAAATGAGGTTTTGAGGCAGTGTCAGCTTTCTGATTTCCTCTTGGAGAAAGCTTAAAGACAAAATGGAAAAAAATAAAAATAGAAGGAGAAGAAACCTTGGTGAGTGGAGAGGAGCAAGGCATTTTGGACTCTGGAGAGAGATGGTATGTCCATCCACTCCAGGATCCCCCTCTTTTCCCCAGGGCATCCTGTCCTGTTCTTCAGCAACACTTCAAATAAAACTTGGCTCTCCTTTTTTGATCCTGATTTGGGGGCATAACACTGGCTGCACATTTTACTCCTCTGCTGGGTATGGTGAGGGTGCTGAGCAAGAAAGCAGACTGGCCATATTAAGGGGGACCAGGTATGAATTACCCACTCTGATGTCTCTTGTCAGAGCTGGTCCACACAGGAGCCAGCAGAAGCAGATGACAGGTCTGAGCTCCTGAGACACATGCCAGCACCTTCTTTGTTCCCAGAGGCTCACGTAAGCACAGGCTGTAGTGATGGATGGATACAGTCACACTCATATCTTGCAGAGGCTGGGAGAGGTTTAAAATCTACCCCAGGTTTGGTCCATATGCTCTAAAGCTTGGTGCTCTGGTATTTCATACAGCATCAACAGCCAGCAGCTACCAGTCGAGATAAGCATCCACAGGAGCCAAGAGAGCTGCAGCCCAGCCTGGATCAGGGAGCGAAGGTCCTTTTTCTTGCTGTCCTGTCACTCCCTCAACCTTATAGATGCTGCAGTTGTAGACATGCTAGGGAATTTGTACCCTTTGAGTATGGCCAGTGCCACGTTGTGCCAACCCAGTCATGTTAGTCCTAGGGAGAACAAGTTGAAGGACGCTTCAGTTTCCATTTTGAGGTTGCCTCAGTTTTGCCAACTTTTTTGTTACTGAAAAGCAGTGGACCTGACCCTAATGTGCTCCAGAGATGCTTCCTTTCAAATGTCAAGGACCTCAAGGGCTGTGGAGCTTGGATGGAAGAAGACAGTGGGGAGGGAGGGTTGGGTTCTTCCATGAGATGTAGAAACTAATCTGGCTTGGCTTTCCATGGAGGAAAGAACACAGCACAAGACTGTGCCAAGGCCATAGTGGCACAGAGATGGCATTTTTTGGGGAAGCCGAAGGTCCTTGCCTGCTCAGTGAGGCAGGATGGGGCCGTTTCTCCTGGTGCGCCCTGGGATCTCACATCTGCCAGCAGCAGGACTACAAGGGGGTGCATGGAAAGTGTAGGGGCAGAGTGAGAAAAGCCCAGGGGCCGTGTAGCAAATGAATGTGAGCAGGCCCTGTAGGAGGGGAATCTGCCTTACACTTTTTATGCATAAATAGGCCGACTTACTGTGTTGTGCCTTCCCAGGCTGACTGTTTCCCCCCTGAACCTGCTCATGAAAGGAAAAATGTTGTCTGCTCAGGGAGCCTTGGAAGTTATTTGCCAGAATTTTGGGTGGGGAGGTGAGCAAGGCTGCAGGCTAATTTTAGCAGGAATCCCCTATACAGATGAACCTACCCCTTTTTCTCTTCCTGTCGAGAACACCTGGCTGCAGGGCTCTAGCTGCAGACAGTGCTAGACCTCCTGGCAGGGAAAGCAAGTCACTTGTGAAAGACTTCCTAAGGGAAATGCTTACATCCAGTGAGTTTTAACACACTGGAAAATGTACAAAAAGGAAAAATTCTTGTGTTAAACAGAGGATGGCCTGGATAAGAGAAGCATTCCCATCAGGCCCTGAGAGTCTCCCTACTCACTCACACCGCCTTGCGTGGAGCGAGGGCTTGTTGGCATCCTCCCAGCCTGTAAATCCTCACCTGCTTCTGGGCAGAAACCCATCGATGAGCCTGAGCCCAGGGGTCCTTCTCCATCGCCTCCCGCTCCCCTTCCCTCCTCCCTTCCTCTCGCCCCTCCTGCCACCCCTCCTGGCAGCTGGCATCAGGCAGAGCGTGGCCCTTGGAGTACGTGCCTCTGACCACCCTGCCTCCAAGCCGTTTCAAAGCCGAGCACTTCTACGCACCGGGATTGCCAGGAGTGAGTTTCCAAGGAATTCGTTTGTCGTTACTTGCAAAATAAATGGAGGCTGATAAGCATCTGCATTCTGTTTCCATAAAAACCTATAGATGCTGTATCTGGTGTCTAAATAGTTTCTCACAAGAACGCACAAGTCACTCATTCTTCTCCATAAAAGCCGGAAAGGACTGCCTGGATCAGCTGCGGTGGTTAATGTTTGGGAGGGAGCCCTTTGCGCTCCCATTATCAGCAGTCACCATGAAGTGTTGGACAGGGAGGGCTCAGCGGCACAGCAGGAAAAGGGTTTCATATCTGGAAATAATCTTGCAGAAGTCTCTCCTAAGGCTGAAATTCTTGGCAAGAGCCTTTCGTTTGAATCCCCTGGGACAGCAAGGCGATGGACTCTCGTCCTTTGGTAGAACCTGGCAGGTTTTACATAGTTTTGAAAAGCAATTTTTTAAATATATTTTTTTACTTCCAAATTACGAGAACCGTATAAATGCAAAACCATACAAAAAGCTAGCATTTTTATATGGTAAACATAAAGCAATATATACCACAAGAGACATTTTGGACAGGTCTTGCTCACATCGATGCTCAGTCACTGCTGAAGCCAGTGTGATTTAGTTAGCCATTGAAATACTTTTTCAAACCAAGCCTGTGCTGATTTTCGTGTGTTAATACATCTGTCCTCACAAAATCTCTATGAAGCAAGACTCTGTTTCAAGGGTTGGTGAACACGGACAGTGTAACTGATGGCCTTGTTTCCTGAAGAGCCTGGAGTAAATCACAACAGTTTGAGAACCCCCCCCTTGCAAGTTTGTCCAAACTCCTGGAGAAGTCTGATGGCTAGCACCCTCATCTCCGGACCTGGCCTTCACAGGGCAAAGCAGCCATCAGCTAGAGCTTGTTAGGTCCAGTTGTCTTTTAATTTTCTATTATTACCTATATTTTTTTTCCATTATAAAAAGGTCAGGCACTGGGGAGGGGAGGGTTGGGAAGACTTTTGTGCTTCAAATAGGGCTTCACAAAAGGCTAAAAAAAAATCCCACAGAACACCCAAGATAACATTGTCATCCGTAATATTAGTAACGTGCCCCAGATGGAAAGCATTCTTGTTGTGAAACCCTCTGGTTGCTGTTTTGTTTGCTCCTTATTAAGAGTTAATAAACAAAACTGTTTGGGTTAATTTTGTCATGTGTACTGTGAGTTGCTAAGTAACATGGCTCCACTCTGCCTGAAGTCTGTGTAGTGAGACAACTGAGAGAGGCATTAAAGTGCTATAAAATAAATGGGATGGATCACGTTAGAGTGTACCAGCCCCTGCCTTGGCATGTGGAGGGTGGATTTTTTTTTCTTTCTTTCTTTGAGGTGGAGAAAAGCCAAAGACACAGAGTCCATCTGGTGTACGAAGGGCAGAGAAGAGGTCGTGCTCTTGGCAGGTGTGAAGTTGGGCAGCTCTCCGTGGGAGGTGATGCCCACAGGTCTCTGCCTATGGCTGAGGTCGGTGCCAGGCTGGGGGCAACGTGCAGCAGGAGGGCAGACACCAAAGGTCAAGGAGGACGGTGGGGAAATTGAGATCTCTGATCAGGCCAAGGGCTCAATATCTCTGGAAGGTCCTATGTCATGGATCACTGCAGCAGAGAAGGCAAACAACATGCTGTGCATGTGTTGTGCTACGGGACTGCAGCCCTACCAGATTTCCCTGCTGCCTTCCAAATAAAAGATGCAATAGGATGGCTTTTAGCTACCAGTACAATTTCAAGTGCAGGGTTGGGAGCAGGGAAAAGCTGTATTAAATAGTGACAACACAAGATGCTCAGAGCAGAAACCTCTCTGTCTTTGAGGGACAGGGGAAAGGCAGCGATTTTATCACAGCTTTCAGACAAATGGACTCCTCTTCAAAATGGTGACTACAACTGTCATACAAATGTAAATTGAGAATTGTTTTCTGCAGACAAGTACAAAAAGAGGTACTGTGTGTAAGGTCTAATTTCATACTGAAAGCAACTAGCACAGAATGAGACACTTTTAATAGCCATAGAGATGGAGCATGTTGCTGGGCTGGAAATTACTGGGGAACACTCTGAAAGCTTTTATCAGATCTGTTTTGTTTAGTTTGCAAGCATTGTTCAGCTTTTGGAGAAAACCTAATTTGGGTATGAGGCTTTCAGTCTTTCAAAAGGGTGTTAGCAGCCGTGGAGTCTGTCTGCCTCAGTCTCCTCCTGGGACACGTTGATCTCAAGAAAGAGGCGCTTGTATTTAGGCCTAAGATGCTAAAGAAAGGATCACAAACATGTTGCTTAGGACCATTTTTGTTACAGGACTAGAGGTGCAAATAATAATAAGGCAAATCATTTTAGAAAATTCTTCCATTGGTCCATTTGTGTGGTGAGCCACAACTTTCACGGTATGTCAGATTTGGGAATCATTATTTTGGTGTGAAGACTAGTAGTTTCAGGATACAGTTTTTCAAATGTGAAACTTTCTCCTGAATTCATTGACTTTAAATAGTAGCAATTATGCTGCAAATCAAGCAGAGTTTAGTGGAGAGGAGAGAGAAATGAAATCCCTGAACGCTGATCAGTCAATGGCAGATGCTGGGGGAATGCGAACAGTGCAAGCTTCAAACTTTCAGAGCTTTCCAGATTTCTAAGAGCTAAGCTACTACTCGTCAATATGAAAAAAGAAAAAAAAAAGAAAAAAAAAATCCACTTCCAAACTGTCTGGTCTTTGCTGAAGTGTAGGCGGTAACTGCTGGGTTTAGCAATCGGATGATCTCTTCCAGGACATAGCTAAAGCTATTTCCTTCCAGCAGCCAGCCAGACATCCTCCAAGTGCCTGCAGACAAGCAAAGAGAGAGCTCCCAGCACCGTCTGGGGTCACGGTTAAAATCACCAGGCTGGCAATTCCCAAGATCCTACCAAGAATGCTTTAAGGGTGGATGGAGCTCATTTACAGCTTCTTCAATCAAAGGAGGGTAGGGTGCATTTCATAGGGCTTACGTGTGGAACGCGTATAGATCATGCACATGCAGCCTATTTTATTTTGCCTGCAGTGCCTGACATAGTACTGTCTGACAATGAATCATGCCGATTCAAGCAGCTCACAATGTGCCGCAGATTTAAACATGTAAGTGCCATTTCCTATTGTCCCCAGTCCAAGTGGTTGGTGGAACATCATGTTAAAATAATAGGGCTGCTATTAATAAAGCCGGCAGAGTCTGTATTTAGCCCTGCTACATGACAAAACACATCAGTGAGGCTGAAGTTCTCATCTGCTGATACAGTGTTCAACAAAAAGCTAAACCCAGCCGTGCCAGAGCTGCTAACGTGCTTCCCAGACTCACTGGAGGCCCTGTAGAAACACGGGGACAAATAAGACAAGACAGAACAATGCAACTTAATGCAAACCAGGAACTGACTCCGCTTCTTACGAACGCTGTTGTGTGCATCGCTGCTGATGGAAAGCAGTCCAACCCACTGGCACCGTGTCAGCTGGTCACCTTATTTGTATGGAGTTTGCTACGCCAAATGGACGCCTGCTCTGCAGAGACCTTCCCCAAACCTCAGGAGAAGGGGACATGGGGGACACCTATTTTGAATAGGACTTTTTGAATAGGTTGAGACAGCGGGGTGTCAGGGCATGGACAACAGACCCGCCATTTCCCAAAGGGAGTAGGAAGTGTGAGTGACAAAATGCAGGGCAGATGAAGGATTATTTGAACCTTGTTAGTCAACTGAAGGTGCCAGGTGGATTATAGATACTTCGAATTGCACATTGTATGAGTATTTTAAAATTAATTGTATTCTGACCTGGGAGGGATGTTTGGTGCCATGGTTTGTATCTGCAAGACTGAACTTCCCCAGAGAAATTGTAGATACTGATAAACACTTGCTGGACCAGAGCAGGAACCAGAGAAAAGCCGTGTTAGAACCTGAGGACCGGATTCACTTTCCCTGGCTGTGAGGACTTAACTGAAGTACCTAATCACCATGGCTTCCTCCCAGGAGAGCTATAGGGAGTCACCTAATCCCCATTAGATTTGTGCTTTGGGGAGGCGTTTCTCCTTCTGGGCTGACTTTTGGTGCTTGGCATTGGGTGGGATGAATCCAATGAGCAGCATGTGAACCCACACCGGGAAGATTCCTCTTCTCCTCTGGGGAATACAGTCTCTTACCTGGCGTTTGTCTTCAGCTGCTTTTGTGCCTACCTTTATTTTCGTTGCATCCTAGCCCTGTTTTTTGGTGAAATTCCTCAACAGCCAACCTCCCTCCCAAAATGCCAACTCTAACACCAAACCTTTGAGACTCTAAAATTTCATAATTATTTTTTCCCTCCCCACCCATCATGGAGAAAGCCAGCAGCTACCATATTCCTCTGATAATTTGTTTCCTAAGAAAGATCAGTAACCTGCTAGCATTGGTGGTCTAACTGTCCACTCTGCCCTCATCTTGGCTTCCCACTCAGGTGTTCCCACCCCTGCGGTACAGATAGGTCAAGTACGCAAAATTCCATTTAAATTAGGGCTTGAACAATACTGTAAGTGACATGTAGGCCTCCCAAGGGTCCTTCTGAACCCAACTGAATTTCAATTCATTGAGAGAGAAGTTTCTGAGAAAACCAGAGAGAACTGAATGGTACTATGCTGTGCTACATGGCGCTTGGGTTGATATGGCAACAAAGGTTCTAAAAATGATGAAACGCAAATGATATTCCCAGATATAAAAATAGCTGTGTCAAGTTGTTATGGAAACTGTCAAGTAAACTGGGTTAAGAAAGGCTACTTTTTTCTGCTCTCTCTTGCCCGGGCTTCCTGAATCAGTTTGTAGCAGAAGAGTACAAGAGGGAGGATCTACGAAAAACAGGCGATGTGTTGGTCAGAGCCCCTAACCATGAGGTGGTATGGCACTACAGCCTCCATCCTCTTGAGAAGCTGGGACTTCAGAAGAAGTGCCATACCTGCTCCATTGCCTACGATGTACCAGCGGAAGTAGAAACACGGTTTCACAAGAATCCCCTTCTTGAGACACAGGGCATGGTGCTCTGTGGAGACACTCTCATGATTTGAGGCAGGTGGGTAGATTGGAACACGTTGCCCAGGGAAGTGGTGGTGTCACCATCCCTGTGGTTGTTCAAGGAAAGGTTGGATGTGGTGCTTAGGGACATGGTTTAGTGGGTGATATTGGTGACAGGGTGATGGTTGGACCAGATGATCTTGGAGGTCTCTTTCAACCTTAATGATTCTGTGCTTCTATGATTTTATTTTTCTGAAGGCCCAGAGCCAGCACTGGGTGGGTGAATGCCAAGGGGAGTTGCAATCACAGCTGTGCATACAGTAAAGTGCTCTTGGGGCAGACAGGTGGAAGAAACTTCCATCATGACTAGAAGTGTAGTTTAGTGGGCTTTGAAACCAATGTGCCAGCTGTGAATCGGAGAGGGCAATAGGTATCCTTTGATGGGAATATGAAAAAGGTGGAAATCAAAGCAAAAATGTTGAATTGCACCTTGGGCACCAACCTTTTGTCTTAAAGATATTCCAAGAACCGATAGACCCAAAACATTCAAAACTTCCCTGAAGGAGCCTTCTATTCTTCAGCAGAGATTGCTTTGCCATCCTGTTTTCAACCCCAGTCCCTTTTGTGAGGTGCACAAAGGCACCGCTTAAATTAACCTCTCCTTGCGAGATGCCCACTGTGTTGCATTGTCAGATGGTGGTTATGGGATAATGCTCTCGTTCTTGATTCATTTCAGGTCCTTAGGAATTTTCCAGCAATGAAATGCAACTTGATCACTTTGAAAGACATCAGGCAGGTAAATTAACCACTCACCCTATTAACGCTGCCCTGTTATTGTCACTTCATCTGTTCAAGAACATAATTCAGGCGATATAATTGTTTATGGTATGCACAGCCTTCTTATCTTTGTTTCCACCAATAGTTATCTGGCACCTATCCCTCTCAACATGATCAAGATTAGAGTCAGAGGCAATGAGGCTGTTGAAAGGTTTTCCTTTCATATTTCCAAAGACATGATAGCAAAGAGAATTTTAAACAGGTATTACTGTGCTGATGTATGGTGGGTATTCTACCCCTATAAAAAGCTCTCTGTCATATATATGATTCACCTTTCTAGGGCTTAGCAGTCAGCATGCAGAGCTGTGCCACAAGGGGTTAGGGGAATGTGCTTTGTTCTTGTGTATAAATAGATAACTTTTAATAACGAGCATTCAAAAGTATGCAGAACGGAACAGGATGTTAAGACACAGCGATCCTTTTCTTCTGGAGCTGTGCAAAAAAAAAATAAAATAAAATTCACACATATGGAAGAAAGAAAGTAAAATGCAGCAAGTTGGCTTGGTGCCAGCGTCACAAAAAATGACAAAAAAAAAGAAAAAAAAAAAGGATGGGGAAAGTTCCCCCTTCTCTCTGGGACTTAATTTCTGCTTTTATCCCTTCAGTGAAGAAAAATTGCCATTTGCTTTGCAAAAGAATAATATGCATACGCAGTGGGGAAAGGCTGCAACCCAGGGGTTAAATGGTAAAAACTGGGCCCTGCAAATCATTTTTAAAACCTGAATAAGCTGCACTGTGCTCATGCTGGGATGCAGCTCCTGTGGAGAAAGAGCTGACCCCGCACCATGCCGGGAAGATAGTGCGGTGGGGTGGGTCGGAAGGGAGAGGTCTCCTCCCGCTTCTTGGTGCTTGCTGGTGCAGTGAGATATTGTTAATGTCACGCTCCACCACCATGTGGCAGGCAGGGGAAACCACAGCTGGTGGCAAGGAGGACACTCGTGTGGTCCAGATGAGGGGTGCAGGCATGGTGGTCAGTCCCTCTGCATGCCAGGTCTCCGTCTGTCCTGGCCAATTGTAAAGTCCTCGGATGATGAACTGTTTCCCTCTGTGGGCCTGGGCATGGGCACAATTGGGGATGTTTCTGGTGGTGATCTCTGAGCCCTGTACTGTATAAATCATGGATAAGTAATAAAGAGAAAAGTGATAAGGAAGAGGATCAGAGGCTGCGGAGATGGGCAGCAGTAAAAAGACCTGAGATGGATTAGTAATGCAAATATTTCTGCTGAGTGGCAAATGCTTCAGAAGGAAGGAGGAGAAGATAAAACAGAAAATGAATCGAGCACACAACTGGGAGAAGGAAAAGCTCCCGGTGAATGGCTCCCAGCCAAGAAAATGTGCAGGCAAAGAAGGGAAGAGTGATGTGCAGTCACAAGGGCAGCAGTGCAAGGTGTTTCATGGTGGCTTTTATATGACAGAATTAGGGACCTGAAGACACCCACAGAAGAAACACCATTCTTTCCATTAGCTGGAAAATGCAATGTCTGTCCTGCTCAGGTGGCTACAGCCCTGGCAGGGTGCAGGGGAGTTATCTCTTCTCTCTGCACCATGCCTGGAGGGTTTCTGGTCACCCCAGTAAGGATTTAAGAGGCTGGTGGCTGTCCCCTGTGTCCTGGGAGCAGGGGTTACTTTGCCCCTCTGCTGGCTCGTGGCACAGGAGCAGAGCTGCAGCAAAGGGACCACATTAAATAGCATGCCACCCCATGGTGGTCCAGACTGAAAAGTGCTCTCAGGGGCAAGTCGTGCTCATTATTGGAAGTACTTGCAGGGTTGTGTCCTGTGTTGGACACCGAGTCTCTGTATGCCAAGGTTACAAGTTTCTGTTTTGAAAGAGTCCCACAGTCTGAGATTTATGCCTGACAGTAAAAATGGGGAAGGCTGTTAGAATTTGTAACACATCTCTGAATGGAGACAACTAAGTGCAAAGCAGAAGCAGAACTACTGACTTGAAGAAAACATTCACGTTCCCTGTCTCTTTTTTCAAATCATTTTAGGCAAGACTTCAGTGGAAGGGGGACTCAGTGACAAGTCCTCAGAAGTTATTTAGCTCTTAAGCAGCTCCTGGGGAAAAGAAAGAGACAAAACACCCCCTGCATCTCGGGGCCCCGTGCAGTGATTTTCCAGTCCTCTCCAATTGCTTCACATCGCGTGGGCTGAGCAGTGATTGGGAGCTCTTACATTTTAATGCCAAGTTTCAGAAA
The DNA here is from genome assembly GCF_964034855.1 of Anser brachyrhynchus. Classification (NCBI taxonomy): domain Eukaryota; kingdom Metazoa; phylum Chordata; class Aves; order Anseriformes; family Anatidae; genus Anser; species Anser brachyrhynchus. The sequence continues at coordinate 57,642,066 of NC_137699.1, forward strand.
GATCTTTCTCAACGTCTACTCCACCTTTGTTTCCTCTTTTCTTTGTGGTTTGGGTCCACCCAGACTCAGAAGCCAAAGAAAAGTGGATGGGCTGATTCACTAGACTTTGCACTTGAACGGCTTCAGACATTTTTCATTCATTCCAATCCTCCGTGGCGGCATTTGTAACATTTTTGCTATTTTTTTTTTCCACAGCCTTACATGTATATACATCGCACCAGATTTCCACTATCAGATAGGGTAATAATCAACATTAAAGAAGGAGTGTGCTTGTTCACGTCTTCCAGGTGATGTAAGACAGAAATGTAGCCCTCAGCTCAGCTCTCTGCAGCTCTGCAGCTGCTCAGACCGCCCGTGGCAACATCTCTCCTGTTCCCCGAGCCCTGTCCATTTCTTAATTTCATGTTCTTCCTGGTACTATTGTTTCTCCTTGAGATCAGGAAGCACGTCCCAGTTTCCTGTTGCTTTTATTCCCACTCAGCCCGTCTCAGTTTAGCTTTTTATTTCTGAACTGAAGCCGTTATCGGGTATGTTCTCAAGCATACTTTGTGGTCTTCACTGGGAATGTGGTCTGCTCTCCCAAAAGCCTTGGGAAAGTTGGCTCTAGAGAGCAGACCCACAATGACTGGTGTTTTCTTGCCTGGTGGGAGTTAAAAATTCCTTATAAAATCCTCCTGGGAGATACAATACCTTTCAGGACTCTCCTCCCCTTTTTTCTTTTTCCCAACAGTGGAAATGCTTTACATACTTTGCAGATGTGTAAGGCTGTTACGTAAAACATCACATGAAGGCAAGGGCTCTTGCAAATAATAAAATTGCAGGCTAGTTGAAACCGGCCCCCTTATTTCATTTTCCTTAACGAAATGTAAATCTACACCCACACAAACTATGCTTGCTTGGAGCAAAACAGTATTCCACATTCTGCAGCAGGGAGGGAGCCAGCCTCCTTGAGGGGCAGCTACCTGGCCACGCTCCTTCTCCACTGAGCTCGTGCTTCATTTCCACATGAGATTTGATCAGCCTGGGCATTGGCACGGGTGCTGGCAGAGGCACTGAGGTGAGGAAGTGGCTTGCCCATCCATAACTCATAGGGCAGTCTTCCTCGAGCATCTGCCCACCCCCGTGGGCTTTGCAGACGTGGGCTGGAAAGCACTCAGCCTGTTTTCCTGCAGGCACTCTTTCACGTGTCCAGGCAAACTTCCCACTGGGTGCACTAGTGCTGGTGTGGGCAAGAGCGCAAGGAATAAGAGAGGGGCTCTGTCCAGCTGATGTTCAGCCTGGACCTTCCCCATTTCAGCAGCCTGAACCTTGTGCCCTCTTCCCTCCCATTTCTCACCAGAGTTGTCCCACTGTCACACCAGATTGCTTTTCCTCTGCCCCTGGCTCAGCTCTAAATATGGAATAATGGTAACAACCTTACCTACCGACCACCCAACATCCAAAAAAAAAAAAAAAAAAGTAGAAGTACCTCAGTGGGCAACTCCAAATGACTACCAAAGAGGTAAATAAGTCACAGGGCAACCTGCAGTATGCATTTTTCCGAATGATATCCTAAGAAATATGTCTAGCTTCAATCAAATTAATTGTCTATTATTCAATTAAAAATAAGGAAGTAGTGAATCTAAACCTTATTTAATTTATTTCTGTCATCAAACTATGTAATCTGCAGTATAATGAACCTGATGGGTTGTCTTCACATGAATAAAGAATTTTTCCTCAGGCCACCTACTCCAGTCATCACTGGGGGATGGGGAAATCTCAGATCCATTAACAAAGGAGAAGTCCAAAGGTGCTGTTCTGCAGATGGGACAGGACAATTCCCCATTGCTATTAAAGTGCCTTAACTGGAAAGGGCACATTTCGGGTTGCAGAGGGATGAAATACTCCATTTCCCAAGACTCCCTGTTCTTACATATCTTTTTCAAAAATCTGTTTTGCCCCCTGTTCCCAGAGGTGACTTATTGCATATGCAGTCGTTTCATAATTCACTGCTAAGGATCTGCACTGTGGACAAAGACGCACGCTAGTGGAGAAGCCCTTCCACTGAACACCGATGCTCCTGGGCTCCAGGTCCCTGCTCCCACCTCTGGACATCAGCTCAAGCCCAGACTCAGTTTCCCTGAAATCATACTGCTTGAGGCCGTCTCAGAGAGCCTCATCCACCCTGTTTTGCGCCATGTTATCACCAGCCAGGTCTCTACCGCCATAAGAGTTAACTAATGTAATACATACTGCTTCTCCACACTACCTGCACCTAAACACAGTGTTTCCAGTTCAATCCGAGAAGCTTATGTTCAACAAACAGTCCATTAAATTGGACATGGAAAGGTACAGCCAGGAAGGATAAGAAAAGGCTGTGTGGAGAAGTTACACCAGGGAGCTCCAGGTGGTTCAGACGCTGGTGGTGGCTGCAGTATTTCTGCACCAGTGCAGTGCAGTAACAGGTGGCCAAGGGGCACCAGACCAAAAGTCTCTCCATTTTGATCTCCCTTCCAAGCCTAACCTCCACTTCTCACGTGCTCACATGAACATGCACATGCACATTTCATTACACACACGGTTTCCCTGCCATTGCCCCCTGCCTGTAATGTGGGCCATCCTGTGGGACAGATTCCAGTCTGTGGAGGCCAAAGAAGTGATCCGAAGACCTTAAGGATGCTAAAGTGAAGCCGCAGCACTGACAGAGTCCCTGGCATGACAGCCACAGCCTTTGCAGGGATCCGTGCTCTCTTCTCCCTTCCTTGGCCTTATATAATGTTACTGCTCAGCTGCAGCTAATGTGACACCGGGTCCTTTGTGTGACTGTACGGCTTTTGCGCATCAGCCAAAATGCAATGCTAAACCAATCAGGATAATAAGCGGCCGACTGTTTGCATGGTTTCTGGAAGGGGACTTGTATAATATTTCCTAAGTTGTATCCTGCACCGACTATGCCTGGTGTCAGCAGCGAGAACCAGCATTATCCGTGGGATATTTTGGCAAGGGGAAGCAGGATCTGGGGTGATTCAGAGACTCCCTCTTCCTAGGCAAGGCGTTCTGGTGGGACTCGAAAGCTCCAGTCCTCGGCAGGAGCCTCCTCCGCCACAGCGGCTCCCAGAAGGGTGGATCCTTGCCCTGCTTCCCCCTGCACCTTCAGGACAATCTCGGCCTGACGCAGCAAGAGCCGTAGGAGGAACCGGCTTTTCTTGTCCCTGACCCAAAAATAAAACAGAAATAAGGCAGAACAAAAAAAAAAAAAAAAAAAAAAAAAAAAAGGTGTGAAGGGGTTGCTCGTGAGGCCAAGTTCTGAGCCTGAGAAGTGAGGTCAGAGCAAGCAGTCAGAAATTCACGGAGCAGATGATAAATTGGCCGATGCTCCTTTAAATCAACGTCCAGTTCCCAGCCAGCTCTCCGGCATCCAAAGCGCTGTGCAAATAAAGATAACGTGACACGGCATCCTGTTAGGAAACTCGCTAATTGGTCGAGGAGCAGTTGGGATGAAACTCTGCGAGAGGGTTTTTGGGCTGGGAAGGCCATCAGTGGAGGCGGCCCGTGCTGTGGATATGGGACCATGGCTCCCCTTGCTGATGGTGCAGGATTTGGCTGCTGTTAGGGTGGGCTCCTGGACCTGCACGGGTATTTGTTGCATGGCCAAGGGGAGGCACAGATGCACCACTGGGGTCTGTGGCAACTGCAGGAGGTAAAGGGGCACCTCTGGGTGCAGAACAGCCCCCTTTTCAGAGACTGTCAGTGTCCAAGGATGAAAGTTTTAAGTCGCATATCCAATAAACTGGTCCCCAGCTATGGTACCTGACTGCACTGCCAGCCCCGTGCCAAGCCTAACCCCTGACTCCAGCACCCCAAGCAGCAAGTTGAGTAAGATTTCAGCTGTGCAATGCCAGATCATTGCTGCTTGTTTCCAGCTTGGTGTGACTGTGACTTCCTGTCCTAGCAATCACCTGACTACTGCAATTTTGGTCTAAAGCATGTGACCCTGGTTATCTTCTCTGAATTAAGCCACGTATTGCAAAATTTAACATTTTTTGGTATAGTCTAGAAAACCATGTTCTTGACTGGGTATGACTTGGCACCTTTCTGGATAGAAACTTGTCTCCTAGCTGCCCAGTGGGAAATGCACATTACCAGTAAGCCAGCATGATGTATCTAATTCTGATCCCTAAGTACAGCATATTAAATTGCTATTTTTACATCCCAAATTATATTTCATTATGCAGTCAGTTACAATTTTGACAGTAGCAGTGTGCAGAATACATTTCATATGCTAACTAAAACAGACTTTTTTGCTAATTTGCTGAAAAAATATTATGGTATATCCAGGACATAATGTTTCTGGAGTGAAAGGAACTGCAGTATCAGGGATGTAGTCTGTGATCTTTCCTTTGGGTGCCGATTGTAATCGTACGCTCCTTTCAAGATGAAGTGACAGACACTTCACTCAGTATTAGAATCATAGAATCAGTATTAGGATCCCAGAATCATTAGGGTTGGAAAAGACCTCCAAAATCATCTGGTCCAACCATCCCCCTACTACCAATGTCCCCCACTAAACCATGTCCCTAAGCACCACTTCCAGCCTCTCCTTGAACACCCCCAGGGACAGTGACTCCACCACCTCCCTGGGCAACCTGTACCAAAACCTGACTGCTCTTTCTAAGAAGAAATGTCTCCTAATTTCCAGCCTGAATTACTGAATTACTAAAGAACCTCTCCATTTTATGAAATTTTAAGAATTTATACACAACTCAGTAAAAGTATTTGTTTATCTACCTTTCAATGGAAAATCAATTTGCTAATTTAATGGTTATTGTTATAGAGGATGAAGCTTTTCTATATGGCTTTTAAAATTCCGAAGTTTTTTTTTTCAAGAAAGAGAAGAAAAGGTGAACCTAGCTTTATAGATTACTCTAAACCATACTGAAAACCTTTCAGGCTGCTGAGGTGCAGATGGGGCTTAGGACAGGGCCAGAGAAGAGACGATTTCTCCTAATACACATCACCAAATATGAAACATGTCATTAGCATTATTTCCTGGGGCCAGTCTCATGGCCTGTCACCACACCACTTGGTTTGGGCAGCTGTAGGACTAGCTGTGGCAGCCGGCAGGTGACTTGCCATTGCCACCTACTTTATTCTGCTGCTTTCTGTGCACCAACCAGCTCAGCTGGAAGGGGGCACAGCCTGCATCCAGACCCAGCACAAGATGCTTCCGACCGGCCTCAGGGGCAAAACCATCAGCCAGGTTGGGCTTCTGGTGCCTCCCAGACTGAAGGAAGCCAGGCAGGAGCTCGTGCCTGCTTTGGGTCTCCATCAAGCAGCTCATTCCTCGTTCCCTCCTAGCTCCCTCCTGCTGTTTCTTAAGCAGCATTCACTCACCGATCAGTACAGCAGAGTAGATAGAACAGAGATTGCTCTGTTTAAAAACTGTTCGTGTGCTTTTATATGCCTAACAGGGATGGTGTGCAGCATGCAGGGGATATCAGGAATAAAACAATGCTCAGAGGACACCAAAGCCCCAGGTCCCATCTGTCCAAGCTCTACAGAGGAGCCCGGAGGCTCCTGCTCCCCGGGCACCAGCACAGCACTGATCGCCAGCACTGCATTCATTTTGGCTCATGTCAGGCCAGCAAGACACGATAAGAGATAATTAGTGATTAAATTGCAACCTTTTATCTTGCTTACTTCCTTGTAGGCTACCTACGTTGTCAACGAGCGTTCAGGACAAGCTGAACAAATATATTTGCTTTCATCCACAACAAAACTCCGGGAGAAGTAGCTTCCCAGTCCTGCGGCGACTTCAGCTCAGCAGCCCCTGGGACGCTCCCTGTGAGAAGTTCTGCAGGAAATGGATGCACACCCGGATTATCTCCTCGATCCGAGCTGCACAGCAGCAGAGGGCAGCAGCTCAACGTGATGCTTCCTACACCGCAGGCGACTTCTTTTCGTCTCACGGCAGCTTTTCCTACTGCTTTTTGCAGCCTCCAGGGAGGTGTGCATGCCATTAACGTCAGTCACGCCGTTTTAAATGAATCCGAATGTCCTCTGCAGGGAAGGAGGAGTACCTTGCCTGTACCCCAGCCTTCTGAGAGGCACCCATGGGTGGTGGGGAGTGTGGGGTGCAGGCAGGTGACACTGTTGTGGGTGACTTGGTGACTCCCCATCAGCCCAGGAGGTGGAGGTGGCACGGGGGGGTTTAAGGCACCGTGTGGGATGTGTAGGGTGGAGCGAGCATCCTGGGAACCGAGTGGGAAGAGCCAGACTGGCTGTTATTGCCTGCTAGGCTCTCCTTTGTGATGGATTTGGATCCCACAGGAGAGGTCTGTAGGCTGGCTATACAGTGCAAAGCAGGCTGTCAGCAAAACCTACGTGGTGGCCATAAGTCCTTGGCCAGTGCTGGCTTCTGCAGAGCCTTGTCCTGGATGTCAGTCTTTGGAAACAAAACCAATTCGTACCCTATTCAAGAGCAGTTTCTGATATAGCACAGAGCACCCAGACCTTGCCTCAGCAGAATTAAAAAAATCATTTGCAATACTCTTTCTTGTGGACACTACAGAGTGACCCTAATGCCAAAGGCTCTTCAGACATAGCCTAACCGCGAAAAACTGGCAGAGGCACAAAAATAAGATTCCCTCCATCAGTATCAAAAGCGTCTTCAGAGGCTTCAGAAACCCCAGCAAAGAGAAGGGAAATAAATCATGGAAACCTGTGATGAACCCCACCCTGGAAATACCAGCGTACACGCTGCTGGGGCAGAGCGCAATAAAGCCAATGCACATGCAGGAACATGGCAGGCGGGTGCTCACAGCCACATTTTACACAATCCGGTGCAGGTATGTGAGTTATTGCCTAGTGCCCTCCTTCCTCTCTGAGACACATTCAAAGAGCTGCACAAACACGTTGAGGGAGCTGCAGGTTATATCTTTACCTGCTTTGGCAAGCTCGGCTCAGCCATACGCTGGGTGAAAGCTCTGCCCTGCAGCAGGTCCCGGGAGCTACAGCTGGCCCAGGTTTGTGTATGCTGGCATGTGGACTTGTTTCCCAGTGCCGCAGCTCCCTCCCATCCCTCCTCGCTTCCTCCGAGGCTGTGGTGCACGGTGGCCACCAAAACCTGCCACCAGACCTTGGTCCTCCCTGCCCACTGCCATCTGAGGGAGCAAGCATAATAGGAAGGAGAAGACCACCGTGTTGGGGTGCCTCCTTCTCGCTGCTGCTGGGGAATACTTGGTGACAGCCCCATCCCGGTGACAAACCGCCCTGTGCTGCAATTCTCTCTGCAGGCTGGCTTATATACTTTGCATCCAGATTTTCCATCTTGGGCCACTTGCACCACACACAGAAATGCAGCATTTATTTTTAACCTAAAGGGACTCACCCAGGGTAGGGTTTCACACAGAGACCCTCGGAGCATTCAGGCTGGATCAGATTTTTAAAGATGTTAGCACGTTATAAATCAATACATTCCCAGTCTGCTTTCTTCACCTCTGATAAAAGAGAAGGTCCAGCCAGCGCCATGAGGTTCCAGACAGAGTTTAAATACCATCAGGATTTGTTAAAATATGGTTTTTGCAATGTCTAAAACGCAAGTAGTAAATAGTTTCCCATCAGCCTGATTGGCTTGAGGCAGTTCTTGTCCACTTCTTGGTCTGCAAACAGGGACGGCTACATCCTCGTGTACCTGTTCACAGACAGACCACTTGAACTGGCATGGACAAGACTTAGTTCTGGACACCAAGCCCTAAACCTACTAAAATCAACAGAAAGCTTTTGGGTGATGCCAGGAAAGCTTTTCCTCCCTTTGCAGGAGAACATCACCACTCTGCCTCATCTCAGAGGACCCCTGGGACAGGGGACATGGCTGAGGGCACGCAGCGGCTCAGTGGCAGGCATTCCAGCTCCTATCTGTCTCACCAGGAGTGCAGATGTGCAGAAAAATGTCCCTGAACAAGTCACTGCTAACACCATAAGTATTTCAGAACCTGATGGGGCAGAGAGCTGCTGAAGCAGGGTGGTATCCCAGTCCAGAGGCTGAAAGGGCTGGGGTCTGTGTCCGATTTTTTCTTTTTGCCACTGGTAACAGCAGGGAAAGTTCTCAGCAGTTCAATGGGTGAAGGCGAGGACAGACACTCAAGCAGCACCATAATAACAATAAAGGTGGCCCTGGCATTAACAGGATTCAGAGGTTTTCCTCAAAGCCCTTCAACTAAGTCAAAGACAGCCCGCATGCCCTGTCTGTGCTATTGCTTTTATGATTGCTCCCAAGGTCTGCTGCGTGTCTACGGCAGAAAGCTTCCCACAGACAGAAGGCCGCCGCAGTCGAGGAGGAAGGGTTTGGAGCATGAAGTGAGAACGAGATGGGAAGCAATCCCTCGGTGGGCAGCCCAGGAGCCCCCGGAGCCAAGACCTGGCTCTTGGTCCCTGTCCAGGGGCCTGGCGGCTGGGATCTCCCCGCTGCTGCTGGCACAGGCCTGCAGCAAAGCCGTGCGGGCGGCCTGCGCTGCCGCGATGACTTCAAGGACAGCCTTGGGAGAGAAGACCAGCAGACCCAGCTGCCACCAGTGCTTATCAGAGCTGGCAAACATACTGATCATAAGGATTTAAAGAGGAGGATTTGGAATTAGCCGTCTGCTAATAATCCCCAGGCATTACCTGTTGCTTGCTCTGTAGATGGCAGCACAAGGAAACCAACCAACTTGGTGAAGGCAGGGCAGGGCGAGTACATAGGTCTGTCATTAACTGGGTCAGCGGAGGGAGTTACTTCACCTGAGACTCGAACCACTTTCAATTTTTAACAGCAATGGGTTAGGAAAACAAGCAAGACGCCACGGCTACAAACAAGTAGTAAAAGTAACCTGCAAAGAAAGAGAGGCCCTATGTCATGTAGAGATAGCTTTTGGCTCAGAAGAAAAACCCCTATGGTTACCACATAACTGCAGATCAAGAGAAGAAAGCCACCTGAATGGGTTTATTAACTGCCTGTGTTCTTTTGGGCACAAACCTGACCTTTACGCTGTGTTTGAATAGCAAATAGGGACTTGTCTCAATCCCCAAATGTTTCTGCAAAAAAGGCTGGTATGGCAAAATTTATCAAAACACAACATGTTCTAAAGCGCTTGGAATTTCCATTTGAAAAATGTGGGTAGCTAATAGTTCCCGATCACCTCCTCCCTGTATCTACCCTGAAATCTTTTGGTTGCATTGTGATAAAGCTCAGCTTTGCAGTTTAAAAGCATAAATACGCCCTCCTGAAGAAATACAGGGCTTTTGTTTTCCCTTGCGTAAGGCACATTTGAGAGGGAGCCTGGAGGGACCTTCATCTCGTGAACTCCCAGGGCTGCTATTTCTGAGCACCGATTTCCTACTTGGGATGTAGATCTTGACCTCCGTGCCCCTAACCGACTGGTTTGCATAAACAAAAGAGCATCGCAAAGAAGTCAAAGCCGGATGTACCTACAGCAAATAAATCTCTTCCTCTCTGACAAACACAGAATGAATTGACCTCTTGCACGTCATGTCTGCTTGTCTGACCAAAGCTGTCAGTCACAACTTTCCCTCTGGAAGCCTTAGATGAGACAAGGGATAAAGTGGACATAAAAGTGACATCAGTAAAATTGAAACAATGAATGACAGGATTTCCTCTACCATCTCCATTACTTGATTCCTACAAGTTTTCCAATCACTGCTGGTCAAATCCCAGCCGGTGTCTGTGTGCATTTGATTCATCTGAAGCAAATAAACCACCGCCTGTCGCTCTCTCTGTGACCCAGCCCCATTTTTGCATTCATTTTCTGGAAACAGTCCAGTGAACAAGTTCACCAGTAAGAACACTTGGGTCGGAGTGAATTTTAAAGCAAACATCTGGGATCTCTGCAAACAGGAAATCCACCACACTTCTGGGCTGGAAACATTTCTAGCCAGAAACTGGGTGCTTGGGCCATAAGATCCCTGGAAGACGACCTGTAATCCACATACCCAGTCAAACCCTTGCAGTTCTCCTCAAATTTCAGATGGTGAATCCTAGAAGCACAACGCAAGGAGACATACCACGAATTACGACAGGAATTATTGCATCGTGAGTCATGGGAAATGAATTTGCGAGCACTGGACACTGCTCCTGGATAATTTTGCTATGTCTAGGCTATGGGGGATGTGAACACCAGGTTTCCTTTCTGATGGGGTCCTCCCCATGGGTAGGGGGGACATGTGCATGGCCAGCCCTTGTCCCTGCACAGATCGGGGGCTCAGGAGGAGAGTGCTCATCAGTCCCACGCTAACTCTGTGAGCAACAGAGTGGATGTTATATAGTGCAAGTTTTTTGCTCAGCTTTGCAATGAGATGTGACAAAATGTTACAGACAATTCCCTTCCGGTAAGATTCTCAGCCCCAGTCACACAGAGCCATATTTTCTGGTCTACACCAGCTGACCCTATTGGACTGGCACATGTTTATGGCAGCGAAGACTTTGGCCCAGTTTTCCAAGTAGACTATATATATGAATATCAATCATAAAACTGCTAAGAAGATTGTCAGTTTGCAGGGTCAATGCACAGGGCAGCCCATACTGAGAAGCACCCATGGGTCATGAAATGGCAGCGTGGGAAGAGACAGAAGCTGCACATTGCACTGAAAACAAGTGCTCCCCTTCAGATATAGGCCAGATGAGGTAATGGGACCATCTCACAGCCTTCCAGGCACCCGTGAGATGTGGAATAACAGGGTAACCTCCTCGCCATGGACACACCACGAGACCAACCACCCCCTGACAAAGCCACCTTCCGGCCTCTCCCGTGAACGGGAGTTGAGGCAGCAGCTGCCACTGCAGAGGGGATCATGGTGGGGTCTGCCCAGGACCCTTCCCAATCCCTTTGGTATTGATCTGATCCAAGGGGTGCAGAGATGTAGGGCTGGGCTCCTGGGTGTACTCAGTTCTCATGTCTGGGCTGACCTACTCTGCTGGTGTAAATCCAGGCTAATTTGGGCATTTCATGTGGGAATGATGCTTGGAATGCACATCTGTATCATTTTGTCTTCTTTTTTTTAAGCCCTGTCAGATTCCAGGCTTGTGAAGAAATGTCGTGTCGGGCAGGAAAGCTCAGCAACCATCAGCCAAAGCAAAGTGAGGGGCAGCCGCTGCTGGAAGATGCTGAATTTTCTCTGGTTTTTGGAGAGGAGCTCAGTGCAGACTGGAGAAAAGGGCCCTTTCTCAGACTTCGTCTGGGAACCCTTTCATGAAGTTCCTCAGCTCACGTCTGAAAACCTCTGTGCCTGCCTCTGGAAAGGATATGCCTTCCCACGTAAAAAGGATTGTTATTCAAATTAGAAGGCAATGGGACAAGTTCATTCCTATTGTTACCAGTTGCTTTATACCTAAGAGAAATGCAACCTATGCACTTACTTCCACTTTGTCCCTTCTCCCCGTGCTTCAAGGGCTAACAGCTTTCCTTTGGAAATGTGGTGCATAAAGCAAGTCAAGGCTGTAGTCCCTGTGGTGCCCAACATCTTTCTCCAGGACGTTCAAGAAGAAGGGGGCAGGTTGCGGCTGAGCTGGTCACAGACCTTCCCTCTGCTTTGGATGTGGAAGTGTGAGGCTTGGCCCCACGTTGGGGCTGATGGCGAACAGAGGCAGCTGTTGCATGCAGATGGCCCACAGGCTGTGGTCTGGTCCCTGGGAAGGTCCCAGCATGTCCTTTGCTTTTACTCCTGATCTCACGCCTGTCCTCCAACCCTGCTTGGACTTGCTGGAATGAGGAATACGAGGGGAAGAGGAGGACGAAGGCAAAAATGTGAAGGAATAATGAAGGCTCCGCCCTAATTACAGCTCAGCTACGTCAGCAGCCATCCATTTTCATGGATCTCTAAAATAAAAATTCCTTCCACCGTAACATTGGGTTTCTGATGCAACATAGTGGCTGAAAGAAATGAAGTCTCCTTGTTCCCCCATTTGATCAGTCTAGTGCTCCGATGAAAGCTTCCTCCGGCAGCTGTGAGCACTGGGTAATGCTTCAGATGGCAGGGAAGTGTTTCATTTATTTGTTCATTAGTTTGGATGTTGTTTTAAGAGAAGTACAGCCTCTTGTTCTGCTACCCCAGTGGCAAACTCCCCGTACTGGCCTCAGATTTACGCTGTCAGAAATGCTTGCAGTGTACACCCTCAGGCACTACGCATTTATCTACACAAAATGTCTGTGGGAAGGGAAGTGCTGTTACTCCGTAAAAAAAATAAATTAGCTTAGAGCGGCTGACACGCAGGCTCAGAACCCCAGAAGGACTTACAGAAAAATTAAAGGGAGGTGAGGACCAAGCCTGCATGGCTTTCCCAAGGGTGGCACAGGTTGGACATGAGTCCAGACAGCCTGGTGGTCCCTAGAAGATGTGTTAGACCCCAAGCCCCCCTTTCAATGTGGCCAGACCCTCAAGAATGGCAGCAGGCTGGCACACAGGCTGGCCAGCCATCCTCCCCTGTATCTGAGGATGCAGCTCAGCTAGTATCATATCACGCCGAGCTAGAAATCACATTTGTTTGCTGAGTTCCCAAGATAAAGCAGCATATAATATCTCAGTAATTTTCCATCCATCCATTCAGTCTCATACACTCAGCATTTACTATCAACTTTACTGTCTCTTCCAATGCAAACAGCCCCACAGCGCAGCCTTTATCTTCGCTTCCTTATCTCCAGGCTTCCAGGCTGGGGGAGCCCTCTGGAAAAAATGAGATTTTTCTCAAAGAGCAGCATGATTGCAGGCAGCTCACTCCAGATAGGTCCTACTACTTCTCTCTCTTGTGGTGGAGGCAAGCATGTTAGGATCCTATTATTTAAGTGGAATACTTAAATGGCTTAGTAAAAAAGCATGTCTCTGCTGGAAGTGTGGGAGATTTGCATGACTCCAGCAAGCAGAAACCAGGGGAGATGTGTGGTCCAACAAAATAGACCCTTCTCTGTGCTGGCTGGAGTTTATTCTGAGCAGAACTAACTGAGAGGATTTTTTTGCTGATCAGATGCTCCCTTCCTTACTGCGATGCACTCCTGTAACCAGAACACAAGAGAACACCTCTCTTTATTTTTTATTTTTTTTTAAGATAAAACTAGACTCCAAGGTACATGGGCCATGAAATATTGCTGGAAGATGCATGGAAATGGAGCAGAGGCTCCTCTGGACCATCGCTGGTGGCAATGAGGGCTCAGGGAGGGCGGCAGGCACTGCCTGCAGTGAACACTCAGAGGAGGCTTGCTGGAAGCGATGCTCGTAGCACTGAGCTCGGGCTGCTCTACGTGCTGGAAATTGTATCAACCACTCTACCCACTTACCTCAGTTTCTTTTAAAAGTCATTAAAAGGTATTCAGAGAAGCTGAAAGAAGCCTTGACTTGAAAGAGGAAGTGTGGATTGAAATCCTAAATGCTTTCAGTATGCTAAGTCCACATGTGAAGCATGATTTAAACTGAGATATGTATTGCCTAACTCAAATGCTTGTAGTGACAGTTACATTAACCTTTTTGGCACTGAAGAGAAGATCACATCCCACTAATACCAGCCCTAAACAGCAAAACACATGCCAGTTGAAAAGTTAACACGCAACTGGCAGTATCTCTGTTTTCAATCCAGACAGCGCCAAGATACTCTTTTCTTATGAAGATTTGATCCAGCTCAATTTAGCAAAAAAATAAATAAATCAGTTCCCCGAGTCTGAATCCTAGCATTTGGCAAGCTGCACGCTGGCGAGCACATTTCTCTAAGCAGGACACGTCTTGTTCATTGGAAAAGCTTAAAAACCAACACCTCGGGGTGCGTTATTGCAGGAACTTTTCATCACGAGGGAGCAGTTTCCTGAAATCACACAGTGAAAAGGGTGTGGGAAGGTAGAGAGCTTTTCTTCGATTGTACCCCCGTGAAAATGTCTCCTGCAGAATCAAGATTACTTACTCACAGGCTAGACTTAGGCTGCATCCCTCTTGTTCTTGTGGGCATGCAATGCTGTGAAGCACAACTGAAATTTGGAGCGCCTTGAGGTCAAGGGAAGTGAGCCACCTGGTTCCCTGCTGGGGAGGACGCTTTGACCAGCTCCTATCTTTGGAAAGGCCGTGATTAAGCAGAGCTCGAAGGCTGAGTACATCCTCAAGGTCTACGGGGCGGCAGGACCTCGGGGATCAGATCCTGCGGAAGCAGAACTGCCATAATACGACGCCGAGAGGTGCTATATAAATATGTCGTTTCCAGTGATTCACTCTTCCCACAGATTCTTGTCTGTGCCGTGTTTCTATTAGTGTTATAAGCAATTTGTGGGTGAGACGGTGTTTTACCAAGGACAGTATCTGTGATTCAACACTTTCTCCCATCCTGGCAATTGGAGAATGTGTAGAAGAGTCTTTTGGATATGAGACACGTTTCGTAGTTCCTCCATATGCTGGAGGGTGCGACTGCAGAATTCTCACTTCCCCGACCCAAACCTTTTTGCTTATGTGCAGCGTGGCTCTGCTGGAAGCTCCAGCCGAAGCTCAGGTGGTGGCTGCCGGGTGCTGCACACAAACGTGCCCCAGTTTTCACCCTTGCAAGAGCAGGGATCAGGCTAACGCGTATTTGCAAACTCGTCTTCTCTCCCTATCACCCCCCACACAGTTTTTGGGGGAGAAAACGTCCCCGTTGCTTGTCCCCTGCTCCCAAAGCAGAACTATGGAAATTGCCTGCCTGCGACACTCCCGATGAAGCTGTTGCTCTGAACAAGTACAGACAGACAGAGCGATTGCTATAGCAACAGAAGTTATGTGTGAAAGCCCTGGGAACGGTTCCTCCTCCTCCTCCTCCCCCGCCCATTCAGGTTCCTTTTCAGATTTTTCTCCTTTTTTTTTTTTCTTTTTTTTTTTCTCCAGGTGCCAGTATCAATTCATTCCCAGGGCTGACACCTCAGGAGATGCTTTGAAAACAGCCTGTTGGGTTATGACAGCATGCCACCAATGACTGCGGTGGCAGGCCAACCTTGTGGAGCAGCATCCTGGAAAAAAGCATCCTGCTGGTTCCGGGGAAAGGCTTCGTAAGGCGAATTGAAAGAGACCAGATAGTGGGAGGGTTGCTGCCTGCATGTAGGACCTCAAGGGCATATCCCAAATATGCTCCTGATCAAATCTGCGCTGAACTATTTACTTTTTGAGGTGCTAAGTCAACAGATGTGCATCAAAACAAATTAAAACCATTTAACATCAAGCTGCTAATGGTTAGAACCGCACAAAATAATGCAGGTTATTAACCCCATAATAAGGAGCTCATTAAAATGTGAATTACCAATTAGGTTACTTAGGAGAAACACAAGCAACAGGAAAACCACTGAAAATTTGCCAGTTGCCATGCGTAACGCACCGTGAAGACCAGTGGCCGGGGAGAAGCGCCCAGCTGGCGCAAACTGGAGGAGTTGCCAAGGGCTGCAGCGCAACCAAACCGTCCTAAACCAGGAGAGGATCACATTCAAACACCTTAAGGGCTCAGCTCGGCCCTGAGGAGGAGCACGTTGTGGAGTGGGTGCTGGGAGTTTCAGCGGTGTTTGGCGATACAGACACCAGTGCTGCCGTTCGCTTCTGAGTTCAGGTTAGCCCGTGTGGGACACTGAGCTTCACCTGGGCAGCAGGGCTCTCTGTGGTCAGAAGGGGTGTGTTAAATGCCTTCTGAACACAACTTTCAGCCCAGAACTTAACAGAAGCTCTTTATGTGGTAGGATCTGGCCAGAGGGACGTTTAATGGGATGGCTAACAGCAGCATGACCTTGCATGTTGGCATCCTCAGACTGCTTTGGAGGAGACTTCTACTGCTCAAGCCATGCCCGGCGTTGTACTATTTCACACAGCTCGAGGGTTTTATCTTATTCGCTTCAGGTTCTATCATTTTTATGTCATCTGGAGGGAGCTGGCAGCTTCCCAGAGCTTGCTTTGCTTTATATATAAGAAAAAAATATTTTCTCCAACACACTCAAAATGGCATGTGCAGAGGAGACATTCAAGCTTTATATTTTGCTGCTTAAATACAGCACAGTAACATGCCTGTGTTGAGATCCACGCTTCCCAAATGGCTTCCTTCTTGCTTTCCCCACTCACACTGAAGCTGATTTCAGATATCTCCAGAGAATCTGAGAAGTAGAAAGTGTGCTGCCTGGCAGACAAGCTGAGGGCATAGTGAGATAGAGACAAAAAAGTGGATCAGCAGATCTGCTTTATTTGAGCACTTAATTCTCAGAAACCCCAGCTTTTATGAGATGTATGGCCCCAAACAGGCTTTTAGAGATATCAAAACCGGGATAGAGATTTAAAGGTTTATGGCCTAAGAAAAAAGTTTTTAAAATGTCTGAATTTACCAGTGAATTTCACACTGGTCAGCTTAGCTGATGCCAAAAAGGAAATCTGAGGCAAAGACAGTGCTCCTATAAAGAATATTTACTGCCTTGAGGGCAAAAGGAGAGTGGAAAGGGAAAATGGGGTGGCATTAGAGAGCAGAGGGATAAGGAGGAAGATCTCACTGGCCATTTGATGGCCAGAAGTGGGAATATAAGAACTAGTGCTTTTTTCATCTCCCTCATAGCTGTGCCCTTCCCCTGAAGGTGGGAGCTGCCCTCCCCAGAGCAGCAGGCACTTCTCTGGATGGGAGAAGGAAGAGGTAGGATGCTCCAGGGACAGCAGGGGTGATGCTTGGGTGCATGAGGAGGGGTCTGTGACCAGCACGCTGCCCTAAAGCACTCTGAGAGTGTCCAAAGGGGGCTCATGCACTCAGGGAAGGAACTGGCATTGACCCTGGGAGGACAACAGCTGTCATAAACCCCATTTGTTGCACAGCTGAAGCACTATACCTCCGTCTTGCACAACAGGGACCACACGACCCTGGGACATCCTTTGCAGTCAACCTCAATGACCGAACTTTCTGGAGGAGGTCCACTTCATCCAGTGCATCATCTCCCATGTTTGACAACACCCTCCTTTATCCATGCTTCAGTTTCACCAGCCTTTACATTCTTGTTCAATCCTTCCGATTTTATCAAAGTAGTCAGTTACAATCCAATTTTTCTGTTAAATTATTAACTATAGGCAAGTCAGGATATATCCCACCCTGGATTGCTGCAAGTTTACACTGTGCTGCCTATCACTGGAGTGAGCTCAGTTGGGAAACTGGCTTTTGCTGTGCTGAAACTCTGCTCCCACGACTGGCACACGTTGCTGGGATTTGGGAGCCCAGTTTCTGTCTCTGCTTAGGACAGCTTGAAATCCCCATCGCAAGCCCTGATCTGTCCCAGCAGCTGTCCCAAAGACACCCTGGATAAATGAACCCAGAGCAAGAGAGGATACAGTGGAGCTGCCCCATCCCAAAATGTTATTGGTCTCTGACAGACCCCCCACAACGTCCCATGGGGAACATCATGGTGTGGAGAAGAGACCACACAAGGGACCGCCAGCGTGTGGTGACTCCAGCCAAGTACAAAGCTCTGGCGACACAGTAATTTACATGGGGACATGAGAGCGCTGTGTGCGTACTTCTATTTGATACAGTTAGACTGGCACTTCAAGGGGAGGAATTACGTGAGCCTATCAGTAATGTCCTCACACAGCCCAAGGTGAACATTTGGAAGTCATTTAGTAGGCAAAACTTCTTTGAACAGGCAGCAAATCAGGGTCATCTCATTCAACAAAATCACAAAGAACAGCACAAGCATTAAATCAGTCGAGTCATGTGTTTACAGTGAATATTTTAAACAACAGCATTGTTGAGGCCAGAAAGATTTGTTTCATTGCTTTGAATTTAGCTCTGTTTTCAGAACCGCTTAAAAATGGCAAATTATTTTCTTCTACTCCACTGGCCTTACAGAAAATCAGTCTATTCTACCATGACTTTACATTTTGCCTTAAAGATTGAGTGGGGACAAGTCCCGTTCTCTTTAATCTTCCCCAAGATGTTAACTTTTATACATATGCTTTAAAGAGGACAGAAAGTGAGATAAAACTTTACTAGCATTGTTCAGGAAAGCATTCAAAATATGTTAAGTATACTTTAAACTAGAACTTTGCTGTAATTTCAGCTGGTATAGACTGATATATTTCCAAATTTATAATGGACTGATGCCAATTTGTATCAGCTGGCCACAGCATAAGATGTTGAAACCAATTGGAAAAACTCATCTGCAGCATCTTAAAAGCAGCAGATGGGAGCAGCAGAGACTCCAGGAAGACACTCTGTTTCGGACATTCTGAAAACAAAATATATCCTACTATAAAGTGGAAAGAGGTGTATTAATTTGAATCTGTATCTTATGAGCTGTAATTGCAATTTAAATCTCATAAATCTCTGCATGCCTCAACACTCACTGTAAAGGTCTTTTGGGGCAAATGAGGGGAAAGTGAATGGTGCTTTGCCATGTGTGCTTAGGGAAAACAAACTTTATATGAGCTAACAGAAATGCTCACCCTGGAAGGATTAGTTTTTGCAACTCAACTGCTGACCACTTGCAAAGAATCTGTTGAAAATGTAGACATTCAGAGAGCTAACAATTTTGGAGAAATTCAGTGGCCATGAACGAATCTGTCAAATAGACTGTTCACTCGGAGTTGTCCCATCTGCCTGGGGAGTCAAGCACAGGTGTTCAGCACAGCTGTGTTCAGCAACGTAAGCTCAGCAGGACATGAGTACAAGCTGGAGACCTTTGCCCAGCCAGGGTTTGTCTTGCCCTTGGTTTACATGAGAGCTCGATCTGCAGGCTTGTCGGAGATCCAATACACATCCAGTGCTGTTTGTAGAACAGACACTATGAGAAGATGACACAGACAAACATGGGGAAAACGTCTGCTTTCTCACTCTCCTTGGCAGCAGGTTTAAGAGCACAGTGCATGTTTTGTAGTGATTCAACATTTGACTACTTTAAAAAAATCAATATTTCCAACTCTATTTCCCGTATGTCTTTTTATTTCTTTAAAGAAGCTGCAGCCATGAGAACCTTACTGTACAGACTGGAATAATCTATGAATGCAAAGCAAAATTGTGATTTTTGTTATAAAATCTGAGCTTGTTATTGCTGCAGAGTTTATGAAGGAAGATTAAGTCAGTCCCAATGAAAAATTCAGATGGGGCATAATGTTAAAAAATACTTTGTCAATGGAAGTAATGTTGAGGTAGTTCAAAGTTTGGCACAGCTTCCCCAGCTTGACAGAAAATCTCATGCTTTATCAATACACCCATCATTTCTATTCAGTGAGCTCACCACAGAACTGATCCAAAACTCATGGATCTCAGTGTGCTCTGTGTCAGGTCACCTATGACTGCTAAGAACAGGAACAGAAAGCAACATGTATAGGATATAAATTGAAAGAGGCACATCAGCATTGCCAAGAACTCCTGGTTTGCAGACACTCAGACCTCCCTTTCCATCCCATTTATTAAAATAAATTCATGCTGGATGGGTAAGAAGACACTGAAACTGTGAAGTTTTAAACTGTCTTTCCCTATTAGCTTCTGGGAGTGGATGAAGGGGAATTAATCTCAGAAATGTCTACAACTCAGTCACCGCAGAAGGCTGAATGTGTGGGCACAGCAGACACCTAGGCATGTACTTTAGGCTTCTATTTATGGACTTCAAAGCTATATATGACCTTACAGGAGTGTTTTGGGTGGAAGGACCTAGGTTCCTATCAGGCTATTTCCTTGTGACTGTATAAACACCAAGATAGTTGATGGATACCCTGAACCTGGTGCAGGTACAGGTATGTGTGAACCCCTTTGCACCCCTGCAGAGATTTTTTTCCTTTGCAGGTAGCCCCGCTGTGAAATGTTCTCCAACAAGAAGGGTTAATTGCCCTGCTCAGTTGGAAACTGCCTATTTCCAATGCTCCTATAATGACTAAGGCAGGGCTGAAAGCAGAATTGCTCTGCAGAGTTGTCTCTCCAATGACTGTGGTGCCTAATATAGATTAAGCTGAGGTTGTATGAGATGACTAAAGGCCTGGATGTGGCCCTAGGTGTCCTCAAACACTTTGGAGAACAAGCCAAAGAAACCCAGCCGGGCAGCAGAGCCTGCTCATTACTATCACAGCACTGACTCAGTCCCATGGCACATGAACATTGTGTTCGTAGCCTTAGATAGGTAAAAAAATAATAAACAACAAATCATATGCATTATGTACAACAAAATGACTGCTTTATACCGTCGTGTTTTGATTTCCTCAGGAAAACTACAACAATTAAAGGCAGGAAGGAAGATCATAAATTTGAAATATGACAAAGGGATAACTGCTCACCTGAATAGGAAGTTTTAAATAGTCTGCCACTGACTCACCGTGATTTGGAAAACGGTATACCTTACACTTTTACTCTAGCTTGCAAAATGTGGAACAGGGAGATTATGAATTAAAACTGACTTGCGTTGCAATTAGTACCCGATCTGATCAATTACCTACATTAGCTTTACATATATATGTTACCCATTCATGGCATAAATGTATAGTGAAGAGCTAGTTCTGGGAGCCATTCCATGAAAATGAACAGTTGGTCTTCAACCTTACATTCAACCTCCATAAATTCTCCATCACAAGGCTTGGCCCCTTTATAAGCCACTCAGTCCTTGCCCACACCTAGACAGATGTATATGCTTCTATAAATCATAGAGACAGTCCTGTGTAATATCTAGTTAGCAATGCTATATAAGATTTGTTTTCTGTAGTAGTCTTGCTCTGTATAAGAGAATACAACAGGACAGATATCAAGCTGAAATTAATATAAATAACACTAATATATATTTTAGCAGAATCCTCAACCAAGATCAGGTGTTCCATTGTGCTGGAGGCTGTATGTCTTTATATTGTCTTCTCTCCAGCTCCCTCCATTTTTTAGTCGATAAAACAGAAGAGTGGAGAAAGGTTTCATTATTCTTATCTATTGATAGGGAACTGGTGAACATAAGGGTAGGAGGTTTAAATAACTTGGGCTCAGGAATTCTGGGCTAGAACTGGGAAATGACTCTAGACTACTTGCCCTACCATCTCAGCCACCGGCCTGCACTTCCTCTCATTTAGTAAAACTGAACTGGAGTGTGATTTGAAGATTAGACAACATAACATTTCCTTTGAAAATATAATATTCATTTTTGGTCCTTGATTACCAGTCCCAAATCCAACAATTGTTCACATATCTGTTTATTCCCTTCATGATTGTTTCTTTGAAACAATACTTATGTAAGCACCACATTGTCCAGTCAGAATAGCAATCCTGGAGCCTTGAGATGCCCCTTAAAAGCTATTTTCAACAACTCTCAGTTGTCGTTCTTGCATGGCCTCTCCCTGTGAACCATGCTCAAAATGCAACTGACTCGCAGCTAGCATTTGAGAAAGACAGTGCCTTTCTGTGGCTACTGTGCAGCCAAAACATGCTTCTGAAACCAGTACAGTAACCAGAGATGAGCAGATCCCAAATATTTTGATAGACACAGCCCCATAAAACATCAAGTTAGAAACTCGGCAGCCCACAGACACCCATGACTTCAGCGGCTGCTTCAACCTGTATCTAAGCAGCAACCCACATGAGTCAAGTGGTGGGAGTGAATTTCTCATTCCCTTCCTTCAGAGCTTCCGTTAGTGTTGCTACAGCCACTGTTACAGGCACTCAAGTGATGCTGTATGATTATAATGTGCTGTCACCCTCCCAAACATGTAGGCGGATTTCATATCACTTAGATTACATGTAGTGAAAGCCTTTCCACCAAGAATTGCCAGGAATTCCTAAGCCTGCTGTGAGCAGCACAGCCTGAGCAGAGAGGTGAAGAGCTGCCACTTCTGATGAAGATCAGATAAGAATGAGGTGTGTCTCTACTGGGTGCAAATTCAAGAGCACAGAGCCTGCTGCAAACACATCCTGCCATAGGCTCCTGAAAGCCCCACATTGATAAAGACTGAGAGATGGCTTGAGCTAAAGAGAAGAAGAATGTGGCAGGTTGGATAGATGGACCATGCACTTTTTAGGGTTGCTGGATCATACCCTGTACTGTGACTCCCAGCCAGAAGTTGGTGGGCAGTCATCACAGAAAAATGGAGGCAGTGATAGAATGTATGGTACAGCTGTTTTATAAGGTGACCACTGAGATTCCCAGTAGGGCACTTCATCTTTTCCCAGGTAGAGTATTGTCCACAAAGGAAGGAGAGACACCAAGAGATGACGGATAAAGCTAGGATTCAAGAATAGGATCAATCTCCTGTCTGTGGTGAGAGTCTCAATGAGGTTGTGATCAAACAGGAGTTCAGTCCTTGAGGTATGGAAGTGGAGGGTAGCTTTTTTCCAGTTCCCATGTTGGAGAACCACAGGGTACTACCACAGGGATATCTAGAAGGAGGTGAGCCCCATGTGAATTAGTCCCCAAGAAAGGGAAATAAGTAAAACTGCTGCAAAGGACATTTACAGTCTTTGTGCTGAGGACTGAGCATCTCCTTGTGATCCTTTGTATCCTTTTCTTCGTCTACCACAGATTTGCGTTGCCCCATCTCTGGTTGCACACACCTGGACTGGTCTAATGCCAAGCCACTGGGATGTCCTACCTTTTCTGCATCTACTTTCCTTCTACTCACAGTGACACCCTTTCCTTATATGTTGATTTTCCCTCCATTTGCGTCTCTACTGCCCCAAGGAACACTGTTGAAAATTAGTCTGTAAATATGCTCTGAATTTGGAGTCAGCCAATGGACCACTTCGTGAAGGTGGAGAACCAATCCCAAAACCAAAGTGGTTTGTTTATAGGGAGGTTTTAAAGACTATTCTTCTGGACAGCAGTGTCTCTTTAGAGCCAGTTCTACTAGATGTCTTGTCAAGTCTTCAGATCATTGCTCCCTTTCCTTGTTTGAGTGTGGCCCCGTGTGTGTGTAGCCCCACCATCGCTAACTGATGAGCCCTGATTCTCCCTCCCACTCAGCAGCATTCTTTCATGGGAAGGTTTGTCTCTATATCAGACTATACCTTGCTGCCTCCCTTTTTTTCTAGGCTATGTACGTGTTTATTTCCTTTGATCTTCATAGTAAATAGGTCATCCCTTCCACCCTCGTCTATACCAGTTAATCTATAACATTACCTGTTTGCCTGCACTCTTTTCAGCAGGCCCTGCCCTAAGTGGTATTCTATTAGCACTTCAAAAGTGGATGGATCCATTTCTTTTTAATGAATTGTCAGTTGTAGATTTCCATGAACATTTTCATCCAGGGGCCTTTTCTGAATGAATTACTGCTCTCCATAGCCTCTGGCTTACTGTTTTGACCTCTCTTCAGTGAGAGTTGTTATCCCGTGGATGTTTTTGCACTCATGTTTGTTTAATTTCTTGTTATTCCCGCTATGTTCCTCTCTTCATTTATTGAAATCCCTTTAGGATGGTGCTTCTAAATGATTTGCAATTCACACTCCAGCTGGGTGTTATCTCTAAATTTGATTGACATATTTTTCTACCCCTTCCTCGGTGCTACTGCAGATGAATATAACGTCCAACTCAGCAGGAGTTCCCAAGGAGCCCAAGTGAACGTGGCAATATTTACAAGCATACTCAACTTTCTATTGCAGGGGCAGATTTTAATCTCTTTCATTGTTATTCTCTGTATCCACCCTACATCTTTCTTGTTCAGCTTTGGGTCCAGTCCAACCACTGTTAAAGTCAACTGTGTCTCCATGGTATCCTTTAGGGATGGATCAGGAATAATACGTCTGAAGAAACTGAATAAAATAACTTATTGAAATCAAAAGCTCTTTGCAGGAGAGCTGCCTGTACAACCAGTTGTCTTGTCAATGAATGAAACCCTTAAGGGCAAATTTACTGAGTGACTCAAGGGACTGCATCCCCCTTCTCCTCCCACCAGCATGGCCTACTATGGCATATACTCTAGCCCACATGATGGAGAAGTAGCTGCTTATTCTTAATTCCCCTCACCCAACACACACACCCCGTGGTTTTCCTCCTCCCATCAACATTGTATAATCCAGCTGTAGAGTCTTCCACTTGGATGCAACTGCTTTTCTTAATATGATCTGTCTTTGTGTGTGGTACATTTCTGTTTTGTTCTTCCTGCAGAACATCTACTAATAATTTCTGATTATTAGAGACCAAGTTTCACCTGAAAATGATATAAAGTTAATTGGAAGAGAAGCATAAAGTTTTCCCTCTGTCAGTCATCAGGGGCTTCCTCAGTTCTTCAGGAGCAGTTGATATAATGGATAATGGGCCTAAGAGTTTTTCAGCTAATTCCTTTAATACCCTTGGGTATGTACCATCTGGCCCTCTGTGCTGATTTGAATACATTCCTCTCTTCATATTTCTTTGCTGTTTCTTTAATGATTTTGGTAACTTTTAGTTCTTAGTCTCTTGGCTTTCATCTGATTGTTCATTACACACACTCTTTGCAGAGGAAATTCAGAGATCTGAAATAGGTGATGAATTTGTCAGCCAATTCCTGCTCACTGTATTCATGGCAGAAATGAAATCACTTCTAAAATTCACATTTCATGAAGAAGCATTGACTCTTAGAAGTCTGAACTGCAGCTACTATCTATCACCCTACACAAGCAAAGCTGTGTCTGCAGAACATTTTCTGCTACTTGAAAGGTCCCATAAAAGACAATTTTCTTTAAGACAGTACATGCAAGTCTTGTCTACTCTTAATACTGGTAGCAAATTCTGCCTTTTTCATATCACACCTTATTTTCTCTCTCTCTAAGTATATTTATCTGACCCTGCCTACATCCTTCAGGTGCTTGTAGACTCATGTCTGCTATTTTCTTATCTCTTCTCCAGCTCATATCTAAGCATCACTTAATCTTCATAAATCAAACCCACACCAAGTGATCTGATCATGTCGCTACCCTTCTTTGAGGCCTCTGATTTTACAGTGTTTAGTAATGGGATGCCAAGAAATTAGCAGCAACCTTCCAGCTGTATCTAAGCCAGGTTGGTTAGTGCGATGCCCACTGAGAATGGCACAGGCCTTTTGCAATGCAAGCTGGCTGCCAGAAGTTGCATGTAAATTATCTGCCTATATCACCTCTGAGCCTTTCCTTACATGGCTGCTTCTGAGTGTTCTTCAGGGTTGTTTTTTCCTGCATGTCGGTAGCCTATATTATTCCAGTTTTATTATGTTATTTCCTGGCCACATTGTTAATCCCTGTAGGTGCCACAGGGTAATTTTTCTGTTCAATAATATTCAAGACTCCTCCCAATTTAGCATCATCACCATCTTGCTTAACTGTGTATTTCCCTTGCCTACATGTTTTTGAGTTGTTTTCACATTTTTTCCAACCTTTTCTTCTTTTTCCTCTATATTCTTTTTAGAATATTCTTCCTTTAAAAAGACGTCTATAGTATTTCCTTTTCCTTTTTCTGTTTATATATATTTATATATACATATACATTTATAAAATTTCTTCTGCTTTCTACATCTGCATGTTAGACATAATAGGTTTATAGTGGGCTACCTCTAATACATATTCACCTTGAAATAATTCCAGATATTGATGAGTCTCCCCACATGCTGAAAGATGCAATAAAAGGTAAGTAAAATTCCTTAGCTGAAACAGAAAGTAGGCAGCACATTCACCAAGGCATGCTCCCAGGATGATTTCAGTTTGTGTTGGATGGGAATCATTGCCTGTACAAGCCACAGATGTCCTGGCAAATATGGGGGGAGCCCCCAAGCCCTTTGAAAGACATTGGCAAGGGCATCTTGGATGGTCTTCAGGCCTCTTGAGAGGCTCCTTGCAGTGCCATGCAAGCATTGACTTTAAGTCCAGTAGTTACCTTCACTTCACTCTGACTTTGGCAAATTGTCGTGCCACAGTCTCCAGCACTCAACTCCCTTGGCACATCCTGCAAGGTGATGCCTGGATGTGGACTAGTCCATGCCTGTTGAAATGCTGGATGAGAGGCAGAGCACGAGGGGACGTTGGATAACTTCCCCGAGCCTTCAGGCTCCAGAGAACTGACCACTTTTTTTTCTCCTGAAAAATCAAATAATTGCAGAGACAATTAACAAAGGGCTGCATTAAAGCCTCTGCTTGCAGAATGTGAAGATTTTAGTGATATCATACTCCCCTGCCGGAGGAGGGATTAAGAGTGTTACAGGACAGTTTTACAAACCCTGGGGAGAATAAGTATCCAACGGAAATCTTTGGCAATCCCCTTCCCTTCCTCTTCTGGGTCGCAGCCTGGCTTCTGGTAGCACTTAGAACAAAACCACCACCTCTTGCTTATTTTGATGTGTTCTCTACTTTGCCCTGAACCCAAATGAAACATCAAAGATCTGGCTCTAGCACTTGCAAGTAAAAATAGCTCTAAAGCCAATATATTTAGGCCCTTGAATGATATCACTGAAATAATTCATCCTAAGCCCATGAGAGGGGGAATGGTGTTGTTTGTTAAAGGAATGTGCGTTGTGCTGATAGTGGGCAGTACTGACATGTAAAGAGCAATGAGTGATACTGCAAAACAAAGGGAAGGTGAGAAAAGGGGCATGAAGTCTGCATTGCACCGTATTGTGAAAGAGGAGTAAAATACATCTAAGCTAAAAGCCAGTTTCAGGCTGCCTGTATTTTCATTTCCAGTCTGACCCTTCTCTTCCTTTCTTAGAAATTCAGATTTGAAGGTGTCTTTCTTAGTACATGAGAGTATGATACTTCTTGGTACACCTGTAGCACATGGGATCATGGCTCTCTCTCCCCCAGTATAGGACTGCAATTTGTTTATTACTATCCAGGACTCATTTATTCTCTGTGTCTTTTGCTTATTTTAGAAACAAAATAAATCAAGATTATGAAAGCATCAGTCATATCCCTTTTATGTGTTTTTATCAACATTTTGTTTCTGCATTGCTCTGTATTTTAACAATAAACCATCCATGCTTTCTGTTCTGTCACTACAAACCTCTGCCTTAAATTCCCTTGCTTCCCAGGTAAATAAAGTTTTCTCTTTCCATCTTCTAGTAAAGAGGTAAATGCAGCTTTGCAGTCATTACTGCTTAACACATTTATATACGCAGTTCCTCACTGAGCTCCAGGAACTTGGACAAAGACAGCTTAAGCCATTGAAATAGCATTACCAGGTGGGATTTTCTGGAAGAGATCAGTGTAAGTCTTATCTTCCTCTGATCTGATGTTTTTCAGCAAATGGTTCCCAAATGCAAAATTTCCAATTAGTTTTTCTCAAATACCATCCAGGGGCACCGCAGGGTATTCCACAGACTCCTGCCCATCTTGATAGGCAATTTATGAAATATCCTGAATTGCAAAGGAGGCTTTCCATTATAGGATGGCACTCGCAGGAGGTTGGAAAGTATACTTGCTTTTGAGTACAGACTCGCATCCTTCAAAGTCTGCTGCATAGAGAAACCCATTGGTGACAGCGTATCCTTATGGCTCACCAGTGAGGAACATGAACACGGCCATATGGAGTAGAGGCAGGTTTCAAACCAGTGCCTCTGAGCAGCCCCATTAGCTGGGCCCAGAGAACAGGAGAAAGCATTTTATTGGGTCAAAATGGCCAAATACAGAGGGACAAATGCTGGAGGCTGTGAAAAAAAATAGACTTATGTCTTGCAGCCCTCAAGGCTGCTCTATTAACATGAGGGCTTGCTGCATTTATTTAAGCAGGATGAACAAGATAAAAAGCGCTTGTTGGTGTTGGATGCTGAGGCAGTGTTTAAGACATCCCTGACTCACAGCTCGCAAGCTGGGACTCGTTTTGCAAGTTCAGTCCGTGTTCAGATAGGATCAAGGACTGTCTCTGGGCTGGATTGCGAAGGAAGCAGAGTCTTGCCAAATATGCTCTGCCCACAGCACCGTCCAGACCCGTCAGATGATATTTCTTCTAATTTTACTAATGTATGCTTGGCCCCAATTCCATGCTACCTGAGGCTACAGTCGTAACAAAAACACGGCACACATGCTGTGGGTGGGAGCATGCTGCTGGTGGGAGTTGAGGCACGTGAAAACGAAAAACACAACCCTTTCTTAATTGCAGCACAGAAATCAAGAAATAATATTCTTCTGATTCCCTGCCTTCTCCTTCTCTTTGTGGCACACCCTCACCCATAACCCCATTGGTTGCCAGAGAAGACGGCGACAGGTTTTCTCTATATGTAGGTTGCTCTGTACCCTGAGCAACACTCAGATTTTCAGGCAGAAGTGGGCTTGAATGCCACCCGCAGCTTGTGTTCAGGTGTGGCTCCTCTGCTAGGACCATCCCAAACACCCACCTTGTGGGTTGTACCTGTTGGTGCGGTGCTGGTGGCCTCACCCCAAGCTGAGGATGAAACCACCAGGCCGCTGTCCTGCCACAGTCCTGCAGGAGGTCCGTTCTGGGACGGAGTGAAAGAGCACTCAGGACACGCTCGTCTCCTACCCACGAGCTTCTTCTCCGAGGGAGCTGGGTTGCATTGCAGCTCTGGACTATGTGGAAATCTCAGTAAGCAGCTCATGGATTTAAGAAAGTTGGACTTCTTTGGACCATGAGCCCTGAGCGTGCCACTTATAACAATGCTATTGTTTCACAGTAGAAAGGAGACGAAAGCAGAGGCCCAAGAGAAGCCACCGGCTTGCTGGAGAAGAGCAAAGCTACTACTAACATCTATGGGACTTGGTAGGGAGAGGTCATGGGGAACCTTTTGGCTTTAACCCAGAAACTGGGTTAAACTCCAGTGCTGACCTGGGCCAGGAGTGCTGCCTCAGTGAGGGGCTCGCCATGGGACAGCATCCCTCCAGCCACCGGTACTGACCCTCTCCTGAAAGGGAAGGGGCAGAGAGGAACTTCTTGACTCAGCCCTTGTTTCTGCCCTTGGGAGCTAAACACAGCAATTAGAGTGTTACTGCACTGAAGGACCAGAACACCTTGAGGTACAAATATCGTGCTCACTGCTGAAATCAGCCAGCCAGCACAGATTCTGACCTCCCTGCCGTGTCACCCCACTGACACTTACACCCAACATCACTTGATAGGGGTCAGCTTGATCTCTGGTGGCTTTTCCCATTCGAATCCTTTGCAAAAAGAATGGGTTAAAGCATGGGTTAAAGAAACCCATGGAAAGTGCTGATAAGGCAGTTTTTGTGCTGGGAAATTTGGGATTTCTGTGTTTGAAGCTTCTGACATTAGCCTGAATCCTTGTCCCCAGGCTTACGGTGAGCACTGCAGATATTAGGAGTATTTTCAGACTAAAATTGTACATTCATCACTTGTAGCACAACCTATTCTTGCTTGTTTCCAACAACAGCATTTTGATTACTAGCAGCTTTTTTGCCAGCTGACGTTTAGCAACTCCACCTGCTGATGCCCACCCTGCAGGACGATTTGCAACGGAAGATGAGGCAAGAAATAGAAAATGGTCACTTCCTCCTTCCACTTCTTCTTCTGACTGATTACCCACAGTGGGTATCTGTTAATGATCACTGGTTTTCCCCTGTTCTGTGCTGTGGTTTTTCTCAGATGCCTTAAAAATATTTGCCCAAGCAATGCACTGTTGTATCAGAGTTTCTTTTCCTCAGGATCTCTGCGGGGACCTCCACCCCACAGGCAAAGCACATGAGATGCTAAGGCTTAAAATTTATGGAGCTTGATTTAAAAGCCAGGACGTCTCGTGGTCCCCAGGGAAGGGAAATGACCCTTGGCTTATTTTGCAGTCACTCCTTTTCAGAGAAGGAAGTGCTAATAAGAACTCACTTGAGGCACAACAGCTTAGGACAAATGAAGGCCAAAAAGCAGCAGCATAATTGCTGTGACTGGGAATAAAGAGGAGCCAAGGAGAACACGTGAGAAGTTTCCCTTGTGAGTGGTGCTCTGCAAGTGATAGAAATCAGCAGTCACGCTCATGTCTGAGGCGCGAGCTGCCGAACACACAGAGCTGCCCAAAGGGGCTGCTTCCCCTCCAAAAGCAGCCCCACCAAAAGCAGCAGGAGTCAAATCCACAGTTGCAGTGGGAAAAAAAGAGGCAGAAGGGAGAAGCAGCAAGAGGAAAAAGCATGAAAACTCACGTGGACACTGGTGGGAGTTAGAGGTGCAGAGGGAACCCAGCCCGCAGATACGTGATTGCTCGAGCCATCTGAGAACGGTGCTGAAACCCGGTCACGCTCACCCAGGGAGCCAAGGGAAAATCCGAGGTGGGATCTAAAAGCCTGGCATCCCTGTGCACGTGTTTGTCCCACCTTGTCCCCCTGCTTTTGAAGGTTCTCCTGCAGATATCCATATCTGCATACTGTCTTTCCTTTACTCCTGGAGGGCTTGGATTAGACTCCTAGCGGTCACCTGTCATTCAGGTGAAATGGATCCACTCCCCGAAAAGAAATCCTGAGAGCACTTGGCTGGTACCTTTGGTGGTCCAAAGGCACGCACTCAAAAGGTGGCAGCCCCACGGGGCAGTGTGCACACAGCAACATGCACCCGACGTGCTATGCTGCTGGAAGTCAGAAGGAGCCATTAGGTTGTCTTACCTGGCCTGGCAGCCACGCACCGTCAGATTTCACCCAGGTGTTGGGTCCGGTGACTTCGTTAGGCAGAATATCTTGGTCCTCTCAAGACTGTGGGATCTCGGATAAAAGACTGGGAATGGGATGGACCAATGCTGCTGTTGCCTGATGGTCGTCAGCAGCAGAGGGCTTGGGTGAGTGGTGCCTTGGTGACACCAGCAGCCAACCTGCAACCCACTGTTGCAGAGGAAAGCAGAGAGTCCATGTCCATGCTCTCTGAGCTGAGGAAAAAAACAGTTTGGGGCTTCGAAGCCTTGTAATCACTTTGACCCTCAGTAAGTGAGAGCCAAGAGGCAAAAGGGGATGTGGCAACACTGCCATGTACAACTGTTACACCACTTTTCTTGTTGCACTTCCACTTAACTCATTGCTCAAGGATGGCCCACAGCGCCCTGGCCAGGATTTGCCAGTGTTATACCAAAGTTCAGAGCAGTTGTGTATAAAATCCTCATTTGGAACTGTTAATAGTGTCCAGACAGTGCTCAAAGTGAACAGAAGTAATTTCTTAATGAAAGATTTGATGCACACAGAAAATGGTGCACGCCCTTTGAAAGCTATAAATAACTTTTTAAGAAAATCAGTTATCAGGCAGTAAATCTCGGAGTCCCGGACAATAAATGCTTTTGTGTTCCTCATTTATACGGCCTTATCTTGCCGTTACATACTATAAAGCTTCAGAAGGGGATTTGCTGTCATGTATGTCTGTAAACACATTCCCACCAGATCTTTCAGAGAGAGTGATGCCTCCCTGCGGTGTCCTCATCTTCCAAGTGAGGGAACGGTGAGGGGATGGCAGCTCTTAGCTTCTCCCCAGGAAGCAGTTCACCTTTCCTTTGCCAGAGGTGTTCTCCCTTAGCCTCCAGCTGCTGGCAAACACCCCTGCTCGCATCCCAAGGGACACGCACCACCAAGGGACAGGTTGCTCAGACCGAGTCCCCGAGGCAGAGCTGCTGAAACACAACCCTCTGCCTCTGCGCCCTGCTTCGGTGAGTGCTCCCGAGAGCAACCTGCCAGCTCGGCTGCCCACGCGGAAGCTCCGTCCTGGGGAAATGACACCTGAGCGTTTCCAGTAAGCGCTGCATCCTTTCACGGGCTGCTTCTGGGAACTCCCAGCTGAATCACCCAGCCCTCCACAGGCATGCGCGCACTTCCTGCTGCTTGTCTCTGGAGAAACCAATCTCTGTGCACCCTCCTGGAGTACGTGAGGTGCACGGGCAAGGCCAATCAGACGGATATCAGCCAGACAGGAGAGTATTTTCAAGACTTCTTCAATCTGCAGGTCTGTTGCTGTCATGTTGTGAACTGGAAGCATCATGAGCCCTCAGAGGACAGTAGTAAGTGAACAAAAATATTCCCTTAGAATACATCTTTGGGAGAATAAATTCCCTCCTGACTCCTATAGGAGCCACAAACCTGTATTACTCTAATTTTCTTATGAGAGAGCCACGTGAGTGACACCTACACTGAGGACAGTTGCACGTGGCCTTCTTCTCCATAGCGCCCAGGAACAGGACTTGGATTTAGAGGGAAGAGCACCCACTGCACCATGCAGACCTCTTCCAGGTGGAATCACTCACCTGCAGCTATTAAGTCACTTCTCAACCTGCTGCCTGAGAAGCAAAAAGCATCCTGATCCTCTCCCCAGGATCCTCTCCCCCGGATCCTCTCCTCCTGTTCCTCTCTCCACAAAGCTCATTTTCCAGCTGCAGCCTGGCTTCGCTGGTCCTCCTTTGCACAACACACTGTCTTCGAAAACTTTTGCTGCCCTGGCACAAGCCATTCTTGTAACAGATGCAAGATTGCTTTCCTGATTGCACTTCGCTCCGCTTTCCATTCCTCTGGGAAGGCGTCAGACTTTCCTTGCCATGATGCTGCATGGGGAGCATGGTTGGCACTGCTTCCCAAAGCAGTCGCCCAGCCTGTAGGTAGACCCGGCATTTCCTTGAGACAGAGAGCTTGCAGCTG
Organism: Anser brachyrhynchus; assembly: GCF_964034855.1. Lineage (NCBI taxonomy): Eukaryota > Metazoa > Chordata > Aves > Anseriformes > Anatidae > Anser > Anser brachyrhynchus. The sequence continues at coordinate 57,674,506 of NC_137699.1, forward strand.
GGTTCAGGCTTTCCAGACAGCATTTGTCAGAGCACCTACAGTTTAAGCAAACAGAAATGTAGGGTCCAGGATGACTATCCCTGCCCGTGCTAGCCAAATTCTGCACATGTTCCCCAGTAAAATTCCCAAACGAGGTCAAGGCATTTAACTCATTATCATCACAGAGTTCCCCCCAGACCGCAGGGTGTCCAGACAGATGACAAACACTATATCTAAGTAATATGGAGCACCGAGATCCACTGCTGCAACACAGCTGCTTTGGATGGGAACATGGCACTTATCCCAAGCCAGGAGTTACACAACCACTGCTTAGAAAGGAGGAAATCCACAGAACGTCTCCATGTGAAATCACGGCAGAAAATGAAGTACATTGAAACTGGGCTTAGCCAATAACACTCAGATTCCAGCATCTGGGATCACGGTGGCTGAAGCGACCACAAGCCACAGATTAAAATAGCTTTCTCTATGGGAGACTGGATGCTGGCAGCACCGTGGCCCCTACCAGCACCGAATTAGTCCTAGGCTGACCCAGGCTGACAGCACTTCCTGCAACTTCTGGATTGTCTTCGGATGCCTCTGCCAAGCTGCAGCTTGTTCCAAGCATGCTGAGTTCATGAGACCTGAAAACATGCAGCTGGCTAAGAGCTGGCAGCATCAAAGGCAGGAGCCCGGCTGACCATTTGCCAGCAACCACGTGGGCAGCTGCACAGGTCAGGCATCGGGGATAGTGCAACCTTTGCTCAGGTTAGCAGTCCCCGTGCTTTTGGCAATGGCAGGGTCACACGGGGACAGAGGGGTCCTGTCCCCATCCCAGGCAGCCCTGTGCAGGGTGGTTGTGCATGTGGAGCAGCCTGCCTTCAAGAAAGCTCCAGCAGCAGCAGCTGGCAGGGGGGATTTGCCCTCCGTTGCACAAGCTGATGCTGCGCGGGGCTGAGGCACAGCACCCAGCGCCACGGCCGAGCAAACTGGGCTCCCCCAGGGAAGATGAGCTTGTGTCACTTGGGAAAGGCACCTCCTGCCCTTCCCTGCTGCCCTTGGCCAAGCATGTCCACAGGCACTGACTCCAGCTGGATACTGCCCATCCCTTTTCCAAGCTTCCCCCCAGGCTGGGTGCAGATCCACTTAAAATTATGGTGCCCTCTGCAACAAATGACAGATGCAGTTTGCAGATCAGGGAGGCCCTACAGGCACCGTATCCTGCAGGACACACGGACACATAAGGACACGAGCAAGTGCTGCGTTCCCCGATGGGACTCCCGAGGCAGCGGGTCATGGTGGTGGTGGAGCCGGCCGGCTGCTCGTGCTGGCAGCGCGGCACGCATTACAGGTGTTTCCTCAGCGGCACGGCTGCTGGGGCCGAGCTGGATTTTTGAAGAAGAAAGCAAAGCCCTGGTGGAGTGTTTTCATGCACGTGGAGGGTGTGCCGCGGAGCCAGAGTGTCTGGGACAGCTGCGGTCAGAGGAAGCCGCTGCGGCCGCTCGCAGAGGAGGAAGTCTGCTTCCCAAGGCTGGAGGCAGGGCGAGCGCTGATTTTTCCCCCGGAGGTGGCGGGGGGGAGCCGGAGAAGGGAGCCCAGCCTAAGAAAAGTGCACAGAAGGAAGTGGCTCAGAAAGTGAGCTGCTGGTGTGACCGCAGCGGAGAGGGCTGGAGAGGAGCTAGTCCCCACGGCTTGTCCCCGCGGCTTGTCCCAGCAGGGAGGAGGATGCAGGTTTTGCGGGATGTGGGAGAAAAAGCAGGGGTTTGGAGCTGGAGGGAGTGGAAGGAGCAGGGGAGACTAGGAAGCCTAGTGGAAGGAGCTAGGGGAGGTGGAGAAGTGCTTCCAAGTGGAAAAGGAGCCAGGAAGCAGGGACTGGAGCCGGAGGGTGAAAAGTGAGTGGAGGAGGAGAGAGGGAAGATGTCACTAGGGACCAAGTGTCATCGTGCAGTGCTGCCACAAAGGCCCAGGCTGAGATGCGTGTGAGCTGGGAGGCATCCTGGAGCAGCCAAGGTGAATGAAAAACAAAATTTTGCCTTCGGGTATCTGCAGGAAACATGCAGTCAGTCACACTTTGTATACCCATGGCTTCATTTCACCATCACTTTTGTTTTGCTCAGTTAAAACCCTTAAGCTTTACCTGGCACCATACAGATCCAACAAAAAGGAGCACAAGAGCAGGTGAGGGGCGTCTATTTTTTTTTTCTGCAAAATCCCCACGTGTCTGTACACAGAGAGCAGATCGAAGTCACGCAGCCAGCAGCAGGCCAGAAACCTCCAGCAGAACATGGGGCAGGTCACCTGCATGCGCTGTAGGCATGCCCTCGCTGCATGGAGAAGCCAAGCCAGAAAACATTGGGGTACGTGGTCCCCAGGGCAACAGCAGCTAGTCATGGAGCAAAGCCAGAGCAAGATTTCTAGGGCAGGAGGAGAGGTTTGTGGTGTTGCAGTCAGGCAGCAGGGCTCCCCAAAGGGGTCGGAGTAGTGGTTGCTGGCTATGGGTTTTACTAGTCAGTTCTGCCAAGCTAGACCCCAGTGCTCCCTGCCCAGCCCTGGAATGAAAATTGAAGCTCTTGTTGGGTCCTAACTCCTATATCCCTTTGAATGCACCCTAGAGATGTCGTACTCAATGGGAGATTGAATAAACTCCTTACCCAAGGGCAGAGCAGCATTTAGGAACAGCCCACAGGGGAGCTGGCAGCATCCAGGGGCTTTGCTCTCCAGCACGTGGCATCCCCTTGGTTTACTCTGCTTGGTCCCTGGCAGTCATTGCCATCAAGAGCCTTGCAAAAAGAATCTGATGCCTGGTAGAAGATGTCTGATGCTAAGACTCAGCAACGTCGGGACAGATCTGCAAAGGGTTTGCATTTGGCACAAACTGGCGAGATTTCAGAGAAGAAATGTGTAAGAGAAGAATCCAGCCTTGTTGATGTGGTTCATAAATTGCGGGCTGCAGGCTGAGTTTCTCATGTTGGCATCTGATGTGTGCCCAGAGCTTTGAAAACAAGCAGAGAGGCAGAACCGAGCTGCCCAGGGCTTGGTGTCCTGTGACAGGAGACTCCCGTGCCTAATAAATCATGAGATGTAGATGTGGCTGGGTCATCCGAACATCTCCTGTAGACAGCCATTGTGCCTGCTCTGGTTCAGGTCATTTTGCAGTTTTCCCCTGCAAGCTAAGGAGGTTTCTCTCTTCTTAGTGTGGACACAAATAGTCACAAAATTTTTGAGTTTAGGGTACCCGAGAGCCCTCCCCTTCTGCCAAATGTTCATTGCATATGGCCAAAATAATGAAAAGTTGATCTAGAGGGAAAAAGGACAATGTGAACAGTCACAAATCCTGAACAGGGAAACCGCGTGAAATAAAGCTACAAAATTGTAACTTTTTTTTTTTTTAAATTAGGCAGAGTTTTACTAAGGAGTGGTGTATATTGTGGCTATCACATACAGAATTTGTATGTATTAAATACTTTTAAAATTATGTGGCACTCTGTTGTGTGTTATTCTATGCTTATCTGGGGTTTTAACCTTCAACAGCCCTGACAATTAAGTCTGTATAACGCTTGCTAAACCATCCTGCACCATCAGAACTGTGGTCTGTGCTTCAGCAAAGAAAAAAACTGAGGTCTGCAAAAACAGCTTGTCACGCGAGAAAACACGTAGCACCTTCATTGCCCCATCATACATGGGAGAACAGATACTGTTTTTTCACCCCAGCATTTTTCCTAACAGTGTCTGCAATACCCGCTCTGAATACTGGCAGTCTGTGAGGGCAGACTCCCAGTGACACGGAGACAGACCCTTGCACTGGGGTAGTTTGGAGTTGGTCATGGACAGTGTCCAAAAATGACTTCCTGCAAATGAGGTCTTAACTCACCATTTCTGCTCCTGATGAGCTACAACTTAGGCAGTTCTGAGTATCTTCTTGATTTTTAGATGTGACTTGGAGTATGTTAATATTAATTAAGAGTACCAAGAGATTTGCAGGTTCTGTTGATCTGGATGGAAAAGCAAAGTAGATCCTGTTTCATTTCATGATTCAGACCCATAATTGGTGGTTTCAGTTCTGATGGCAAAATCACCATGGTAAAACAGATTCAGGAATAGTAACTCTGTTCAGATTCCCAGCATGATCTTTATTGTCTGAGTTGTAAACCTGAAACTATTACAAAATAAAGAAAGAGAGAGAAAGAGAGAGAGAGAGAAAGAAAGAAAGAGAGAGAGAAAGAAAGAGACAGAGAGAGAAGAAAGAAAGAGAGAAAGAGAGAGAGAAAGAGAGAAGGAAAGAGAGAAAGAGAAAGAGAGAAAGAAAGAGAAAGAGAGAAGGAAAGAAAGAGAAAGGAAGGAAGAAAGGAAGAAAAGGAAGGAAGGAAGGAAGGAAGGAAGGAAGGAAGGAAGGAAGGAAGGAAGGAAGGAAGGAAGGAAGGAAGGAAGGGAAAGAAAAAGAAAGAAAGAAAGAAAGAAAGAAAGAAAGAAAGAAAGAAAGAAAGAAAGAAAGAAAGAAAGAAAGAAAGAAAGAAAGAAAGAAAGAAAGAAAGAAAGGAAAGAAAGAAAGAAAGAAAGAAAGAAAGAAAGAAAGAAAGAAAGAAAGAAAGAAGAAAGAAAGAAAGAAAGAAAGAAAGAAAGAAAGAAGGAAGGAAGGAAGGAAGGAAGGAAGGAAGGAAGGAAGGAAGGAAGGAAGGAAGGAAGGAAGGAAGGAAAGAAAGAAAGAAAGAAAGAAAGAAAGAAAGAAAGAAAGAAAGAAAGAAAGAAAAAGAAAGAAAGAAAAAATCTGTATCATTTTTCTTAGCAGACAGGGAATTTCTAGAGTATGATATATAATTACCCTATAACATATACTTCTTCCTTGAGGTAAAGGCTTTCACTAGAACTTTCCATTCCAGGATGAAATATTTGTCACAGAACAAAATCTTGGCAAATATATGTGTATATATACACATGTATGTGTATATATATATATACATGCACATGTATATGCTTACATACAAAGACACATACATATTTTCATGAGTTGGCCATTTCTCACTGCCAGAGCCTTCTGTTAGTGCTGGGTGCAGGTGTTTGACTGCTAAAAATAGTATATGCATGATGTTCAGGCAACAGTTCTTATCAGCCCTGCCTGCCCGTGGCTGCTTCCCCCCAAGAATTACCAAGCTTTTACAGCCTATCTGAACTGCTGAAAATAAAGACACAATTATGAAAAATCAAGCTGGCCAGCTTGGTTTTAGATTCATTTCTCCCTGCTTTCAGTCTGAAATCAGCATTCTGTGAAGCAGGGAAGAAAAATCTTCCTGAGAATCCGGTAAAGGAAGAGGAATGCACTCAATACAGAGATCCAAAGGGAAATAAAGGTGTGTCTTGTGTTTCATCTTTAGGCACGAGATAAGAGCGCGGCCATGAAATACCTCAAATAGAGACACTATCAAAACCCAGACCATGTTTTCTCTTTCTGCAGCCTTTGTTCAGGGAATCTGCAAGGTCTAGAAATCAGAGTGATGCTGAATATGTAGCAGGAGGGGATATTTGTATCTGAAGAGTCAATGCATGGGACCAACGCTGAATACCTACATGTGCTGGACATCTACAGATTTAAAAAATACTGACAGATTTTGCAAAGGTGCAACAGAGAACAGCAGAAACGAACAGTGAGCTGCCCAAAGAGCTTGCTCTGTTTCCCTCAGGGAAGACTGAGCGGTCGCTTGGTGAGTAAACATATTCCCAAGGAAAAGGCACATTCGCATATGATGCGTAACACAGAGCTGTGCAGAGGTTTGGAGCCAGGAGGGACTGAGGTGCAGGGCAGTGCAATGCCACCAGCATTCTGGTGGTTTGAGCCCACTGCAGCAAGCTTGGTTTGACCCTCACCCTCCCTTACCAGTTGCACCTTGCCAGTGAGAATGCTTAACACTGGAACAAAGTGGGAAGGGAGCTGGGAGCATTTGCCTCTTCGGTCTGCCTGGAAGCTTTGCTGCAGCCTTAATGCAAGCTACAGGGCTCAGCTCTGGGGTCACTGGATGAAATACCGTGACCTGTAACATGCAGGAGGTCAGCCTAGGTGACCTAACTGCCCCTTTTGGCCTTAGGCTCTATGAATACTCCTGCAAGACCAACTGCCTTAATCCCTTACCAAAGAGATGCGGGGATACTTATCTTCTCTCGTAAGACTTTCCATCTCCATTACGGTGCACACTCTTAAGCAGCTCACGTTCACCCATATGGTCAAGCACATACTTTGCATTTGTCTTCTGCTCCAGTGTTAATGATCCTACCAGATGCACTCACATATGACTGCAGGAAATTCACCCAGCATGTGCAGTCATTTCGGAATAGTGCATCATGTAAGAGATACCGGCTTTTGGGGGGTTAGCGAGGGAGCTGGTATTGACTCATTCCAGCAAATTTCAGAGAACACAAGACAAAAAGGTGAATTCTCCTCTTTCTGGCAAAGTTTTCTGCCACCTACACAAATGTCTATTCAAACAAAGGATTTTCCCCCTCCTCAGATATCCTCAGACACTGAATTTGTACTATCTGATAACACACATTGCCATAGCAACAAACAGTGATGACCCAAACACAGGATTATGTGACTTCACTCAGAGTCGAGCAGAATATTAACAAGGATACTGATAGCTAATACTTTCCACTTCTGTGGCACCTCCCTGCAGAGGATTTCAGAGAGCTTTACGTACAGCATCCCCAATTTGCAGTTGGAGAAGCAAAGAAAAGAAGAAAGACCTATTCTGAGATCAAGGCAAGAGGCTGGGCTCAGAGTGCTCAGAAGGGAGGAAGGAGAAGAGTGACCAAGACCAGGCAAGTGAAGGAGAAGGGTGACCAATATCAAGTCTTCTGGACTGCAAGAAGCACATGGAGCTGTTAATGTCCTGCTTTCCCCCATCCAAGAGAGCTGCTCTCTTTGGGATAACATGTCCACCTGGATGATTCCTATCCCCTCACTATGTTCTCTCATTCTGGACAAATACAGAGGGTCTTCTGGGGTCAAAAATAGCATTTATAGGTCCAAATGCCTTCTGTTAGCATGCGATGGGCCTGCGTTACCCCTCCCTATCTACCCACAGGCTGCTGAACCCATTGTGACCAGGCCCAAAGGCATGGAGGTTTCATTCATTCAAAGTGATTTATGTTAGCTGATGTGAAGGCAGAGCCAGTTTACAAATACAAGGTGCCTGGCCTCAGACCTGAAATACATGAAATGCAAATCCTGGAGATTAAACTTCAGTGAAGAGATGGTAAGCAAGCAACTGCATGAACAAGCACCATGCAATGCCCCGCTGGAGCTGAGGGAGAGGGGAGAAGTCCCAGTGTCTGAACTTATATCTCACTGACGGCAAGTTGAAAAGACTGTTGCATCTTCAGAAAGTCAAGGAGCCTTTTAATTTCAAAAGAAAATTAATGAAAACGATAAAAGGAAACGCATCCCTATCTCTCCTCGCTCAGATAATTGGGTGTAAATACCAGCTTCTTTTCATGCATCAAACCTTTTATCTGTAATTAGAATTGGCCTCACTCAGAGTCACTGGTATCCCATGCAAAGAGAGTTCTGATGGTGTAATAAAATGCCATGTGATTATTTATTTATTGCTACAATACATGTCAGAACACCTTCCAGAGATTTGTCTGGGTTTTGAGATGAAGCTCTGGAAGGCTGCTCTAAACTGAAGCCCAAGAACAGGTCCTTTGGCATGTCTCTGCAACACTGCTATCGTGGTTGTCTGCTCCCCGCGTTTGAAGAATGGGGGAATTTATTCAGCGGAGTATTTGGGCATGTGCTTACCTCCAAGTATTGTAGAAAGTACCTTTAGAAACCAGAAAAAGTTAACCAGACACTCAAACCATGCTGAAATGACTTTAGTTTCTGGTTTGCTGGGAGTTTCAGAAAACTGGTAAAGGTTTGAAAAAGCAGACCAAATAAAACAGTTCTTTCAGCCCTAATAACCCATTTCATGTGGGACTACTTGAAGACTTCTTTCACAGGAAAGCAAAAGAATAATTCTGGGGGAAAGGGGCCAGTGTCAAAGAGGTCTTTGGCAGTGCTCATGGGCCAAGGAAGCAGGAACAAGGTGATGCCTTTGGCATAGCCCAGTCTGCACCTTCTCACCAGAAATAAACCTCCCATTGCCTTTTCTATTTTCTCCCTCCCATCTGAGTTTTTTTTTTTTTCTTTATATCTTAGGTTACTCTCCCAGTCTTTTAGAGGGAACTAATAATATTCTGTCACAAAAGACCTAGCTGGGGATAGGGAGGAATTTCTGAGCAGCAGACCTCACTGGGGATTTGAGGCAATCCCATATCCAGTTGCCATCCCGGTTCAGGAAATGCTGTCTATGTGTAACAAAAAAAGGTGCAGTGTAAACCAGCTGAGAGTTAGTGTTCTAAGCAAGGTCATAAATTAACATCCACTATGAAAGAAAATACATGTAGGTTGCTGCGGATGGTTATTGCACATCTCTACTGTAGAACAGCTGCAAAATCCCTGAACAGCTACTGGAGCCACAGTCTCCACTACCTAACTCAAAGAGATTTTAGCTATGGCTTACATACCCTTTCGAGAATCAAACTGAGTTTTGGGAAAAAAAAAAAAAAAAAGAAAAAAAAAAAAGCAGGTAAACAACCTTGCCCTGGACTTTGTGCTTGTGACTTAAGCAATCAGTCTGTCAAAGGGGAATTTTTTAGTGGCTCATTATAAGAAGATATATTTGTTATTCTCAGAAGACGACGCAGCATCTTGATAGAATTTGCAGAACATATTCATGGTGATGGACAACAAGTTTCTTTTTTATCCCTGTGGCTAGAACTAAGTGGACACAATGCAGTGGCCAATACATACCAGATCATACTTGCACCTGGGTACTGAGGTGTCTCCAAACCTTCAAGTGAATTCAGGGACAGAAACATATTGTACAGCAAGTTTTCTATTGTCTGCCACCCTCTTCCTATTAATGTTACCTTGAAAAAAAAAAATAAAAAAAGGAAAAAGAGAAAAAGAAAATGTGTGGTGATCTTTTATCAGTTAATGAGCTACCTAGAAACAGTGGAGCAAAACTGGAGGGACAAGGAGCATCATCCAAACCAATTAAACTCAGTAGTTAGATGAGATTTGGAAGCCAAAGTCTGAGAGGTGGTAAGCCAAAAGCAAGCATTAGTGCATCCTGCTGAACTCTGGAGGAATCATCATAGCCTAAGCTGGTGGTAATGGCCTTGCAAACTTCCCCTGCTATTAGTGGCCCTGCTATAAGAGGCCTGTCTGGAAGCCCATGTGTATCTCTGTGTCCGAAGAAGCCCTTTTGATTGCTGGAGTGACGTTGGCCACATCCCCTTGGCCCTCATTCAGGGCTGGCAGTGGTTACCCCACCACGTTAGGACCCTGTTGGCAGACCTGTTGCTCATTGTTTTCTTCAAATAAAAAGCAGGATATGACGGGCTAAATTTCGCCCTGAATTCTGTGGATAGGATGACTCAGAGACTGGGATAGTTCGGGGGGGAAATGAAACCAGGCCATTTGCTTGCCGGGAGAAGGAAGGTCTCTGCAATAAGGAAGCTGATGCAATTAGCCCTTGCTGTTCGGGGAGCCTGGGTTGGCTGTGCTTGGCATGGCGGTGGCAGCCAGGAACTTCTCCTCGCCGCGTCACCGCTGACGTTTCTCGGCTAAGTCAGAGAAGAAACACTGCTGGGGAAGTGAGTCTGATGCTTCCTGCAGGCAAATATATACAGACCAGCCAGTGCCTCGTGCTGTGTCTAGGTCCCTTGCTGCACATGCATCAGCAGGTCAGGGAGCTGAAATACAACGGACCTGTGTGACCCAGGGAGAGACCAGACCCTCGGATACATCCTTCCCCAGCCTGTTGTGGTAGTGTCATGTGCGTGTATTGCTTCTTCCCCCTCCTACAGAGCACAGCCACTTCCAAATCCAGGCACCTTCCAACCTCAAGGGCTCAGCTCCAGGCTGACCACCATGCACCACGCTTCATTGCCATCACTTACATGATATAGTGTATCCTTTTTCCTGTGTCTTTGTGAGATGGAGAGAAAGTAACTTTGGAAACCTCAGACCATTTAGACCTGAAGAAAAGAAAGTGATTTCTTTGCAAATTATCTAAACACTTAAGAAAAATTTGTAAGGAGGGAACTATGGAAATAGGATGAGATTGGAATGAAAGAAAAAAAAGTGTTTCTAAACAAAATGTTAAAAGGAGGAGGAAAATCTCAAAATTTTGAAGATTTTAAATCTTTTCATCATCTTCCTCAACCACTTGCATCCCCACTCCCCAGCCCACACCTCTACACAGCACCTGTTTGTGTTTGGCTTAGCCAAAATTTTGGCAAATTCCACCTATCTTCACAAATTCTGTTTCTCCAAAACTTCATGTCTGAATGAACTGGTCTGCACAGAAACCCCATCCAGCTCCAGTACAAGTCAGCAGAAAGCTACATGCATTTCTCTTTCCTAAAGTGATTACTAAACCCTTTTTCTATCAAATCCTCCTGGGAGTAGGGCCTAAGGGAAGGCTCAGATATGGGCCGGGCTGTAACATCACTATTGCTCAGCGGGGAGGCTCGTCCCCAAGGTAACTCGCACTGGATAAGTTTGTTTGCCATAAAGGTAAACACTGCTATAGTAACCTGCCCTGTGCAGAACGGCCCATGCCAGCACATCTAATCATTTGCTGCACTCGCAGAAGTAACTGCAGGGCAGATGTACCCAAACTGCCTTGAAATGACTCACTTTGGAGCAGCACATTGCTCAGTGCACGTTATTTTTCAAAACTCATCCCACTGTCTCCACCTCCTTCTCTGTACTCAGGTCCAGACAGCCCCAGCTGCTCTTCTCCAGCTCCTCATCTGGTTGGTTTCTCTTTTCCTTGTCTTTCCCATTATTTTCTGATCTAGCCCACAATTACTCCCAGTTTCATTCTTCTTGGTGTCTTCTTGGTGAAGCAACCACCTTCTCCTCAGCCTCTAGAAAGAGCATCTGTGCCCAGCCAGGACAAATGTCCTCCAGCCCCTTCTCCCAAGGTCTCCCTGCCTCTATGCCAGCACAATGTCTGTCCCCTCCTCACAGCTCCTGGAAATCCTTGCCGCAGGGTTCTGGAGAGCTCAGACATTTTCATGGAGTCAATGCAAGACCAGAGTAGGAGAAATTATGGAGGGCTACATAGCTATAGGTCCCAGCCCAAGAATTAAGTGTGCCATACAGTCCTAGAGGCTAGTAACACTTCAGCAACTTACACAGCTGCCATATATAAGCACCACAACCAGTAGGTCAACACCAAGAAAGAGGTTTCTGGGCAAGATGAATCTGACGAGTAGGATGGTACAACCTTCAAGTTTTGAAGAACTTCTCCTTCACATCTCCCCTCTCCCCTTCCAGAGGCAGCTCTCAACCCCAGCACTCAAGTTGGGTGACTCCTCCTTCACACCACCCATACCCAGCCAACAAGGGAGAGAAAAATGTGAAAGGAGAGGAATTCTCACAGCCACTCAGGATGGTTTGTCCTGCCGTAGGTCTGGTCCTCAGCTTGCCCAGAGCTATCCTTCGTGGGCATGCTCTGCTGTCCCAAGCACTGGTGTGAGCACTGGGCTGTCCTGTCCATGCTGCTGTTCCTGTACTCATGCTCCCTTAATTTAGGAAGTTGCTGGAAGGAATTTCCCCTCCCACTGATCTTACTTCTTCTGCAAATTCCTGCTGTAACAGCTCAGGAAGACTGAGATCTTTCAGACTCGTTCCTCTTTTTTTCAGGACCACCTTTGCTTTCATTCAGGCATCTCTCAAGAAGCAGTTAAGCCCTGGGGAAAGCTGTAGGGTCTGTGAATGTACCCAGCAGTAGGCACTTGCCTTTACTTTTACTGATCATCTTACTTTTACTGATCATCTGACACAGCCAAAGTCTGCATAGCTCTCAAGTCAGCTTTTAAGTCATTTATCCATACACATCTATAAACCCAGTCCTCAGCCATTCAAATTAGGAGTGCAGGAGAGGCATCCAATTCCCTCCCTACCTCGTGCACACAAAAAGTATCACTGCACCTCATAAAAAAAATATATGTTAGAAGTTTTCCTTGCATCAGGCACAGTAAACAAATGTATTCAGCCCTGTTTGTGCGGGGAGACTTATGTACCAATCAGTGCTGCAGGAAATCATGTTTATACCTGCACAGAAGTTGCTCAAGAACAGAACGTCCTTGTGAAACTATTACCTCTGTCCCCTCCTTCTCTCCCCCAACCTGATGACGGCCAAAGCCTGGGAGAGCTGAAGCTATTTGGCCACAGGGTTGGAACTATACAAGTGCCGCATGCCTGGATGCCACGGATCTGTTTGTTTAGTGGCTCTTTGCCCTCTTCTCATTCCTATTCCTTCCCGATTGTTCTTCTCCTCCTCTCACATTTTCTCGGTCCCAGATTGCAGTGAGACATGCATGCACCCTCCTCTGGGAGGCCCTGAGGAGCAAAAAATGTCCCTTTGGTGAGGGCAGGGAGCAGCATTCCCGTGCAGAGGGACAAGGAGCGGGTGGAGGGGCTGGGTTCCTCTCCCTCCCACCACCCACTTGGCAGGGCAGCTGAGCTGGTGGCAGGTGACAATTTGCTCCTGGCACTGGTTTCTAGCAAATGATGACAGAATCACAGAAACGCAGAATGGATGAGGTTGGGGGGGAGCTCTGGAGGTCATCTGGTCCAAACCCTGCTCAAGCAGGGCCACCTAGAGAGCACTGTCCCCATGTACTTTCAGATGGCTTTTGAATATCTCTGAGGAAGGAAACTCCACAGCCTCTCTGGGCAACCTGTGCCAGTGCTCAAGGTAGAAGGAGAGAAACAGTAAAGGTAAAAGGAGACAGTAACAAGGAGGGAAGCAAGAGACTGCTGGAGCCACAGCTGCTTCCCTTGGTGAGGACCAGCTGCAGGCAGTGGCCCTGGGCTCTGCTGGCATGGGGCAAGAGGGGGAGCCAGGGCCAGGGCTCTGCCTGCAGTGGAGGTTTGAGGGCAGCTCACACCTCCTTGTGTCAGAACCCATCCTTTTCCACACTCAAATTCTTCTCTTCCAAAGTACACATTACTGAAGGGCATCACTGCACCTGGGTCGTGACATACTGTGCTTGGAAAGAGCCCAAAGGCAGGGATGGACATGGCAGTGGGGCAGGCAAATACAAGACAAGTGCTTTAGCCCTGCACCCCAATGTGTGCCTCTGTAAATCCTTAGTATAAAAATGGGAAGGAAACTGATTTGGGGGAAGGCTGTTATTTCGGGGAATGAGTGTGAACTATTGTCTCCTGTCCCGTCTTCAGTTTCTGCCTTGCTTTTCTGCTTGTTTGTTGTGATCAGACATAATGTAGGAGTGTGTAGAAAGGGTTGGAGAAAACACCAAGTGCAGCAGTTGACCCCTTTATGAAGTATCAGCATGAAAATCCTGTCCAAGCCATGTGTGTTTTTGTATACTGAGCTCCAGCAGCCTGAAGGGGGACCACAGCTGGGGCCAGCTTACAAACTCAGAATGTCACTGACCACTAACAATGGCTGGAAAGAGCTGAAGACAGATGTGGCTGGCTAAAATTAGAAAAATCAGACTTTTCTCTCTCACTCTCTTTATTAGGAAAGACTGCAGCCTCACTTTTGGGGTTTGCTCCTGATTTGAATTCTGGGGATCCATGGTGGAGCAAGGGGGAGAGCAGCAACATTTCTCCTCTGTGTCAGAGGGTTGTTGGGTGTCTGCTTTGCAACAAATCTTTTCAGAGCAAAGATGTCACGAGTCAGGACCTCTTCATAGCAAGGGTGACTTGTCCGTGGGTACAGAAGAGCTGGATCTGAGCTGAACTCTCAACATGGCCAGCAGATCCCATGATGTGCCCCTGGCAAGAGGACACTTCACTCGAGAGGGGCAGGTGATCAAACACTAAAGAGTCTGTGAAAATGAAGGGGATCCTTTCATTATTATTTACAAGAGATCAGCCATGATAATTGCTTCCTCTGTTCGTTCCATGACAGAGACCAAATATAGGGCACCGATTTATCACTTGCACAGAAACAGCAGTGTGAAGTGCGAGGACATCACCTTCCCCAGTGGGAACAGCATGAGCTGTCATGCTCTCCTTTAAGCTGAAGCCACTTCATATCCCAGCTGCTGAATCCTTCCTGTGGTTAGTGGCCAAGCTTGCAAAACTCAGAGTTATCACACCTTGAGTTATTAAGTTGATCCCATATAAATGTATAAAAATAACACGAGTAAATAAATATATATACATATACACACACGGCATGCAGGCAGGCTGTGTATATCTGTGATAGAGACTTCTTCTGAACCAGAAAACAGTCTGTCAGATAGGGTAATGGGTGCAACAAATCATTGCATATGTCTTCTTTTATCAAATTCAGAGCAGAACCAGAAAATCTTAGCTTGAGATAGGGCAAGAAAGGCCTTTCCAACCATTTACACAAATTATGGAATTTCACTTCGCCATTCCTGTACTGCCCTCATAATTTCTTGTTGATGCAAGGCATACCTTTCAAATATTATCTGATCTGGATTTACAGAATACTGAATACAAGCATTAGGGAGTCTGTTGCATCTCTTGGCAAGCTCCTACAATGGTATATTGCCTTCTGCAATTAAGAGAGAAGTTGTACCTAACTTACAAGCAGAACTTGTCTCCATGGAGCTGCTGGTCATCAGGTATGTCTTTTACTCTGTAAATATTTAATCTTTAAAAATTGGGCCAGGTAGAGAAATGTCAATGCAAAGTGAGACTAATTGGTTCTATTAAAATCTGGAAGATCTGGGAAATCCAGCAGAAAAGGTATAGGTAAGTTTTGAAAGAATCTGCTCCACTTTTTGGAGAGTGAAACAATTTGCATTTTTCACCACAGAACAGTTTTTCATTTTGATACTCTGCTATATCATGGATCATACTGTAAGAAAATCTTCATGTAATATAATGGAAAATTGAAAGATTGAAAAATATAAAATAATCAGATCAATAGATTGAATTAAAATAAAGCAACCATAGCTCATCTTTGCTTGTTTTTTTTTCTGAAGTTTTCCCTTGCAATAGTTTGAAATTTGGGGTATTCAGCCCCAGTCAGAACAAAGACAAACTCTGGAAATCTTCCTGACAGATAACATCAGCATTAGGCAGGTACTTTCAAGACTCATTTTGCTGACACAGCTTGTGTGCGACACCGGACCAGATACAGAGGTCCTGTTATTAGTGTATACAAACCCACACCTGGGGGCTCTGCCGACGCAGCCGTTCCACCAAAGCCTCTGCAGGAGAAACTCGTCCTGTCACTGCTTATCCAGCCTGCTCTGGGTTAGCTTCATACCTCTGCAGTGTCTCCAAAATGTGCATTTATCTGAAATTAAATATGAGCTTTGGAGTTTACTTGGCTTGTGAAGTTTGGTCTTACCCACTTTCTTTTTTGTTTGTTTTTATACACCTATAAACATAAATATCTATATGGATGTGCATTCACCCATACATAGAAACATATAATTTCACATATAGGCATGAATACAGGCCTTTTCCAACATTTTCCAGGTGGTTTTCAGGCCCAACGTCTGTGGTGGTTTTCTCTGTCTAAAGTCCTAAGCTGATAAATATTGCCATTTCAAAAATAAACTTCCTCAAAATTGTCCCTTCTGCTCTGAAAGATCATCTTGTTCTTTAGGTGATTTATGAAATCAACCTGTAACTACACGTGCATTGTTCAGAGTGTTCAGCAAACAAGAGGTGAGTGTTTGGAATACTTCAGGGCAGGAAGACACACAAAACATTAAAACAGTCTCCCAGTTCCAGAACAGACACTTGAAATCCAGTGTCTTCTTTCCCGTTAATGCATCTCGTGTCATCATTAACTCTTCATATAGGCATAAATGAGCATTGGCCTGCCAGGTAGCACAAGGCATTTGAGCTGCAGAGACCACAAGCAATTCAAGCTGGGTACATCCTCCACTTTTATAAGTGATGGGCCAAACTAATTACATGTTTTTTTTGTTTGTTTGTGTTTGTTTGTGTTCGTTTTTTTGTTTGTTTTTGCTTGAATGTTTACTTAATGCCCAGCCAAAATATCAGATCCTTCTAGACTTCCCATAGTAGGGCTGGCAATATAGGTAAAAATCCAGGTAAAAGCGTGGTTAATATTAGGAAATTGGTGCACCATGACTGTGGAAATCACCTTTTGGTGGCAGGGTTGGGCTAGCTCCAGTTTAACCCCAGGGGTTCCCATGGATCTGCCACCCAAGTAAGGCATCCTGGCAGTACTTCTGTTTCAAGGAGCTGGGTCTGGAAACTCACCAAAGAGAAGAGTAAAGAAATTGGCCCTAAAAGTCATGAGGCTTGAGAGTATTATGGGAGTCCTGAATGCCACCGCCTGAGCAAGGCTGGGCAAGAGCATAAAGCAAACACATCCTCCTGCAAGACCAGCCATGCAGGGAGAAAGTGAGACAGATGGGGAGGAAAGAGTGAGAAGCAAAAAGGAAGAACAGGTAATCAGGAGAGGAAACACCACACAAGAGCTGAATCTGGATCCGAGGGCGTTAGGGTTGAAGCTAGGCAGGAAAAGGGATGTGCAAGAGTGCACCCATAGCCTCAAGTGAGTTGAGACCCCAGCAGCCCAGGGGCATGGGCATTTTGTAGCCCAGCAAGGTGTTCCCAGTGTTACAGCAAATAGGGAACAGTGAAATGATGGGTTGGGTGTCTCAGAAAAATATCTTACTGTTGCTGGCTGCAGGCAT
Organism: Anser brachyrhynchus; assembly: GCF_964034855.1. Classification (NCBI taxonomy): domain Eukaryota; kingdom Metazoa; phylum Chordata; class Aves; order Anseriformes; family Anatidae; genus Anser; species Anser brachyrhynchus. The sequence goes on from NC_137699.1 coordinate 57,691,219, forward strand.
GTGGTAATAATAGAGAAATCAGAAATACATTGGACAAGCAGAAAGCAATGAAGTAAAAAGAAAAAAAACACACAGCCTTTCTCCTGAATGAGGTGGAGTCGTTGGGAAGGACAGTGCATGGCTTGTAGCCCTCTGCTGAGAAGGGCAAAAAGGTTTTGGGACTGTGGCCCCATACTGGCTGTGCATGACGCTGCCATGCCCACAGCATGGGACACCCGTAAGCAGCAGAAAGCGCTTCGGGAGCAAGTTGCAGCAGCAGCAAAGTGTTTGCCAAGAGCTGGTGCCAGCTTCCTGCTGTATGCGCGTGCCTTGTGTGTGCCCCGTGCACTCCTGCTCGCCCCCATGCCTGATAACGCAATTCCCGCTGCCGTGCCATCCTGCTGGGCATCACCAAGGTGCCTGGGCGGCAAAGGGAGCCCCCCCTCTCCTGGGCAGAGGCACATGAGTGGAGACCTTGAGAGTCCTCCCCATCAAGCCAGTGCCCTCTGCTTCCTGGGCTGACTTACAGAGCTTTTGCACAACCAGGTATTGGTGTTCCTGCTGCCTTCGGTGGGCTTTTTTTGGCACACAACCTGACCACGTTCTGCAGGCTGCTCCCCTCATGCTGCCCCCACATCCACAGGTAGAGAATCAAGGGGTCATTTAGGTTTGGATTTCTCACCTGGGGAGACCACTCAGTCCAACTCAAAGTGGGTCTGTTCAGATCGGCTTGCTGAGGGACTTTTCCAGTCCAGTCTTGTACACTTCCAAGGACTGGAAATCCCTGAGCTTCTCCGGGCAACTTGTTCTGTATGGCCACCCTCATTGTAAACATACTTTGCTTTATATTGAACTGGAATTTTCCATGTTCCAACTTGAGACATTAGAGGTCACATACCTGCTTGCTCCATTTGTTTATGAGTTTGTCTAATCCCCTTGGCCCTGCAGACACTCTCTGCCTCCACAGCCTCCTAAAGCAACAACCTCCCAAGCCCACTACCAGCTGTGCAAGACAGGTCCTGGCTCACAGGCTAATGCTGGTGGTCTAGCACAAGCACAGCCCTGGGGTGGTGGCGTCAGGGAGATAGACAACAGATATTCTCTCTTTGTACACCTTCACGCTCCGTTAAGACTCAGTTTTCCATAATAACATCTTTTCCAGGTTGGGGCTCCAGGACTAACAGCTCCACAAGCATTTGATATGCCTGAAGAATATTGTAAAGCTTATTAATTTCACTAGTGATTTGCATAAATTTGTTCAGCCAGCACTACAATAGCTCTTTCTGGCCAAGACTGAATGAGTTACACATCCAGTATTATATATCTCACAAGTATTATATACGTATTATCTGCATGCACATAAATGCACAAATACATTCATCACCGTGATACATCCTTTCGTGTCAGGTATGTGAATTATTTTGTTTATAAGAAACAGAGTTCCTTCCCCATGCCAGGACTGAGAAGACCTGCGTTCCTTTCCTGGCTCTCCCTGGGATCCCATGTGATCCGGCCAAGTCATTTCATGTCTCCGTGCCTCTACCTCCCATCTGGAAAGCAGGAGCAGCCCTTCAGAGGCGGCAGCAGAGCATGGTTTGCTTTCATCGGGGCTGCAAAGTGCCCTGAGATGCCAAGGGGGAAGCATGGGGATGTGTCACTGTTAGCAGAACAATGGCAGTTCTGACACCCGTAATGCCATGGCGATGTGAATATCCAGCAGAGCAGGGCTTTGTTAGAGATCCTGATTAATCAGTGATTAATATCACTGTCATTTCCTGCAAGCTTAGAATAACCTGTGCTCTGTTCTTATCTAAAGAAAAGGGAAAGACAGAGGGGAAAAAAATCATGCTTGAACGTACTGGTAGATGCACTTTAGTCATATCTAGAAACAAAGACAGGAGGCTCATTTTTGAAAAAACATCGGTTCCCAAACTGGCCTTATTCCTGTGACATTTACGCTGCTCAGGTTCATGTACTTCACACTCAGCTGCAGTAACCCTCCCTGTTTCTCAAGTGGTGCTGGTGTAAAGTGTTAAACCCACTGAGCTCAGGGATGATAATTACACTCTGAAGCTATTTTCATCTTTCTCTTGTGAACTTGCCGTTTGCCTCGGCCAACCCAGACTGGCAAAATTCTCCTCTGGGCCACAGAGCGCATGGGAAACCTCTTCTATGCCTTGTCCTAGTATCTGTCACTGATTAAGCCGTTTCAACAAAGACACCTTTTTAAAGGACATACGTCCTCTAGGGGAAATTAAAATTATTAAATATGATAGGAATGTTTCTATTTCATTGGAACATCTGAAGCTAGCTTTACCATCAAAGCCAACACATCACATAATTACACCCAAGATGCTGGCCAAGGTACATCTTCAGCACCTCATTTGCCCCCATTTTGTGTGGCCCAGACAGAAGAATTTTGCCCTCAAATTCTTCTTACGCACATGTATAACACGTATTTTCTTATTTAACAAAGCCTGGTTGTATACCATTGCTCTGCAATGAATTTGATCTCTGGGATTTAACCACAAAGGCCCATTTAGAAACTATAAATGCAACATAGACCCAAAGGACAAATTCTCCCCTTTCACTAAAGTAAAACATAGAAGCTATTCAATTATAACAAAATATGGGAGAGGGTGCTAGCAACATTTCTTCAGAAGAGGTCCAGATTTGACAGACAGATGCATCCACTTCAATCAAGGAGCTAAGAAAAGAATCCATGCCAGTATCCACAATAATCAAATGGAAGAAAGAGCTGGGGGCAAATTTCATTCATACCTAAGGCCTGTGAATTAAGTTGCATATGAAGATCTGTGTTCCTAAGAGGACACTTAAGCAAAGATAAGCAGTTAAGTACTCACAGCTTTGCTTGTGTCAATGTTATCAGTAGACATTCTTTTTCCGTAACACTTCGAGTGATTTTTTTAATGTATAGATAATACATTCCTTAAGCATAGCCTATATACAAGCACTGTGAATGGCTATACCACCAATAATGAAATTTTGTGCACTTAAACAAAAAGATTGCCCTTTGCCGGATTTTACTTTTTAAATTTTGTTTGATGAAGCCTCTTTAAACACGCTAAATCAAGTATTTCAGCAGCATCTTCCTCCACCACTGCTGCACTAGTCTGCCCTGGCTGCTGAGAAAGGTGACGTCTGCGTTCTGGTGGCAGGGAGGTGAGTTTCCTGCCAGAACACTTGCAGTTCTTAAAAAGGGCAGGGATGGAAGCTACAGGGGAAGAAACATTCAGTTTTAAGGAGATGCAAGCTTTGTGTGCCCGTTAAAGCAGCCAGATCCTTCTGGGTTCTCCAGGCCAGGGAGGTCCTTGGGGAGGGAAATTCTCATGTCCTGCTTGCTCACATGGTTTCCTTCATGAGGACTCACTGTCAGCAATAGCCAAAGTTAAACTCTGTTTTCACTCCCAGTCCACTCTTTATCCGTCTTTCTCCTTGGCAAAGTCTCCATCTCCCTCATCCTTAGAGCTCCACTGACAAAGCTTCCTTCCTCTTTTCACTTAAGATCCCAACTCTGCTGTTTCTGTTCTATGAATTCATCCTTCAAGCCCATCCCTGCTCCAGGTTTCCCCAAATCACATTAATTTCCCCCAGCCAATGTGAAATACACTGCCAGAGCCGCCTCCTCCCTGCAGCCCTTCTGGCCACCTCGTTTCAAAGGGTGACTGCGGGTGGGCTGGGCAGGGAGGAGGGAGATTGGGGGGACACGGGGGACAACAAGAACATTACCCATGGGATTTGATGGCAGCGGGGACAATGACAGGAACGTTGCCTGCAGGACGGGGCGTGCTGAGCTACAAGGGGCTGCCTGCACTGCTGCCAGGGAGTGGGGAACGGCACGTTTCTGGGCCCTGGACATGGCACCAGACATGCTGCTGGATCAGGGCACGCAGCTCGTAACAGAGACGTGGTCTGACAGTCCTCTTCTTTAGCAAGGGGCTGCTGTTCCAAGTATTAAATCTCACTTGAAAGTGATTTGAGCGTATTGCTCCCCTTCTCCTGGCTCAGCTGCATCTCCTACCTGCATCCAAGCACTGGTTCATATCGCTGGCTCTTTTCAGTGCCAGCTGAACAGCTCTTGCAAACAAGAGCTAAACACGTATATATAACATGCTCAAATGATCTCAGATATCATTGTGACAAAACCTACAGCAGATTTGTTTATATTTTTATTTATACTTTTTAATTTAATCATATCCCTTCTAGCATCTTAAAACTTAACCAAGAACTGCATATTTAGAAGGATATTTCCTAGTCCAAGGAATTTAGAGAGTGTAGAAGAAAGGCAACACAAGCTGTAATGATAGAAATTTGAGAACTGGGACAAATGCTGGCCCTTATTGGGGTCCCGCAGGAAGTTTGTGGCAGAGTAAGGCATAGACTGCAGAATGCATAGGCACCAGCCCAGGCCCCTACCATGCAAATATCCAACTTTCTTAAATATGCACGGAGTAAAGACAGGCTTGTGCAATGGTCAACAAATAAGGCAGAAGAAATGGAAAGTCATTACCCTATGGTAGCATGCCAGACTGCAGAAACTGAATTTGGGGGGTTATTGCCTCAGGGCAGAAATTTTTATATATTGCCAAATACTAATTTTAAAATTGTTTTACAGTGCTTAGAAAAAGTAAGAAATCTTATTCTCAGCCTTAAGCACTGCAGCAAACTCAGTCCAATGGAGTTAAACTGGCAATGTTTGCAATCCAGGATTTATATGTCAGTGCTTTATCAGATTTCCAGAGACGTATAATGTCTCTTTCTGCTGCCAATAAAACCAGATGCAGAAGTATCTCTGTGTGTTTATTTAGCACAAGGCTGTTAATGCCTGGGAGTAGCATACACTGGGGTGTGGCTTCCATGTCTTGCACACAGAAACCAGCGCTCAGGGGCCAGAATTAAGACAGACCCAAGCAGAAGTGCAACAGACTGACCTTGGAGCCAGCAGGGTGGGAAAAAATGCTTGTGAAAACCTAGACGCAGCAGCTAATTTTTACCCCTTGGAATTCAGAGGTGCTTGATATGTAGTATTAATATAAGCATAGAATCAGAGAATCACAGAATGGTTTGGGTTGGCAGGGACCTTAAAGCCCATCGGATTCCCACCCCCCTGCCATGGGCCGGGACACCTCCCACTAGACCTGGTTGCTCAAAGCCCCATCCAACCTAGGGGCTTGTTCTCTGCTTCCCATTTCCTTAAGGAAACACATTCTCAGGCTGCAGGCAGTCCTTTTTGATCTCAGCTTTGCAGGTGAGAAAGAAAATCCTGGGTTGGCCTTTTAGTGAAGAACTTTTTTTGCATAACTTCATCAAGACAAGATGCCTTTACACATTAAAGTAAGAACTTCAGCTAAGCAGGAGATCGAATAAACTTCTATACAGTCTCTGCTTCAGGCATTAGCCCTGATTTTCTGGCAGGTTGGAGGCACAGTCTTCTCCACTGGATCTCCATGGCTCAGCTCGCAGCAGTGCAGCACTGGTTGTACACCTGTCTGGCACCTGCAGTGTTAACCTTGGTGCCGAGCCTTTGGTGGGAAATGTTGGTCTCAGTGGTGTCACCTCCTCTCCCACCCTTGCAAAGGTTTCATCAACAAAAGGCTGTGTACCCTGAATTGTCCCATGCCGCACTACCCTGGGAGCACGGAGGACCAAACTGCCCATAACAGAAGGGTTGTCACATTATCTATCCCATTTAACCAGTTTGCATTTTGCTCTGCTCCAGTGTTAGGAAGGCAGCTACGTGCCCAGGTAAGTCTTTGGTTGGGATAAAAGTGTGATTGTCCCTGACCACAGCTGAAAAGCAGTTCCAGCCTTGCTGAGGATTGAAATAGGTTAAAGGCAGCGTAAATCATTGCAAAGGTGAGAGTAAGAGGGCCTGGTCCAGAGAAGGGTGAAGGCAGAAGAGCAGCTGGACAAGGGCAGTTCTAGAAAAAAACAAAGTAAAAAACAGAAGTTTCTTTGTACAGAAAACGACTGTGTTCAATGAAGTCATCATCTTTACTAAACCTGAAGTCATGTTCAGAGCAAAAAAAAATCACTCTGCCTCTGAAGAAGCAACAGCAACCTCTGATAAGTGGGAAGGGAGGGAGCGTGTGTTACTTTCTCATGGCTCCTTGGCAAGCTCCAGCAGTGTTTGATTAACCGGGAGCAAGATTTATGTGCTATAAAGTGCTCTGGGGAGGTTGCTGATGCCAAAGCTCTGCACCTGGGTTTTGAAAGCATCTCTAAAGTGATGAGAATATCTGGATATTCTCATCTAGGAAAAGAACCCCCCTGAAAACCAGAAATGACTACTGCTTTTTGGCAGGAGAATAGGAGAGTGCGATTTCACCTAGGAGGGAGATTTGTAAAGATACCAATAACCACTAAATGTCCCAGTCCGACAGAAAATGGATGTGAGCTAGCACCTCATGGCCATGTACCCCTGGGGAGGAGTGTCCCATTACCCCTGATTAGTTTGGATTCTTCCATACAAGGAAGATTAAAGAAATATCCCACTAAATAATTTCAGGATTGTTATTGTTTTTTGTTTGTTTGTTTTAATTTTAAATTACTGTGCTCAGTATAATCCCATGGAAGCTTGCTTCAGAAGACAAAGGAGCTTAATGTCTCTTAATGGTTAGCAGAGTCACATTCTTGTGCGACATCTGCCTCTAATATGATTACTTGAAAATGAGCACACCAGCGGGACTAGCAATGTAACCAGGAATGTTATCAGCTTCTCAGCAGACTTGGAAATTAATTTTCATCACGTATTGTTTGAAATTGTATTGTACTGAGCGTTGAAATTGGCCTGTGTTGCAAATGATTATGCTGCACTGATGATGTTTTCAACCCTTTCTAGAAGCCATCAACAATCTTCAGTATCTGGGCGTTGCGCAGCCTTTGTCTGGAAATCACATCCAGTCTGCACGACTTTTGCAGGCTCTAACCAAGAGGAAGCTTTTCAAGGGGACACGTTAGCACCAATTCCTACTAAGGGAGGTTTCTTTCAGAAATGTGCTGCTGTCTCCCACTAATTAATGCCACACTTGGTAAGAATCCTCATTCAGTACGATTCCTGTTTCATGACTGAGTGCAATGCACTGGGCTCAGCTCTGTGCTCTGCAAGGGCTGTGATGACTTCAGACCACAGCTGACTGGGATGGCAAAGGAGAGGAGGTATCTGTACCTCAGCGAATGGGAGAGAAACTGCAGAATGAAAGTTTTGATGAGGGGAAGCTGAGACAAACTGGATACTCTGGCTCATCTTGTCTTTGCCATCACTAAGACCAAAACTTGGACAGCTTCTGGAGGCTGGTAGTCTTGCACAGAAAAAAGAAATGAGGGTGATGACACTTTTGGCAGAAAAAATCCAGAATGTCCTCTTCTCTTCATGTGATTGGATCTGTCTCTTGTGGGTAACGAGGGGGGTCAAATACATCATTGCCCTGCTGCTCATGCAGAGGAACTGCAGCTGCCAGCAAGGCCCAGAAAATGTCAGAAAATGCCTCTGAACGTCCATGGTGTTTCTCTGCCCTCCCAGTCACCTCTCTGCCCTCATGCCTAGGGTTCAGTGGTGTGACCTTATGACGGGCTGAGGCACAGCCACATGCTCACGGGGAAGGCAGGGCTCACGGCATAGTCCTCGTGCTCTGGGAGTGAGGATGGCACCCACAGAGGTGGCAGTTGAATGACAGCGTGCTACTGGGACAGGAAGAGGGTTTGGGGTGTGAAAAGATGCCTTGGAAGGAGCTGAGGGTGTTGCTGGTGGAAAACAAAATTTCTTTTTCAAAATCATTTGGGGTCTCGCTTCTGACCCACGCCTGGGGCCCTGAAATGCCCAAGGCAGCCCCTGCACCATGACAACAAATCCTGAACAGCAGCTAGCACGGTGTGTTTCTTCTAGCCGTTTTGTGGTAAGGTGCTGCCATTGCTATTGACCCCCTGGGCAGAGACGGACTTTCCCTCTGAGCAGGGCCTTCTGCACTTGCCACTGCTGTAATCATGCCAAGACTTTCACCACACGAGGTACAAGCACAAAGTGTGCGTTCAGTCTTTGAAACAAACCCAGTAGCTCAGGGGCTCTGCATGAACTAGATCATGGACCCCTGCTGTGGGACAGGAGCTCCCTGAAAGAATGCAAAGAAACAAGCACTGTTTTGTCTGACTTTGTAAGAATTCAAGAGCTATTTAGCAAACTCCTGCTTCACCCCTCCAATTACTCATCCTGGTTCGAACCTAGAGAGGACCTGAGGAAAAGAGAAGGTAAGATTCTGCACACGAGCTGAAAAGACCCTCGATTCAAACCAAGTGGTATCTGACTCTGACAAAGTCAGCGTGGTGATACTGGCTGGTCTGCGAACCCCCACAGTGCTTGTCCTGTTTCTGGGTGTCCAGGCTCCCTGGGAGCCTGTTCATGTGAAAAATGAGTACACAAATTCTTCAAATGCCAGGCACTTCCTGGCACTTAAACGTAATGGATGACTTGTACTCACTGCTCCCTGCACAAAGATTGCTGCTTGATGATGCTTATGCCTTTGGTAATGTTGGCAGCCCTCTCCAGCATCTGATCTGAGGGCTTCATGGTCACCTCACCTGTCATTTGCAAGGTTCCCCAGAGAGATGTCACCAGCATTCACAGGTAGGGTGGAGGAGAAAGGCAAACCAGGTTTACCTTCAATAGCTGTAGACTTCTGCAAGCTCTTCTCATAGGGCCAAAGTTAAACTGACAGCAGTATAAGTGCAGGTAGCCCCCATGGAAATAATTGTGGTGTTGCTAGCACAGGAACTTCTGTTCTTTTTTGTTTGTTGGTTGGTTGTTTTTTGTTTGTTTGTTTTCTTTAGTTATTGTTGTTTTTCTTTACAAAGGGGTTCTCCAGCAAAGAGCTTGCTCAGAAGTCTTCGAAAGCATCATCTGTCCTCTTTCAGAGGCTGAAGAAAGGCTGATTTTTGAATCGCTTCATGCTGTAGGTAAACTCTGGACCATTCTGACAGGTAAGTGGTCCATCTCATTTTGAATGCAAAATAGTTCAATGTACATATAGAAAGACTTTTCTATGTTTGCATCTTATCAGCTACTAAGTGGGAATGATCCAATCCAATGCTGTCCCATAACTATGAAGTGTGATGGGTTAAAAGTGCTTTAAAAGGAGAAGGCTGATCTGGAGAAGAAACATTTCTGGTGATGAGTTGGTGGAGCCAAAGAGTCTGCCAGTAATGCATTCTGGGCTTATGGTACTCCTCTTCTGTCAGCATGCTAGCCATAAAATTGCATCTACATCCATACACGTACTTACAGATTTATATGTAAATTAATCTCCTAATTGGCCTATAAGTGGGATGTTACATCTATCTAAAAATGAGACATAGTGCTACTGAGAAGTGCATGGATTTTGTCTGGAAGTTTATTTGTAAAATGCTGACATTTAAGTTAAATGCATTTCTTACTTTTTCATCAGGTGGATCCTCAGCTGGGGGCAGATTGTAGTGGCACTGCTGATACCATTGGAGCTCCAACAGCACAGATCAGCTGAGTACCCAACCCACGAGGAACAATATGAACATCAGTTTCTCTCTGTTTTCTTGTTTCTGTGTGAACACTGGTGTGATTCCTCTGATGAAGTGGCAAAGCCATCTTCCTGGATACCAGCTGGCGTGGTATAAGGAAGGCTGTACTGTGTGCTCCGTTGATGGTAATTTATGAAACTTTCACAAGAGTGGGTTTAAGTTGTGCTGGAGATCTTGATTTCTTGAAACTCAAATCAAATCTTTATGCATGCAGAGTAGGGAGGGTATAAATAATTCCCGTAGTGTTTTATAAACTATTCTAAGTAGCAACTATCATCTGTTAACTTTATTGGGATTGGTACATGCAGCTAAGGGAAACAAATGAACTGCTGCTGAATTAATTTGCAGCTCATCCAGAAACTTTTTTGCACTTTGTCTGGAAAGCTTCCAGGCAATGGAGCAGCTGGCATGCAAAAAGTGGGTGGCTTCATAGGAAAGGGGGTTGGTCTTTTTTTTCCTTTTTTTCTTTTTCTTTTTCTTTTTCTTTTTCTTTTTCTTTTTCTTTTTCTTTTTCTTTTTCTTTTTCTTTTTCTTTTTCTTTTTCTTTTTCTTTTTCTTTTTCTTTTTCTTTTTCTTTTTCTTTTTCTTTTTCTTTTTCTTTTTCTTTTTCTTTTTCTTCTTCTTCTTCTTCTTTTTTTTCTTTTTCTTTTTCTTTTTCTTTTTCTTTTTCTTTTTCTTTTTCTTTTTCTTTTTCTTTTTCTTTTTCTTTTTCTTTTTCTTTTTCTTTTTCTTTTTCTTTTTCTTTTTCTTTTTTTTTTCTTTTTCTTTTTCTTTTTCTTTTTCTTTTTCTTTTTCTTTTTCTTTTTCTTTTTCTTTTTCTTTTTCTTTTTCTTTTTCTTTTTCTTTTTCTTTTTCTTTTTCTTTTTCTTTTTCTTTTTCTTTTTCTTTTTCTTTTTCTTTCTTTTTCTTTTTCTTTTTCTTTTTCTTTTTCATAATTTGCTTACAAAAATATCCACCTATGGTCAGATTGAGCTCTGCCAACCCACCTGGAGTAACCCATTTTAAAGGGAACATGTTGAGTCAGACTGGTCTTTTTCTATCAGTGGTGGAGCAAGCCAGGAGCTTCCAAAGAGAAGCAGGACTTTCTTTTCAATACCCTCCTCAGGATGTGATGCCCTCCTGGAGGCGTCCACCTCTCCTTTTTGCCACAGACAGAATCTAAGCAACTCCCTTATCTAAGCACTTAAATTTTTCCATGGTCCCTGGGAGAGCAGGAAGATTGCATGGTACTTTGCAGAGGGGGTGCTGGTGGCTGAAGGTCAAGTTAGACTCAATGCGTCCCTCTCCCATGGGCTATTGGGCAGAGCTCTGCCAGGCTACAAGCAGACTCTGTTTAGGAGAAAGATTTATAGATAAACCTCCCTCTTTTCTAAGAACCTGCTTAATTCCTTATGCCAGCTGTTTCACTGTGTTTGGTCTTATTTCTGAGATAAATGGGCAGAATTTGCCTGGTGAAAGTGAGAAGACAGGCAGAGCACGTGAAGGCAAGAGAGAGAAACAAGAAAAGGGTTTTCTAAAACACTCCTCAAAAACACTTCTTCCAAAAATGCAGCTACCAAAATGGTTCCTTCATCTATTCAATGTGCGTTTATTTACTTTTGCTGGCCCAGGTCAGGCCCCCCACTGTGCATGCTGCAGGATGTGGCCCTGCTTCCATGGCCTTGAGCTGACGCTTGTTCCAGTGTTAATAACAACACTGCTAATAAGGATAATGACTGTAGCACTGTAAGAGTATATCTGATGTTTTCACAAGTGATGTAACTTCTCTTGATATGGAGATACCACTCAAAACCCTTCAGCTATACTTTTTATTACACTTCACTTTCTTTTATCCTTTTTTTTTCTTCTTTAAATACACTTCTGATTCTTGTATAAAACATCTGACAGATGTGGACAGGTTTGTACAAGCAATTATAATTTATGGTGCAGAGACCGGTGTCCTATAAATGACATTTATTTTGAGGAAGGGAGGAAACACAATGGGAAAGAAACTGTTCTAACTTTTTAAACAACAACAAGTTTGAAGTCATTTCCTAGAAGAGAAAACAATTAAAAGCCAAATCATGCCGCTAAGTACAAAATAAATCCTTCATCAGCAATAAAAAATCAAACAAAGTATCTAGAAAACCCTGGGAGGTTAAACAGAGCAGTGCAGGGATGAACATGACACATGAGGGAAGAAGGCACACTTCCCATACGTCATCTCCTCACGGTGCCAAGGTACACTGCAGCACTGCTGCTGAGAATGCTCAGAAACGTGCTAGGTAAAACTGTGATCTCGGCTGCCGTGGCACAGAGCTGGAGCAGCTCCACTAACTTTGGAGATGCTTCTCCAAATTTTCTTGTGCATGAGGATGGAGAGAGTTTGGCCTGTTCTTTCTGCATGTTTCTCCCCTTTCTTGCAGGAGCATGTGCTGCACTGCTGTAACAAATCACCTGCTGCCTCTAGGGAAGCAAGGAAAAAACTGCACGTGTGGGTAATGCCTGAACGGTTTTCTACCTGTTCATCACTTTTTGTGACTGCATGAACTCAAAGTTTAGTCAGGCTACTATATCTGAAATGTTTTGTCTGAGATCATTTGCTTTCAAAAAGTGAAACAAAGCAAAATCCTTTTCTCAACTACAGAAAGAGGCATGCTCCTGAGGAGCTGCTGGAGGTGTAACACAGAGCAGGATCCCTTTCCACTTGAACCCTGGGCCAGTGCTGAAGTGGTGACTCTGGCACTAATGGGATGGCTCCATGTTGTCCTGGGAGTAAGAGCCTGCCCAAAGCACAGCTGGTGCCTGCAGATGGCACCCCAGACAGCATGGGCAGGCCAAGAGGACTGGCATGGCCCCTGTGGAGAGGGCTGGGGAGGCAGACCAGGCGTGGGCATGCTGCCTCCATGCCAGGCAGGGCCTCACCAGGGCCACGGGGGCTGGAGGGGGAGCCCTACAGGCAGCACTACAACATCCCACCATGCCAGAGCAAAGCAACCCCACGTTCAGCCCCCACATTTCTTTGGAGGGGGGCATTTAACAGCTTTGCACGGTGCTGTGCCGGTTCACAGGGCCTAATTTTTCACCCATTCCTCCACCAGCAGGAATCAGGCCCAGGGAACATTGGCAGAGCTGGCCAGCACGCGCCGGGGCCCCGCCAGCGCCACAGTGCCCCTCCCCGGCACCCGGAGAGCCCGTCCCCGCCAGAGCCAAGAGCGAATACCAGAAGCATGAATCCTGCCCTAACAGCTCCACATTTGCAGAGCTTAATTAAAATGATAAAACGGCTGCAAGGCCAGGCAGGCCCACTGGCACGCGGCTGGCGGCAGCGAAGGGGTGACGGGCTCAGATGGCTTCTCAGCACCGAGAGGGGGTCCTGCGCGAGGCAGAGCGGGGTTCACCTGGTGCACAGGTCCCACACATGCCCTGACCTCAGCTGAACAACTGCAGATTTTTTTCCCCCATGTCTGTAAATGTGTCTTTGCTGGGACACCCACATGGCTCCTCAGGAGATCCACAGGGGTCTGCACCAAGCGACACCACTGACGTTTTTCTCTTCACCCAAGGGATGGCCAACTGTTGACGTTGCAGGTTCAGGACTTTGTTGCGGAGGCACTTGAGAGAGTTGCCTTTGGGGGAAAATGTGGAGTGGCAAGGTCCCTCCCTGCCCAGCCCCCAGGGAAAGAGGACATCAATCAACACAAGCAGAGGGATTTTGAAGACAGAGATTCAATCCTTTTATTCCCACATTGTTTTCCCTCTGTCTCACAACAGATAGCTTTCTCCAGCCAGCTTGAACCGCTCTGGCCTCTGTTGACTGCTGCCCATTCAACCCCACCACTGCAGTCACTAACTCCATCCCTCAAGAGATTAGATCCATCTCCCTTTGGTTTAGAAGAACCTCAAGATCCATCTCTTCCTGTCCACTGAGCCCACCTGCTGACCATTCAGAGGTCCTACCATGACACACTGTGCCTCCCATCCCCAGGAGAGACCTCTTTCGTATCCATGGCCTCCACAGCCAGGAACAGCTCCTCTGGAGTTTGATAGCTCTCTTAAATAGCTCTCTTAAATTCCCATCTGGCTGCATGCATAAATACATGTATCCACATCAAAATAGCCCCAGGGACAAGAAACCTTTCACATATCTGGTTCCACATCACCACCAGGCCAGCGTGCTCCTCTTCCACCTTTCCCACAAGAGCTCTCCTCCCCTTTGTCCATCCACACTCTTTTGTGGGTTTAGGAGATTAGGAGGCAAGGCTGGAGGAAGCACATTCACTGGGCCAGAATATCTGCACGAGCCATCAGTGCCTCTTCTCCTTGCTTCCTGTCTATAGGAATAAATGCTATTAAAATGCAGGTGGTTTCCAAAGAGCTTAAATTCTTACCTACTTTGTGTCTGGATCCTTTGGTGTTCCTAAAACTTGGATATCTTAACAATATCTAGACAGTCATTTTAATGTCACAGGGACCACTAAAGCCTAAGACACAAAAATTTTCGTTTCCTGGAGCTGACTGGCTCTTACAGTGCCCTCCAATATTCTCAGTACTCTTCTTCCTCAGGAGCATAGCTGAGCTGTTCAAGGACAAATATTCCAATTATAGACAAAACAGAGAGCTCTTGGAGGCAGGTGTTGAATTCTAGCTTATAGCTCGGGTGTTTCTAGTGCCTCTTTCAAGGTTTCTAGGCAGCAGATGTAATCCCCTCCGCTTCCACCCTCTGTCCGCAGTCTCACGGTGCCCTGAGAGCATGTGGTGTGGTTGTCTCCTGGTAAAATGGGAAACATCAGAATAGCACCTCTGCAACATGAGAGTGGGAATGGAGAAACAGCAGGCATGCAGAGCACCCCAGGTTCACCGGATGGCATGGGTGCACGCCCGAGAATCAGCCCCTGACTGAACTAAGAATATCATTGCACAGCTGGGGGCTGGGGAGAGCAGACAGGGGTTTGTTCTTTGCCCCTTCTGCTGTTAAAGGACATCCCTGAGGCACTGGCCTCGCTTTGCCACAGAAGAGGGGAAAGACTGTGAAAGCGTCCATGGGTATCCATGGACTGAGCATCCCAACATCCTGAAAAACTCCCTCCCATCACCTGAAGGTCAGCAGCACATACCTTAAGTTACACCCAGCACACTAAAACTCATCTCTTTTACTAGGTTGCTTAGCACCCAGCACAGAGAAGTTCTCAACTAAACACAGAAGACTTGCCTGAAGGAGAGTATGTTGAAATGCAAAGGGTAGGACACTTTCTTGAAAGATTGTCCCCAACCCAAAAGCATGCACAGCAATGCTAACATGTAGTACCTCCAGCAACAGCAGCTGTTTAAATTATCTCTGTTTATGCTGCACTTTAGGCTGGATTTTGATGCTCAGTTGTCATCTAGCTTTCAAATCCATCACGCCAACACAACAGGATCCACCTATAGCACTGCTGTAAGGAATCTCCCATCTCGTGCAGGTAAACTACCATTTCTCTGTGGCAGAAGAGAGAAAATAAAAATGTGATCAAAGACAACCAACCTATTTTCATGGAGCAGAGAACTATGAGAATTATTGTCTCTGAAGTAACTATTCCTGTAAATAGGCACCAACTGCAAGCCCCTATCATTTGTTGTTACACTCTGTTCTGCCTTGTATTTTACCTAACTTTTTCCGTGGACAGGAATAATACAACATCAGAACTGAGTGGCCAAAGTACCAGACAGGGAATGGGGCATCAGGAGAGTCAGTCCCAGTTTTAATGCAAATCACGTCGCTGCCCCTCTGTTTATCCCTCCACGCCCTCTGTCTGCCTTGTCTGTCCAGACTCCAAGTGCTCTGGGACAGACACCTTCTCTCAAAATGTGTTTGCAATAATTCCCCTTGGAGGGCACTGGAGAACATAATAAGTGCTTAGTATACCATAAAAATATTTAGTAAATAACATGCAATTGTGAGTCACTGCCCTGTAACTCCATGTCTGGTTCTTGGTACGTATTTTCATACATAGCTAAGAGATGCAAGTACCTACACCCCATCTTCAAAAGAAGGAACCTAAGGGTCTTGACTCATGTGGAGTTAGAAACGCAACGGCTGAGGCAGGCAGACATCTGTTCAGCTTCCTCTGCAGTTGAGGTGCCTTGCCAGGATGGGGAACATGAAGAGAGCAGCTGGGAGCAGTCTCTGACTTTGTCTGTCTCATTTTATAGTGGCAGCCACAAGTCCCTTCGCTTGCTTTGTCTCAAGGCTTTGTGTGACTTCTGAAAACTGCTTCATTTCTTGGCACTGAAGAATTTAATGGTCTCTTGGCATTAAAATGTATTTATCTTGTTGCGCTTGTTTTGCCTCTGTTCTTCACTGGTCTCTGAGCAGGACTTTGTCTTGCTTCATGATTTAAAAAGGTCTGCTGAAGAACAACTGTGAATCAGCTTTGGATTGCAGTGCACTTGAAAAGCACCCAGGATGAGGACAGCTTTGTCTGTGAAAGCCTCGTAAGGGATGTGCCCCGTTGCACTTTTCTGTCTCCACCTGTTGCTCAACTTTTCTTCATTCATTCAACTACCTGCTTTATTTATTCATTTATTTACAGGATCATCTGGCTCTGCAGTACCACTCGTTTGGTGCTCCTGCCCAAACTCTCATTGTCAAGGATGTCACTCCTCAGCTCCCAGCCCTTCCACCCCTGCACTCCTCTGGCTGCTGAGTGACCCTTCTGAGAGCCCAGTGAAAATTCTCGTACAGCCCTGACAAATGAACATCACAAGAAGTTGGATGAAGTGGGGGGATGTTGGAAATATTGTGCATGTACAACTCAGCTGTGATTTTGATGTTCCCAGGTGTTGTTTCCATACCCGATAATGTTGACCAGTCTCTTCCATTGGCTGTTTTGGTGGTGTACATAGAGTTGCTGTCAGGTGAGATGGCAGGAGGTGATGTAAAGACGTGAGTTTAGTTTGCTTTGGTGAACACAAAGATCTGATGAGATAACCACAGTGGCCAGATCAGCCAGATTTCTAAACATGTTCAGGGGATCCTTTGAGTAGAAGAGATGCGGCACCAGCATGTTCTTTCTCTCATCAAAAAGCTCTTCATGTAGCCTCACAGCTAAGGGGGAATTTAAATTATTTCCCTGCAATACTTTTGACTGAGCAATTAAGCCAGCCCTCAGCTTTCTGTGCCCTCCGCTAGGGGCTGCATCGAAAGGAGGACGTCCATGCAGCTGTGCTGGTGGGAGGGCAGAAGTCACTCCCCCTTCTTAGAAATGCACAGAAACACATGGTGCAGTGAAAGAGCTGGTGGTACTCAGGAGGCAGCCGGGTCCAGGAGAAAGCAAGCACTTCCCAGATCAGACAGGTTCCTTGCCCCCTGAATATCCATGCCATCAGGGCTTTGAGCCAGGCTAACTTGAAAAGGCAAACTTGAAAGGGAGGAAAAGGCTTCAATTAGTTGGCACCCACAACCTGGTTGTGACAGGGCTCTGCTTCGCTGTCACCCCTCCTTGCAAAAACCCTTTGCAGACAACACCAGAGCTGCAGGGCCACCAGGTACGTTTTATTCTGGCAGAAATGACCGGGCTGTTCATCCTGGCTCCCCGTGCATTCCTGCTCCCACTTCTCCTTTAAAGGCATCACCCACCTGGCCCGGTCACGAACACGAATGAACAGCCTCACGCTCAGCCTTGCGTAGCAACTGCCGGGTAGTGACAGATTTTAAGGGAATTGGTGGTTATCTGATACATAGCTGAGCAGCTATGTTCAAGGCTATAACTGATCCTTGCTCTTTCTTTTCTTTACCACAAGCCCACTTGCTGACTGTGGCTCTTTCCGTCAGGTTGTCCTCAAAAAAAAAAAAAGAGGATTAATCTGACAGTGGAGTTCAAATTACATAGGAGTTATTTGACAGAGAGTAATATCTGTGGGCTGAGCTAAAGGACCGGCCTGGGAGTAAAAATCACACAGGGCTGCTTTCTTCGTGTTTAAATACTAGAGGCCAGACTCAGTGTAACAGATGACACAGAGGGCAGATTTGTAGTTTTTATTTTCATTTTCAAGGGGTTCTGTCCTGCTGCGCCTTGAGAACCATGCTAATACAGCCTTACCTTAAACTGCTCCCTTCGGGTGAATTTAGGAGCTAACAACTTACATGTTTATTCCAGCTGTAGGCAAATTTTGTTGCACTGTGCTTGTTATCTGAAAACTAAAATCACATTGCTGCAAATAAATGACATTGGCATCACTGATGTTGCAGATTATTTGCAGCTTGAGAAGTACGTAAGGAAAAAAACATACATCATTTATGAGCAGTTCGATGTGGCAGTAAAGACCTGGAAGAGAGTCATCAGACATGTCCTGAAGCTATGCTTGGTAATGTTGCTTAAATTATTCTTTCTATACAGATAAATCATTACTTTCTTTTCCCCATTTTCTTCTTTTATGACCTTAGCATATGTTCATATTTTGCACTTTTGTAATAGCCCTCATGTGTTTATGAAGGCACTCTGAGACATAAAACCCCTAAGAAGTGAGGAAACCATCTTGATTTACCCCCATAGAGGTGAGGAAGAAGACCTGGAGTTGGCAGTGGCGAGGGAAAAGGTTGTCAGAGGTGGTGGAGAATACCCAGAAAGTCCTGGAGGATCTGACCCAGCACACTTTGCTGAATTGCCACCCGTATCTGCTGGTCACCAGCGTGTGATCCTCAGCTCCAGCATCAGCACCAATGGAAACCCTGTGCAGGAAAAAGGATAATGAAAACATGTCCTGGGAGTCATAATTACGGTTTTATTGCCAGTTCTGCCAATTTCTGATGTCAGGGCAACACAACCAAAGGAAAATCCCTGCTGGCAGATTTTGGTTTGGTTCAAAGTTTGAGGGTTGATCATCACACTGCCACTCTGTGCCTCAGTTTCCCATCTGCAGAACTTCAGTAACGGAGTTCCTCTTTTTTCCAGACTAGGTCTGAGCATCTCAATTAATGCGCACAAGGGGCAACAAGCCTGGAATAATCGTGTCCCTGGTGCATCACAAGGCTTGTGCTTTTAGAAGACAAAAATGCTTCCATTGCATGGCCTGTCTGACAACATCACTGGCAAAAGATGTGTTTGTTGGGCAGGAGCTTGCAAACAGTAAGCCTGACCTCAGTTATGATTATACTGGGGTGGCTCATATCACTGCAGCTCACAGCAATCAAGAAGTAAATTAAACCCCTGTGTGCAGAAGGGGCTGCACATTCATGTCCCTAGAAGCCAGGGATATACTGATTTTCCAGCCTGGGTAATTTCCAGCTGAATAAATTACTAGTAAAATGAGAAGAAAGGAGGTTGTTCTCACTCGGTGCAATTACACGCTAACACCAGGGCTCAGCTGGCAAAACAGTGTGTGAGAGGTGGTGTTACACCGAACACCACTCTGGGGGACTCATCTCCAAATTTTGAGGATTATTGCAGGTCAGATCTGCTTGGGAGACAGCAGAGAAGTGCTTGGCCTGAAAAACCCTGAAAAACACCCTGGGACTTCGAACCGCCTACAGCCACATCTCACACCCACCGCAGCATCCCACGGCACCATGCCCTGAACGCAGCCGGGTTGTCACCTCCCTGCAACAGCATCTGCAAATATCTGTGCAAAGCTGTGTGTGTCCCTGGAACGGACAGGGCGACTGGGCAGGGTGTAGGGAGTGGAGCATCCCTATGGCATCAAAATGCACCCAGCATTAATAGTAATCATTCATTAGCCAGCATTTGCGAATTATTATTTTTTTTCCTAAACTTCTCTTGTTATTCCTTTTTTTCCCCCCAATTTTATTAAAAAATGTGTGTATGTGTGGAGAGACAGATATTTAACAGGATGTTGGAAAACAGAGAAGTAGAAGTTTCCGGAAGGAAGAACATCTGGAAGATTACGTTTGATCTTTTAACTGAGGCAAAGAGGGAGAAATGAAGAGATGCTAAGTGATGGTGTGGGACAGACAGAGAAGTGAAGATAGAAACACTTGAAAAAATCACATGGTGAATTATACGTATTTGATTTTATTCGAAAAAGGAAAATAGTGGAACTTTCTTCAAGTTTTGGACAATTTTATGTTAAATTCAATACCTGAACTGGCTTGGTTTATGGTTTTTTGTTTGTTTGTTTCTAGATAAAATATGTTTCCAATCCATATGTCATGTTCCCCTGCTGTCGTTGCAGCCATCTCAGCCTGCAACAGAGTTGCCTTGCTATACAGCACACCTGCTCCGTGGCTTATGGCTCTGAATTGAATTTAATTTAGAGGTTTTGCTCAAACTTAGAGGTTGTTCTTGCTTCAAAAATTTCATAAAGTATCCAACCAAATCTTGAGATGTTTTCAAGAAATAATTCTTATAATTGTTCTAAATCTGATTTGTAATTTCTGCTTAGAAAGCCCTTTTCCCCCTAAACTCTGAATTTCTGGGAAAAGTTTTGAGTATTTCTAAATATAGTATTTCTAAAAAAAAAAAAAAACAACTTCTTTCTCTGGCAGAAATTTGGTTTCACTTCATTTTTCTTTGAGATCATTTTGTATTATTATCTTTTATTCTTCCCTTTCAAGTCCCATAACAAGCTGCTATCCAGAAGTCACAGAAGACAGCACTTGTCACCCTCTTTCTTCGCTGTCTTAGCATTAAATGTCTAGTGAAATCTAAGCTCTGTCTTTTGCCTCTTCCTAGAGAGCAGAGGATAAATCGCCAGCTGGATCTCTCACTGCCCACTGTAAAATGAGTGCAGAAGATTGGCTAGAGTAAGTAGATGTAACCCTCAGATGGCTAAAATTGTATCAGATGATTTGTGACCTGAAGAGAAATGAGACACAGGCAAACAGAGGATTGTAAGAAGAGTGAAAAGAAAATGCAGCCTTGGCTATCGTATAAACTATTTGACATTGAGTGACAAGTGAGGAACAAAGGGACATGGAATGACAAGTAAAAGGGGAAAAATATGGAAGAAAACTATAATTCAAGCATTTTGATATCAATATCAATATTTTTAATGACTTTTTTCCAATACAAATTTCAGTATTTCTCATGTATCTATCTTCTTCATATAGGGGCTAATTTGTAGTTGTTTCTGACAGCTGACATTTTTTGCCAAATAAATGCAACCCCTGTATCTAGCAGAACAGTATCTGTTGGCACAGATTCCTCTGCCTTTCTCTGCTTCTCTGTTCCAGCTTCAGCTGTTGCCACCTGCCTTCACGCATGCTGTGTGCTGCTTTTCCTTGTCTGGATGGCTGCAGAGAAGACAGTCCACCACCACAGAGTGGGCACTGCATGGCTTCCCCATCCATCTATAGAAGGACAACCAGTTTTTGCCTTGCTGGTGTCGCTCAGACTGCTGTGTGATGGGAGACTCGAGGGTGAAGAACCACTGATCCTTGCATGACCTTGGACAGCTGGCAGATCTGGACAGTGGTTGTACCTGGATGTAGGGACCATGATAGATGGGGACGGAGCAGCCGTGGAAAGGTTTCCCTGCAGCACACAGCACAAACTTTAGAGGGATGTCCATACCACTGGTACCCCATGGTCCATCTGGGCCTCAGCTGCTTAGCTATAGCTCCTTATTTTGGAGTCGTCCCTCAGGACAGCCAAGGCGTGCACTATCGTGTCAGTAAGCATGTCTGATGGAGCCCGTCAAGTAAACAAATAGCCTTTCAAGGCAAACCACTCTTCTCCAAGGCAACTGTTATGGGTTTCCCACTGTTCTGTTAATTCCCACTGCTGGGTTTCCCTAAGGTTGCTGTAGATTATCAGGGAGTTGCGTCATTTGAAAGGGTCACTGGACCAAAGGCTCAACGCACACATCTATATTCAAGCCTGGAAGACTAAGTAGAAACTAGACTCCTAGGCCCATAAGGAAAGCATAAGCCAGATAGATGTGATTTAATGTTGTGCCAACAAAAAGGAAACTCCCCTGTCAGGATTATGACTTGCCATCCTTCATAATACAATGAATTTGGAAGCTGAAAGAAAAATGGGGAGCTTTGGAAGTCTCTAATAGCTATTACTGGAAGAGGTATAACTGCAGTCAAACAAAAATGTCCCAGTTCTAACATTGTAGTGTATTTTGTCATTTTACTGAAAGAGACAAGACAAAGCTATGACTTTTTATTTATTTATTTATTTATTTTTAATTTTCCATTGTTTGTTTCTACCAGTTCTAGTGATATCTGAAGATTGGGCACATTGGGTATAAATGAGTAAGCATATGTTGAGAAGCAATCCTGCTGCCAAACAACTGGCAACCCCACTGCCCCAGGGAGACTAAAGGTGGGCAGGGATTAAGAAGAAAAGCATCCAGACTGGAGTCAGGCAATATAAAGAGATGAAAATAAAATCCAGGTCTAAATGCACAGTCCCTCTGGCATACTTGATCAAATTGCCTGTTCTCTTACGTTTGTAAGTGCTATAAGCCTGCCTGCCAGAAGGATCTTTATCTACCTCTTCTTCTCTTTGAAACTGATATAAAACCAAATACCAATGGACCCCTGCAAAGGATCTTGTGCCATCTCTGATGGCTTGGTAGCTTCTTCTGACATACCAACAAAAGCATCTCATGACTGATCTGCTTTGGTGCTAGCACTCGGTGTTGCCATGACTCTTCATTTTGCAAACCCTTTTCTTCTTTTCCCAGAGTCAAATATGGAAAAGCTGTGACAGCAGCATGAGCAAAAGGATATTGGAAATAATCCTCTTCATTCAGCCTGCATGCAAGATTTAGTGGTGCAGTAGCATTGCAAGGATGATTTCCATGCATCTGATAACACTGTGACACCCTATAATAAAACGTATACCTTCTGTTTCATTTTATCCATTTAAGCCCTTTGAGCAACCAGCAGTTGTTGAGTTCCCCGCTCCTACTATTAATAGTCGGGGCAGACCACGTCTGCCTACTTAGATTTATTACATTTTAACTAATCTTGATTGAAGTCTTCGTATGTATAGGCTCCAGAGCAGTCAGTCACCAGGGTTACACACAACACACACACAGACACACACGCACACGTACACACAGAGATTTCCCTGAAATTAGCTCAGTAGATCTGAAGTGAAAGTCATTTAACATGGGAAAAAAAATATATAAAAAAATCCCCTTTTTCCTTATGAAGCATGCATGGAGAACTAAATACAAGTTTCACCTCTTTCACCACGATGGATGAATCCTGTACTTTTACCCATGTGAAAGTCCCACTGACGTCTATGGGGAGGTTCCCTTGAATAGGGAAACTTGTGCAAACCCACGTCTTGCCTTTGCTGAGCAGCCATGATAGTGAAGAGTTCACATGCAGGAAGGCGGAGAATTTTTCCCTGATACAGGTATATTTTAGCTGAACATTTTCAATAATAGGCTTTGTGTTGAGGGACTTGTCAGCGATGTAAAAATCCACTCAGGGGAAAATTCATGACAGAGTTTCTTACGAGTCCCATGTATGCATCACACAGGGACAGACGATGTAAGGGGCACTGCTGTCCCCATGGCTGAGAGAAGCGGGTTTGGAGTTTGCCATGTCCCTGTGCCCCTGCTTCCTCTCACAGGACAACACTGAAGAAGGGGGCCCCACTGAAAAAGGCACAGAGCACTTTGCTTTGAATGCAACACTGAAATGCCTGTAAGCCAAAATATTTCATTTAATTTTAGTTAGTTAGGATTGTTTAATTTAGGAAATGCTCCTAGTCTGGAGAAGAGGAGGCTCAGGGGAGACCCTATTGCTCTCTGCAGCTACCTGAAAGGAAAGTGTGGGGAGCTGGGGGTCGGCCTTTCCTCTCAGGTAACTAGTGATAAGACTATAGGGAATGGCCTCAAGTTGTGCCAGGGGAGGTTCAGGATGGAAATTAGGAAACGTTTCTTCTCAGAAAGAGCAGTCAGGCATTGGGATGGGTTGTCCAGGGAGGTGGTGGAGTCACCATCCCTGGGGGTTTTCAAGGAGAGGTTGGATCTGGTGCTCAGGGACATGGTTTAGTGGGTGACATTGGTAGTAGGGGGATGGTTGGACCAGATGTTCTTGGAGCTCTTTTCCAACCTTAATGATCCTATGATTCCATTGCAAGAACAGGATAAATCTCCTGGGATTTTAAAGGTTCACTTCAGAGGTCCTTTGGCTGGGGCTACTCAAAGCCTGCAGCTCCAGCGGGGCAGTGGGTTTGCCCCAGCTGAGGACACGCGGCAGTGGGCATGACACGGTGTGTACCGCAGGCAGGGTACGGCCATGGTGTTGGCTGCCCCAGGAGCCAGCACCGTGCAGGAGCTCTGAGGCCTCCAGCACACACTGGGCTTCCTGATCAGGTGTAGATATCCTGCACCGTGTGTGCATGGCAGCTCCCAGGCGTCCACGGTGCACTGAACACATTCAGCACACATTGCATATGCAGCTTGATGGTGGCTGAAGCCAGCCTGTGCGATTTGGGGATGCTGTCAGCATGCTGCGTGTCCCTGTGTGAGAGTGCACGTGAGCTGCAGAGCCCTTATTTCTGGAGACCTTGGGAAGAAAGCTGGCTATCTCCATAACCCTGCATTCAAGGAGGGGCGGAGAGAGACTGATAAGAAACTGCTTTCTTGATAATCCAGCCAATATCCCAGGGGGAACGATAGCTATGGAGGGGCAGTCTGAGGCTAATGGGATATGGCTCAGCAGGGACATTTCCACCTATTAAAACCCCTCCAACTCTCTGTGCCCAGGACAGAGGTGAGAATTGTTTCCTTCTTTCCTCTTAAGAATGGAATAAAAGGGAGGTGATGAAGTCAGTGCTAGGTGTGGAAAGATGATGTGGGTACTGCTCAGACCCTTGCATGGATGTTTTTGAGAGTGACCGGGTGATTCAGCAGTTTTGGTCAGGAGCAGGCATGGTGTGATTGGCTTGTGACAATAGCATACACCACACGTGGCTAAAGGGACATCGCGAGCCCAACTGAATCATAAACACATCAGCTGTGGGGGATTTGCATCTAATGTCTTTCTTGGCACAAACAGGACTCCTCGTCCCCAGCAACTGAACCGGCGGTTCCCTGTCTGCTTTCGCCATAAGATGTAAACTAGGATGATGAACAAATCTCCATCAAGGAAATCTAAAAACTTCTGTAAGCAATTTAATGAGAAGATGCTCTCTGAGCCCACACGTGGCAGAAACTGAAACAGGAGATACAACACAGGAGCGTGATGAACCCATCCATCACCAGCAATATAACTGGGAAATTTCAGGTCTTTTTCTGCCTCACACACCAATTGCAAAACTCCCTATCTTATCAGTTCTTCTAAACAGTATCCAGATTTTCTCCGTAAATCATTTTTAATTTGCAGCCATCACTCTGTAACTGTTAACGAAGTTATTCACAAGGTACTGTTATAGTTACCGGCAGTTTGATATAGATGTATATAAACCAGTGAAAAAATAATTGTGAGGCAGACCAAAGTGCAGAGATTACATGCAGTTTTAAGAATACTGAGGCACAGTGTGGTCAGAAAGGAGAAAGCCTTGCTGGGAGAAAGAGAGAAAACCTCAGCGGTTGCTTTGGAGCGTGCCGCGGCTGTATTCCCTGCTGGAGATGCCGGGCTGGGAAGGGGCTGTGCTGATTTTGGCCACCCAGAAAACCTCACCCATTTCCCCAGGTGTGGATTTTCCTGAAACAAGCTTTCATGCCTACAATGTGTCCCCAGAGCATCCCCCAGGAGGCTGCAGGGAAGATGCAAGTCCAGGAGCGATTTTGGCCAGGTCACCATGGGCTGCCTGGGCTTGGCACCCCCAGTCCCAGCCTGCTGGGACTCGCCGTCAGCTCCGAGCCCTCTGGTGAGGGCAAAAATCCTCCCTGGAGGCACATTCCCGGGCTGACCTTGGTGCGGAGGCAGGGCCAGATTCTGCAAACGCGGGAGGCTGTTGCAATCCGGGAGAAAGCCAGTCAACACCTAGCGGGAGGGTTTGCTCAAGCCATGCTTCTTTTATGCTGTGGCAGCCAAAAAAGTCTAATTGAAAATAAATCTAATCCCATTTCAAAGAAAATAAGGGGTTTAGCAGAGCATATCAATTTGGTAATAACAGCGCTCGTAAAGCTCGCCGCTCTCTGCTGGCCTCCAAAGCCTCGTGTAGCTACGAGCAATTATTTAGTGTATTTTGCTTTCCCCTGCAGGAAGCCAACTGGGAGCTGCTCCTCGGAAGAAACTGATCTGAATCAAAGAGCAGCCCTCTTGCTAAAACCTCACTGTGAGCCATCCCAGGAGGAAGGGGAGTGCCTCAATCATCCGCCCCGCTTCTCCTCCCGGGAACCATTTTGCAGGAAGCCTCCATCACGAAGCCACAGAGCACAGCCAGCCTGGGCCCTCTCCTTTTAAACGTCACTCTTTTCCCCAGGCTCTGCAAAGGGACCGGGTGGGCTCAGCTGAGCCTGGCATGACAGGAATTTCTTTAAAAAATGATCTGCATGCCTGCCTTGAGCCTCCTTGTGCTCGCGCTCCCCCCGCCCCGGGGAGGCAAGAGGGCTTTGCGAGGCTGCCGTGGTCCAGGCGGACAAGAAGCAGCTCCACAGGCGTGATTGATGGGTGCTCTGGTGGTGGGAGCGCCGAAAATAATCCCAACAAATGTTTCCCAGTAGCACCTGGCAGCCAACCAGAAGAGAGCACTAGCATTTCCTAAATACTGAAAAAATGACTGTCACCGCAGATGCCTCGCTAAATATAACCCCGGTGAGGTGGCAGCCTGTGAGAGGCTGAAAAGGGGCAGCTAGCCACGACGTATGCACCATGCTGGTCCCATCTGAGCCCTGGGCTGTCATCCCGGGGCTGCAAGATCCCCAAGACTTTACTGCACAGGCTTCGAAGCCTCAGACCTGATGGAGAAGTCTCTCGAGGAGTAGGTGCCAATAAAATACTGCAAATTGAAAACACGGAGCTATCTGAGCAGAGCGGATTGTTTCTGTCTATAGGCAGGAAGCATGATTTTGGGTGTCCTTCCATCTCTTGGGCTCCCTGGGAGGGACCTTACCCAGACAGCTGGGGCTGTGGGGTGCATGGTCCTCTGGGGTGCCTTCTCAGTGCCTCTGCAGAGGGACCCAGGCAAGCAGCTTTGAGTGCTACCCAGCTAAGAGCTGGGGCAACTTGGGATCACAGAAGGGTTTGGGTTGGAAGGGACTTAAAGATCATCTAATCCCACCCCCCTGCCATGGGCAGGGACACCTCCCACCAGACCAGGTAGCTCAAAGCCCCATCCAGCCTGGCCCTGGACACTTCCAGGGATGGGGCATCCACAACTTGCACACCTAAAATGTCGCAGCTTTCACGGGTGGTTCACACAGCAAAGTGCAGCCCAGCGGCAGGGCAGTGCAACACAGCATTACATTTTTAATGGAGATGGGGGTTGTTCCTTGTAGCCCTGTGCCCTTTGGCCCCTGGGTAATTCCCTCCAGAATTAATTTGCCAGCAGACTCCAGTGGTTCCTTGGGTGATGGCACTGCAAAGTATCAGTCCTAAGAGCATTTGCTTTAGCAGCTTGCTGGGCCAGCATATGCATCCAGACATGATTTTGATTCTTACACGTGAGTATCATTTCCCTGAGGTGGCTTTTATAGGGCAGTAGGGCTGAAGGGAAGTCTTGTGTCACTCTTGAATCTGGCTGGTCTCCATGGTGCAGTCCATGGGCGTCTGTCTGCTGGCCAAAGATGTTACACCAGCATTAGATCCCACTGTTAGAGCATGTGCTGCTGCAGCAATCTTTCATTGCCTTTATAATGTCTGCCAAAATTTGAACTTCATATAGGACACCAACTTAATTTCAGCAATGCAGAAAGAGGAGCATCTGAGTGAGAGATTTATTTTCCTGCATTTGGCCTTGCCCTTCGATTCTGAGTTGCAAGAAGCTGCAAGCAACCTTTCCCCAGCTCTTATCCATGAACAGCCAACAAAATATAAAATAAAAAGCCCAGCCTGTGATGTTACTGTAAATTCTGGGCTGTCTCCTGTCTGTATGTTTGCATAGTGCCTGCTACAGCAAGCCCAGGGGTCCCAGAGACTTATCATCAGACAGGTAGCTAACAAAGGAAAGCAACTGTATGCTTCCATTTCAAATCCATCACACAACGTGCTGGCAGGCAGGGGAATTTTGTAAATCGTTATCCAAAGCTGCCATCTTCTTCAGGCAGCCCCCCATATGCTCTCTGGAAGCTCCTGCTTGTGCCTTTTTAAAAACAATTCAGGCTTTAGCCCATCAAGATGAATGATTAACTTCCGAACCAAGGAGCGCGGGGTTTCAGCCTTGCAGGTCCTCTCTCTAGCAGGAGCTGTCGTAGGAACGGTTCCTACAGCAGAGTAGGTAAACAAACGGATATAGAACAGAGTCCTCCATAGGACAGCTGGTGAGAAAAGCTGTAAGGGCAGTAGTGTCATTTAAACAAAAATATCTAATTTGGGATCTCCTGTACAGGACGCAGGCCCTTAAGCATGGCCAGTGTTTGTCCACACCAGAATCTGTGGTTATAGATGATCCATTTTTTGCCTCCAGCCTTATCTATAGAAAACATGGAGCATGTGAACTTTTTCATGCAATGCTTCAAAAGAAATGGGCAAAACCAATCCCAGCAAAAGGGTTGGGCAGTTCCATCTGCACTGCATACATTTCTTGGTTTCCTTTTTTGCCATGTGCTTCCCTCCAGCCTGGCCGTCTGTGTCCACCTGTTGCCCCTGCTCTTGTTTCGATTGCAAGCGCCGTGGGATAGGAAGTGTTATCTTCACTTGTGCAGGGCCTGAGCTGCTGGCCTTAATGCTCTGACGTGATACCAATGGTCTCCTACAGCACTGGTTATCTGGCAGCCAGAGCAGAATTCTGCAAGCGGGTCTGCATCCTTGTACCATCTGGGTGTGTGACTCTTTGAGACTTCGTTGCAGCAAATCTCACAACCCTCAGGTTTACCCGGGAGCCCCCTCACACCACACACTTGAGGATGCTCTCAGGTGGTTTTGGAAGAGGAACCCACCAGCAGGATGATGGCTTCTGAGAGGCATTTGAGAGCGTGAAGGGAAGTCAGCTTATCAGAGGCTCCCTAATTCCTCCTACTTATCTCCTCTAGGGAGGCCCATTGCGTATCTTCCATTCCGTTCAGGTATCAGCAGAACAGGCACCTTAGGAGCCATTAGGATTTTAATATTCATACCATTTCCTAATTGTTCACTTCCCAGAGCCTTCTCTTCTTGCCAGGAGATGATAATGTTCCTTGCCCAGAGCCAGATTCCTCCAGCTCCCTGACTAATTTTCCTACAAATTTTGCAGGAAAAGCAGTTGGCTGGTAAACTTGTTCCACACTTAAATGGCACCTAGGGTTTCATCTCCCTAGCTCCAGACACCTCCCCCTAGCTGGTTACCATTTAGTCTGCTGTTGTCTCTTTAGAATCAATGGCTTCAAACAGGATTCATCTCATCCTGAAATTAATGCCTAAAATCAATTAGATGCATCCTTCTCTAAAATGGATTACATGACTGCGAGGGAGCAATGTTAAGACAGCAGCCATATGAAGGTCTAAAGCATGGTGAGATGAATCCTACTCTTGTGCCTAGAACATAGTTTTCCAGTATTTAAAACTGGTTAAAAGGAAGTACGGAATTATGAAAAATCTGCACTGAAAAAAGTCATCAAAACACCCGATTGCTTCCTAACTGCTCCAAATGAACAATTCCTACTACCTCTTAATCCCAACCATCCACTTGTAGCACCAAATCCTAATGACAGATCCCAATAAATGTATATGAAGCTTCTGTATCACCTTCCTGGGTGTATGTGCACAGCTTGTTATCTTATCTGCAGTGAAGTGTCCCTTTCTGCAACCGAACGGCAGGTGCATGTGCTGGAAACATCGTCTTTCCTGTCTTGTAGCTGTGACATCCCTTTTCATGTCCTCTGCACACCGAGACAAACACAGCCAAAGCGAGCCCTAAGTTCTCCTGAGCCTCCAGCTGGGGAGGGCAGAAAGGCCTTGGTCTTGAATTTTGCATTCTCACTGTTCTCCCTGTCTGTAAAAGCTTCACTTCTATGCTCGGTCTTTCATTTAGCTGGACTTTGGCACATGCCAAGAGGCAGCCACCTAGTGAACTTCCTGGCTGAACAAGGGGATGCTAAACACCACTTATTTCTGCAAGGAGCATTGCCACTCATTTTAGGTCTCCAAGCAGAAGTTACACCCCTGCCATGTGGTTGTTCAATGAACTGAAGGCTGTGAGCCTGCAGATACATACACACAGAGGCATGCAGCTGGTTTGCAAACTATCAATTACTGCAGGAAAAAAAAACAAAAAAAAAAAGATATCTCTGAGACACCCAGCTGAAGAGGAAAAAAAGAGTAATAACAGCACAGAACTGGCAAGACAACTGTCCAGAGGTAATAAGTGAAGTTTTTAAGCTCGGTTTGAAGACTAGCTGCAACTTGCCGCACAGGAAAAAACAGAAGACAAAAGCACTATTATGCTTTCTTAAAAATGTAAGAGCACAGCACACACATTCCCTGACAAGGTCATTAAACACCGGTTCAGAGACCCATGGCAGCAGATGCCCGGGATCTGGTACAATGGGTGTTTACTCTTTGATTCAGTCAGGTGCTGGTATGCACAGGGGTTGCTGTCGCCTGCAGAGCACCACTTTTGGCCCGGCGCGGATCGTAACCGCTTGGTATTGTTGGTGCACAGAAATGCGGCTAAACCCACCTCTTCAGATATCTAATTTGTTTGGAATGACAGGCATGTCCTGACCTAAAATTAATTCTGCCAGGTGATATAACTTGTTTGAATTTGCAGGAATTTGCCATTTGGAAAAAGGAAAAAAGAGAAACTTTTAATTAGAGAAGGAGCTAAAGCAGCTAATTTGATCTTTCATTGGGAAAAAAAAAAAATTACAGGTTAAAAATGAAGGTTATACACTCTGGGTGAAGAATGCTCCCTCCTTTCAGGTATGCTTTGATGAGGCTTCTTCCCCTGCAAAGAAATGCAGTGCACGTTTCTCTCAAACCCCCTGTTCGTTGTCCTTTGGGACCTGCCCACGGTGACCCAGTCACGGTGGGGATGTGTCAGGGGAGCTCTGCTCCTCCGGTTGGCTCTCTGTTGTCCATCGGGTGGGGAATCCAAAGCTGGCCGCTGTGGCCAAGGTGCAGAGAGCAACCCCACCTCTCCAGGGCTTTGCGCCCCATGCCTCTCCCCTCTCCTTGCCAGGAAGGAGAGCACAGACCCCCTGTCCTCTTCCCTGGGGCTGAGCAATCCCTTTCACCCTTGGTGTGCTGTCCCACCAGGACTGCATGGCACAACCCCGACAGCAGCAATGGTGTGGCAGGGAACTGGGTGGGCACGGTGCCACCATGCTCCGGGCTGTCCTCAGCGTGGCCATGAGCACTGCCCACGGCTCTGCTGTGCCCCGGGGCAGCCCTGGAGGAACATCAAGCTTTGCCGTGTCCCCAGAGCCACCATGACCCCTGCGGAAACCCAGGAACAATTCCCACCACCTCCAGCACTGCAGGATCTTCAGCAGCACCGGGGCTGTGTCCTGGCAGCGAAGGCTTCCAGGGTTCCTCCTCCTGGGGGAGGCTGGGGGCTCCATCCTTCCCCAAACCTCCCTGGGGACATGCAGGATGCCGTTCGGGAGAGGTGCAGCGCTGACATCGGAGTAGTTCAAATGCAGACGGGTTCAGACCCCCCCTTCCCAAAGCTACGAGCAGATGGTCTCAACCACCAAAACCGCGCTTTCTGGAAGCAGGCTCCTCAGACGGAGTCACTTCCTGATGGAGCTCTTTGTCTTTTATCAGCAGGAGCATAATCTGAAAAAGGCTAATTATTTACTGGAGGGTTATTATTTTTTTTTTAATCTTTTTTCTTGTTAGTGTCCTTCCAGTTTATTACTCATCTGTGGCTTTTTTTTTCTCCCAGTTGTCTTTCAGGTGAGGCGCAGTGAAGTGGTGTTACATTCCATGCATGTAGGGGCTTAGCTGCAGTTTCATTGTGTATTCAACCCTATAATTAAGACTCAGATGGAAGACTTTATGCCTTTAAAGCAAAGAAATTCTAGGTTTCTTGGCAAAACATTTGGCTGAGTACATAGAGAACACCTTAAGTACTTAAATGGTCTCTACGTGAGGAAACCTGATGCCAGAAATGATGTACCTTAAAGGCAGGCTGTTGGGAAAAAGCAAACAAACCAAAGCTAAAACGCTTGATGTCTCAAGGTGCATTCTTCCTGCGCATTATTTTTTTTCTTGGAAGATGCTCTGTGAGAGGGATTGTATTCTCAAAAACGTCTCGTTGCTGGCACTCGATTGCTGTTAATGTGAGCTGCATAAGGAGTGGGAGTCAGCAAAAACCACCCTGCTGGTTTTCAATAAATGATGAGGGACTGAGCCGTTGCCTTTAAGCAAATCAATACAGCGCTGCTGCAGCCAGGGGAGTGCGATGGAAGAAAGCCAGCGTCTTTCTGAGGGAAAACCTCTGCGGGGAGGAGGAGCAGAGCAACGGCTGTGCCCCTACCCAGGGAGGGTCAGGGCAGCCCAGGGAGGGTTGGGGCAGGAGGAGATGCTCTGCCCTTGCCAGTGGTGCTTTCCCATCCAGCCGTGTGCATGAAAGGCATCGCCCTTCATCCTCTCCTCTCCTCTCCTCTCCTCTCCTCTCCTCTCCTCTCCTCTCCTCTCCTCTCCTCTCCTCTCCTCTCCTCTCCTCTCCTCTCCTCTCCTCTCCTCTCCTCTCCTCTCCTCTCCTCTCCTCTCCTCTCCTCTCCTCTCCTCTCCTCTCCTCTCCTCTCCTCTCCTCTCCTCTCCTCTCCTCTCCTCTCCTCTCCTCTCCTCTCCTCTCCTCTCCTCTCCTCTCCTCTCCTCTCCTCTCCTCTCCTCTCCTCTCCTCTCCTCTCCTCTCCTCTCCTCTCCTCTCCTCTCCTCTCCTCTCCTCTCCTCTCCTCTCCTCTCCTCTCCTCTCCTCTCCTCTCCTCTCCTCTCCTCTCCTCTCCTCTCCTCTCCTCTCCTCTCCTCTCCTCTCCTCCTCTCCTCTCCTCTCCTCTCCTCTCCTCTCCTCTCCTCTCCTCTCCTCTCCTCTCCTCTCCTCTCCTCTCCTCTCCTCTCCTCTCCTCTCCTCTCCTCTCCTCTCCTCTCCTCTCCTCTCCTCTCCTCTCCTTTTCTCGCCTCTCGCCACTGCTGGAAGAACATCAGGGAGCAGGTCAGCAGAGCATCCCCATGACCCACAAGGAGCACAGACCTGCCAGTCTCTTACTTCCCATCTCACACTGAAGCTGGAAATGGTAGGGAAGGAGGACAGACACAGTTGCTGGGCTCAGGACAAGCAACACGGGTCCCAGCTCCCCACTTTTGCAGCAGGGTACATTTGTGTTCAAATATCAGCATGGCACAACATGGGCCAGCAATGTCAATGACCACCACGTCAATCATATAAGGCAAAAAGAGTATTAACGCTCACAATGATGATATATAGTTCAGGCAGCAATCTTTCCACCAGCCAATCTCAAAATACTCCAAAGAGGGATCAATAACGTTTTTTATAGATGAAGAAACCACGTCACAGAGCCGTGACCTTGTCACCATCATCCAGCTGGCTGGCGGCGGAGCCAGCAGCAGAATTAAATTCACAACCTGTGTTTTAATCAGCCTAAAACAAACTCAGCTTTGGCATTTTGGCTCTTCATAATGCCATTCTAAAATCTGGCAGAGAAAGGCGCATGTATCCTCTACTCACCTCCCCTGGGTTTGGGGCCTATCGAATGTAAATGCAACGGCAGAGCGAGAGCAATAAAGATTTCTATCAATGGGGGACCTCCCACTGCACAAGGAATGTATTTAGTTTGACCTTCAAAAGTAAGCAATTTGCCAAATGTCAGCCCGAGCCTTTTAGGGGTATCTGTGTTTCTTTCAAGGAGATGGTCTGCATATGAGAGCCAGAATCTTTTGGGATGTGAAAATTACAACAGTCTCTTGTTCTTTTTTTTTTTTCTTTTTTTTTTTTTTTGTTATTAGGCATCAGAGTAAATAAGCATAAGCCCTACATGGAGCATCTTGTTGGGGCATACATTGTATATGCTCCAGGGCGCAAATATTTTACACACCCTCCCCTTTGATTTTTTTTTAATGGAATATGCAAATCGTGCATGTTTCAGCTGGGATCGTCTGCCTTTGATCTGACTGCTTTCCATCCTGGAATTTCTCGCAGCGGGGAGACCGAACCCAGGCATGCAGTGAAAGGGAATTTCACCCCGCACTTTCCCTAAACCCGTCAGGGGCCCGGCAACCTCCCTGCGAGGACTTTGGCTGATGGCAGCAGTTCTGGAATAAAGTCCCTAGAAAGGAAGAGCTGGAGAGCGCCTGCCTGGGGCATGTGAAGGATAGGCAGAACAGGTTGGGTGCCTCCCTGCGAGGATTCGCCTCTGAAGGGGATGGTTAGGTGAAAGAAAGTCAAAATCTCCTTTGAAGCACGGTGCCCATCCTCAGCGTGAGAGGGTGGAGGCACCGATAGCCGTGATGGATGCATCCTGTGCAGCAGCATGCCTGGGAGCATCTCCTACATCACCCAGCACGCCTTGGCCACGCAGGGACTCAAAAATAACCCTGAGTGCAAACTGGGAGGACCTTTGCGGGCACCTCAGATGTCCTGGTAAGGCCAGGAGATGCTCCATCCCCAAGGAAGTCACAGGAAAATGGCTTTAAATAAATGCGGCAGGGGGGAAGTGGCAACAAGAGCCACCTGCAGCCAGCGAGGCTGGGGCAGGCACGGAGGAAGAGGTCAGCTGAAACAACAAGCGGTGCCTAGGCTACGCTGCCAAAACAGCTCACGCCGGGGCTTGAATTACCTCTGCCTTTGTGCAAACAGCCCGCATGGCTGCCGTGATCCACTCCCTGTCTGCGATGAAGCAGATAGGGACGGGAGGAAAGCCGGACGAGGAGAGAAGGCAGCATAGGGTGACACGCTTGGGCTTGTGGCATGAAACAGGCTCCTGCTCCCGCTGGATCCTCCGGCTCCAGGGACAGCAAAAGCCGAATTTGGGGGACCTGGGGAGGGTTTTTTTGGCACACGGGGAAATGAGCTGTCTATCACGCATGTATTGATGTGCAGGAACAAAGCCTGTGTGCCAGGCTGTGCTGCAGCAAACCAAGCACGAGCGGGAGTTTGCATATTCAGAGAGAAAAATTTGAGCTGCCTGGAGAAAATCGTACTAATGCTAGGGAAACGAGGCAGGCAGGGAGGGTGTCCTGGCGGAATCTGGAAAGTATTCCTGTTTATTTCTGCTCGCCTCTGGGGGAGAGGGAGGCACAATGAATCATTCCAGCCACACAAAGAGCAGAACTCAGACTTTACCTGAGCGAGAAGAAAGCTTCTCCGAGGCTCATAAACGCCTATTGATTTGTCCTCTTCCATTTGTGTGCCTCTGCATTTCCAGGAGCACAAGCAGAAAGAAAGCAACCCTGAAAGAAGACCTTCAGCAGGGCCTTTGTTTTCTACCTGCGTTCTACTCTGTTTTTTCCTACCAGCCCCTTGCCCAGTGATGAAGCCGCTTGCCTCCAGCCGTGGACTTGGTCCATCCACCGCCGATGGAAGCCGGTGTACGTGGAGCCCCAGCAGAGCCCGTTGTGCTCCCGGGTGCCTCTCCCCTGCACGTTGCCCTTTGGGGCGAGCTCAGGACACTGCCAGGGGTCAGCTGGGGGGGAGCCAAGAGTTTGGCCGGCAGTGTTGTGGGGCTTATCAATGGGCTCTTGTTCGGCTCGGGATTCCTGAGCTCCTGAGTCACGTCTTTGCAGGTAACTATAAATCACCCTGCAAAGCCTTCTGCACAGCCTGGGGTTTTGCAATACTTGGCCCTTTGCAATTTTGCCTCCTCTGCAAATAACAGGAGTGGCCATTTTTGCTCTGCCCAAGCCAGGCTGTCTGGTTACGGGCCCTGGGTTCACAAGGGATTTGTTGGTCCCACTGGGCTGGTTCTGCTAAAATTATTATATTTTATTAAATAGAAACATAGAAATACATTAAATGCTAGAAATGCTAGAAATACATTAAGATCCTCTGTGCTCCTGTTTCTCCATATAAGGAATTGTTGCTCCTGGGCTGGAAAGTTGGCCAAAACATCCATAAAAGCGTCTGCAAACAGGCTCAGGAAAAGCATAGGGGTTGCGTGCCCGGTCAGGTTGGCAGCTCCAGGCCAGGACCCCACTGCTGGGTGGCATTTCCCGACAGGTGAGCTCAGGGTCATTTCCCAGTGTTGCTGTGACAGTCAGCAGCTGGGCAGAGGCAGGAGACCTCGAATCATAGAATGGCTTGGGTTGGAAGGGACATTAAAGATCACCTAATTCCACACCCCCCCACCATGGACACATCTGGTGACCACCTTCCTTCCCCACCCCAAATCCCATACACCTCCACGGGTGACGGAGCCCCAGAGGACAGACCATGCACCCATTTCAGCCACCTCTGAAGCATTTCACTCCTTGCAGTTTCACAGTGCAACAGTTTGGCTGGGTGCAGGATGCACCTGCGTGGCCAGATGTGGGGCACGGGGTGGCCTTAACTGATGGCTTAGGCACTCTGTTCCCATGGTGGCTCATTCCACAGGCTCTTCGCCTTTCTAGGAAATTGCTAAAATCTTGGGGTGAAAAAAAAAAAATAGAAAAAAGCACATTATTGCACCAAGCCATCAGCATGGCTATCACATCTTCGTCTCATGTCCAGTCAGCTCTGCCCACGAAAGCAGCTGCTGAGGCTGTTCAGGGTTGGATTTTTGACTTTTCCACTTTTCGGGCTCACTCGCCCTCTCGCTGGTGCCTTTCCCTCTCTCGGAGCTCACTTAATAATGCATGACCAGGAGCACGGTAGGGCAGCGCGTCTCCCTGGCCGGGCTCGGGTTACTGCCGCCCGGGAATTCGACAGATGGGAGCGCTGGGATTCTTTCCATGGCCCCCGGCCTCCCCGGGCTCTCAGGATAGCAGAAGATTATCGGGGGCACATCCCAGCACAGTCGCCAGCCTGGGAGAGGAGGACCTGCGGTGAGGGCTGGGGGGTGGTAGGAGTCATTATTTTAATGAAACTATTGACGATGAGATGATGGGAAGGCAGGACATTCATAACCGTGTGGCTAAGAGGATTGGTTTGGCTTCTTTAAACTGATTTCACTTTCATCATCATGGCCCGACTAATTACAGAGAAACAGAGTGGCTTCTCGTGAAGTATACTCTGTTTTCTGTAGTGCTACTGAGGGAAATGCAGCAAGAACTGCTAGGAACGTGGTCCCCTTGTGATGCTCGTGTGTCCTCTCCCTCATTTCTTTCTGCTCCAAAGGAGTCAGAAGAAGATGCCAAAACAGATGCTTCCTCTGACCCACCGCTGGGTCCAGCCAATGTGCAAATACACTGGATCGTTTTGCACAGCCTGAATGATGCTCACACAGGGGGGCTGGGGCAGATTATGGTGCTCAGTGTCCTGTCCCGTCCTACCAAGATTTCTGTC
The DNA here is from genome assembly GCF_964034855.1 of Anser brachyrhynchus. Classification (NCBI taxonomy): domain Eukaryota; kingdom Metazoa; phylum Chordata; class Aves; order Anseriformes; family Anatidae; genus Anser; species Anser brachyrhynchus. The sequence goes on from NC_137699.1 coordinate 57,728,184, forward strand.
CTCCTTTCTGGAAGGGACCAGGCGACCTGGTCCTTCCCTGCTCATCAGGGGGACTTTGCTTGCAGATCGCCCCATTTGTGTCAGGTGCCCTGTGGATGCTCACCATGGGGCAGCAGACAAGGAAACGGAGTTCTGGAAGCTGGTCTGGTAAACGGAAAGCAAGCCAGTTGTGTTAGGTATATATCTGATTTCCCTTCTCTCTGTTATTTGTGGGGGCTGAGATCTTCAGGTGATAGAAGATGTGATGGAAAAGCTGGATTAGGAAGAACAAAAAAGCAGGTAAAGTCTCTGGAAAGAGGAGCTGAGACAACTGAGAGGGTGTCGCATCCAAAGCTATAAAACATCTAAAAAAAGACATCTCTTTTGAACAGGTCTGTGTTCAAAAAACAAAGTGCCCATGGCCGTTTTCTCCTTCTTTGGGCTCTTTATCTTCTCTACGTTGAGAAGTGTGGATGAGAGCAACAGGGTCAGGGGTTTCGGGGATTTCAGGCTCAGGTGTCAGCCCTTGCTGGTGTGCACGCAGGTGAGGCAGTCCTGAACAGCGGGCTGAGAGCCACGCTCACAGCTGCTTGTTTCAGCAAGAGCTGTCTGTGCTGTAGCAAAAACGTTCGCTCATTTTAGAGTGTGAAATCTTGCCAAAGTCAAAGCTGGCTATACATAACAGGTATGGCAGAGCAAGTTGGAGGAGTCTCACAAAAAAAAAATGGCATTGTTGTCAGAAATGATTGCCTAGAATATGAAAACATAGGTCTGGCCAATACTGTGGAGTTTGGGGGGCCACTCTCATGCCTCTACAGCTGCTTAGCATGGAGAATACATCGAATAGGAACCTAATAGCGAATACCAGCCAACATCAGCGTGCACACAGAAACCCATAGCAGTGCCCCACACGTCTGCACCCAGAGATGAGGCGGCTCAGAAAGGGACGTGGATACATCGTGGAGCATCAGGCAGGTGACTTTATCCCTCAGTGAGGTCACTCTGCAGGCTCTGTCAATCCCAGGTGACAAGATGCATAGATGGAAGCCAGCATTTGCTCCCTGTCTCAGTTTGCCCGCTCCAGCCAGGCATGGAGGCTTAAAGCACCATGAGACAGCTCCCGCTCCAAAGTATGTCCCCACTTGGCTGACGCAATCCAGGCCAGAGACAAGGGGACTTAAGACAGCTCATGAAAAAAATGCCATTAGGCTCACCTTTAAACCTTGCCTTCAGGCTTTCAGGCTTAAAAATAACACCCACCGTTGGCCATGTATGTTTAGCTCACTGGGGGCTTTCTTTCCTGCAGGAATGCAAGGATTAGATGGTCTTCTCCGTTTGTGCGGTGACTCCACCAGCGCCCTGCAAAGTGATCATGTTCTCCTCTCCTAAAGCCCGGGCTGGATTGGCAGCAGCGGTGCAACAGCAGATGCATGAATGAGATTCCAGTGTGCCGCGTCCTGTCCGGGCGGGAAGGAGGGGACAGCTCTGCAGGACGGGCTCTGTATGAGCAGGAACAGGACCTTCGAGCTAAGTGGGGACTCCAAGAAAAACGTGGGTGGCATCCCGCTTGGCATCGCGGGCAACCAAACCCTCTGACCACAGTGCCGTGATTTCTGAGGGTCAGATCCAGCTGCCAGGCTGAAAGCAGTGACAAGCTGCCCGCGGGTTTCAGTGGAGAAAAGTGGCAGTGAGTGGCAGCAGGGAGCGGCTGCAGAGGGATGCTAATCAAGCCAGCAAGTTGCACAAGTGGCAGAACAAGGACTTAGACCCCCCCGCCAAGTTCCTTGGCTGCTGTTAGCACCTTCTGGTCTCTCTGGTGTGCACCTTGGGGTCTGGAGAGCTGCTGTTACCCAGGACTTTTAAAAGAAAGGGCAATGTTTCCTGATCTCACTGTTTGTTTTTTGTTGATTTTTTTTTTGTTTTGGTTTGGTTTGGTTTGGTTTGGTTTTTTAGTTAAGCAGCTTTTTGGCCAAGCAACAATTCAGGGGCAGTGGGTACGTTAGGAACGAAAAAGAAGGTTTACTAAATAAAACCTAGAATTAGCATCTGCAGTCAATAAACCTGGGAGCAGGCTTACTCCTGAGAATAAACCTGAGAGGTAGGCTCTGCATCACTGCAGAAGACAAATATGGCACAGGCAGAAAGCCTCATGTTTTCATCCTTCAGGGGAAGGATGAGGGATGGAGCAGTGCCCCAGAGCAAGTCTGCTACACACAGAGACTCTCTTGCAGATACAGGGAGACAAATCTTGTTCAGAAGAAATTTCCTTAGCAGGATTAGTGATGTTGGATGGGGTATTTCTGAGTGTTGGCTTGGCATTACAAGCCCTCTGCCCTGCTGCAGGAGCAGTCTGGCTGGCCAGACGGAGGGATGCGGCAGCAGACAGCGCTGGGCTCCGGTCTGTGTGCCTCAGGATATGATTCACAGAGGCACTGGGCTTCCCCAGAGCTGGGGAAGTGGTTTCAGCCCAGATAATGCAACACCTCCTCATCCGTCACAGCACCTCGGGATGTCTGAGAGCTGTGGTGCCTGCCAGAGGCTGCAGGGATTGCCATGACTTTCCCCTTCAGACAGCCTCCAGCTTTCCAGGTGCCTCCTTCTCAGGCTATTTCACCTGTTTGGGGGTGCATTGAGATAGGTGGTCTACCTCCAAAGCTGCTGCAGCCTTCTATGATCTTTACAGAGCAATTTGTTAAGTGTAGGACGTAGTACAGGACATCAGAGGTAGTGGTCCTTAAAATATTACTGTTAGAGAAGGAACATTTGCGAAGGTGAACTTAGAGTAGGATGAACATTTAGCTCAGATGCCAAATGTCAGACTGAAAAAGTGCTTGGTGGTGAAATAAAAGTGGGCAAGCACTTTTGTGATGGCGGGTTTAAGAGAGTGAATATTGCCTTTGGTCTAGCTGTAAAAATGTGGAGCAGCCAGAGACACATTGTGCTGCTGGGAGAGAAAAGTGGTGGGTGATCATTCACATCAATCTAGTAATGCTGGAAATAATTTGAACCAAGGTGGCAGAGGAAAACAGAGTCCAAAAAATAAAGGTAGGGATGAACCTGTAGATATCACTGATATTTATTGTCCTGTATGAGCAGAAATATTTCCTTGTGAAAATTAGGCCCTCCAGCCAAGTGAGAATGTGTAAAAGTTGGGGAAGAAACTGTTGTCTGTCATCATTAGAGATAATAATTAGCACAGGATGTCCTGATGAGGGCCCTCTGTGGTCAAGTAAGCATGCCTGCAAGGCTTAGCTACAGACCCTTCCTTTCAGAGAGCACCCAATTACACCTAGAGACCCACTGCACCTTCAGTCGTGGCATGGCCTCCTTGCTGCTCTTCTGGCACCGGAGCTGCCTGCCTGAGCAGCGGTGGGGATCAGGAGACGAGGGAGCAGATTCCTTAGGGAAACAGAAATCGGTACCAGTGCCTGAGTGTATCGTTAATGGGTTTTATTTCCACGCACCTCTCATCTCCTGGGTCTGAGATGGCCAAATGACACGTCATTTTCTTTCCTGCTGAGCTGCAGCACTGATGTCCAACCGTTGCAGCTCAGGTGCAAATGCCCGAGGTGCTCACCAGAGAAGTTTCTCTCCAGGTGAGGCACTCTCTCCGCCTTGTGGGTTTGAAACTAGCCTGAAGAAGTTACAGCAAAGCCTCCCGGTGATCCCCTTTATTTTAAGCAAATTAACTCTTAATTGGAAAAAAAAAAAAGTGCTATTTTTTTCCGATGAACTCTCTGATTTGCACTAGAGTTCTAGCCAGTGGTACGTATTGAAATGTCTCTGAGGAGATGCTGGGGTGGCACTGAGAAGCTGTTGGAGAAGCAAACTGGCTCTCTCAATGCAAATGAACCCTCAGAGATAGCTGGGAAGTCCTTTCTTGTGGCCATTGCTACATACCATAGTCGAACAGGCCGTTATTTGCCCCTTTGTGCTGACTGTACAAGCTGCATCCACGCCCCAGGGTGATGTTATGCCCTTTGTCCAGGCTGCAGGTTAGTCACTAAAAATTAAATGAGCACAGAATCACTGAGCTTGCAAAAACAAGAGGTTCAGCTGCTGGCCAGGGACATCAGGTGAGGGGGCTGCAGGAATCCCTCCTGCTGTGGTGGCCCTGGGCATCCATGGTGGAATGGGGACGAGCTGGTGGAGCAGAGGACATCCCCCTTGCCAGAAGCATCCACTCCCCTGTAGCATCCAACTGCAAATTGCAGCTGGGCAAAGAGACGCTCTTCCTCTGTGCCCTTTTTGTCATATTTCCAGCACTGGTTCACGTCCTGCTCCCTTTTCACTCCACCTTTACACTCCCCTCTGCCCATCCCTCCAAGCTTGATGCAGTCAGGATTCTCTGCCCCACCAGGGCAGATTTTCTGGCGAAATCTCCCAGCCCAAGTCCCTGAGCCAGCCCCTGGCAGGGAACAAGGGTGCACAGGGATGTTTATTTCCCCGGGGCAGCCTTGCTTGCTGCTCTGGTTTGCTCCTGCTTGTCCGTGCGTTCCCGCCAGGGATAACAGTATTGTCTCAAGGAGCGGCAGGCATAGGTACGGGATCAGGAAACTTGTTTGGTCATGCCATGATCGCAGCAGGAGCTCTCTTATCTGCCCTTATCGCACAGTGCTGCAGCACAGCTTCCCTACCGTGGCCCTACACAAGACCCCACCAGCGCGGGGCCAGAGGCTCAGGTGCAGCTGCGCTACCCTGGCCGCTCTCTCTGCAGTGCTGCCAGCCACAGGAGGCTTCCTCAAGGCCCCCAAAAAAGTGTGGAGGGAGGGGAGAGAGCGCAAAGAGAAACCTGCCCATCGGTGCATTTGTTCTGACTTTCTCCCTGGTTGACCCCAGCCGGGGCCAGCGTCTCCCTCTCCAGCAGCATTGGTGCAAATGCTGCACCCAACCATGTCGCAAACCCCAGTAAAAGGGATTTTGGCTACCCATGAGCCTGTAAAGGGAGCATGGAGAACAGCCTATTTTAGGCAATGGCATCCAGGAGAAGCTAGTTAGCCCTAGACTTAATTGAATTAATTGCTGTGCAAGACAGAAGCATGCTGGGTTGGTTAATGCACGCCCTGCTCGGTGGTCACTCACCTACCGGTGGTCCTGGATGGCCGGGGCTCGGATGCAGCTCCTGCTCCAGAGGGGTGTCTTCAATACGAGGGAGCTGTGAAAATGCATGCACTGTGATGTGCCCCGTGCCACCCCGCTGTCCAAGTCTGTTAAGTGTTAAAAAAAAATATTTGGAGAGCCCAAAAATACAGCAGTCACAGACCTTGGAAAGCTTTGGGCCAGGTCCCATTCTGGGCATGCAGACCCTGGGCTGTTGCTGCCACAGCACCAGTGCTCTCTTCCTCACTTTTTTGTCCTGGGGGCTGCTCTGGCCAACAGCATTTTTATCAGCTCTCCCAAATCCAAGAACAAACAGAGCTTTTCCATCATACGGAGACTGCTGTGATTTATTGCAGAATAACGTACTGACAGGGGTGGAGGAATGGGATGGTGTGGGGGGGTCACCGTGTGTTGGGACAAGAGGCGTCAGCGCAGAGCCAGGGCATCGACATGGCACAGATGCAAGGTGTAAGCTTCAGCACTGCAGGCTGTTGACTTTAGGGAATTATTTGTGCTGTAGGATTTAACCCTGTGCAATCAAAATATTGCAGAGAAAGGGGCAAAGACAATCATGGAAAGGCAAGCACTGCTTGCTTGGTTTTCCCCAGTGCAGGGCAAGGAGCTTTATTAGCCAAGCAGCATCTCACAGGCTTCACCCGCATGCAGGGCAGCACCAGCACCTACAGACACTTCTTGTATATGATTTCATAATAAATCACAACAGATCTCACCCCGATGGAAACACTCTGTTTGTTCTTGGATTTAGGGGGGAGGCACGCCAGAGGCTGGAGGGGCTGGGACAGAATGTGTTTGCACATTCCCTGCCCGTGTGGGATTGAACCCCTGTCAGCCCGGTGATGGATGCACTGCTGAGCCAGTGTATCTGATCACCACAATCATTAACCAAATTGTTCAAGGGTCAGGGGTCGGGGGGCCAAACACCGCTTCTGCTCCCAGTTTTACAAGGTCCCTTTGTCGCATTGTGCACGAGCGTAAGCCCGGGGCCCACAGAGCCTGGCCAGCACGACCACGCCACTGGGGGACGTGGCGAGCAAATGACAAGAACAAGGGTGGGGAAAGAAAAGGAAAACAAAACACAGACGTGGACATTTTTCCCATGCAGATGTCTCAACGTGTTAAAAAAATAATCAGCTGCATGCTGGGATGCTCGTGGTCATCTTGAAGGGCAAACCACAGCAGAAAGAAAAGGATGTGCCCATCTCCTGGCTCTCACCGAGGCTCTTCTGCTTGCCATGCTGCTGAACCATGTTTGATGCATCACTGATGCATCTAAGAGGGGATTTAGGGACTTAAAATTTTCCTGGGGGCATCAACACATGCTTAGTGGACTGCGATCCCTGAGGAGGTATCAGGCTGCTAAAAAGAGGGAAGGAGAAATCAGCTCACTTTGGGTCAGATGGGAGGGATCAGGCTGCAACTGCAGCAGGAGGTTTGGATGGGGAGCAAAAGCTCCGGGATGAAGTTCCCAAGCAGAGATGTGCACTGCCCAGCGGCTTTGGGAAAGGCAATGGAGGAAATACAGGGGGAAAACGTGTGATATGAAGTACGTTTGCTTCAGTGACCGAAAATATTTCTGGTCATTCTTCAGTGTCACAAGAAGACATTTTTGACATAGCTTATTTAGACAGCTGCTTGCAAATATTCAGGTTGAGTCCTTTCCTGTCAGAAAAGGAACGTGAAAAAGAAAAAGAAAGTGCTGTTGTTTCAAAAAAATTGAGACTTTCTGTGGGAACATATAGCTTTCAGCCAAAAGTCACTTTGCAAGAGGCTACACTGGCGCTCTCCTGCCAAGGGCAAGATATTCTTTTGGCCTTTTCTAAGAGCCTGTATGACATTTTCGTTTTTTTCCAAAACAACTTGTCATTAATTTTTAATGCATATTCTATTACAAAGAGCACTGCAGTTTAGAAGACACCGAGACTAGAATGAGGAGCATTGATTTTACTGATGAAAAATGTTCTTCTGACTTCTAACATCCCAAGTGTTCCTTTGGAAAGAGATTTCAATTTTTTTTATTTTTTTTTCTTTTCAGTTTGGAACCAGTATCTCAAACTCAGAGAAGTTTCAAAATCACATAAATTCCCCCCAAACGAAATTCTCATCCCATGCAGCTTTACTCATTTCCCCTGCAGATCTGAGTAATGAACGAGGGAGGAGGCTCTCTGCAGAGGGGACAGCAGCCCGGGAGCCGTGCAGGCCCTGCATGAAGAGCAGATCAGATTAGAGGGGACCCAAATTCCTGGGCTGTGGAGCACTTGCTGAACAGGTTCTTTCAACCTGCATGACCAAAATTTGAGGGCTGTGGACACAGTGGTCTCTCTCCACGCCCGTCTACAGCCCCAAATGTGAGCCCAGACCCTAGGAGCAAGCCTGGGGGCACCCAAGCAGGTGCTCTCAGAAGGTCTCATTGACTCTCCAGCAGGTATCTCAGCTGGACACAGGCAGAAGGAAGAAGATTTACTAAAGAATGGCCTCATGCAGTACATTTTTTTGTAAGTTTTCCATCTTCTCAGGTGAGATCCTGCACGAAGAACCCTTTGGGTTGGTTTACTCGATGGAGGATTTACAGCTGGAGGGTGTCCCAGTCCCATTGCAGATGTGTGGGCTCCAGACACTCTGCACCTGACTCCCCATTTGGGAAAACACCTTGAGGTCACTTGGGAAATTTGGCTTCTCAGGGTTTCCAAACGGTAGCTGACTCAGAAGTCTGCAGAAGCTGCTGCCATAAACTCGGTTTGCAAGACGACCGTACACATCATCTCCGACACAAGAGCTGATTAATGCCATCTAGGCCATTGCTGGAGTGTTTGCTGAATCACTGTGCTCCTCTGCCTGAGATGGCCCTCTTTTATTATTTATCAGTCATAAGGAAGACAAGTGTCTCGTGTTTGCAAGCCATGGGCTGCACTGTGGTATTCAATTAGCATTGCAGGAGACGGCTGCATCACTTGGTCTCCTGCCCAGACCAAAAGCAACAAGTACCAAGTATTCCTTTTCTGAGGACTGAATGATTTATAGCAGGGTAGCAGAAAGGTGGGAGTAGTCCTGTGGTATGTGAGGGCTTCACATTTTGAAGGGGAATTGAGTTGAGAACCAAACAGACCCCATGCTGGGGCTCCTTTTAGTGATATTATTGTGTAGAAAGGTGGATGAAACAGTAAATTGCTCATCTCTGGACTCAGCCAGCTGTGGGCAAATGATTCTTAAATTGTCATCTGAGATGCACCACTGCACAGAGGGCAAGAAAACACTTACTTCCAGCAGAGCTAATAATTCCCAGCAAGGAATTTTTGTCTGGTGAACTTGAGCGAGGTCTTCATGAGTGGCTTGTGAATTCCTTGAAATTATTGATGGCTTGGGTTTTTCTCTGCAGGTTGTGGGTGGGGAGGTTTTTTTTGGGGGTGGATTCTGCTCATGGTAGGAACTTCAGATGAATTTTGATGGGAAATGCAAAGAAGTGGCATATGTTTCTGCCAATGTGAGATTCTGGTCCTGCTTTGCCCTGGGAGGGAAGGAGGATGGTGACCATCTGCGTTGCATGCTGCATGGAGAGGGAAGGGCGCAAACGAGGCTCTCTTTGGGTGCTGAGCTAAAGAAAGTGCTGTGGAAAGGAAACCCCTTTCTCCAGTGAGCTGCTCTGGCAAAGTCCTACCTCCTGAGCTTCTTCACTCCAGATTCAGCCCTTGGGGACAGTTCCGGAGCAGTTGTTTTGCTGTGGTTTGGGCCCTCCTAGTCAGCAAAGCACTGCAAAAAGCTCATTTTCAGCCATAGCTCTCCCCTGTGCTCGCAGCTGGGCATGGGCTCAAGGGCACTGCTGAGTGAGGGCGGGTTGAGCACTTCCGCACATGCTTTGGGGCCTAAAAAACAAGCCTGTCATGAATTGTTCAGATTTCAGATGGTGCCCCATTCTTCCATGTGGGCTTTGTGGGTGTTTTTCTCCTTTTCCTTTTTAAGGGCATTTAAAAAGCCACTGTGCTAATGACTGGAGCCTGCATTTGAGTCGGTGTGCTCCTCCAGCACATGGCACACCCCATGTCCCCGACTGCTCCTCGTAGTGCTACCACCAGCCGTGTCCCAGCTGGCCAGGGATGCAGGTCAGGAGGAATGCCAGCCCCCATCCCCATGGTGGACCAGGCCCTGAGCTCTTTCTCTGCCCCCATGCTGTGTTTTCATCACCTTTATCAAGATGTGCCATCTCTGAACACAATTTGGATATTTTGTCAGGCTTCACATCAATAGGAGGCTGTTTTTCCATCTTCTAAACGTTTTCTGATGTTGAGTACTGGGGATATACGCTACCCAGCATGGATATAAGAGACACAGCAGCAATACAAGGAGAGGGAGGAGGGGTCACCTCAGAGGCAGTTTGTTAAGAAGCTGAGTCTCTTTAATTTCAGTAAGGAGGATTGAGAGATAACTTGATTATGCCATACACATTAGTGCTAATAGGATCTTTAACATTATCAAAGGCATAAGAGGTCCAAGACTTAGGGTCAAGCCTATTTGAACCAGAAGGAAAGCACAAACCTGAGGAATGGTGGCAACCAGTTATCGTGGCAAAGAGACGCAGGTACTCCATCTCCTCGTCTGCCAAGCAATTTGAGCCCTAGTGAAACAACCTCTGGAACTCAAGTTATTGAGCTGAGTGATCAAATATCTGGGCTAATCCAGATTTAGCAATTCCTTCTGGCCATTAAAGTTATGACCCTCCTGGTTCTCACAGTCTGCCGGTGGGAAAGGGCTGAATTTGGTAAACTCGGACAAGAATGCGGTGTGCTATATTTATACAAATCAGCACAGCGTTCGCCTTGTAGGGAGCAGCCCTGTCCTGCGGGGCAGCAGTCACTCATCGAAGGGCAGCAGCAGGTCTGAGTTGGGCTGGAAGCCATCCACAGCCATCCCAGGGCAGCACCCACATTGCTGTGACCAGCTCTAATGATGGTCTGCTTCATCCTACATTAACGTAAAAGTGGCTTTCTGAACATCCAGAGACTTGTGAGCTTTATCAGCCAACCACTATAATAAAAATAAATAAATAAATAAATAAATAAAAGAGGTTAAAATGTTATGAGAAATGTCAGCTTCGTAACTCCCCAAACTTTCCTTCCAGAGTTTGGTTAGTGCAGGAGAGAGCACAATTTCCAGCTTTTGCCTTGGAGACAGTTCCACAGAAACCCCTGCCACCAGCCCTCTGTTCCCTCATGCAGTGCTGTCGGGGAAGCAGAACCCCAAAGCTGACTTGGGCACTTGTTTCTTGCAGGGCTTGTGGTCTTAACCAGGACTCCTATGAAAGGATTTTGAGCACGGACCCTTAGGTGGGGAGCAGCATGAAGCCCATCAGGAACAGCCAGAGCAGCAGCATCACTATGGCAATGGAGATAAGGAGCAACCCTCACGCCACAGCTGATGAGTGAAATGTTTTCTGGCCCTTTCAATACCTTGAAGTGTTTTCCTTCTTGACTCAAATTAGAAGTAGCACAACTTAAAAACAATTAATGTCCCCTTGGAGAAACAACAACAAAAAAAGAACCACAGTGATTTTTCCTTCTATTTTTAAGCCTTGCTTCACCACAATGGCTCCAATATTTCACTCCTGACTCAAAGGCGAAGGCAGAGTGAGCAGGATATGCTGTAGGGTATCTCTCTTGCCACACCATTCGTGTTATTCCTCAGTTCCTCTCTGCCGGGTTGATCTTGGCAGCAGATCACAGCGCTGGTGCAGCACAATGTAAACTGCAGCCATTGTTGCTCCGTCCCGCGCTCCTCATCGCTGCGACAACATTTCCCCAAACGCCTCCTGGTGAATTGTTGCCGTGCCCCGTCCCGTTTCCCACCCCCCCAAACCCATTAGGCTGTCGCAGCTCAGCTATTCATCGAGCCCCCCTCGGAGGCACCGCAATTCGGCGGTTTCCCTTTGTGGGCCGACGTTTGGCAGGGCTTTGACAAATAGCCTCGGCGACAGCGGTGAGTGACCGTGCTGCAGGGCCACCCGAATGCTTCGTGTCTCGTGCACCAAGCGGGCAGAAAAGGCTGGTGGGGAAACAGGGAGTGACCAAAATGGCTTCAAGCTGCCTTGTGCCCTCCTGTCACACCGCGAGGGCCTGGCGGCAGGCCCGGCCGAGGCACCCAGGGAGGTGATCTCCATACATATAATGTATGTACGCGTGTGTGGGCTCACTCCTTCGACAACACAGAGCCAAAGGATGTGCCAGCCGTGCTGAACCTGAGCTAAGCCACCTGGCTTCCTGTGTGTGGCTGCCGCCATGGATCAGCAGAAGGATACCCCAGCAGGCCCCGGCACACTGAGCCAGCCCTGTCCCCACAGAAGTCCCCTGGCCATGCTCAGCCAGGCCGGGCCCTGGTGGCGGTGGAGGACGCTGCCCAAGATGGGCTGGGAGCGGTGATAAAAGTGACGTCCGTGGGAGTTCGCCGCTGACTTCAGTGAAAGGGGATCAAGCCTTCTGTCACTTGGCAACCCGCTTTATCGATGTGAACTTGTATCTCTCTCTGGTGCTGTTTTTCCAAGGGCTATTCATGGTTCAAAGCTGTAGACAATGCCGCTCCTTTCTTCACTCACCGCCACCTAGTTATCTCTGGCAGAGTGTGACTCTGGAGAGAGGCAATTTGAGAGAGGAAATACACTGGTGATGGAAATAGTACGGAAGATACAGCAAGGACTTGACTTTCTTGTTTATATCTTACTTGAGATTATGTTTCCTGACTGCATCCCCAAATTCATTTGAATTGTTCTAAAAATTATGAAAGGCACAACAACAAAAAATTACACACATTGCAGAAAATCATGAATGATGCTGGTGACTTCCAAGGTGTGGAAGTAGGAAAGGGGGTCAGCGTTTGGCCCTTGGCTAAAGTATGGAATACAGGGAAAGTCCAGGAATATGGGAGAAAGAGACACCTACGTGGGAAAACTTCTATCAGCATCCCAGCTCATAGCCATTGGAAAAACCATTTTCATCTCTGCAAACTCTGAATGTCATAAAAATGCAGTGGATGGACGGACAAATATTAACATGGGAAATACTACAGATAAGATTGTGGTACGATGCACTTAGTAAGGAGAAGTGCAGGTGTGGGTGTGCTCCTCCTCCCTGGAAGTCTGCTGGGTCAGTTCACCTTTATGGCAAGGAAGTTTGGTCATCCTGGGCTTACCTGGAGTTTCCTAAATTCATGCTGGAAATTGGCTAAGAAGTTCCCAACAATTCCATCCATGGAAAAGTGAAATGAAACAAGTGCACACAAACACGTGACTTTTTTAATGGAAAGGGCTTTGCAATCCCAGGAAAACTTCTCTTGAAAGGCTGAATTTATCCTTCCATACATAAATCTGATTGTCCAATTGACCCAATTTTCTGAAAAGTGTGCACAAAGAGATCAAGTAGTATGCTTGTAATGAATAAGAAAAAAGACTGCCAAGAAAAAAAAAAGAATAGAAATAAAACAACAGGAAAGTTGTAAAAACAATAAACTTGGGAAAAAAACAAATGAAACAAATGAGATTTTCCCCCAGTTGGCTGACCTGCAACTGTTCAGGACACTGACCACAAAGTGGCACTGGGATGCCAGCTTCTCCCCTCTGCAGGTCTGGGTCTGCCTGCACGGCAGAGATAGCACCTCTGAAGAGACCCGGGCTGCCAGAATACCCAAACTGAAACTTTCTATCAACTTCAATACACCCCAGCTTGATCGCAAAGCATTTTCCTGTGTGATTTATGAGAAATAAACAGCTGCAGTTTAAATAAACGCTTGCAGGCCTCTGGCTATCCTAGCAGAAAAAAAAAAAAAAAAAAAGAAACCTCACAGCAAATATTAGCAACAGATTTTTAACAGGTGGGGGGAATTATCCTATGTATCTCAGAAAAAAACAAAGCAGGCACTCCTAAATCACCAGCACTAACTTAAACACAAACTTTTAAATACAGTGTGTGAGCAGCAAATGGTTTCTAATTGATGAAAGCTTGTAAACAAGCAGCAGCTTTCATCTGCAGCATCATGCACAGTACGCACTCTGTGCTGGGGGCTGGACCCTGCTGCCAAAGCCCAGGCCTGGGAATGGAGACATCTCCTTAACGAATCTCAGGGCAGAAGCATCCTGGAGCAAGGAAGAAAAGCAAACACGGATGCACACTTTGGAGGGTCTGAATGAGATATGGGAGCAGTGCCAAACCAAGGAGCCAGGCACGTGAGGACCCTGGGGTTTCCCACCAAGAGAACTAGAGCCATGTGGTCCAGAGGCAGCTTTGGAGCAGTCAACCTACAGGGAGAGAGTGGCTTTGTAAAACCATCTTCGAGAGACGTCATTTGCCCTGAAGCAAGAAAGCTGATGGCCCTTTCCAGCTCCTGCGTGTGGGCATCTCATCATCCTTGTCTCCCTTCATCTCCTGCTTCGGGAGAAGTCTTGCCTCAACATCCAGCCTCTATCGAGCACCGTGAAGAAGTATCTGAGGAGCAATCTGGGCAAGTGGGAGTAGCAGAAAGGAGGGAATGTGGCTGGAAACAAGCCTCTGAAAGATAGGCAGGGCCATGGTCAGGACAGAAAGGTCTGTTGCAGCAAAGCATGTAAAGTTACTGCTCAACTTGTGATGCAAGAGCAGAGGGGATAGAGCATGTCCGGAAATGTCTCAGTAGTGCAGATACAATCAGGGCTGAAACACACAGACCGTGCCAAGGAAGTAACCTTGAATGTCTGCTGGTATTTTCCTCTGGAAAGCAACAACAGGATATTACAGGGGGACAGAATTGTGGACATGCTTACCAGTGCTTACCTAGATTCACAAGTTACCTGCCCTGGAATGGAGCACAAGAGGCAGAAATGTTTATGCCCTGTTCCAGACCAGGGATCCTGAAGAGGTGGTGTCCCGTGGGGCTGTCACAGCTGGCTGGGCACCTGGACATCGGGATGGTGGCTCTCAGAGCATGAGCTCAGCGTTTGCACTGCTCCCCTTGCACCCGAGTCTGCGGTGGCTGAGCGTGAAGAGCATCTCCCTGCTCAAGAGAGTGGCTGCAGTGGCAGAGCTGTGCACACACTGAGCACCTGCCACTGGGGAAAAGCAGCCTGTCCTCATTCAGTTTTTATTTCCAGAAGTTTTCATTGCTCTCTGCTCCAATACGTAATTAATCACTCAGATAAGCTGAACCAAAAGCCAGGAAATCAAAGCAGCCCAAGTTTTGAAAACACTTTGCCCACAAACCCCCGTTTAGCACCATACCCTACAGCAGGAGAAACACAAACCCCAGCAGAATATAGCACCCGCAGCTCCCAACCCAAGTACCCAAATTTAGGCATGTAGATGGAGCAGCTTAGCTCTGAGGATTGCTGGGACCCATATAGACCACCAGAGAGTCAATGGGAGCAGCAGGTGCTTGGAAACACTGCAAATCAAAGCGCTCATTTAGGGGACTAAATATAGAGGAAAATTTAAACACCCGGGCTGGAAAATGTCGGCCATGTCGTCCCTCCGCTGCATTTCACCGCGGGACTCGCGCACGCAGGCTGCTCCCATGCGATGCCCCTAGAAGGTGCTGGGTCTCCGCTCCCACCACGGCTGCTCATTAGCAGGTTTTTATCCATGGTGACACAGTGCAAAGTAGGTTCTCCTCCCGGCTTTTCTAGAGGATATGGCTGCACTTGAGATAACCTCGCGGGTTTATCGGTACTGAAAGCGATGTCAGCGGGCTGTCAGAGCACCTCCCAGCCAAGCGTCCCTGGCGCCTCGGGGCTGCATGCAAACATTGTCCCTGTGCCACCGCGTTTGCAGCCAGGAACCCTGCAGCTGCCCTCTGGGGTGCAGGAAGACCAGGCCCTCACTGTTCAACTCGCCCAAACATTTATTTCCAGCAAGGCCTTATTCTGCCTCCCATCGAAACGCCACTCTGCCTCCCCGTTTGCTTTTTGGGAAGTGGGGATTTGATGGTGCTGCAGTGGCTGAGCTCTTCGTGTCCTACAGAGGGTTCAGCTCTTCCCCGGGGGTCTTTCAGCCAGGATATCACCTTGGCCAGAGCAAAGGCTGGCCGGCACATCTCCTGTGTAGTCTGGCTTGGTGTTTCTGCACCAAATGGTCCTTTCTCATGCCCCCTTATACCTCCTCCTAAGTAATGTACGGAGGATTTGGGACTGTAGCCCAGCCACGTAGACATATATCAATAAAGGGACCACCAAAGAGGGAAGAGCTAGATAAACCACACAGCAAAAGGAGAAATGGATGCAAACCGGACCTCAGTTTTCTAATCCATAGCGAGGTCAGTTCTGGGACTGCTTCTAACGAGGGCACAAAAGGATGGACGATCCCCCCTCACTACAACAGCTATCATATAATACTCAAAAAGATATATAGCATTGCGTTTCTGCCCAGGGCGGGGCATGGGGCGACAGCCACCCACCCCTTCTTCCTTCTCACCAAAATCGTGCATTTTGCATCTCCTACAACAGCAAACCACAAATGCAGTTGGTGCAGCACAGCGCCACGTGAATGGCGCCATTTTGGGCAGGCCTTGGTGAACGTGGGGCTGTGGACACCCCACTTTTGAGGAGTGCCTTATTGGCTGTTTAAACATTGAATGGATAAACCATTGCCATGCTGCCTTTCCAGCATGGAGATTTTCCTCTACATCTACTGTCTCGTTTTTGTGCTAATTCTACAAGTGCAAAGGACTGTAGTGACTGGCCTTGCACAAGTACTGCATCTTTGTTCAGCTGCTGGGGGCCTTTTTTGCTTTCCCACTCCATCACATGCAAGGAAGCTGGGGAAGGCTGTGTAGGTGCAAGAAGCAGAGTGAAGACAAGGAAATGCAGATTGCTTAGTAAGGGAAGTCAACAAATCGCTGAGCTCTGAAAACATCATCTGCGTTGCCAGTGGAGGCCAAAAAGTAAATAGCCCACTTGTGATTTTTAAGAAAAGATTTGCATAGAGTGGAGAACAGTGCTATCTGCTATGTCTGTTGCTGTTCAGTTTGGTCATCCCAACTCAAGTGGCAGAGCACAACTTAGAACAGCGCAGGGCTTTCACAGGACAGATGGTTGGAGATGTGGGACAGTGTCTCTTGGAGACCAAAAGGGTTGGGACTCTGAATCCCAAGAGGCAGGGAGAGATGGGTGTCTGCACTGTAAATCCCAAATGTTGTGGAGACTGTGGGGAAGGGAAAAACTGCTTTCTATATTCACAGCACCTTACTGGGGAACAAGTCCACAATAAGCAGAATTTGCTCCTAATTCACACTGCCATTGTGGAACTCACTGTTGCCACAGGATATTGTAGAGGCCTCAAGCATAGAAGGGATGAGATGATGCCATGGAGAAGAAATGACTATCAAACACCTCTGGCCCAGGAAGCTTCTAAACCACGTATTTCCAGAAGCTGGGTGGGTATGAGAAGGACTCACATTGTATTTGCTGCTTTTTTTTTTGCTTTCCCTAATCATCTTCTGCTGGCCACTGCAGGAAACGGGACACTAGACTAGGTGGACCTTTGATCTGAGCCTGTACAGCTGTTCATTGACTCTACTTCCACCCACAGATAGCGTTTTGTTAATTAGTAGGTGGGGTTACACCCATCGTTATACTTCCAGCCAGGTGGCCTAGCCTTCAAAGGGTCTTACGCATGCCGCTGCCACAGCAGTTTCCAAACCTGCTCCACAGCTCCCTGCTCAACCTTCTTTAATGCACAGCCTATCGGCACAGCAAATCTGCCGCAGGGAGAAGTCCCCTCCAACCCGAGACTCCTTCAGATGGGTGGGAGAACAGATAGGGTAGCAGCTGAGACAGATCTACAAGTTAACGAGTCTCTCCCCACCCAACAGAGCAAAAGGATTTGCATTTGGTTGGTTTTGTGGGTTTATTTTTTTTGACACAACGTTTGAAAGCAATATTTTCTCCTGGGAGCCCATAGCCAGAAAGCAGAGCGTGACTCCCTGGCTGTGGTCTTGCATCCTTACAGGATTGTCACATTTACACCAGTCACCCTCCTGCCTTGTCCAGCGCTGAAGGAAAGCTTAGTTTGGATTTCAGAAACGCTGATATTCTTTGCATCTATTTGCGGTTATAAAGAGCAATATACATGGAATATCATTAAGATGAACAAAAATATAAACCCTCCTAAACACTATTTAAGATTTCCATAACTTTTTTCCCCCACAAAGAAAATTTCAAAAGTTTTGTTGTTGTTGTTCAGATCACACTAGGGGAAAAAAAAAAAAACAGTTCCTCACTTGAATTTCTAGAGACCTGATCATTTTTCCCTCTGACTAATTGACATACATACTTCTTCCATAAAGATATTGCAAAGTATCTGTTGAGAAGGATGTGTTACACTCCGCATAGTTATAGGACCAGGTTGTTGGTATGAACCATGGGGACTTATTACTGGCTACAGGAGTCATCAAATAGCATTGTTCAGCCTTTGGAAAATTACACGCCCTGTGCAAAGCATGCTGATTCTCTGCAAATAACTTTGAATCCTTCCCCCTCACCCCCCGATTTTACTGAAAACTGCAAGTGAAAAACTTACCCATTGGACCATGAAGCTTAGCGATGCTTGTAGAAACAGACATCCTATTTAAGGATATTACTTATGTCATTTACAAGCATTTGACTGTAGGTAGATGCTTACAATCAAGTGTTTAGAGAGATTTTTTGCACTTAGTTTTAAGTCCCTGTCGTGATGAAAACAATCACTTGTAAATGTACATATATGTACAGAAATGCTGTGTGCATAAGAATGGGTGCTAGAAAAGGCATGAGCATGGAAAGTATTTAGCCTTAACTCATTCTGAAGAGAACCTTTTGTTCTTTTACTGTTTTACGTGTCTGTTCTTTATTCTAAGGCACGATAAATGAAACACAAGAGGCTATGTAGGAAGAGAGTGCTTTAAAGCACTAAACAGAATGAGTGCAAGATTCACAGAATTTTTCCAAACCAATATTCCTACCAGGAATGACCCCAATGCGAACTTTACCATTGGCTTTGCTATTTCTCCTTTCTCAACCACCATTCTCCTCCCTCATAATAAATCCAAAGATCACAGCTAGCATCCCCACATCAGGCAGCCTGGCTATCCAGGAGGGTTCACAGGTTACTGCCAAGCTACTACATGTCTGAGAACCCTTCTTCAGGCTCATCCTGTCTCTGCTGCATCCCAAGGACAATAGCCCATCAGCACCCAAAACCAATGAGACAGACTGCACCTGTAACCTCAGTGAACCAAACCCAATTCCTACACAAGTTAACTCCATACTACCCCTAGCCCCCTATCGCTAAACTACCTCACAACCGGCATTGCGACTAACACTCTCTGCAGCTTTCAAGGAAGCGACTAAAATGCCTTTCAGCTTCTAGGTTGTTCCTGAAAAGAGTATGGGGGAAGCACTGAGGTATTTTGCTATATAAGCTAACTTTCCATCCAAGCAGTTTGATCCCAAGAGGACTAATTACGTGGTCCAGCGGAGAACAAAAAATAGCCAAATGGATCAAACTCACCAAGTGTTTCAGATTAGTACCAGAGAGCATTGAAAAAGCAAAGTTAGCCTGGAAATACTCATTTATAAGCTGTTTAGAAAAATCTCAAAAGTGCCCATTTACAAATTTTCCTCATTACTTAGTTCTTGCAACAAATCTTTCAGGAGTAATGCAATGCTTAGCGCACCTGAGAATACCTGTACCAGCAGGAAGTTGAGATGCACAAGTTCAACACGTCATATAAAAAGTCAAAAAGAAACAAAGCTACAGAGTAAGGGTGTATAAAGCAGGGGGGGAAGGCATGCAATTAATGTAAGAGCCTCGCAAAAATAAAATCTGTAAAAAATCTTGGTAAACTTTCCAAGTCAGTTTACTTTTTGTTTATCCTCTTCATCATCTTATTTTATTCACTCCAGGCTACATAGCTTGTGCTGGTCACCACATGAGGGTAGCATGAAATAACTCTTGGTTTTTGGCAGGTAAACAAGCATTACTGATATTCATGCTGGTTTCACAAAGCCATATGAGAGCAAGGGTCAGGAACCTTCGTGAGGGCTGATACCATCCATCAGGGGACACATGGAGCCTTTGGTTAGAATGGTTGATGAGCCAACTGCAGGTACTGACATCAAACTGTCACCCAGTTACTTTATTTACCATTTCAATAATATACTAAAAAACAGAGCTAGCATCTTCAGGATCAGTGAGCCAGCTCGCTCCTGCACAACAGCAGCAGCCTTACTATACATATTTTGATCTATTATTTCTCCTTTTCCCTACGGCAGTAACACCCACTACATTTATCTGCATTCATGTAAAAACCTCCCGACAAGAAGCATTCTCTCAGCTATCTTAAGTACATGGTATCAAAGACTCCTCTCTGCAGGAGGTACTCACAAATACTGCAGCCTCAGTTAATCTTACAGATTGACGAGTTTCATCGCTCCCACTATTGCTAGGGAGCTAACAGCAGTCACTAGGTTTTTCCAAATTGATTTTAGAAAGTCATAGCTGAGAAAGTGTTGGTTCCTTGTCTCATCTTTGGATTTCCACAGCCCCCTGAGCCTTTCTTCAAGGACAGGAGACATATTTGAATATTTGGAGCTTGGAAATCAAAAGGTAATTCGAAAGGTAATGAAAGAATTTGGGTTTAAGAACTGACTTTGTAGCCAGGAACTTAAAAACAGCTCTCAGAACTCAGCTCTCAGAGCTTAGAAACAGCTCTCACTCATCAAGATAAAGACAAGCCAATGCCCTAAGGAAAACAAAATAGCTATGAGGACTGGGAATAAAAACTGTCTGCTAGGCTCTAGGATGCTGCTTCAGAGGTTGGTAGCTAATAGAAAAAGAAATATCAATATTTATATTCCATATCTCTTTATGTTCTTCCCAAAAGTTCACCTTTCATGTAGATTTCTGCTAAGAATCATTTAAGTCACCATAAGAAACAGGCATAGACCTACTTAATTAAAACTGGAGTATGACAAGACTAGAGCTTGAGTGGTTGCAGAATATAGAAAGGAGTTAGTTAAAAAAAAATCCGAATCACTTTGGCAAGAGTGCTTCAAGCTGTTTCATGCTTGACAGCCCTCTTATCACCCAAGGAAGCAAACTGATACCACTAGACAAGCCTCTGCTCAGCAGCTGGGAGGAGAGCCATTTCTAGAAAGGCACATGGGCAATAGCTGCCAGCAAAACCAGCAGCCGTACTTTGCAAGGGGCAGCACAGAGAGTCCCAGTTTAAGTAGTAAAGGTGTTTATGCCTCTAGACCACCTCCTACACAAAGGGCTACTTGTGTAGTAGTGGGCAAAGGACAACGCTGCCAAGTTGGCTCAGGAAATACCAACACGAACAAAGGCCACGAGCAAAGGTTAGAGGAAGTACCAGGTATTAAATCAGGACTTTCACTCCTCGTTCATTTTGCCTCATCAGATCAGAGCTTCAAGTAACCAAAGCAAACACAATGTGAAGTATCTTACACACAATGAGGGAATCATTTTATTAGATTATGGAAGACAGCAGCATTACAGTACAAAAAGATACAAGAGTAGCAGAAAAAAAGTGTTTTTGGTTTAAATACTTAGGATTATACTGGGGAACATGAGAAGGATAGTACCCTTTTCTAAACTAACTCCTAAACCAGGTTATCAAAATAAGTTTTGAATATTCAGCACAAGTAAAAAAGTTACAACAAACATCATTATAAAATGCTTTAATAAATAGTTTTTCTGAAAGTTTTTTTTAAGAACATGTCAAACAAAAATGTACTAAAACAGAAGATCCTGCAAAGCAAATCGTGTGTTCCTGTATAAAATAACTGATTTCAAAACATTCATGTTTACATTGTTCATGGGCCAGAGTTTACACTCTCAAACATCCGCTCCTCTCACTGGTAGGGTAACTAGGTGTATGTAGTGTTATGCTTCTTCAGTAATTAAAATAAATGTACAGCTTGCCCAGTTAATAGCAATAATAAAGCCTAAAAAAATGCACAAATAACCATTTCTAATGAGGTACTCCCACCTTCTTCTGAGCTTGCCAGCCTTTTTTTTTTTTCATTTAGAGCAAAAGATGAATAAAGCACAACAGAAACAAGATTGAGGAAAATATTGTTCCCTTCATTAGGCCTGTATTTAAACGCAAAAAAGTAATACCACATGTAATTAACATATTCACAAAAGAAAAAACAATGCCTCACTATGTTGGTACTGTACAGTAGATGCACCCGTTAGTGTTCTTGAGATGGGCTGAACATGGGGATAAACAAACATTTCTGGATCTATTTACATGTAAGTGGTTATGTTCCTATGTAAATACAAATGACCAACAGATTCCTAACATTGATTGTATTAACATCATTTTCTAATCTGGACATAATACCAAAAAAAATGTCTTATAAACTGCCATAAAACCTCCTTTTCTGCAACATAAATTAAAAGGAATGACATGTAAAAAAAGACCAAAATATTTAAGTTATTAAATCAAATATACAGAGTGATTCATTTAATATGTACATATTTACAAAAAAGCACTTTCACTATTAGAAAATAAACTGTGTCAGTTGGGGAACCTAGAGTTCTCACAATTTTACTATATTGATATGGCAGTCTTTGACAGTTGCTATAGAAAAAGTTTAATCTCAAGGCACTTGTCACATGCTTCAATACTGCAATTCTAAATGAATTCAACAGAAATAAAAAGGCCACTTTTAAACCACAGTTGAAAGATCTCTATAATTTTTTTTTGTTCCTATTACAAAGTGTGTAAGGCAAATTTGGAAAAAATCTTACAGAAGCTACTAACGTAACAAGTGCAGTGAGCTGCCATTAATAGAGATTCAAAGTCAAGAAAGCAGTTTAAAGTTCACAATTTCCTCAACCAGGAGGTTTTAAAGCCACCATTAAATTAGAGCAAGTAATAAAAAGAAATACATTCTGTAAACAGTGTACAGTCTTTTGTAATAAACTTTACACATATTGAAAATACAACCTCTCCTCTGCCACACAGCGAGTGTATTATAAGTAAACTTTACAAAAATAGCAACTATCAAAGATTACTCATTTTTTCATCTGACAGTCATTGAATAATTTATACAAGGCTAAAGAAACAAAATAAATTTTATTTATTATTATTTTTATTTATTTTTTTTTACGCAAAATAAAGAAACTATGAACATTTGACTCCAGATATTTTTAGTCCTTGATGCAAAGTGGAGATGTCAATTTTTCCCCTCCCCAGTAAGTGTAGGCGCAGTCTGCCTACATTCCAAATACAGATTAGTCTCTACTGCCTTCAAAGTTTGATGCATTCACATTTTTTACAGATCTGTTGTCCATTTTGCCTATTTGATGGGATTTCTTTACTGGACTGCTCTCTGATGTATCAGATGCCTTTGTTGGCAAAGGCTTTGCGAGTTTGTGAGAGAGGAATTTGTCCATTTCCTCATCTCTTTCCTCCTCTTCATCCTCCTCTTCCTCATACTCTACATACTCCTCTACTGCATCACAAGTTCTTTTTTGAGGAGATATGAAGTTTTTGCATTCATAACGAATGTCTTTGTTACTGTAAGATCTGTCTATAGGATTTCTTATGGGATTCAAAGGCGCCCACTGGTTATTGGCACCCTCTTCTCTGGGAGGACGACTTCTTTCTCTCTCTTTTCTTCTCTTCCGAGTCCACCACACACAGATGATTATACAAGTCAGCCATACAATGCTAAATACCGCACAAAGAATTGGAACCAAATAATCTAGAGGGCAAATAAAAAAAAAGTCTTGAGTTAATGGAACTAGTTGTACAGCACTGAGCAGCTGCAAGAGAAATATCCACACAACTCTAGGTTAGTCCTGGAAAGATTGTTTTTTAGAAGGAAGATGTCGTTGCTGCACAATGGTACATGTATGAATACACTAGTTTATCTAGAAAGGCTCTTTACAAAAAGAGTAAAGTTAGACTTTGCCCTGCTTAATGATGGGGAGAAAAAAACACTTCACATGAGATGTTTCTTTCCTGTCTAATGGACAAACTAGCTATACAAACAGCATCGTCTTTCTCAAGTACCCAAGCCAATTTGGCCCAGAAAACTTCAGTAATGATTCTGAAAAGAAAAAAATGTTTGTGTAGGAAGGAAGCAGACTGAAGAGTATTATCCCTCTGATTTGCTCCAGAAATTGCATTGACATTTGCATCAGGAATACACACTGTGTATCCTATCAGACAGAAGAGTGTCTTACCATCAAGTCCACCAGTATTTATGTATTACTTAGCTCTTACCTGAATGTTTTTACATATTACATATTTTAAAAAGAGTCAGGCACTTTTTACGATGGTCTACCAGTTTTACTTCAGAGTAAAATCCTTACTTTAATTTCTCCTGATAAATATGGTATACCAGAATGTTGTCATTAGATATGAGAGCATTCACTGCTCAATGAATAAGCAAAAGGAGTTGATGCAACTGCTTTTCTCCCGGTTCCCCTATTACAAATCCCATTAGTGTTGTCCAAGCCACACAGACGGATTATTCCTCCAGGAAACAATTTCCAAAGATCTACATCTGCTGGACATTTGTCTTTTTCAAGGGCTTTATTACTAGAACAGAATACCTTTTTTGCTAAGCAAAAATTCCTGCATTGTAAGTAGTAAGACATCAAGTGCTTTGCTTTTTGTAGAGACAGACAGGATGGCTCAACAACTCTGCAGACACACGCAGTCCAAACTACAAATTTCAACCTCTAATCCAAATGTAAATTGTCTGCAGTTTTGAGACAATTGCTTACAGAATAACCTGCAAGTTGCTGTACAAAAGCAGGTGACTGCTTCAATGCCATGGTCATTCATTCCAACTTTAAAATGTCTTCTGAACATATTCTAGTATGAAGGTGATGGTATGCAGGATCTGACATGCTCAAACATTTCCTTCTTGTAAAGGAAGATGAATAACCAGGAAAGTGGTTTGCCTCATGAGATTTAAAGTCATAGTTTAGCATGCTAGGGAAAGATTGTGCTCTTAGCAGTAACTGCTAGTCTCTCTCCATTTTCCATAAGCAGTCTAAACCATGAATGTGGTGGTGAGTGGGGGGAATAACTTAAGAAAAGGAGCTCTTCATATCAGCTTCAAGTAAAAAAAGATTCTTATGCAAAGAATAGCCTCCATAAGTTCAAAATGAAGATTTTATTTTTTTTTTTAAGCCAGAGGAAATCGATGAAGTATTTAAATAATCATCTCCATCTGGACACTCTAGCATCCCACAGAAATCAGTCTTAAAGACACGGTGCTTTGCACCAATGTTTTGTGGTAGGTTTACACCTGCCACACCTAATTAAAAGGTAAAAATAAAACAAACCAAAGACCATGAGAGAGCAGGCTATAGTTTACTTCTTCATGAGTCCAGTTAAAGAACTGGGGGCCACTGGTCAATACTGAGCATCCAGTGAAATGAGTCTAGAAACATCTTACAGCTAGTGCTTGAGAATAAAGTCAAAGACTTCCCACTTTCTCAGAGAATCTTTGGATTTCATTGATGCAGGAGTAAAAGTAATCCCATCCCTCTTTCCCCAGAATTTAACGCACAATCAGAACAGAGAAGCTGAAGTATGTCAGAATCACAGCTCAATTCTTTATCATCCTATGCCGTTTCTGTTCATGACAAGAACAAAGCTAGTAGCCTCCTTCAGAGGAGCTGAGGAAATAGTACATTTGCCAAGGCTTTAACAGATGAAAGGCATTCCCCTAAAGGGAAAACACAAAGGAAATGGAACCAGGCCATTTACTCATTGTTTTGACTATGGTTGGAAGATCTTCCAAAAGATTATGTTGGGGAGGTCTAAGAAAGTTGGGAGGGTCTCCAACATTTGTAATTTTTCCACTCTGAAGCCCTTTAGTGGAACTGCAGCCCACCAGGGGTCCTCCACAAAACCTTTTCCTGCCTCCCCCAGGCAGGAAAAGGACAAGGAACACAGGCACACAACACTTCAACCGTTCATTTTGACACATCTCTTAGACAGACAACACAGAGATACAGGTATCTCCAGTCACACCATACCCTCGTTAAGGGGAATGTACATTACAGTTTAAACCAGCTGTGCACTACTGAGAAACATGATGGAGAGCAAAGTTTTGTATTATCATTGTCAAGTACTGAAAGATCCTAGACATCTAACTCCTATTAAGCTAATACATAAGCACTTCAGAAAAGACTTGGTATCACACTATATCTACCCCTGTTCCCATGATGTTTTCAGTACCTCACATCTCCAGTTTCTATAGTGCAGCAGCACGAAGGTCTGAGATTTGGTTAAGGTTAATGTAATAAAGTCAGAAAGGATATGACAACAAGAACTCCTGAATCAGGTGAAAGGTATGCTTAGGATAAAAAATGGGGTTAGAAAGAGTGGCAATAGCAGGTAGGGACATAATCCATAACATGGTACCAAGTTTAACCTAGCACACAAGCACAGACTCTTGATCTTAAAGCCATTTTTCTCTTCAGTTAGCAATAGTAATTGAAGAAACAACCTGGTCTACCATTTTCCCACAGAGAAACAAGATACTGACAGCAGGGAATAGAAAATACTTGAACACACACAGGATGAGTGCATTGGGAACCTTACCTGATGATGAATTCCCAACAACTATGGTCTCTACTTTGACTTCAGTTACTGCCAACATAACAGTGCTGTTTTGCCGCTTGGTGATGGCATTTACTATTGTATTAGCAGCATTCTGTATGAGACTATTATCTTGTTCATCTCGATGTGGGACAAAAGACTAAAAGGCAGTGGAGGAAAGGTGAAAAAACAGAATTATTGCAGTCACCTAGGCAAAACATTGCAATTTTTAAATTCAACTCTCTTATTTGAGTTCTGTGGCTTGAGTTTACCTGACAGAAGTTAGAAACCTTCAAATATTCTGTAGCAACAGCATGGATGTCTTTATTTGAACTGCAGATGCAGTGTCAGGCTTGGCTGATAACATGCCCACTTGCTAATCTAGTATATCTCAAAATGCAGTTGACTTCCACGTCACTTACACCACTGAGCTAAACTTAGTTATAGTTTGAAGCACTTCAAGACGTGTGGATTATCTAGATAGAAGCCTGGACTAATAACAGTCTGCTCTATTTATACCATACAGTTTACTTCTTGCATCATGGCTCAGCATGTTCTTTACAATACTGGCAGAGACAGTCCAGCTTCTGCCTCGACAAACACTTTAATATGAAAATTCTTTATTTGGAAATTACACAACAGAGAAACATTGAGTGACTGAGCTATAAATGCCTCTAAAGCACTACTTTAGCTCAGTATGGCAACAATCACTCTCACCTACTTAACTTGCATCTTCTTCAACTTAACATTTACATGCTTATTGAACATCCTGAAGCAGCCATACTAGACGGCAAGTACCAATTTCTTTACACTGCAAAGATCAAATCCAACCACCTGCAACTATCTCCACACTGCAAAGGTCAAGAGCCCAAGATTTGATAGAGCAGGTAGGCACCTGTTCACTAATTTAGGCTGAATTAGTCCTCAGAATGACTTATCAGCAAATTGCAGTCACCTTCTGTCATTAATGAAGCTTGTAGTCCAGATATCTAGCAGTATAGGAAATTCCATGAGATCTGAAAATCATGGTACAGTCAGCCTAGGCCACAGATTGCAACATCTATATTGAAGTGAAACAACCTTAAGCAACCTCTTCTCCCCTGCTTGAACTAATGACAACATACATACACATCTCATACTTACAATAGCAACTTCCACTGCATTCTCTGTGGAGTATGACAGATCACATAATATTATCAAAGTTCTGTCCCTAGAAACAGTCCTAGTAGCTGGTAAATATCGTATTTCAGAACAGATATTTTCAGTTGTAGTGCCCTGTTAGAAGCAATGGAGATCGCATGACTTCAGTTCAAGTCAAAATTAGCACAAAAGTAAGTTTCACAGTTTTTGCAGTTACTGAGACCTGATGAAGGGGACAAATAAGGCAGGCAAGAAATGGCAGAAAAGTGAGGAACAGTTTTTCAATGAAGGCAAGAAGTTGAGCTTGTATGACTATCCTAGTACAGTCTAAGCCCATCTTGTACTGTAAGAAGTAAATCATTTCTTTGAAATTAAAAAAATATATATTCAGTAGAAACCCTAACTTTACCTTGCCCTTTAGGCAAAGCAAAATTTATAACAGAAGTCTAATAATAAAATTTGCAAGTTGATGACAGCAAGGAGTTGTGTTATAAATATTAATCTTCTATTCCCCAACATAGAAAAATCCCTACATATATTCACATACTTGATTAATAATTGTTCTCACCTGGGGGACTTTGTTTCCATTAAAAATTAAAGTAATCCTAGCACAGTCATTGTCCAAGTATCCAGAATTAGGCAGACACTTGATATTGGCAGGCAGAGGTTCAGAGGCACTGCATTCTCCCCAGTCAGTGCACGGTGGCTGAAAACATTTCATATACTTCTCCTGGCATTCTTGACCCATGGGACACTGGTTATTTGAATTATCCCAGTGTTTGTGTAACAGACAAGGTTTTTTCCCACACCACACCTAGAAATTCAGAACAAAAAAGTACTGTTACAGTTAATTGCTCTTATGCATCAAAAAAAGCTATTCGCTAAGATGGTCATGATCTACTACTGATTGCAAAAAGTACCTATTTCTATATTGCTAGTCTTAGTAGAAGATGGAGTCGCTCTTTCAGAAAGTGGACATTTTGTATTGACTAAAGAGTAAACTGAGCAAAGATTACCCAAGATACTGGTGACACTGAGGGGATTCCAGATTAATCCCACATAACTTCAAACTACACAGAAGTTCAGACTTCTTTAAGCTAGTCATCGAGGCTTTTTATATTCTAGAAATAAAAACCTCCAACAAGGTCTTGTTTCGCTTCAGTATTTATACTGAGATCTTTGCTACAGAACACTGAAGACATTAAGGAATGACAGATCATTAGAACCACTGACATTTCGACCACTCTTCCAAGAAAACAGTATGCCGGCACCCCCAAGTTACTGAGGGATAGTAAGCCTCCAAAACACCACTCCACTTCATGGTGTGCCTTCACAAAGTCTATAAAATGCTATACAGCTATTCCTTTATTAACGTATGGCTTTGTTAAAGCATCATTAACAGCAAGAAAATATTCATTCCACTACACATGAAGGAACCAAACAATATGAGTAAGTTGTAATCACTGCACCACTTCTGTTTGCCTCAAAGCTGTGTGCTGCCACCCTATACACATCCTTAGCCTCCCTCCACAACAGGAAGCATATTTCTGCAGTTGTAGTTACCATCACGTCCTGTTCCCTTTTGAAGGCATCTCAAACTTCAAACTCACAACACCATAAAGAGACTAAAAATAGTATTTTTAAATTATTAAGTGCAAGATATAGTTATTTCCTAGCCTACAGGGCATACCTACCTAATAAAGAAACATGAAGGCTGAACGGATCAGCAATATCCAGGCTTTTAAACTGATGCTTCCAATGAAACATTTGGGAGACTGCCAGGTGAGGCAGTGTCATGAGTACTATTAGCCCTCACCTCGAGCCACCCACCTAGCCTTACAACTTGTAAGCAGCACCGATCTTATTTTTCTCCAACTGTGATGTAAAGCTGCACAGGCACCACAAATCCACTAAGATATGCTATCACAGCATGGCAGAAAGGTCTGGAGCACATACACTAACGTGTTCTATCTGCATTTAGCCTAGTCATATTGCTTCTAAGTCACAACCACAAACATAGTCCATAATAAATATACAAAGATTAGAATTAGTCAATTCATAAGTCTACTAAATCTACTGAAGGACAACACAAAGGCAAAGATTGCCCGCTGAAGAAACTTTTTTTCCTCCACTTCCTTTACTCTGGAATTAAGGTTTCTCAGAATTAGGTCTAACACCATGTTTGCAAAGCTTTGGCAGAGATTTTTTTTCTAAAATCATTTCAAGGATCATTATTTCATTCCCATTCATATTTACTTTTCTGCAAAAAAAAAAAAAAAGAGTGCCTGTCTGCTTCTAGAGAGCTTGTTCTAGCAGGTAGCAGGTAGGACAATAGCTTATCATTATAAAGCCAATCCCGTAAGTGTTTTTACAGGAAGTCATTGCACACAAAAAAGGACAGTTTGTGGGTGTGCTGTGCAAGACTTTAGACAAAAAAGACTAATTTGTGCATGAAGACACACTAACTTGTGCATGAAGTACGTTCCAGCCAGAAGGATTTAAGAGAAGTCAAAATACCTACCTTGGTGCAGTCAATATGGCCATCCAAACAGTGACAGTTGTTGCATTCTTGATCCCACCTGCTGCCATGAGGAAATGTCATTCCTTTAAGCCAGCAAGGCTTTCCAATTCCAATCACTACAAAAAGAAACAGACACTTAACTCAGAGTTACTGAAGCTATACATATTTCAAACAAAAAACTTGCTGCTGTTCCTTATTCAGACTATTGCATATAAACTCTTTACCAACTACAATTGTAAATTGTACCCAATTTTTTTTTTGTGGGGGGGTGGGGGGGGGTAGAGGTTGATAGTAGATATAGAAATACCTTCTTGGCACCTAGGACCAACTCTTCCAGGGGGACAAGTGCATCGGTATCCATTGATTTCATCTATACAAGTGGCACCATATCCACAAGGGGAAGACTGGCATTCATCAATATCTAGAGAGAAAATAGGTAAAACTCAACAGCAAGAACATAAAGCATTGTAATTAAACATTTACTGAGATGTAATCTGACAATACCTGCTTTTCTAATATGCAAAAGAGTTTGGCTTCAGAATTAATCATCTTAATTGGAATTATTCTTATAGTTCCATCCTAACTGAAGCTCTGGTAACCAAAGCAGCAATCTTAGGCTGACTCATTTTACAGAGCAGAAGTGTTGGACAGCTGTAGGTGCTAATGTCTTCTCCACACTCAGCTAATGTCAGAACAGGATGTGGGACTGTAGTCCTAGTGTCTGCCATTTAGACTTCACAGAAAAGCACATGCTTTCAGGAAGTTATTGTAGTGCACGAACAATAAATTGGCTCAACAGTGTCCCCCCAAAAAATTAAAAAGGAGTTTCTTACAGCAGTACAATCTACCATGAAGAGGAAAAATAGCGTTTAGTTTGTTACAGACACGTTACAACTCTTCAGTAACTATGAAATAGCAAGTAGATTCATTTAGTACACACGTACTTAGCACAACAGCATCTCAAACAACCTTCAAAGATTCACAGGCTTAGTTACAGAAATCTAGTGAAAAAAGGCAGAATCAGAGTCATGCAGGTTGGAAAAGACCTCTAAGGTCATCTAGACCAACTTTTAATCTGGTACTGAAGTCCACTACATGCTGTTAAGTCCTAAGCCTACAGGTTTCTTGAAGATCTCCAGGGATAGTGACTCAACCATTTCCCTGGGCAGCTTGTTCCAACAATGCACAACCCTTTCAGTAAAGGAATTTCTCCTGATATCCAAACCAAACCTCCCCTGACACAACTTGAGGCCATTTCCCCTTGTCTCATCACTTGATGCTTGGGAGAAGAGCCCAACCCTCACCTTGCTATTGCCTCCTTTAAGGTAACTGTACAGCACAAGTAGCATCCCCCCCCTTCAGTCTCCTTTTCTCTAGGAGAAATAACCTCAGATCCCTCAGCCGCTTCTAAGACTTGTATCTCCTAAGATTTGCGAAACAAGAAGCACTGTCCAGATGCATAAAGTATTTGTTATTCTGGGTAAGTGAACAACACTAGTTTATGCAAAAGCCTACCAACAAAAGTAACAAACCAACCTGCCAACTTGCAAGCTACAGACAGCTGCTTTATTTTTGACCTTAACTGTTCTCTCCCAAGGCATATATCAAAGGTTTAATAGATTCATTTAGGTTGGAAAATACCCAACCATCAAGTCCAACCATCAACTAACACTACAAGTCCACCACTAAACCACATCTCTAGGCACCATGCCCACGTCTCAAGCATCTCCATGGAAGGTAACTTCACCACTTCCCTGGACAGCTTGTTCCAATGCCTAACCCCCTATTGAAAGCAAATGCCCACTCCAATCCCACAGAAAAACTATTTAAACACTAATTCTTAGCTGATACAGACTATCAGCTCATCTTCTGTGTTTACAGGACTAGAGTTAGAAAGCGATTGTAGCGTTAATAATGAGACTGTTACCTGTATAGGCAACAGAAAACAACAACAAATGAACATGAGCCAAAGAGCTTTTGGTTCTATTTTAGCTCCCTTCAGAACCATTCTATGGCAAAGTACCAGCGAAATTCAGAAATATCTAAACTACAGGGTTTGACTACTCCTTCCTCCCCTATTCAAGCTATGTTAAAAACTATCTAAACAGCTGTTAATTCTTACTGTTATCAGCATCCCATAACAGGTGTTTGTTAGAACTACTTCCTTTGTTTACAACATTCTAAACAAGGAAAAAATAGTCAGCAACCTGATTACAAATACACAGCATTTGTCTTTGACTACAAGTAGTCCTCTCTGCATTTCATGCCTGGAGAAGGACAGTTCAACATCCCTGAGTGTCTGCATGTAGATACACATACATAATTATCTGCCATCTCTGGTTCTACATCCAGAGATCACCAGCTCAAATCTACTGCCATAAGTGCTATGATCACCTTCTGACTAGAGGTGCAGCTCATTTACTACCCGCGAGAATAAGAATGGAACCTCTACCTAAAAGAACAATCTACTACTGGAGTGGCAGAACAAAGCCTAATATAGCCTCAAAGTCTGATCTACCCAAGGTAAAACTATGTAAAAATAAATATATTTAGATCAAAATAGTAGTATTCAGAAGTATTTAATTAAAAACACAAAGACACATACAGTCCTCCACAACATTTAAATGCAGTCTTCACGTCTTGTTTCCTCCTTTTTTTCAGCCTCTAGTAAAAATTGCCACGTAACAGGTTAATTTATAGCTTTGAAAGAGCCTTTATCATGTTTCTTGCAAAATGTTGTGCTCTACCACCTGTATTCACGTGCCAGCACTATGCTCCTCATATTTTGCTTTCATTTGAGATATCCCAGTGGATTTGTTTCTAATTTTTAGTTTCTAATGTTAAATGGTACACTTAATGTGTCATCTTTAATGATGAATTGCTTATCAAGAAAAACACTAAATCATAATAAACTCCTATAAAACCAACACTCCAGACCCTTCAGAAATGCCTGACAAAAAGCAGCAACTTTAAGTACAATTTAAGCCAAGTCACTTCAGTTGCATTTAATGAAATAAAGAAAGGGACAGGAACTGCCATTGTTTTCAAGGTGAGTACCAGTGCCTGACTGACCCAGTTGGCTTCTTCTTTATTTGGAATTCAGCTTACCTAATGCAAAAAGGATTTAAGGGTTCGTTCTGATTTGTGTGCTGGAATGGTACAACCTTTCAGGTCATTACTCATATAGCTACTTTACTTACTAATTCTGCAGTCAGGACCAGCAAATCCAGGTGCACATTCACATCGAAACCAATTCACACCATCAACACAGATACCTCCGTTATAACTGTAAAAAATAATAGGCATATCATTACACCAATTGTTCTCAGGCTACGTTCACAAGTCTAAAGATGAACAAAAAACACAGGTTCCTCACACTGCCTGTTCAAATACAAATTCCTATCATCTCTATTCATGGAACTTTCTCACTACTCAAAGAATTAAAGTCCCTCCTAATTCATAATACTAGTCTATACTTAAACTATTGTTTCAGTGGTCTCTAATTAAAGCTTTGTTAATTAAATCTGCTGCTGCTGTTCAGGAGAAGAACCTATTTCCGTCATTTGAAAAAGCATACTGTTAGATAAAACTGCTTCGTAAGTTACCTGTTAAACCAACAACATCTACAAAAGCATGCATGGGGAAGTATATCAACATATCTCAAGGACATAAAGCAGCCCTAAAAAGCTAATACAGAGAGCCAGAACTTCTACAATTTATTTGAAATACATTCAGTTGGGGTTATTGCAGAGGTTGACAACAGGGAAAGATAAGGTAGACGGTTTGCTTAATCCACATGTCAGTATTTTTCCTCTTAAGCTACAAACTTTTATGTTTAACACTAATATATCTATCTCCCCCCAAAATTACTATTTTAAAAACTCATTTATACAGAGTATTTGATCTGTTTTTGTATTTGTCTAAAACTATTTACTGTAAACTAACAAGTTTTGATTATTTTTCAATTCTTATTCTAAAACTCAGTTGTAGATACTTGAGATGTTATCAAGTCTGACTCATTTCACATTATAGTAAGTCACCAGTCAGTTCTGGCATGAGAACTGCACTCTGAAATACTTTGTTCATATATGAATCAACTCAAGATCATTCTGTGGTCTTTGCTGCTGTGAAGAAATAGATAAGGCACAACTGAAAACTGTTTTAAGACTTACAAAGGCTGGCTTCAATTATTTTAGGGCAGAATTGGTTCTAATCTAGAATAGAAATCCATATTACTGTGCTGTCTTATTTTCACAATAGGTATAGAACTGTAATTCTCATACTTACCATGGATGAGGGTTGCAGTCATTGGTATCTTTAAAAAAGAAAATAGACTAACATCAGACTAACATAACTCTTTTGACATTTATTTTCTAGCATACAAAATTATAATTTAAAAGACGAAAAGCAAAAAGTTTCCCTCTACACACACGCTTGCAAAAAAAGTTCAAATAGACCTAAGAGACTTAAGAAATACCTTACATTTTCTGAAAAAAAGTCAAAGTCTTACAATTTCTGTGTATTCTGATATATCAACAGCATGGACTGGTAAGTAGAATGATGGCAACGTAACAGGAATAAAACATGGTATTTGTTGCATTAGTAGTTCCTATAACTCAAACAGCCTCTAAAAGCTTTTTAGATGATTCCTATTACTTTAGCAATTCATACATATACATGCAACAGTCAGATTTCTTAAGCAAATCTTTCACATTATAAATAATTCTAAATTATTTGTTAGCATTTACACTGGTACTGTAACCTTTAAAACAGGTTATTAGGGCATACATCAGTACAACAGTAATCTCAGAGTAAACAAAGTACAAACACATCTCAGATGTGGACTTCCTTCTGTTATGCCTTGAAACAAAAAGGATGAGCTGCAAGCTTTGTTCCACCTAATTAATTCATTGTGTTGGCATATCAAAGTAATTAACAGCTATCCTCAAAGAAACTAGCCGTATATGATGGAATATGCACTATCATCTTACTTTCAACATACTTTTCATTATTAAACTTACAGAGCAAAACAATCCCCAGAGATACTTGTTCCCAAAGATTATTTTTCTCTAAGAGGCCGGATGTCACATTTTGGCAGAGTAGTGGCAAAAAGAAACATGACAAGTTCTTCATTCATTAGTCAAGCATATTTACCATGAATGATTCAGATATTTTTGGCAACTAAACACAATAAACTTGCTTTGTTTCAGTTAACAACTCTGTGCTAGACACTCCTAGTATCACAGAGCAACGAAGAAGAAAAAGCCTTACTCTGTGTGCATGTACGTCCTTCCCATCCTTCTTTGCAGATGCAAGAAAAGGAGTCTCCACTGCCAACACATGTTCCACCATTCATGCAAGGGTTTGGAATACAACTGCTGTTTTTAGCTTTGAAAACAGAAAAGGTATCTACTTAACACAACAATATATCCATCATCTGGATATATCAAGATCACCAACCTGAATAGCACTTAGGTCAGCATTACAAGACTTACAAGAAGGTCAAAAGATTCTAAGAGCAGCCATATGCACAGTAATCTCTCACCTACCTTCATGATCACAAATCAACTGCTTAACTGAATCAAGATAAATTATCTATTTTTTCCCCCCCATCTAAGGTAAGCATCCCTCAAACACTGCTAAATTCCTACTTCGGTAGTATCCCACATCAGCTGGGATACACAGCCTGCACAGGATGTGAACACTGATGGTTGCTTATGACTAGACATTTTTCTGGACGAGGGAAGAAACTACTCTGAACTTGGTCACGATCCAACTGGAAAGGCATTGACAGTCAACTAGAATATAGCTTTGCCCATTTACTAATGGATTAAGTATTATTTAATTTCTTCTCTGCTTCTGCCTTTGTCCACAGACAATTTAGAACTTACCAATGTTGCAAGTGCTTCCAATCCATTCTGGAGGACATGAACAGCGGAATGTATCTCCATCATCATAGCACGTTCCACCATTGCTACAAGTATTTGCATCACATTGGTACTCACCTACATGTTTACAATAAAAACAATTAAAAATAATTAAGTCCAGCCTAATGGAAGTTAGAAGGCCAGCTATTTTTTAATCACAAGCTTACTTTTTTTTTTAGAGGTACTTTATATTTAAATGCATCAGTACTGGAAACGCATAGTTCTACTTGCTGTATTAGAGTAAGCAAACCAAAAATAGTGGAATCTAAGGGCATCTCTTAAGACTATTCCACTATAGTTTGTGAAAGAGTAAGGTCTTTAAAAGTTCTATTTTGTTGCTGGGAAACTGGAAGAGGTAATGAAAATATGACTATTATTCCACTGAGATTGTTTTAAGTTTCAGGAACTCTAGTCTCATGCAAAGAAAGAAAACTGAAGATCAAAGTAAAGAACACTTACGTGAATGGCAAGTTTTGCCTTTCCAGTCATTCTTACATTCACAATAGAAGTCATTTACCAAATCAATGCATCGGCCACCGTTATGACATGGGTTAGGAGAACAGTCATTGAAATCTAGAAAGAGTTATTCAAATTAGCTGATCTAGCCTAGTCAGGGCCATGAGAAAGAACACAAAATGTTTCTTTATAAAGGAAATAAGCTGCATAGTATTTAGAAAAACAGCATTCCTAATTGTTAAGCAGTTATCTTTATATAAGCAAGGAAAATCTATTTTTAATAATAAACAACATGAATTACAAAACACTTTGATAACTTAAGACAAAAGTATCTTTCAGAAATCAGTAGTATGACTAAGCAGAGAGCCACCGCAGTTTCCTTTTTCCAGCAAATGTCTGTATTTTGAACTTTAGCGAACTTTCTACTATGCAACTCAGAAGTAGAAACCACAATATCCTGAAAAGAAGCCCTAGCTCAGGCCATCCACAAGACAATGCTCCCTTCTGTGTGTGTATATTTGTGTGTGTATATACACAAGTTTTAGAGATAGTGCTTTCTACTCAAGACAGAAGCTTCAATACTTAAAAACAATTATTCCAAAACAATCTTCATCTAAACCACACAAACTCTTGAAAATGATAGCTGTCAAAGGCTTCTCAGCCTTTATTTCACATCTGAATTGACGTACATCCTGTAATAAGCCTCAACGAATCCTTGTCCTCATGTTTTAGGAGGAACCTCATTCAGAGTAGATACCACATTTAGTAAAGAACCAGCTGCAGTTTCCTCTGAGTTAACCACCATGAACTTGATCTAGTACACTTCATTAACCAAAGCCCAAGAAGTCTCAGCCAAGGTAACAAGAGTAAAGGCCTGCTCCCACTTAGCCCAGAATACAAAACACTAAGTTGCTATAATATTCATCAAGTAAAAATTCAAACTTCGACAGTTCTTTTCATACCAAAGGACTAGAATGTTAAATTTGTGATTCCTCCAGTAAGGTGGAAGCGCATTATAACTTGCACAGGTTTAAAGCTAAAAAGCTTTCCAAGTTTGGAAACTGATGCATATTAATTGATTGGATAAAGGACAGACTTATGTACAGTAAGTACACTAAGAGGCAAATATACTCATAGCAATAAAAGGAATGAGTCTAACAGGTTCTC
The DNA here is from genome assembly GCF_964034855.1 of Anser brachyrhynchus. Classification (NCBI taxonomy): domain Eukaryota; kingdom Metazoa; phylum Chordata; class Aves; order Anseriformes; family Anatidae; genus Anser; species Anser brachyrhynchus. The sequence continues at coordinate 57,765,075 of NC_137699.1, forward strand.
TATTCACTTTTGCTTCTCCTCAGGAGAAGCAAAGTTCTCCTCCCGAGGTACGTACTATGCCATAACCAAAGCATCAGATTATAGTTACATCAAAAGAACGGAATCTTTTGGAGCTGCTGCCATAGAATCTTGAAAATGCTTCAGCAAACAATGCTGAGTAGGTTGTCTGTTACCATAGAACTGAGAAACTACTGCAGCATTAACCATGTACTAAATATCACTAATCATTACAACAAAGCTGTGATATTAAACAGGGGAATGTGTAGCAGTACTCACTTGTGTCACACAACTCTCCTTCCCAGCCACTAGAGCAGAAACACCTAAATGAATCAACTTCATCGATGCACGTCCCACCATTCTTGCAAGGTTTCCCAAGACAATCATTGATATCTATGACAAAGAGTCAACAATTATTGCTCAAGATTGTCCTCATATACAAAAGTGAATTAGGTGAGTGATTTCTAGGTATCTAGGAAAAAAACTATTCTCCATTTTTACATACACAAGAACAGCTGCTCATAGCATCTGTTTCTGGTAAAAATTCCTAATGTGCTTTCTCTCATGTATCAAGACAAACCAGAGCGCTAAGTTCACCTGGCAAAAATAGCAAAATGTTCAATAAATACCTAGGTCATAGGTACAAACACATTTGCATTGAAATTGGACCAATATCAGTTTTCATTCACAGCAGAAAGCATGAACCACTGCAGAAGACAACTTTTACCAGAAGAAATTGAACTTGAAGCAGTACACTGGAAACAGTGCTCTGTGCAACTCTTAAAATCCTCATGTTTTACTTCATGTTGTAGAGCTTCAAAGCAGAAAAACTTTAAGGAGGTTTAGATGAAAAATTCTCTTAAAAGAAACTCCCACTTACTTTCATGACAGTATATTCCAGTAAAGCCTCTTTCACAGGCACAGGTAAAATTCCCTCCTGGCTGACTAATACACCGTCCATGAGGCCCACAAACATTAGATGAAATGAAACGGATTCCTTCTTGGGTAGTATTAGTGAAGACTTCTATTGTGCAGCTGTCTATTACTAAGAAAGAGAAGTAAACCATCAGATCATAAGAATCCATATCACTTTTTTTTTAAAAAAGGTTATCCAATGATTAAGACCAGTCAACTTTTAAAAACATAATTATGTTACTTCTCTACCCCTTTATAAGTAAGGACTGTTACAAGCACTTTCTTCTCACTCTATTTCATCAGGTCCAGGTACAATAAAAATGATTTTGTGTTATGCTATTCTCACAAATACTACTTTTTTCTGTATCACCAATACATTAAGACAGGTTTCTGGACAAGAGCAGGTACCTTTACAAGAATTGTTCTTGCAGTGGTCCTTGAGATGAGAACAATTCTTTCCATCATAGTCATCAGGGCAGGCACAATAATAATCTCCTCCCAGATCATAGCATTTAGCCCCATTCTGGCAAGGGTTAGGTTCACAGAAGTCAATATCCATCTGTAAGAGAGACCAGTTAGCAGCAGCTTCATTTCCCAGAAATAAGCAGCTTTATCTATGTTGCTAGAGACAGACGAAGCTAATTTATAAGGAACCTCAAGTTTTAACATTTATGGATTTTCTACACTGCATTCCATCCTGCAATACAGAGGGAAACTTCAGTGTTTGTTTTTTTTTTTAAACTTTAATGAATCCTATTACAAAGGGTTTCTGATTCTCCAATTAAAGATATTCCTTTGAAGGAGGCTGAATAAGCATATTCACAATAACTTAACACAGAATAAGACATTAAGAGATTGCAGTGTGACTACTCTAGATCATTATCCGTCATTTCTCTGCCCTTTACACCCACGTACTATGTGCTATAACTCAAGTTATATACCAGTGCACTTAACTTGGCTCTACAAGACTTAAAATGCACACAACCTTCTAAAAATGTATTCTCTAGAGCAATTCAATTCTCCTCCCACCTTAACTAACACGATTTGTTATTGAACCATGCAACTTTGAAGAAACCTCTGGAGATCATCTACTCCCACCTCCTGCTCAAAGAAACTCTCATTAGACTAAGTTGGCCAGGGCCTTACCCTTACAAATAATATCTATCATGCTGATTTGCATACAGAAATGCAAAGCGCATTCTGAACACTTCTGAGAATTTGCTTTTTGAATTTAACACTAAACCTAGCTTTCACAACATAACCTTTAACAGAAGCATCCTTTTAGGAAAAAAATTCTGCTTCTACATCTTAGATTGCCACAGAAGACCACCACTGGCCACACCCTGAATTAGCTTTTCAGGCTGCATTGATGATTTTGAGCCTATATTGTTATAGCAGTTTCTTTCCCCCAAACTGTTATTCTTACAGACTGTATTCCTGCCCTCAAGTCAGTCTTTTCCTCTTCACATCTCATGAGAAAGGAAAACTTTCTCAATCTTACAGAAGTCTAAACCAAGTCCAATAGCGTATTTGATCACTTTTTTTAAAACAACTCTGCAGTTGAAAAGAAAAAAATCAAGCCTAAATAAAACAGAAGGAACCCCAGTCGTCTAAGCATTAATTCAGCACAGCATGTACAATTCCAACTCCCATGGAAATTTTCAGCCAGCTATTTAGCACTCTAATATAAAACATTTAAAGCAGACTATAGAAAACAAGAGATCTGAGAATCCTTCTCAGACCTAACTATCATACTATCTTAACTATCATTTGTTTCCTTCCATTAATATAAATTTCCCCTTCCCAATGCAAGTCAGTGGCTGGTACTTTAGCATCTGGAATCAATGGTAGATATTTCCTGCAACACACATAGCAAGCAGCCAATTCTTCCTCTATTATTTGAGCAGATCTACTAAAACTTTAATTACATATTATGGTATGAACCAGCAAGGAGTAGAGATACACTTGAGATACAACCCTTACGTAGAAAATTAGCTATTTAGGTACTACATTAGGAGCTATTAGGTACTACACTAATTTTATTAAACTTGTCAGTATCTATAACCCTTTTTAATTTTCAATAAAAGGAAGACAATACAAATACTTTACAATAAACATTCTTCAGCATGTACCAGAAAACACTCCAATGTCCTCCATGAAAAATTCTGGAAGAAATCCAGCAAACTTCTAATACAATGCTTTGAGTAGATGCTGTCTTCCAACTGTAATGCTTAATTGGTTATTTAGGAAAGCCAGAATATACACACTTGGGCAATATAATTTTACATTGAGAAAAAAACTAGCATCCTCCCTAGGAAGAAGTAGATCTTCATTATCATTAAGTATTTTAATTAGGAGTTATCAACAGCACTTTAGTATTTAAGATCTGAATACTTAATCAGTAATACCACTACACCTTTCCACAACGATGTAGACCTGGAAGTTCTGAGAGCCAATACTTATGTATCTACCTGCCTGTGCCTATTCCTGCCAACAGTAATAGGATCACTTGAAAGGTGTATCAGTTATATGCTTCAGAGTTCGTAAGACAAAGGCCTAAAACATTTAGTGTAACAAGAGGACAGCTCCTGAAGATTTGAAAATTTCAAAAAGTCTTTCAAGGTTAAGGAATACTTACAGCTTTAAAACATTTAGGAGATTCAACACCTATATGCATCAATTTAAAGTTTATCAAGCTGCACCTTCAAGTTTCTTAGGTACTGTGATAGCAATGAACAACGGGCTTGCTTATTGAGAGTGTCAAGTATCACCTACATCACTCAGTAATGCCTTAGGCCTTGCATTACTCTAATTTAAACCTGGAGTTACATTTCTTTCAAGAATTCAATCCATGAAGACTACTGCAGTAGTGTCACCACTGGCCTCACCTCACAGAAGACTCCTGAGAAGCCCTGTGCACACAGGCAAGTGAACCCATTCACTAGGTCTTTGCAGCGGCCTCCATTTTGGCACGGACTGCTTTCACACTCATTTGTTTCTATCTCACAGTTTTTTCCTGTGAAACCACGAGGGCATAAGCAATGGTAACCATTCACTTCATCCTACAAGGAGGAGAAAAGAACAAAAGTGGGTAGACTTGTTTATCGATAAAACTTGCACAGAAGAATTCAAGTTGTTTCTATATTCTGAATTTGTGAACAGCAGTAGCACCACAAAACCATTTTGTTAAAATTTTGTCAGCAGAGTCCGCAAGTGAAACACTAAGCTTCTGACATATCTTACCTTTCAGCCTTGTTTAGCCCATCTATAGGTGAAACTACAGAATTCATAACTAGTCAGAACAAAATTTATTTTCAACATGGTATGTAATCAAGAGTTACCTTACAAGTCCCTCCATGTTGACATTGTCCATGACAGTCATTAATATCTAAGGATAAAATAAGCAAGGTATTAGAATTTATAAGACTAAGCCCTAAAATACAAGTCTAGAATAAAAAAGCAGAACAAATGATTTTCAAAAAAGATGTTTCAATGTAAAGCAAGGACGCTTGACATCTTAAGACAGTCTTATTTTAAAGAATTTAGAACTCTGTAATAGAAGTTAAATCAACTGGTATTAGCTAATTTCATATCTAAAGTTTCAGCTAAAAAGTATTCAAAAGTGAACATGATATTCAGAATCAGGGGTGAGTAGTCTTGCTCTAGGAAGACAATTAGAGTTACATAAATTCAGTTTCATTTAAAAAACACCTATTACATTTCTAAATCTAATGGTACTTTCAATTTACTTCACTAGAAGTTAAGAAAATCCTGACAACTATTTTTCTCTTGTATAAGTATCTATACTACCATTGATTATTAGGCCTCTTTTAAGAGAATAAAACATCCTACATACAACATAAATACTAAAGAAATACTAACTGATATGACAATTTACTCCTGTCCATCCTGGAATGCAGTCACAGTAATATCCACCAATGAGATTTTTGCAAGAGTAAGCATTAACACAGGGTTTTCCCTCACACTCATTAGCATCTGTGAAAGAAGATAAAAGAAAGAAGAGAATAAAGAACAAACCCAGAAACAGATTACCGCAGCACCAAGCAGTTTCCATGCAATCCAAGCATCAGAAGCTCATCTTAAATACACTGGTAGGGCACTAAAGCTATTTACATACCCTAGGTTTTTTATGCACACTCATCTATAATAGCACATGCATGTTATCTTACTTTTCCCTTTGCCAAAACTCAAAAAGGTAATAAGTTAGTCAGGGCAAATCCCATCCTTGCCTCCATAAGCTGACAGTCACTTTCTGCCACCATTAAGTAGGAGCTACCATCACCAATGCTGTATTTTGAGACAGAGGAGTTATTGGGCACTCTAGAAGAGCTATTATAAACAAGCTTAATCTGGGATTTTTATAGTTACAGGTTCACTTGAAATTTTTTTTTTTTTAAGACCTAAAGAGGATCTAAGATATCAATAACAGCACACATCTTCAGTGCCTACTTCAATAACAATCATATCAAATAGAGCTGCTCATTATTTAATACTCTTCAGTGGCCTTCACTACAGAAGGTAGTTACTTACCTAGCTGACATGTTGCTCCAATCCACTGTTGTGGACATATACACTCAAATGCATTAACACCGTCAATACAGGTCCCTCCTTGAGCACAAGGGTTAGATGCGCATTCATCAATATCTGTGAAGTCAGAGCATGCCTTCCATTACATGGTTTAAAATTTGGCTTAACTTGGGTTTAAGTTATTTTGCAAAGGGAATGGGGATGGTGTACAAAAGCTTGGGAAGAGACTAACAGCTCTGACCTAATTTTTTACTTGGAAGATTCTCATCTTCTTAAAGTAAGATGAGAAAAGTCTATGTCCATGTTTATATATTGTAAAATGAACCCATTTTATTTTGCTTTAGTCTAGCTAAATAATTAGAAATTGTCCTAGAACCTTTGGCAACAGAGCGTTTCTTCATATGCATCTAAAAAAATTTAGAAGTAGGTAATATGATCTGGCAATACTTTTGATAACTTGCACTTCTAAACTGCATCAAATACATATTGATTTTCATACTGCAGGTCACACAGTACCTTTAATCTTTTCAGAGTCTCCCAATGCACAGCTGTTAAACGCCAGGGAAGGCAAAAGGCTACTGCCAAATTCCATACCCGCGGAGCACGATTACTAAGCAAGCTTTATCAGCCCTTCCAACCCAAGGGGTCAGCCACCAGTAAATGCATACCCACCAATAGCACATGTTGGTCCACTCCACCCCGATGGGCAGTGACACTTGAAGCCTGATGAAATTTCATGACAAATTCCACCATTAGCGCAGGGATTAGATACACAAGCATGCTCCGCTGGGAAGAAAGAGGGAAAAAAAATATTGCTATATACTCTTCCAATATCAAATAGGGAACTTACATGTTTCAAAAGTAAAGTTTGGAGCCTTCGTCTCCCACATACAGAGAGACTAATAGATTCACAGAATGAGACTGTAACAAGATTTTACTGAAGGTGCGTCATATTTTAAGTCTTAGGAAGCCTGAGGGTAGACAGGTTACCCGTACCTCTGTATCTAGCAGCTGGAGAATTCCCCATTAATCTACTGCTTCCAGCCACATGCTTCTTTCTACCTCCAGAGTGCTTCAGCACCTTTTTTTTTTTTAAGCTTCAGTGAGACAAAACAGATATGTTGCATGCAAGTCTGAACAGTAGTAACAGTTTAAGTATCAAAGGTCTGTTTAGCTTCATTCTAATATCCTTCCTTGGAAACAGCAAAGAGAGCTACTTGCTCTCTATAGGCCATGCTGCCTGCTGTTACTCCATGCAGGGCTGCCTAACACTTGCAGAAGCTGCAGCAAGTATCAATTGAGTTGTGAAAGGACAAGTATGCCATCACTTGATACTACTTCCTCTCAGAAGCCAAAGAAAAGCTTTTGGAAAGTGAAAAGCAATCCCTTTTTAGGTGAGACTTTCTAATTTTGATAGTAGTTCTGTTTTAAAGAGGCCCTTTTTTTTTTTTAGGTGTGTTATCTAACTCAAAATGAATTTATTTTGTCTTGGCTGTTACGTACTAGTGCCTAAAACAGCTCATAATCCAATCTACTGCTAATAATTAGTCTAGAACTTGTGAAACTTATCCCCACTTTATCACCACCCCCTCATCCAGAGAGCCAAGTTTCTTCTCTACAGCTTTCAGGGCAAGCTAAGACAGTATTTCATCTATCTTAGCCAAAAATTTGCAATGTGTTCCACCAGCTGAATCAAAATTCAAGTCTTGATAGCATCATAAATATCACACAGCAGTTTATAGAAGTTCAAATAAGATCTATATCCTGAGAAATGTGAAAACCTGATGATGATAATAAAATTTAGTGAACTTAAAGCCCAAACAGGTTAAGTGGAAGAAAAATTGTGTTGTTTCCATCTACACTTGTAATTAACAATAAAATTCACATGAGAAGACTAATACCACATTTTAAAAATAAAAAATAAAGGATTTAACAATCCATTGCAGCAAAAAAAAAAAAAGTAACTGTAGAACATCCAACTGAATACTGCAAGTGGAAAAAAGACTACCCAAAATTTTTCATTCTTTTCCAAACATGAAGTCTTTGAGTAAAATTAGAAAGATAAAGTTATGGTATTGCACACTTGTCCCTTTACCCAATCAAATACAGAGAAGTCAAAGAAAAGTCTTCAAATATCAGAACAGCCTACAGCACATAAAAATGTTGGGTTTTGCATGGAACACACACAGGTGTGCATGAAAGACAATGAGCTATCCCTGTAGCATCATGAGACAGGATGCAGTTTCACACTGGCAAAATATCTGTTGGATTGTAGTCAAGAAGGCACACTTCATCAGAATTACAGTTTAAATGTGTTCTTCCATTTTGGCAGTGGGAGCAGGGAAGACACTTATCCATTCATTTAGGCTATGCTCAAGGTGACTCTATAGAAGGGCTCAAGCACATTTCCATAGTGGTTAACATCTGCATTGTTAATCAAAATGTTAGAATTCTTTTAACATGGGATTTATAATGAGGTTTCAGTTAATCAAAAATGACAGTCAACACATTCAGACAGCTAAAAATTTGGCCAAAAACCCCACCACGCCACACCATAGTTAAAACTGAAATGCGCATCACTACTACTTTCCTCAGTCTGCAACTTGCATAAGATGCAGGTTTGCAAGCAAGTCAAAAGACAGGAAAAACATAGCAGGAAGGCAAGTGACAGAGAAAAGTACACCTCTAACCCATGTTCAGAAGACCACAGATCAATTTCATGTTTGGATTAAGTGAAGAAGCCAAGGGGAAGGAAACATTCTGAGTCTTTTCTAAATCCAACGGAGACCATGGCAGAATTTGTCATTTCTAGTGGGCTTTTTTGTTTTTGAATAGCCAGACTAAGACAAGATAGAGTTGGCATACAAGTTGCATGCCCTCATATTTCACATTTCCCCCCTTGGAAATAAAGCTAATTTTTGGAAGAGACAACAGTCCCTCCACTCCACAAAAAGCACAACAATGAACATATAAGAGTACCATCAGGCTAACTAGAGTATAGCTCTGAATAAAAACTGTTTCAGAACACGTGCAATATCCGGAATTACCAATTTCGCAGTTCTTTCCAGAGTAACCATCTGGGCAAGCACAGCGATATTCATCTGGTTCAGTATTCATACAGGTTCCACCGTTCAGGCAGGGATGGTGATTTCCACAATAATTCAGATCTGGACAGAGAAAAGCATCAATTAATAGGGTGACATCGATCTCAATATTATCATTTTAGTCCCTAGTCAGGTGTACAGATGCCCTTCTAGCTTGAACATCATTCACCCATATCATCCCCATACTCTATTAGCTAGGCTATCAGTTCATCACTAACAGGGAAGGATGAGCAGAAGAGAACTGCATAAGTTAGAGAAGTCCAGATCATTCTAAGACTTTTGTCTTGAGCTTCCTATACTTACAACATTTAGGTAACATCTGTCATAAAAGAATTAGGGACAGAAACACTCAGGTTGTGGCACACCAGCAGGAAAGAAATGGTTAATGAGTTATCAGTTAATCATGCAACTTTACTTTTTTTTTTTTGTAAATTAATGTTAAGTACCTTTGTTACAGAGCAGGCCACCCCAGTTGGTTTCACAATTACACTGCCATGGTTCATTACAGCTCCCATGAGCACAGCCTGGGTAGCGGACACACTCATCACAGAACTGTCCTTGCCAACCATAATGACACCTAAGATGTAAGTTCACATGTTAAAAGTTAGCAACATGATGCTTAATTATCAGCATTACAGGTATTTAGAACACTACACTTACCACTTACACTTACTCCTCAAGAACAAAGTCAGCTGTTCAATGTGCAACAGATCTTTTAATTTCTGCCATTTAGTAGGTACGTACTAGTCCTGTTGAAAACCTTTACTGGAACTCACCTTGCTCAACCACATTACACACCATGGCAACAAACCACACCAAGCACTACGCGTGCTGAGAACCATACGTAAATCTGTGTCCTTTCACAAGGAATCCCATGTTCTGAGTCATCTCACACTGAGACAGAACTGGTGATCAGCGTATAAAGAAGGATACAACTACTTTTCAAAAGAAGACTGTAGGCTTACGGAACCACATTAGATTATGTTGTCTGTAACAGTGCCCAGAATTATGCTAACAAAGCAACTGTTTATACTACAGGGAAAGTATTAAAGGCCTAGGTCTTTAGAAAACAGAAAAAAAAAATCAGGCTTTTTTTTTCCAAGTATGTTTCACACACATTCTAACCAAACAGAAATATTAAGACTACTCTGTTGGGCTAAAAAAGTATTTCTGCCTGTTCTTATAAAAGTGTTTCTTATAAACAGTTTGAAAGCCATATTAGCAACAAAAAGATGCATAAAAACACGTTGAATGGGAGCTGGGCACAGGCATGCCAGTGGTGATATGCCTGGCAGGGAAAAAGCATTAGAAACCTTTTTTCTTAAGAATACCTCACCTTTGTAACACCACCATGCTTCAAGAACCCTTCAAGAACCATAAAAAAATAGACAAGCTCTTAAGTCTTTTGGGTATAGGAAAAGAGAAGAGGAAAAACTAAGTCTTGGTTCCCTGTGAATCGTTCCACCATTTCAGTAAGCAGTATCAATCCCCAGAGGAATAGACCGGACTATGCTGGCAGCATATTAAATTTCTACTATTTACATAGGCAGAAGGAATCCCACTGCAGATCTTTGCAAGACAATTATTTTATTGCATAAAGCTCTAGAACTACTTTGAATTCTCAGTCCTGCCATCTCCTCCTCATTCACAACCCCAGAGTTGCAGGATCCATACGGGACAGCCTCAATCGTCCATGCAGCCCAGAGGCAGCCGACTGCCTCTTTACATTAAGCTTTCAGGAGAACATGCCTGGGAAACACACATACTTTAGAAGCAGTTTTCTTCTGCTGTATTAGCAGTAAGAGGAAACAAATACTGCTCCTGCTAAATTTGATCTCTTCCTTCCTTGTCAGGGACAGAAACGTCTTTTCAGGGGCTGGTAATAAACAATTAAAAAAAGCTCTAACTCACTTTACTGGCCCCAGCCCAAATCTGCATCCATGCCAAACCTGGCACTACTGCCAGTGATTCACCATGACTATCCCAGCCTGAGCCAACTCCCCACCCACATGTAACAAGCATTTTCAAGGGCTGAAAGACTGCATCACAAAGCAGATAATCATAACAACTCCATTTGTTTTCTATATCCAATAGATAACATTTCTTTGTTTAACACTGCACTGAAGATTAGGAGTGCAAAGAAAAATACAGCCACCTTCTTCAAACTTGAGAGCATTTTAAACACCTCCTTGAATTTGCAGGTATGTTTGACTCGACATTAGAATTGGTTCAGCAGTAAAGGATTGCTGCTTTTTCATGATACTCAGCATGAAGAATATGAAGGTTACTGTTAAAGTTACCACCGAGCCCAAGGGAAATCACTTCTACAAGCTAAAGGCAGTCCAATCAAAGGAACACAATGTTTACAAGTCAAAAGGTTACTATGTGGTAAGCTGATCAGCCTTCAGTTTACAAGGAAGAATAAATTAGGATTTCCTCTTGAACAGGAAGTCTGGTCGCATCCTACATTAGCAGGTGCTAGAACAGCTTTAATTTCACTTCCTTCTAATAAGATAACATTTAATAGATCTCAGCTCACTCAAAGCAAGATGGGATCAATAAAACGAAACCAATACAAAAGTAGGCACATTGCAATATGAGGTAAAGATCAAAGTCAAAACATGGCAGAAAAAATAGAAGCAAAAAAAGGCACAGATATAGAAGTAACAATACCTATTAAAAAACAGAATTCCTTTTCAAGTAATGACCACTTGTATAAAAAAACAAAGGAAACTGCTAGCACAGCTAATGGCAGGGTGAAGTTACTTCTTCCCCATCCATCCGCCTGTCCCTCCTCCCATCCCCTAACCCATATTGAGAACAACTTGTTGGAAGCTTCTGCAATCCTAACTTTTACACATCTGAATAGATAATAAAGCCAAATTTAGAGAACTTAAAGATTCCCATTGTACAATGGACAAAGAAAATCCTTACTGGAATCAAGATTCTACTTCCTTCGTCCTTCCCCTCTGCTGACTTCATCTGCTCCAACTCCTCTCCACAACCAAACGCAAAACAAAATCAGAAATTGCTTACTTAATCTTAGACTTTGCTGTCTATTAGCAGTACAACGCAGCTACCATAAATAGACTGTTACAGTTCAGTAACTTCCTGATGGAAGGCTGAAGCACAGGCATCTGCTCCCAGACCAAAGCCTCCCTTCAGGTCAGGATTAACACGGAGTGCAGTAGGAATAAGAGAAGAGTTGCTAGTCATCTTGAAGCTGAGAACTTGCAGAAAAGATCCTGACAGTTCTACAAATGTACTTCACAGCTTCCATTTTCCTTAGGTGAACGTCTGGTGGCAACAGAAAACAAGAATTTAAGTACAAGGCTGTGGACAGGGGAGGTGACAGGAGCTAACATTAGCAAGGCTTTGAGATAACAATTCAGTCTTCAGATTAGAGAAGCTGCAACCGCACAGGAAAAAGCGGTTTTTGTTGACAATTAGATAAAGCCACAGTAATTCAACTCATAGTATATATGCTTAGTTAAAAATAAGCAAGTGGGGCTTCAAACAGCTGAATTCCAGGATAAAGAAGGATCTTCTACAGTGCTTTTAAAGCAGTAAATTTCATTATCAAGAAATCCCACAGAAGCACGTGTCACTATGCACAGTTCAATGATGCATAAGTACTTATAGGCTAAGAAAAAGAAAAATATATTTTTTCCCTTTTTTCTGGGGCTATTAAAAAGCTAAACTGGTAAAATAGGAATCCCATAAAATAGGAATTGTCCTTACAGAATTATGCTTTTTATTTGTTCTTCTGAAACAGTTATAATTAAGAAAAGAACTGATACTGGTCCTTCTTTTCCTCTGAGCACATTTGTGTTAATTATATAGTAAGAGCTAGATTAAAATTGAGCATCTCTGAATCAGATGCCACAAGGTGTTCAGAAGATTCCATACTGCTGTATGCAAACCAGCATTAACAGTATTTATGAGCAATCTGGTTTACTGGTCTAATCAGACCTACTTTTGGCAGAAGGTGGGACTAGGGGACTCCAGAGTTTTTCTGCTCTCCACAATTTCATGATAATCCTCCCGTGGCAGTTACAGCAGCGATATGGAAAGGTGAAGTGATGTACCCAGCCCCTGATAGTCCAAAAAACAGTCCATCAGCACCTTGTATGATTCACTCTTTATCCAAAAAGAAGTCTGTTAAGTACCAAGAAGCCACAGTGCTCTCAACAGCCAACTTTATTCGTTCAGCTGTTTTATACCACCTTCATGCATGGTCTGTTCTCCCGGTTCGATCACTTCTATTATTTATTTGAGAGTCCTGGACTTTCTGCATGATGTTCACTTGAAAACATGCCTATCACAGGCTTCCTCCAATCACTAATCTACTCCAGCTAGCCTTATGAAAAAGCTTGTGATACATAAGAGGATATCTAAATTCTGTTCTACACCTGGCTACAGAGCTTTGCTGGCAACTAATATGTAAGTAGACCTACACCATCAACAGCACGAAAAGAAATCAAAACTACTTCTGAAGTCTAGGTCAAAGTACATAGCCCAAAAATAATAAATCCTCAGGAGGATATCCACAAAGTGGTACAAGCCTTTAATTACCACCTTACTGGTATCTTGCATATCCTATAAACATAGGAGGAAAAATCATTGTGACGTGATTTACACGTGTGTTTTTTTTTTAAACAGGCTTTTTGCAGGGAGCTTCTCCCACACATTTTAGAATCTGTGGCCAAAAACTGAACACAGGAAAATGAAGCAAAACAGTGACATTAAGAACAGAAGCAAAACGCATCATTTGGGGTGGGGGAAAAATAACCCTCTTAAATGGAAAACCACTGAATCTTCTGATGACGTGAACAGGATGATGTTGCATAGGCCAGAACAATAGCTTTATATTAGTTATTTACTTAAAATAACTATAAGAAAGTCTGTTTAATGCTTCAATAGATAGTTGCATAGCATGGAACAAGGCGGTCTGTTAGATGATCCTATAATTCTGAGCATCCAGATTCAGTATTATAGCCAGTATGGTACTCACTAGGATTTGGTAAAGCCACAGAAATGCATTCTCCCCTTTCCTGCCTTTGAAATAGACATGATAGTCAGTTCTGTGAACAGGAAAAGATGCTCATTAGTATACTCAAATCCTTCAGTTACCTGAAAGCTCAACTACTTTTACTCTCATTCCCAGAGCTCTTATTGGACCAAAAAATGCAAGCCTCTCTCTACAAATTTGTTTCTCCTATAATAAAGCCATTGAAAGCTAACATTCTTGCTCCAATACCTTACTTAGTTTTGTGAAGATGATGGAGGGGATGGTTCAACATTGTTTACCCAGAACACATGGGGAAGGCTGCTCAGTCAACTTGCAGTAAGTGGATCTAAGGGTGTGTCTACATTTGTGCTAGTTCCTATCACGAACATGCTTTTTCAGTGAACCACCCGATCATTCCTGTTGATGGTGTGTTGGTTCACATCACAGAGCTGTTTCGGAACAAAGGAACTGGATTCCTTTCAGGTTAAGCTAAGGTAACATAAGACAGTATGCCAGGAGCAAACCTCATGTCTTCCAGCTGCAAACACGTATTCAGTCCACTGGAACAGACTAGAGCTAGTCTGAAAGCAAAACTGAAGTGGTTTTAGCATGAATATCAGGTTCTTAACAATAAAGCTTTTGATCTACTGTTCTAATTTGTCTGCACTACCTGCTACCAGATAGGTTAAGATTGTACATGTTCATATTCCCTGAGCTCACTTGCTTTCTACTGGGAAGTAGTACTCATTGGAATATATTCTGTGCCTTTCTATCCACTACCTATTTAATGCACAGTGCAGAATGTGCCTCAGGTCCTTGACCAATTAAGACAAAAATGAATCCCATACTTTGTTCCTAACTTAATATGCTTATTTTTGAAATATTTGCCAGCACCCCCAGGAAGCTTAGAGAGAGGCGTAGTACAATCATACTGGCTATGGTAACAGGCACTTACTTATATGATGAGAGCAGCAATAGTAATAATTTTACAAATCCTTTGAAACTGGAAACCAAGATAAAGTATCTTGTGTGAAAGAGGAGATGGGAGCAGATGTTCAGGTACCAAGCCGACTCCTGCAGGAATAACAGCTACCAGCTCTTTAAGGATCATAGTCAGTCCAACACTGCAGGAACTGAAAAGGTCAGATGGTGTAGCAGCTAGCACACAGCTCAAACAAGACTTCTAGTTCACTGTTGAGATCGGCTTAGGAGATTTCTCACCAATGGATATTACATTGTGGAGCCACTGTGGAAGGAAGCCACATGGTTTCAGATCTGCTCTTGACAAGTCCTGGTTAGCCAGTAACTCATCTGTGAGCATTTTCTAGGTGTTTAGAAGTGGTAGAATTTTGAATCTGAGCTAACTAGCGTAGAAGTTCACGCTCTTAACTTCCTCCCCACCTTTAGAAGCAGTTTTTTTCCCAGTCCTCTAAGATCTCTTGCTAACTCTCTACAGAGTCCTTCAATAATGACCTGCTTCAAAATCCCCCACCAGACCTCTGTAACCAAGTACAAATTTACTAGAATCCATTTTTTTCTGTAGTTTAAGCAGAGCTCCTCAATATCACTGCTAACAGCATTATCCATCCAACTGTTATGAAAACACAAACAAGAGATTAGTGATATCAGTTGGCCTCCTACTCAAAAGGAAGGGAAGACTGAAAGCCTCTAACAATTAACAAAGGATCTCCAGAACACTATTACTCCAACACCTCAGGTAGTAGTAGCAGCTCATTTCGCAACTCAGGATTTTGTCCCTGCATGTCTTGAAGGAAAACACCGAAAGATAGTTGAGCCTGTTCTGGCCCTTACAGCAACAGATTAAGTGCACACAAACACTTGGGATGAGGTCCACAGCACCTGCAGAAACCTCTGGACACAGTAACCCAACCTCACAAGCAGGGCTAAAGTTGAATACAAGGACTACAGAAGGCATGGCGTGGGTTAGGACAGCAAGCTTGAGAAATCTTACATTCGCCCTACCAAAACAAGTACCGGATTCCATATAAACTAATAAATCACCAGCATTGTAAAGCCAAAATTTTACCACAAGTAGTTCAAAAGCAATTCTACAGTAAGACAGCCTAAAGTACAGAAGTTAAACAATTAATTTGCATCAGAAGTTTTAAAAGTTGTCTGCTTGCTTTGCCCAGCTTGCACAAATTCATTTTAGAGGACTGTCAACGATCTCAGCTCTCATTCATTCCAGTTAGCCTACATGTTCTGAAGAAGCTTTTGTATCACAGTTGCATGGAAAAAGATCTGCATTTCCCAGGACAACCTAGGGCCTACCGCAGTTCCAGAGATGCAGCTGAGCACAAGCAGAGCAGTTTTTGAGATCTGACCCCTTTTTGCTTCGAAGAGACATTTGAGTATTCAAAGACAAAAAGGAAAAGGAGAGAGGCTTCAGAAAATACACCATCCCAGCAGGAATATGACAATGTAGACCAGACATGAGGCATAACTGAACGTCTGCCAAGCCCATACCACTCTGGATCACAAGGAAGTAAAAGATTAAGCTGTTAAGCAGCCTACTGACAGTTTAAGAGTGGTACCAGTCAGCAGTTTTAATCAAGGAAGGAGATTGTCAATTTGTGGTTTCTCTATGTTCACTTTGATAATTTCCTAACATGATTGAGCCTAACCCAGTTATAAGTCATTAGATAACTTCGTTCTTCTTTAGATAGTTTAATACAGCACCTAAAATGATGCAAAAACATACATAAAGCATCAATTCTTTTAGCTTGGCAGTGCTGCTTCTTAAACAGTCTTTCCTAGTACTTTGGTCTGGTGAAGTCAACCAACCAACAAGACCATTTGGTCTCCCACTGCAGGCCAAAAAGTTCACAGCTGTCAAACACTGAACCTGGAAATGGACAGAGTTCATGGCTGTTTTTTTTGTTTTAAAATGACTGCATTTTCCCATGTTTGCAAGATTCACCTAAGTTGCTTTCCTCAAGGATGTCATTTTGTTCGCTTTTCATCAAGTTACTTCTGAGCTGTCTTCAGAATAACCAAAAGCCTATCACCTAGACTCAGTGATACCACAAAATTTCCTACATCACGTTGTCTTAAAATCTACTATTTTTAATTTATTTGATGAAAATGCAAATAAATAGCCAACTTCACCATAACCTCTTCAAAACAATGGGTACCTGAACTTGTTCAACTGATGAGATCCAGTTTTAGCTAATTGCCTATCAGCTATTAGCAGTCTGCAGTCATTTAGCTATATTTAATATTTGTTTTTGCTAGAACATTTAACCCAAGAACAGCTCTAAATTACTTTGGAAAAAATCAAAGCATGGAGGGTAGAGCCTGGCTATGAGAGTTAGGCTGATGCCTCAGAGCCACCGCTTAAGTTATTTGCATGTTCATACAAGATGAAGATGGAAATCGTTTTCCATCTCTATTTATAAATGACATTGCACACTTTGGCAACAAAGGAGCTATTGGCACCAGTAGATTTCCATACATCTCACACCCATGTTTTTCTCACATTTTCATTTTCCTTCTGAATTAAAAAAAGGACATTGTTTTCACCTGTTAAATGACAGTGGCAACTGTCCAAAAACCAGGAAGGAGGAATCTAGATTATAATTCAATAGCACCAAACAGTTTTTTTTAAATAACAGCTTCCTTTGTACTGCTGGAGATAAAGGTCACATCTCTGAGCCTTGTTTATTTTTAGTTCAGAATCATTTTTCTATAGAAAGTATTATCCATTTGGGTTAGAAGTTCCGCTTTTTACATAGCCTAGTAACCACTACAAAATACAAACTAGAGATATCTGTGGGACAGAGCTCCAGCAAACAAATCACTTTTAAAGAGAGCTGAGTCTTCTGCAATAGTGGAAATACAGTGGCCATACATAGAAAAGTCAGTATTTTCCTTCAACATGCTGACCACCAGTCTATTGCTTAAGCAGACCTGTGTTAAGAAGCAAGGAAAATAAACGGTATACAAACCATCTGGACCAGTAAGTCCCTTATTCTTTCCCCCAGTACTTTTTTCAGATAATAAAATCCATCCAACAAAGTAGTGAGATTTTTGGTCAAAGTCCTTCTATAGAAGCTTCTATAAGCTTTGTTTAGCTGGACCGATTAGAAGGAGCACCTAGACCTTACACTACTAGATGCTTTTCCATGTATGTCAGTGAGACTCTGTAAGGGAAGGCTTTGCTCCTGAGACTCCTTATTCACAGACACCTTAAAAAAAGGTATCACAAGAACCCAGATCATCTTCAAGGGCTCTGTATTCCACTCGTGAAGCCTTCCTCCTCCTCTCCAACTTCTATCCTTCCTGATACAGGTGGTATCACTGAGAGAAATGAAAGTTCACAACGAAACTGCACCCCCACACCCACAACTTTTTACATTTGCTTAAGCTTGTTTGTCTTTATTCAAAGGCTCTTTGCATTTCAGAAGCAAATATTCACAGGCTCCTAAGACACTCAGTTAGGCACAGGGCCCCGAAAACCCCTACATAAAGCAGAGTTCAGCAAAGATTCAGGGTTCCTGGAAACCTCAAAAAAAAGGAGTACTTCTTACTAAGTAAAGATCACCAAGAGCAAGAAGAACCCATAATACTTAAAACCACGAGCAAAATATTTAACAATATGAAGAGATCCTAAATACCATTAAAAATAGTCTTACAAAAACAGAACCATGGTTTAGATAAATATCTGCCTTGAATAATATCTGCCTTGAATAATCTTTTTAAGGGAGATTTATCTTTTTAAGGGAGATTTTTTAGCTCTTCAGAAGTAAAACACCATACGTACAACACCAATGTACTCCGCATACTGGTATTAACACAGAATTTGCAGTCAGGTTCAAGAGCTACAACACAATCTTGCACAAATCAGCAGCATCTGACAGAAATTTCAGGTGTATATCATTTAGTATAAAGTCATTCCAATGCAATGATTTAGGATTATGTTATATTTGGGATTCTGTTATCTGCCATACCCCGCTATCAGAAACTGTCAGTTCTCCAGCAGAATGGGACTTCTTCACATCAGCTGTCACAGCTCACACACCAGCACTGCAAACAAAACTAGGCTACCTGCATCCAATTTCTGCCACTTCCCTGATGGTCAGTGTTTGCTAGTAGGAGAACGAATCAGAATTGCCTTAAACTATCAGAGCTTGACTCAATGATATTTGTCAGCTCTCAGGCGTTCTTACAGCCATTAAGTCTTACATCAACCCAAGCAAAGATTCAATATAGCTTAAAACTGACCAGAGGTAAAGTTAAGAACTTACAAAGAATCACCAATTTGCAAGCAGACCAGTCTCATTTCTTCAATACCCAGCATAAACGTAGCACCTGTTTCCCCATGACCTACTGCATTAGATGCATCTTCAACAAGGAAACAATCAACTCTTCTCTGCTATCAGAGTCTACTTAATCACAAAGTTGCACAAACATTTCAGACACCGTTCTCTCATATTCAGGGACCAAGAACATTCAATTGGGGTATAAAGTTTAGGTTGAAGCTTAGTTTGCTGCTATAACATTACTACCCAACAAAGCTTCTTTGAGAAAAAGTCTATTATATTTTGGTGATGATACACACATTGAGTGTTCTAGTACTGTGAGCATTTCCTAGTCATAACAGCCATTCTTAAAGAGCAAGTTACCCTTTTAAAAGGCAAAGAAACAGTATATCAAGATCCAAGTTCCTAAGGATTTTGGAAAAAGAAAAGGATGGTTCTCATATAATAAATGCAAGAAGCATATCTGTTCAAGTCCTATAAGCATAAAAATATAACAGCATTGCAAAACAGTATCTTACATGTGATGTCTACTTCATATCTAGTTGCATCCATGCTTTTGTACAGACTTTCAATTTTAAAGTAAGCCCTTTAAGAGTAGCAGCATACGTGGAAAACACTAGAAATATCAGTACTTAGAAGTAAAATATTCAAGCATGCAGACTTACTTGCATTCCCCAGGTGTACTGCAACCCCCATGGAGCAAATTACATCCTTGTTTACAGACAGCTGCAAATACAAAAAGTTTTAGTCTTCAGTTAGTCTGGGCAGCTAGATATCCCTTGGTATAGCGGCAATCCAGAACTGTTCAGCTAGGGCTTTTGTGGTGTAACTTACTTGTTGCTTATGCAAAGCAGATCGTCTCTGGGCATGTTCCAATACACCTAGCTTCTAGCTAGCTATTTCGTAAGACACCAACACTGCAGCTTTGTGAAAAATAACTCAAGGTATCTCACTGAAAACGTTGCTACCAAACTAAATAGGTTTGCAACAAGAGCATCTGAATTGGCATATTTATCAAATAGTTTTTTTTTTTTTAATCAATTTGATATTATGTTAGAAATCCCAAGCTTCAGAAGACATACACATTTCTTGACCTAAAGATGGTCTCCCCCTCATTAACAGCTTTTTACTAGAGAGGAAAAGAAACAAAACAAAAACAAGAAGCCCTCAACAGAAAGATGAGTATGACAAGTATTTAGCACTAATTACTCACTGAGAGACTAAATGCAAAACAAAGATTTGATAGAAGATTAGTGGTCCATTAAGAAAGATTATTATACTTGAATTTCTGTTCACATTAAGAGCTATCAAAAAGCTTTCAGCTGTGCATATATTAAATTTTAAACTTTTTCATTTGTGAAAACATTACGGGAATTTTTACAAGATTAAAAGTCTACAGTATTACTGTTACCATCATTGTTCAAAAAGCCTCATGTTTACAAACATAGTACATTTTGCTTTGTTACAAGCATGGTACATTTTGCTTTGAAGAAACATCACCTCTGAAAAGAGTTAGTTAGCATAAAGTTGTTTCAGTGTTTTTGAATTCTAAGTATGTTGTGTACCCCCAACAGCACACACTGTACCCTGCCCTGGGCTTCACTCTTCACAAAAGGATGAGTTTTTCCTGTGTTATTTTAACAACATCATCTTTCAAACTTATTTCAAGAGGAAGTAACAAGAAAAAGTTTTGCTTTGACAAAGACTTGTATTCAAAGGACAACATCTATATGAGTTAAAATATGCAACAGCACTGATACTACATGTATCAACCACTGCAAGGGTTTCTATTATATTAACAATAGAACTAAACTAAAATGAAGTAAAAAAATACTACCTTGTTTACATTCTTCTCCCATCCAACCATCCATGCAGGCTTTGTTTCCATTTTGATCACATGTGTAGTGACCGACAAAATCATCTCTAGGGCCACAAAATTTATTGCACAGAGCACTGTAGTAATTTTCATCACACTTCACTCTTATTTGTACTTCAAAATGGGCAACAGGACCATTAAACTGTAGTGTCTTCCATCGATCTTCTGGGTTGATCATGCCAGCATGCGCCACTCGTTCTATTAACAAGTCTTCACCTATTTTTTTTTTTAAAAAGGTAAATTCAACAGGTGATGATTTTGATAGCATACCAACATGTAAATTCAAATCCAAAGTATTCAACTGGTTAAGAGAAAGCCTAGTAAAGAAAATGTTAAGTGATAAAGATCTACTGTGTAACTGAATTTTCCTTTGCCTTGCAAAGTTCATTACAGGAAGGCCAATTTAAAAAAAAGTGTCCCAAAGGAAATATTAAAAAAAACTGGAACATAATCCGTAGGAAATAGCTTATTTTTCAAGGCAGCCAAACATACCACACCCACATACTGACAACCAACAGCTTTATCTTGATCTGAGACTCTTTTTGCCTCCTTTTTGTTCCTATTAAGTCACAAGATCTGCATAATCTAGTAGCTGAGATATTAGTATAAACGTTCTCTGGTGCCAGTGTCATTTTAGAAATAAAACAGTATACTGTTAATTTACTGTAAAATTGCTAAACAATAAAAGCCTACCAGAGCATTGACTATTACATACATCAACCAGCTTATTCCCGTTTCATCATTTTCTATAATGAAAGCAAGACATCTTTAACAAGCATTTCATAGAATACTTTGTCTAGCTAGTATGCTGCTTTTTTGAAGAAACATACACGTGAACCAAGGACTATCAAGGGACCGTTCTCTTTGTATCCTGCTTATCCTTATCCCCTGTGGAGCTACAGATAATTATGACCACTGCTGCAATACACTCTCACAAGCATCCTGCCTTGCCCACACAGACAGCAGCAGCACTGCTACCACCAGCCTCAGTTAGCTGAGACCACACATGCACAAAGTATTTTAGCAGTTGCATGGGACAAATGGATTCTAAAATGCAAGATTACAGAACTACCAAGCCCAAATATTGACATTTTTATGAATGTCAACTTTGTATTTATGTATTTTAATCTTGATACAAAGGCCTCAGTACTAAGAGATGAGGCAGTTATAGCACAACAAATTATACAATTGTTTGAGTAAATATTGAGAGTAAGCAAGCGCAGTAAGGGTAAGCATGGACAATGAGTGACTTCAGTGATAAGAGCTTCCAAATGAAATCTCTCAAGCTACTATTTAAATCTGGCAACACCCTACTGTAAGTTTTTCCTAGGTGATACAAACTGCAGATGGAACTCCAAGCACTATTCAGGGCAAGAAAAGGGCACAGAAAGTCCACTTGTGTACATGAATTTCATACACATTTATGACGTTACTATAATATTGCTAGCTCAGCAGTTCAGTGTCCATTTTCTTAATGAAGATTCTTTAAAAAGCACGCTAAAAAATGGAGAACCAAAAACTGTGCACAAAGACTAATAGTGAGATAGGGTCTCAACTTCAGATTATTAATGATAATAAAACAGGCCAGGCTGATAGCAAGCACTCTCATATTGAACTCTCATATTCATCAAGTGCATTTTACACACTTACTGCTCAGAAACATATCAGGCTTAGAAAATAAAGCCAAGAAAGTGACTATTTCTCACCTGGGAAGCTAGCGAGAGCACAGAAGTATCCTGTACATCTGCCACCAAAGCTGCACTACCCCCTCAGAACTCAACTAACAGTTTTTCAGTCATTCTACCGTTAAACAAAAGGTAATGAAGTAGTGGGCTCTGCTTTTGTTACATTGACATCTTTTTTCAAGCATGCTTCTACCATAAAAATCTTTCCTCTTAAAAATAAAGAACACTGAAGTAAAAGGTAAAAGCTATGTTTTAATTAAGCACTGAAAGGTTCTCCAATTAAGTCAAAGCATCTCTCTGCTTTAATATTACAAGTGGTAAAAGCCATGTATAGGCTATAATTCATGCTTGCCTGGACTAGTCTGCATAAAACATTTTATGGCTGGACAAACACATTGAAGTCTGTCTTTAACTCTCAAATTCCTATATGCAAAGTCCTCTGTCATCCAGCAGCACAAAGTCAGTAGCAGACTGAACAAGCCTGCAAGCCAGAGAAAGCTGCCTGCATGCTGTTTGCAACTCAGCAGGGTATCTAACATACCACCAGCCACCTTTAAAAGCTTCATGATTAGATTCGACATCCTTTCGTAATATGATTCTTCTATAATGATTATTGATCTAAAAGCCTTGACAAAAAGTGCCGAGTCACTGGATGGTCAAGGAATTTGACCAAAGAGCAAGTATGCATTATAAACCTATTTTCCAGCTATCAGCAACACAGGCTCATTGAAATGGCTGCAACAGCCACAGCCATACTCCCCCCAAAGGGTTTCATCAAAGTGCATCAGATGGACTGAAAAACATACCCTGCGATTAAAGGAGTGACTAATAAAAATCTTATCAAACATCTTTAAGTTAATGCAGATTCATCAAACCCAGTTAAACTGGAATAAGCATTACAGCTATTGGCAAATATACCTATACAGAACATTCCTCTTGATACGTGGGGTCAAGAAATGGGGAAATAAAAAAGGCAAAATTATTTTAATAAAAAAATTAAACTTCATCTTCACAAACTCCTCTGAAGAGAACATAGTTTCGACAGCTTTTCCTTTGGTTTGTATCAGTAGAAGGGCACAACAGCCTAAATAAGCAAGCAAAATAATTCACCCCAACCATAAAAGGCACCAGGGAAAAACAGCTCCAAGCCATCTAGTTTTAATACTACATTCATAAGTACCATAGTAAATTTTGAGAATAAAGAGATTCTGCTTTACTTCAGACTTCATAGCGAAACCAAGTAGTGGGAAACATGTTTATCAGGGTTTCTCCTTCCTCCTCCACAATGCTAAAGTGATTCTGAAGATATTCTCTCCTACATTTCACTACTGCGATGAGGCAGGTTTGCTCCCTGCATCTGGTTTACCATTAAAATTCACCTTACAACCCAACCCCACAGTACTTTTAGCCCTCACTAAGGCAATAAGCCACATAACTGAATCCAGTTATCGGTCAAAGAACAGATACAGTACTCTAGCCTCCCCTTCATACTCCTCAGAAGCAAGAGGCTTCTTTTCCTTGATGAAAGAAACCTACAAGCTTCTCTAGAAAAATCAGACATTGGTACAAGGACTTGCACAAAAGGAGGTGATGGCTCAAAGTTTCTACTTTAATTAACATTCACAAAGCATCTGATTTTTGGAAGAGGAACTCTTATCTTAAGAGTATTTAATTGCAACCTTGCTATCAGGAGCCATGAGTACACTTAATTAAGAACTTCACTCATCAACATGCTGACTTTTAGCAGAGGTCAGACATTCCCAACAAGGCACTTACAGGGCAATACAAGAGGCAATGTTGGTAGCTGTATGCAAAGAGACGAACACAGTAGCATATGTACTTTGTGCCTAAATAAACAGGAGGTACCACCTCCAGAAGTACAGTCTTCAGCATCTTTCAAGCAAAGGTTTTAAAGCTGTAAGGACAGATCAGTCTCCTACAGACTAAGATGAAAGAGGAAGGCAATCTGCATCCCAGCAGCAGACAAGTACTCAAATGGAAAGTTACTTCACGTGTGAAGATGCCAGCTTGCTTCAGAACAGCAGCACTGGGTTAAGCATTGCCCAGACCTCTGCTGTACAAGACAGCTGCCAAGTCAAGTGACTTACCTGGAAAATAGCGAGAACTGCTGTGACAGAGGACAGAAAACAGGCCCTTTACAGTGATTCAGTATCTAAGCCAGTTTCCTCTCCCCCTCCTTCACCCTCACAAAGCAAACAAGTGGTAATGCTACACTGCCACGAGCTTCACTCCCAGTCCGTAGCTTGGTGGTGTCCTGCCAATACTGCTGCACAGAGGAGGAAGGAAACACAGGAAAAGTTTGGGAATCTGTGTTTTCAAAAGCCCCTTTTAAGGTAAGTACCAGGGGATAAATATACCCTAACAGACTTGTTCTTGTGATGGGTGCTTCACAGATCTACTATAAGCACTCTTATCTTGCATTTAATGCTTGCAAGGAAGAATACAGGATACTAGTACATATACAGAGGGAAACAGAACTGTTCTAAAATCTTTTTTTGTAATAACACCTTATCAGAAGTCCAAATGGGAACAGAGGATTTGCAATCAACTTTCAGCCTTACTCATCCCCTTAAAGGGAAGTAAAACCTGACTTTGGAACCATTAATCAGTTCATAGAGAGACTGGAACTTTAAGCTTTCTCACACTGGCAACAGAAGACACAAAACCTGAGCCAGAGATTGACTCAGTGCTCAGTACATGGCAGGGAGTTCAGCTTTCCACAGATATTCCTCCCCTCTCCCCCCAGGATGCAGACATTGTCCCTTTTTTCTCTGGAAGCGATGTTGTGTCCCTTTTCTAATCCCTTAGATGTGCATTCTTACTGATCTGTCCTGTTTGGCAGTATACAGAAATACAAGGAGCAGTCCCTGCATCTTGTCAGACTCACAGGGGAAAACCTACTGGAGCATCGCCTGCCAAGACTGCTCTTGGAGAGAGAAAGAAAAAGCTAACAGATCTCTTTCATGAGATTGGTAAACAGACTACTGAAACATTTAACCTCAAGACATGTGTTTAGCTAGTCCCCTGTCAAATTATAGGCTAAAAAAGCATAACAAAACTCACATGACAAGCCTCTCTGTTTCAGATGCAATACAAGTTAAGAGCACCTCTCTGGCAGCCTACATTAAAAGGGAACTTCACCTTTCATTGGCAGTTTCTCAGGAGACCTAGACTGTAATTTGAGGCACTTGGACTGCTGTAGTTCATTGAAACCATTCTTTAAAGGAGATGGCCCACTGGAACTCCAAAAGACATTATACATTAGGTCATTTTGGGGTTCGGGGAAAAAACTGACATCAGTGGAAGTACACAGGTTTGTTAAAGCATGGTGAAGAGATCTGAAAGGCATAAAAAGGAAAAACACAAGCCTAAAGTAAATATCCCCTTATCAAGAATATTTTAAAAGTTTTAAAAGAAACCAGGCTTTGAAAGCTACAGATTTGCAAGAGGATTCAGCAGATTCAAGGACCAACATAATAAAGAACGGTCTTTTAACTTTTTAAGTTTATTGAAAAGAAATCAGCTTTTAAATGCACACATCTCATGCTTTGCAGGATAGGGTCTTCGTGCTCACTCCTTTCTACACAATCTCCTGAGCTGATAAGCTACCTAGAACGAGGGGGGAAGGAATATTCAATATTCACTGTACTAGCTGCCCCTAGGTAAATTATTCCCAAGCTGGAAGCTATTTGAACAAAGGAACTTCACGTAGTACTTTTTCAAAAAGACATTCAAATAAGATCACTAATCTGTTGCTGTGTAGGATATCTAAACTTATTCAAGATTCAGGCTTACTCTGCTCAGCACACAAGATCTCATTTGAATACCATATCCAGCTTGGGAAACCGCCATTCAAGTAGGCTGTGGACCAACGGAAGGGTTGCAGCAACATGAATTACCAAAGATCTAAAGAAAACATGCCTATTAGAAAAGATTGAAGCTGTTGGACAAGACAAAAATTGCTTAATTTTAACAGAGGGAGGACTGAGGAACAAATTACAAACTCAATTGCTTTATCACTGGACACAGACTATGTTAGGAAAAACTAAGTTAAGAAAGTCTGCCAGGAAAATCCAAGTGGGACTGGTCCCATCTTCAAGAGGACCTTCAAACTCTAACATAGCCTCAATATTATTTTAGCTTTGCCTTTTTTTGGTGAACTTGATGCATCTTGCTTTATAAGGATGGTCAGTGAAGCAGCAGAGAATAGAATGAATAGTTAGAAAATGACGATTATCTGGGGCACAAATCTTCACTATCTCAATGTCTGAACACTTATCTTCCTCTGTAACAGTCCCAGCCAAGATTAAATAGTCCATTATCAGCAACAAGTTTGATGTTCACTTAGCACTTGCAGCTATGCATTTTTTATTTTGAGAGAAGTTCATAAAACATTACCAAGGATCAGAGAGAGCTCTACTTCAGCAACAACATGGCAACCAACACCTTCAAATTATTTTAAAGTATTTAAACACTAAGCTTGCTTTTCCTTCAGATCAATAGCCATGCTCTGATAATAAGGATTAGTATTTGCAGACCAGAAACAAGGTAACTTTCAGTACTAATAAAGAAACAACTGGAGAATGAATCATACCAAGGCATCCAACTTTAATTTACAGGCAGCAAGAGTGCTTTGTTTGCCTGATCATGGAAGTTACCACAAAAGGCAGTGAAGGGTGAACAAAAGAGTATTTAAGGTGAAAATCTACAGCACAGATCACTTCCCTTATGGGGAAAAAAAGGGTTTACCATAATTTTTAAACTTTCTTAAAGAAATTACGTATTAAGATCTTCACTTGCTATGGTCCATTCTATTTCTTACCACTACTAATTTTTTGCCGTTCCTAATACAATCCCCCTCCCTACTGGGATTTGTACATACCCTTCACTTCGATTGCATCCTCCCATTACTTTGTAAAGATGGCTAATTGCACCAGCACACCATGTCCCCTTCTCCCCCTGAGATCTGTGCACATACAGCACAAAATAAGTGAAACCTGACAGTTTTACATAAATACTCACCACCTTTTGTATCATTATCCCAATCCCATGCTTCTAATACTAACGTGAACGATCTCTGAAAAGAAAAAAAAGACACCAGTTAGATAAAAAGCACTGTTATAGGCCAGACATAAACAGTGATTTGGAATAAGCAGATATTGCTGCTACACGAAAGCCAACTGAAAGCAGTTTAAATTTTCACCACTTTACTGTCATGTGAAAGCCCTTGAAGGCATCTTCTCAAAAGCATGAAATATAACAGCATTAAAAACTGTGGGGCAAAGCAGGCTAACAGCAAAACAACAACATCTTCCCCCACACACCAAGGACTGAATTATTATTTTTCTCCTCCCACTGTATTTATTTCTCAGCTTTCTTAGCCACAGAAATCCTTCTCAGAAGCAGCTCTAAAAGGTTTGAACAAAGTGAAGGGTCCTGAACTTTGGGAAATAGATACAATATTTAAGACAAGCAAATGAAGACAGAAAATAAAATCAGGGTCATCTTTTTAGAAAGTGCCCAAAACACAAGTCTATAGAACAAGCCAGTTTAGATATGTTTTTTCTAGAAAAAAAATCCACCCTCCATCCATTAAAAATTTAGACTTCTTTCTCATGAAAGGGGAGCTGTGAAGAATGGACCTGAAAAAGACACAGCAGAAACATGATTTTTAGAGAAAGCATGGTTGGTAGTAGATTTTCCACAGAGGAAAAATGAAAAGCATCATTTCAGACAATTTGATAACTGTTTCAAAAGAACACAAGCTTTACTTCACTAAAGCAAGGCTTCAGTAGTTTCCTTTGGTTTTATGACCAAATATGTAGGATAGATGTTGACATTTAAATATTAAGGTTACTTAGGGGAAAAATGCAAATGCAACTTTATGCATAGATGTGATGTTTACCTGTTTTAAGTTTAACAAAAGCAGCTGTCAAACACCTTGACTTTGAAAGTTTCCAACTCATCCAAGTTAAAATAAAGTTTCTCACATACATTCAAAACCAGTAACAAAAACAGTTATTGCACCACTATCCTAAAACCCTCTTATATACATCTTTGTGCTTAGAGGCAAGCCACACCAAAAAACTGAAACTCATTAAATACAGCAGAGCCAAAACTTCATGCGTGCTGAATTCACGGGCTAACAACCACCTATGAATTCACATGAACCTGGGGATTTTCAGTTGAGGCATGAAGAACACCCTCTTAGGAAGAGGATAATGTAAGAATTCATCTATATTTCATAGCTATTTCAGCCTCCTATATCAAGAGACGAACATTTTTACTGCGATAGTTCATTAAGTGCTTTGCACACCCATGCTTCCCACCAAGGAAGGTTGATTATAACACTGAAATCTCCCTATTTTACAACCAAAAAAAAAAATCCATGCAGCACCATTATTAGAGCTCTTTGCTAGACATCCCTCATGACTACAGCAAAGGACCAGTCTACTCAGTAAAACCATTAATAGGGTGCCTATTCTATCACTGAGTTGCATTAACATATAAACCACAAACTATGCCTTTGGAAAAAAGTTTCTTCTGAACCTTTCAGCCTCAGACATTAGGAAAAAGTGATTTACCGTGACTGGAATGCAAGGAAAATAAAACTTTAGTGGTAAATAGTCATATTACACTCAAGGAAGCTCAGCAGTGACTATACTGGACAGAGGCATACTTGTCTTCTTCCAAAGGCAGTTCCAGCTCAAAGCATAAAGATCAGTTGATAAGAAGCCACTACTTTTGAGGGATGACAACATAGCACAATTCCCTATTATATTTAAAAAAAACAAAACAGTAGTGCAGCATTTCCTCCAACTCTCCACTTCATACCCCCACCTGAACATTCAAGGAAGCAGGATCCTACCATAGTCTAAAAATACTACTTGGCACCCTTCTAAACTGTTACCTGAGAAATAAATGTAACATGAATGGTATCAGAAAGTACCATACAGTAGTGGCCCTAATGTCTTCTGGCACTTACAAGTCTGCTTATTTTAGGGACGAAATGAGAAGTGTAACCTATGCAGAATTCTGCAAACTGGTGCACGATACCAAGTTCTTTACCCACCTCCCCTGCTTTTAACAACTGATCTTGTAACCTACCCCTCAGTTTTCCTGTGCTTCACTGATTTCTATTAGAAGTACAGAACAGTGCTCAAGTGCTTCCAGATGTCCACTTACTCATTTTATATAAGGGTTGGTCTTTCCTACTGCAAATCAGCCATTGCATCTAACTGCCCACACAGGCTAAGGCAGTAACACACTATGCTGGTCAGCTATGCCTTCCCATCGTTCCACTTGAAAGCAGATCTGGATCTTCACCTAGGATGCTAGGAAGTTTTTGTGGGAAAGGGAGCTGCACGCAGCACACTGTTTCGACATGCACACACTGGAAGGTGTGAATAAAGGGGCATTCTCCTGATTTTAAGGTGCTTAAAATAAGGAGCCCTATAGCTCTGGTGACAAATCTGACCAAACAAGCTAGCATACACTCTAGAGCTGAAAGCATTCCTGTAACATCTTATAGGAACGTAGTACATTACAGAGAGTTATGACTAGCACACAACTCTTCTTCCAACATGTGGAAGACTGGGGTTTCTGGCCACACAGCCAGCCCCAGAGCCCATGCTGCTGCCTGGCAGAACACGGACAGCACTCTGCAAGCCACAGGTCCAACAGGCCAGATTCAGTCATTTGCTTTTCCCCTCCCAACTAAGGACAATCAAGAGCTATACAGCCATCTATAAGAAGCCTAAAGGGAACATATGCAATAGAGACCCAGAGTATTAAATCCTTTCACTTACTGGCACCCCATATCCCCGGTTTCACCATGTCTACCTCTGGGCTAATCAGCTCAAAATGGCGGCAGGTGGCCATTTACACATGGACAAGTACACGGACTGCAACATTTTAAGAGGTCTTACAAGGGTGCCTACAAGCCACAGATGTTGTTAAGTCACAGTAAATGGAACCAACAGACAAATGTACATTTACTTGAAAAAGCCACGTCAGCTCCAACAGTTCAGCTGTGCAACCTCCTGCTTTCTGTGATGCTTGCACAGCCACCCTCCAAAAGCACCTCACAGACTTGAGAACACATCCAGAAAAGAAGCTGATTAAAGGGCTGCTCTCCCTCTAACAGATAGTAGGATTACCAGCCCAACTTGTGATTCCTTCCTCACATCCTGCTAGGCAGCAGCTTTAAAGAACTCCTCTGCAGTAGGGTGATGGGTGGTCGTGTTCCAGTTATGGCTCCTCAACACAGGAAACAGATCCTTAACCTTCCAGTTCAAAAAACCTCTTCCCCACTAGAGTATCCGGTCTCACACTAGATCTGCTTTAATTCTTTTGAGTTTTCCACTTCATTTTAAAACACCGAAAGCATACAAAGATGCATCCATGCTACTATGTTCATTATGTGCTGCACTGAACGCTTTCCAATTACAGCTCAACTATCAAAACCATTACTGAAAACTAATACTCACATACTCATCCATGCCGTAACACTACCTTACAGCCAGAGTAAGAGCTACAGGCTGAATAAGACTAATAAGTGCCAAATAGTACTTTCAGCTTAAATAGACATACTCAGTTTATAAAAGCTCTACCATTGGCTTGCATTAGGCATATCTCTACACAGCGGATGGTCAGTCAACACAAGCTGCAAAAAACTTCCCTGTAGTACAAGATACTTGTACAAGCCAACATTTTTTTAAAATTGTGTTTCCAGAAACCAGTTAAAGAATTTGCATTAATTAGCTCTTCTCCAGAGTCTAAGGTCTACCCAAACTTAATCTGAATTCCTGACATCATCCAGCTCTTTAGAGTACCCTTAGGAACATGCTAGCTTAAAAGTTAAGTAGACTCTCTAGAGAACTTACCTAATTATAAAAGTGTTTGAGTTGAATTCCTGCATAAATTTAGCAAAAAACTGTTGTTTTCTAGTGAGTATCCTAATAATGCCCCAAACTCATGAGTATTTTATAGTATTTCATGGGTGTATTATAATATACACACACCACCACACCATCTTCTTTTCTAACTTGCATGCTACTCAGACTTGAAGCTTATGACTAACACCTCACTAATAGGACATGCACATTCCAGTCTGTTCTTACACATGAAAAAAGCTTTATGAAGTAGCATTTGTTCATTTCAACTAGTATTAGCAAAATATTTAGAAGATATTTTAGAAGTGGCCATGGCACAGATTGGAGGGGTGTGGGTAAGGCAAGGGGTGAGCACATACTGCAATGAAAGCAGTTCACCTCCTTGAATTAAAGGCAGTGTAGTATCTGTGCTTACCAAAAACCACAACACGCTGAGGCTACCGCTCAGAGAAGAACATCAGCACAGTTCTGCAGAAAAGCCGCCCAGCTTTACAGAATAACCGTTTCACAGGAGGTAACTAAATAGATATGCTAACCTGTTGGGAAAGATACAACTTAAGTCTGTTTAACTATCTTGGCAATGTTGCTTCAGTTGTGTTTTTCCTAGGACCAGTGTTGACAAAAAACAACTTCAAAGCATTATTCCACTGCTTACACTAAACAAAACACTCCCGTTACTATCCCAACGACCTCCTCTCTGGGAGGCGGGGGGACAAGACCTGTAATATTGGTTTGGCAGTGCCTTTTCATGAACTATTACTACTACCTTGACTTCTGCAAATCAACATTCAAAAGGTGTGTTTGGAAAAACAGACTTGTCAGATTTTTAATCCCAGGAAGGATGACCAGCCTTCTGACTGCACTTTCAGTCAGGTACAGAATTTATATTCTCCAACTCAAAAACTCCCCAAAACACATAAAACGTTAAGAACATGTTAAGGTTGAGCTGAAAATGAGTATTTGACATTTTCTGCATCAATTTCCACAACAAGCTGTTGTATATTAAAATATTTATTCTAAGAAAGATTCCTCAATTTCACCCAAAATTTTCTAATAGAAGCATGTTGACTGGAGTTTCTACAGATAGGCAAAAAACCCAGAAGAAACTAGAAATCTGCTGCAGATTAGAAAAAAGCATGGCTCTTAAACACAGGGCCCACATTACCACACTGTTCCACCAAGTGCTACACTGTAAACACAGGATCTCATCACCAGTCAGGGCCTTTTCCTTTCAAACCTCTCTCAAGAATAAGCAACTTAATGATAATGATGCACAAACAGGTCAAGCAACAGCCTCCTATCACTACTCACTCCAGAAGTTAAAAGTTAGACCATTAATAAATCATCACCAGTATTTCTTGCAACCAAGTCCCTAACGCCAATCAGCACGGCCAACTCCCAGATTCTTTTCTTACAGAACTCCTAGAAAAGTGAGGCAAAGACAGGTCCAGGGCTTTTTTTTTTTTTCTCCTTACTCTTTCAAGTGCCTGTCCCCCTCCTCCAAGCAGCCTGCTTGCCTGGAAAAAGATGACTTAAAGGCACACATATTCCATTTCCTTCCCCAGGAGCTCTGCAAGTCTTTACAACTTCCTCATGCACAAGCCAGAACTGCAGAGGAAGGAAGAAGTGAAGGAAGCTTCAGTGAAGGTCCAAGGCTGGTATCTCTGCCACAGATTTAAGGGCAGACAGACAGAACAAGCATGCAGGTTGATCTTGACATTATGAAGACGTAATGGAGACCTCTACACAGAAGGAGCAGGTGTTCCTCACTCACCCAGGTTGTGTTTCTCAGTGGAGGGAGGGGGAACGCAGAAGGGGGCTGCTTTTTGAAACTTCAAGGAAATTTCAGCCCCGCTTGCATGCAAGAACTTGTCTGCTGCAAGCAAAGGCTATTCCAATGCACAAAATTATAAGAGCACCCCTCCTATAAACCCTCATTTTTCATTTGAGAAGTACCATTGGCATGGTGAGTCCTAAACAAAAGCCTTCCCTTTGGAAACCAGGGCCAAACAATCCCATTTTGTCAGGAGCGTTGCGGAAGGCTGGGTTGGAGTACTGCAAACACTGGCAGCACAGACCAGAAAGCAGTTGAGCAACTTTAAGCCTTCTATTTGAGAGCAATTACTGAAGTTATACTCCTCTTGGCCAAGTCACAAAAGCAGGATGATGTTTACAAGCTTTGGAGCCTTACTGCTCTTTGAGGGGAGCAGTTTATGGGTTGCCCCACCTCACAGTCTTTAGGAAGTCTGCAAAACGTGGGGAGGTGGGGAAGGGCAAGAGGGGGTGTATTTTCTGCCATGGTTAACAGCCTGACACCTCCACCTACACGTGCTTGAACACCTCATTCCTCTCCTCCTCCAAACCAAGCAAAGTCAAAACTGGAGGGGTGTGTACATGTGTGTGCACATATGGGGGTGGCAGGGAGAAATCAAGATGTCTAGACTATTAAGACATTTCGTTGGAAAAGGAGCACAAATAAAAACAACAGGTGACTAAGTTAGAAATGGTCTCAGAGTTAATACTTAACACCCAGGTAGGGACTCACCACCTTCAGCTGAAGAAAATTACCCAGCAACTGGGTGGAAGAATCCTGCCACCAACCAGCTGCAAGCATTTATATAAATGCAAAGATATAAACAACTTCAAGGAGGAATTCAAAGGGATATTATAACATCTATTTGGCAGCATGCAGAGCTTTGTGAAACAGAAGAATATTGTGCTTCTCTCCCAAGTATATCAAAATACCAGATCGTGACGTATGTTACCAGATGATACATCTATAGGAAGATCTTCAAGTGAAGGTTTGAAGGTACTTGGATCCTGCTGCAGTGGCAGAACACAACCTCAGAGGCAGCCTTGATATATCACAGGACAGCAAACTGTTCATCTGTGCAGAAAGACTACCAGAAAAACCTACAAGGTTCTGGTAACTTAGTACCTTAGACAGAAACTCAAAGCACATCTCAGCTGATTTAACTTTGTGACAAATCTCAGACACAGTATTTCTTCCCATCACCTTAGTACTAACTTAAACCCTGAACTTCCGTAGCACCCTCCACCAGAGAACTGCTGCAGACAGAGCATCCTTCTCCTCCACTAAGTAGGAAGCATGCACCTCACTAACAATTTTCACAGTGCCAGAAGCACGTCATTAGCTTCTTATTTAGAAAAGCTGCAGGAGATCTGTCCAGCCAGTAGTCCTGCAAAGATTTGTATGAAGAAAAGCTGCTAGCTACTCGTATGTTCACAGGACACTGTAGAGGTTCTAGAAGAGCCCATTCCTATTCTAAACCAGTGCCTTTAACATTACTGCTATGCATGCAATGGTGAGTCTTGCAGAATAGAAGCTATAAAAACCAGAGACAGGAGTTATCTGTTATTCATCTCTACCCTAGTCCATCCTTCATTCCCTGAATCCACCATACACAAATCTCCTGGAGTACAGCAGAGATTAAAGTTCCACCTCTGAAATCTAAGCAGTCATTTGCGGTCACTTAAATTTGAACAAATGCCACATGATTAGCTTCCAAACCATTTATTTCCCTTATAGTTCCAGAATTAAGCAAAAATAAATCAGCGAATACTTAACTACTCAAGCACAAGTGGTCCTGCAATACCTTGCTATTGCCAAGGTTTTCCAGAAAAAAATGCACATTAATTTTTAATGCCAATTCAACCCCACTGATTAGTTTTGCTGAAACACCTCTATCTCACTGCAAGTGCCTTCTGCCTATGTCACCTCTAGATACCTCCTGTATATAAGCCTTAATATTTGTTTATAAAAACTAAATGCATCAAGAGTAACATAAAAGCAGCATAGAAAAAAACAATTTAATCTTAGGTGAATGATCAGTAACTCCCATACAAGCAATGACAGTGTTAGTCAGAACTCCTCAGCCTGGAAGAAAAGAGGACTTAAGTATGTAGCTCTGCAGACTTCTGCTACAAAAGGCCCAGGATTTGGTTAGGAATAGACTGTCCGTTTTCTTGTCAATGACAAAACAACAAG
Source organism: Anser brachyrhynchus (assembly GCF_964034855.1). Classification (NCBI taxonomy): domain Eukaryota; kingdom Metazoa; phylum Chordata; class Aves; order Anseriformes; family Anatidae; genus Anser; species Anser brachyrhynchus. The sequence continues at coordinate 57,800,417 of NC_137699.1, forward strand.
AACTGCAGGTCAAATTAAGCTAACATGAGCCAAGCTCAGAAACACAGAAATGAGACAAGATGGCACTTCATGCAAAGCCTGGCAAACTGTTACACAGGTTGCCTAGGGATGCAGCAGGTGTAAGCTTTGTGGGTCCAAGGAGAGATTGCCACAAGCACTTAGGAGAGACCAGTCACAACTAGTTGAAGATTCTTGTTTGGAAAAAAAAAAGCTTAGTAGAATTTAAAGAATTTTTTATGTATCTTTGCCCTGTCCTTATCTCCCACACGTATTTGCTTATATTCCCTGAAATCTAGTTTCAACCAGTACAGGTGTTGTTCCAAAGCAAGTATTCCACTTTTTTTTATGGTTGACATTAAAGCAAAAGACTATTAAAGCAACATTTACACTGTAAAATCTTGCAGGCCTACCGAAGTCATCAGTATCTATTCTAAGGTAATCAAAATCATGACCAAGGAATAGTTGAGGAAAAAATGACAGGAAAAAAAAAAACAGAAAACAGTTCTGAATTAGATTTACAATTACACCTCAAAACTTCTCTTTGAAAGCTATAACATCTGAGAGGTAGTAATTGAGAAATCTAATCAAGATTCTCCTTTCTGCAATACTCAAATGCCACATCATATTAGGATTATTCCAAAAGTCAAACCATGTACACAACACATCCATAACAAGCCATGTGACATGTTGCAACGCATACACCAAAATGTTATTCAGAAAAAATGATGAGCTGAGCTACAGCTACTAATAGGTAGATAGTAATATCTGGAATAAAGATTTAGAAGACTAATGGCTTCTGAAACTTCTCCTGAGGGGGCAAAAAGTAATCTAGAGAGTCTTTTAAGAGTGATTAAGTCCAGCCTGGGTGGTACAAAGCAGAACATACTGTCACCCAAGGCAAGGTAAGAGAAATGCACAAACAAAACAAGCACCTATTTATTAACTAGCTGACAATTCACAAGTGAAATACTAAGCTTACCGATTTCATAGCAATTTTTGACATAAAACTGTCAACATATGGGATAAAAACCTTGTTTTAACTACGGAAGACCCAGTATATTTCTGGGGGAAGGCCACAGTGAGAAACACAAAGACCTTCACGCAGAAGCATAACTTCAATAATTAGGCAATCAATCTTCAAACTTCAAGTATTGTATTTGCCACAGTCAAAAACAATCCCTCCTGGTTTCCACGTAACACAGACGAAGGCTCGTGCCATTTCTAGTTAGTAACTCCACAGTAACTTCACAGCGACTGAAGAAGCAGCAAGTAGCACCTACCCCTTTACAAGCTGGGCCTACCAGTCACCCAACAACCACTCTAAGCAATAACGCTGCTTTCAAAACCACCACCTGTATTTGAGTTAAGGGCACAAAAGAAAGGGTGAAGATTAAGTTATTGTGACTGGCAACAGAGCTGTGAAGGCAAGAATATCTGTGACTGTCTGGAAATACCAGCTAACTAGAGAAAAGCGTTAGAACTTTACATTTGGAAAGGAAAAAACAAGTCAGAGACCTGCTGCAGAAGTTTCCCTAACTTGAGGTGGTTCCCTCCAAGGCTCCACTACTACCGATAAAACCTACCTTCAAATAATTGAAGGAATCCGTCATTACTCAAGAACAAATTACAAGAAGATCAGTCTCTTCAGAGCAAGCCAGATTAATTGCCTAGATTTCTAAGAGTTTCCTAGATACTCTGCATGGCTGCCCTGTGTACTCCCCATAAGGGGAAACAGTACATGCATCTGTAGGCTAGGACTTTAGAGCCAGAATTTGAGCCAAAAATAAGAAAATCTTCAGTGACCTGAGGAAACACTTAAGTCAAGCGGAACAGGAGGATGGGGAAGTAGGAATTAGGACATCACAGGCCTGTCAGAGCCTTGCCTTTAAAGAAAACTTATTTCACAATTTGATTTAAACTTTTGCACACTGCCCAGTAGTGAAAAAATACCTTGAACAACAACATTTTCATCAGTACCCACAGAAAGCCTCAAGAGACTTCCAGAACTCAACACCATTCAACAGCTCAGTAAAACTGCTTTTCTTCCACATGAAGGAAGCCCACCCCACCACATGCTTTCCAACCTGCAACAAAAAGCCTAACAGATTTTCGCTTTCCTCTATTATCACCTCCAAGGTGATCCTAAGACCCACTGGGCAGAGGACTAGTGTCCCACAAAAAGCTTTGGGCATGGGGAAAAAAAATAAGTCTCAAAAAAAAAAAAAAGACCGTTTCTCCCAATTGCCATCTCTTCTATAGATGCCAGAGTACTGCAATGCTTTGCTTGTGAATAATAGCTGTGGAAGTACAATCTACACTACCAAGAAGCACATGTACAAAGTAAAATTCTCCTCAAAACAATGTATTATTGAAACCATCCTAGTTGTTTAGCTTTAATTCTGATCATCTATTGAAACAATGATGAGCACAGGGCACGAAGGAGCTGACGCAACCAGTAACTGCATACCAGGGCTCAGCAGAAGCATTAGCCATCCTCACTACTGCCACTCTGCTAGTTAATTTACTTAACACACTTACACATACTTAACCTTTGGGGAATCTGATTAAAAGTCAACCAATACAAGTGCACAATTTGCATTGGCACCTGCCACTCAAGAGAGCCCAGTGTAAACTCCCCAGATTTCGTGTCTTTTTGATGCTTCTAGAGCAGAAAAAACACAAATGAAACGTGCTCCATTGGGAATCAACCCAGAAAGCCTGCTAGAACCTCAAGTTATAGCCTTCCCTTCCATCCTACTTAGGGAGGACACAAGGTATTGATTTTAAATTGAGATTAGAAACAGATTAAACCAGAAATTACGCACCAAAGAGAATGTTTACAGCAAACGTTTCTCCACTAGTACCTGAATTTAATGGACAAAAAATAAGTCTTTGACCTGGCAGAAAAAAAAAGTATTTTTTAAATACTTTCAAACTTCACAGCTATTAAGATATAGCCCTCTGTACCACAGCCAAAGCCAGCACTGGGAGTTTCCAGAAATTCACTGAGTTAATCCAATAGCAAAGAACAGAAGGAAGTATTGATGAAATTAGAGAATGGAGAAAAAAGCCTTTTAGAAAGAGACGTGCGCAAACACAACGCATTGCAGTCAGGTATCCTCTTAACAGCATTTTATTAGATTTAAGTTGAGGCTTTCAGCCTCGCTACCACCTTTGAAGGTGGCAAACTTGATATTAACCAAGTATCCATGACCTACTCCTTCCCTAAAGTTTTGGAAGAAGTCCAAGATAAATTAAGCCACATTATATGTACACTTTCTTGTTGCATTAATGAAAACGTACCTAGATTGTCTCTTTTGAAGTGTATGCATCAACTATGAAGACCCATTAATGGTTGGTGCAAGCCTTGTTTTATGCTAATATTTAGAATTCAAAAGATGAACTAGTAATTAATACTGCTCTTCCCCTCCCCTCTGCACTCCATGTGGCATGGATATTAGTGTCCTCTGGGCACTTCAAGCCATACATCATTACAATTTCAACTTGAAGTCAAGAGGGAATTAAACTAACTATGTAATAACATACTTTAATTATTGTTCTAAACACAGAACACCTGCATGCACTCTTTTGTATTGCATATACACATACTAAGAAGGTAGACAAACACAGAAAAGATAGATATGCCCCCAAGTTCTATGTATGCAAAGTTCCTAGGAATAAAGAGCATTTTAAACTTAACCCTTTTAAATAACATTAGCTGCTGGTAGCACTGCAGTCTTCTTCATTTATGAAAAGGCAAGTGCCCACAAAACCAGTTCAAGCTAATGAGACAGGATGTCTTGCCCTAGGAAGAGGAGACGCCCATGCTCAACCTCTGTTTCATTCCTAAGGGAGCACAGAGATTAGGGCACCGTTTTTCTAAATTCTCTTCAACTCTTACCAATCCTACCCAACCAAATCCTACTAACTCTAGAGCTAGCTGTGCAGTACCAGCCACATTTGAAAGACGCACAGGCAAAGGCTTAGCTGGCCCACAGTGATGGCAACAAGTGACTGACCAAACATTCGTACAGTTCCAAACAAGATGCATGATTTTCCTCCAGCAGTACTTGCTCTGAGCTCAGATCTGAAGGATCTGAAAGGAAGAAATGTCTAGGTTTTATTGTGTAGCTGACATAGCAATACATCAGGTCACTTTAAACTTCTATTTGATTGTAGATTGCCTCACAGTGATGGAAGTTTCAGGAATTCTGGAAGACGGCATAATATGCTTGTGCTGCCCTTCATTTCAGCACCAACTGAACACCAGCTCAAATTTCAATTTCTATGCATGCTAAAAAGGCTGGCTGAGAACATGAAACACCTTGCTTTCAACACCACAGGTAGCTGCTCACCTTGCCTTACATCCTTCTCAATTATTTGCACCAGGACACTGCAGATATAACCAAAGCTCTATCCATATCCCACTGTTCTCCATATGAAAGTAGTCTGACCGGACAAGGAAGAGTTCCCTCTACAAGAGAGGGCACAAATTCTTTCAGAGATCAACACACAGGATTTGAAGAAAGGATTAAACAGGGATTCTTCACACAGACATGCACATGTAGTTACACATACATAGGAACACCAGCGTCTAATTTATAAACATGTTCCTGAAACAAATGCTTGGTTCACATTCCAGTAGCAGCACTGAATCTTCTGAACACTATCTTGTAGCTACAGAAAATCTTAATCACACACTCAGCACCAACCACTATGCTGTATTTAGTTACTATTAAAAACCATCTGCTTACAGCAGCAAATAGATACAGCATACAACAGTATAGTAAGTCTACAATTCAAGGTACCTATTTGAATATGAGGTATCCTGAAGTCCATCAATCCCACTGTAACAAAATAACACCAGAACTCCAATATCTGATCATATTTTTCAAGTTAATGTATAGTGGAGTAGATCTGATATAGCTTTATGTTATTACAGATCAGAAAAAAACAAATTAGCAGGCCTTTCGAAGGAGAGCTTTGAGCACACAGAACTTGTGAAAGCAGGCACTTGTCAATTAAGAGTGCTTCTCCATTTTTTTCCTTCTCCCCTCACCAATACAGATCTGGAAGCTATGAAAGGGAGATCATCTCAAGTCCTCAAATTTATTTCATTGTTGACCCTTAATTACTTCTCTGGGGTAGCAACGTTACAGCTTTCTTCATACAGATGAGTGTCCACAGAAAAAAGAATGAAGCAATATAAAGACAATCAAAATTAAAATACTATTTAAAGACAATATTATATTAACTATTTTAAGTTTATTTTGCTAGTTCAAACCAGGATTCATAACTCAAAAATGCATACCAGCAATTCTCGGTTTCTTTAGCAGTTTCATTTGCCACCAGTTCTTCTGCCGTTCTGTCCAGATCCCTTGGCAAGCTAAAGTTTTGCAGACTACCATGTCTTGAAAGTCCATCCCAAGGACTTGGGGACATACAAATTATCACTGACAGCAGGCTGCCACAAGTCAGACAATCTCCCGCCAGTTAAAGCTTATTTTATTTACCTTCCAGTTGCAGTGATCTGGGAGTGGATATGAACAGCTACTGATGTTCACCATGTTCTTCTCTTAAAGCCCGGTGACAGTTATGTTCCAACAGTCCACAGTTACGTAAGTCAGTGACATAGCACTTAGGAAAAAGAGGTATTTGAATTCTGGGAATTAACCTCTTAAGAACTGCCACCAGCTACGTTTGAGCAACCGTTTCACCTTTTATCTCTTAGAAAGCAAGAGGAGATGTGAAGTAACTAAAAGCCACACAACCCTGAAGTTCGCCATTAAGCTGTGGTGACATCAGAACACACTCAAGGAACACTAAGTAACTGAAAGCCAACATTTAGCATGCAAGTCTGAACATTTCAGTTTCTCTACTTCTTTCGCTTCCCCACTTTCTAATAAGAGAAATCGCTGGTCTCTGTGGATCAACCAGGGACACAACATTCAGTTCAAAGGTCTTAAATACAACGCTACAACACTTTGGGCCTATATGTAAATATACGGTTTAAGCAACAGGTTTATAAACACAGGAGGTGCTATCAACCTCTCGTTGTGTAGAACAAGAGTCATTAACAGAGGCTTGTAGATGGCTGTACTTGGTCATAACAGTCCAAGTGAACACGGTCTGACTTCTAGGCTTGGCTGATTGCACGCAGCCAGTTACAGTAAGCTCCATGACATACCGTAAGGAAAATCACATTGTTTTTAAACATAAAAGATTAGAACTATCAAAACCACAACAAAAAAGACTTTGTACAAGGTGCAAGAGCAAGGAACAGCCACTGAAATCTATAAGCAGTAGCACAGGTTACCAAAACAGTACTGTTAAAATTGTCTTCAGCCAGTAGAAAGAACAGCAAATGGTACCCAAAATTACACATCCTGTTGAACTTCTACTTCAACCTTTATTGGAGTAGATCAATAATTAAGCTTCTTATGTATTTCTCAACTTACTGCCTGCCTAAAGCACATGTCAGTCAAGCCTTCCAAGCATCAACAAGCCACGTAATTAGAACTTAAGTTCTCCAGCTAGAAGCTTGGACTTTTAACTTTAAAAACGTAGGCTGTTTTAAGATAGACATTTCAACTTTACAGTATTATAAACAGAATTACACGTACTCAGAAAAAAAGACCAAAATGATTACACTTTGTGTTTTAAGTTAACAGCCAGCTCATCCAGTATTTCACTACAATTTGCACATACTGCTTCAGGAGTACTGAAAGCTAACATTTGCTACTATTCGTAGGATACTGCATCAATATTAATACTGCCTACTCATCAAAAGCCTGGAAATGTTAAGTTTATCCAATTCCAACTTTAGATGCTTCTTTACTTAAACTGGTATGTTCAGAGTACTAGAAAGCACAGAGTAGGCTAGAGAACTAGTGGGCTACCTGGAAATAGAAGCAGCACTGCAAGAAACATTTAAGTGTAGTAATAATCAAATAACGTACTGAACAAAAAACATCAGAAGACATCCTGCTGGGAACAAGATATATACAATCAGGACTTTCAAGCCCGAAGCAGGATGTAAACAGATTGCAGTTTATGTACTAATACTCCAGTCTTATCTCAGATTTAAAAAAACTTCAGAGAATGAGCACCTGTGCATCTGTCCAAGGGGCATTTAATTGGTTACTCAAGGACTATTAGGCTGTTCCTTAGCAACCTCTGCAAGCTCTAATCAAGTAAGACTAAGATTGTCATTTAGCCTTCAAATGCCATGCCCCTTCCACCTAATATAGCATTTTAACTGCTGCTGAGGAGCACACAGTGATTTCAACCACAGATAAAATCCACGCTATGTTTTTCAGCTGAGAGTTACCAGGAGATCTTCATTTAAAATATGCTTTTAAACTTAGTCAGTATCCAAAACAGCAATCAATAAAATAAATCGTTTTTCCTCCTCTTTATACACAGCAATAGCTAACTACAATTCTCAAAAATCACCTTGGAGATAAAGTTTAGTAAATGAGCACAAGCTATAGCTCAACTACCAAGCAACGTTTTATAATGGTAAACCATTCCCCGAATATAATTACAGGAGAAGAGTTTAATATCTAAAGCAGCAGTAGACACATTTAAGGTAAATAGTAAGCATTTATCTCTCAGAGAGGTGGTATTTAAGTCTTTGGAGATGCTGAAATGCATCTATTGTGCTGCACACAAAGGATTTCTCCAAACATCATTGAACAGAACTCTAGCTACCAGAGCCAAAGGAATCTGAATAATTAGGAAAATAAGAGTAACTTAACCGTTCAGTCCTGGACCACCTTCATTGCTCTTCCTCATCAATGCACATACTATAGTTTCCATTCAAGATTACTTGTAAAGTTTTACATACAGTTTTTCCTTAGATAGTAAGCAAAGGCACCCAGTATCCATGACTGAACCAGTAAGAGCCACTTCTCCCTGGCTCAAGGTGATCCACCAGAGAGCCACTGTAAACCCTACAGCCACACGTGCTCCTTCAGCTCTCCCTGGGTGTACAGCAGAGGAAGGCAGTGGCTCCACTACACCATACTGGTGGAAGTTCAGCAGGTGCCCAACACAACCTAGCACAGATGGACCCAGTCATACACACAGGTTCGCTCCCCAGCCTTGGGGACAGCAAGGGAAGGTGCTGGGGTGGTCAGATTACACGCCGACCTGCCACTCGTATGACAGCAAAACACACCGTACAAAAGCCACCAACATGACAGCACTGCTGATGATCACCTCTAGCCAAAGGCTGACCAAGTTTAGATACCTACTAACCCAGAGCCGGAGCAGCTTTCTGGCAAGAAGCCCAACAAAGGCGTATCAGAGTGCTGCAGAGGAAGAGAATGGCAGAGTTACTGCCAAGGAGCCACAGCAACCACCTTTGAATGTCTGGATAAACATGAAGAGGCCAGAAGCAATGTCAGTATACCCTTATTCTCCACTCCTTGGACTAGCTCCTCTCCTTTCAAACCACTTTTCACAAGCTACTCCCAGCTCAGGGGATTACTAGCAGCTGGAATCAGAGTGGCCCACGGGAAAGTAAATCCATGTGCTAGCAGGAGTGGGCCTCCCTTCTCAGCCTCTTCAGTAGGCCGAGCAGCTCTGAACCACAGCAAGCAACGCAAACAGGACCCACACAGAGTTGACAAAACATCAGCCTTGTTTTCAGAAGAGAAGGGAGGGAAGGTTTTGGGCACAGAGTAATCTAAAGCTTCTGCAGATGACTAAGTGCATGATGTGATTATAGCTGCTTTATGAACTTAATAGTTTCTAAAGTATGTTCGTTGCATGTATTTCAGAGCCCACACTTGCACAAACCAACACAGAGGAAAAACAAGTGAAGGAGTCAGACTACACAGAAAGGGTAAGTTCCATTCATCTCACCTCCACAGTGACTGTGGTGGTGCTCAAAAAAAAGAGGGGCCAGAGAGCCACCAGCCTTCAGGGATACCAACAAGTGAGAAAACTCATCTACCTTACATCTGTCTTTAACACAATCCCTCCCATTCAAGAAAGACTTCGTGGCAAGTCATTAATAACAGATTAAAAATGCACTAAACCATTTTTGGCGCTTTTTACATTCAGAAAATGTAGGTGTTTCACATCATTTACAGTTTGACAGAAGCTTAATTTTTCACTGCTGCTGTGCTGGCAGCCACTGAACTCTAGCAGTATTAACTCAAATTGAGCTGGACTCGTGCAGGGAATACAGGCAGTAGCATCAGACCCAGAAGTTAGGTTTTACAATACAAGGCTTCTCGAAACCTAAACCAACAGATTTCCTTGAACTTCACTGGATCTCTCAGAAAGTCTACAACACGATGGGTCCTCAGCTCAAATAGGCCAAATATCACAAGTCCGATATAAACACATTCAACTACAGTTTCACCCCCAGCCACTTATGTTAAAGACAAACCAGATCACTTAAGATTAAAACTGCATATACTCACATCTATAGCAGACCTTTAATATAGTGTTTTTTTTTTTGTTTTTTTTTTTTGAGAAAACAGGAGTTGGAACATCTTCGAACAGCCCAAAGCCAGAGCTACAGAGCCCCCGTCATGTTGTGGGGGATGAAACATACACCATTTCTACCTCACCCTCTTCTCCACCTCACATCCTCTGGCAAAAGGTAATCCTGACTACTTTAACACCTATTCCATTTTCAGTTGGAGCTGTAATGCCCACACCAGCTGTATGCCTGGAAGAGCAGCGTTTCACCGAGAGGCTGGCCGGAGCACCTTCCGGAATAAAGATCAGAGAGCTGACAAGAGGTGTCTAAGCACAGCTCTCAGCGTCTGGGAGGGAAGGTTATTTGTCTGCAAGTTTTGAATTCAGCCTCAGTGTTTCTTATAAATAAGCAAGTGTTTATCTAAGGAAGCTTTCAATGAGTATAAATAGAAGTGTTCTTTTTTCCGATCTGGCCATCTCTGTGACATTCAAGAAACCCCCAGAACTTTAAGGCATACAGGCTTAAGCAGTAACCAGAATATCATCCTCTAGGGTGCATTTATTTCAAAGACATAAGAAATTCTAGATTCAGTAACATCAACGTATGAAAGATTAAGAGTGCAAAGAACATTTCTGCTTAAAATTAGAAGACAGATTTTCTATAGTTACATGAAACTTAAGTCTTTAGGCTTTCTATTCTGGGCAAGCTGCAAATAGTTGCTGGCACACGCAGCATGCCAATAATAAATCCCTTTTTCAAAGAGTGGTTCTGAAGTGCTCACCATTAAGGCCTTGATTCGTTTTTAGAGGTGACACCTGCAGCTGCTACTGAAGTCAACTGGAGTTGTCACTACCCAGCATTGCTACAGCCAGTCTCTAAAACACCGCCCAATTATATCTTCATTTAAGACAGAGCACTGCAAAACCTGCAAGCTATTCTTTGCATTTGCATAACCCAAACCTGAAGGGATATTGTTATATAATAAATCATCCCCTCATCACACTTATTTCCAATCAAAAAAGCTTAAGTCAAATAGGATACTGAGCAGCTGAAAGCATATGATTCCCTGACCTGCTTCTCCAAGACTGAGGAAACAGGAAATATGGATTCAGAAAGTCTGCATTTTCTGATCCACAGCATTATTTGTCCCTGGATCACATGAAGCAGATAACGGCTTTATGCTCACAAGGACTGCAGGTGCTTCTGTTAGCACAAGGAACAGTTTGCCGTGCCAGTTACCACAGCAGTCCCTGAGCCTATTGACAAGACAATCTGGCAGCGAGTAACCAAGCAGCAAGTTCAGGAGGGGGGAAAAAAAAAAAAAAGGATAGATATAAAAAAAGATTTGTGCTATCAGCACAGACTTCCATTTGGGAAAAGAGCTAGGCTACTGGCAAATAAGACATTAATAATTCATGTAATTCGTCAATACATACAGCTATCTACTACATTATTTTTCCATGCTGACTTCCTCTGTTAATGAGGGGTGATAATGCACTTGCATCCCACATCATTATACCAGATGGATTTTACATTTTGGCATAAGGTGATGCTCTCACTTCTTATTCCCTGCCCTCGATTCTTGCTTGGGACTGTGCTTGCATATGCTTATTTAAAAACAAAGTTTCAACAGAGCAAAGAGCAATTATTTAGACGCAAAGGTTGCTGAGTATCACTTTAGATACTTTACTTGTGAAATGCTGATCATTTTCATGAGAAGTGTTACATTTCTTTGGTAAACCGCATCCAAGTACCTTTTTGAGTTGTAAATGGTCTAATTTTAGCCTGCCTAATTTAAGCACATCTGTCACAATGGGTCATCATTCAAGGCGACAGAGTGCACATCTACCCTACCAGGGAGCATGGAGTAACCTAATCCAGGATGTTTTCATTATGAAGCCTCGAGATCCTGATCTTGGGTAGTGATGTCTCTGTTAAGACAGAAGGTAGACCAAGCGTAACTCTACCAGCCAAACAAAAACATACAAGCACATTTCCTACAGTCAGACTACCTAGCTCCCTGCAGGCATCAAGGATCTAGATAACATGCTTCAAGGCTAAATGCCTCCCAGGGCCTCGCTACTTCCAAAATATACACAAGTTTTCAAATTAGGATTGAAGAGTACTTGATCCAGAAGATCATACTCAAGTAGACACCATCTAAAAATGCCAAACAGAGCACTGGACCCATTAAGCAATAAAAGCTGCAAGGTCAAATATTCTTGCTTAGGTTTTGGCAGGGGAGGGGGAGCGGTTGCTTTCTAAGAAATCCGACATTTACTGCTGCAGCCAAGTTATCCTTTCAGCAGCTTTACATATTCAATGGTTCATACTCCAGTTTATGTTTTCGCTCAAGACTGAACACTTCCAGGCATTTGGATGAGACTCACATGCGGATTGCACGTGGATGAAATCCACGCAGGCTAGATATTAAATTTAGACACTTTCGTGTATTTTTACCTGAAAATTAACAGCACTTTAGAAATTTACAGCTGTTATAATCACACTCTAAATAGGAAAAACTTAATATCAGCACTTACAAAAACAACAAATGAGCTGCCTAAATTCCAGTGGGGAAGGTAGCCTTACCAGAGCAAGTTGTGAGGACCCCCTGAACCTCCCGTACCCCTTCCTCGGATAGGTGAAGGGTCCTAACTAAGCACCTGTTGAGTGTCAAGGAGAAAGAAATGAAACTGCTTTTTTTTCCAGATACTTATCTCCAAGTCCCTGAACTCTGAAGTTCACCTGTGGAGTTCAGAGCACAGAGTACTCATGCATACACGGCACTGTCAGTCACACCAGACTAGCAAGAACAGGGGGGCTGAGGGGAGATAATTATGCATATTGTTGTACATGATTTCAACATCCATGACTAGTCAGAACAATTCTTCTATATGACTAATTAACTGAAGTAATGAATGCCATACCAATATTTATGGTGCAGGAAAAGCTGTGAATTCCCTGAGGGAACGAACAGGGTGGAGAAAAAAACCACACACACACAACTCCATTTCATGCCGTCTTGAAAAGATGTATTAAAAATGGTTCCACACAATGCACCCAACAGAAAGCCTGCACCTTTAAAACATCATCTTCAGGAGCTGTCTAAGTAATCTCTCATTTATTTAACCAAAATTTAAATTTTGCTAATATCCTGTTATCGATAACTACTGCTGTTAGGTGTTTCTAACTTGGTAAAAAGGAGGCACTTGAAGGTTCGGTGTCTGAATAAATGGTGTCTGAATTTCTTGCCATAAAAAATGCTTAATAATGCATCTAAGCTGTGTAAGCGATCAGAATTTATTCTTCAAAGCTATTTGAACCCTTCTGTCTTCTTTCTTTTAAAATTACACACACTTTAATTGCATCATCTGTTTGTTCACAATCTCAAAAGAGCATTAAGCTGCAAGTTTTACAGCAGGAGGCAAAGAAAAAAATGTGAGGTAGGTGGGTGAAGACGACAGCTGTATTGTTCTAGCTGTTCCTCAACCTCTCCCACTGCCAGATTTCTGTGGATGATGTATCCCAAGGTAGCAATTTTAAGAACTTTTTGGCAATATCCCAAGCTCCTCTTGCAAATCAGAGATCAGACTAATGATATTAAAAAAAGACAGGAAATAGGAATAAGCTGGATAACCTCTGTATCAAACAGGAGAAGTCACTGAAGTCCAGCACTGCAGCTTTACAGAAGAAACACTTGTCTTTTTGAGTAAAATGCCTTACATTTTTTCCATGTATAACTAAAAAAATAAAAAAGGCAAAAAACAGATATTTAAGACAGCAGATGCATTACAGCTACTGTTAGTTTAGGACGATGTCCTATCAAATAGACATCAAGAAAACCTCCCTCAAGTGATGTGCACATTACTATATGAGCATCCTTAAGTGAAGGAGCTATCACCCAGGCGAGTTTCGTAAGAAGTTCACATATACTAATGCTGCTTTTCATCAGGGCAGGATTCTTCAGTCTTAGAAAAAAATACTTTAAGTCCTTTGGCTACTGTGCACCAAAGCTAATTTGTTTCATAAGCGAAGAACACACTTTTATGAAAAGACTACATCCATACTGCTGTCTCATTTGGGTACAAAGATCTAAGAATAATTTTGAAATTGCCCCAGAAGTTGAAACATAACCCAGGAACCCCATTTACTTTCAGAAAGTTGTTAAACTAGCATTACTGTTAAGCCTCTTCTTGCAGAGTCTATATGGCTTACGTACAATTGTGACAAAGATGCTGCATTCCCCATCAGACTGAACATCCACAATTCGAGAAAATACAACCTATAGGAGGGACTTCTTTCTTTAAGTGCCTCTGCAGAGCGCGATACGCGGACTGCTTTTAAAAGTACAACTACTCCACAGCTTATTTTTAGAATCAAGGGTGGGCAGGGAGAGTATTCAGTAAACCTTCCAGAAATCAGCCAGCCACCCACTAGACTGCAGTGGCACTGTTTAAATAAATTACAGGCTGGTTTGCAACAGCTGCAAACAGCAGAACGACAGTCAAAGACTTCAACTCCTGTAAAACGCTAGGGGCAATAATACCAGAAACAACGGCAGACATGGTATTGTAAGATAGAGACACTGGGGTAATCTACCTGCAAGAGGGAGGTCAAACGGGCCTTTCTTAGGACCCAATGAGCACAGAACAACAATATCCGGCAGCTGCAAGGTAGGAATGTGCTTATTCCAACAGCGTAAAAAAACAAAGACGGCTGGGCTTAGGGACCTGCACTGTAAGGATTATCAAACTCTCCTCTTGTTTCAAGTAGCAATACTAGAAACCAGCAAATTAGAAGTGTGACTTCAGCTGCCGCTACTTCCTCGTGCAGATAACATATAAAGTTTGAGGTGCTAATGTTACTGAAATCTCCTACTTAAAAGAGGAGTTTATGATTTCACCAAGCCCGTATTACACGGTCAACAAAGGAGAAAGAATTTTAATTTTCCCTTTGATCTTATAACTTAAGAGCAGAGTTCCAAACACCCTGTTTTCTTTATGGTATTGACTATACCTGTTAACAGCAACCTTTCTTATTCCAACAGGCCTCTGGACAAACAAAGGCAATGAAAACACTCCAACTTGGCAATGAGAACACAGAACATCTGTGCAGAGCAATTAATAGTTTGTACAGATTTATTCACCATCTAATTTGAGCAAAACCCCAACCTCTGCATAGGGGTGGTTAATGTGAGGTGCGTGAGCATCAGGGCAGAGGGTCCCTGGTAGCGCAGCAAGTTTTAAATGTCTGTAGTGGAACGGTTTCCTTTCCAGAACGAAACACAAGTGAGCAGTTTCCCCACCCGGACGGTTCCTAGCAGTAATTTTCAAGATAACGAAGATCCTGCAGGCTGCTCACCTTGACAAACCGCTGCGGGCCATCCCATTTACTGGCCACCAGGTGCCCAACACGATCTGTGGGTACCGGGGCCAGGATAACTCACCAGAATAACCCCGATATCACCGTGATAACTTATCTCCCTGCCCAGCTGGGGCACCTCACCATCAATCCCCACACCTCAGCACTCCACCACCTGCCCCACTCAGAATGGCTACAGGCAGCAGCTGTGCTGCCCCAGGGGCCACCTACGTGTCCCGGGGGGCCCTACCTACCCCCGGGGGGGTGTCCCTATCCACCTCTGAGGCAGGGGGCACACAGCCCGGACCCCCCCAGCCCTCCCACGCCGTGCCCCTCGCCCGCTCCACGCCCACGCGTGGGGCGCAGGGGGCTGAGCCCCGTGAGGAGATGGCGGGCGGGGAGAGCACCGGGACCCCACTCAGCGCTGGGGGGGGCGGCTTTCACCCTCCCCTCCTTCCCCAGCCCTCTGTACGGCGGCTGCCAGCCCCCCTCAGGGGACAGCCGCCGTGTGTCCCCCCCACACACAGGTGCCCCCCCACCACCCCGGGGCGGCGGCGGCGCCTCCCGCCCCTCCCATCCCCGCTCCAACGGCGGCCACGGGGGCGGGCGCGGCTCCACCACCACGAGCAGCGGCAGCAGCACCAGCAGTACCAGCAGCACCAGCAGTAACAGCAGCGCCCCGGGAGGGGCGGCCGCTCGCGCGCCCTTCGCGAGCCGCGGCACGCGCCCCGCGCCCCCACCTGCGCCGCCCTCCGGCGCCCCCTGCCGGGGGCAGCGCCGCGCTCCGACCCGCCTGTATTATTGCCATTATTATATCATTTTTAATTAATTTTTCGTGCTGTCCGCCCCCACCACCACCACCACACTTGCTCGGGGATCCCGTCAAGCGGTACCCGGTGCCCCCGTCCCCGCCCACTCCCCCCGGGTACGGAGCGCGTCCCGCCAACCTGCTGCCCCCGAGCCTCGCTGCGATAGCAATAAAAAAATAATTAGGATTAATTATAACGGGGGGGGAGAGGCGGCGACCTACCGGCCACGCGAACTGGAAGGGGATAACGATCCTGCCCGTCTCGGGGGTCCTGCCTTGATGGGAGTACTTGTTGCCGTTCAAATAAAAAATATTTCCACCGAGCACGGGGGTAGATCCGAATCCGTAGTTGCAGGGTCCGACGGGGGTGATCTTGGCCTGGTATTCCTTGAGGCAGACCTTCACGTAAGTGTCGCACTCGTCCCGGGTGCAGCCCTGGTTCTGGGGGCTCTTCACGCCGTCGCAGCACTCCCCGTTGAGCAACTCTCCGTTTACATTCCGCACCGAGTTAAGCTGCAGCTCGAAATAGCCCGTGGAGCGGGACACCTAAAAATAAAAATTAAAAAAAAAAAAAAAATCAAAGGGAGGGGAGACGGGCACCCGGAGGGAAGGAAGGGGGGGGGGGGGGGAAACCCTCCGAGCAGCACCGCGGTGCTGGTACACGAGGAGGAGGAGGACAAGAAGGGGGCACGGAGCCCCGGGGCGCCCCCCCCGCGCCCCCCTACCTGCACGCAGGCGGCGAGGAGCAGCGCCAGGCCGAGCGCGGGGGCCGGGGGCCGGCGGCCGGCGCCCCCCATGCCTGCAGCTCCGCGGGGCCGCCTCACAGGAGCCCGCCGAGCCCACCGGCCACGGACCGGCGGCCGCTCGCGGCATGGGCGGCGGGGGAGCCGCCCGCAGCGCGCCGGGGGGCGCAGGGCATGGGCTGCCGGCGGGGCCGCCCGGAGCGCTCCGCTGCCTCTGCCTCCGCCGCCGCCGCTCCGCTCGCCCTCTGTGCGCCTCGGCTCCGCGGACACCCAACAAGTAGGTGCCGGAGTGACAGCTTCATTACCCATTCGCCGCCGCGGCCGCCGCCTTCATATTAATGAGGGGGACGGGCCCGGCCCCGCGGCCGAGCGGGTGGGGCCAGCGCCGCTCCCGGGGCGGCTCTGAAAGGGCGGTGGGGGGCAGCCGCCCCGCCCCGCCGTACCCTGCGGCGCCGCGCCGTGCCGTGCCCTGCTCTGCCCCGCCGCCAGCGGGGGCTCCACGCGTGTGTGCGCACCCACGGGGGGCGTGCGTGCCCGGGGAGCGGCGTGCGCAGTCGTGGGGGGGGCACTTGTGTGATATATGCAGCCATAGGGGGGCACGCGTGTGGGTACGTGCACACGCAGGCGGCAAGGAGGTGTGTGTGCGCTGGAGGAGCAGCGATCAGGGTGGGAGCGCGATGTAGGGGTACGCACAAGGGGGGGGTCACCCGTGGGATGCTGTGTGCACGCTCGTGGGTGCAGCAGCTGGGAGAGCCTACAGCCACGAGGAGTGTGGGTAGGGGCAATTGGTGCGTGGAAGTGTCGTGGTGGAGGAGCACACAGGGTGGGATCGTCTACAGCTGTGGAGGAGCGCGTGGGGTGGGAGCACCTGTGGCTGCACGGAGGAGTGGGAGCAGGCACAGCCACGGAGGAGCACACGTGGTGCGTGCACCCACACTCGTGTAGAAGCCCAAAGGGCGTGCACGGCCACGCAGGAGCGCTTGTAGAGCCCCCTGTGACATGTGCGGTACGCAGAGCAGATGGCCAAGTGGTGGGATCTTGTCCTCCTCCTCCAGTGGTGGCTCAAGCAGCTAGGAGAGTAAGCGAGCAGAGATTTCTCCTTTAGTTTAAGCACCCTGTGATTTTGATCCCTGCTGACAACTATGAAAGCTATACATCCAGACAACTGCATGCTATGGATACGCTATCAAAGCCCAGATCCGCATTTAGGACCTCGCTTTTCCTTCTGTTCCTCTCCCTCCCCCCTCTCCCCATTTTAACTCCTTAGCACCGATCATCCACCGGCGCGGACAATCGGAGAACAAACAGCTCAGAAATCAAAGGGCTGTCATGTTCCCCTGCGCGGAAAACCTTTCACGGAGCCTCCCCCTGCCTTTTCAGCGCCCCGGCTGCCCCCCGTCCCTCCAGCAGCCAGCCGGCACGCTGCTCCTCTGCTATTCATGGCCAGCGTGCAGCTGCAGCTACTCTCCTAGGCTGACACAGCAGCAGCTGCTACGTGTGTGCCAGCTGGCTAGCCGCTCGCCGAAATCCTCTTGTCCGCCCCGCTCCCCTTGCTTTCCTGCTTCCCCACCTACGGACCTGCGTCTCCTTTCCCACCCACGTCTCCGCTCGCCACAAGCTGCTGCAGTTTCCTATCACCCCCCTGTCCTGAGCCTACCCCCTGGCTGTCCTTACTCACCTCGCTTGCTCTCCGAGAAGCATCCTCTACTTTCCCTCTTATCCCTCCTGAACTCAAACAGGAGCTCTCTGAAGTGGAGCAGCAAATATTGCTTCTAATTATTTTGTGTGTCCCCGCTTTGAAACTGTGCCTCCCAACACAACTGTGTTCAAGCGTTTTTCTGGTTAAGATCACCTCTTGGATAACCACCTTTGGAAGAAGGCGAGGGGAGCTGAGGGAGGACCAGTGCGCTGGTTTGATGGGATATTTTAAAGTTGCTTCGTTTTGCTAATCAGAAACTCTGCTGGGCCCTTACCATGCCCAGCTGCACCGTTTACTGGCTTGCAAATGGACAGGCAAAGTCTATTTAGTTTTAATTACTTTTTCTGGTGGCTGAAGGGAAGGAGTTTCTTAGACTCGCTTTCTGCCTAATGATTATTTTGCGATGGATGGCAGCCAAAATATTTTGCAAGACAGGTATTTTGTTTGCATGTATCATCATAAACAAACATAAAACCTCATAATCTGCGTTCAGCGTTATGCGGTCAATATGCCTCTGGAGGAAGACATATTTTTATCACCAAGCTAAGCAAATGTAATACAGAAGAAAGATGATCCAGGAGTTACAGCATATGCTCAGGCTCTACAGAGCAAAGCTCGGTTACCTGCTGTATCACAGAATTTCTTTGTTACCTTGAGCACGCTGCATGGTCTTTTTGTCCGTTGGTTGTGCCTTTGTAAGTATGCTACAGTTCTCAAAAACTATGGTGCCATTTTATTTTATTTTATTTTCTTGCAAGAACCTGACTTCAGGGGAGCAAAGAGGAGGGTGCAGCTATTTCCAGGCACTTTCTCTTTCTGCTTAGGGAAACGTTCATTTCATCCTCCTTGCTGCTGCAGCCCCATTTTCAGCCTGAACTCCTCAGCTCTCTGCTGGGGTTATTGTTATTTCCCAAGTGCCATGCGCTTCGGCAGGTATGCGAAGCTGCTTCATTATAGTTATGCACAGATAGTGATGGTTTTAAGGAAATGCAGCAAAAACATTTCTTAATATGAGAACTTTGAGCTCGTAGGTGAGGCCAGCTGCCAGATGAGAAGGTGAGCTCTGAGCCGGGCTGGGAGCCATCCCCTGTAGTGGGGCATCCCCTGTAGCAGGGCATCCCCTGCCGCCTGGCTCCTGCCCGCTGCTCCACGCAGGTCAACACATTTCGAGGCACTTTTCTTTCTCTCCCTCCCCACCAAAACGAGGGTTACCAAGATCCATCTCAAAAACTATCCATATTCTCCCACTGCTGTTCCCTCGCTTCCTTCTTCTGCCGCTCCTTCTCCTTTCTCCTGCTGATGGTCGCCACTGGGAATTAGGGGCTGTGCACAGGGGAGGAGTGGAGAAAGGGCCGAGGAAACCGGTGCCTGACTTTGACCGGGACTCGAGGCTGCCGTCAGCCCTTACTCATCCTGCACAGGGGACGCAACTGGAGAACATCAGTCCCTCTGGCAGGGGAGGGACGCGCTCGCCGCCGGTCTCGGGCAGGGTGGGGTTCCTGCATCCCGCACCTCCTCGTTCCCAGCCCTCTGGGCCAGCATTTTTGCTTTTGCACTCTGCCTGCACGCCTGCGTTAAGTTTATGCCTGTATGCAAATCCTTTGCAAGTATGCTCATTAAATCATTTGCATAAAATATCCCTGGAGTATCACAGCAGCTAGGAAGAGGCAGGGTTTGTCCACTTGCCTTAGAGACTTTCAGAGGTGTGGGGACGTAGTTTGTCAGCACACATGTGGATATGGATATAGACATATATATCGCATTTATCCAGGCCAGAATGTGTCTGCTTGGGAAAGTTAAAGGCAAGAAGATCGTTTTGGATGTTCTCCATCTGAAACTTGGCAGGGTAGGAGTTAATCCTCCCTTTCTGGCCAGAAAGGCTACAGCTGCCTGTCCTGAGAGCAAGGCATTGCAGGACAGAACCAGCTGTGAAGAATTAATTTCTCTTCCTTCTTCCTCTATGAGAAGCCGGTGTGGGCTGGGGCTAATAACACAAATGGAGAAGGCTCCCCTGGAAGAGAGCTAGAGGGTAACCAGAGGAGAAGGATTTTTCTCTCTCTCTTCTTTGTAGAACTTGGCTGGAGTAAGGTATTTTGAGCTTTGCTGTGGACTTGGCAGGGCAAAGACATGTCTTCTCCTTTGACCAAAGAGAGTCCTGATGGATTTGGATGGTTCAAGTGATGTGTTTAACAAGTGTGTACATGCATATGCGTGCTCTTCATGGAAGCAAGCAGATGAACTGCAAGGATGTTGTTTTAAGATGTCTTCCAACATAGACCTGGGGGCGGTTTCCCTTCGTGAGGATTGAGCTGTTAGTACAGTCCAAGAGAAGATGAGGTGGAGAAGGTATAAGGTGCTGCTTGCATCTGTCTTCCTTCCGGCCTCCTGCTAGGAAAGTAAAGCTACGCCTGATGGAACTTGCTCCAGGAAAGGAGCGGAGATCTTGGCGCTACCTCCTTCTGTGTCAGTGGTTGCCCGGCTCTGAGCTGGCACTGCTCTTTGGGGGCTCCAGAGCGGGAAGAAGGTGGCTTCCTAACATTTCAGCTCTGCTGCCTGGCTTGTTTACTGCTCTCGGGGCCTGGTCTTCTGCTAGCAGAAGCACGTGCTGCCTCTAGCTGGAGGAGCCAATTGGTTTTGGTTTGTAGAGCTTGGTACTAAAGGCTGACAATATTAATAAAATGAGGGAAATGTGGCAAACACAGAGTTTTTCTGAGTTCCTCCCATGTGCCAAAGCTCTGCCTTTCCCCCTTTAAGATTTGCATGGTTGTGGGGGTGTTAATGGGTCATTGGGAGAAAAAAAAAAAAAGCAGAAAGCCACCTCAGCTGATCTGCCTTCTGAGGCTTGATGCACCCCATTAGAAGTGAAGTTCTTGCTGTCCTAGTGGCTTATCATCTGTGTGGATTTTCAGGAAAGCCATTAGTTTTGAGAAGGCTTCTCAAGGGGACTGAACGGTGCTGTATCCACTCTCCACAGGCTAGCCTTCACTCTTAAAGTTCATGGTAGTCATCCTCAGAAAAAAAAGCAAGAAATCTCTACCTGTGACTTTCCTGGTGCATGAATCACAGAAAATAAGGTCAGAAGGGATATCCAGAGATTATCTAGTTTATCCCATTCCACAGGGCAGAACAAACGGTGCCTGCTTCTTGCATAACAGATGGGTATCCGACCTCTTCTTAAAAACATCCCCAGATAGAAATTCTCAGCTGAGATAACCTGTTCTAGTAGCTAACCAGCAGAAAATGTATGGTGCTGTATTGCTGCTCTTTGAACCTATTTCTTGACCAATTGCAAGGGATGTGGAGCACAGCATAGTCCCTTCCTATCTACCACTACCCTTTATGTACTTAAAGACCACTACCATGCCTCCGTCTGTTGCATCTTCTTTGTAATGAAAAAATAATATTTTGGTCTTATGAAGGTAGATCTTTTTTTTTTTTTTTTATACTCCTGATTGTTCCTGTGGACCTCCCGTGGTCTCTCTGCAATTGTTCCTCAATTTTCTTACGCCCAGTGTGCAGAACTGGACACAGAGTTCCAGTGAGATTGTAGCAGTGCTGGGTGAGGTGAGACATCACAGACCAGACAGGAGCCACTCCTAGCTATACATGCAAGCATGATGCTTGCTTTAATGTACCTTTTTTTTTTTTTTTTTAGGAGGAGGCAGAGCTTGGGGTTTTGTCTGTCTCGTTTTTGCAATGGTATTGTTGACTTCAATTCGGTTTGCCATCCACTGAGCAGTTTTGGTTTTTTTTCTTTCCCTTGGGACTTTTGAGCGTGTCTTATAGTTATGAGAATGTCCTATGAGAGTCAAAATGCCTAATAAAGGATGGGTTTATTGCATCTACTGGTTCTTGCATACCCTGCTGCCCCAGAGAAAGGAAAAATAACATCTGGGTGAGTTAACAAATCCATGTTAGCTGTTACTCACCTCCTTGTTGCTTTCCAGATGTTTATAGAGTATTTCTTTATTTGTTCCACCTCTCTCTGGGAATTCAAACCAAGTCGGCTTGAGTGTTATTCTTCAGCTTCTCCCCTTTCCAAAAAGGATTTACATCTCCCTTTTCCAGTCTTCTGACACCTTGCTGGTTCTTTGAGGTCTCAGAGTTGCTGACCACTGTGAGACTGCTTCAACAAACAGTCTAAGCATATCGTAATATGTAATCCAACTAAGTACTCTTCACTTAGTCTTTCTAGACTGAGCTCTTTCTTTGTCATCATTCAGCACTAATTGTGGTAATCATTTGGGAGTGAGTGGTCTTTTTACTAAAAGCTGAAGTAAAGCAGGTAAATACTTCCAGGGTCACATCATTCATTCCTTACCTTTTGGGTAGTTCTTCCCATGGCCTTCGTGTCACTGCTAATGTGCTTTAAGTTTTCTTGACGTCCTGTTGCATTGATTCTCTGTTTATATCTTGACTTTTCTGATTTAGTCCCTGCATCTTCAGGCTATGCCTTTACATTCATATGCAAGTGAATCTAGTTTCCATTTTCTGAATGCACTATTTCTTGTGTTAGAGGTCAATGGAGTGGTCATGATTTAAGCGTCTTGCAAAAGTTGCTTTCCCTCCTCTGCTGGGATTGTTTGAATCGATGTCCTTACCATTGTTTCTTTAAGCTGCTGCTAACTTTCCTGAACTCCCTTTTCTCCAAAACTTGTTTCTCATGATTATCAGTTCTATGAGGTTTTTGAAATATGCTTTCTGGAAGTCCATTGTATTTATTTTGCTGTTCTCCTTCCTTCCTTTCTGACGACTTGTGAACTCTGTTGTTTCATGGTCATTCTCACCCAAGCTGCATTCCTCTCGCATGTTATAAGCGGTTCATTCTCTTTGGTTAGAGTCAAATTCAATTCTCATTCTGATTTTGTATCAAGATTTTAATCTCTTCTTATTTATTCCTTATCCTCTTGTGCATTATTTCATCAGGTGATCTACTGTCCTCTTCAGCATCCCTCCAATGATTTTCGTATGAGTAATGGTATTTCCCCTAGTTTATATGCCTCTGCCCAAGTACTTGATGCTTGTATTTACCTGTTTGCTTTCGAAACCAGTCCTTGCAGATCCTAGCTGCATTAATTCAGCAGGTCAGGGCACAGAGATGCTCTTCATGCTTTGTGCATTGAATGCTAGCTCTGATCACCAGTCCTTTTTCTTGGAATATCCACCCAAGTTCAAGCAAGTCAGAACCTCCCTGGTGATACCACCTGCACAGCCATTCATTCATTTCTAAGAAAAGAGTTCTAAGTAACCGATGCCACTCATGACTGAAATAGCCAGTGCCTTATTCATGGAAGGAATTTTCCCTTCCTCCTTTCATACATGAGCTGGTCTGACCAATGCTAAGAAAACCCATCCTGGGTATCTCTGTTCTAACCAACTGCCAATGCATTGCTAATTCCCAAGGAAAATTCGTAGGGAAATTATCCAGGATGCAGTTAGAAGTTTGTCTAATTGAAACCCAATCTGAGCTCAGACTAAGACACTGACGTTAATGGTACCTTGGATAATCTGTTGACAGAGGATGGAGCCCTGACATCCCTCTCCTGCACCTGGACCACTCAGCAGAACAGGCACTGGTATTGACCTGGAGATGCTGTTGTCCTGATATGGGGAGGTGGCAGAACTCAGGAAAATGCAATGAAATATCCATGCCTGTAGAAGGAACATATCTGATGAGTCAGGAGGAGAGTAGGCATGCATCTATTTGATGAGCTGATTTAAAAAAAAAAAAAAAAAAAAAAGGATTGCAGTACATCAGACATATATACTTAAATAGAATTATGTTTCTCTTCATACATAGACGCTCCTTTCAACACATTAGCCACATGGTTGGCCTTGACCAGCTCACAGCTTGTTAAAGTTAAATGAGGGAA
Organism: Anser brachyrhynchus; assembly: GCF_964034855.1. Lineage (NCBI taxonomy): Eukaryota > Metazoa > Chordata > Aves > Anseriformes > Anatidae > Anser > Anser brachyrhynchus. Next base: position 57,824,340 of record NC_137699.1, read on the forward strand.
AGGTGGAGAGTATGGTAGCTGACAGAGGAAACAAAATATGAGGTGTACAAAGCTACCATCCCATCTTGTTGGCTGAAAGTATCCTACCAATGCCACTGTTAATGGAGTAGTGTTCATGTGTTCCTCACCTACAGGGTCCTACACAGTAATATCCTCACCCAACGTCGCCTGCTGTTTCTGACCTGAAGGACATCCCAAGGCTGGGGGAAGAGGGATTGATCTTTGTGCTCCTCTGCCTCTCAGGGACCATTGTAAAGCAACGTGCTTGAAAGTAAAGAAGTCCTAGGGGACACACAGATTTGTATGTAGTACACTGGCGATGTCCGAGGGCAAGCACCGTGCCAGTCGAGGCGCACAAAAGAAACTCTTCCGGCACAAGGGCCCAGTAATATCTTTACACAGTGACAGTGATTAAAATTAAATAATAATTTAAAAAGACCAGTAGCCATGACACTCCTACAGATGTTTTCCGGTTACTAAAATGCATTTATTTGAATTTGTTTGCATAATTTGATCTGATGCGTGTTTATGCAATCTTTCTTCTGCTTCACCGATACCTCCGGCCTCTTACACTTGGATAAATAAAACTGGATTTCTTTCTAAAAAAAACTTTTTCTTCGGAATTTTGTGTGGTTGAGGTTGTCAGAGAAGTGATCATTCGCTGCAGAGCTCTTGAACCAAAATACTTCTGCCCCCTGTCACCTGGATCTCAGCCAGTCTTTGGCCTTCCTTTCAACTGGTGCCTTCCAGTGCTTTCTGTAAGGAGGTGATGCGCAGGAACAGACCTCTCGCTTGCAGAAGACAGCTCAATTCATTTGAGAGAAGTGACTCAGAGCCAGGACCATGCTATCCATTGTGCTGGATCACAGTCACATTCACAATTCATGTTTATGCCCTGATTAACCATTCAAATAAAATTTTTATCACTCCTAGTTAAAAGCAGGCATAAATGAGAGCTTCCTCTTCAGAACAAGGGACTGTGCTCCAAAACAGAAGTCTTTCTTCCTGGAGCCAGGCAAAATAACCAAGAGGGGCGACAGATGATTCATCTGCCAGTGCTCTCCCATCAAAAACTGTAGATAAAACAAGATTACCAAGAAGAAGAGTGCTATTAAAGGAGGAAACTGCTTCTGTAATTTTGTTAAGGAACAAGAGATTATTTAAAAGCCTTTTAAAAAGTGTGTTTGTTCCGGGAGAGGAGGGGCGAGGGAGGATTTTAGAGGAAGGGAGAAGGGAGAGAGATTATTAGTCTTTCTTTCGTATAAAGATTCATGCTGCTTTCTTTGCCCTAGCCAGCAAGGGTAGCTATTTCAGGAGCTGTTGTAAGTCATTACTCCAGCCCTAATGAATAGGACACAACCTGCACCTTAGCTTTGCAGGGACGGAATGCATGAAACAACCATTGAGGGGTGTAGAGGATTTGGTGCACCATACTGCATGTAATTGCAGGTTCAGACTTTTCCAGCTCGTGTTTTTGTTCCTGGCCGTGATGATCCCTCACACATTCACACAGCAGCACTCTCACATTGTACAGTGGTGCTTTATAAACTCCCAAAGCCACCAACGAACAAGCCTCAAAGCGTGCACCTTGCTTCACTTGCTGATAGCTAGCTTTGCACTGAGCTGCTTGGTGCATGAAATAGGCAGTGAAAGAGGCTAGCAGCGCTTTCAGCAGGCTCCCCTGTATCCTAATCACCGCGAGTTATTCAGCAAAAAGGTGTTAGTGCAGTGACCCCATAGGAAGTGGTGCAGGGACCCAAATAGATATTAGTGCAGTGACCCCACAGGAAGAGGTTCAGAGACCTACAGTGCCGAATCCCAGATCTGGGAGGAGCAGGGATTTGGGTAAGCCTGCCAGGACGGATCCAGCACTGGCTGCAGACATCAGCAGGGGGCTGCTGCTGGATTTCGTCTGCCCCAGCGCGACGGGGTCCCCCGCAGAGCCCAGCTTGCACAGCTGCTCGCCAGGATCAAGGGCAGAGCGTTCGCCTGGAAAGCTGGAGATCCTATTCTGCTGCTGAAAGTGGCTTCTTCACATACCAGCTGGACGCATTGTATGGATACTGAGGGAGACATAAAGGGGATTTGCGCCCTGCAGATGCAGACCACTGGCCAGGAGTTACATGTAGCTGCTCCAAATGTGATTCTGTACAGCAAAGGCTGGGGAACCGAAGGGATCCATTAAACCAGATGCTTTAGGCATTCAGAAAGCATTTTGTGTACAGTGTCAACTCTCAGCTAGAGCTGTGCATTTTGATCAGATTTTCAAGGTCAGACAGAAACCTGACAATGATCCAGTCTGACCCCAGCTGGTTCTCCGGCTCTCGCTCAGTTTGCTGTTTGCTCTGGATCAAGGCTCCCCGGGTTTGTGCAGGAAGGGCCATGCTGGGGAGGATTTGGCCTGGGGGCCACATATCAGAGAGGAGGATATGCTGCTGAGCAGCAGAGAAGCAGCATCAGGAATGGGTATGGGTTTGTCTGTGCCTTTCCCCTGGACAAAGAGTGCTCTGGCATGGTGCAGATACCTTTTTGTTATCAGGGTGTTGAAGCTGCACTGTTATCCCAAATAAGGGGTGTGTTTTAAATGCAGAGATCTGCTGAACTGAATATTATAAAAATTTGACTTTGTATTGGGGTGGAATGGGGAATTCAGTCGAACTTCTGCAGTTCTGGACTTAAAAGAAAAACTTATATGAAGGAGCCTGGAAGTTGAAAAAGGTTCAAATAATGAATGATTCTGAATAAAAAGAGTGAATTCAAGCTGGAAAAAAAAGCTCAGGATGTGGCTTGTTTTCTGTAGTTAATCCCTTCTAAATATTTAAGGGAAAAAGAAGAGAGGGGATGGAAATGGTGCTTTGTTTAAAAATGGGATCTAGGTTCTACTAAACATTGTAGAATGTACTGTACATTTGAGTCTCAAACAGGCGCATCCCACTTGATGCAGCCTATAAGGAGCCAAAAAATGAGTATGAATTCAAAAAATGCACACCTAAGATTTGGTAGCCTCCAAATACACTTCACTTTTAGTCCTCAAAGCATGTGTTCAAAGTGTAGGTTGCACACAAGGCCTTACCTACGTGTGCATGGGTGCAGGAGACAGGACCCGCTCTTGCTTTTGAGTACAGACTGACCCCCTCTGCAGAAATACCCTGGCACATGCAGCCCCCTCACTGCTGTCCATACACAATCTCCCTCTGCAGGTGAGCAGCGTGCCCGGGGCCCCCCAAACCCTGGCTCCATCCTACATGGACCAAGACCCAAGGAGCTGGCTGTGCGCCCACCTGCAGGGCTCCGTGGGTGTATTGTGTACTTGCATTTATTTCCAGGCAAAGCATATTACACCTAGCTTCCAATGCCAAAGTTTTCCAATTATGAAAGAGCAGTAATTCACAAAGGAGCAAGTATTCCTTCAATTTCCTTTGCTTGGAAATGATACCGAGAATCTGTTCTGAATGGAGGCAGACAAAAAATGCTACATGTTAATGCACTCTCTGGGTTAGCTGTCTTTGTTAAATGAGAATGAATGCTGCTCATTTCCCATCTGGTCCTCTTTGACATTACTTCCAGAATATATTCACAGCTCTTATTTGTACAGTACAAATGGCTGGCTGTAGTACCAACTTTACCTTTTATAGGCTGCTAAAATGTGGGTGCCAGATCGCAAAATAACATTCTACTTCTAGGAAGCATCTGTGGACTTTACTTGCTCCAACAGCTTTCTTTTTTCCCTCCTCTTATTTTCTTTAAATGTAACCATATATGTGAAGTGAGTTTGTTGTCAAACCGAGTGCAAGTTGACGGTTTGACAGCCCTGGAGCCTGCAGTCCTCCTCACGCGGCGAGGATGCAGCAGGCAGATCAAGCGATGTGCTATCAGCCTTCTCATCTTTTCTGCACAGCCTCCCCCGAGGGCCGAAAGAGCAGATAGGTCCCCATCTGCAGCTGCTGCTCAGTGCCTTCACTGCCTGCTGTGCCGTGGGATTTTGCACTCTGGATCCTCTGGGTTGCCCTGAAAATACCAATGCAGCAGAAAGCGAGCAGCGCTCAGCCAGCGCCCAGTCCGGTGCTGCCCACCCGAGCTGGCTTGCTAAATCCCAAATTCCTCCTGTTCGCAAGTGTTTGTTTCTGGCGGTTTCCTTAGCAGGCTCTCGGCAGCCTCCGCCCCTGCCCTCCGATGCGTTTCAGACCTACCTGGGTAAACACAGGCTCGTGAGCCAAAACACCCGCGTTCGCCGGTGTGCAGTGACCGAGCTTTGCAGCGCCGCACGGGAATTCTCACCATAGCAACTGCCCGCGTTGTCAGAATTTGGGGCTTATTAAATAGGCTGTTTGTTTACCTCTCGGGCTGAGCGAGCGGAATAAAACCTGCGAGCTGAACAATGCCGGGCTGCCGCTGGTGTCTTCCCATGTAAAACATACAATTATTGCGTTCTGTAAGTGAAACAGATATGGAAAGTCTGCGTGGGGTAGGAGTAGAAGGAGAAGAAGATGTAGGGTGACATGCTGTTATTAATGGAAGATCAGCAAGCACATTCATCAGAAGCTGCTAGGCGGTGTTGGGGGATCAGGCAGGTCACATCTCCTCAACAGACAACCTAAATGATCACGTTCATAGAGGTCAGTTCATGGGCTTAGCAAGCAGCAAATGCATGGGGAAAAGAGAATAAAATATTGTTACCCTAGCAGGAAACAAGCAGGCATGCATGTAGACGCTTCCAACCTCCCAGTGATCAGACATATGGAAGTGGTTTTTATATCTGTCAATGCCCAAAATGCAGAGTCCTGTAACAGTGAAGAAGTGATTGCCACGAAGCTCCTCCTGTCGGCTGAGAAGCTGTCCCAGCTCCTGCCAGCCTCTGCGAAGCTGTTCTGCAAGGGGCACAGGTGACAAAGACGGGTGAGAGCAGGAAGTACGCAAGGTCAGATTTGCGATGCAAAGACCCCTTCTGCACCATACAAACTTATTGAGGCCCTAGCATAACCCCAGAAAAGGGGCACATAGCCAGAGCACACCACAAACCAGGAGAATTGAGCACCCTGAAACATGCAGCTGCACTTTCTGTCCAGCACCCAAACACACTGCCTGCTCCTGCACGTCCCCTGCAAGCCCGCAGTCCCAGTGGGGATTTTGTCCTGCTTTAGCACTGCGGGCTGCCTGTCTGCCTGCTGCCAGAGCCCCAGTGAGGTTTAGGGTTATCAGCAATGAGCAGCCCAATCCAGACAGCAGCCTGAAAAAGGAGCAAGAAGCCACAATGCACAGCCCATGCCTGGCATCCCACTGAAAGGGGCCGGGGCTTTGTTTGCCAGCACTGAGGGGATGCCTAGGATTTCATGCAGGCAGGTGCATGTAGGAAGGCAGGGTGAAGGACAGAAACGCCTCCGTGATGAACATAAACCTGGAAACTAGAGTTCTTAGCACTGCTGATTGCAAAAAGCCAAGGACTCAACAGGCTTTTATTAACTTTACCTTGAGCCACCCTCTCTCCCTTCCTTAGGCAGTAATTCCTTTTTTTTTTTTTTTCTTCCCAACCTTATCACTTGCTCATTATTCTCTTTTTTGTGCAGGTGCTAACCCTTCTTTTCACTTACCTTGTTGAAGTAATTAACAAAATTAAACTCAAGGAATTGTGGTCAAATACCCTTAGAATGGAACTGCTACTCTCTTCTGCCTGGAAACCTGCCTGTTTTCTTCAGCCATGTGAGCTTGTCTGATGAGAGGCATTACTTCGCCATACAAACCTGTCCTTGCCATTAGGAAGGGCCTGTGCTCTTGTCCCTGCTGCCCCAACACTTTCTGCATCTGTTTAATTTTAAATGCAGAATTCTCTCCTTGGGAGTGCCCTGAGCAGGAGGAGATGTTTCTGCTCCTTCTCTCTTGGCAAATGAGAGCCTCCATTATTTTTGATTCAGCATCAGTGGGAGGAGGGATGGAGAACATCTTTGTAGCCCAGCCAAGTACAGGTGCCCTCCTGGGGGATTTCCACTAGTTTGTCTCCTTGTCTTGATGCACCTGTGGTGGCACCTAGGGGGTCTGGTCTCCTCACAGCAGTGAGGAGATGCTCCAGACGGCAGCAGAGTAATGGTTTCAGCTATCAGGATCTTGGGAGGGCTAGGGAGGGCCACCACAGCTTTGTTGCCATCTCACCAGTCATGGGGCACAGCTGGGTCTCACCCAGACCCACACCTGGATGTGTGGGGCAGCATTTTGGTCCACTCAGATACCACAGCTCCTCACAACATTGGTATCCTCCAGTTCTGGGTGCTTGACTTCAAATGGCAAGGATTTCATTTTCCAAGGTGTTGGACTCGCCTTGTTCTTGCTGAAATCAGGACAAAATACAACAGCAGCTCCAAATCGGAGCCTCCAGTTTGGTCAGTGGGGATATCAGCATACCTGGAGGGAAGAGGTGATTGCTTTCCCTTTGAAAGGACAAGGATGGAGTATCATGAAGGAATGAGGATTAAGCAAATGCTCATGGTGAGCATGTAAAGGTGATCAGATTAGAGTGAGAGCTGCAGGCCGTTACATGTGGGGACAAGCAGAGTTATCTGGGGCAGCTACAGGCCATGGGGCTCTTGCTTTGTGCTGCTTGTGCCTCTCAGAGAGGTGCTGCTGTGCTTTGTTTCCAGCGGGGTTGTGGCACATTAGTTCTTCTCACTCCACCCTTCCCAGTTGTTATAACCAGGCACATTCCACCTTTCAAGGTATTTTTTGCTGACTGTTATATGATCAAGAGTATGACTCAAAATGCAGCCTTGACTACTTCAGAGTGACCATACGAAAGATCTTCAAAGCTAAAACTTCTGCAGTGTCGGACATTTGGTGGTGCTAGAAGATATGGAGATGTTAAAAGATGGTTTCCTGCCATTCGATTACACAAGGAGAGTGGCAATGGCATCTTTTGTGCCCCTCAGCCTCCTGGTGGGGACGTAATTCCACATGTACCTCAAGGACCTTTTGGTCAGCCTTGTATGGGACTTGCGAAGTCCGGGATAAAATCACGTACCTTGGAAAGTCACCACGAGTTCCCATGGACAAAAGGATGCTTAGAAAGCCTGTCTTTGCTGAAAAAGTAAGCAATGTGCGGAATCAATTACATGTGACAGGAAAAATATATATTTGTATGCGAATTTTGATGAATGAGCTAGGTAATTGGAAATGTGTTTTCTCACTGGGTTATTTATTTCTACTTTCCTCTGCCTGTGATTTCTGATGAAAGTAGAGCAGTCACAGAAAGCATGGACTTGACTGCAGAACAAGAAGAAAACCGGCCCATTTTTCTCAGTTCATGTGGAGGCCCCAACCTGAGTCTATCACTGATCTCACACCCTCCCTGGACACCAGCAGATATTTCTGGTCACTGCTTTGGAGGAACACCAGGGAGCTGCTCATGGGGACTTCTGTGCCTTTGTAGACGCAGGATTTACCCGTGGGGAGGGAAGGGCCCAGCCGGTGCGCGCAGGCCCCGGTCTCTCCCAGCCATTCCCCTCCTTCCTGCCCCTGCCCAGCCCTCCCTGACAGGGCCGGGCCGACATCTCCCACCCTGCTACAAAGGTGCTCCTGCCCACTGTGAGGCCGTGCACCCAACATTTGGGGCTGAACTGAAGCCGGATTTCAGGCACGGCTGAGCCTCACCCAGACCCGAACCCCCAAATTTACCCTGGTTCAAATACCTGGGCGCCGATTGCTACGAGTCAGACAATAATCCCTTTGTTTCCTGTTTCTGACTAGCCCCCTTTCACTGCCTCACGTTTCCAGCAAGGAACGAGACCAACTGCCAGTTCGGAGAATTATTTTTGTGGCAGAGCGTGCCTGATGGGAGAGACACCCATTGCTATCCATTTCCATTAGCAGCCTGTCAATAGAAATTAAATTACATGAATAAGGCACTATCAGTGCCAAAATCACTGCAGGAAAACATTAATTAATCCTCATTTACATTAGTCAGTGCTACCATCAAATAGACTCTTCTGTTGCTACAAAAGACATTTCCACAAATGATTGTTGCTGTCTGATAAACAGATTCACAGAGCCTCACTGACTCACTTGTTGGTAGCTCGCCATCACATTCGGGGTCTGAACGAAGCAAATGCTTTGTGGGATCCTGTTCAAAGCCCAGGTTGAACGCTGGGCCTCTGCGTCCTATTCAAGCCAACCCGGACGTCGGAGAGGTGGGGCTTCGGGCTACAAAGAAAATAAATCAGCTCCCCAATTAACTTAAAACAGTGAAAGCGAATTTATTTTTCTAAGGACTTTGTGATGTGCCTGTCACCATTATATCTAAACATCATGAAAGGTCTAATGATCTTTCAGAGGGTGCTCTACAATTGGAGGAAAACAGAGAGGGCAGATCCTTCCCTTCTTGCTCAAGAAGGAATAATTAAGAGCTAAACTCTCTCCAGAACGAACATTTAAGACATGCTCTATTTAAGTCACGTCTTTGCTTTGTGACTTTTGAGTCCTGCTGAGGTCCAGGTTTGCAAATTGCAGACCAAATTGAGCTCCTATATCTAAACATGGTGCAGTGTTTGGACTACATCCAGTGCAGTGGGAGTGACAGCAGTGTCACCATAGTGTCCTTACATCCTCAGAGGCTTCCCTGATGCTCCTTCATCACCCCGTCCATCCATTGGGTTGACACAACTGACTGCGCCACCAAACAGCATGCAGATCCATCTGTAGCTTAAGGAATGCAACCCAGGTGCCAGCAGGCCTCAGTTTCCCTCCAGGCCACCTGTAGGAAGGCAGGGGCTGCAAACTGGGGCAGGTCAGAAAGCAATCTGGAGGGGCCAGGTTCCTGATTTGGGGTTGTAGCCCTGCTCCTGGAGCCAGGGACATGAATATTGGATGCAATGACATTAATGCTGCCTCCAAGTCCTTCTGTTCTGTGGAGGGAGCACCATGACCACCCAGCTACCACCAGTCACAGGTGGTGCACGCTGTGGCAGGAGCAGTGGCAGGAGCAGTGGCAGGAGCAGTGCAGGTATCTGGAAAGCACCAGAATGTCTCTAAATCTGATCAACAGCTGTCTAGTCTCTCCTTTGCCTTTCAACCCGATAAGTTGCCGTGCGCAGCTTTACTTCACCGGGCCACCAAGGTGACCTTATGTACCAGACTGCAAATATTTTATTCTTCTACTTTGCTGCAGATTGGTCTAATGGGAGGTGGGAATGGGTGGAAATGGAGATGGTGATCACCAGCAGCTTCTGCCAGGAGATAACAGAGGCCATTAGCGGCTCTCCTTCACAGCAGATTGCTGTGTCACTGGTGCTGCTCTTCCTCCATGAACATGCATTTTGCCTGGCCCTTGCTCAGCCCGGTGCTGGAGCTGCTTGGATGCACAGAGCCACAAGCACTTATCTCAGCTGGGGACCTGCTCACTTGTGCTTGGGATCTCATTTACCCAGGTGGAAGAGTAGTACTGCTAGGGGTCTCTGCACTGAAAAGCATGATTTTGAGTGTAAGAGGGGAGAGAGAAACAACAGAAAAATCAGCCACAAATCTCTGGGTTTGGGTAGTTTTGAAATTCTATCTATGGCTTGGCTGAATAGGGCTGGCATGAATTGCTGGTTACTGTAATACATCTCTAGGTCTACTGGAAGCACCCTTCCATTTTGTTCCTTCCTTTCACAGGCCGCGTGTTCAGCCACCAGATGACTATGTGGGGATGCATTAAGCAATAAACAGCACAGTCCAGATAACAAAGCTTAGCTGGGATAAAGATAAGGCAGTATCCACTCAATCGGTGCATGCATGGGCAAAGCTGAGAGCAGGAAGAGTGAGATGCACCTCACGAACACTGTGCACGGAAGTAAAATAGACTCCAAAGCCTCCTGACATTTAAAGTGAGGAAATGGAGACATAAACAGCATTTATTTACTGATGGGTCCTGCCACAGCATGAAGTGTCATGGGAGCGCAGGGTTTGGCAGCAGGAGGAGATGCTGCCACAGGGCTTTGAAGCTCTGCTGGTCCTTCTGCAGCACGCAGACCATCGACCTCCTCCTCCATCTCTCTCTACACCCATCAATCTGTAGGGAGAGACCATTTCAGCGCATGCTCCCCTGAGGCTGACGCGTGAAACGATCTCTGCAGGAGATAATGGTGAGCAGCCCTCAATGAAAGCATGAGCTAAATCTGATTCACAGCAATTGCTTGAAATGTGTTACCCAGTCATCTGCTACCTTGTACTGCGTGCCAACACTGATATAATGAACCGCTGATCGTTCACTTAATAGCTACACTGTGGCTGAAAAGCTGGGGACTCCTACATCATGTAAATTTGCCTAGATTTCATACGCCTACTGGTGACCTCCCATCCCTTTTTAAATGGTTTAGTTCCCCTGAATAGAATGGATTTATTCTTTTTATAATTTTATTTATTTATTTGGTGAGGTAAATGAAACAAGTTAGATCCATAATATTATGATAAATTGCCTTGAAGTACCTGTGGCAGAAAATCTCAACTAAAGTAAAATAGTAGGTATTTAAGATTTTTAAATATTTGTCACTAGCTTTCCTTGCATGAACTGCCTTTTTTCCCCCCAGTAAGTCAGTCTTTACCCATTTTCCAGATGATGAACCTTTTGCTTCAGAGCCAAGGGTGAGCATGCTAGCACTATTACTCCAAGGCATTCTCACTAAGCAGGACAAATAAAATTAGCAGTAATTAGATAAAAATAATATGGCACCATGAAAGACTGATAGTGCTGAAAGCAGAGAAGAAACTGTGGATAGTCTTACCTCAGGGTTTTTAAAAAGTGGTGATTTAACAAAGCCAACTGCAATATGCGCTAAGTCATCAAAGCCAAAAATAACCTGCAAATTGCACATCACCTTAAAAAAGCTCATTTAATCAAAAACAATCTCCTTAACTAAACTTGGAGACTGGTTTCAGTCAAGACCCCATGCCATCCATCCAAGGCTTTGTTTGGCAGTCCACCAGGATGTCCCTTGCACAGTACCTGTGCCGTGGTGAATGACCAGATGTCCATGGCCCTTCTGCTCCCTGGTTTCTCCCACAGCCCAGGGCTGGGCAAACACTTCCCAGTGGCAATAGCAAAGAGAATGGCAAAAGAATTCTTCTTTTTCCATCTCTCAAAAAGAGGTAGTGCCTCCAGGTCTCTCAGAGAGTCATGCTTGGTGGACTCCTCAATGTCAGCAAACAGTTCACCTACTGCAAAGAGCAACTGTTAGAAACGGGGCAAGAAAATTGAGGTGATGAAGTAATTAAAGACATCCTTAATCCTGCTTTCTTACCTATGTAGGACTTGGTTTTCTGACTTCAGTGTTCTTCCATCATAGCTCAACACATTAAAAGGTCCTATTTACAGTTTCAAAGATAGGAACAGGCTTACCAGCCCACAAGAAATAAGAGAAAAAAAAGCTCATCCTCGGAGGCTGCAGTTTCATGGCTTGATCCTGGGATGTTTGTTCACTGACTCAGGAAAGGTAGCTTGAAAGATTTCCGAGCTTTAATGTGAGTCACACCTCCAGTTAGACACAGCAACATGGTGGGGTGAAAAGCTGGTGTAGAAAGGAGATGGAGGATTGCCAGGACGGTGAGATATCGCGTAAGTTTGGCTACACACACTTCTTATTTGTGTTGCTGTAGTCCTTGGAGGCCTAGATGTAGTTCAGCACACCATTTTACAAAGTTCTTGTTGGTTCTCCTCCTTTGTTTTACATTTGCTTTGAGATAACAGGTAATTGCATGGGAAATAGAAGCTGGGCAAGAGACCAGCCCCGAGGTTTTGCTCTCAAAGGCTACCCAGAAAAAGCAATGCATTTCCATGGATAAGTACATGCCAGGCATCCCATCAGGATTGTGTTTAATCAGTCAACAGTGATGACCCCCCTAAAAATTGCCCTTTGCCTTAGATAAGACATATCTGCTCTGATAACCTCAGTATTTGCCTTATTCAAGATATTTCCTATAACAAGTACAATGAACTACATTCTGTTTGTTTAAGCAAAATTATTTTTTGTAGGGAATGGCCAGCGCTGTAACTCAGATGCTCATGGGTGCTCTTGGATATCGGACGGTCACAGTGATGTCCTGCTTCAAACAGGACATTCCTTGAAGGGCTGTGGTGACCTGTCCCCCTCCCCTGCCTATGGGCAGCACTGCCAGCCTGGGGCAGCGAGTGCAGAGATTCAAGGATCTTCCCACCCATGGCCCCCGCGAAGCCCACCCAGATGTCTGCTACAGTCCAGCTTACCACGGAGAGGCTGAGCAAGGCTTCAGTGTTCTCAGCATCTTCTTTCAGTTTTCAAGCAAGCTTCTCCCTGGTTTTATGGTTCTTCAGTGGCTCTGCCCTAGGAGAAGGTAGTAGGAAGGGAAAGGCAGTGGGTGAGGATGCATCTGAGTCCTTGGTCTGATGGACATGGAGGTGGGCTGAAACACACATGGCTGGGAAGAACGAGGTCATGGCCCCAGCCAGGAAGCTGGTGCTCCACTTGGTCTTTCCTAACAAGTAAAACAAGAGGTTGAATGTGGGAGACATTTCTCTGCAAGCCAAGAGATGGAGAAAATGTTACGGAAGGAAAGTGGAGGAGGTAATCTACCAAAAGCAAGGCATGCTTTCACCCTCAAGAAAATTTCTGCAAAAGAATAGGCAGAGACTGTAACTTTTTCACTGTAGTTTATAACTATATCTATCTATCTACATGTGTGTATGTGTGTGTCTATGTCAAATCCCCCAGCCCAGGCATGGTATGCTGACCACTCAATTGAATCTGTGAAGAACATTATACAGACCTACAGACCCAGGAATGACAAGGATTTTACAAGGGGCATATACACACACAGGACCCTGAAGCCTAATAAGGAAACTCTTTACCATTTGTTTAAAGACTACATAATTTATGTTTTTCATCATCTCACAGAAGAGAGGAGGTTGTTTACTTTGATTTGTTGATGCAGCAATTTTAAACATACTGTATGGTATGTGGAGTCTATCTGGAAAAAAACACACCTTATTGATTGTGGTGTAACCAGGCCAAAAGCCATGGCACGTAAGGAAGAAAACCGCCTGTACATGATAAAGAGCGTACAACTCCTGCTCCTGTTATGCACCAGCACCATTTACACAATGTTTGTGATCAATGCCACCTTGCAGGAAGAATTATGGGAGAAGCAAGAGGAAAGGTTCAGAACACCCGGTTCAAAGTGTGTCACGGAGGCAGGAGGAGGGAGAGGCACCCGCTGAGTCACCAGGGGATGCAGGGCTCCCAAAAGCAGCGGGTGAGGCTCGAGCCCTCAGAGGCAGGTAGCTGCAAGACCAGAGGAACAACAGCAAGGCGATTCCACGGAAAATCTGCAGTGATAAATTGTTTGCTCTTAATATAAGCAGGTTCATAAACCAATCTGATCCCTGAAGCTTGAGAGAGACCAGATACCGGCAAGCACATTTCCAGCTGCAGAGCTGGCAGGACTCGTACCTGGGATCCTGACCCAGGTACAGCGTCACGTCGCGCTTCGACCAGGTTGGATTCATCGCGATGTCCTCATTAGGTTACCTGGCACTGTCACGCACAGCGAGGCTCCTGGGGCTAAAACGAGCTTTGGTTTTGTAATCACAGGTAGTGCTGTGCCTTGGGTGCGCACCCCATCCACCTCTCAGTCCTACAGCGAGGAGTCCAAAGCCCCTCCTTTTGCTCCAGTGTCCTTGCATCATCTGTTGTTTTCATTTGCAATACACAAGTGCGATGACGATTGTGAGTGGGGACAGCAGACCTTCAATTCTTCAAACTTTTTACAAGAAAAGAGTGCACTTTGCCTAATATGGGCTGCTCCCTGGGCTCTTTGCTTACATCTATAGTTTTAAACAGAAGGAGTGGGTTTTTGCTGGTGGCTTTTATTCCCTCCTTGCTCTCATTTGTTTTACTGTAAGAAAAATGTAGCCACATAGTCTTACTTCTTTGTGCAAAGGGTTTGCCTCCAGGTAACGGGCAAGAAGTAAAAATGTAAGTTTGATAGTGCATTTTCATAGACCTGATAAGAAAATGGCAGATATACACTGAAAAAACAGATTCTGCCTTGAGTTCCTGAGTCAAATTGAAGTAGGTGGGCTAAGAAAAAAAAAAAAAAAGAAAGAAAAAAAAAAGATCTAATTCAAACGTCTTTCTTTGTTTATAGAAACTGCTTTTTCCATCCTGAATGCTCTTAACATAAATTGTTACTTTGTTTGGTTGGTTTTTTTTTTTTGCTCGTCTTTTATGTTTATATTTTAATGCAGCTGGGAATTTATTGGCAATACCTCTTATCAGAACTTCTTGTGTTGTGTCAAAATGTTTATAGAGGCATTCTGTAGGGACAGAAAAAATAACTTCATAGTGTAGGGACGATTTGCTGTCCCAAAGCTTAACTTTTTATTAGAGGTCATGAAATCAAGATATCAGACAACAAAGTGGCTAATGGCCAGAATGGACCAGGAAAATCCTTTCCTTATCTCTTCCTCTCCTTTTCCTGCTGAGATATTTTTTTGTCAAAATGAAGTTTTAGTTCCATTGAAGCATTTTGGCATTCCTCAGGAAAACCTGAATTTCTTTTACAGAATATAGAAAGGCTTTTATATGTGAAAATTACTGTTTCTGCTAGCGAAAATGTCTAAGCAGAAATGTTTCAACCGAATTTACTAATGGTAGTGTGCTCTCTGTTCCTATCTATTAATAGGATATATTCCAGTCAGTACTTGAAATTAAATAGACAGCTATTAATACAAGGTAGTTTCAGCCTCTGAATTTTTATGTTCAGATCATTCCCTTTGAATTCTCTTTGTTCATGCAATGATCTTTATTTTCTCATTTGAGGGAGGCACTGGGTTTACCTCCAATGTCCATTTTGCACTAGAGACCTAATCAAATGCAAACAGCATCAACATGCAAACACCTTTCGGCATCTCACCTTGGTTTGGATTGTAGCAATACCCAGGTCATCATTATAAATACAGATATGACCTGCTGTGGCTCCACAGTGCATTAGGTTAAACAGCAGCAGCTCAAGCAGCACCAGGCAGCGTGAGGGAGGAGAGGCAAGTCCTCTCTTCTGGAGACTGAGAAGCCTGAAGGTGACAGCTGTGTGGCTCGGAATGGTGGCCTGGGTGCCAAAGCAGTAGGGGGTGGTGTGACACCCTGCCTGGATGCATCAGCCCAGGCCAGCAACCCATCTTGAGGCTCCTTAACTCCATCCGTGCTGAGTTTCACCCAAACCGACCCTTCCCACCCCTCCCTGCCAGAGACTCGCTCCTGCCCTGCTCCACCAACGTGGCCATCAGGGCCTGGTGAGGACAAGTGTTGGAGATCAGGTTCAGCTGTGGAGAAAGAGCACTTTTTCTTGTCTCCCTCCCTATGCTGTTTTGAGCCTCCTGGGCTGGCTCACGGCAATGCCACGCAGGCAGGTAGGTGGCAGGAGGGATGAGGTGAGGAGAGGTGCAGGGATGCCAAGGGCCTGCAGCGCTCCTAGGCAGGGCACTTCACCCACTGCATCTCGGCACAGGTGGCTGGAGCAGCTTCTGGTAAAGCAGAGCCCAACTGCCTCCAGTGGGCTCTTGATTAAGCCATTATGCCTGTGACTAATTACTTAAATATCTGCTTTGCTTCTTATGTTCTCTTAAGAGGCTCCTGCTCTCGAGCTGACTCATGAGTGAGCAGACGTTGCTGGCACAGGCGACACGTGCTCAGTTTCCACCCCTGCCCAGGCCCACAGCCCCAGTGCACCTCCTCCAGCCGTGGTGTGCGAGCTCACCCACAGCATTGGCCTTTGGGTCCCCGTCAGGTCCTAGAGGCAAGTGTGACCCACTCCTGTTTCACACCCGAGCCACATGTGGAGCCGCTTCTCCTTCACAAACTCCTTCGGACGGGCACTGTCCCACCTCCTCTTCCACAGCCACTGCGTGTCCTCTGTGGTGCTCCAGGGCCTGACACGAGACATGTTCAAGTCTGCCTGACCAGGTGGCACCAGCCTGCTGGGAGGCTCATGGACAATTCAGCGTGGACCTGTCCTCCTGCTGGTGCAGCCAAGTGGAATGAGGCTCTGAAGGAGCTCACGACACCCAAAGACCAGCTCAGGTGAAAACCAGCAATTTGATTTCTTGTTATACCTCTCAATGAGGAAGAAAGGGTTTTGCAAAGTACAAGGGAGTCTGCCATCAGAAAACAAAGCATTTCCATCCAGAAACTGCTTCATCATTTCTGTGACATGTCTAATTCTGAAGACACCTCCATTTTCAGTGTTGAGCACTGCATGGAAGGGGTTATGGTATTGGGGCTGGGGATAGGGTAGGCCTGTGAACAAATTGGTCAGCTGCAGGACAGGCAAAAGAACCAGGTTTCACTGCAGCTGTTACAGCACTGACAAATGAATCTGCCCTCTTAATCAAGTCAGCCTTTCTTAAGGAAATGACGGAAGTGGCCAAACTCACACAGTGCTGCAATGCAATAATCATTGGAGCACTTGTTTGAAAACTGCAGGTCTTGCATTATCGTAGAGCAGAATAATTTGGCAGCCTCAGCCCTGTGTATGCAGCTTGCTCCATGCACCAAGGCAAGGCAGGGGCTCCAGAGCCAAACCTCACTTTGTATTTAGGGAGAGGTCAAGGAGAAAACCGAGGAAGGAGGTTGCGTTTCCTTGAGTGAGGCATGGGTAAGGAGATCTTGGCTGCGGTGCTGTCACAGGGTGTATCCTCCGCCTTCTGGCAAAGCCCTGCCGTGGGAGAAGAGGGCAGATGACCACTTGTCATGCATGCACTTTCTTTTCGTCGTCGTTCCCTTGGTGGCCCATGTGTCTCATCCCCATGTGGCAGCTCTGTCCATCTCTGGAGAAGACAAGGACAGGTTGTGGAAGTGACAAAAGCTGCCCAAACAGATTCCTGATTGCTCCACCTGGGTGCTGGCCTTGACCTGCTGGGGCCGAAATGTGACAACCCAACTGCTTCCCATGCCGTGCTGCAGCTCAGGAGCTACAGCTGCTCCGGAGCCCCCGCCAGCAGCTTGCCAGCCTTGCTCTGCCCTCCCAGCTATCCCTGCAGCAGGGCAAAACGTCACCGCAGAGAGCTCTGCAGCTGGAAGAGCAATCGCCTGTCTGCAAGGACCTCACACCACGTTATTAACGTTTTGTGGCAAGAAAAACATCACTGGGAAAGACTTTGCTCCCCAGCGCAGGGGCACGGCTGCACTCTGCATCGGGGCTGTGCTGAGCCAGCCAGCGGATCTATACAATTTCCAGACCCGTTCCTTGCTTGTCCTTAGCCTCAGAGAGCAGATGCAGCACCACTGAGCTCATTCCTGCTTTTCCTTCCATATTAGGCAGACCCCTAAGTGTCGTGCCCTTCGCAGAGCTAACATGATCTTCAGATAGCAGCAGATGGCACTCGACGGCTTGTGTTGTGTCCGCGATGCCTCGCGCACGTTTCACCCTTCTCTGGGGCTTCAATTCCCACCCCCCCCCAGCATCACGCCCCACTGCGTCCTCCCTTGGGGTGCCACTGCTGGAGCATGTCTTGTCTCATGTTTGAAGATACCTGGCTGCTGAGTGTCGGTGAGAGGGTACCACTTGGATCAAGCTACTGATGTTGTGGAGAAATGGTCCCCCAACCTTCCCCTTCCAACCTTCCCTGTGACCAAACTGTAAGAAAGACAGCAGAGTGACTGAAAGATGACATCTATCCTTTGCTTGCCTTGGCCTCTGCTGGAGCCTCCTCCTCCTCCCTCCTGTGTCACCAGGCTGCGGTGGGGTGAGCTCATCCACTCGCAAAGGGTCAGCCCTCACCGACCCACCTGGTGGTCATGCTGCTAAATATACCGAGGGTGAGTGGCACCAGCAAGCACGTCTAATTGTTGTGCAGTAGATCTCTACAGTAGATGTCTCGTGCTGATTTACCACGGTAGTCATTTGAGAGAGGGAGCATGCACAGGGTAAAAGCCTTGGAGATGCCTTACAGGCACTTGTCTGTACCAAGTGAAACTCGTACAGAAACTCGTCCTGGGAGCAGTTGGATTTTGAGCCATTGCAAATGTTTGAAATATCTACACAACGTATTTATCTTAGCTTGTGGCTTTAGCACTTAGCGTGTTCTGCAGTCTGTAACCACGGCGCGGGGCTTCTGCCTCTGCCTGGCAGAAGAAATGGCCTGGTGATCACTTTTGTGTGATTAATGTAACCAAACAAGTGTGCGCACAAAAGGGGGCAAGGCATTGCTCATGCGACCCCGCCAACCTGGCAGTCAGTCTGGATCAGGAGCGATGATTTATTTTGTGGTGGGCAGATAGATGAAATGTGCTTTAATGCACAGAGAAGTGGCTTAACCCCAGGTATGCAAAAACAAGGGGCTGATTTCACGTGGCTGATCCCTACAAATGAGTCCATCATTTTGGCACTTGGTATAAACCAGAAGATCGGAAACAATGGGCGTGCTTGATAACAAAGAGTAGATTACATGGCTCACCTTCTTGGGCTGAAATACACCCTCTGCCTATGTGGTTCACCTTTGTTCCCCAGCTGCTTAGGGACCTATCCTTTATGCAGGACCATGGCAAAGGCCAGCAGCATAGCTCCCCGTGCTTCCTTTGCAGGCCCTGCCAGCCCCCACCATCCTCTGACTTTGCACTCCCATCTCTGAGGGCTTCTGCCCTTTCACCCATTTCTTCAGAGCCTGGGCAGAGCATCACTGCTACCTGCTGAAACTCTGTCTTCCCCAAGTTTTGGGGAACGGTGGTGGCACCCTGAGGCCTTCCTGCCTGTTGGGGAGGTTGTTTCACATCTCTGACTACACCATACATAAAGCCAACAAGGCTAACTTCAACATGTGTGCTGCACAAGGAGGAATAAACTCCGATTTGGGACAGTGCTCAGACATTCGCGCTTTCCCCTCCCATCACAGAGCAGCCTTTGCAGCTAAGGGGAGAAGGTGTGCACTTAGCTCTTAAAAATAAACAGTGTTCTCTGCTGCATTCCTGGACGTAATGTTTGCAGATCTGATATTCACTTGTGCCGCTCCGGCAAGAATTAGTTGGCTCAAATACTAAATATTTACATAGCGTGTGTCACGTGCAGACTGCGAGGAGGGAAAGCATCATTGCTCCCACTTACAGGGGAGTTAAGTGACTTGTCCATGGCTGCTCTGGAAAGACCCTAGCAGGACCTACAAGTGAGCAGAGCCCTGGGCACAGGGCCACTCTCTTGCCCAGGGATCTTGGGAGCTGCTGTTTTGGGGGAAGGAGCAATAAGGAATTCAACACGGGCAGCTGGGTAAAGCTTCGAGTGCCCCATGGAAAACCAAACCCCTGCGGGCACCGTGGCATCACAGAGACACACGGCTTAATTTCACGCGGGACGTGGTGCCAGAGCTTTTGAAGAAGCAGCAGCTGCCCCCTAACTCCAGAAATGATATGGACTTCTGAGAAAACTCGTCTCTTCCAGGCGGCGTGGCAAACAAATTGTTGCTCTTTCTGTTGACAACAAGCCATAAATTATCCTGTTATATAAAAGGGACCGGCAGCCCGAGGAGCTGTGCCCCAGCCAGATAGCAGGGGGCTTGTTTTAGCAGGGAGGGGCAAAATCCTCATGTTTAGGGGAGATGCCTCCAGTTTACCCAGGTTGCTGCCCAGCAGCCTGCTGGCTTGCTATAGGTTTCTACAGTAAAGGTCGCATAGATGACTTGAGGATAACTCACCCCCTTTGCTCCATGTCATGCGAATGGAGCTGAAAGTCTCTCAGGACTGCTCGTCTCCTGCATGTTTATTTTATTCAGTGGTATCATGTCAGTGTGTCTGCCTAAATATAGCTTCTGTGAAGAGCATTTCTAAGTTTCCTGTTACAGTTTCACTCGCAGTTACCTTACAGTAAATGGAGGAAAATCAATGTAATCTCTATTACACGCCACATCTAAATGTGCCTTGCTGGAAATTCTGCCCAGATTGATTCTCTTCTCATGGAAACCGTGCGTCCTGTCTGCCCCCCCCCCCCCCCACTTTTTTTTATTGGAATAAACCACAATTTTATCATTTAAAAACCTTCACTCTCCTTTGTCTGATGTACTGTGCAGATAAGTCTCTGGTAGGAACCGACAGCGCAGAAACCATGGAGTCCCTGGACAGAGTTGCAACTGCAAAGCCCGGATCAATTGACTCCGTGTGGCATTTGGACATGACCATTTCAGCAGCTTCTGCTGAGTAAATTGAGCAGAAGGGTCAAATTCAAGGTAATCTCTGAATAGCAATCATTACCCCAGAGCTTGCTTTTGTCCTTTACAGACTAGATGATCCCACAAGTTGCAAGAAAATGAGTGCTTTAAGAATGTATTCCCTTCATCGTGGTGTTTAAACACAGCTCTTTTACCCGTCCCTTCCAGTGACATGGATCTACAGATACACAGAAAAAATACTATTATCATATCCCTGTGGTGTCAGTGTCAGTCAGTCTCCAGTAAACAATCAGGGCTATAAAATGATCCAACAGATGTTCTGCTGGAGAGGAGTAATCCGAAATAGAAAGTCTAAAAATACACCCGCAGGGCCAAATCACACCCTCGCTTTTCTGCCAGGCTCTGCCATTTCTGGCCCACAATTGGCTCCCGGGCTCCAAGCGTAGGCAGTGCCGCAGCCACCAGCACAAGCTGGGCAGGGGTAGGACAGGGGGACATGGCCACCTGGGGCCTAGCCGTGGCCACCACAGGGACTGTCATGGTCCTAAGCCTGTGCCTCTCAGGTTTAGTGCTCTTATTATTTGCCCCTCAAATACCTCAGTAATCCAACACCAGGGGCTCTGCCAGTGCTAACAGACTTTCAGAAATGGTGCGTGTTGGTATATATATTTTAAAGACTTGGACTTGAGGTAGAATTTAATACCCAGAGGGGTGCTGTTGGTCTGTGTGATAAGCAACGTGTCAAAGTCTCAGCTGTTGTAGGTAGGGAAGTGAAGCGGGTTATGGCAGAGGAGGATCAAGGCACATGCAGCTGACACCTCTGTGTTGCTCATGGTAATCTGGGGCCGGACCTGGGGCTCCTGCACTCTTGTTGTGGGTCCCCAGTCCCTGCATACAGCAGATATTTCATCAAGAGATTTTTTCTTTTTTCCTTGCTTCTACAGCCTGAGCCAAAAGGATAGCACAGAGCCCGCAGGGGGGTTAAGAAGCAGCTCTACATAATAATGTCTATCAAAACCTGGAGACAAGTGCAGGATTGTTTTGTATTTCTTTGAAAGAAGGTGGCTCAGGGATATCTACTCTGCAGAGAAGAGTGCTGCAGGCAGGAGGACCCCAAAGGGGACCCTACAGACCAGCGACCACCAGGTCCTCAGGGGTTTGTTGCAGCAAGTGAGGAGCAGGTGACACCAGCCCTTTTGGCCTCCGGTTGTGCTGTGATCCTATCAGACCTCGTGAGCCAAACAAGATGAGGCCACGGCAGCAGCTGGCTGGGAGATTTCCAGGAAAAAGCAGCAAGCAAGCAGTCTTTACAATCCTGCCCTCACAAACCCGACACTGCTCAGATCAGGGCCTGTGAAAGGAAATGAGGGCATGGGGCAGCACAGGGCATAAAAGCTTGAAATCTGGGGTCAACACAAAGACCCCCGACCCAGCCCAGCTCTGTGACATGTCCTGAGCTGCAGGTCGCATTTCTCAGTTCTGTCAGTAGCGTTTATTTGGTTGTTGAAAGGTTGTGTCTTCTGCTTGGCCTACCACTGTGTCTTCTGCTCGGCCTACCATGGGACAGCACTGCATGGGCCTGACACAGTGCTTGAGCAGAAACAGAACCTGCACAGCCAGAAAGGAGGGACTGGATGAGAAGACGGGGGAGAAGCAGAAAAAGGTCCCGGGAGAGGGTAAAACATTCTGCTCTGATCGCCAAAGGTGAGCAGCCACCTTGTTAAGGAGCGGCGATGGTTGGGGAAGCCGCAGCAGCTTCCCTCAGTGCTGGCCTGCGGGCAAAGGAGTGCATGGAGGACGCCTACGGCTGGCACCAGAGATGTCCCTGTGCCCTGGGCTGGGCCGCCTGTCCCTCCAGCCCACTCCTTGGGCAGCAGAAATACAGATTAAGGCCTGTGGACATTCGCCCACAGGAGGTTTTCACCCTTGATCCTACCCATCTGTAAGGGTGCAAAGACAACCCCATGTCCCTTAAGCTTGGGATGAGATGGGGGCCAGAGGCTCAGCAGCTCTCTGCAGGCCTTGCTCCAGCAAGTGCTGATTTCTTGTTCCACAACTTTAGCAGACAATTTGAGGTGTTCACAGAGTCCCCACTTCCCTACTGCCTTTGCCAGGTGGTGAACACACACGTGTCAGCTCAGAGGCTGAACCACAGGATGCCATCTCTGTGTGGCCATACAGGAGCTACCAAAGCCATGGAGGTGGCTTTGCAAGGGACCTCTTCTAGAAGGCGACACCCAGAAGCGTCCCATGGCACGTCTCAACTGCCCGCACCCTCTGTCCAGCGCCTTCCTGAGGTGTACGCACACCGTGCTGATAGGGATGCTTGTCTTCCTCTGTGGAAGAAAATAATATAACCAGAGCAAGTTTCAGGGGTTGCCTGGCCTGTGTGCGTTGTTTTCTGAGATGACACACACATCTCTAATTTTTCATTGATTAATTCTTGCTCCCTGTGCTGTTGTTTTTTTTTCCAGTTTTACAGAGACTTCAGGCAGAACTCATTTACTCTAGCAAGAATGCTTATTGCTTCAGCTTCCCGACATGGGTTAAAATCAGTAATGTTAAAGTTTATTTTAAACACTTTAGTTTATCAAAGCAATTTTCTCAGCATTCCAGCCTGCTGTCAGTTTTTTCAACGTTATTTGCAATGCATTAGGTGTAGTAAAAGAGTGTTTCACAATCCCATTTGCTTTCAAAGCCCTTTCTAGCAAACCCTGCAATGAGGATATAATTCATTTGATGACCTTGGTTGAAAACAAACACAGGCCCCAAGGTGCAGCATGTGCAGAGGAGCTGATACACTCGCAGGTTTTGTTAAAACAAAGTTTTTGTGTGTCGCTGTCTTGCTGAAGCTGGCTGGCCTTGCGTACACCCAGCAGCACAGCTGTTGCTAGCTGGGAAACCAGCTATTTCTTTGGCTCATTTTGAAACCATGAAATATATTTATGCTTTCAAATAAAGCCCTCGCCTGGTAAATTGCTCTGCCCATGAGCTGATGTTTGCAAACGCATTATGCCATTATCAGCTGAATAAATGCACGTGCAAAGTTGCTCAAGTGCAGAACCTGAAAGGGATGACCAGACAGTTTTGCAGGTGGGAAGAATTTGGAGGAGGCAAGCTGGGTGAATAAATTTGATGCACAAGCTCTGCAGGTAAGTCCTGTAATGAGAGGGCAGTTGGGTTTTACATGCGTGGCATCCTCCTGTGCTGCAGACCAGCCCGAGAGGTGCAAAACAAGGTTTAGGAAGCTGATTCACAGCTGCTGCAGACTCACCGCTGCCATGGAAGTTGAAGCCGTACAGGGAGCAGGTTGTGAAATATCCCCCCACTTCTGAAAATCAGGTCAGCTCTCGGGTGCCGACTGTGGCATTAAAAGTCTAATTTTAGGCTCTTGGCTTCTGAAAGCATCCCTGTACATGCTCAGCTCCCCTGCCAAGCTTCTGCAGCCTGGAGGGGAAATTTGCATCAGGGAGGTTTTACTGTCTGCACAACGAGTTGGGAATAAGAAAATAAGATGCAGCAACACATGCAAAAGAGGCAGAATCGGTTATTTTGTTTCTCAGCAGTTTTGGGGCCAAACCCCTCCTCGCTGCAGGCTGCCGCCATGTCCTGGACCAGGGGTCCAAGTGCCAGGAGCTGCATGTGGAAACCAAACTGAAGCCCAGCCCACAGGCGGAGGGTCGGTGTGAGCAGCACGAGGTGCTGCTGGCCCTGATGTCCCATCCTCATCTGCTGCAGGCTGGGAGGGAGATGTGGGCCACAGAAAAAGAGAGGTGGGAGCAGGAAAGGATGGTGGTGGCTGCGGTGAAGGAGGGGCGGCTGCTTGCCACCCTGCATCCCGGCTTTCACATACAGAACTGATACTCTGAGCTGACCCCCGGGTTATCTGAGGATGCAGATTAGCTAAGTACTTGTTTGCAAAGGACAGTTCTTTTACAGTGGTGTGAGTTATCTGAGATGCAGGCTATATGCATGAAAATACAATACTTTGAGCTCCTCAATTCAAAGCACTGTGATGTGATAGTGAGATACATATTATAGGGTCTTAAATCATGTCTACAGCACTGATTACAAATCCCATAGTCCTGCCTCAGCATGCACCAGGATCAGGGCCAGACCTGGAAAAGATTCTTTGGAGATGGACAATTCAAGTGCTCCAAATTCCTGCTCAGACTCTGGGAGAGGCTTTTGCTTAGGTGCTACCTTCATTTTCCCTCTACAAGCCTTCCAGCTTAGAGGAAACCTGTGTCACTGGCAGAGGAGGATCTGCAGATGTCTGGGACACGGCGGTGATATCCAGCCACCACCATCCCTGCATTTGCCCTCGCCAAGGGACTTCTGCCTCTCCAGTGATTGTGGAGGCTCAGCCTGGAGCTCAGCTACCTCCTGGGATGATCTTCAGAGGACATGATTTTTAATATTATCATTATATATAAATGGCCGTATTACTTTGCCATAAGCTCTGCTCTTTTGTGTTGCTTCTGGGGTGAAATCCATGGGGTGTTTGAGGCAACTGCTCCAAGAGGATCCAGAGAGAGGAGGTAAGGAAGGTGCTGTAGGCAACAGAACCGATCCATGGAGAGAAGTTAAGCAGCCCTGCTGAGCCCTCCCATGGGGACACCAACACAGACCCACACACGGGGATTGCTTTCAGCAGCTGTGTTTTCAGAGATACATTTCTAATAGAGAGCAAAGCACTCAAATTTGAACATAGTTATTTTCCCCAAGCGTCTCTGAGAAAACCCAAAATGTCTGAGGCTCAATACTGCTAAAGACACTCTCTTTTTTAAACAAGCCTTTCTTGAAGAAGCCTCAGTTGGTGTGCTGAAGATGAATATAGACTGGGAAGCTAATTAGTTTGCAACCCACAGCTACGAATATCAAACACGGGGAGAAGGTAGTTGTTTCACCCAAATCTGCAGCTCTAAAGAGGAAATAATGGACATGCATTGCAACCAAGGATTACTAGGGTAGCCTCGAGCCAGGGTTGCTGATAAGCAGTGGGGTTTTAGGGCAGGAAGACAACATCTCGCTGCAGGCAGTCACTGACAGATGCTGGAGACGCTTTCCTGACCAGAAAAAGGTCCTGGGGGGAGCTCAGAGACAGGTGTGATCCTGGAGGGAGGAAAGAGAATTTCTCTGCACGTTTCCCTCCCCATACCCTTGTTCTGCTCTGCTCCATGGTCAGAAGTCCTGGAAATCCTGCGCGTGCTCCTTTTCCTCAACAGCAGATCTTGTGTTCAGTGTTGACAGTTCCTTGTAAGCCGGACACGTAGCTTCAGGATCCGTGCCAAAACAATCAAGTCAGAGAAAAATGATGCTATCTTCCCGTGTGGTGTACGTCAGCACAGCTCCTTTTCTGTCCACAACGCATCTGTATTTACTTCCATCCAAACCGGTTTGGCCCCAAGGCTACAGATAGAGCTGTAGCATTTCCAGCAGGACAGTGAGCAGCTGAAAAGTTCCCTGGAGCTCTCCTGCTTTCAGAGGAGGCCTCATGCTGGGGGGAGGCCTCAGATTTCAAAAAAAAAAAAACAACAACTCACAAAACCTAGAAGGATTAGGCCACCATCTTTCATCACTGCCATGTGGGACACCCAGACCTTTATTGGTGGTAGCTGGAGAAGGATCATCAGTCCAGATGGGCAGCAATGCGACCAAGGTTCCTAAAGTCATCTCCTGATGATAACACCAGAGTCACAGAGCAACGGAACCGCTCCTGCCGGTGTTACTTGGTTGTTTTAGCACACCGACAGCTGAGACTTTTGTGCCGAAGGACCTGGAGAAGATACTGCTGCCTGAGGGCCTCGTAACCTGCAGGCAGAGCAGCAGAGCAAGGCCAGGGGAGCCTCTGAGGGACAGCGATGGGCTGAGGGGGACCCAGAGTCCTGTGGCACCAAGCGCTCCCCTCACGGCCCTGCCCGCGAGGCCTGGTCTGCTGGCACCTGCAGCCCTCTCCTGTGGGGCTTTCCACCAGCACTGAAAATCAGCTGTATGATAGATTCAGCATAAAAAAACCATCAGCTTCACCGGGTACCCACACACAGCTTACTGAGGAAAGCTCCATCCTGAAAAAGAGCCTTTTAAACGCAGCTTGGTTTAACCCTGGCTCGTGTAGAGTGCAGCGGCAAAGCCCCCGCTGACGGCTGCGAGCAAAATGAGAGCTTTTGGCTCCTGCGTCTATAATTAGACTGAGCAGAAGGCAAAATATTCCATTATGACAACTTCGGAGTTGAAAGAAATAGGTCTTAGCAGATGTTATAAACAAATTAATTCGACTCAGTTTAGTCCCCTCTGCCGTTCGAGTCCTTTGTTCCTTGATTTAAAGTGTCAAATACAGCGCTCGTGCTGCACGCATGACAAAAGCCAGGACAGACACATAAATCTGCAAATAGAAAATACATCCAGTATCCCTGTAGGTCTGTTGGTTTTGTCTATCATCCTTTAGCCTTGAGGACCTTGGCTTTTACCCAGGGCTGCTGTTCTACAAAGAAAAACTCCATTTTCAAAGCTTTAACAGCTTGCAAGTGAAATGATTGCCTTTGATGCCGAGATCTCCCAGGATTACGGTGCTGTATTAGGTTGTACCGAATAAGCAGATTGAGCTTTGTCAATTTAAATTCCCAGTCTCCGAATTTTAGGGGGGGAGGGAGATGCTTCCTCTGCCCCATCGCGTGCAGGGCCTGCTCTTGAGCCTGCTGCCGAGCTGTGCTACACCTCCTGGCACCCCGGGGGCGAGTGACTGGGCTGGGTGGTCCCGTGCCATAAATCACAGCCGCTGCGGCCGCTCTCCGGCATCCCATCCCGCTTAAAATGATGTCCCTTGTAAAAGGCTCATTTGTGAGATGCTTTGGGGAGGGAATCAGGCCCGCGCACCCAGAGCTGGGTGCTGAGTCCCTCCCTGTCCACATGGCAAAGTCCTCGAGGCTGGGGCTTTCCTTGGAGGACTGGAAAGCCCAAGCCCATAAAGTGTGTTAAATGCAAACGGCTTGGAAATGAGCTCAGCTGAAAAGCAACAAGCAAATAAATTAGTAAAGGATCTCTCCCGAGGCCACGTGCTCTTTCTGAAAAGTTGAGCTTAGGTTTAAAGGACTTTGGCTCCTTTAGAGGTCTTGCAGAGGTCTGTGGCTCGTCTGACTTCCAGGTTTAGACTGAGACATCATTCAGCCCTTTTAATAATTAAAAGGCATTTGAGTCTTCTTAGTCCAAAGGAGAAGATAAGCAGCTTTCTGAGTACTAAAACTCCGGCTGGCTTTATAAGGGGCATTAGTGCAATAGTCTTTCTGTGTTCAGTAACAGGAATATTAGTGTACAGACAGGCTTAGAGAAATAATCTAATATTTTATTGTTCAGCATTTACATTTCTTCAAACACCCAGCCACCCATGATTGGGGCAAAGGGAAGGGAATATTTTGTGGAGGGGGTCCTGAGCCCCCAGAGCATGCGGTGGGGCCCTGCCCAGCACCAGTCCCTGCTCCCAGACCTGCCTGCTTCTGGGGAACCACCCCCACCAAAGCCTCCTTCTGCATAAAATATCTAAATATATTACCTGAGGAATGAAGCGGCCCTCATTTTCGCATCCAGAACAATTGCTCCGTTTTAACTCTGTACTGCCATGTGCGTACCCTCAGCGTGCTTTGTGAAGCCAGTGAGGACAAGCCAGCTCCCGAAGCACCGGTCCTGCAACGAGCAGCAGCCAGACACAACCCCGGGCTGCAGGCAGGTCCGCAGCAACGCTCTCCAACCTCTTCCAGAAGCAGGACCTCCCAGAACAACATGTTTTACTACGAAACAATTTTACTATGTAAAAATGAGCCACTTTGTTTAGCGTTAAACCACTTGCATTGCATGTTTACGTCTTCTGCCTCCCTGCTGAGTTGCAGGCTGCAGGTGGCAGGAGAAGCGATGCGAGGAACAGATTGTCCTGAGCGTGGTGGAGCTCGGAGGCCGGGGCTGTGGGATGTGCTGGTGCCTCTGCCCCGTGGGGCTGTGCTCCCAGTAACATCCTTAAACCCATCCCAGAGCTCCTGCCCCGTCCAGTCCCGACCTCTGCAGCCCAAGCTGGGACACTGGCAGTGGGCGAAGGCCGGAGCCCCCATGATGGGCAGCGGGTTGCATAAGCCCCGTTTCTCTGGAAAAGTGGCTAAAAATAGCCGGGGGAGATGTGCCACGGGCTGCACGCTCCCGGTGCCAGGCTTGTTTTATATTGCAGCAGCGCTGGGACTGCAGCCCAGGCTGGGCACAACACCAGCACCGAGGGCAGGCCTCGAGACAGGCACCTTCGTTAGGTCCGGAGAGGTAACGAGGAGGATCGGGGAGGTCTCAGTTTCTTTATCCCCTGTAAGAAGGTTTGTGCCATAAGACGATACCGTGCTGCAGAGCAGTCTGGTCAAGTGGAAATCAACACTGGCTAAGTAAACGCTGATCATCCTGCTTAGAGACTTGAATTAAAAAGCTTTGCCAATCAGCCTTGATTGATAGAAGAAGGACAGGGCATTAGGATCAGGCACAGGGCTTTGGAAGGCAGGACCGTCACCTCCATTTTTTTTGCTATAGCAGAGCTATATTGGTAACTGCAGAATATTTACACATCGCTTTTGCCAGAAAAAAAAAATTAAAAAAAAAAAAATTAAAAAAAAAAATCTAAACATTAGTGTCCATCCAGGAGCTAAATCCTCTGCTGGAGAGAGCTGTCACGGCTGTGATGAGTACAACAGCCAAGGTCGCTCAGTGCCTGGGCTGTGTAAGAGCCTCTCGATCCAAATCTTATTCTTTGGGCGCCTTGGCATTACTTTGTCTGTGATCATCTGGGATTGATGCGTGGAGGAGCAGTGGCAGCAGAAGCAAGGGCAGAGGAGCCTCCATGTCCTGGGGAGGTCACCAGGAAGCGTTGCGCCTGTTAAGTCCCCCACCTTCATACTGAATAGCAAAGAATAGCATAGCATGGACTTGCGATACCTCTGGCTTCATTTTCCTGATTCCCTTGCCACAGCAGCACCCCGAAACCCCAGGGCAGGAGCCCGAAGGAGGAGGTTACGAAAGGAGCCGCAGGTTATCGCTGCAAGTGCATTCCTGCGGGGCCGGGCAGCCAAGGCCGCTTTCGGAAAGCCCAGGAGCTGTTTGCACAGCGCCCGCCGCTTGTCCCAAGAACATTTCTTAAATTGTTTCTAGCGCTTTCGAGTGCTTGGTTGCACCTTGTC
This sequence comes from Anser brachyrhynchus, assembly GCF_964034855.1. Taxonomy (NCBI): domain Eukaryota; kingdom Metazoa; phylum Chordata; class Aves; order Anseriformes; family Anatidae; genus Anser; species Anser brachyrhynchus. Next base: position 57,853,683 of record NC_137699.1, read on the forward strand.
CAGTTATTTCACCGATTGCTGCACAAGCTAAAGTGCTCTGGAGTTGGCTGCCAGCATGATCACCGCAATGTTTTGCTCTTGTAAAACGATTAAATCATGTTAATGCTGCTGTTAAATGCTCCAGTCATCACACCTGCAGCCCCGCACCGAACCACAGTGGGCACAAGCAGAGCCGGGGCCTTTTATTTAAAGGAGGCTGGGGCACCAGGGAAGCCGTTCATTGATGATGGTTGATGGACATCTCCACATCGCCTGCTGCCAAGCCCGTTTTCATCCTGACCAAGTGCCCAAAAGGGTTTTTCGGAGCACTACTGCTTTTGAATGTTTTATGAGAGACCAAAGCTAGCACAGGATATTACATCCTCCACCAGCAAAGCAATACAGGGCAGGGTTTAATAAGTACGTGATCGTGTTTCCAATACTGAGGCAGGCCGGAGAGCTCTGAGCACTGCAAGTCTGGGCTGTTCTGCTATGGTCTGACTTCTGCCTCGTAATTTATCTGGAGAGCAATTAAAACCCTTGTAAAAATGTGTTCCCAATTACAGAGCGAGACTGGCTCTGAAGGATTATACAAATCGAGGGGTAACATTCGCAGCAGCGCAGAAGGATTTGTACAGACATCTTTTTGTCAAGCAAAGCTATGTGTAACCCAGCGGGAAGGGAAACTGGAAGGGCACCTGACCCACAGCTTTCCTTACTTCAAATGTGAATTTGGCTTGGGGCTGGGGCCTCTGGGGCTCCATCTTGCTGCTGCACTGCCTCCGGAGAGTCTTTTGGAGAGGCTGAGCCCAAACAGGGGCTGTAAATCATGGTTAACGCCGGCTGGGCCGCTCGGCATCAGTCCTGGGACCGCAGAGACCGGGGCTGTTCCCCTGCCCGGGAGCTGCCAGCCCACCCTGTGTGCACGGGCCTTATCCTGACCCCTGTGAAGCCGCTCCACGCTTCAGGCGGTGGCTGCGAGCGGCTCCCAGCGAGGGCGTTAATCTGCCACAGCCTCCCTCGCCACGCGCAGGGGACCGGCGGCACGGGGGGCACAGCGGGGGCCGCGCAGCCAGACTTTTATGGCCACAAAGGCCAAGTCGCACCTGCTGACGGTTGTGAATAGACTTGCAGACAGCACCAGGTGTGCCATTTCAACAGATTTCACAACTGGGTGTGCCTTTCATCTATGTATAGAGCTCCGGCGAGGGGGACGAAGCCTGCTCGGCGATTGTCCTAATTTAGCAAAAATCCTATTTGGCCGGTGGGTCGCCCTGCTCTGGCCGCGCGTGTATTTCAGGAGCAATTATATCGGTTGCCCTTGGCCTGGCCCCAGCCCCGCGGGGAGTCGGGGCACGCCGCTTTTGTCCTTGGCGGGGAGGGATGGTAATGAGGCAGCGGGCGAAAAGGCGAGCGGCCGCCTGCCTGGGGAGCGGGGCCGCGGTAGGAGCATCCCCGTGGCTGGGGCACCCCCTCCCCACAGCCCCAGTGGTTCATCTGTCAGCCCTTTAGAGAAGGCATTTTTATCGTATCACTACTCGGAGCAGTAGCTCGGGGCTTGTAATTAATTATTTTACAACCATCCTAATAAAGAACAAAAATAAACGTCATCTGCATACCTGCGAGGTGCTGGTGATGTCTTTTCTGCCATCTCATAGCGAGCCTGACAGCGACTTTACATCCCAATTTTATAATTTCAGGCTTCATTAGAAGCCTGATTCATAATTTCATTAGATTATCTCTATATCCCAAAGCCATATCAAAAAGATTAAAGAGATGCTAAGACTTATTTTCCAAATGCGGACCGATCGATGCTGCTCAGTAGAAGGAAGATGCTGACCTCATGGGGAAGGGTGGATGAGATCAGACGTGACTTTTGCACAGTTTTCATCACCAGCAAGTGAGGAAAGGATGAGGGGGCTGCCCTGCTCCGCCCAGAAGGCTGAGGGGGGATCAGATCAATGTGCACGTTTCTGAAGGGAGGGTGTCAACAGGGTAGGGCCGGACTCTTCTCAGCGTTGCCCAGCGGTAGGACGAGAGGCAATGGGCACAAATCAGAACACAGGAGGCTCCGTCTGAACACAAGAAAACATTTATTTACTGCAAGGATGACTGAGTACTGGTGCAGGATGCCCAGAGAGGTTATGGAGTCTCATTCCCTGGAGATATTTAAAAGCCACCTGGGCACAACCCTGTGCTAGGGGACCCTGCTCAAGCAGGGGGCTGGACCAGGTGCCCTTCAGACGTCTCTTCTGACCTCAGCCATCCTGTGAAATGGGGACTCTGTTTTATTCCAAACTGCAGGCGCTCCATGGCCATATATATGTGTGGTGGCACGTCTGGAGGATGTATCTAAAATGCAGACATGATTTCAAGATTCCATTAGAAGCACTTTTCTCCTGCCTGGGCTTGGCTGATGTATATCAGATTTGCTCTAATTATGATCTCTGAAATGAGCCCTGATGAGAGAAGTGGTATCTGAATTGCCCTGGTTGTATTTTTATATATATGAATCATCTTCCATTTGGAAAAAAGTTCAAACCCTTTCTCCTGCATTTTCAAACCTTCCTAATTACTTACAAAAATCACCACCAAAATTGACAGGGAGGAAGGAAAAGGATGGTGATACTTTTGTATTTGATACTGCGCAGCCCAACACCAGGCACAACCATTCTCTGTGTGCATCACATTGCGTTGCTTCTCTCTGATGGCTGCATCCAGGGGAGGGACGGACTGCTCTGGTGATGGGCAACAGCCTTCTGCTGTCCAGCAGCAGCAGTTTGGGCCAGATTTGGGCAAATCCAGCAGCGCCCTCACTCCTGTCCCAACACACACACACTTGGGAGGCAAGATATTATTTATTATCCATATTCTACAAGCTTTTAAATGCCTCAGCAGCAATTGGGACACATGGTACTAAACCCTGTAAGGATGCAAAGCACTGCAGACTCCACCCTGAAACACCTTATACTGTAGATACATCAGACAGATGAGATTTATTTACTTTTCACAACTCGGCCGTCAGCTCTGCGGACCAGGCACAGCTCTATGCGATGTGTCTGCACTCTCACAGAGGTGTCTGACTGCCACAGACTGCAACTACTCCTTCTCCAGTGACTCTCCCATGAGCTTTCCTCCCTCTCAGCAGAACAAGCAAGTACCAGTTTTAAAGGCTTTTTATTTATGCATTTGTTTCTTAAACACCTTTTTAGATCCGCAGCATTTTCAAATCACCTGGCAGACATGATCGCTTCCAGCTGATCCGCACTGCATTTATCCCAGCCGCTATGTGAAAGTTTGCACATTCTTGGTACTCGGCATCTAAAAATACCTTGTAGTCCTACAAGCACAGATAATGTAGTCATCTTAATTAACATTAATTCAATGAATTGCATAAACAACTGCATAATTAAATGTCCAGACTTGATTCTCTCTCATTCATGCTATTAACAGTTTTTCACATGACAAATAGTCCACATCTAAACCATGCTGATAGAATAATATACGTTCCAATTAGACCACTTTATTAAATCAAATTGCGTTGCTCAGTGTGTCTGTGCAGGATGCACGGCCTTCGATGTAAACTGCACAAATGATGGTAAAGCCTCTCATTAAAGCACTTCCGATGGTTGGATTTCAAGGAGCGCTATCTAAGAGGTAAGTCTCATTCTTCCCATTTTGGCGATAAGGAATCCGAGACCACAGAACACCTCCGAGAAATCACTTGCATTAGTCACCTCGGAGTCAAATGAAAAGAATTTGGCCTCTCAAGTCCTGCTCTAGATGACAAAGTTTGATCTAATTAAGCAACTATTATCCATACAACAAACAAACAAGCATGTGTTCCAGTCGGAGCCCCCACCATTCATCCCCATCCCGGCTGCTCAGCATTCTAGCGGGCGCAAACGGAAGTACACAGCCATACAGCTGGTCTATAGTCTGAATGACACATTAGCAGAAGGATTTACAGACATGTTTGCTTATGAAATAAAGGTTTGCATGTTCAGAAATGCAAATGTTTTCTCTCTGGTACGGGAGCTACACATCACAGAGAAAGCTGCTCCCTGGAAGCTGTGCAGAGCTCAACAACATAGTTAGGATATCTGTAACTAAGTTTGCTTCCTTCCCCCCCCCCCAAAAAAAAAAAAATTAGGGGAAACATCTATGAGAACTAGAGTGAATACACAGCGACCAGACCCTACAGACAACAGCAAAAGGCTGGAATAGCAGCTGCACTGAGGCCCTGAGTATCTCTTCAAAATAGTGGTAGAGCATTGCCATAAAAAAAGAGAAGAGGGCACATTTATTAGCTTTTGAGTGAGAATCAACATTTGCCTCTCAGAGACAAACCGTGGTCTCAGAGACACCCATTACTGTTCTGCTAATGATGGAAATTGGGTGAGGATTTTACTTCAGATTTCACTTCCAAATTTATTTTGAGAAAGATTTGAGAACTCTGTGGTGAGTTGAGTTGATCACGGCAGGCAGATTTGCAGTTTTTTGTACCCACAACCAGCAAGAAAGCTTCTCTGAAAGTCACAGTGCTTTGATCTTATTTTTTTGGCAGCTTGGGTGCTATGTTGGTTTGGAACCACATGAAGCTGAAGATGACGCCCATCGTCTTCGGGAAAGTCTCATCATAAGCAAACTTCATGGAGTCTTCTAAAGGTATTTCTACAACTTCAATCAGCTCTCCTTCCTCAGGCTGGCCACCTCCTTCAGCAGTTCTCATCTGGTCTGTTACTTCTGCGTAAAATAACGTCTGCCTAGAACCTGTCACACCAACTCCAGACCTGGAAAAAAGCAGAGAGGAAACTTAGTTTTAGATAAAAATATGGTAGCTAGGTACCTGGAAACCTGGATCCTTAACTCGCGTCCCTAAGCAATGCCAAAATACGTCCTTACAATTGATTGCAACTTTCATGCTGAAGTATCAACACTTTTGAACACAGCTGCATATGAAATGCTTCTATCTTCAAATATATTCTGCAACTTTGGGAAAATGTTAGCTTGAGGGAAGATGATAAACTTTTTTTGAAATTGATGAACAGTTGTTCTACATATACTGAAGTCAACAGAAGTTTTTCTTCAGTTGATCTTGGTGACAACAGGACTGCACCATGACCCACAGAGATCTACGAACAACAGAATTAAGCTCCTCAGTGTATCTGTATGCTATTATGCTACATTCGTTTACTTGTTGTTACACAAATATTTAGAGTTTTTACTTAAGAAGATTACGTCCATTCACAGCTGGAGTCCTCTACTCGTGGAATGGATAGATACAAGAATAGAAAGGCAGCCTGAGAGTCTTTCTCGATCCTTCCTGAACTTTAGCCTTGACCCAAATGGACCACCATAAGCACGCATGTATCTGAAATAATTCAGTCTCCCTGATAAATTTATTACAGTGGATTTAGTTATTTTAGATTATGTAGTCTTTCTTCAGCTAGGCCACTTGCTGTGCATTATACTTCTTATTTGTTAATCCTCTATTTCCTTAGGACAAATTCATTTAGATATTTTTAAATAAGGGATGAGTACATAACCCACTCATTTAGTCCTTCAAAAAAAACCTCGTTTTGTAATTGCAACTTCTTCATTTTGTATGATTACAAGTGACTTTTCATATTGAAGATGGATCCAAAGTTCACTGAAGTTAGAGAAAGCTGAAAAATTAGCCTCTAAATTATTACAGACACAGAGGATTCTAAGATTTGTAGCAGTGTTATGGTCCTAGAGTGTGCATCCGCGCTCACCCAATCGTCAGTCAACTAAGTCTCCCAGCTAATCCAACATAAACCACTCTATACCAGAAGGTCATCATTTGTCTCTCAATTTGCTAAGAATGCTGACAATTTACATGAGGAAAAATGCAATGCATTTTCTTGGTATTATCAAGCAATACTATATAATGTTAAAGAGCAACACTGGAAATACCGATGAAGAGCAGACCGATCCCTTGTAGAATCCATCATTGCTGGCCATTTACGCTCTGGTCATTCAGTGAGCGGTCCACCCCAGTTTATTCACCTTGTTATCTGCCACTGAACCATGTGCTGCCCATTCCTCACTTCTGGAGTTCTGCCCATGCAAGGTGCCTCACTGACAGTACACATTTTGATGAAATAGTACAGTGTTTGTTCACTTTTTGGCTCTTTTCCTTCTTTTCTTGTGTGAGAAGGCAGAAAGGATTTTATTTTTCTTAATCAACTGGAGAGCCAGATCTGCTTTCCTTTCTATACAGCAATACTTTTTCTTCTATTGTTTCTGCAAGAATTGCAATTTTAGTAGTAAAATAAACATAGGAAGCCTGGGGTTCAGCAATTGTTCTTGGGTAACTGATACTAAGAAATAAACAGCAAACGTTAATTTATACTGCAAAATTTCCAACACAGAGAATGCAGCTTGCTCATCTCTACAGGTACTGTAAGAAAGGACAGGACTATGCACAATATATTTAATGTTACATTATTTCTGGTAAGTATCTAATCTGAACTTCATCTGGGGTGCCCCACCTGGAGAACGAAGATGCTCTTAAATGGACTTATACCCATGTCCACTTGATATTATGCAAAGGTTATATACAAAAAACATAGAGACTTTATTTAAGAAGCCCTTCTATAAGGACTTTTTAGCTTGAGTATTTACAGTATAAATCTCCTGCTATACCACCTGTGACCATTTACTTACCAAATAGCTGCAGCTGTGGAAATCACAGGAGTTCACTTTCCACACACGTTTTCTTTAAACTAAAAGAAAAATGCTTGCTGTGTGGCTATAGCTTAAGATTCAGTTTCTTGTCACTGTAGCTCAGCCAGCACTGAGCGATTTCAATATGCTGTTATTTCATAGTGTTATTTACTCATACACTTATCATAAATCAGCATTGCTTTTCTTATGAACACACCAAGAGTGGCTACTATACTGAACACACTTTAAAGATGAAAGCACTGGACATCAAAGTCTTTCTTTGTTACGATGCCCAGAGTTAGGGCCGGTTCAAGTGGGGTTTCTCCATGTATGCTGGCATATCATTTGCCATGGAAATCAATGAAAAATTTGCAATAATACATAATCAAGACAGGACACAGCCGCATGTTCATCCTTTCTTATTTGATTACCTACCTTCTTCTGGCACAACTTTGCTGTGTGTTATGCATTAGAGGCTAGTAAGAACTTCCAAATGAGCTTTGGATAAAATCAAAAAGTGCTGGTATTAATATTCATGCTATTCTATTCTACTTTTGCCCCAGAACAGCACACTTGACATTTTTAAGACTACTTATAATCCCCTCACTATTTAGATCGGTAACTTTGGAGACTGGTGTGTTACCTTATTTATGCACATATTCACTGCATTTGTTGTCTAACTACACGACTATTTCAACCTCTTCAGTAATAGGTTGACACAGGAACATCCTGTAACGCATTAAAAAAAAAAAAAAACTTTTCTATTTAATATTTCTTAATCAAAATACTCTGGCTTACTCTGCTACTTTTTGCACGGACCCACATGGAATGCCCTTTACTAAATTAAACGTTCTCCAATATTGCCTACTGCTGTCTTTCACATTTCCAGACTCTTAGATATTTCTAGATTCTGCCTGTCCTTAGAAAATTGTCAAAAACAACAACAACAAAAACCAAACCCCAGTGCTATTGCCAATCCATTTGTCTTAGTACCTTTGTTTTTTATAGAAATGAAAAGTTAGCAGGTCTGTTGCTTTGAAACCAATCTGAGTCTCCATCTGGATGAAGTAATAACGTGATTTAAAATATACTTTTGAAAATGTGTATACATTTCAGCAGAGGGAGGAAGAGAGGGGAGTGAGAAAAAGCGAGTCTACCTGCTAAAGAGGCAACAGGCTACAATTATGTTTTCAGTATGCTTTCAGGTTTATCTGTCACGAGAAACTTCCTACGCTTTTGCACAATTATTTGCACTTTCTGAGCCCTTTGTTTAAGGAACATTGATGTGCCTTTATTCATGGTTTTATTACTTCTGCTTACTGCTACCTTCCTCTATCCTGAGTCTGTGACATATGTTTTTCTTTTCCCTAGTATTTCACACTACAAATAAAATGCTTTTGGTCTAAAATGAGTCACCTATTAACAGATTACAACTATATTCATTAGCTTTGCATCTGTGAAAATCACAGGGGTCAGCACACACGGACCGCAAGTGATGAGTTTCACCCTGGGAAAACCACCCCCTGACAAAGGTGTCCCCCCTCCCAGCACAAGGGGGACCTGCTCTGGGGGAGGGCAAGCAGGGTCTGAACTCGCTGCACTGCCCCACAGCAGGACTTCAAGCTTCAGTCTCACTCTGCAGGCTTTGCACCGTGCTGCCCGGATCAGGCATGGCATGGCTCGTACTGACCCAGACCTACTCCACCTGGCTTGACTCAGCTCACTGTTCCAGATGTATTTTGATGTGCCTGCCTCTCATTTACCACTGTGGGACAAATGCAAATGATCTATACAAAACACAGCTCTGATTTACTCGTCCCTTTCTCATGAGGATACTCGGAGAAGTTCATAGTTATTGCAATTAACAGCTACGTGGCTGACAGAGACTCTTTGTCAAATCATTAGGGCTTAAGCTCACAAACCCTGTAACTTCGACAGATAGACTTAAAATCAAAATCTTTAGTAATAAACTTTAAGCATTGCTTCAGAGATGGTAAGAAACCTCTACTACCTTTGACAGCAGCAAGTCTAAGAATGTAAGCATATCAAACTGAGGATACCGAAGCCATATGGTTTTCATCACAAGAGTAACTTCAATTTAAGTTTAATGCATCAAAACCAGACTGTATGCTGCTGTCCCACATTTCACTTTAATAAAATGCCCCAATACTGGGATCAAACCATGCTTTCGAACCTGTGGGCAACGCACTTGTAGGCAACAGCACAGCAGAGATGCAGTTTATGCAAAGTGCTTTTTCCTCACCTCCTGCCCAGGGGTGGGACTGGCTGGCAGGACGAGGCTGTAAGGAGGGTGTTTTATCTCTACTTCCCTCTTAGACCAGGGAAACACAAGAGACAGATTGTCACTGCAATCTGTCTTTGAAGCACAGCAATAGCAGCTATCACAAAGTCTTTGTTTAGCTCTTCCCTTTCATCAAATATATGAGGAAATCTGCAGCACCTGAAACGGAGCTCACAAAACAGGACTTTTCATTCCTCAAGTCTAAGATCATAAGCATAAAATATATATTTTGATTACAGTTGGGTGGCAGAATCATAGTGCTTTAAAAAAATGTTTAGTAGTTCTCACAAGCTACAAGAGATTGAGTCTACCTCCTATGAGTGCCTATGCTCATTAACAGAGAGTTTCAGCTTGAAATTCTTCTGTACACACACATGCACATTTGTAAGCAGGGTCAAAATTCAAAGTGTGTACTCAAGTTCAACTTCCCCTTTTCTCATGTCCAGGTACTCATCTATGCAAATCAATTTTTACATTCAATATTTTAATTTGAAGGAACAGACAAACATCTATGACAAAATAAACAGGATTCATACTGTGCTCCTCTGCTGAAAGGTGGGGAACAAATAAACTAACTTGTAATTGGGAAGATATATTAGTTAAAGTCAGATTTCTGACAGACAGTAATTAAAAGTTAAATCTCGCATCTCTTAATATTTAATAAATTATATAAAACTACTTTTATGTGCTCCTGTTAACAAAGAAATACATTTTTGGGTTTTAATCTAACATAGTAAATGTGAAAACCCTTAATGCAATATATCTATTTATAAAATGTTAACCATTTGGATGCAGTATGTGGATATATTGTGAATTCATAGTTCAAGTTTACATATAAATGTGACACAAATCTCTGATCAAGATCTATTTAGGCATGCCCCATGTAAACTGATGAACGGTGACATGCAGCTCCTATTGTCACTTCTTAGGACCTTTGTACAGTTCTGACATTATAAGCAGCAGGTGCAGGAAAAAAGCAGGGAAGTAATTAACATAAAATTATATTACATTATGCCATCACCCAACAGGTGTACTAGCAGGTGATCTTTCTAATTATAATGCACTCCAGCATTTTGAAGGCCGTTATTCTTTCTACATAATAACCTGTGAATACAAACCATTTTTACCTCATTGCACAGGGACTAATAGCCGTAGCACGGTAATTGGAACATCCAATATTAATTCTGTGAATGCCCTCCTTTGTTGTATACTTTTGGAAAAAATTCAAATGTAGGAAGATTAAAGTACCTATGTTAATATAGGTAGGCCCTTAAACTAATCCATCTGAATTTTTTACAGCAGGGTTGGGAACCTGCAGATCCTATTATATCAAATTCATATCCAAGAGTTTTGTATCAGTGAGAGAAAATGAAGATGGGATGAAGAGGAAAGAAAGATAAACCAGAGCCTCTAAGTGACCTTTTTCCTGACGCTCTAACATATTATCGAAGTCCAAATCATTTTATAAATACTCCTCAAGATGACCAAACATTTTGAGAACTAGAAGAAAATACTGTAAGTATCAATGACAATTATTATAACAACATATTTAGTAATAACAACAACAACAACATATTTCTCTGTCCCTGTCTTGTAATGAAACAAGTCCCAAGGAAGATAGCTGGAAATATTTCAACATAAGAAACTAACTCAAAGCTAAAATCCACATGGGATTCAAATCAAAAACTGCTAGGATACGATGACAGAAAGAAAATTTGTTTTATCTGATATACGAGTAAGGCTAGTTCACTTTCAAGTTTGTGCATTTAAGAAACCAAAACCAGATGAAAGCTCACAGGTTCATTTTAGAGCTTTTAAAAATGAACAATTTCACTGACAACCATTTTCAAGAAGTCCCAGTTTACAGTTACACCTACCATCCATTCAGTTTTTGACTTGAAGCCATACACATAGCTGACTAGAACTCAACACAACCCTAAGTGTCAAAACTATCACGATGGAAAATGAAGTCTCCAAAAGTTGATTAGTTGCTGACAGAACAGAAAAAAAAAATTACTCTAATTGCAAAATGAGGCTACTCACTTTGTGCCAGTCACAAAAGTAGCAATTTTTGCAGCCATGCTGAGAAGAGAAAACTCATCACAAGGGTGAAAACTATAATGTATTTTTCAGAATGATTCCTGCCTCCATCTACACAGGTGAACCACGTACACTCAAATCCAGTTTCTGGCTGGCATAACTCTATCATAGGATCAGATATTTCTGATTTTCAAAAATGTGAGTCCTCTGATCTCCTGTAATCAAGCCCCTCTTAATGTATCTGTCTTTCTCATGCTCTGCCTCCAGTTCAGTCTCCTTCGTTCAGCCACAGCATGCTGTCTCCTTGTTGCTGGAACAATTTGTTCCAAAGACTCTTGCTCAAATAGCGTGCATTCTCAATTCCTGGCTTTCTCACCGACTCTAGCTACTCTGTGGATCGTTCAAGGTAATTATGTTGGAGATCTGCTTAATTCGGTGCCTGACTTCTATCTGATTAGTATCATGTCACAGGAGCTTTGACAGAGCTTAAAAATGGAGTCCAACGGCTCATTTGTAAATGCTTTTGAAATACCTGTAGCAGTATAGAAGTTAATTTTTCCAGTTAGCTGAGACACTTTAATAATAATAATAATAAATCCTCTAAAAACACTGCTGCAGACCCTGGTAACAAATATGAAGAAAATGCTATTTTCAGATTACCTTCAGTCTTTACTGCACCCAATTCTTGAGAACAGAGAAGAGTTCTGCTTCAAGTTTAGGAACTGTCCGCATTTCTTTAAAAGAATTCCTCTCCACCACAACGAATGTACTTTTCCTGAGTCCATTTACTTTTCAGTCCATGTTCTTTCCCTGCATTGTTGCTTCATCTCTTCTTCTCATTTATAATTGAGAAACTATTCCATTTTTCCCCCAGTCTAAGTTCTTCCTATGTACTGTCCATGTCCCTCCCCTTCTCAATCCATTAGCCACAAAACTGTATTTACACTTCTGGCCAAAACTGCTTCTCCCTTTACATTTGTTGTGTCGCCTGCTTTCCATATCCTTCTGCCAGGTCTGCTTTTATTCAAGTCAGGCAATTTCCTTCTCATTACCATGATTCTAGAAATGGGTGTCATTAGGCATACAGGTCAACTCCTTGCTTTCAGACCGAAGGATGTATCACAGAAGCTCCTGCTTGTACGAAAGCCTTCTCACTGCATGCAATTCTCAGCTTTCATCTACAAAAATCTAATAGACTTAACTTGGTAATTCTGCATTATATTTTAATCAATATTTTTAATGGGGCACTTTTTGCATCAAGAAAAGAACAACAGCTAACAGATTTGTACAGAATATATGATGTGCAGTCAAAAAATTCCGGCTACAATAGGATAACGGCTCTTGTGGGTAGGATTAGCAACACAAACAATATAACTTCAATTTCTTAAGGCTTTGGATTCTGTCTAATGTGACTGTTTCATTAAGGAGCTAGAAAATCATGATATAGTTAGAAATTGAAGAAACTGTGAAATTGGTGCAAATCTAGAATGAAAATGGTACTCACGGAGTGGGTATCACTGTCGAATTGGAAACACGCACCAAAACGAATTCCACTGTGCACCAATTCAATATAATTCAATATTTTGTTTTAGGACTTGCATGTTGAAAGAGTGACTGCAGGTAGCAAAGCTGGGATGGATTATTTATGAGAAGCTAGAGATGAGTACTGAAATTCAAAATCATCCCAACAACTTGGAGAATTGGTCTGAAAAAATGGGATGCAATTCAGTGAAAACAAGTTAAAGGTCTCGTGTGTAGGCAGGAGTAACAAAAGTACACAGACAGACAGGCCTGCATTCAAAGAATGACAGTCCAGTACTTCTGCAGGAAATAGTTTGAGATAAGAGAGGCCTCATGGACCAAAGTCAACAACATAATGCAACTGCAAAAGACATCTTACTACAGCATATAAACAAAATCATCTGTAAGATTAGGGAAATAATGACTGCACTCAATCTGAAACTGGTATAGCCTCTATTAAAATACTGTGCTCCACTTTGGGCACTATGTTCTTAAGAAAGATGCAGACCAGATGGAGAGAAGGCAGAGGACAGCAGAAGGAATGATCAGACATCAAAAAAACATAGTCTATAGAGAGGCTTAAATCAACTAAGATAGCTTTTTATAGACTAAAATCAAGAGGAGACCTGTTCAAAGAAATGCATGGAAGGTGCAGAAGTACTTTGCATCCACTGGGAACAGGGTAATAAATCACAGACTTGAAATGAAGAACAGGAAATTCAGACAAGATATGCAGAAAAACCTGCTTATGGTAGGGACAGTTAGCCACTTCGAACAGAATGCTTGCAGAGGCTATGAAATGATTAGATTTTACGGAAAGCACAGATGCACATTTGTCAGAAATTATTTAAACCCTGATCTTTGGAAGAGGAGCAGTCTAGACGAGATCCTCCCAAAATTCCTTCCAATTGCATTTGCTAAGGCTTTTCTCTGACCTGCTGCAATGGAACAATTAATAATATAGAGCTACTATTACACAGATCACTGGGATAACAGATAAAAATAGAAGAATTGCATGATGCATTTTAACTATTGATGACATGCATGGTGCACTAATGTCACTTTATGTCAATGTCTTTGCATTGACACTCACAGCATGAAACAGCATAAACCATTTGGAAAAACCTGTTACACTTAGAAAAAGCTCTGAAATTCTTATATGTACCATAGCCATTATGGAAAAAAATGTCCTCAGCAGAGTCTAGGGGGACCAATTATTTCCTGTCTTTGCATCAAATAGAAGTATCAAACAGATATGCCAGACTTTGGCTGAAGGAAGAGTAACAGGATATTGCTAATAGCAAGACCATAACATTTAGAATAAAATTTTAATACAGAATTTAGTAAGTCCAATAAAGAAACTGTAAAAAATTCATCTTTGATGCTTCAACCTTTCACATTAATCTGAAAAAGTAAATACGATACAGGGCCTTTTGACTTCAGCATGGATCTCCATGGGCAGAAAGCTGTGCCCACATAGACAAAGCAGGACTGGGGGATTAACATATTAAGCATCCTTTGCGTGGGTCTCAACAGAGAAAACTCCAGTTGTATGCTCTCTTTGTAAGTCTCAGTGCAATTAAAAAAAAAATCAACTTATAAAATAAAAAAAAAAGTTTATCAACCAAAAATGTGTGCTATTTTAGCAAGCTGAGAATCATTACTGTTGAGTCAAACTTCTATACTGACAGCTACAGAAATTATATTCTACTCTTCCTATTTTGTGGCTATGTGTATATATCTGTATGCTACAGCCCATCAGTGTCACCCAGCCTATGAAATGCTACAGACAGCTTTTCCTCAGAAATCTGGAAGGCACTTTTTCTTTCAGCAGAACAAACCCTCAATCTAGTTTCAAGGAGTTGTAAGAGACAGCTCCTGTGATTCACCCCTCCCCTCAACAGAAGCACTGCTTGTTAATCCAGCAGGAAATAACATTTGCCAGGATTGACAGCTGTGGATTTGTATTCAATTCCCAAATTAAAAACCAATGACAAGGCCTACTTCAATGGAGATGTCAAGTAAAATGAAGAAAGTAAAAAACCTGCTGCTTTCTCTGTAAAATACAAAGATACATATATTTTTGATAGCGATACTAAAAGCTGGGAAGGAGATAAAATGGGATTAAAGCTGCATGCAAAGTTTCTCCTGAGCTTTTTTTTCTTTTCTTTCCTTTTTTTAAGGAACTCATATTTTTGTAATTTTCCTCTTACTCTTAATATAGATTTTAAAACACGTTAGAATCTATTTCAATAGCTACTTAAAATACTGCAGCAAATGTTATGTAGAAAACTCCACAGTCAAATCAGCAAAATATATAACATTAATTACCATTCAATTAAAAGAAGCATTAATTATGCCCTAAATATATGAAGAGACCAAATGGCACAAGCTCTTATATTTCATATTAATAGAATGTAAAAGCCCATCACGAGCAACTTATACCAGAACAGTAAGAATCAGAGGTGGAACAAGCTTGGCACAGAAAAGCCAGGCAGTTTTCTAGTGCTGTAACAAACTGCTCTTAAGAGCGCAATGCTACTTTTTTTCCAGTTCTAGCAATAGTTGAATTCTCACTTGGAATTCCATCCTGCAATTATCAGTTTTTCATTCCTAAATTCTTAATAAATACTCCTTTTGCTTGCTGAAAATTACACCTTACACATACTTTCAGATGTCCATGTTTCTCCAACACACTGCTTAGAACATTAATTCACGTTCAAGCCACTTCAGAAATCTGTGACACACAAAAAATGCAGTGTTTTTACTTACCTGTAAGAAGTGATCTTCCTTAGGTTTGTAACAGGAACACGATAGCCACACTCTTCTAAGATCTCCTCGCATGCAATTTCTTCTAAAGAAAGGTCTGGCTTGTCTACAATGCCAGCACAGAGTTCATATGTCACTCCTACCACAGCAGGTAAGGGATCCTCTACACGAGATAAACTCTCCTTGTCCTGGTTCTCAAAGAGTTGAGGACGATGTCTTTCTAGTTCGCACATGTAAACAGCTTAAAAAAAAAAAAAAGGAAAAGAAAAGTTTTTTGAGTTTATTCATATTAAATGGAAAAAATATATAACATATGAATTTTGCCTGGGAATTTACAGCCATCAGAGCATTGAGAGCAGCAAGTATTCAGTAGTATTATCTATTAAAATGATCACACTCTGAAAACGGACTGAAAACTTTAGAGAATAAAAGTTCTTTTGCCACTTCTGTAAATTTATTCTTTGAGCTCTATTTGTGCTTATATCATTTGAAATAAGTTCATGCATACCTTTAAAAAATAAAAAACAAAAATAGGAAGCTAGTTCATCCAAGAAGTCTACATCCCACAAGCTCCGAACAGCTTCCATTTGCTGGGCAATGTGGATATCAGGATTTAATTTAAACTATGCAATTATTTTGCAGGAAAGTTGTGTTGTACATTATGTACCATGTGCACAATGATGAGTCTTTCAGCCTGTCAACTCAGCTGTTATTTAGAAAGGGTATGAAAAGCATGTATGTTTGTTTGAAAAAAAAAAAAATCCTCTTTTGAACATATAGTTCCTTGCACAGATTCCTGTGTGGAGTTTGAAAAAGACTTCTTGAATTAATCTACAAACAGCTGCCACTGTAATGGACTCCTAAAGAAAGTGCAAATGCCAGATTTTAGCCCTCATTTAAGCAAAACCTCTCGCTGATGTCAGCAGAAATTTTGCCTGAGTTAGAACTGCAGGACTGGATGCAAACACATAAAGAATCATTGTTGACAATTCCAGATCACGGTAACTTTAATTTACAGGTATAATTCCATTTAAAATGTCATGTCTACCCCCTTATTTTTCTTGAAACGTTACCATGAGGGTGTCATAAACCACCCTGAATAAAACTATTTTAAAATCTGAAACAATTTTTATTCCATTAAAATATTTTACATCCATATTTCATGTATGTGTAACATGGTTTTCAAATGAGCTCACCCTTTATTTCCCCTTCTAAATCTTCTACAGCTGGCATATAAAAGAGCTCAAGTTCAATGGACAACCTTTTGTTCTTCCAGTTACTGCATTTAGCTCATTATTTCTTAAAACTGTGGTACACAATCAGATCCCTAAAGAAACGTAGTGTAAAAGTAAAGTAGCACAGTGACAACTTCTCAAGCACTTTCTGTATCCCAGAAATTGGTGCCTAGGCTTCTTCTGTAAGACTGCTTGTGACAACTCAGAAGGGTCGTACAGAAGACCAGCACTTCATGGGAGCTGTCAGTCTACATAGAAACATGAAGTGCAGAGTGCCCAAAAATTTAGCATTGTCCAGAACTCAAGACCTTCAAAGCTGTTTGTAGTAGGTACGCCTAGGCCCTTGAGATGCAAGCATTTAAGGAAAAAAGCCTCCAGTTTTAACTGAAAGACATGGTAGAGCTCAATTTTCTTCTTAAAATGCAGTAAAGAGGAGGACAAAAAGAGTAGTCAATGCAGAGTCTGAGGGGCAGATCCTTGAAAGGTGAATATTGTTGTTAATCCAAAAAATTTTAAAAGCTGTGGCAATTATCACAAATGACAACTGCCTTTGGGATCCTGCTGAGATGAGCAGAATACTCTGAAGATTGTGTTGATTTGTCAGTACTGACATATCTTTATCAGCAAATACAGAAGGGCACAAAGCATACATTCCAGTAGAGGACTTAGGCACCAAACCAGGATGCAGGTAAGAGTGTGGGAACAGAAATATGAAACTGTGATTACAGTAACTCTCTGTTACAAGGCTGCTGAATCCCTGAAACCCATCCTGTCATTCCAGCAAGCACCTGCCATTCTCCTCCTCCCCCGGCACAACTGGGCTCCATGTGGATCAAAGTTACATTCCTGGAAGGACCCAGTCGAGCAGTCCTCCTCAGAGCAAAACCCTGGAATATGCCAGCACTCAAAGCACACTAACAGCTTTTCTCTGTAGATAAGGAAGAAAACAAGCAGTACTCGTCACTTCTTTAAAGGAGTCCAAAAATTAGAGAGCGTTCACTACAGAATCACGTAGGAATTCATTATCACCAAGCCTGGAAAGGTTCAGACTCAATTTCTGTCTCATATAGAAGCAAAACCTAGAAGGCCAAGTACCCTGCTAATATTAGGGAACAGAGGAGTCCCCCATCTCTCTCCTGCAGGTGGAAAACTGACTGCACAGCTGACATGCCAGGGGACATAAAGTCATGGATGAAGTATCGGCCTGTGGTCTGTTGGCTAGGGCATGCCCTTTGGATGGAAACCTGGGACTTTCCTCTTTCTCATCACAGGTTGTCAACTTACTGCAAAAGCATGAAGAGTTCATACAGCAGAAACTAGAACCCAGGACTCGGCTGCCAGCCCCGTGGCCCACCCACCGGTGCTGTGTCTGGTTGCTCTCTCTCGTCCTCTGATGGCTTACGCTACTTCGGTCAGACAGAGCCACTTCTTCACCACCAGGCAGCCTCCTCCATCGTCAGATGCATGCATGCAACCAGCAGCAGTGCAGCGAGGACTCAACCATCTACTGCTCATTAAGCGCCTTGACTAATTACCCTGGAGAAGCTCAGCTATGAGGAGTCTCAGAGTGGAGACTGTACAGAACTGAGGTACTTGCCCTTCTTCCTGTAAATGTGGGATGAAGGAAGGGCAGCTCAACTGAACTGGTCAAATAAGATGGTAACAGCTATTCAGAGCAGTCTTTTTAGATGACCCGTACAGGGATTTGTTTGCTCTTGCTAGAGAGAATAAAGTAACAGTCTGGACTTGGAGGGGTTAGTGGGGTTTAGCTGACTGGGGAACGTGATAGCTTCCATGTAAACTTCTGATTTCTCTTTGATTACACCAGAGTTTAGTGTCTCCTGAAACAGAATGTGGCTTATGACTCAAATCTTTGATACTGCTTACTCTGAGTCAATGCAAAAACAAACATCACAATCCACTGAAAGGTCACTATTCTTACAGTGAAAAAAAACAGGGCACATGTCCATAGGTACTAAGGCTAGCCTTACCCTAGAACATACAATTTTATTATATTTGAGAATGTGCGGCCATCTAACTGCTATAATGAGCATTGCCTGAAACCTTGGTCACTAAGTAATGAGTGAGGAACTAACATGGAAACTACTGAGATACAAGTGTAACTTTCCATTCTCCATGCTCTTTCCAAATGCCAATTTTATGACCATTCAAGGTGGCCTAAGTCTACAGTACACTGGAAAATACAGTCCTGCGTGTCTCACCAAGGCTGCATGCTCCTGCCACCCTTCAAGCTACCACGAGCTCTTTCAGGACGGCCAGATAAGCTGCCTAACCCTCCACCTTATCTGCCTGCAGCCGTATCAGACCTCTGCTGGGGCTGCATAAGGGTCGGTGCCGCCAAAGGGAACCGGGTGGGAATGTGCGTACGAAGCGGGACAACTGCCTGCAGAAGCAGCGCGGACTTAAATGGGAAAACCTGACCGTGACTCCACACCCTCAGGAAAGGCGAGCACAGATGTCACCCGCCACGCGTGCAGGGGACGTGCCTGGTGCCTGAGCTGCAGCTGTTTGCTCACCAGAAAAGGGCTGCGTTATCGCCTTCCTGGTGGGACCTTGGCAGGGGCGAGCAATGAGAAAGTCTCAGCCTTCACTTCTGCTCTCTGAAACAGGCACCAAGGCAGACAATAACCAGCTGATGGAAATGTAATAATAGTGATGTGAGTCATGGAGGGGCATTGTTGCATTCACTGGGCTGCTATGGGATGTCTGACCGACCACCGGTCCCTACGGCCAGGAGTCTGAACAGCTCCAGCCTCTGGAACAGTTCAACTCCAAGAACAATCCAGTCTGTTGAGGCAGATTTGACATTTCCATGGAAACGATATAATGGACTTGCCTGTGTTGCTATTACGTACGTACATTTATATATGTATGCATATACATGTAGGCTTTTGCCTAAGACTGCCTCAAATTGATGAACAGCTATATGAGCGATTTTATTCAGCTGGCAAATAAAAGGCACTGAATTATGGATAAACAGATAAACAAACTCTCCATGTAATAATCAACACAGTGCTTCGTGAGGAATACGCACTATTATTATAACAGTGCTGCACAAAACAGAGCCTATCAAGCTCTGTTGGTAAGCAAGGACAGCATGACACCACGCTAGAAAGTTTTCAATAAAGTCTATCATAAACAGTCTTGGAACGGTTTCTTAGCAACAGTCAGTGAAATATCTTGTGATTTTTTAATTAGCATGCAAACAATATGCATTTCATTTTTAACTTCCAAAAAGTAAATATTGCTTGGAATTTAAAAAAAAAAAGATATAAAAAGTCCGAAAAATATAGCATATTAACTTAAATTCATAATATCTCATAAAATGAAACTGTCCACGTATTAGTGAAACAATAGCATAAACAGTCCTGAATTTTTATCATTTTAAATTTGCAGGTATATAAAACACAATAACACATAAACTGCTTTAATTTAAAATAAAAATAAAAAGAAGGAATATTGTGATTCTGAACAAAAGCCCCCAGCTAAATACTAGATAGGTAAAGAAGGAGCTTCAAATAAATACAACTTATTGCATGATCATCATAGAGCTGTTTGAAATTTCATCCAAAAGAGCACAATGACAAGCCCGAAAGCAGAACGTGAGGCTACCCTGATCATTCGTTTCATCTGTAATGGAAATTTCCTTGGTTAGAAATTCCAACCTATTGAAAAGTGTAGGCTATCGTACAAAGAACAGAATATAGAACAAAGATTTTATCACCACAGATGCACCAACTTTTAACTGCTAAACCCTTAAAGCTTGCTTCACAAGAGAGCAAAAGTAAATCTAAAAAAAGAGGATTACCTGGGCGGAACTGCTTCACCACTACAAAGCACTGCCGAGAAGTATTAAAGATCAGGATTGACACACTGAGGAAGAAGATAAAAAACAAAAGATCAATGCTTTATGAAGGATTAATGCAGCACTATTAAACTTACATCTTGAGAATTTCATTTTAACTGCATAAATACATAGAAGATTTATTACTAGAGACACAATGCAACAAGATTCTTGACCAAAATCCATCAAGAGGAATAGATAATGGGTCATGTTCCCAAAGCAAGTCACTTTTGTCTCCTGCCATATAGATAAAGTAACTCGCCAATCAATTCTTCTCTCCAACAGGAAAAAAAAAAAAAGAAAGACCAACTCTAGGGACATGGCTACAAGACAGCAATAACAAGAAAAGAATTTCTTAAAACCATTTTCTTCCCTCCTAACAGGCCCACATTAGGATAATCTAAATTTTAGGAACAATCCAGCCCAATTCACAACCAGACTTCCATATAAGCACTGAGCATCACCTATCTGTGGCCACTTGCTGAACTGGGGCCTTAAAAAAGACACTATCCAAGTCCAATTTTGTCCAAATTTAAATCAGAAGCAGTTTTAACTGCTACCACATTGTGTGGTTTAAAAGTCAGATTTTAATCTTTCCCCCATCCTCCTGACTGTTTGAAATAAATGTCATAGGGAAACCTGATGGGCTGAGTATTCAGAGATGCTCATAAAGTGTGAAGTACTGAAGTTTCCCACTCTTTTTTCCAGTAAAATTACACTTTGATTTTACTAGTTAAAAAGAAAAAAAAAAAGGAAAACAGACAAAAGTCTCCCTCCTAAGTTGGTAGCCCATTAAAACCTGCAAAAACAAGCATGTATTATGCTTATTACCATAGCAGCATTATGTCATTTGTTATATATTTGTCACTGTATGCAATGGGAAAGTTAATTCATTATTCTACAAATTCTACAATAGATTATACTAACAATAGCATATTTGCAGAGTTTAGTCAAACTTTTAACTTTCCTTGTAAAAGAGCTGTATATTTATTTTCACTATTTGATTTTATAATGCAGTCTCAAGCTGCCAGAGTAACTGCTACTTGATGATTATCAAAAATAATATTAATGTTTATTATAATAATATATAAAGACCAAAACAGAAGGGGGAAGTCCAGATGTTAACGTTTATATTCATGGTTGTTATTCTCAAAGAGCTATACGGCATATTGATGGCTTCCTGCCCCACGAGATGTCATTTGCAGGCAATTTTCAAGCAAAGGTTTTAGCCTTTGGAGACACTGAAAGTGAATATTCGTTCTTTTTGTAGAATTGGGGGTTCTTTCTGACACAACCCCAAAGTATCTGGGAGCTGCAGTGTGGGCTGCTAGAAGAGATGAAGTTAAACTACAGTCTATAATGTTTTTAAATTTAATTATTATTCTTTAATTATTTTCTTTTTTTCCCCCTTTATGTGGCCATTCATTTTTGCACGAGCAGTACTGTCTGAGGGTAGACATGGCACAAAAGGGGATAAGGAATTACTGCTACTGAATATATATATATATATTTATGTATATGTATATGAATATGTATATATGTATATTGACCACCATTCCAAGGCAGAGTACGTTGCCTGAAACTGGAGACAGCAGCAGTCCAAGTCCAAGGTTAAAGGGAATGGTAGGGACTTCTAAAGGATGCAGTTGCCCTTTGCCTTTCTTCACAGCCACCACCCCAGGCCCAATTTTTCCTTTGGCACGCCTTCTTCAGCATGTCTCATTAAATAACTCGTACCAACTCATTAAAAATGGCTCAGCTATTAGACATTATTTTTTTTCCCTAAGAGTCAATCATTTGAGATTTTTATGGAACAGATGGGAAAATTAAAAACAATCTGTCAGAATTAAGGAACAGGATCAAATTAAGCTGGAAAGGAGTAGCAGCAAGTTATTACAATTGTCTGCTTCTCACACCATCTTGAGATGAGAGGGTACAGAAATGGCACAAATCTGCAGAACTTTCTATTTAATTACTTCTAGTTTTCTGAGAGACTGACAAACAATTTTGAACATAAATTTACATGTTTTAACAAACCGCAACACGCAAGTTCTAATAGTTCTTGTCAGACTTGGAGAGGAAAAAGTTCAAAATTAAAGCTTCTTGAGATGAGCGTGACCCTACAAATACTATTTGGTACTTTTTATTCCACAAGAAACAAGATAACATGAACTATTTCCACAGGTTACTACACTTATATCTTACAAAATGTCATTTAAAGCTGAATTCAGGAGAGTTATTTGAGGATTCCATAAACTAGGGCAAGGCCATTCAACTGATCTAACTGGAAGATCCCCACAGCCACTGCTTTCAGTGAGTTTCCTTACTGCTGCAAGAGCCCAAAGATGTGGTTTCAGGTCTCTGCTCTGGCATATAAGATTAGGAAAGTATATTCCAGAGTTTTACATCACCACACAAAGAACTTATTACAAAACTATTTCAAAAGTACTATTTTTACAGATGATACGGGCTATCAAAAAGTTCTATTACAAAAGCAGAGTTGCAAATGCATCTTTTAGTGGTAACATACCACAGGATATTAGATGAATATTTGATGTTTCAAGGCGATTCCCTTTAAAATATTACAACCTATCCTATTTTTAAATATTACATATCCATCTATGTATGTTAAAGTGATCAAAAAAGAGTAAACAAAAAATAAGCAATTAAAACTTACACAATGACTCTTGGGAACATCTCCACAAATAAAAGATATGGAAGATCAATGAAGCCTAGCTTGTGTGTTATCAAAAGGGAAAAAAAATAATAATAATCAAAAAAAAAATCACACAATCCCACTGGTGGCGGTGGGTGAGCTGAATTTCCTAAAAAAGTAGAAAATCTCAACAAGACATTAATCTGACATGGATATCAAAAGGTCCTAACCTAACAACAGGCTTCAGGTACACATGGGCCAAAAAGCTGCACAGTGCCACTTTTTTTTTTTTTTTTTTTTACAAAGGAAAAAAATAGTCTAATGTAAAAGGGTCAAGGTGGATCTGAAACTTGCCTCCACGCTTTAAAAACAAGGTGCACAACTAGAACAGCTTAGACCTACCACCCTTTTCGTTCTGGGTAGCGGGTCACTCCTCTTGCAATACTCTGCAGTTGTAAATCTTTGCTGGCTACCCCTGCAGCAGCTGACACGCAGGCAAACAGCTGGTGCAAAAGCCCAGGTCATTAATGCAAATGCCAAGCCACAGAGCCACAGACCTGCACCCGGGACACAGCGGGCTGAAACCTCGTATGCGGGGAGCACTTGGGGTACTTGGCACTGCTGGTGGGCTTGCTACGCGCCTGCAGGCAAGAGGTGGCAAAGGAGAACACCCTCCAAAACACCCTGTACATATATTTGCTTCTGTAAAACACGGATCGCCTTCGAGCAATAATGGAGCCCTGGCTCCTCCGTGCTGCGTTTCTCAGAGGCCGCTTTAAGGACTACCACTGAACAGAAACAAACCGCATTAGTGATGCCACGGTCTGTACAGTGTCTTCCAGCGCTGGTGATGACCACAGACCTGCTCAGCCTTCAGGCCAGCTCCTCCTCGCTTCAGACGTACAATAAATCACTGCTCCAGTGACCAGAGGCTTTCTCCCAGAGAAGGCATGCACATAAACAGAGCACTGTGCAGTAACACAGGACACTGTTCTTTCTATAAATATAGCAACAATTAGTGTAGCCTTAAAGTATTTTAAGAAGGATAAATACCTAAAATGTCAGCAAGATGTATCTAGAAAAAAAAGCTAGCCTGTGCTAATCATGTTTGCTGGTACTTAATAGAGCATTTTCTTAGAGGGATTGAACTATTCAAGGCCAGGATCTCACCTAGCAGTTAACCAGTAGAATTCAAAGAAAAGCCTGACTGAAGTAACTAAGCTTTCTTTAGGCTTCTCTAATGGCTATCAGGCTTCCCTAAAATGTCAAAGTCAACGAGCAGAAAACGCATGCAGCTCACTCCTGGCCATCTACGACACAGGATTCCAGACTCTTCATTCCTCTTCCACCTTTAAGAATCCCAACAAGAGAGAAGATCCCCAGCAGAATACTTCCCTGAGAGCTGAGAACACCTCTTGCAGGAGTTTAGAAAACGACTCCATTGTGTGCCACTGACCTAGAAAACCACTTCCAAGTGTTTCTTTCCCCCAGCATAGTACACCTCTGTATTTATTGAGCTCCTGGCAACTGATGCTTTGTGACATTTTAGCAGAGCAGACACGGGCGGAGAAATGATATTACAGCTTCACACCCTCGAGGCTGAAAAACGAAGGTGATGCTTCCTTCTAGGAGCCATGTAAAAAACACAGTACGTGACCACAGCAGGTACGAGGTAGGGGACAGACGAAAACTGACATCCTGTTAACATGTGCACACACATAAGGAAGGACAGAAAGTTAATTCTGTTGAATTACATCCTAGCAATTAAGATCAGCAAGCAAGCTACAAGAACAGGTACTTCTTGAGATCCAGTGCTTCAAGGATGTTATTGTGTTTGGTTTTGGCTGAGGTACGTGCTTTGTATTTTGCTGTTGCTTTTTTGGGGATAGAAATAGAATTTCACTTTGTAGTCGTTGGTTTTGTCATTTTCTGTCTTGATGATTTGTCAGTTGTTAACCTGGCATACAGTTAATCCACAAGCACATGCTAACACTTCCTAATTGCTTTTCAAGAGACAAACTTTTAGAATCCCTTAATAAAAAGATTAATTCAGCCTTTCGTTATTCTTACATGTGACCTTAACGCATACTTTACAAATCTGTATTTGCAAAATAAGTAAATAAATAAATCACAGTTTAGTAACAGCAAAGAAAAGGACAAGATACTCTTGTGTTTCTGTGAATGAAATAAGACTCTCAAGACTGGAGATTAAGCTTTTTAAAGATAATCTTGCACTAATACTATAGTATGCTAAGTAATTGATGGGGTAATCAGGGCAAAGAAACCGGCCCTTCTTTAATCATTTTAAGAGCAAGTCAGGATATTGTTTTGTAGATGTCTAGCATGGGTATGAGTGTATCACACACAAATTCTGATCAAAACTGAATAATGGAAGATAAAGCACATAAAAAAGACTGGCATTAACACTGAAAGCCAGGGCTTCCCAGCTATTAACCCCAGCTCCTTCCACCTACCTTTAAAGGCTAAAAATTATCGCATAATTAGTTGAAAGTCTGTAATATTCTTTGTGCTGCTTAGGAGTGACAATCTCCTGCACCATAGTGGAAACTCAAAAATATAATATTATTTGATTAATTAAAAAAAAAAAGGGGGAAAAATTAACCAAGCACCCACAACACTGTCAGAGCCTGTGCTAATTCAATGCCATTCTCAAAGACACTGAAAATAGAATGGACGATGAAAATAAAATTCCAAAAAGGAATACAAAAATGGCATGCAAGAATAAAAGCAATGTACTTAAGTCCCCTCAACTCTCAGCATATTTGGTATTAAAAATCCCCATGATGCAACCAAAAGAAAATAATCAATTGTAGTGTGCAACCATAGAAGTATTTAGGGAGATGTACTCATCTCAGCTCGAGAGCACATGAATACAAAACATACACATAGTATTTTTGCCTTATATGGTTTGTAAGGGAGCAAACGGCAAGATTCATGAATTGCTCAAGAAGGAAAGTAAGAGAAAAATATATCACTTAGATGTGCCACAATTGTTTTAGCTTTAAAGTATAAATTTATTTTTTCTTAAAGTTACATGAATTTGGCTTTCTTTATTTATACAGAGTTGACGAAATGATCTTTCACATTATTTTCTGTGTCAGATCTATAACTCCATTTAGTCTTTTTTTTTTTTTTTTAATTATTACCTTTGAGAAACACCCCAGATCAGGATTAAAGCATGCTAGTGAACAAGCATCCTTTTCTTTTTCAAATCAGAAATGACTGAGCTTTCAGTTTTAAAGCAACAAACAAGCAAACAAATAGACCTGTTTGTGAGCTGACAATCAGAAGTAATTGTAAGGGAGGATTCATCCTCCAGGAGGGCCTACTTCATCTTAAGTTATTTCAAAATTATTTTTGGTGACCACAAGCAAGAATTGCATACACAGCCTCTGTGCTACTTCTGTATTCAAATTAACCATCCACAGTTGGACACGTCCCTGAAAATTTACAACTTGGTATCTAAAGTGCTGTCGTCTTCCTTTTATCAGAGAAGCACAGTATCGTAAGCCAGAGAAAACAGGCCCTTCGTTTCAGAGCAGACATGTAATAAAGCTGTACCCTTTGATTATTCTCCAGTGCAATTCCTTTAGTTTCCCAGAGCTTTAACTATAATGCAGATAGTCCTGAGATTAAACGTGGGCTTGCACAATCTTTATTGGTTCATTTAAGTCTTCCTTCAAAGCATTTTACATTTTTCAAAGGCCAGCACCAATCCAATTGGCTGCTTAAAATGCAGCCTATTACAAAAGCAAAGCTATAAGCTCCTGACAAAAACATTCAGCCTTTCATACTAATCACAGATAAAGTGGATTTGGCAAAAGATAATTAGAGACGTCTAGAAGACTTCTGTATTCAGATGAAATGTGAAAGCTTCCTCCTATACAATTTAAATATTTAATATCAAGTAAAACCAGAATAAAGTGGTGAGATGCATATGCTTGGGGAAACGTTACACTGGGAAAAATCAAAAGGAAGACTGGTTTCAGAAAAGTGAAGTGCAGCAGGAAGTTGTTCGTGACACCATAGAGCAGGAAGCATGTGTTTGGTTAATCATCGGCCTGGTAGAAGAATGAATTAAGAAGTGCTAACAAAGCCATACACATACACTTCTAAAACATTCCCTATCTCCTTGCAAAGCAGTAATTAGTCCCCTA
The DNA here is from genome assembly GCF_964034855.1 of Anser brachyrhynchus. Taxonomy (NCBI): domain Eukaryota; kingdom Metazoa; phylum Chordata; class Aves; order Anseriformes; family Anatidae; genus Anser; species Anser brachyrhynchus. The sequence goes on from NC_137699.1 coordinate 57,880,921, forward strand.
TTCAAAGAATAAGATGCGGGACAACTTGTTTGGAATAAACAATCCTCCCAGCACCCTGTTTTCATCTAACAAAGAAAAAAAAAAAATAGAAAAGTAAATTCAACTGCAAAATAAATGAGACATCAAAGCACGTTGCTTTCAATAACATTCTTTAAGTGTCATATCTTGGCCCGTATCCCAGGATACCCTTGGAAATGACACACTGCATCTTAATGGGATTCTTTCAACAAAATATTTTAATAAATAAATTCAGGTTTTATTCTTAACTTATTTCATTAAATAAATCTTTGTAGGCATTACGCACAACACATGTCAGAATCTGATGGGCTTTTGTTCCAATTCCTAATTATTTTTGTGAAACTACTGCTTATAAATGCTATCACATAATAAGACCACCAAGTGATCTATCTAAAAGGCAGAAGTACGACTCCGTCCTGAAATGGCAAAAAGAAAACTCTTAAAACAACTTGAGAATTCAAGCATAGTGCACAGAATAAAAATTTCAAGTGTTCTGCTCAAGCTAAAATAAGGGACAAACCAGCAACGTTCTTTCATACCTATCAAAAATCAAATATGAAGTGAATAGCAGGCATAAAAGCATATTTTTCACGTATAAATGTACAGTCCTATAGTTCCCTTTCTGGAATAATGGATTCAATAGTTTCTTCTTTTCCACGAGATATTTTCCGATAAAATTCGAAAACACGGGCACTCAGATTAGAAAACATTTCCTAGTTTTCGTAAAATTACTTTTATAATCCCAGATGCAGGCCATGACTATGTTACTGTCTCTAGACCATGTAAGCACTTTTGACACTCCTTTCAGACAAACAGATTTAATTCAAAACCACATGGAAGGAAATTCTTCTTGAAAGGTTCTTCTTGACTAGAAGAGAATTAGTATGTCCACGTATTTTAATACTGAAAAATATTGAAAAATGAAATTCTGCATGTTGTAAAAAATAGATGTCTCTACTTTGGCCACCATAAACCTGTATGTAGAAATTTGTGACTTGTCAACCAACACTTTTATGTACCTGCTTAGTTTAAAATATTTCTATTGATTCGGTTCTTAAAATTAGACAAACATTTAACTTTCTAATGAATCAATGCCCTGAACAAAGATTTTATTGCCATTTTACCCTATCCAGTGATAGGGCAGAGTTGAGTTTATATGCTATACGGCGTTTTAATGGCAGATACTTAGAAAGGGGAAAATCAGAACCTGAAAACCTGGCTTATGATTTTGTGTTTTTCTCTGATAACTTTACAGCATCAAACACATTTATTTTTGCCTTGTTGCTACGATTTTGTTTAGATCAGATCCTAAGGTAACAATATAATAAGACATCTAAAAGACAGTAAATATGCCTGAAGAATTCCTGGCACACCAGCAGAGGATATGTCAAATCTTTGCTTAAAAAAAAGAAAACAACAGCAAAAAAACAACAAACAAGCATAAATGTATTTTATTTGCAAATATCATATGTAAACAAATCGTGTAATTACTTGGGTTGAAAGGAAATCAACAGGCTTCTAAGATTTTTCCTTCTAATGGCAGGAAAAATATCATTATCCTGATAGCATCCTTGATAAACAGATACCAAGTCTAGACCTGAGCATTTCCAGTGACAGCGATTACAGAACATGCCTTCCCAGATTGTCTTATTGCCCATTGTTAAAAACGGTTTCTTAGTGTTTCATTTATGAAATACTTTCTGTATGACACCATTCTTTCTTGTTCTGTCATTGATTACTGATGAAATTAGATGATTCTGGCCTGCTTTAGAGCATTCCTTTCAATTTTTGTGATAAGCAGTAATTTCTCTCTTCGGTTGTATTATCCTTTGCAAGAACATGCCCAGCTATCATTACTTTTTCTCTCAGCTATTATTTCCCTAAACTTTTCATCATTTTTGTTGTTTGTTGAACTACATCCAGTTTATTTTAAACAGCGCATTATCTTCTGCACTATCTTTGAAGATAATCATGAGAACTCCACTCCATTGACACCCTGGAGGAGATGTTACAAAGGCAGACAAGGTTTAGACAAGGTTTATACCACAAAAGCCTATCATTACACATAAAAGGCACTTGCCACCCAAGAAAGGTTATTTTTTAACTTAAAAAGATGCTAAAAGGCTGTATTTTACCCATCTTAAAGCTACTGTGCTAATTCTTGCGCAAAGGAAGCATCTGAGTTAAATTTCATGGTGTCTTATAATACACTAGGACATAAACCAGAAAAATACATACGGGATTAAATTTCCATAAAGCCCAAACGATCCGGCATATGAAACAGGAGAAGGAATTTAATCCACTCCTATAATGTGGTCAGGGCACATGACTTCCACCCCGTCTCCAGAGCTGCCTGCTGCAGCCCCTGAGCCGCAATAGCAGCCGGCTGCCCCTGGCGAGGCAAAAAGGGGCAGCGGGGACGCGGCAGCCCCTATGGCAGCGTGCTGCAGGTACCTCCCAAGGGTGTTCATCTTCCCACTCCATGTCTCTGTCTTGTCCCACGGGTGTCAAGAACCCGCAGGGGACGACACGCCGGCGTGCGGATGTCCTCCGCTCCCTTCAGCGCGCAAACTGCCTCCTGATGGCAACCCGTGCTTTGCAGTTCTCTTTGCAGGACATAAAGCATCTTTTCTGAGTGAGCGGTTCAATTAAGAATGAAGTTGCTTTAAATGAGAAATAAATCGATCTCTTAAAAGAAAATCCTCTCATACGGCAGGAATATTACTTCCCCCTCTCTTTACAGAAATGAGAAAAGAAAGTTTTTTCCGTTAAGAATTTTTAAGTCGAACTACTCCTGAGCCACTGTGACATGTTTTTGTAGTTAAAACCAAAGTATAACAAGGGTGCAACGCACATGCAAAGTTTAATTTTTTTGGTCCTACTGCCTTTTCCCTCTCACATGATATTTTCAGGGTTAGGAGGAACTCACACAACACTCTTACAGGCAATTCAGTCTCCTCAATTTATTTCCCTTTTGAAGTAGTGTACTTTACAGTGAAAGTTTAATTCTTTTAAATAGACAACTAGCCATCAGTTTGCTTAATATCCTTTCACAACACAAGCTGTCCTTTTCCTTGTCAGCTAGCAAAAGGTTCCTGTTCCTGAACATTATTACTCAAAGCACAAAAGCAAGCACATGACTCTGCACTGACCTTCATCTGTTCCCAAATTATGTCTTTTAAAAGCCTTGAATCTGTTTAAGGGGAGCTGCTGAAACCTGAAACGAACTGGGTCTATTGCTTTATAAAGTAGATGAATGTAAATCTGAAGTATTACATTTCAGGGTCTTACGGTACTAAATATAGCAAAATTAGGATGAGGGGGGAATACAACTGGAGCGTGACTCTGGTTTTAGAGACTTTTTTTTTTTTGTTACAAGCATGGATGATTACTTTGTAATATTTGGCATATTTCTATTTCTGACAGAAAATCACTATAAACTTGCAGAATTAAAGTGCACTCCTGATCAGGTATTTTACTTTTAATAGCAGTGATCTTAAAGACAAACAAACAAACAAACAAACAAACAAAAAACCCTCCCTCCCAGAAATCACTGCTGATTGCTAACTAGCTTTGATAGACTCAAATCTAAGAAGCACCTTGCATTAATGATTCTATGATTTAAATATTTCATCTCTTGTATTCTGTGTGATTCTCTTAAGGATGTGTTTAATAATGTGGAAAAAAATTCACCTGAGTATTCAGAGGAAAATTAAAGTTAACTATAAAAAAAGCACAATGAAGTTAATGCAGAAAGCATCTTCTCCTGTGTGTTACTGCCTGACACAACAGGCCATAATTATCTAACACTTATGAGCACCACCTCAATAAACTTTTTAAGTACTTTTAATGGAGAAGAGGTAATCAAGATTTTTTTTTCTTCATTTACTTTCAGTAAATTTCAGCATTATTTCTAAAGACATGATAAAAACCTGTAGTGAGCTCTGATACTCTTCAACTGCATGTGTCAAAGAATCATTAACTTAAATGTGACTCCACAGGACCAGAACAATAGTGAACACCTTATTTACGGATAGAAAAGTGGCTTTCAAGTTGACAGATTTCTTGACAAGTTTACATTTTTTTTGACAGTTATCATATGAGAACTGCAACTTTCATAAAGTGTATTTAATTTTCTTCTGAAGTCATAGAAACTTTCAGGTTATAAGAGACTTTTGGAGATCATCCGATCCAATCTCTTGCTCGAAATAGGCGAACTTCTAAGTTAGGTCTGGTTTCTCTGAGCCCTGTCCACTTCAGGTTTGAATTCCTCCTAGGATGGAGACTCCTCTGCCTCTCTGGGCAGAACGTTCCCGGATTTAGCTACTCTCCGTGTGCATGCGTATGTCTTTGTGTCCTGGGTCTTCCTTCTATTACAATTTAAACCCAAATAGGGTAGGAAATGCTGCTTCTTTTGTCTATAGTGGTACTCAACTGACTCTGGCAGCACAGGTTTGGAAGCTTTGCCTTAGTAACAGTTTACAGCGTGACCAGTAATAATTTCACCCCAAAAAAATTTTTTTTTGGTCTTTAAATGGTACAGAGGAATTAAGAGTAAGCATAAATTACAAACTAAATAAAGCAGAGGCGACTCCAGACATACCCTAGTTTTGAATGCTCTTAAGAAAGCTCAGGAGCCACACAGTATGGGCTCAAACTCAGATCTGCAGTAACTAAGAAGGAGGGGGGAAAAAAAAAAAAAAAGGAAAATCTAATTAAAAGTTGCCCTATTTTAGCTTGCACTAGTGTTACGCCACATGTGTACAGATAAATGATTTTGTGTTGAGCCCTACTGGAATACATTGAGATATGTAGGTGACTCACACCTAAGGCAAATGAAATGACTACTGCAGTCCTCGTGTTTTTGTCATCGTATTATTTAATCAGCTGTTCATCTGAACAGTTGGAAAGGATACATTTATACAGAAATAGCTTCAATTCACTTGCTAAATATTTTCCTGTATCAGGTCTATATTATAGTACAAATCTATTAAATGTTGGCTTATGCTGGCCTCATTCAAAATGAGAAAAAACACAAGGTTCCCAGAGGAACCAGAAAAGACAAGCTCTGAGTTTACTGTCACATGGCACTGAAGTCAGTCTTAAACACTTTCACTTGTGCTGCTGAAGGAGGATAACAGATAAGGCATGAATTAGGCTCAACGTCTGTTTTTATATGATTAGCAATTTTTTTTAATATTAGATATCATTAAATCCATTGCACATATCAATTTTATGTAAATATATAATACACACATATGCATACTTTGTAGATCTGTTGTTCCGATGTATATGTTCTATTTAAGTAAACAACCTCATTTAAAAAAAAATGGAGCATTTACCAGTGTTACAGCATTTTCAGTAATAAAATAAATTTTAAGTACTTTTGAAAAGTTATCTCAGTTATGGAAGACTCCTACAGTCTTTCTGAAGGAGACAGTTATCTCCTAACTTTGTGCACTAGGAAAAGGAAATCCTGACCAACAGGACACATGCCCTGAAAGCCCCTCCTCCCTCAATATTTTATCCCTCATTAACAGCAATGAACCTCCAAGGGCCCTCTAAGTACAAAGTCCTCTACACTTCAGCAACTAGACAAGATGACTTTTCCATATAACTAGCATCACAGCTGTCTTACAAAAATACAGTAAAATGTAGGGCTTCAAGGCATTATAAGGAATTCTGAACCTAACTAATCTTTCTGATAATAATTGACTTAGCATTCATAAAGGGAATGTATGAAAAAACGTGGTTTTCATATACAGAGGGTTCATATTATTACCTTAAGTTTCAGAAGTTGCAATGAATTTACTTGTGAAAGAGCGCGAGGCATTCTGCAGTTCAACAGTAGTCACTAATAAGTTAGGATGGCAGCTGTTGTACATCTGAAGCTAACAAATGTTATGTGACCAGAGATGACTGGCATGACATGTGGCTGTAGCCTTTTTATACAGTTATGTACTCAACTATTTTAAAAATGTTCACAAAAGTCCTTCAGAAATACTGTTCTCAAGAAGTTCATGGAAAACTGATCCTTTAATATTTACCCCACTCGGTTCATTGCATATGCTCACACATTATCACACAGTGATAATCTGAAGCTAAAACAAAAATAATAACATAAATTATTCTTCTGGAAGATATGTTCTTCCCAGCACTGTGACTTGAGGCTGGATTCACTTACTTGAAAGTACAAGGCATATATTAAATTTCCAGCAATCAATTATCATTTCAGCTTTTGTATCTGTGCTCATAAATCCTGGCACATGCCCATATGGATAGACAAAGTGCAAAGACAGAACTGTCTTCCAGGCAAATTCCAAAAGCAAGTGTGAAGTTCAGTAGTGAAATATCACTCCTTTTTCTTCCCTTAACCTCAGGCAGTACAGGCATTTTTAATCAATTTAATATTTTCTTAGTCTTCTTGGAACTTTTACCTTCATAAGCTTTAGATTGATAAAAAGTGTTGTTATCACTAAAGTGATATCAATATCCATTTCAAGAGCCTACATACAAAAACACTCACTGTAAGGATTTAGAAGGTTCTGACAGAGCAAAATTTCAGAAAATGCAATTGATTTTACCTACTTAACTCATACACAAGAAGAATACCTCTCTCAACATGACTCTGGTTGTGTCACAATTTCTTTTGCCATTAGTGCTTTCTACATTTTATACATTAATAAATTCAGAAAATCCTTTTTTCTAGGGAAAACCCGTTACCTCTGCTTTTGATTTTCCAATACCTGAATTTTCAGTAACTAGATTACATCTTTATACATTTAAAAAGAGACAAATACTTTACTACTTAATAATTCTGAGCCTGCGTCTGTATCATACATACCCTAGCTGTTATTATTTTGCATTCTTTAGAGTCAGGAGTAAACTACTTTACCTCCTTAATAGGAAAAATACAATTGGAAAGACAGAATAAAGTCAGAGGCCATCCATTTCTTCCTGTGTGATTAGGAGAGCATTTCGGTCTACAAAATGCATGGCCTGAAAAGGTTTCAGACATCTGCAAAGTCACGTGAATTAGGGTTTGCCTGAAACATCATTATGTAGTGGTGATGGAGAGGATTAAAATAAAAATAAAAAAGCACAATACTAAGATTTGATCAAACATGAAACAAAACCTCCACCTCATTCCAAATAATTGCCAGTGACAAAATCAAACGGTATGACCGTAACTTTAGACCTCTTTTTATGAGCCTTTGTAGAGCAATATTTGGGCTTGTATATTCACAGGTGAAGGAACATGATCACATATTTGGGCCCAGACTGTTTATCTACACAAATAACAGGGTTAACTATGTACAGACAGAGTCCTTCCCTCAGTCGATATATTCACACTCAAAGAAGAAAATTTCATACAATTCAAACGTTTAGTTCCATCTTTTATATCATTACATCATGTGCAGTATATCACGTGCCAACACTCTTAACATCTGAAAAGTCAGGCACAGACAAAACATACTGAAAGATGTAACAAACCATAAGATTTTAAAATTTCTGCTAATTCTGTTTAAAATAGTGAAGAAGTATCTGCATTATACAAGAAGAATTGAAGAGGAAGTTGGAGGAAAAACAAGAGACTCAATATACTAAGATTTGACCAGCGGAAGAGTATGAAATACAACATAAAGACAAAAGGAAATAATGTGATTCCATCTGTTACCTGTCATGTGTCCTCATAAAGTCCCAGAACTTCTTAGTGCCATTCTGTGGAAAAAATATATAAATACATCAGTAAAATTAATTCCAAATGAAAATTGACTATAATGAAATTGAACAAAAGTTTAGAAGGTATTTTTTGAACACTCAGTAGTGCTGGTTTTACTTACGATGTCATTATTCTGGATTTTGACAGTAAGTATTAAAGACGCTGAGAACTATCTTAAGGATTTCTGAAGCTTTAGTCCACAGTATTAGGCTGACAGCTAATGAACGACTGAGGTAGTCTTTGGGCCCAATTCTGGCCACAGTGTCAACTCCAAACCCCAATCTACTCATTCAGGTGCTAGGAAGCTATCTATATACAGCTAACTTTCAACCAGTAAAATAACCCATAGATCTAAGTTCGTCCATGGTACATGTGCAGAAGTGGACTTATCTTTGCAGGACAGCTCAGCATTTACCTCCTCTACTGTGTCACTGTTTACTACTCGCAAGTCATCTTATCCTCCGCTACATTAATCAATGACAGGTACCACAGGTAACACGGCTGAAATAAACCCCTGAAAACAACCACTTTTCAACAGTACACACACACAATTGCACATATATTCTATGTTCTGTAACCACTTTCATCAGTTCATACACACCAGGTAACAGAGACACGTACAGAATCACAGAGTGGTTTGGGTTGGAAGGGACCTTGAAGAAAATCCAGTTCCAACCCCCTGCTATGGGCCAGGACACCTTCCACAGACCAGGTTGCTGAAAGCCCCATTCAAGCCTGGCCTTGAACACCGGCCCTTCACTGGGCAGCCTGTGCCAGTGCCTCACCACCCTCAGAGTAAAGAATTTCTTCTTGATATCTAACCTAAACCTACCTTCTTTTAGTTTAAAACCATTACTCCGCGTCCTATCACTCCCCTCCCTGACAAAGAGTCCCTGCCCAGCTTTCCTGTAGGCCCCCTTTAGGTACTGGAAGGCCGCTATACAGTGTGTAATTCTGTACCCTATCTATTAGATACATGGAAATATTTTTTCAGATGAAGAACAGCTCGATTTATTTCCCTCCTTGATCAGTTTTAAGTCTGTATAAAGACTCAGCATACAACCTGAGGAAAGTCTTTTGGTTGACAGTTGACACCTTTCTTGTATTAGCAAGGCAAATAACAGACCAGCTGAAGACATACAAACCTAAAACATGCCTAATGTGAAGAGCAGCACAAGCTCTCTATTATGAAGTATGCTTAAACGGACGGTCAAACCCTGAGCAACTGGTTAATGATTTAAAGCAGGTAAATGCAAGCAATGAAAGAAGAATCAGGTTCAGTTGGTGGGTAAAGGTGCCAACCAGTATAGACAGGCCCTTCAGCTCTATTACAGATGTCATGGCTACCAAGTACACAACAGCTGGTGGGGATTAGATAACAAGCACTCTGGTTCAGAGATTAAGCTCCTGAGCTTTATGAGTTTACCGAGCTTTTTCGAAGAGTGAATGTTTGCTTGCTAGCTGCGTTTGCCTTCATTCCCACAGCTCTAATTATAAACAGTTGTCCACCTCAAGAGAAACTCTAGTCTACTCTTCCACTGGTGCCTGTGCATAACTTCTGTAGCACTGACAGGAATCAAATGCACGCATCGGAAGAGAAGCCATGTCATTGTTTAAACGTAACATAACGTTGAAAGAGAAATAAAGACAGCAAATTCTGCGTGAACTGAAATATTAAAAACCTTGGTCATCAAGCTGAGTGTACATCCAATCTGTTCTACCTGGTGAGAGACAGAGGAACTATGAAAGGACTATGACAACACATAGATGCAACACTCAATAGCACAGAGCAATGCTGTGTGGCAATATAGCTTAATGTATTAAATTCATAAGGTCTGCTCAATCCTTTTATAGATTTATTACTACCTGTAAGACATTAATGTGTGGGATTTTCTCTTGCTTGCAGATTGCTATGCGGTTTGTTGTTTGCCATGAGCGACTTGGAAACTGTGGACTAGTGATAATGTCTTTTGCATGTACCTTCATATTGGTTCTCCAGCTTCAACCTTCCACTATCCCAAACAGTAAGATGTGCTCCCATCCGTTCTCCCTTTGCAGCGTCAGCTTGAGAGAAATGTGGGTATCCAGCTATGGAGAAGACAAAAATGCCTGCACCACAGATATCCTAGAATTGATTTAGGCTATTAGTCCTGTGATACTGATTCCCATGGTGTGATCCTCCTGACTTTTTCCACCTGCCATCATTTTGCAAATTATAGAACCTGATTGCTTTGGAGCACTTATGAAAGGGTTTCAAATAGCTGAGGAAAATTACACCCTGGAGAATGAGCCTCAACCAGATGGGATCCATCAGATTTGAATGCCCTCTTCTCATAGGTGAGCCCCATTAACATTAACAGAATCTACCACACAGACATGCAAATAATTTTTAACAGAAAGTAAAAGAAGAAACTTAGTACCTTAAGAAATAAAAATCGACAAATAGTTCACTTTTTCTATTTTCTAAGCGGCTGGACAGCATATAAGCACTTTCTCTAGAACATAATTTGATTAGTTTAAGACCCAAATTCAAAACCAGACACAGGTTAAATTAATTTTAATCTGTCCATTCAAGATGCTGGTTATGATCATATACTCAGACTGGACAATGTTGTTAAGGTCTTGTCTGTCTATATTTGAATACGAATTTATTTCATATGATCAACCTGCACCTGTCCAAATAAATAAATCAATAAACAACTGAAACATTCCAACATCTTATTGTTTACAATGGCAGAAACTCAAATGAGCACCATTCATGCCCTATTGTCCAAGTCAAATGTAATTTGAACCCAACCGTATGGAGTTGAGTTTCTATTGTACCCAATGCATGGTTCTTTCCTAACAGACTAGTATGAAGGTTGCTAATTATTAATAGCATGTAAACAGTTACCAATGGTTCTTATGCTGCTTTACATACTTTACAGAACATTAATTCTAACCAGTTTCCAACCATGTAAAGCTGTACGTAATATACCTATCTGATCCTTAAGACAAAAATATTAATTGCAGAACTCATCAAGATTCATGCCTTTAAAAGTGAAGTAGCCATGACTACTCGTTAAATGTAACCGTCCCATTCTGTATATCCTGTCTTCTGCCTTTGACAATATTCTTTTATCACCACAATTACAGACCGTAGCAAAGAATTAAAAGGTATCAGTTATCAACATCACTCCCAAAAAACCAGAAGCATCTTTGTGAAATATAAAGGCTCTCTCAAACACTTGATGTTCTTCATTTTAATACATATATATTTATATTAAGTAGTCCATTCTCCAATGTCTATTAAGGAACAATCAAAGCATCTCTTATTCAAGTGTGAGAAGTAAGCATAAGAGATTGCTGTGAGATCTTAACACTGACACTTAACACTTTACATTTAAAACTGACTTAAACAACTGTCCTTCAAATATGAAATGTCTCTATTAAAAGGAGATATGTCAACACTGTATTAGTTTTTATCTCTTTGAAATAGCAGTTTTGATACTCTTCACAGCAGTATATAACACACAATTGATTTGGTAAATCTTTAATTACAAAGTAATTACACTCTACTTCTGTGCTCAGTGATCAGATTCTGTCATGTTGCAATGATGAACTAGTGCATATAGTATGTGTAAATTAATAAAGCTGTATTCCAGGGGAGGCAGCATGTAAGACAGCTTCGGTTCATGTTACTCGGAAGACAGATTACTTACATAAGCACAAATTGCGTAAGAAAGCCGTATCAGGTCAGGCGAGATGTCCATCTTGCCTTTAACAGCGAAAGGAAAATTTAAGAATAGAGGACGCATAGAGCAATGCTTCCCCAGACCACTCTTTCAGACCTTTGATAGAAGGCAGTTGAAGGTCGTCAGAAGACGATGCCTCCGAAAGGCATCCAAATTAAAGAGTCCCTCCCTCCTTCTCCCCCTCCCAGAAAAGCAAGCACAAATAGCCAATTCTATACACTACTTGAGCATGCAATAGCATGTCACAAGTCCTGCTCATTTTGTCTGTAAGACTGACTTGAAAATGGCATTGACAACTTAGAATTACAACAGCATACTACAAGCTTCCCAGTCCACACGGAGCAAACTCGATCCCCTTCCGTTCATGTGATTGCAGGACAACCACGCACTGCACAGAGCTCTTTGCTAGACAAGTGCTGACAGTGGATACAAGTTCAGCAGATGCGGCTCCTACCAGCAAAGCGCTGTTTATGATGCCACCCATACCTGATCTCCACATTCTCTGTCCTTCCTCTATCCGTGAAACCATTTCCTAAGACCCTTCCTGCACCTGCTCATTGCCATACTTACAGGCAGTAGCCTGTTCACACCATCTGTGACAGATAAATTGGACCTGTCTGCAGCCTCTGATCAGAATACCATTCTTTTTCCCACCTACACTCTCTGTGTCTGGATAAAATGCCATTAAGACTCACTGCACCAGGGATATAGCTGTCCTCTGCTTTCCTCTACTACCTCATGCAATATAATGTCTGAATGATGTGGTCCCATTGCTGTCAGGTTACCTGTGCAAAAGATAACCTCTGCTTACTAGAGAAACTCCTTTAAGACTTAGCCCAGTCTAGCCAATAAAGACTACCAAAAGTAGTTTGGGGGCAGCTGGAATGCCTTCCTCCTTCTCATCCCTGTGGGCAGTACCAACACGCTCTGCTACCTGAGATGCTCCTGAACCAGCTCATGCTTTTGGGAAATGTGTCTCCACATGTTGCAATGCTCAGCATTACACTGATACCATCTCCAGCTGTCAAAAACAAACAAACAAAAAAAAAGCAAAACCCCTGCAGTTTGGCTGTGGTCTCTGCCATTGTGTAGAGCCCTGCAAGGCCCCCCAGCGTGGGTTTCTGTGTAGATGTGACTTCTTCAAATGGAGGGAGTAAGCACTTCAACATGATTTTGGAGGGACAGATGTAGGACTTCACCCAACGATCATTCTGCTTCTCCCAAAGAAGGGGATCTGCTCACAAATAACACAAGTGAATTACTGGTGTGGTGCTGCAGTTACAAATAACAGGACCAGGACCTTTCCAGTGATACTGAGCTTTGGGATGGTGAGGAAGAGAAAGAGGTAGTGATGCAGCAGGCCATACCACGCAGCTTAATGTAACCTATGCAGAGGGCCACACAAAGGGCTGGCATGGCAGAAGCCTGTAAAATCATCAATGACATGGTGATGCTGAGTATGGAACAACTGTTCGGTACTTCCCATAATACAGAAGATTCTGTCATAGCTGGCTACCCGAGGAGAAAGGCTAAGGCCTACCTGGGCACTGAACTGGTTCCTTCTGAGGAACCTGTGGTACAAACTGCATTATATATACACATTTTAAAACATCCTAATTTAAGGTTTAATAAAATCTAAGCTAGGAAATATAAAGTTTTATTCTCAAGTGTAAATTGAAAACATGCTAGCATTGTACGTGCAACAACACTAAAAAAAAACAACTCTTTAAATGTTTCTTTCACATTAGGTAATAATCATTACACAACAGTTAAAATGAGGTTATCTAAAGCAAATCCTCATCATGAAGGTTTACAGTAACATATTTCCTGTAGTGATTGTTGGGAGTTCAAACCATTCAAAAAACCAAACCTTACATTAGAATTGCACCAACTTAAATGACAGAAAACCTTCTCGTAAGGAGCTCTGAACATATAACAACATGACCGAAGCAGTAAAGATATCTATCTGTTCAGACTCTACATAAAACTCCTTTTTGATTTCTATTATTTAAAGTATGACAATTTAAACAGCTGCTGAATTGAAAACATTGGCCAGCAGCATCTCCTATGTTTATCCACAGAAAAGAGCTGCTCGGACAGACAGCAGCCAAAGTTTCCAAGAACTGTACAGCTGCACCAAAGCCACCTCAGTAAAAGGGGTTCTTACCTTACATTACAGACTTCTGAGGAGGCTGGTTAACAGGCTAAGAAAGCAGGTAACTTAAATGTTGGGGACATATGTCCAAAATAAGCAAACTAGCTTCACATATGCCACTCAAAGAGGAAAAAAAATCTGTCCATGACAATGATTAACTTCTTATTGTTTACATAACAGGAGAGACAACGAGACATTTGGCGACCCATTGTGACGGGCATTAAAAATACTTAGTGGGAACAGTTCCTGTTCAATGATCTTACAATTCAGTTAGAGCCCAGACAAAGTTGGCGTAAACAAACAGAGGCAGTTAAGGAAGAAAGGCAAATACATTATGGTATAGATAAGCTACACGCACAGGTTATGAGGGTTAAAATGAGAAACAACAGTAATGATCCCCTAGCCTCTACCAGTTGGGCTGGGTTTAAAGCAGTTATCCATGACATAAATGTTCCATGCTTGTGAAAAAAATTGAACTCCTGAAGTTGATGCAGTTATAGCATAAAAATAACTCTATCCTCACTGCTCCATTTAGTCTTCTGTTTCCACAGTTCTAAGACACAAAAGCAGTTAATGCCCTCAATGCAAAGGGATTATGACCATTCTTCAAGCAATAAAATAATAGCATTACAGGTTAAAAAAAAAAAAAGAGAATTATTTGGCAAATAACGGTCTTAAACCACAGTCAGCAGTGCCAAGCAAGTGTGCAGTCCCTGTTTAATCATTTACATGTAACAAAGCAATAAAACTCCCTACAGGAGCAATCAAATTTTGCTTTCTTCTGTTCTCATGAAAAAAAAAAAATCTTAGAAGTATGAGAGTATTTTTTCATGAAATGCATTTGTAAGATTTGTTTTCTATTGCACACTTTCCCATACTCAACCAATCTTTTGTAAATTCATCCATACGGTTTAGTACGAGAGCACATGGCGTAACCTCTATCTGGAAACTTACTACACATTCTCTTGCTGAGGTATCTCCTCGTTGCCCAGAACCGCATGGCAAGAGAACAGCGAACTCTTCATTTTATTAAGTAACTGACTCCTGAAGACAGACAAAAATCTGCACCAACTCAGCCAGTTCCTGCAGCCTCTTGTTACTTTCATTTTCTTAAATGGTCTTAGCTTAATGCTTTTCAGTCAAATTCACCTTTTTATGATCAATAACAACCGCCCAGAGGTAAATTTGCAGTTACAGCAACTCGGCAATTCAGTACATCTTGGTTTATAAAATGTTTGTTCCTACAATGGTAAAATATGCCCTGAAGATGTGCATTAACTGCTGCTTCTCTATCAGCCACAGTTCTTGGGCTACACAGAGTGGACTTACCCTGCGGTAAACCCAGGAAGACAGGAGATGCTGGATGCTGCCACTTAATCCCTCACCCTTTTGGAAATGAACCTTTCCTTTCTTTCTTCCCTCAATGCAGAAGAAGCACCCCTATCAGTTGAAATTTCCCTGTTACATTTCTTTTTTCACTTTAATAGAATCTGATGTCATATCTGTAGCAATTTTTAGTGGAAACATATGAGGATTTATAACCTCGTGTATACCATTTCTTGCCAGGTGAAATATTAATGCTATAATTCTTTGCTATATATAATCAATACATGATGTTTTCAGTGTCCACAGTGACGTGCCAACATGAGCTGTACTTCCAGGCCAAACCAAACTCAGGAGTGAATACGTTACGCTTTTCACTTTCATATCAGACAACTAGTGATCAAATTACCTTGCACTGCCTAAATATTTGTGTAGTATTTTCAACACTGCCAAACACAATGAAGTTGTCTAAATAAACAAATAAATAAGGAAAACCACCAGTTTAAGATGCCAAAAAATTCATGTACCCCCATAGTTTCAGATTATTTTAAAGCAATAAAGCAAAAATTGTCAACATAATATTGTGAAACCTGTATGAGGAACAGAAATTATACAGGGAAAGACAGCTAAAACATGTTTGGACTTGTGCAGTTTTCCAACTAAGGATAAAATGAAATAGCCATTCCATATGCTTTAGAAGTTTAATTGCTCCCCATTGTTTTGTTAGATTAGTAAATTAGGGTGGTGTTTAGCATCTCTTTTTGTTTATAGGAGCTAGAGAGCTTCCCTGCTGTATCAAAATATCTTTTTCATCCACAAAAAAAGAATGCAAATGGACATTCAAATATTCAAGGACAATTTATATTCAACTCTTTTGTATAGAAACGATCATCCCCAACAAGCTATTTTCCATATAAAATCTGTTTGAAGTAATGACATCACAATTGTGGTTGTTTTTTTTTGTTTGTTTTTTTTTGTCTATTTCAATGGTTTGATTTGTGAGAAGCAGGGAGGTAGCGGTCTTCTCTTCTCTTTATATAATTACAAATTTTACAGAAAGTATTATGTATCTTTTAAAATGAACAGAAGCATTCTCAAATGGCACAAAAACATACAACTCAAAAAAAAAAGTAATCAATAAAATCATTCCGATTTTCATGAGTCGAGTGCCTAGCCCTTTTTCTCTTCCTTTCGAAGGAACACGTCAGTATTACTGAACTGCCTCACACTTGGCTATCGTATTACATAACTACTCACTGAAATATGAAGTGTTTCTGTTAAACTCTGTCCAAGGGTGCTGTCCTGTAACACTGTAAAGTCAATCTAAACCCAGGCTGCCCCTTTTTCTACCCCAGCTGCATAACTCTGCTCTATCCCTACCCTACCACTAGCATTTGTGTAACCATACAGAGCAAGCTGGTTCTGGAAAGTGATCTAAAAAAAAAAAACACACTCAAAAAAAAAAAAACTGATGGGGAAAAAAAAAGTAGCTAACATGAATGTAATGCCATTATACACACACACCAAATTTTCACCAACGACTATTAAAAAGAGTACTCGTGGGTCTACTCAAAATTATTGCAAGAAAATAGAGATGCATCTGATAAGGCGTTTTTTGAGAGAAACATGCACACAAAAAAAGCCTAAATTACAATTTCAGCCACACCCACTAATCCACTCAATCAGACTGCACATGCTGGAGTAAATGAAGCCTCATCTTCAAAAGCAATTTGCAGAATTACTTGCTGATGTTGAAGACCTACTTCAAAAGAGTTTAAGTGTTATGGAATTTTACTGTTTTTTAAACAAGCCACTGTTTAAGCTCAAGAGGAAAGCGGGAGGTGTTTGTTTTTTAAACAAAGCCTGCAAGATTTCATTACTAAACTATCCGGAATGTTTATTTTAAAAGCATCATGATTACTAATAATGGTGCTTTGCAGTTTTTAACTTAACCACTATTCAAATATTTCAGTTAGAAATGACTGGTTTTGGTGCCTTTGTGGAATGCGCATCCAAAAATATGCGCAAATATGCCAAAAATAAACTGATGACTTTTCAATTACATTAAAAATCAATGTTGTGTCTAAAGTACTAAAACTACTGCTGCTAATTGGCTTTAATTGACAATATTAACAATTTTGTAAGTAAGACTAAGTCTAGCAAAATTCACAGGGACAAACCGAGCTACTCACTAAAGAACAGCGTGCTAGCTCCAGCTGACACAGCATTTCTGGGCACGGAAGGGCAAAGTTGCTGTAGTATCTACTACACTTGTTTTACATCTAAGGATCTTGAACGAGAGATAAAGGTGCTCAGCTCTGTGCGACAGCAAACTCTTTGAAGCATGGACTTGACTTCTTATCTGAAATTAGCTGGAAGACAAAGTTACTTCTTGAAGAAATCATAATACACACCAGTGGAGACCACACCAGGGATACCTAAAGAGACATAAAACCTAAGGTCATAGACTATAATTTTTACAACCCGTATCAATTTTCTCTTCAAAGTGAGGGTTATTCTGGTAGGAGTTTGTAATGAAACTGCAAACAGATGGTTATGGCAATAGAGTTTACTGTTCAAAGGTGCAATTTTTTCACACTTCAGGAGGTAAAATAAACAATGGAGAACACACTAATTTATTCAACTGTTAATGCAATACTGGGCCAAGCCACTTTGTTCATTTTATGTACATCAACTGCCAGAACAATTACAGCTAAGATACTTGATGTGTAAGTAAACTTTCTCATATAATCCTCTGGAAGTTTACTTTTCAGGTCACAGTTTGTTTTTTGTGTGTACTTTTCAACAATGGAGTTGTTGCAGTCTAGTTTGGCATTCAGCTATCAGTACGATCACTTACCTTTGAATGAAATTTATAAAACAGGAGAATTAAGCATATATGAATACACTAAATTAAGTTAAATCCACTTTCTGTCCTTGGTTGTTTTTTTCCCATTTTTATTATACATTATTACTAAGAGCTATTGCATATACATATCGAACGTGCTTTATTAAAGTCAAATATGTAGTAGCTGTAGTGTATTTTCAGTATACTGAAACCTACACTACAAAGAGTAAGGATATGGTGCTTGCATTAGGAAATACAATATGCACAAAGGTCAAATTTATGACTTTTCTCACTAACATCATTTTACTGCCAGGTCAGCATATAATCTAAGGTTATAACTTGAGATACAGATGGGGCTTTTTCTAGTACCAAGTTGATGCCAATAAATTCTGTTGAAAGGAACCAATACCTAATAGGTAGATTTTTCAAAACAAGCTATTAAAATATTTTGAACATTACATTTACAGCAAGTATTCAAATACTCTAAGTTTTACCTAAATTCCTAAGATATCATTGAATTAGAAGTCTGTAACACTTTTTCTTATTTTGCAGGGATAAATGGACTATACACCTTCCACATTTACAAAATTACTAACGCTACTTTTTCACAAAGCTATAGTAAAGCATGAAATCTGAAACTTTGACTGGGCATAGTTAAGAAATAGCTTCCCAAACATGAAAGTGATATCATTTGCAAGTTTTGTATTCAGCTGATGTGGCAGCAAAGTATTTTCCTGTAAATAAGCACTGTATTCTGAAACAAACTTAATACACATCTCACACAGCCAGTGATACCCATACTTGTTGAAAATCTACACAGTAAATGTCACTGAACTAATATCTTTAGAATCTTTTCCCTGTATTTTTATGTTGTTAAAAAATAAATAAATCACACAATTTGCAATAGTTGCCTGATTTTTTTTTTTTGCCTTTTTTTTTATTCAAAATCACTATCAGAGAGACAAAAGGAAAATCTCAGGAAATTTAAACCTCTAAGATCTCTTTTGCCCAGTATGACCTAGGTCAGCACTTCCAACAAAATAGCATCACCCTCCCTTTCCCTGCTTCCTGCATGGTCTCCTGCATGCAAACATCACAAACACTTCTGCAACCACACACTGAGCCACACTAAAGATGTAAGCTGGTTAAAGCACTTCAACACAAAAAAAGTTTCTCCATCGCCAATCATGCTGCCCCTGCATAAAGGTATGCGCCACACAAGAGGGAACCAGCATAACCACAATTTCATCTCTCACATTCTGCAGTCCTGATCTACCAAATAATTAAGGACATATTAGACTTCATGAAGTTCAATGAGATTAAGACATGTAACTTAGAAGAGAATCCGATGTTAGAAGCAATTGAGACAATTGTCCTGGGTACACCACGATCAGAAATTTTTAACACTTTGTCTCCTTGATTCTTATCGGGACAAGCAAAAAGTGTTTCCACCATTAAACGCACAACCCTGTGCAGAAACAGCATAGAGTATTTGATTAGTTTATTGTACACTTCACATATTCAGTGAACATTAAAGGAAATTAAAAATAAAATTTCTTGAACAATGTAAAAGGCTGAGAAACACAGATCCAATTTTTCAAAATTAATTCAGTATTGAGGAGAATAGCATACTTCAGATTTTCAGTTAGACAGTTTGGAAATTGAAAATAATCTAAATGCACCCTCCCCCTTTTTTTAAACCACAAAAGGATAACGTTAAGTTTCATCAAAACTTAACATCTTTCTGGATTCATAACAGCATTTCTCCTCAAAAACGTACAAACTTCAGCTCATCAGCGCGAACAGTCAGATGCTAATGGCACTCTGGCGCTACAGGAGGCACATCTGCTGGCTCCAGCTCAGAGAGTAAAAGCCAGGGAAATACCCAAACAGAGGGCTGCAGAGAACTCTTAGGTATTCCACGTTTCATTTCTTTTTGTAGAGATTTCCTGATTTGTATAAATCGTTACATATTCATTGAGTCAGGAACAAACACACACACACGGCCTTTGTAGTTCTCTAACAAAGAAACAAATGTGGGGAGCAAGAGACGCATTCAAAACCCTTCTCCAATTTCTAGTATTTCCTGAACATCTCCAGAAGAGAAGACTTAAGAAAGCACTTTGTAGCATTCAACAACCTCCAATTTAAGGCACTCTTCAGAAAGACAAGATCTGAATTTAAAGATTTTACTTGAGCCATTTCAGGCAAACACCTGAATCCCTGAATGTTGAAACATCTTTATTAAAACCTTTGTTTTAAAAATTTAAATAGATTGAAAGAATGAAAATGTCCCAGGGAAATCTGTTTGCATCTTTTCTGGTCCATTGGCAGCTGACTTCTTTTGGCCCCTGAGCTACCACGTAAGCCTGCTCTCGGCCTACCACACCTGGGCCTGTTATGTCTGTAGTGATCGTTTCAGATAGAGTGAGATTCCACATACAGTACCCACTGCAAGTCTGTATAGTCTAACACCCCACAGTAGGTAAGAAATCTCACTTCGCACTCTTGTACTCTTTCCTCTACTCATTTTGTGCGCTCACTACTCAAAATATTCTTTCAACCCCTGAGGGAGAGGACTCTTCTAAAAATACATGGTGGACAAGCGCTGCTTTGGTCCAAATCACATTCCTGCAATTCTCCATTCCCCTCTTTACAGGTATAGCCATCCTGAAGGATTTGGGACTGCTGAAAACAAGCTAATTTAGAATCCCTAACTCAAAAGGAGACATTTGCCCCACTGACTTGGCCAGGATTTAGGGCTCTCAACACATCTCTTCAGGCACAGCACAGAGAGAGGCAAACACGAGAATAGTCAGTAGAAGGAAAAAATGAATCTTAAAATTATCAGTCCCAAGGCAACCACTACGCCTACAAGCATAATTTCTTCTTCTTTGCTACCCTAGGTCATGACCCTCATCCAAAAGAGCAAGGAAAGAAACTGTCCTTTCATCATTAATTTTGCTGTGCCACTCAGGAAAACAACACTGACAACACCATAAAACCACAGTGTAAGTTGCCACTGGTATTCCAGCCAAACGTTAATCACCACCATCAATTGTCTAATATTTCTCATTACCTCTTTAGTCATTCTAACAAATTCTACTGCAACTTACATGCGGTCTGATTAAAATCTTCTCTGGTTGACAGAGGGCCAGCAGAAAAAGAACCGAGCCCTCTCCTACCGCCTGCCGGACCACTCCATTTCCAGAGAGATAATAAAGCTGCATTAAAAACCATGCACTAGATGAATGCCATTCTAATTTCAAAACCAAACAAAACCTACCAACTATGTCACCTGAAGCAGAACGCTGATAAGAAAAAGCCTGTGTATATATTAGACTGTTGTATCATTAAAACTGGCTAAAAAAAAAAAAACACACACAGAAAACAATCCATCATGCATAAATTCAGTTACTTGGTTTTGCAAATGCATCTGTAAAGCAATAACGTAGATCACACAAATATGATTTTAAAATATAATTAACAAATCTATTCATTTATTTATAACTTACGAAGGACAACATATTT
Organism: Anser brachyrhynchus; assembly: GCF_964034855.1. Taxonomy (NCBI): domain Eukaryota; kingdom Metazoa; phylum Chordata; class Aves; order Anseriformes; family Anatidae; genus Anser; species Anser brachyrhynchus. The sequence continues at coordinate 57,902,253 of NC_137699.1, forward strand.
CTGATGCAGAAGTCAAGTCAATGCAGGAACAATATAGCTCAATGAACTGTACACCTTGCATCACACACCAATCTGGTACACGCCAACAAAGAACCAGCATTAACAAGATTAACCAAGGTTAGCAAGCAGCGCTCGGGAGATCCTAAGTTTCAACAGAGTTGGGAAGAAAGCCAGGTGCAGCACCGTGGTGTCTCCATGGTGAAGCAGAAGTAGGAAAGGACGCCTCCTACCCACTGAAGTCTCACAGGAACTCAAGGTTACCACTTATCACAAGTGTTTTTGTAGACAAGGTCTACAGGTTCTTTAGCATGTCGCCTCAGTAGAACTGAGCACTGTAAGCTTTTTTAATATATTTATTACTGGTTCTGCTGACTCCTTCAACAGAATACCAGGTCACCGTAAGCTCTCAGACCTTATCCCAAACATGGGATGGATGGCAGGAACCCGGCATGCACAGAAGTGACTAAAATCTTAGACAAAGAATGAAGTTCATAAATCCGCTCCCCAGATTCAGCAGGTCTGGACTGACAATGAAGAATTACCTTCCACAAATACTACAATTACAAATCTTCCACTGCAAGAGCAAGACACATTCTTATGACTAAAAAAATAATAAGTATACAAAACTTGCACTGCAGCAAGAAGTTGCTTCTTTTCCCTTTCACCCTCTCCCTAAGGCACAACTGCGAGGCATGGTTTGTCATCCCACTCCTCTATCACAAGGGCTGTAACAAACGTACAGGCAGAGGGGAGGGAAGATATACCACCAAATGGCATTCACTCGTTGTGTTTTTGTTTTATTATTTTTATTTATTTTATTTATTTTATTTATTTATTTTATTTGTTTCTTTAGAGAAATGCTTCAAAAGCAAGAATTCCACGTTTTTCTGTTTACGGAAAAAAGTTCACTGATTGCTGTGTTTTCCGATGCTGCATATGATTGATTAAATCCCTACTCCCCCCCGAGCATAACTTTTACACTTAAATCTGGACATCTATATTATTACTTTTACAAATTAATCTTTCTCTGTGGAGGGCAACTTAAGGCTCTAGGGAAGCTCATGTGTTCCAGTGATTCTTGACAGATCAAGCAGAAAATAACGAGATTAAAAGAAACAGGGTTCTCCACACTGACAGGTCAACCACCCACCCTCAGCGAGGCAGAAAAGGTGGCTTACAGAAACAAGCAGGTGTCAAATTCGGAGGAACTATCCTGTACAGTACTACAGCAGTCAGCTCTTCACTGATGATCACTGACTGCTTTCACGGCACAGGAGGCCAGCGCTCCCACATTCTTCTTTAACTTGACTGAGCGGTACAAGTGGAATGAGTTACCGATCGAACTTCAGGCCATACACACTGCAGCACTATGAAATGTCATTTCAAAGAGCAACACAAGCCTTGCAGGCAAAACATGCTGGTATCCACTTCCTTTTCTTAAGTCACAGCCATTTAAAAGCTGAAAAATTCAATTTGGAGGCATCACTCAATTCCTTAAAGCACTGCCGAAATGCTTTTCTGCTAAAAAATACCTACAGAAACTGCACCTGTGCTCAAGGTTTTAAAGTGCCAGAAACACTGCAGTGCTGAAGGCGGTGCTAAGCACAGCCATACACGTGAATTTCTAAGATAAACCTGCTGCAAAACTTGCCAGCCAGCTTCTCTTCCAATGCTGCTGCTTCAAGGTCACCAAGCATAATTGACCAAACAGAAACAAAGACATGTCCCAAAGCCAAAGCAAGACTGAATGAAGCCTGCAGCCATACTTCAACAACTCAAGATAAGAACATATACAAGAGCTATACAGGTTCACATGCTAAATAAAATTTACCATCACTTACAACGTTATACTAGATATACAAATTTATCCCCCTGTATTTTCCACATCCTGACTTCCAACTCAGTTTGTCAAAATGTGTAATTTCTGGTCATAAAGCACCAAATCGCTCCAGCTGCAATTACCTTACTTTCTACATAAAAACAACATTAGTCAAATTGCTTTGGACTTTGCCTAAATTAGGATCAAGCAGAAACAATGCAAGTAAAGACCTGGCCTCCCCAACATAAGGACCAAAACCAACATTGTATTCAACAAGGTCAGAATTCCAAAAGTTTGTAAAAACACATACCAAGGATCTCTATACCTGGTCTTTCATAGCCTGGAGCCTTTTATAGTCTAGAACCTTTTTATCCAGAAAAACAGAATGTTATAACCACTCCAAGTACACCAATAACAGTAACTATTATGGCTAACTAAAACACCAGCTAAAATGACAAAATTAATTGAGAAGAATCATTAAAATAATAACATCAAGTGATCAAATTCTATGCAGTTAACTGCATAGTCAATATTCCTATTCCTAATTTAAAATGATCTTGTACATCATGAAAATCTTACAAACTCACGCAAAGCTAATTTTTTTGATGATACGTACCATTTCTATGCTATCATTCAGAAAATCAAGTAATTGCAATAATCATGTAGTAAGCTCTTGGGAAAAACAATTTTCTTCATTATAAATCAGATCTAGGGTCCCAATTATGCGTAGATGTAGCTGTTTAACTCCAGAAAGTTAAAAAACTCATGAAACTGAAACAACAACATTGAACATTTCTGAAATTTTAAGATGGACTAGAAATAATGCACTGTGTGCTTTATCAGCTTGCTGAGGAGCTCCTTTAGTCTTTGAAAACAATTGTTTGTTTTGCTTACTAAATATGCACCTTGATCATAAGCAGCATGACATATCAGAACAAGGTTTTGGCTTGAAAGTATAGAGCTCAAAGTCTTAGTGGAAATGCTGTGTTTTATGTAGTTTTCTATGCACACTCATTTTTTTTACCTGTCTTATGGAAGAAAATCTACACAACTCTAAAATCTACACCATTTATTGCCTGGGAGGACTAAGGAAGGAAAAGAAGGTGCGGAAAGGAGAAGAAAGTGAGAGGACTGGACTCCAGAAGAGATGCTCTTGCAATGCCTATGTGATACACAAATGTATTTTTCATCAACTGAACACAAAAAAAATGTATTTTATAGAAAATATATTACAGCACAAAGAAAAAAAAAAGACTATTTAAGACAGACATAAGGATTTGAAACACTATTATAAATACCAGAAGACATCCATATACGCAGGCAAAATAAAATCAGAAAGCATAGTAACCTCCACTTTCATTTTTACAGTGTGCTTTTCCTGCATACAAGGAAAAGAAAAAACTCTTCAAAAAAAATAAAATAAACCAATCTTGTACACATGCACACACACAGAGGGTCACAAAAGCTATGAAAGAGATACTTAACATAGGATCCTGAGCAGATGACAAGCCATTAAACTTTCACCTTTAGGTAGTTATGATGATTTGATGTCTCTTTTATGATATCTCCCATTTTTTTAATTAAAATCTACAATGTGTTTAACAAGCAATTCTTCCATCAATCTTTGATGTGTTTTACTTATAAAGCAATGACAGTTTTCAGTTCAGTCTCCTTAAAGTTCCAGAGAAACCATTTTCCACTCACTTGCTTTGAAAGCCATTAAAATAACTTGATGAAGAACAGCAGCAGGGGGCTAATAGAAGCCAAGGCTTAGTAACAATCTTTAGATTTTTCTCCTAAGACTTTCTCACAGACCCTCCTCACAAAGATCTTCAGGGCTTTTCATCCTCTCCTTTCTCCCCACCCCCCAAATATTAGTTCAAAGTGACAGATGCAACCAGCTCCAGGTTTTGCTATTTTCTTAATTTCACTTTTACCTCTCAATTGAGAAAGACTCCACCGAGATGGGATTTCTACAGCAGTGGCCATCCCCTCCCCATCTTCCCATCCAAAAAAAAAAAAAAAAAGTAATAATAAACAGAAAAATTAAAGAAGAAACTCCAAAACATCTCCTAACTGGCCACCTATTCTGAAGGAAGCAGTGGGTACAGAGAAATGTACCTGTTGCTTAAAAGCCAAATACAACTCGCATTCAATTAATTGAATTAATTAGCGATTAACTGAGTTGATTGGTGATTTATATACAGTTCTGCGTTTTAGTACTTTATTTTGGAAACCTTCATAATGACAGCAATGCTGGAACAGTTTAAAACTTATGATTTAAACCGAAGAACTACGCAAGCCAACTGCAGATAATCTTTAACCTTCCTTTAAAAATGGGAACCGCCTGTAACAGATGGTTCAGTTCTTTGGTTATAGCATCATGCAAATGTAGAAATTAGTTTTACAGAAAACAGAACTATTAGGATAGTACTTAAGCCAGTCAGAATCAGTAGGGCATACTCTTTTTGATCTACGTTTTGTTGTGCAAACAACATTTCATTTCCTTATTGTGGCCACTTGAAATACATTTTTTGCTGATTACTGACTTTGGGAAACTTCTGGGCCCAAGAACTGCAGCGCTCTTCTGGTAGTGCAGCTGCCGTGCCTGGATGATACCGCTGCGGTCAGAACACAGTGCCTGGTATTAGGGCCCAGGACAGCCCTAATCAGCCCACATTCCTGTTACAGTTGCCCATCTTAAAAACTAGAGGTACAGTTACAGTACACAGGGCTGGGCAGAAACTGGGTCTGAAGGAGGCCAGATACACGTACCCTCTTCTCCAGGCCAGAGGCAGCACGTGGGAGAGATTTGAGGTCAGGGAAGACAGATGGTGGGCATTTCCATTACAGCTCAGTCACCTCTTGTCCTTACATCGAGCTTTATGTTTTACAGTTGGTGACTCTCACAGTTTGTGTTTCTACTTCATTTTAGCAAGCTCTGATTTCCTTTTACAAATGAGAATGTATAATGGAATAATGTCCTTTATCTCTGAGAACAGATCTTATCAATGCTTTGTCAGATGGACATCTCCAATCATGCTCTTTGCATCTCCTCCTGCTAAAGTAACACACTAAGAGTGCTAATGTGAGATCCGCTTTTTTTCAGTGAGGTTTGCTTAGAAATGAAGATCAAAACCAGAACAAAAAACACGGGAGAAATTTTATGAACTGACAGAGAATCCCATCAGTAAACCCACAAGAAGTGTAGCTTTCCGAGATAATTGTATCAAAAATATAGTAAAAGGATCCAGCAAGACCTGAAAACAAAGAAGTTCACGAAGCACAGAAGCAATATTCTCGGGAACACCAACAGTTATGTGTAATTTCCCAAAGCACGCAATCATTGTACAGAATTAGAAGAACGTAAGGCTGGAAGGACCTCACAAGATCACCCAGCACAACTCTTTTAACGGTGGCAGGATCAGACATATGTTACGTGAGAGCTATATGCCAGATACAGAGAATGTGTCTGAGCATTCCTCACCCAGAGCTCCCGTTCAGGCTGTTCTGTCACTGAAATGGTTCGGTTATTTGTGCAATTTTTGGTTTAAAATTAATACTTTCTATGCTATATATGTAGTATCACTGTAATGTTGTTATGCTAAATGTACATGACCTAGAGTTCGTCACGAATTCTACCACAGAATAACCATTTAATTAAAATTACCATTAGCATTTCTCCTTTCTGTATTGAAGTATTCACGCTTATGTCTCCGGGAGGGCAAACTTTTCTTTTCCCATATTTTCTATTTTCAGGGACAGCACATCCCTCACCTTTAGGAGTTTAGCCTCATTTCCCTATAATGTATTCATCACCACTCAGCACATCTGTCCTAGCAAATCCCATTTCCTGTTCTATTCATGAGGCCCAGCAACCTGGAGCTTTAGTGATTGCCGCCACACTTTTCCCATGGCCTTCTCACCTCTCCCCCCCCACGCCGCCCGCTCCCATTGTTTATCATCTGTTCTCCCCTGCTGCAAACTGCTGTCAGATGTTCACTTATCCCTAATCTTACTCGCTGCCTTTGATATTCTTTCTAATCCAACAACCTGTCAACTGGGGCATCAGCCCATGTCCAGGCCAGCTGCTCTGTCACAGGCCTTAAGATTCCCTCTCAGCTCCATGAGGTATTTAAAGGATTTTGACACAGCAACCACGACGTGAAACCAATAATTAATGCTGTTTTGAGCAGCGATCGCGGCTTTAGTGTGACATGAGCTGACCACGAAGAAAAACTGAGCTTTACTTTGTTTAAACTTTAGTAAACTTCAGTATTACTATACTAACAAGACTTTGATCAATGTCTGGAGGACAATACCAAGAAGCCAAGCTTGGAGATGATAAAGTTTTGTTTTAAAGTTTTGAAGAGTAATTAATCCAAATGCAAGGCGGTTAATTTTATATGTCCGCAGTGTAAAACACACTTATTTATGCAACATCAGCTTGTCATAGAGAGTTTTCAAAGCACAGGAGCTGACCATTTACGAGTTATAGCTGAAGATAAAAATATTTTTTAAATACGGCAGCAGTTGAGGTAAAATCATTATTTAAAATGCAATTGTATTTTAAGAATACCATAAAGTATACTTGCATCCCATACAGGCCATCAAACCAAGACATTTTAGCGAATATTCCCACTTACAGAGAATGTCTCATTTCCATAATATTCAGATTTGCAGTAAACATTTAAAATGTTACAGTGTTCATCTGCTTTAAAACATACCAAATACACATAATGTCATAGCTGAAATAATGATTCAGATGACAGATTTTTGCACTGGGAAAAAGAAATATCTGCTATTTAAGCAAACATATGTATTTTGATCCAAACTGAAAAACAAATACAGCATTTAGTTGTTGAAGTACATGAACACTATTTTATTTCTCAGATCTAACTGCAATTACTATAAAAGAAACGGTACCAAACAAGTCAAAAAAGCCTACTTTATACACCACAGTAGCCATATTCTACATGTAAAAAAATAATAATAATAAAATCTCAATGATGGATTTTATAACGCGGTTCATTCACTTAGAACTAAACCGCTTTCATTCTTAGGGCTTGTCTCTACCAGGACATCAAGAAAACGCATCTGAAACAAGCACCTTGATGAACTTGAATTCTGCTAGTTAAACCCCATTAAACCCCTGTGTGGACACAGTCATTCAGTTGAGTTTACTGCTCCCTTAGGGCATGCACGGGAAAGTTAACGTGGATTAAGGTAGGGTATGAATTCAAAGTGCAATGGTACTTTGAAAGTGGTTTAATGTAAACAGTACCAGACTCTTTGTTGTAGAATGAGACGTGGAGTTAATCGGAAAGGTCCTGTGTAGACAAGCCCTTGCAGATGAGGCTACTGGAGTGGTACTGTCAAAGCCAGTGGTTTTCAACCTCTTCATCTCCAGACCTGGAAACATCTTCCAGTGAAGCTGCACACCTTTGGTAGCACATGAAAACCTGTTGGTGATTGATCTGCTTCTCCTAGCTGACGCATGGACCATGTGCAGGCAGCCCAACGGCCCTCACCAAGCACTGCATGGGAACTCGACAAACACTGCTTTAAGCTAACTACACCCGATGGACCTCCTCCTAAAACTTGGTAATGACTTCATAGCTATTCCACAGTAAACCACATAGCATACCCACTGATGACATTAAATGAGATTTTAATCTCATGGCAGTTGGACTCCATGGTCTTTGTAGGTCCCTTCCAACTAAACTGTGCCATTCTGGTTTAAATGTTCATTTCTCTAAGTGCAGACACATTTCAGCCCTGTACGAGGATGATACAAAAGATGCACAACACAACCTCATTCTTCCCAGTGACATTTGCTGCCATAAGTTCATTAGCTCACCTAAAAATGTTAAGTTTTGCCAACTACTTTTCATGTATTATACTTCAAACAACCCTATATTCACTTCTCAAAGCATGCTGGATAAAGATGTTAAGACTAACATAGCACAATATTCACTGAAACAAAAAAAGAGTACTTGTTTTCTTTTCAACTCTTGCTTTTATTTACTAATGCTTCCCATTTCCCGCTGTGGTAATTCATAAACACCTCATTCAAAAATATCTTGTACAAATTTCCAGAGTTGAACTCAGGTACCAGAAGAGCCAGAAGCAGATACGCCTGAATTCCTTAATTTAATTTCTTTTCTTAAACCTGTGCCCTAGTTGCAAAGAAAACTGCTCCTCTCAAAGCAAATTACATTCCCTCAGTACTTAACTCCCTAACGCTGCAGAAACTCCATGATTCTTTTCTTCCACCCCTACAAGAGAATAATTCTGCACTTTAACCATAATTTCCCGGTCAAAACAGCAGCAGCCATATCAGTCAGATCAAAAATCTGTCTCATCCAGGATCCTACCTCTGACAGAAGCCAAGATGCCTGAGGAAGAATATATTGTTAAAACACTCTCAGCCTTCTGCAATTTGCAGCTCAGGAACTTCCTGAGCTAGCAGCACTATGTTTAAGATTAATATTATATACTGATATATTAGACTTGACAACCTGAAGAAAATGAGACAAATTTCGCAACAAAAACAGCATCACCTTTTATTGCACTACTGCTTTGAAAAAACGAACTGCAAAATAAATGTATTACTGAGTTGCTTATTTCCTACTGCTAGAGCCTTTTGAAGATTCAAGTGCAGACTTACTTGTTTGAACAGGTAACTTAAAAATCTGTTTACTCCCTCAACAGCATCATTTTTAACTGTCAAAATAGGAAAGAATGTTTAATGTTTATAAAAAAGCAGACAGAAGTTCCAGAGAATATTTCAGGCAGCTGGGCACATTCATGTTGCTATTACCATGTAAAATTTTTTTGAATGTAAAATCAGGTTGTTATTATTCCTGTAACACTGCACAGCTTTGCTCTTTTCATCTTCAAAGTTTTCATGACATAAATGATACAGGCTTTGCTTCTCCTCTGCATGTGTACAGCTTATCACAGAATCAGGGTCTTAATCTTCGTGACATCTCCAAGTCAGTTGAATTGTACAGGCACAGCAGCAGAGTGGTTGCTTATAATCACAAAAGAAAGATGTATCAAATCTAAGATTAGAAATAAGACATTCCTTATTCACTGATGAATCGCACGCTACTCCTGAGGTACATCATAAAGTTCATTGTGTGTTAAAATCTACCACAGTCTTGAAAATTACTTTAGAATGACTGTAAAACTTTGAGATTATGATTTAATTTTGTTAACACAGAATGAAAATATCTCGCATTAAAATGAAATCAAAGGAAGCATTTTTCACATGTCTAACTTCAAAATAAATTATTCTAAATGTTAAATCAACAGAAGAAATGTGATACTCAGGCACTGAGCAGGACTGAACTGCAGAAGGGACGTGAAGCTCCCAGGAGCAAAGAGCTCCAGTTCACCATTATTGGTCATACTCTTCAATCGATGGGCAGAGTTTTTCAGGTTTATCCCATACCAGTGAAACAGATGCCCGTTCACCATTCCACAGATTTGGAATAGAGCCTCACTCACGTGGATGCTGGGAGAACTAGTGACAGTTGCTATTAGCCTAGTAGCAAGCTCTCTAAAAGCTCTTGGGCAGAATGAATGCGTATGTTTACACAATGCAAGGAAACAGTGGCAAGAGCTCCCTTGCCAGAACAACCTTCAAAAACAAGGCTATAGGAGTCTGGGCTAGATCCACAAAGGCTTTGATAATTGAACTCTGGGCAAAAGTTTCTCTAAGTGCTCAAGGTGTTATTCCCCTAGCAAGATGCTTCCCCCCCGCTGATGCTCTGCCTCCCCTGGAAGGATGCTGTCCCCAGCACAGAGGTCACCAACAGGAACATGCAAAGTCACTTAGTCCTGCACAAAGCTCGGTAATTTTGCTTAAAGGGCTAATGAAGGTGGGTTTGAACCGGAACAGCAGAGTGAGAACTGGAGCAAAAGTACTTTTGCTTCTGCTAAGCCTCAGAGGGTAATAACCATTAGCGCGGAGACAAACAAATGCATGCAGTAGCATCTTCTATTACTACAGGAAGATTTACTAGAGCTCTGAACTACTAACGTCCCTGCTCAGGCGTTTATTAAGAAGACTACAGTGAATCCAGATTCCCATTTGGGTACTCAAAGCTGCCCAAAATCCTGACAACTGCTCAACTGTTACTACTCAGAGTCTATTTCATCCCCGAGTCTCGGCAGGATTCTTAACCTTTTGTGTGCATGCGTGTGTCTATCTGGTATATAGGCCAGTGTCTGGCTAACCTACACAAAAGAGAGCTGAAGATTTACACACAAATGTGTTTCCCAGCAGTGAGAGCACTCTCCTGTGATGTGGGAAGCGATATTAATTGAAGCAAGATCTTGCAGCCTGACTCCACCACATCCCAGGGAAATGCCCTAGCCCTTGGGCATAGAGTTAATCTCTCATTAGCCATCCCTCTGGTCTCTTGAATAAATTATTTATGAAAAGCAGAAAAACTTCAATAGGAAAAAGTGAAAAGAGATTTGCCATGGAGTTCCTGGTAGAGAAGCCAATTCTCTGGGAGGTGATATATGTTTTAAAAAGGGCCATTTTAGGCAACAAATCAATTTGCACTTTGGGGGCAAGTATGCATTAATAACAGCCAGATGCTATCCTATATGTGAGATAAATGAATTCTTTTCTTTCAGCACCAAGCAGAACAAAAATATGTAAACAGGGTTCCTACTGACAAAACATACAGCATGTTCATTAGGCTGCATGAGGTACCTTATCCTTCTCTAAGCACCACCACAACCCCCTTAAAATAACATGGCTTACTTGTCTGAGGGTCTCTAATTGATAAGAGGGTTTACAGCTGAAAATCCCAAGTAGAAAGTGAGGTCTGTTCTGAGGAGCTGGTAGGTGCCTATTCTGAAGCACGTCCTTTTAAACTTTACCTTACCCCTCTGCATTGGTCCTAGCCAAATCTGCCTCAGTTTGCTGATTTCTGTGACTCCTTTGCTGCACTTGTTTCCACTTTTGCACTGTATAAAGATGGAACAAATCCTTTAAAAAAGTGGTTCGTACAGCTATGTGTTTGGAGCCAGGCTCCTCCCCACACCTTGGATGCCTAGCACCATGCTGCACGATGCCTTTATCTGTGCTTGATTCAAAACCTGGAGTTTTTCAAAAAAGGTGTACACTTACTTTTATTCTCTTTGAGAAACACGCAGAGCCCATTACTTTCATTTAAAACACAATGGGCAGGCAGAGGAAGAAAAAGACCTCATATGAGAACAAACATCTCATGACCTTCAGTTGGGAGAGTAGGTCCACCACGGGCACAAATTGCAGTAATTTTGGGAACTGCTAAGAATTATGACAAACCCCTCTCCATCCAAGTATCCAAAATCCTGCATTCTTATGCTGATCTTTTGGAGGAGTATTTCTACATGTAACCAAATATAACACTTTCAATCCAAAAGATGACTCAAGCTTTCAGAACACAGGCAGACTTAGGACTGGCGCACAAGTCTAAGAAGTTGACATGAAAGTAACATGAAAGTAACCACCAGGCCTGATTCTAAGTACACATAACTCCGTTCCTGCATGTGTCCACAGCTCCTTGTCTGAACGTCCAGATACCCAAGCAGAATATTCAGCTGGCCAGAACACTAATGAGATCTTTTGGCCTACAGTTCTGTATGCCTTAAGTGCCTCTGATGAACAGATGAAGTGCCTCTGGCTCCACTCTAGATCAGGTGTGACACAAACTTCTTCAACCTGGAAATGCTTACAATCATTATTTCCTCACCAGTTTAGATTTAACCCCTCTCATGAATCACTTTCTGATATCTTGAGAATTTCTGGTCTGCAAACCAGCTAGAGCAATGGTGGTCTACAACTCAGTAGAATACAGGTTTAATGGATAAAACCAGACTTGCAGAATTAACTGTGATGTAAGTCACCTGTACCTAAATTTTACATTTAACTTTTAAAGACTTAACTGTTTTGGGTATAGTGATGAGATCCAAATTACCTTTGAACAAGTAGTGTAATTTTCAGATGAAATACCTAAGAATCCATACTATAACTTAAGTATCCATGAAAGTTTAGAAATAATCTTAAAGTCACATATTGTTTGTAAAAATTCTTTCAACTTCCTCTTTGTACAGAAAAGTAGTTGTAAAAAAAACAAACTAATAAAGTAAAAAAATGCCAATTCTATCTTTATACGTCCCTAGACAGAGGATTTCGTTGAAATATCAATACCTATTACAGAAGTGTAACTGTTTGCGAATAGATTACAAATTGATGCCCTGTAAGGCCTAAACTATCCTTCATCAAAATTATATTAAAAAAATTAAGCACCAGTGAATCTTCTTCAGACTACAATAAATTACAGGGGACGTATTATCGCTTCATAAAGAGTACCCAAAAGACCACCTCCAATTACAGCACTATGCCATGTATTGCATTAAGAATCCAACTGGTTTCAGTTTTCACAATGTAACAAATGCTGTTATTTAAACTTTCTTCACTTAGATTATTCTGTTATTCACAAAGACTTTTTTTATTAGATTTGGGTTAAGTTCAGCAAGCAGGTGCAGGGAATTTGTGGAGAGGGGTAACTAATTTAAGATAGAGCACCAATTAAGAACTGAGAAAAAGGAAAGTTTTTCTTTTTTTCTTTTTTTTTTTAATTTTCTTTTTCCAGCTGGTGATTAAAAAAAAGTTGGACAAGGAAAAGATCCAATCATCATAAAACCGGTAAGATCAAGGGCTATATTTTTTGAAATAATTTTCAGCTTTAGATAAGCGGTGGAATTTTCAAAATTCTTAAGCAGATCAGGCACCTAACTCCCTTGCATTTTAGACGGTTTAGGTACTTACTGGGGTTTTCAGCAGGCCCAAACACCTTTGAAACAATTAGTCAAATAACTAAAAATATTTAGCATTTCCTTTGGTTAGTAAGTCAGTTTTTAAATGCAAAATGTGTTTTTAATAAACGTAGGGCCTGCCTCCTGGGTCAGGTGCAGACAGTTGTGCACTCATTCAGCTTATGCTCTCAGGAGGCTGGGCCCAAGGCAGTGTCTGCACAAGTGCCATATAAACAGTACTTTCACCTTCTTTTTAGGAGGGTTTTGATGCCAAGAAAAACAATCTCTGCCCTCAACCAGCCCCCAAACGCTCATCCCTAACCACCATATTACCACCTCCCCTCTGCCAGCATAAGCACTTGTTTAGGAAAAAGTTAACTTGTTTTTTTTTTGGTCAGATTAGGTTTGATCTGGACCAGCTCCCCATGCTGCTGCACAAACACTTGCACAAGGAAAAGCGAGGAAGTCAGAGCAAGCAGCGAGACTTGCAGAAAGGGCAAGTCTACTTCTTTTGGTGGCAATGCCATCTCTTGTCAAATCACAGCATGCGAACAAGCACACCCTTATTTCTTAACATACTCATCATGTTTAAGGCACTTGTATTCAACTAAGTTTAATTTTATAATACCATTTTGTAAATTTTAATGGAATCCCATTTTCCAAATAAATATAGCGCGACTCAAAAATGAAAATATTAACAAGTAAGACTTGTCACTTACAAGCTAAGCCAGCACTAATTGAGAATATGAAAAAATGGTCAAGTTTCCTTCTAATACCTAAAAAGAAATAGTTAACTCAGTGTAAAATTTACAGCTGTTTGCAAATCACTGTTTTCATTACACCAACCAATGAGAAGAGAGATTTCTTTAGGGAAATCACATAAAAATATACAACAAGGTAAAAAATATCAGTTAATCTGTTTTGATGTAAACTATTTTAGCCCTTGCTTAATCTTTTCTGCATCTCATCTCACTGTTGGGTTTAAACACCTCCGCTGTGTGCACTCCCTCTTCTACCTTTCCAACTGATGTGTTCAGGAGCAAAGAAAAGAATGAATAAAAGTGAATGAGACTGAGATGTGGTCCACAGTGTTTATTTCTAGGATTGTCCAAGCTCTTCTGTATTTCCACTTGCATCCATCCCCCTTTCTGTGACAGAGCTCACGCTGGAGCCACCAACGCCACATGGTGAAGTAGAGAAACAACCAGTTCCGTGCATGACCTCACTTGCAGAAAACATCCACCAAGGAAAATTCAGTATTTTAGACCACGAGAAAGGACTTCCACATTACGCCTAGCATTCCTTCCATTGTTGAAGGCTCCCATTCTCTGGGATCCTCTGGAAGGTGATTCATGTTGATATAAACATTATAAGGAAGAGGATTTCCTTCCCCGCTTCCACCGCCTCCACGTGCCTGCGGCGAGGCTGGCCGTACGGCGCAGTTGTGCAACTTGGAGTCATGTCAATAACCCTGCACACCGAGGGCTGCCAACCAACAGGTTATGCTCGCAACCCTCGGTAGGGAAGCAAAACCTAAATTAGGGGGTGCCCTGCTGCAGGTCAACCCCAAAGAGGGGGGGTTCAGGCAGGCAGGAAGCCAGGGGAGGGCCGGGGCCCGATGCCCTGCAGAAGCGGCGGGGAGGGCGCCATGAGCCTGAGGCGCACCCGGCTCCGAGCCGAGCCCAAAATGGCGGGGGCGGCGGGCGGGGTAGGGGGGGACACGGCACCAGAGGGGCCCCCCGGGCAGCCTGCCCTTCTCCTCCGGCCTCCCTCCGCCCCACCGAGGCGGGAGAAGCCCGGCTGGGGCGGAGGGAAGGGGAGGAGAGACGGGCAGGCTGTGAGGGGAAGAGGCTGGGCGAGCCCGAGCTGCCGGCGGCACTCACCTGCCGGTAGCAGAGGCGGAAGGGCCGTAGGTAGAGGGAGGAGGTGCAGGGCTGGATCGACAGCTCTTCGATGGCCTCCATCCCGCCGGGGGCAGCGGCCGCCAGGAGGAGGAGGAGGAGGAGGAGGAAGAGGAAGAGGAGGAAGGGCAGAGGAGGAAGGGCAGAGGCGTGCGCAGCCGCTGCCGGCCGGCCTGGGAGCGGCGGGCAGGGCAGGGAGCGGTTTCACCCCCAAAACGGGGGAGAGGCTGCGGCGCAGAGGGGGCTTGTCGCGTTGACATATTAAAATACCTATTTGTAATAGTGTTTTTTCAAACCGTTTGCGACAGTTACCTCCACACGGGGTACTGATATTGGTGGTGGACTCCGGCATTAAACAGAAACTGGGCCCTGTCCTCTGGAGAACTGACCGAAGTGGAATTTTGTCCGAATCACAACCCCATCCTGGCTGTGTGTCAGGCTTTGCAGGGTGATGACCTTGATGTTAAAAGTACAGTCCCTTACATTTGCCTGTATGGCATTTGTATGTCAAAATGGAATTGTATCAGTGGCATGGAAAGTGTGGCTATGAACACATGCTCGTTTGTACCTTAAAAGATGTAAGGCAGCGCTTCTCAGGCTTGGCCTCATGACCAGCTTCTAGTCAAGGCCACGCAGGCAGCCCATGGCGTAAGAGCAAAAACCACCTTATTAGGCCCATCTGGCAGTTTTCAGCTACAAAGTTATGGAATAATTACTTTCTCCCCCTTCATTTTTTTAAGCAAATCACTATTAGATTTAACAACTTCCTGGTCTTCATAGGACTTTCATCATCATTATGTAACATTAAGTTAGATTCCCCTTGGTATTTTAATATTCCTGATAATGTTTTTATAGATTCCTGAGCAACAGAGCCCACAATTTGTCGTGGTTATTTTCTCTCTGACTTGTGCTCACTTTACATGCAGAAGTTCCAGTGTACAGCTATTTCAGTTGCTGTATAAATCAAGTTATTTGGTCGATATGTTAACTGCACTGAGAATAATCTGAAATTCCTCCCATCTGTTTCTTTTTTTCTCTTCTAATCTATCACCACTGCATCAGTAAGAAAGTTTATCATTTTCTACTGTGGCGGTAAGAGTCTTAGCAACATGGCTAAAAGGAAGACATCCAGCAATTGCAAAGCTCAATAAGAAGTAAATGAGGTAGCACTTATATTTCAGAACGTTAACCATTGGTTCTAATAACACAAGTGACAAAATAATAAAATTTTTGTGGGACTGAAAAGTGTTGTGTTTTTAAAAGCATATTTGTAAATCTCTCATGACAAATAGACAGCTAAATGTATTTTATTATCTGATTATTTAAAAATATTGGTTTAACGCTATATTTGCATCATTGGATATGTCCCTGTATTTCTTTTCTTTTTTTTTTTTCAGAATGATCTTGAGGTCATTCAGAGCTCCTGGGAACTTAAGCTATATTTTGCTATTAAATTATTTCAGTCTTCCAAGCCCAATTTAAGTATAAACACAGTTTCCATGCATAGCAAGTTTACAGTATCTCTGTTTGCTTATGTTAAAAGTTACCCAGTACCCAGGTCGGCTCAGCCAGTTAGATTGCGCTCTTCAATAAACATTCTGACACCACTTTAAGGTTTTCAGTGTGTGTGTGTTTTTGGGAACATGTCATAGTGTGTGATGGATGGCTTATTCCATTCTTAGTCTTAGGTGGGAAGCTTTTGGGGTAGTGATATGTCACAGACCTGATCTTGCTAATGTACCTGGAACAGTTGAGCTCAGTGTCACAGGAAAAAACATTTTGGGGTGCTCTAGTGTTGCAGTTGTGATTGAAAGTTGTAGACTTCTTTATTGGACAGTGTTCTTCGTGAATGTGACAGCTGAACTAAGGGTTTAACAATCTGAGATTTAGAAGCTGGCTTAGTGCTACCATTTTACAGGTGAAATCTGAATGAGAAAATAAAAATATGCCCTGCAGTGAGACTACTGTCGAGCAACTGGCCATGAATTTGTTACAGTTCTTCATTAATGCCTAGATACCCTGCATAGCAAGTGGCCTTGACTTTGCTAGTCCAGGAACAGTCTTGGAAAAGGAATGACCTTCTGCTCCTACTTAACTCCCATGGACAGTACTGAAGGGGAATAACTTACCTTTCAATGGGTGAGGTGTACTTTTGCTTGCCTGTTTCCTTGCACTGCTTTTGTAGCTTGCCTATGGTAATCGGTGCAGTGACTCCGACCTGGCTGTAAATGCACTGACTTCACAAGAAGAAACAAATAACAAATAACGACGCGGAAATGCTACACCAGCAGCTCAGCGCTGAGGTCAGGATAGCTCTGCTCATGCAGTGCACACGAAGTTCCACCAGAGCAGAAGTCCCCTCTATGTGCTCACGACTTTTGCTGGGGTAACTTGATTCCAAAGGACGTTGGGAGGCCGGGCATGTTTGCTCGTTTTGCTGCCCCATATGGATTTATTACCTCAGATAACTATCACCTTGCAGATCTCCATACTACTTTGTTGTGTGTTACTAGACATCTCTGCATGTCTGTCTCTATTTTAAAGCAGAACTGGTGGTTTCATTCCTCCAAAAGCTTGAGAAAATAGACATTCATAATTCCAAGGTGTTCAAGTGCTGTGCTCATCTCTATTACTTTCAGTGAGAAGATTCTGATGCTTAAGTTGAAGCAGATGTTAACTGCTTGCAAAGTCTTTTGTTTTCCATTAGTAATACTCTGTAAAGTATCATTTCCATTTCTATGACACTGTCCCTAGATTATCGGTTCCCAAACTTCTTACATCATAGGTTGTTCTTTGCTATCAGTTTCTTTGCAGGTTACTACCTATGTTTACCATTAGACTCCTAATTAAAATAGGTACATATGGTATGCTTCCACAGGCTGATTGCCTTGTGCATCTTCCTTCCTAAGCTACTGTTAATTAGACTCCCCCAAAAAACAGCAAGGTGTCAGAATGACAGGTTGCCTTTCATTGCGTCAAATATATTCCTTTATCTTCCTTAGAAGTGGCTTCCATACTATATAATGTTTTCTCACTTATTAAATAACATACGTAATGTTGTCATGAGTGTTTTCCTCGATCTGATGGTCTCCTATTGTAAATTACTAAAGTCTGGATGGTTTACCTGCATGAGCTCTAGCAAGTCAGAAAACACTTTTTGTGACTGTGTGACAAACAGCCAGGTAAAGAAGAGCAAAAACACAAGTACAAGTTCGTTTCTTTCCTGGAAAGAAGGATCAGCAGATTAGGACAACAGGGAGAGAAGAAAAAAGAGGTGTCCTGTCTGGAACTAAAGAGTCTTAAGGGAAGATTCACTGGGATTTCTTATAAAAAATGAAATGTTAACATTAGTGCTAAAAAGGAATTCTTTCCTCAGGGTAAGGTTCTTTGTTTAACAGACTTCTCTTTCCTTCAAAGCAATGTTTGCTCTGTGTTACATTGTGAGTAACTTTTATTACCAGCAAAATATCCAAACAATTTTTTTGTTGTTGTTGTTTTAAAAAAAATCCCCTTGAGGTTGAAGTTTTTGCAGACACAGTCCTTTCCTTCCCCTTAAACACACACAGACCTTGGGCATGTACTTTGCAGAGAGGGTCAGGTTGCATCCTTATTAGCAGTTTGTTTTATTGCTGTTTGCTTTGGGACGTAACAGGGAATGTTTCCTGCACCGGGCTGGCGCTGCTGTCCCTCTGCCTGTGGCAGCTCCTGGAGCCACGCACACCCTCTCCTCTCCACCTGTGTGCCTGGGGATCAACGTGCAGGGAGCCGGGGCCGTCCTTCGCCACCTGCCCCAGCCCATCTGGTCAGGCAGCAGCCCCACTGTTTGCCATGTGCACCGGGGAATGTCCCTCGCGGTACTTCCCTCTTCCTGCTGGAGCTTAGCAAAGCGCCCGAGCTGCTGGGCTCCTTCATGCACAGTTAGGCGGCACATTTTCCATAGTGATTTTGGAGTGTGAGTGTGTGTGTGTGTGCTATTAAATTCAGTCTGTCCTTACCAGGCACCATGGCATGGCCATTGCTTACAAAAAAAAATAATAAAATAAAAAAAAAAAATCACGTCCAGAGCTTTTCTTTATCTCCAGATATTGCAGAGTATCGTTATATGTATATATACCATCTTATATTTCTTTTGATATCTGCGAATACTGTAGTTACTAAGATACTGCAAGGATGAAAGCCTCAGCGAGTAGAGGCCAGCTGACTTGCAGTTCTCAGCTCTCATTTTAAAAAATTATTTCCAGCTCTCGTGGTTACAGGGAAAAGTCAGGAAATGTAAACTGTGGCAAATCTATGGTTTGTGAACCGTTGCACGCAGGTCCCGTGCCAAGGAGATGGCACATATTTAGCAGAAAGGCTTTGATGTCGGGTTGACAGATAGCCTGAGCCCCCGGCTCCGGGCAGAAGAAAGCCAGCAGGGGCTGCCGAAGCCAGCAGGCACTGGCTGACCCAGGACCCAGCTGCGTGCCCGGTTCAGCCCCATCCAGCCTCAGGCAGCTGGGATGCCCACGGAGACATTGTCTTCTGTCTGGAAACCACTTCCAGAACGTCCTCCTCCCCAGCTCCCTGGACCGCATGCAGTTTTTGTTGAGGTCAGATAATGGTATCAGGGAGGTTGGACACCTGGCTGTAAGCGCTTAGTGCGACAGGTGGATAAAAATGTCCAAAATCTGGTATAATTTGTGATTTCGTGTTGGGAATCCTTCCGGCTGCCATCACGAAAGCATGTCTTCTTCACGTTTTGGATTGCCACAGAGAGCTTAGTTGTGAGCACCTCTCCGGGGATCAGATGCAGGTTCTTTCCATAATGAAGTGGCTGTTCTGAAGTTTGCCTTCTGAAGTTTACCCCCTAGGCTCCTGCAGAAAAGCAAGCCTGAAGCTGCCAATATCTAGCTTTTAATTATTATTCAGTTCTGGGGCATAACCACCCTGGTTACATTCATGAAAGTCAGGAATCGTGCTTATGCAATTGTTCTGGCATTGTAAATAGAGCCCTAGAGAAATTTGTTTTTATTTTAGTAGTAACTTATCTGAGAGACTTATTTTTTTTTTGTTGGTGTTGTTTTAAATAATTTACATTTCCTTTACTAAATATAAAATCAGAGGTCCGCGCTACAGTACATAACATTGTGTTCCAACCATTTTATTTACCATCAGTTGGTTCAGAGGTGCTTTAATCACATGAGTAGCCCCAGTCAGAAGAACTCGGAGTAATTATTCCTGTACGGGTTTGCAGAATTTGGTTCATAAGGACCGACAGCGTGAGCAAGACAGGAATGGTGTGTGGTGTTGCTGGTGTGCACCACGCCGAGCTAGAGGAATATTTCAGTTTGCCTCACTTAGATCTTACCATTAGCTATTGTTTGCTTTCAGAAAACCAAGATGTGTCTCTTTTAATGAGAAAATGACCTTCTTGGTCTGTACTTTGCAAAGTCAAGTACTGTCTCATGGCTATAGTGGAAAGCTCACCTGTGTCAAGGAGAACAGCGCCATTTTCCAGAACAGCTGAAATTTATCCATCTCCCAGGGGAATGAACGGCTGATACAAAGCTTTTTTTTCAGTGCATATTGCCATTAAAATTCTTGTATAAAATACAGTAAGAAAAAAAAAAAAGAAATGTATTCTATATAAATACAGATACAGATACCGTGACATGTAAAATTGGTCTCTAAAAATAGTGGAGAAAAAAAAGCTTTTCAACATAAATATGTAACTAATATGTCAGTAAGACAGTTCATAAGATATTCATAATAAAATATGACAAGTTGCAATATGGTATAAAGTGGAGAGAGGGAGGTGAGAACATGGGAAGTAAATTCTGATTTCTAGCTTTTCAGCTGGGGGAAGAACAAACACATAGCCTGTAAAAAAATAAGAAACAATATGCATGCAAAATTCAGATGCTTTTTAATTATTTTAATTACTATCCAACAAATGTTGCCTACAGCTAACAGAGTGAAAATGATTAGAGAGAAGACTTTGATTTTTCAGTAAGCTCCTCTCTAATGAGGGAAAAAAGAAAATGATAACACCTTGTTGTTTGTGTTACAGTACCACGCACAGCTACAATCTGGGTCTCATTATGCTAGAAATTGTGCAAATACAGGTAGAAAAATGGTGTATTTCCCAAAAGAGCTACAAACTAATTTATACGAAGGAACAAACAAGACTAGCATAACATAATAAGGAACAGCTGAAGGAGGGTAAAGGAGTAAGAAGAATCTGCTTTTGTTTGGCCCGTATGTATGCAATAGAGCTGTAAGGAGAAAAGTATTTTGATTTCTCAGGGAACCTTGATGTTCCAATAGTTGGAAATTGTCTGTGAAAAGGACTGGAGCCCAAGCTGTTGGATACTTGAGTGTTGGCCATGGCTCCAGCCATGACCCTGGTATCTCGCAGCTCTCCAGTCACCGTGACACTGTGCCTGGTAGCCTGCCTTGGACTGCAGGCATTAAAAGCCCAAGGGTCCTTAATCTTCAGGCAGTTTGCCTAGCAAGATTTGTTGAAGCTGTGGGAGCTGGAAGCCCTGGTCCTCAGGAGACTACCAGCTGGGCTGCTCAGAAGCCGGGGGCTGGCATAGCTCCAGTGGAAGCCTGCCTGTTTTCCAAAGGAATTTAATTGAATACTTGTCTGTATGAAACATTTCTCTTCGGTAAATTGAGACATTCCAAAAGAAAAATATAGTTGGAGATTTTTATTTTTATTTTTTCTACCAGATGTAGGGAGCAGGTACCTGGCTTTTATTTTGACATATATAAATATCTATGTAATTTATGAGAGAGAATGGTATGGAGTCACAACTGGCCATTTCCCTGCCTCTTCTTCATTAGGTGTACAATTTTATTCTCATATTTATTTGTATTGCAGCAGTGCTTAGGAATCCAGAACTTTATTGTGCTCATCAGTATCAAAACGGAACAAAACAGCCGAAATGCTTTTGAGAGATTCTTGTGGTTAGAAGTGAGTTGGAGGAGGGCTCAGGGGAAGGGCAGGCTAAGCTCTACACAACCTAATTCGAGGGAGTGTAGCTTTCATCCGAGTGTGAGTGTGTGAAAGGCAGCATAGAGAAGGGCTCTGGGAGCAGTGCAGCAGCAGAGGAGGTGGGCAGCTGGATTTAAGTGCTGGAGAGTTAAAGTCAGGAAGCAAAACAGGGGTCAGACTGATTAAATTCAGGTGGTTTGGCAACGAACTTGGAAGTAGCTGAGCTGATCTGTTGTTGAGAGCTTGCCGGAAAGTTAGAGACTGGTTCTTTGATCACATGAAGGGCTCTGTAAGAACTGAAGTTCTGAAAAAGAAATCCTAGCCGTCTTAAATTGGACTCTCAAAACTGTTGGCATTGACATTTCCTAACTTTTGAGTGCTTGACTTTGAAACCTTGGCAGTGGTTTTTTAATAAATGTTGTGTGCATTTAGACAACAGCAAGTCTTTGGTTCTAGTTTAGCAGCACCCACTCCCACCCCCACCCCCCCCCCCCCAAAAATAAGAATAAAAAAAAAACGCCTTTCCCATTTGTGAGCCATCTTGCTGGATTTATTATTTTGTACTATGGCCTTAGAGGCTGCAGAGAAGGTATCCAGTGCATTTCAACTGGAGATTTGGGCATTAGCATGCTCACAGCAAAACTGAGCCCAAGGATATCCATCCCTAATCTCTGCTGATCTCCCGGAGCAGTCTGTTTTCACCTTACTTTTGCAGTGCTCCTTCTCATAAAGCCTCTTCCTTGCCTGCAGCCTCTTCATTAGAAATCCTGCAGAAGGGAAGAGGCGGATGTATTAAAAGTTGGTAGGTGTCAAGAGACACTTTGTTTGGCTACCTGCTTGTGCAGGGGAATGCTGCACCTCGGCTGGCCGAGGCAAGGCACAGGGGCATTGGGACCCGATGCTGGCTTATGCTGTGCAGAGGATATTGTTGCTTGTAGATCTGTAGCTATTTGCTGTATTGCTTTTTTTGCTGAGATTAGATCTCAGATTCTCATAGCGGGGTAGGCCTTATGAAGAAAATGCCTTCCTTCATCAAGATCAGGAATTACATGTTGTTTTAACAACAGTGTGCTACAGTAACTACTACGGTTTTCTACTCGGTATTTTAAAGATATACAATCCATGTATGCTAATATATCTGCATGAGAGATTGCCATGACTGAGAGCCAATCGTTGGCAGAAACAATAGAACAGACTCACAAACAGGTGGTTCTCATCACTGGATGCATAATGCTGTATGTATGCACTTAGCCTTTGCCTAGCGCCCTGATCCTGCAGAGAATGTGGCTCTTTCTGGACGTAAAATGGAAGCGTTTGCTGGAGAAGGTGGCAAAGTACTTATTTCCCTGAGATGTCCCACTCGGTAACTAGATAAATCTCTCTCACTAGTCAGGTAAACCAAAGCACGTAAGCTGTCATTGCTAAGGACAGCATTGCTCTTCTGTGTACCTAAGAAAGGAAAATGTATTTACAGCAAATGTAGATGTTCT